>NC_090932.1:1383602631-1385012631 GCF_040938575.1 Ambystoma mexicanum | reverse complement strand
GACACCCATTAAATCTCTACCGTCCGGGAAAGCCCCTGGACCTGATGGTTTGGAGCCGAATTCTATAAATACTACGCATCCAAGATAGGTCCCTATCTCGTGCAAATGTAGCATCATAGTATCTGAGAAGGGAGACTCCCAGAATCCCTATGGGAGGCTCTAGTCACAGTTTTACCCAAGCCAGGCAAACCTCTCAATGACTGTCATACAGACCGATTTCCCTCATTAACTTGGATAACAATATACTTGCTAAGATTCTGGCCCCTATACTAGCACCCCTAATGACTAAGATGGTGAGGGCTGACCAGGCTGGATTCAGCCCGGGCCGCTCCACATCCTTCAGGATAAGGAGAATGTTCGGGCTTGTAAGCGATATTCAATCAACACTACAGCCAAGTCAATGCCTAGTCTGGGATGCTGAGGAAAACCCTTATTAATGTATTGTTATGTCTAGTTCAGTACTCTGGATGACCACCCTTGTATAACACCCCCCTCTTAGAATCCCCCTGACCCCACTGAGCCAAGAAGTAGGTTTGTTTTGCAAATTAAAAGGTTTATTTGAGGATTTAAACAATATATATATATCACACTTTATAATAAATTAATATCTGATAGTACACTTAGACATATGATGTTGATCAACAATGGGTAATCTGGCACTAGCGCACTTCTTTACAATCAATGAGGAGTTAGTATAAGATGGATAAACTAGCAAAAATACTTTTATGGTTTCAAATGGATGCAATGTTGAATGAAAATGCAGTACAGAAACTAACTGATATGGATTCACAAGATATCATATGTTCACTTTTCCCCTGGTGGCAATTCACCCCCCCTTATATGCAATGCAAGGAGATGGAAGTAACACACACAGTTCTCAGGAATGCAATCAAATACAATACGAAATTCAATTCCCCCCCAGCAAGCTTAGAGGAAACAGGTAGGAGTTTGAAACACAGGCCCAAAATGCTTTTTAAATGTGATGGCAATGGATGGGAAAATGTGCCAACTGATTTTAATTCCCTCTAGAGATTCAGGGTGAGTGGGGGATGCGTGTTGGTATTAGTTCAGGCTCACTTTAGCAATGCTCTATGAGTTATTACCAAGTTGCAAACGGATTTTAACAAAGGAAAGAATGGAGCTGCTATTTTGACAAGTGGAGAAATTGAGCCAAAATCGCAAATCGCGGTAAATTCGCGAGTGCGTGAATCGTGATTGCGGCAAAAGTATAAGGAGTAGCAAGTCTAGGCTTGTTGGAAAGCTTAGATCCTAAGCTTTCAGAGGAAAGTTAAATCCCGTTCCTAGCCCAAACGGTTCCAGAGATACGGACGATTAAATAAAGGTAGTTTTTCGGATTTAAAGTAAAACTCAAAATGACAGGTGACAGCTTGCAGCTTCAGAATTGACAGGTGACAGTTGTGCAGCTTTACAAATGACAGATGACACGATTTCTAGGAGGCTGTTCTACTTAGGTTAAGTAGAACAGTTTGGATTAGTTTGGATTATAGTTTGGATTAGATTATTGGTTTGGAAAATAGTTTGGATTAGATTATTTTAACTAAGAGATTGGTTCTGCACAGTTCAGCTAGGTACTCACAATATAAATTTGAACTAGGCCTCGTCACCGATCTGGTCAACACGTCCGGCTGCGGTTCTGTCTGGTCGGCGGGTCAATCAGGCACCGGTTCTGCTCACAGCGATCTGGGTCAGCTCTGCTCTGCTGGTCTAGCCTGTCTGGATTCAGCGGCCTCTGGTTCTGGATACTGCTCTGCTTTCCGGTCCGGATCAAGTGGATTCTGGATGTAACACTGCTTTCTGGGTACTGGCAAGAGTTCTTGACAAAAGAATTCAGACAGCTCGCCCGGCTGTGGAATAGTTTGTAAATGATTTTGAGGCCTGCTGACAAATACTTTTGCTTGCAGTGGGCCTTCTTGGTTCAAAGTTCTGTAGTCTCTGTTTAGCTTGGAAGTCTAAGTGTTGGATATCTGGATGTGAAGTCGTCGGTCAGCATGCTCCGCAGCAAATGGAATTGAATGTCTCTACCTGTCCCAGCAGTCTCTTTTTATGTGTTTTGAAAATGGGTGTGTGCCTGGGCCTAGCTAAGCCTGCCCCTCTCTACTTGTCATTGGCCCAATTTTCCCCTCTCCCATGATTGGGGGAAGGAAATGGATTGTCATCATGATGAGGTCCCTTTATGGGTCAGAGGATCCTCCCCTGGTCAGTTTGCCCACAAATCTATATTTGATTCAAATACATCTTTCCCAGATATACAATTTGTTGAAATTACATGTGCGCATTATATATTCCTTATGGTCCATGCTTGTCCGCCTCTGATCTTCCTGGGGGCTTGCATTAAAAAATGACAACATTTTGCGCTTTTTAACTGGTTTTGCAATATCAGACATTTACCCAAAATTACACACATGTGCGCAAGGAGTATGGACATTAATTGATGAAGTGTCAGATTTTTAACATGCAGACATTTGGAGTGAGACCCTATTTTCCGCTAGCAACCCCCAGAATACACCACAGGGTCCTAACACCTCTCAAAATGTTCACAGAAAAATCACAAAAATAATGATATTACTTATATAATTCTGACAAGTCCGCACTATGAGTTATCTATCTTTTTAAAATTATGCCCTGGTCAAACAGGGGTGTGGCTTCCCACATCACAGGGTGGAATAACTGGTTTATCCACTTCCCCCAAGCTCAGCTGCTAGCAGAGGCAATGCCCGTCCCAGTTTCCCCTAAGAGGAAGCCACTTTACGACGCCCCCAATATAACATTTGCCTGAGTCAAGGGAGTTGCATTGTTCTGTTCCTTCCAGTTCCCAGGTGCTCCACCCCTAATCTAATCAGAGAGGTGACAACTCCTTTTGGCAAGGGGCAGCAGGATGCAGCTAGGCCTGGGAAGAGTGGCTGAACAGGTTTCTCCTGTCAGGGGTAGTTGTCAGGCAGAATCCAGTTACACTAAGCCAGGTTTCAGCTAAATGTCACTTTTTGTCCCAGTTTTCTACATTCAAATCAAACTGACAATTTGTACCTATACATTAAATAATTACTTCAAGTCATTTCAGAATATGGTTTTACAATGTATCTACCTCTTAGCAAGTCTTTCCTTGGTCTGGTTTTGTTTCATTTGTGCAGTTTTACACAAAAGTCTGGTGGTTCTAAAATGCCGGCTTTCTGATAGTGGTGAGTACTGGTAATGCAACCATTTTTGGGATTAAGAAAATGAATTCACCACAGTTCTGAGTTGCTTTTTTTTGGCAATCAGCATTGCCATTTCCAATGGTTTCAGGCTACTGTGTGTAGCCCAATGGTGGTTTTAGGCAGTGCCCTCCTGTGCTCACAACATAGGCAAAAATGGGTGGCAGCCTATTCTTCATGTTTTCCCTGTGCACTCTATGGGGAGTTCTAGCCATCATGATGTTTTCCATGCCAGTATTGCACAGTTTTATGGTAGGGCTTGAATGCATGGGTAAAAACATCCCACAGGCCGATCTCAGCAGTTGGCTGGATGGACCGGCTAGTGGCAGCACTATTGGACGCCACCAAGTCGTTCGATTCGGTGGAGTGGCCCTTCCTGTTCACAGTCCTGTGCAGGATGGGGCTGGGAGACCAGTATGTCACCATGGTGGTGTAACTATACGAATCACCTATCGCCAGGGTGAAGGTGAACGGCCGGCTCACCCCGGGACTAACTCTTAGCAGAGGCACCAGACAGGGTTGCCCCCTCTCGCCGCTACTCTTTGCCCTGGCAATTGATCCCCTGGCAGAGACCAGGGCACACCTGGGGGTCACGATATCCCGAGATACGCCCACACTATATGGAAGTAACTATCTCAAAGTACTTGACCAGGCGAAGCAGGAAGCCACCAGGTGGAAGAGCTTGCCACTCAACTTTTATGGCAGGATCTCCCTGGTTAAGATGGTGCTGGTTCCTATATGTTTCTCAATGTGCCCATAACGGTCTTCACAGACTACTTCCATGAGGTGAAATCGATTAGCACTCAATTCATATGGGCCGTTAAGCAGCCAAGGGTGTCATTGGATAAAATAGTAGCACCAATATATTGGGGAGGGCTGGCGGCACCAGACTTGGAAACGTACTATACCAAAAACGCAAGCCAGGTATGCCCTTTATTGGTTCGGAGGTCAAAAAGAGGAGACACAGAGATAGAAAGGGCACTAGAAGCTCCCTTTCTGCTACGATCCACTATTCTCACTGCCTCCGACAGGGGACGTAGAGCTAGAAATATGGTGGAGTTCACATGCTCCGCTTGGGCACGCATAGAACACAAATCAAGGATGGAGGTCCCCTACACCCCGGAACTACCAGTCGTGTTTACTCCAGGTATCCCACTCACCTCAGAGAAGGGCTTTGTTTATCTCTTACGGAGGCTGGAAGTACACAAATATTGTGACCTGTTCCCCGAGGGGAGATTCATTACATTAGAAGAGATAAAGTCAAGGGGGACCCTCAACCCCCTGGATGTGTCCCTATACTTTAGGCTGAAAACAACCCTCCAGAACATGTTCCCGACCTTTCAGAACAGCCAACAGTGGCACCAATACTTGACAGGATGATCAATGGGGGGCAACACGGGAGTGTGGTCTCGGTTATGTATGCCATGTGCCAGGAATCCAAGCCAATAAACATGTCCAAAAGGAGGAGGTGGGAGCATTCACTGGGACATGACATTTCTAATGGGGAATGGAAATAATGCTATGCGGGGACTAAACATATTCGATGAACGCGAGATACAAACTAATACATTGGAAATACTGTTAGGAAAGATCCCCATTTACGTGCATGTTCCCTCCAGTTGTGTACCCCCAACTTTTTGCTGATGTCTGAACACCATAGTCGGATTTTACCAGAGGAGCACAGCCTTCTGGTGCACTCCTGTGGGCTTTTCGCTCACTTTTTATGGGGAAACTGACATGCCCTAAAGACAGTCAATACTGGGAAACTTTGTTTCCATTAGTCCTTGTCCATGTTGCAACTTTTCTGCAACATGTAAAGAATGTTCCTTACAGTACAGTGCACTTGGGTCTAGTCACTTCAAAAGGCCCTAGATACTTCGAAGGATTTTTTTTATTTTTAGGAGAAGTGCAGATGTGATGTTATGTTATGTTATTTTGCATTTATATAGCGCCTTATATACCATTGGTATGGTCTGAAGGCGCTGGTAGGTTGAATGCCCTTGGGAACCGAAGTTCAGACCAGTAGAGAGAGTCAAAGGTGCATGTGTGCACCGGGTATGTGTGCAGCTCGTGCGATATCCGTGTAGAAGCTGCTTCTTAGCGGTAGGTGTGGTGGTTGAGAGGTCAGGAGAATGTGTTAGTTCAGGCAGGTTTTATCCAGAACGGCTGCGGCTGCATTAGGCCTGAGGAGAATGCCTGGCTGGGGGGGTGTGAGACCAGCAGTGTCAACTTAGAATGATGTGGAGTGAGCGGCGGATGTTGGTATGAGAACAGATATACCGAATGGTGTCATAGTATCTCTGTGTTCTAGTTGAGTGGTGATGTAAAGGAGAGAGTAAGCATAGTGGTGTGATATGATGAGTTATATGCTCATTCAAACGTTCTTTGCATTCTAAACCATACTATATACGTCACGCAATTTTATGCGTTCCAGATGTGCCTTGGACAAGGCTGGTGGTAGCTTATCATTTTGCATATTTTTAACCCTTTCTTGCCAGGTAAACCACAATTACCGTGTTTGGCACGGTTAGGTGGCCTGGCTCCAAAATGGCTAGGCCACGAGATTCTTTGTCCTGTCCTTTGGCCATCTTGCCCCTTCACCTTCCCCAGGTCGAGCCGACCCGGGTCAGTCCTTATTCGGGCATGCATTTTCCCGCAAATTACCAAGCTTTTGCGGGCTTCTGCATGCCTTGTGTGTGTGCCTCCAGGATGTGGGCTGGAATGTCTGGTTCCAATACACATCCTGGGTGCCAGAGAGTCTGGAGTGCTGTGAATGCCTGGGACCACCGTGGTCCATGATTGGTCCACGTATGGTATGCCTGTATGTGAGCAGATCTCCCATTGGGTCCACTTCGTTTCGGCACAAACAAGATTCTGGATAAGAAAAGGCCCCAGACACCCATACCATGTCGATGTCTGGAGTTCTCACTGAACCAAGGATAGGATCCAAGTATCCTGAAACTAAGAAGCCGAGTCGAGGAACCGCTGGATGGTTTGGCACCCTGAGCCTGCTGCCGTCTCGCTGGACCCCTCTGCATCTGATCGCCTTAGAAGGTCTGCGAAGGTGCTTCGACCCATTGGAATAGTGGGACCAACTATTCTCGACACCTTCATCTTAACCTGCAAGTAAGCCTTTTCGGGAGTGTCCCTTGGCCATCCAGTGGACTGACCAGCTTGCACAGACGTTGGGCTCCGATACTGCCACCGTTTCATCCTTGAAACTTGGCACATCGCAAGCTCTTGTGTTTACGGCACGGTCACACCAAATTTCGTACACGTGGCGTTCCCAGGTGTGGAGTAAAGTGAGTGCGCCCGAACCAGAGTTTACGTGGTTGCCGTGTCGCCCAGCTGTGGTGACAAACTTTGCAAGTTCATTGCAGCTGTGGTCCTCTGTGCCCTGAAGCCTGCTGCAACGGAACTGGCCTGATCCATCCACCAGGAGCAGAGAAATTGCCACTGTCCCGTAGGGGAATCAACGCTGTAACTTTGTCGCTGAAAGATGCAGAGCCGTGAGATTGCCGCATTTGAACCTGCAACCAAAGTGGACTCAACTGCCGAAGTTTGGTCCGGATGCGCCGGAGCTCGGTGAATAATGGCAACCCTAACCAGTGCCCTCTAGCGCATCCATCCATTTTTACGCACGAGTGTCCCCTGAGGGCCCCTCTCCTTTCCACTACTAGTGCGAACTAGCAAACTATTCCCAACTCTTGGAATAGACTCTGCTCTCAAGCGTAGGCCCTCCTCTAATAGTGGGAACTTATTCTTTATCACCTCATCCACCTTCCTGAGCTACTACAGACCCTTGAAGAGACCCCGTTTTGCCAATTTGAACTACCACGTGCGCCAGCAGTGCAAGTACATTTGAGCAATAGGCTCGACTCTTCTTAGGGATTGGACTGCCTCTTAGGAGTGTGTTGGATGCAGAAGGGACTAAAGACTATTTGCACTGCCTGTTTCCTGCCCCTTTTTAGGTTGTAAACATATTTCGTGCATTGACCCTTTAGACCCCATTGGTCTTGTATATATGTATTCAGATAGGATTGTGTTGGCTTAAAAGTATTACTGTGATTGATTTGTGTGTTGAAACTCAAAGGCCTTGAAATAAACGTATTTGTATTTTTAATATATCTAACCCTGACTGGGAGTGATTTGTAAGTGTCCTTTGCTCTGTGTGCTCATTGAGGTCTTTCAGTCACCCTCACCCCTCCTGAGACCTAGTCTTGACCGCTGCCATAGCTACCTTGATTGGTCTGGCTTGTCCAGAAGGTTACCCTGTTCCAAGAAACTAGGCTTGCCTTCTGAACCTCTGCCCACCAGGTCAGAGTTTAGAAATCCATTTTAAATACCTACACCAATTCTACTACACCACTGTTCAGATTCATAGCTACTTCCCAGGGGCAGCCACCATGCAATGATCCACAAGCAGACTTCCTGCACATGGCATGGGGATGTCCTACAGTACATACCTTCTGGAAGGTGGCGTATAAAACCATAGGAGAAATTATTGGCAAGGAACTAGAACTGAATCCTGTGACTGCTCTCCTGGGATACACCAAATCTATCCCCAAGGGCAGGAGACAACTAACTGGGCTGCTTCTGCTGCTGGCAAAAAGAAGGGTGGCAATACATTGGAAGGGCCCAATGCTCCCCAAGATAGAGGACTATCAAGCTGATGTAGTAAGGTGTAATGATATGGAGACAGGATACAGGGGCTTAAAGGCTTATCGCTCAGCACCATCCATCATATGGGACCCTTACATCCATTACCTGCTGAGTCAAGATGAGGAGCAAACCCAAGAACCATAGAAAGCAATCACCCTTACAACTAGAGAACACATCACACATCACAACAAAAGGGAGAAAGGCCGCTCACACTCATAATCCTAACAAGCACCCAGTACAGGAGTACCAGCCTTATGATTGATATGAGGGCAAACTGATCATAGGTCCCCAACTTGAACTTTCGCAGAAGGGGTAGAGATAGACTGATGGTGAGATCTTAGAGATACGAAGTCATGGTTGACGCCAATGATCAATCTGCCATATGGGCATCCTTTCGGGCCCCTTTTTGCTCTCGCCTGATAAATGAAATGGCTATCTACATAATAGTTACTGGTTAGCCATGTCTCTTGTAACAAACACTGGGTATGCTATGAGTACACTTAGAGATGCACCTATCCTTAAAAAATGGGAATGGCCTCTTGTATTCCATGAGGGCAGTTGAAATTCTCATTCTTGAAGACCCTACATATTTTGTACTAGGGACTTCAGCCACTGCCACCACCCCTTTAAGTTGTCAAGGCCTTCAATCTTTGCAACTGTAGACTTCTTTTGAGTAGTTGTTTCTTTCTGCTTTGTAGCACTGCAGTGTTCACAACAATGTGTTTCCTTGTCCAAGTCGTAGCCTAGATAATCAAGCAATTTGTGTTGGCTACGAATCAGGGCAGCAGTCGCCGGCAAGACACAGTGAATACCCTCTTTTTATGGGTTCTATGAAGTCAAAATCACATGATTTCAGAATTCAGATGGAAGGTATTTTCAAGAATAAACTCACCAATGCAGATCTGTTTATATGTTTTTTTAGATCTCAATTCAGTTTTTTCACTTATTACCATCACACGTACGTCTAAGGGGCATACTATGACCTTTGTTGATATTTATTTATTGAATTTTTATGCAGCGCCCAAACCCGTAAGTATCACAACGCTGATCTTGGCACAATAGGCGAGTACAATAAAAGGTGATGAAACAGTAAAATAATAGGTACATTGGCAAACAGAGGATCAGGTGCAGCTAATCATATTTGTCAAAAAGCAAAGTCTTAAAGTTGTTTTCGAAAGATGAGATAGGAGGGTTCTTCTTGGACGGGCAGTGACGGTGAAGCTGGTTCCCCCAACTCTTTTCCTAGAGAATCTGGGAATAGCTAGGACTCAAGTAGTGGATGATAGTAGGCATCGCAGCTGTGGTTTCTTCGAGATCCGTTGGTTGAAAAAGGGAGGTGCAGTGTTATGGATGCATCTGGGAGTGATGGAGAGGATCCTGAACTCAAAGCAGGCTTTTATTGGTAGCCAGTGGGCCTCACGTCTAGCATGAGAGATGTGGTCTGAACGTTTCAAGCCCCAAACGGACTAGAGGGCATTGTTTTGAATCAGTTGGAGTTTTGTGAGATTTTTAAATGAGGTGCCTGAGAGAACAGCATTACAATAGTCCAGTTTGCTGCTGCTGATGGCCCGGGTAATGGCAAGACAATTGTCAGTGGATAGGAATTTTCTGCTGAGGTTGATGAGTTTAGTGATGCAGGCAGCTGAGGAGGCGAGGGCCTTTACGTGTGTGCATAGAGAGTTCTGTGTCTAAATAGACACCTTGGGTTTTTACGTGGCTCGAAACCGGCGTGGGCTTGTCATGGAGAAGGAGAAGTAGGGTGGTCCATGTGTTTTAGGCAGTGTGAAGATCCTACGATAAAGAGCTCAGTTTTGTCGTCATTCAAGCACAGATGGTGCCCAGCCACTCAAGCCTAGATGATACTGGAGATGTGGTTAAAGTTGGCGCAGTCCATGGGGTGGTTCCCCGTGAGTTTTAGCAGGATTTGTGTATCGTCCGTGAAGTTGGTGCAAGTGATCGATCCCAAGATGGTCAAGATTGCCAAACAGAGTTTTTGTGTACATATTGTACAGAGTGTGTGAGATGCATGACCCTTGAGGGACGCTGTAATTGATGGGCATGGGATCGGCAGAATCTGAGCCAGCAAAGACCCTGAAGGTTCAACCGCTAAGAAAGGATTTTATCCAACTGGTGACTTCTGAGGGAAAGTTGAATTTAGATCCAACGGGCTGACACAATATGTCATGGGTGACTAAATCAAAGGCGATGGAGAGATCCAAGTAGTAGAAGGAGGGTGAGCTCACCATCATCTTGGATACTTTCAGGCTGGATCTTGAGGTCTAGGAGGGCAGCTACAGTACTGCGTTTGGTTCTGAAGCCAGATTGATGACAGCCCAGGAGGTTGTGGTTTTCCAGGTAGGCAAAAAGTTGGATGTAAGCCGTGTGGTCAATAATTTTGATGAGTAAGGGCACGGTGGTGATGGGCCGATAGTTGGTAGGGAGGATAAGGTCAAGGGAGGGGTTTTTCAGTATGGGTGTGACCCATGCTTCCATGATGGCTAGGGGGATGGAGCTTGTATCAAAGGAGGGGTTTATGAATTTGGAGCTAAAGGGTTTCGGGGGCTCAGCACACATTTTGATGTTGTGGGAGGGGCATGCGTCACCCCTGCAGCCAGATCATTTTAGGTTGTGGAAGATAGAAAAGGTGTCCGGAGGAGAGATGGGGCTGAAGTTAAAAGGGGGCACAGTGAATGGCAGGGGTTCAGCGTGAAGGATGGGGGTTGTTTTTGGCAGATAGAGTTTTCTTGAAGATAGTTTTAACTCTCAGCAAGGTGGTTTTGTTAGTGAGAGCAGCTTGGACAGTAGAGCACCATGTTTTGTCCTTCGGGAAGCTAGTGATGGGGGCACTGGGATTGAGAGTTCTTTGAAGAATATAAAGAGCTCCTTGGTGTTGGAGCTGGCTTCACCGATTCTGGAATTGTAGATGTTAGATTTAGTGGTTATGATGGCTATTTTATAGGTTTTGGCTATGGATATGTAGCTGATTTGCTGTGGAAGGCTTCTTCCTCCAGAGGTGTTCTTGAGCACGTCTGTTTGCGCAAGGTTACGAGATCTTCGGAGAAAAAGTTATGAGTGATGTTTTCTTTTCTCTGTGGTGGTTTTAAGACTAGCGTTAAGGTCAAGTGTGTGTAGTAGAAGGTAGTTTTGTAGGTGGCATGTACGGTATCAAGGATGTTTTCATTGGGGAGTGTTTCAAGGTGGGAAGAGATGGTGGGTTTGAGCAATTCTAACATGAGCTTGCATGTGTGTTTTGGAGGTGATAGGGGGGTCGTGTGGAATTGTTGCACATGGTGGGGTTCTCCAATGTGAGCTGGAAGTGGATCAGGGAGTGGTCAGACCAGGGAACAGGGCAAATGGTGGTGGTTGAGATGGGCATGTTCAGATGCACGATCCAATCAAGAGTTCGACCTTTGATGCAAGTAGGCGAGCTGATAGCTTGGGTGAAGCTCATGTCTTGTAGGGTGGCAGTGAAGAGGGATGTGGCTTTGGTGTCGGAGGTGTCCTTTAATCCAAGGTTAAAGTCACCCAGAAGACGGAATTTGGTCTTGAGTTTGATGAAGGGAGCAAGCAAGAGAGGGATGTCTGCTTGGTGAGTTGGTATAGGAGGATGTTGATGGTAGTTTGGGGTCAGGCTTCTAACTTTGCAAGGAGTAGTTCGTAGCCGTTTGGGGATTGAAGTGGGAATGATCTGATAAGAATGGAAGATATGTGAATGATAGAGAATCCACCTGTTTGGGCTAGTCTGTCGGATCTCAAGATCGCATATTCTGGCGGGATGGCTAGAGACAGTGCTGGGCCAGCTAGGTTGCAGTGATGGTGAGGATAACAAAGGTCTGTCTGGTAATAAATCATGAATGTCTTGAACGTGCATGCAGAGGGAGAGTGTTAATGAGGGCACAAGAGAAGGTGGGGGAGGTGGGGATGGGGTAGGGGCAGATTTAGTGCGTGAGGATTCTTGTAGGCTGGTAAGAGCCTGTGAGGAGTCATGGTGGCTGATGAGTGGCCGTAGTAAGCTGGTGTGAGAGCCAAGTCGCAGGTGTCTTGATGAGCTGACACTGGGTAGATTGGTGGGCGTGAGACTGTGTGTGTGCAGTCTTTCAAGTCTAGAAGCACCTGTGCATGGAGTGGTGGTCAGTGAGGCATACTGGTGAGTAGTCAAATGCTCTAATGTGACGGAGGTGTTGGAATGGGAGTTGGATGACTGGTCGCTAAGGGCATAGGTGTGAGACTTGGGGTTCATGGATACTTGGCCACTAGGGGCATCAAAGCAGAGAGGGAAAGGTTGGCTTCCTTTGTGGTTGGTGCTAAGTGAGGGTTGAGCGATGAGTTAAATCCAAGGGACTAGGGGTGGGAGGAATGGAGTGGGTTTGGGTAGAGGGGTGGCTGGAGTGGGGGTTGCGGTTAGGGATATTGTAGGGACTGTGCTCTATAGCGCGGCCGGCAGTCAGTATGTATGGCAGGGTGTTTCTGAACTGAGGAAATGAGTGTTAGCGTTACCAAATCGTGTAAGTGGAAATTAGTGAGAAGTGGAGAGTGGGTGGTTTTGTGGAAGGGGTATGGTGGGAAAAATGCAGTGATGAGTGCTGTGAGGAGCTACAGGTGTGGGTGTGTTGCCTGTGAGACATGGGTGTGGGCCTGACAAAGTGTTATTATCACAGGGGTGTGGGAATTTGGGTGGGGGGCAGGGTGCACTCATGTGTGCAATGGTGCAGGACATCAGGGGGCTGGGGGTGCTCAAGAGATCAATGGGGTGGGGCATCAGGGGGCTGGGAGCGCTCAAGAGGGGAATGGGGCGGAGCATAAGGGGACTGGGGACACTCAAGACGGCAATGGGGTGGGGCATTAGGGGCCTGGGGACGCTCATGTGTGTAATCGGGTGGGGGATTAGAGGGCTGGGGGTATGATTTTCTGGCTCACTCCTGTGAATATCATTAGTCCGTGGACAAGTTTTCCTTGTGTTTTGGTGGCTAGGCTGAAATTCATTGGATGTAGATTCACTTGTATTTGCTTGTTTGGGGTGATAATGCATGAAGATCAGCATTACTGGTGTTATTTTCTTGTATTAGCCAACTGGTTCATGTTCCATTGTTCTGTTGTCTATATTCCTTTCTCCTGTTTTCTCTCTTCCTGGTCTTTTTTGTCAATATCCGACACAATTGTTGAATTCAAAGGTAGGTGTTGGCCTTATAACTCTGGTAGCGTTAGGTTTCTCTTCTCTTTGTTCCTGCAGTTTGCGTAATTTATTGTTCCTGTGTCTCTGTTTATGTGTAGGATATGTGAGGGGCGAGACCATCGGATTGTTTATAGTTGTGGGCCTTCCATCCTCGTCTTGGGTATTAACAAGTGGAGGCGAGTTTTCAGTGTGTACCACATTGTCCGATGTGTTACACGCAAGGCTTGTCTGTAAGTGTTAAGCTTTAATTGAGTGCCTAAAGTCTCAAGTAGTTCGCTGTGTTTCTAGGTCTCTGTGAAAATGTGATCACATAACTTTAGTAAACTTTTTACTGCAAAGTTTAGGAGGCCGTTTGGCATTTGCGTGCCTGTAACAAGGGAGTTGTCGACTCTCGATTGGTGTGTGCACAGGGGTGCCTCTTCTTCACCTGCTAAAGCTGGGTCCGATTCCAATGCAGCAATTGCTGCTGAGCAGGGAATTTAATGTTGCTGGGAACAAGATTGGTGTGGTGGATAGTCTTTGGGTACATAGCGCTTATCCTGTTTCATTTATCTTTTCTGGGCAAGTCGATACGAGTGTTTCCTTTGCAGCGCTTTTGCTTATAATGGTTCTGAACATGCCACATAGGCGATAACATAAATCGAGTAGCGAGTTGTCGTTAATCTCGCTAAGAGAGGCGCAAGAAATTATACTGATTTATTTTTCTGCCGGCACTGCAACTTCGGTCGATTTACCTGTCATTTGGTCTTTCCCAGCCTTTGTTTTTCCACCTGGCTTAAAATAGGCAGTGATGTGGCCTGCTGTTTGAATTTCATGAGGATCTCTTTGGGTATTGGGATCGGAGGGTCCTGGTGCAGATCTGGACTTCTGGGCAATGCCGCAGGGCTGTCCAAGGCGAGGCAGGGTAACTAATGTTACCATTCGGCAGGCCAGGAGAGGGGCAGCCCCAACCCCCACGCCTGCGCCTCTCCTACACAAGCTACAGAGACACGCAGTCTCTGTCACACAAAGCCGTGGAAGGGTGAGGTGTGACCAATCACCTTACCTTTCTTCCAAGCAATAAGGTGCTAAGCACCGAAGGAAAACCAACAGCCAGGCAGGGCCCAGGTTCAAAGACCTGCCCCTCCTCAGGGGGCCAGACATGTCGGCTATCCGGCCGGGAGCTGGCACATAGCACCCACTACTATACACATCAAAGACCCAGGGCTATTGTGGAACGCAGCTGCTCGTTCCATACTTTGCCTCCCTTTTGGATCTTACATGTGCCCTCTGCTGAAGAAACTCCACTGGCTCCCCGTTGCTAACTGGATTTTTAAAAATCCATGTGTATTGTGCATCGTGCCTTTCATGGCATAGGAGCTGAGTACTTGCAGGCCAAATTGGCTCACTATGTTCCGACCCGCCTGTTGAGATCCCAATCTGCGCTTCTTGTAGTTGTTCCTTGCTATCATTTGTCACGTAAGGGGAGTGCAAGCCTTCTCTGTGGTGTCCGCAAGAGCCTTGAATGACCTCCCTCTGGCCCTACGGGGTACCACAGATCTTCTCACCTTCAGCAGACTTTCTGAAATGGCCAGATTCTGTGATCTTTAAGTTCTCCTCATTCACACAACAGCACTAAGATGCCCCCGGGCGTACGTGCGCTTTACCAAGTTCATGTAACATAACCAATAAGTCACCCTTTAGCCGTTTGTGCTGCTGTATCTCTACCCCATGCCTTCATTGGCTGGAGAGAGACCTCTGGCAGAAGAAAAACAAAATAAAATGGGGCATATTTTTGATCAATAATTAAATCAGGGGTGTCGCAATGATCCCTACAGGCAAACCCGATTTCAGGAACTCTCTGGGAATCCTCCTTTTCAAGATGATATTCTAGTCCTGTTGATCAAATATCTGCTCAAGGAAATGGAAAGGGGATCGACTAGCCTGGAATTTCCTGATTAATCAATTGAAGGCTGTCCAAAAGCCTATTAAGCACTCTAAATGCTCGAATGCTCCAGGATCAGACGGCTTATCAAATTCCACTCTGAAATTGCTAGGATTCTCTTAGAGCTGTTGCATAATATTCTGAGAACAAGGACCTTTCATAGCTCTTGGAGGAATGCTTTGGTGGAAGTGATCTATAAAACAAGGGAAAGACTAGACCGTGGTAACTACTGAGCGATCTCCCTCCTGGATACTTTGTATAAAATCTTTACCTCTCTGATTTTGAAGATTTTAACATCAAGAGCTGAAGTACCAGGCTTCCAAGATATACATCAATCAGGTTTTAAGAAAGGGGCAAGTTTGTCCCTACATTGCTTAATTATATCCCTTTTGACCTCGCAGGCTGGATCAGAAAAGACACATGTATGCACTCTTTTTGGACACATCACAAGCCTTTGATACTGTGGATGGATCGATCTCTGTTGTGGGCAAAATTGGGAATACATGGATGTCCTCTTGCTTTGCTTGACATGCTAAAATCCTTACACACGGAAACAAGATTGAAAGTAAGGTTAGATGGAGAGGAAGTAGTTCAAAATGGATGAAGAGTGAGTGTGGACTTTGTCAAGGCTGTGTGTGAGCACCCTACCTCTTTAATACATAGATATCACACTTGGGGAATTGCCTTGATCATAAGAGTATCAATCCCCCTAAGTTGGGAGATGTTCAGATACCATATTTATTATATGCTGATGACTTAGTGCTATTTGACTATACCCCAGTAGGGCTTCAAAGAGCACATAGAGTGGTAATTGAATAATTTGGGAACTTAAATCTTCATCTTAATGTGAAGAAGTCAAGAGAACCGATATTGAACACATCAAGAAAAAATAATAAAAATGTAACGGAATAATTAAGGGCATAAAACTCAAACCGGTACAACAATAAATATCTGGGAAGAACGATGTGCAAATCGTAAGTAACATATGCTGAGTAAGACTGCAGTTTTATCCTCTGCTAGACAATTGGACCAAAATGTGGATGATTGTCCTTGAGCCCTGTACTAAGACTATATCATCAGAAGATTGTTCACAAGGTAGTCCACTGTGTAGAGGTATTGGAAGAGGGCCAGTACTGGACACTGTTTGAGGGCTGTCTTTGGCGTAAGGTTCTCTCTCTGCCTTTACCCACTATACAACCTGTCTTAGTTATTTCATTAAAGGCTTTTATCAATTATATAGAGGTTTTATTAGATCTACCAGTTGGTACTCCATTTAGAAAATTAAGAATGGTGATGTCATCAAGAAAGTGTAAGTTTCTCTTGGCCTGGACAAACGAATGCGCAACATTTTTGGATCAGTTAGGGAAATCACAAGAAGCCTTATTGAACAGACCAGACCGACTAAAGTGAAAAAGCGCCTATATGAAAAGGATTGGATAGAAAATAGGTCTAGGCTAATTAATTATTTTATTTATAATCATTTTATTCATGACATAAAATCCCATAATTCACTACAAGGCATCTTGCAAAAATAAATACATCGAAGAGGTGTTGGCAAGTTTGGTTGTGCCTCAAATTGAACCTATGCCCTACATTACAGGCTCTAGGTGAGAGAGAGAAAACTCCTTGAGTGGAAATAATGTGGTGCTTTTGTAAGCTGGAAATTGAAACGTTACAACATTTGACTATGCTGTGCCTCTTTTTTAGAAATGATCATGAAGCAATGTTTGGTAAATTCTTTTATGTTCCTCAGATAGTGTGGAGAGAGACTATGGCATGTCTTGCACTATGACCCATCCCCCGCTCTGTTAATTGCTGCTATGAGATTTCTAGAATTGATATTTGGCGTAGGGTTCTAAAGGGAATCTCTGCTAAAAATCTAGTTTAGTGATTCATTTTGCATTATATGGGGACAACCTTTTAGATCGTGTATTTTAATGACTAGAGTGGATATGTTTTTAAATGACTTTTCTATGAAATATGTTTTTATGGAGAGTCTCTCCTCCTTTTCTGCCACTTTTTTCCTTCTCTCGCTGCTATAGAAATATTTTTGTTCTCTCGATGATCGCCAGATCATCGCTCTTGAAAGATACTTCGAAATGAACGATCTGATAATCAACCCAGCAAAATCTATGGTAATGGTTTTTGGAGACCAAGATCGACGCAGAAGCAGCAAAAGACCTGCGTGGTTCTCTAAAGGGCAAACAATGAAAGTGGTTACGGAATTTATCTATCTGGAGTAAACATCAATATCAGTAGATGCAGAGCATCCGCATAGTTGTGCTGCGTAAAAAAGGCAAAAATCTAGCAGCGCATGGGAAAGTGCTGTTACATTTTTTTTGCAACTTTTCATTGATTCCATTAATATAATTTTACAGAGCCGAAGTGGATCAGATTTTGACGTACGGTGCCAAGACATCACTCATGTTGGCCGAAGACTCATGGTCCCTACTGGAGGGGTTCTTCTGGAAGTCAGTACTGGGATTACCAAGAAGTATTGCTATATAGAGCGTCAGAAGGGAACTAGCATTGACATCTCTAAAGGCCATCGCTAGGTGGAATTTGATATCTTTCTATCTAAAATGTCTGGAGAAAACCCAAAGGGAGGCTTTAACATCTTTAAAATGGCATTGACAGATCCGAAAGAAACAATCCACAACGGGTGGAGGGATATATGCCAGAAGATAATAGAAGATCTGAACGAAACAGAGCAATGACTGATCCAAAACCCGGGCAGGTTAAAGAAGAAGCTCTACCATAAAGATTGGATCGACACTTTGGATGAAATCTACAACTATAAGTACCGAGAACACTTCTGGTTTGCTGAGAGAAGGCTGAATGAGCTTCCTGGATATATCCAAATCTTTCTCAATTGGTTTCTGAGACACAAATATATGAGATTTCGCCTTAATCTTTTCCTGCCCAGACTGGCCAAGACTAAGCTAAGTGGACAAGAGACAACTCCTACATGTAGCTTGTGTCAAGAAAATATCTCTACGATTCAAATCAAACACCTAGTAATGAATTGCCCGACGCTGAGCACAGAAAGACACAGTATGATAGGACCTACCATTGATAAATATGGTGCCTCTTCAGAAAATGCTTGGGACTATATTAATAGAGGGGGATAAAACAGATATTAGAATTTCTCTAATCAAATGTCTGCTAGCAATTTACGCTAAACTTGAAACTGTGAATTGAGTAGTTGTGCAACCTAGAGATTTTCTTTTATTTTTTTGTTTTTTCTTTTCTGCTATTTTTCCTCCTCCTTTTTATTCTTTCCGGTTAGTCCTCCTTTTTATTTAACGGGTAATTGATTTTAGCAATTTGGGTACTACATTTGTATTTGTATCAATAAAGTGGCTAAAGGTTTTCTAATTGGGAAACCACATAAGCCTAAAAAAAATTTGAAAACAAAATTGCGGACAAAATACAAGCCTGCTTCTACTTTTCGTTTTTGGGGCACACTAATGTTTTTATTGTTGCTTTCCTTTTTATAAATAATTCAACTTTCTTTTAAGTAGAAAAGACCACAATTAGTTTTGGAACACTGGGACTTAGAGAGAACTTCCAATTTCATTTAATAACATAAAGCTGTGTTTAAAAGTTCAAACTTCATTTACAGTGCTGAGATTTAAGGAGTTGAGACATTGCTAGGGAATCTCTGGAAAAACAAAGACAGACTCACATCTGGTGTTGCACTGCTATTCCAAACTGTGTTTTCCACTAGAAGTATGTGTTCGTTTATCTACTATTGCATTGCACATATTCCTGACTGTGGATTTATTGTTGGACATTGCTATTTAAATCTGCAAGCATAAGTTATTTATTGTTCTCTACAAACACACACTCGCTCTCTAAAGGGGATTTAATCACTACCACTGAGCGGATTATTCATTCATTTTTTTTAAAACTTATTTTATTGTTTGTTTATTGGTGCAATGTATGTGTTGCAAATGTGCATTTACTTTTCCAAGGAGCCCCCTGTAGTTCGATCCTACAATCCACCCCAGGTGGAGACACTTTATTAAAAAGGAATTTTATGCATAGATCACTTGCTTGCCCATCAAAGGTACCACATCCACAGGGCCCCTAATTCCCTAATTACCAAGAACCTACTTACCAAGGGCATTCCTTGAGCAGAGCAACCAGTCTCCTGTCAGTCTTCCATCTTCCCCCTTCTCTGTAGGTATTTCACTGCAAATAGCCAGGCAGTACATGTTCTGGGCACCACCATACCAGGTGCCCACCTACCATTGCAGTTTAGAGAACTATGGTTTCATATGCATATTACATAAGATGCACGCTACAAAAAGCATGACTTATTAAAAAACGCTTAATTGTCCCACATGGTGGGTTGATGAGCAATTGAAACAAAGTTGGTAAGTAGTTGGGATGGTAAAGGAGATGGCTATCAAAGGTTAAAATACTGTGCGGAATCGTTGGTAAATAGCAAAAAATGTAAGGATGGTGAATTATATAGACCAATGATTTATATAGATAGTGAATTCTCAAAACCTTCTCTCTAACCCATAAATGCCTCTCGAATTCAGCCCCTAAATACCTAGTGAACAAATTCACTAAAAACATAACCAACAGGCCTACCCGGTCCACACATGCTCACCTTCTTACGGTACCTAGGTTTAAACTACAAAAAGCAGGAGGCAACAGTTTCCCAGTGCTAGCAGCTAAACGGTGGAATTCGATGCCTTTAGCTCTAAGGTCTGTACCCACTTTTTGGACCTGTAGGAAAAAATCAGAAAACGTAGCTCTTTGCACAGGATCGGTAAAGTACCTTCAATCCAATCCGAACTTGTACCAGTACCGAAATGAAATTTCTTGCCTTCTTTGTATCTTCACTGTAATGCAAATTATCAACCTTCTGTAACACTGTTGTGGTTGTAGGTCAACGGATCGACAATCAAAGGGTCGAATGGCCAAAGGATCGACACCAAAGGACCGAAAACCAAAAGGATCGAATTTTATTTATTTTTTTACTTTTTTTTTTGGGAGGGTCCCCGGTGCATGCAGGTAGGGGGTAGTTGACAGGGGTGGAGGAGGCTGCAATATTAAAGCAGACTTCTGTTGTAAAAGAAATAGTCTACCCTCATCTGCCAGAGTGCCCAATACCTGCTTTTAGACAATATATCCAGGAAGGCGAAATAAACCTTTGATAGCCCTACTACACATGACTGTTAAGTATTCATGGCCACTGGGCAGGGGTGCTACTCCAGGACAGACAAGACATCGGTCGGCCGAAACCTGGCCCTGGGTGATGTCAGGAAAAATGCAGGCTGCGGGGGTTCAAAACAAGAGTGCTGTCCTGCCCTCAGTCTGGTCTACTCCTGAAATCACACAGGTGTGTGGTTGCACCAAAGGAAGATTAGACAGATGGTCACACTGCCCCTGTACATAACACAGCATATGAAATGCCCTTCCCAGAGTCACTTGGTAGCCCTGATGCATCTGTAGCAGTGAGAGCCGAGGTAGGAGCCATGGATGCAGGCACGGGGTGTTCTCTAGACCGTGCAAAGTGGAAAAGGAATCAAGAGTTGGGCATTTAAGCATGGACAGAGACGTGCACAAATTTCGTAAGGTAGCATGGGCAATGAAGAGGGTTTACGAAACAGATGGTAATGGAGTATTGTGTAAGAGGAGAGGGGCCATGTCAAAGGGGAGTCTTATGATCTGGGAGTCGCCACGCAAACAGGGTCAACATTGGGCTACTAGGGTGAAGAAGCATGCACACCAATGGAGCCTCAATAAAGTAAAGCAGAGCAAGCAAGTGCAGGAATTACAGGGATATCAGTGAAACAGTGATTGGAGAGTCCAGCACCTTCTCCAAGGTTGCAAGCTGAGACGGAAAGAGGTGAATCCAAGGATGAGGAACTTTGGTCTCTGACTGGGAGAAATGTTCATACCTCGCCTCATCCGTGAGTCAATCTGGTGTGAAACTGAGCCCAATATGGGAGACTGGAAAGAAAAAGCTGAGACAGCAAATTCCCGAGATTTAATAAGTAAACACAAAACATCTGGGGAGATATCCTTCCCTGAATCCAATTCTCTAGCCAACATCATTTCCGCATCCAAAGTAGGCAAAACGTGCAGCTCATGGCAACAAACATACGATCTCAGAAGCATAGAAAACAATCAAATAGAGCAGGGCTATTTTCAAGAGAATGATATCATGAAACAGAGGAGCCCAAGTCAGATCAGAAGCCCTTCCACTTACACCCCGAGGAGAAAGGGCGGTAGTTGCCTGCCACCTTGGATCAGCCACCTTATAGGTTTCACAGGAATTCTCCCAATTACCGAGCAATCCAAGTTCTAAAAGAGATCTGAATACACAGAAATACGCCCAATCGATACACAAATGTAGAGATCCATCTACGGTAGAGTCAGATTTTGGCTCTATTGAACTCTCAGAGCTTTCCGGCCTCTGATGCCTGGGAACTGGTGCCAAATGTGCACACGGAAATACCTTGCTGCCCCGGATCTACTGGACTTGAAGAAATTTTCAACATCCATGCCGTCTAATATGATAGATGGTGTAGGTTTGATTAGCCCTGCTGGCGATCCATGATGGCTGACATGCTGAATGAATGACAGCTCAAGAGAATGTCGATTGCAGGGCCCACGCAAGTGTTCGGAGAGTCACATGGGTCTTATCTGGACTGGATGAGGATGGCCAGCGGTTGGCGTCATACAACACATGCGGAGTGAAATGGGAACTTTGTAAATGGTGTATAATAAGTAACCAGGAAGTGTCCAACATGATGTTCACAGCTGCTCTTTCACATATCTGTTAGTTGCAACAAAAGACTCAAGCATAAACCTCAAACAGCAGTTTTCAAGGAGCTCTGTGAAATGCGGGACCCAGAAGAGGAACCCCGCTTGGCTCTGGCAGTGCCTACAGGTGCCTGATAAGGAAAGGGCATTCCCAATAGGACAGCCATCTGTGCTTTAATCCCCATGAATAATTTAGCCTGAGATTGAAACTATACATCTAAAGAAGGGAGGAACAGTGAGGCATACTCCCAGAATGGGATCCTCCCAACCCACTGCCCCCACACTGCATAGGGCTCCTAGGGACCAATGCAACCATTGAATTGCAATCGGCTACTTAGCCTTTAAAAAAAAAATCACATCTGACTAAAGTAAAGAAAATGAGTTGGTGGGACTCAGCATACACAATAGTATAGTAATAGGACGGCCCATAAAGTAGACCCTGCAATTATAAGAGACCCTTCCACTTGGCCTACATTCCACCTCCTAAAACGGCATCAGAGGGCAAAGGCTGCTCTGTTATGGCAAACGGATTCCACAGCCATAATTATACGAGCTAGTACGCGTAAAGCGCACGTAGGTTAATCTCACGGCATGAGTGTTTATTCCTAGAAGCGCCCATGTGTAGACATGTCAATTTAAGAAAGAGGCGAATTTCCAGGTATTAGCTGCACAAAGTGTGACAGCATTCTATGGCGCAATCCAAGAGCCTCTGGCGGTGGGGCAGTAATTAGTAATACACACTCCAGTAAGAACCAACACTACCACAACCTTGAACTAAAATGTCTTTAATTCTTTTGCCATCTCCCCTTTCGTCTTAAATTTACTTTTTATTTCCCTCTTTGGCATAACAATTAGCAGCTACAATTCTGGCAGCATTATTTATAGGCATTTAAAATGTTCCAGATCGGAGACCATCCCATTATTCAGGTATTTATGCAATATCAATGTCCTACTTTGGATGTGCCTGGCTTCTTTTCTCTAGGAGATGACGCATGCAGCAGGCGATTAGCTCAATGAGGGATCTGGGCACAACCTGCAGGAAAAAAAGGCTCGCATTCAGGCAGGTCTGATTGAGCCATTAATCCGTCATAGGCCAATACAATATCATTAAACTGTAAAGTAATAACGCCACCTATTCTCTCCGCGCTAACAAACGGACGTATTCTGTCATTAAGCACTACACGAGAATATAATCCTATCTCTAGTTTGTTATGGAGTTTTCAGAGAAGTAAAATGCCCGCTATTCGCATAAAGGGGTACAGGGATTACACCACAAGCCCTGCTGTGCCAGGTCATGTGCAATACATGCCAGTCAGAAATTCTTACCATACGGAATTAATCGCGGGGTGAACAGTGAGCATCATAACACTGTCAGTACTATAATGTATGATGGGTTGTGATGTTTTATATACAGCACTAACATGCTGCTCTATCATGCTGCTCTATCACAGCTCTTTGATGCAACAGTAAACTGAAAAGCCAGGAAAAGGCCAGGAAAAGGTAGGTTTCAGGGCACCACAGTAAAAAGAATCAGCCTCAGTCTACCATTGTGGCTGTGCTACCTCAAAGAGCACGGACACTTTTAAACCCCCTATGCTACAGTATGACAGGATATGGCATTTATAATGCACCTATACACAAGTGTTTCAAGGCGCGACGAGGCAAGGGAGGGGAACAGAGGGCCAGGTGACATGGAGATCGCACCTGATTGGGGGCCAATGCCTGGTTGAGCTAACTACCAAAAACTCCTTGACTTGAAACTAATTTAGTTAACACACCACTAATTCAAAAAAGGTGGGCCAGCACAAGCTAGAGTCAAAATGTGATTTGAGCCCAAAGTCACAAGAGGAGGCCTAGATTAAACAGACCTAGACTCTTGCGCCCAACCTACTCCCACTTATTACAATATACATCAAACTCAGGTTGACCAGTTCATTAAAAATCCAACACTTCAATAGAGTAATATTGATGGACAGCCAACGCATGTTTCGATCCATTTGCTGTCGTCCGAAGGGCTGTATAGCATATTTTTGCGGAGAAATGTACATGCAAATATTTAAAAACTAATTCAAAATCACATAATGGAAATCAATATACAGTATGATACGAGTCATTTATAACACGCCTGTACACAAGTGTTTCTAGGCGTGACAAAACAGAAGAAAAGTAAGGAGGACAAAACAAATTATCTTACTAGGCCTTGTGTCATTCAGATCGTAAAAGTGCGATATGCAAAAATGCAGGGACAGGGGAAGTGCCAGGGGGAGGGAAGAGGGAACTGCAGCCAGGGCAGCGGGCTCCGAGTAAGTGCAAGGAGGCAGGGGCCTGTAGGGTTCCAGATACAGCCTCCAAATGAGCAGCAGGCCTGGAGGTAGTGTAGGGGCTACTGGTCAGGTAGATCCTGGTACCTGTGAGACTCTGAGGGTAGGCAAGAAACCAGTCAGCTCAGCATACAGGTTGGTCATCAGGGGAGAGAGAGAAAGCAGAAGCAAAAGGAAGGTCTTGAGCTGCTTCAAGTTTGAGATTGGAAGGGAGGCCATTCCAGATAGAGGCACCTGCAGAGGAGAGAGATCTACCTCCCCCACACTATGCTTGGAGAAGCGTCTGACCCTCAGAGAGTTGGAGGTGGCAGAGAGAAGGGCTTGTGAAGGAAGGTATTTAGGAAGAGAGTTGGATGCAGTGCTCTAACCTCTCACCCTGGCTCTTCAATGTCTACTTGGCCCCTGAGCCCCACCTTATCTCCACCTTCGCCTCCAACTTTCAGTGTTATGCGGATGACACGCAGCTCTCCTTCAGGCTACCCTCAGCTTCCTCTCCTCTCTTGCTCATTCCTGACTGTCCGTGATTCAGGAGTGGTGCGCTTCCAAAGATCTCTGCCTTAATGTCAGTAAGACTGAGATCCTCCTCATCGGGACCCAGGCTCTTTCCCTCTCTCACTCTAGCCGCCCTCCACCTCCTCCTTCCTGTGAGGCTAAAAACCTTGGTGTCATCTTCGACTCCTCTCTCTCCTCACATCACGGACCTGGCCAAGAAGGCCCAAAGGCCCACCACCAGCTGTACCTCCTCAGAGGTATTCTTTCTTTCCTCACTTTCCCCACAAGCTCACTGTCTCAAGACCCCGGGTTCTCTCTGGGCTGAACTACTGCAACAGCATTTTTCTCAATCTGCCTTCCTCTACTCTCCGCCCTCTGTAACTAATCAGGAACAGGACTGCAAGACTTGTCCTTGGCCTCAAGCCCATGGACCATATCTCTCCAACCCTGAAATCTCTCCACTGGCTCCCTCTTGATTTTGCACATAGGTACATCATGTGTTCAAAGCAAAGCACACAAGCAGGTTCACGCTCTAGACTAACTTTCCAGACCAAGGAAATGACGCATACATTTTTAGGCAGACCGAGTCCCACTTTAATATAAAAAAGCACAACAGGCTGAGGGGACACACACATACACACAGCACTGCTGAAGAAATAGTGGGGGTTGGGAAGAGAAATTTTGCAGGTCCCCGAGCAGAAGGCACAAACGAAAGCGAGCAGGCCCGATCGATAGGAAGTCGTGGTCAATTCGCATGCAGTCCGGCAAGGCCAGAAAGTGTGAGCTTGAATGTGGAAGTTGAACCATATGCACGTTTCGGAGACTAAAGGCGTGCTTTATTATGTTACACCACTACTGATCATACCATAGCTTAATATAGACCAACATAACAAACTCCTGTTGCTCAAGCTGGTATCTTAAAATGATGAATTGTACTTGATCTTTATTAAACGTAAATCATGCTTTTAGCTTATGCAATAACGCTCTTCACATGTTTGACAATATATTACGTTGTAATTGCTGCTTCCATAGCAGGTGTAACAAGAAATAGAGATGGTAGAGGACAGAAGTCAAAATTAAATATATGTCAGCTTCACATTTTTGAGTAATGCTTCATAATGAGGTCTCTCTGAGTCGAACTACACAAACATTTTTCCTGGCCATATTATGTCAAGTATGTCAAGTGGTGCAAACACTCAAGGGAACAGTCCTAGCACTAGACTAAATCCCTAGGGGCATCTCTAGCCATAGAACACGCAATTCCCTGCCCACTTCACACAGCCCTATTTTGGGTGGAGGGAGGGTGGCAGAAAATCATGCCATATAGGGGCAATACTGCCATTTGGCCAGTCTTTAAACCATGACCACATACAGCGTAATCAACCTATGTGACAATAGATTCTTTGTCTCGCACCATGACCACCAAATAAACCCGTACTATATTTCCAGCACACAATGAACCACACCAAATTGTGCTGGAATGTGCAAAGAATGACCCCAACAAAAGATGAAGTCATATTCACCAAGTTCAGTTCCTATAATGCTTTCTATAACTTCACAATCTTCACATTAATATTCTTGATAAAACAGTCCCTATATCATAAATGAAATATGGTTCAGACTCATTAATACATTCAGAAACCAACGTGTTTTGGTGGTCCTAACTGAAAAGATCTTTTTATAAAGATCTTTTCACTAAAAGACTGATTTAGAAAGACCGCTCTGTGCGAGTCACGCCCCTGCCACACACGAGTGCGCGCAGGGGTTGACAGGCTCTGTGGGAAGCGGAGGGTGTGGAGAACGGGTAAGTGTGTGGGTGCATGTGTGTTGTGTGTATGTGTGTTTTGGTATGGGCGGGGGTTTGGACCAAATTTCGGCAGGAGATGGGGAGGGTAGGGCAGTGTGGCGTTTAAGGAGCAATGGGGGGCTTGGAGGTAAAACCCCTGAAATATATATATGTATATATATAAAACAAAAAGCACTTTAAAAATGTCTCAAGGGAAAAAGACCTTTACAAAGCTGTTCTTGCGATAAAAAGAAAAATCAGGGATTGTAAATCGATCTTTTTCTCTTGAGACCTTTAAAATGAGGTCTTTTCACATAGAACCGGTTTGGTCCATCTAAAGCCTCTTTGGTTGTAAGGACATACCTTTATATACAGTTTAACTGCCAATCCAGGAAGTCTCAGGGCCTCATCAGGAGTTGGACGGTATCCTGGCAATAATACCACCCAACTGTAATTGCGTTAGCACCATCCTTCAAGCGCTACTAGTGCCGGATCATGGGTTGGGCGTCAACGGTAAACCCCCATTCCCAATGGGGCATTTTCTGCGCAAAACCACACTCTAATACAGCCGGCGGCAATTGTGCTGAAAACAGGGCGCTAAATCGGATTTTTACCTCCAGAAAAAAAAGCTGGAGGTGACACAGCCCATTTAGCGCCCAACTCATGATCAGGCCAGCCCTTAAATGTGGCCTTCAGTCTGTAAAGTACTTCAATACATTGTAGGTTGAATACCCAATGTTGAAATATTATCAGCTCCAAATTCCTTAACTGAAAAAATATAGAAAGAGGACAACTAGTCAGGATATCCCTATTCAAGGCGGCCTAAGTATATGCAATAAAACACGGTGGTAAAACCCTCACATATGCTAGGGTTCGTTAAATCCAGGTCCCCGTTGACAAAAAACGGTGTTCCACATGGCGAGCAAAGCGGGAACCATCTTTTTTTATTTGCTTAGATATACACAGCGTGACGGCGCACGTTTGGCAGGAACGTCACGCTGTAATTTCCATAGATCAACAAACTATGTATTCAAACCCATACCATCAAGGCTATCCACATAATACAGGTGCCGCGCAAAAGCGCTTGTTCATTTAACTAAATGAACAATGTAATCTTTCCAAAAATCAGAGTGAATAGTGAGAATACATAACTAAAGCAATGGGATAATGCACAGCTGTGCTCATTTACTCAAAGTACAAGGTAAGGGAAAAGCTATATCAAAAGGCTTACCCTATGCTACAGGCGAGATAGCTGGGTTGCTATGCAGACACTCCATTCCCAATGGAGTCTATTGCCCTGTGTCGGCCCTACCAGCAGCCCTCCTGACCCTGTTAATTTCATTTGGGGATTGCACAGCGTTGCTTAGACCAGGTCCCTCTTAAGCTAGAGGTAGGCACTCCTAAAACACCACCTTGGTGCTGCAGCTGTCACATTATGTTAAAGCGGGGCTCTATTCCAGGACCTGAATGTGAAACCCAAGGGACTTACGTTAACAGAAGCCCCACCCTTTGCATGAAAGTCTCCACAGTTAATGAGGTTTAAGGGCTGTTGGGATAAGATCCAAGCAGAATTATGACCGCAACAGCCACAACCTAGATAGAATCTTAAAATATGCGTGCAAAAATAAGTGCAAACTATTGATCTTCACAATGAGGGGGAAGAAATCTCACCTACACTCAGACTACGAGCAAGCCATGGAGTGAAGCGAGGGAGCCTGACTCCTCCTTGTGCTGGGATGTTCTTTTTAAATGTATGTGTCAATAAAGCTGGATTTTACAGAAAATGTTTCAGAAGAAATTGGAAAAAAAGTAGGGTTTGCAATGAGTCCTGAACACATGAGAACTCGGAAACAGCGACCAAAACGGATGAACTGCCTTGAAGAGCCTTTAAGAGACTTGTGCCTGGGAGTCTAGTGGTATGCGCTTGAAGCAAGCTTGCTCGCCATCTGAGACCAGGTGTTCAGTCCCTGGCTCCAAAAGGACATTCCAGGTCCTGACATGAGCCTTTACACTTTATTCTATATACGCCTGTGAGAGAAGATACGGCCGCATGTACGGCAGGCAGCAAGCAGAACAATGCTGGAGTTAGAATTGTAGAAAATTAAAGTCTTTATTCTGCTGCAGGTTACAAGTAGGAAATGAAGCAGGAGAGTAAGGTAAAGACAACCACCACACATCCGTTCCTACTCAGTCTGATGCCCAAACGGTCAATGGTAGAATCTTCAGAGCCCTACATTCTATGTCCCATCAGGCATTCCATTAACGGGAAGCATCTCCATGCACACGAGATACCACAGACTCAGGAGATTTAGCCGTCGTTCTGCTCCCAAGCGTTCCTGTGCATCTTATCATAGGACAATGGGAGGTCCACCCACTTACTACTTGTGTCTTTTCCTGTCTTCATTCTGCATTGCACTTTAGCCAGGTGCCCTCAAGGTCTGGAATATGGCTCCTTTTATTACAGATTTATGATGATTAACTATAAAGAATGAAAGGACTACACTTCATTATTTTTTTGTAACCTTCCTCAAACCGTGGCAAGACTTTTGTCCCTCCTTTGTGGGCAGTGGGAAGGTTTGGTGCCTTCATTATTTTGGGCTGTAAGGGTTGTGGTTATTATTAGAATTATACACTTTTTAAAACTGTTCTTGTAGCTTCGTGGCGAATTTACAAAGTTATGGCATCATTCAGAGAGAGAGAGAGGAGGAACAGAGAGAGTGAGAACAGAGAACAGAGAATGGAGAGAGAGAAAGAGAGAAAGAGAGAGAGAGAGAGAGAGAGAGAGTGAGAGAGAGAGAGAGAGAGAACGAGAACAGAGGGAGAGGGAACAGGAGAGAGAAAGAGAAAGGAGAACAGAGGTTGAGAGAAAAGAGGGAACAAGAGAGAGAGCGATCCAAGAGAGAACAAAAGTGAGAGCGAGAGAGCAAGAGACATACTTGGGGGGAGCCCTGAGCTTGTATGTATTGTAAACTGTGACCTGTTTGTTTCAATACACATGTTCATCTGGACATCTGGGATCACACAGGCTTGCCCCCACCCAGTTTTTGTAAGGAGATTGGCAGAGATCAATAGGTAGTCTGGAAGAGCACTGATCCATGGTCATATACTATGGGATGTGAACTATTTCTTGCACATTTCAGGGATTTGAAATTGTCGGGAAGTCTGAGCTATTCAGCTACTGCTTGTAGTCTACAAAAGCCCAGTTAGCGTGACATGAACAGCTAGGAGGAGCACCAGGTCAACTGCTCCCATAAAACTGTCCTATGTAGCATAACGATTTATTGGATGGCCACCCTCAACACAAGAGTTAATTCGCTCTCCACTCAAGTTGTCGCTCAACAAGCCGCTGAACAGATTCCTATCTGGGTCAATTCCCAACCTGTATAATGCCACCCAGCTCCCTCCCCCTGTACCACCAATGAGCCAGGAACCAGGCCAGTGTATAGAAGAATACATATAGATTCATTTAAATTATGGGATTAATAAACATTACGCTAAAAATAACACAAGCTACCAACCATGTGGCATAACACAATAGCTTCAGCACCTAGATAACTTTCTAGTGATAGGTATTTCTCAATAACATTTCAATTGCAACAAACACAGATGCATTTAAACCAAATCACAGATTACGTTTCCAGTGCTTTACACACTGGGTTTCCCTGCACATTTACACATAGGCAATTTTGAAAACACACAGTCAATCTAAATGCACCCTGTATGCAGCACCCTGGTTCCTTCTTTACCCCCAAAGCAGTCTCATACCTTAATGCTATGAGTGTCACCTGATTGGGGAGGGATGGAACTCGTGTGTAGGGTGGTCATCCAATAAATCGTTAAAAATTGGGGGCTTGTGCTGGGATTTGGCTTGTAATTTTCGACTTGCAACATTTGCCTGGGCCGTAGATTGTTCATTTTAGTTTTAATAGTACTGACTTTTATTTCACATTGTGTGTAGAAATTGAGCAGGAACTGAGCAGATTAAAATGGGTCATTACACAGCGTATTTGTACTTCCATTTACAGTTAGTGGAAGAATGATTCCAAAACATTGTGGCCTGTATGAAGAGTCAGACTGAGCATTTGAAAGAAACCCAGAAAGAAATCAGTTAGGTGAGATAGCACAACAGAGCAACATTGTAGAATTAAAACAAGAAAGCCTCATTGAACAACTCGAAAATGAGTTAAAAACACAGCAACAAGAGTGCAGAGCATGAAATGCATGTTGCTGCACTCCAAGATGCACATAAAGAGTGTGCGGAAACTTGAGCACACTGCAACATAAGGTAAATGATCAGACTATTCACAATAGGGGGCTGTTGGATGAAATTATGGCCCTCAAACAACAAATGAGGCAATTAAAGAAGGAAAATAGTCAGTTTATCATCAGACCGATGGACTCCCAACAGAGGTTTGATGAAATGCATCAGAATATAAATATTCTGAAGCAACAGAATTAGCAACTGGGCATGATGCAGAAAAGGAATAGTCAGATTCAGGAGCTGATCCACAATTAGAGAGGAAAACAGAGAACTTGTGGTGCGTGTGAAGCAAGTAGAGGCTTTCCTTTCAAAGGCAGCGAATGGTAGGGGCGCGATAGAGAAAGATCAGTTAATTGAAAGACAAGCGCCTGTAATATGCACACATCATTCAGGAATCACAGAAAGAAAATTAAGAATTTCAGGAGGAATTACAGCAAATGAAGGAACAAGGCATAGCTCAGAGCAGGGTGCTCGAGAATACGAAGGCTGTGGTCTCAGAGTTAAAAAGCCAGGTCTCTGAATACCATCAGGACATCAAGACAAAGAGAAGCAGGTGTGAGAGTTTGACAAATTAAATTGAAACAAACAGGCTTTGAGGCACCCTGACCAGTCAGTGTATGGAAAAGCACCCACCAATAAAATAGCTATACCCGCTCTACCAGGGACCTCATTCCATATTGCCACACTTCATATATCCAGAGGGCAACTGACCTTTTACCAAGAACAAGGAAATATGAGCCACCTAGACTTACCCAGGCATAGACAAAACTAATCATGAAGGTGAGTCCTTATCTGTGATTGATGAATATTCCTCTTTACCAAACAGGCAGAAGGGAAGGTGGCCGGACCAGTGTACCCTGGGAAATCCAAAATACCACTAGGAGCACTTCTGACCATGAAGACTCCTATGATGAGAAACTCCGGGAACTGGACTGACAGAAAATGAATTTACAGGAGAGACCACTTTGTCTGCTTGGTAGAAAGAAGATCCAAAGCTTGGGCCCAAGAAGAGCATTTTGAAAACCTGCGCACATTCAGGGAGATGGGGAGATTTCCACAGCCTACCTGGAAAGAGGGATGAAGTGAATTAAGGCATTCCTATGCAAAAAGCGGACTAAGGGGGAAATGACCTTGTGGGTTCACAGCGCCATAGGAGAGAGAAGTCCAGACCATGTAACTCCAGGAGGCATTCCCAATCTCACCGAGATTGGGAGCACCTAGAGGACAGGGAATGGACTACAAACAGTAGCAGCTCTGAGTCAGAATTTAAGTGGACCCAGCTGCAGAGGAAAAGGAAGGCTGCCAAACAGAAGAAGAGTTTTGTTAAGGACCTAATTCGGTAGATAAAAGCCACCAAGAGCTTCTTGACTCCCTACCACAAGAATGCTAAATATTCGGTATGGGAGCACTTACAGCATTATGAGCAAATTATGACATCATTTGGAATAAAAAACTATGTGAATTGTATGGAATATTTCAAGTGGAGATTCTCCCCCGAATACTCCAGCTTCTTTGCAGGGCTTTAGGATCAGGAATACTACAAATGGGCCACCTATAAGGCGGACATATTGAAAAAATGTCCAGCCACCGGAACCCACAAGAGGCCCGTAAGGCAGCATATAACTTGCAATTTGGGGGAAGACCAGGCGCCTAGGGAGTTTGTGCAAGATTAAAAACGAGCACTTGCAGACTTCCCGATGTGTGAATACCAATAGTATGGGGTTTATAACTACCTACTTCCATGCACTTCCCAAATATATCATGACGCAGCTGGTACAGGATTTTCATGAGCATAGGACCCTGGGTTGGGTGAATGAACAGGCCACCAGGATCTAATAAAGGTCCGGAACCCCACAGAGAGTAAAACACGCCCAAAACCACAAAGCCTTCTACTGCACCTGCTGCTACAAAGGTGGCAGAGGTGAAAACTACCCCTTCATTGGATCTGGAGATGGTGGAGGGGGGCCTAAAAATACTCCTTCTGCCAGCAAGCTGAATGAAAGGCAGAGAAGACCCTCTGACCTAGCCCAATCGAATGGTAGTCAGGATACCAGACCAATGATCCATCTGACCCTGCCACCTATATAAGACCAAGATGCAAGAGTAAAAAGCCATTCATGTGGTATGTATAGACTCCCCCAGCACAGAGGGCGGGCACCAGATAACTATTGCCCAGGAAACTTCCCTCCAAACTTCCCTCAGGAAAGAAGTATCCCTCCTCCTCCAAACCTGAACTTTTTCCCCAGGAACCCACCTCCCCGAACCAGAACTTTCAAAAGAATCCTCCGCTCTCCTCGCTTCCAGGACAATAGATCCCTGAACCCGGGAGAAGGGATACCCAGGGTGGAAAATTATGGGGGTAATTGGGGGAAATGTCCAATACTTTGGACAGTTACCCTTTCCGGGAGCAGTAGAGGTAGGACCAGAGATCTCCCAACAAACCAGAAAATGTTTCCCAACTGGAGCGACAAAGTCCAGTAACTGACCAACGATCTGGGATGCGTGCCGAGGGCTCAGTCGAAACCTCAACTGGTACCTGCAGCCCAGAACACCAAACACCCGGGTCTGATGCACTGGGGGGTGGGGGGGGATGACTGAAGGAAAATTCTGACAACCAACAGGTTCATGAGGAGGGGCCCAGGTGTATGGGAGATGCCAAGCCCTAGAGGAAGCTTGCTTTCCTACCAGAATAAAACCCCTGGAAACCTCTGATCCTGAATATGAATCTTCTACTTACGAAAAGCTGGAACCTAAAGAACAGAGGATAAGTAGGAGAAGTCAAAAGAGAACCCATTTCGTGGAGGAACTCAGGATCATCCCCATTTGAAGGAGAAGAATCAATGGAGAATTCAGGTAAGGAAATCTTCTCTTTCAGGAATGGAGGGATCCCTTCCAAAGAAAAATGGGTCCCAAAAGACCCCGATTTTGACTGGGTAAGTATGGAGACAGACCCAGGGCAAGACATTCTTAAACCCAAACAATGTGAGCCCGATAATACTGAAAATGAAGGTGTTTCCTGCCCCCACACAGGTTCGCCTGGGAAAAGGGGACAGCGAAGTATCGGGGAGAAAGAGGACTCCCCAACTCCATGTGTTTTTGGGTGGCAAATCTTTCTTACAGATTCCCGATCTCCGACACAGAAAATTGCCCAAGATCAAACTGTGTGGGAGTTCAAGTTAAAATAATTGACTGCCGAGCTTGCACATAATTCATATTTCCTTTGCCCCCTTGAGGATAGAGAAGGAAGATGTTATGCTCTGGTCAAGGTACAGGGTCAGTGTGCATGATCAGCACTGGTGGATACTGAATCCATCCCAAGCCACTCTACTGTCCAAAAAGGCCTTCGACCAACTAAATTCAGTAAGAGGGGAATCTCACCAAATTCCCCTCACACCTCTTCCCGGACAACTCCAAAACTTTGATGGGAATGATATTTACGTCGAAGGGACTGAAGATCTAGTAATAAAAATTGGGCAACATCGGGTGAAACACCTGGTCATAGTCGTGACTCCAGAGGTCATACCTTGTCACCACTGATTGACTGTGTGAACCAGGTCCTCTGGACCAGACTAACCAACCGATTAAATTAAAATAGGGCACAAATTATGTGAGTTTGAATGACCCATTTGATTGAGCGACGTTGCGAGAAAGTGGAATTTAATTTCAAGAAAAATCAGGTCCCAGACATCACCGTTCTCTCTGTAGGAGAACAAACTGGTGATGGGAACTCTTCTTAATTCTTCAAAAGCAACCTTCCTACCAGTTTCAAGTGGCATTCCACACTGGAAGGAAACACCCAGACCGTTTATACTAGTCCAAAACTAGAAGAAAACCCAAGTCCCACGACAAAAGATGATGAAAGACCAGTTAAAGTCCGACCAACCTTCAGAAAAAGGGTGAGCAGTTGTATTTCCCCGTCCAGATAAAAGAGGGGGAAGAGCCTGTTCTCGCCCAAGTAGGCCTGAATAACGGAAGAAGCTACATCAGCGAAGCATTATTCAGGAACTCCCAAAAGATCAGACCATTCCCACATTTAAATTGATTGATAAATGGGAAGCAGGTCTGCAAACCCCAAATAGCAAACATCTCCTGCCTAACAGGTGTATGCTTAAAATGTCCATTGGATACAAAAGCATAGAACATTAATTGTTTGGTCGTGAGAGATGTCGCTTTTTCCTTTTGGTTTAGGTAGTGACATTCTCAACCGATTCGCCATCAATTCGGACCTAATTAATAATAAAGCATGGTCGCTACTGGAAAGTCATCCCAGAGGCTTTGACAACACTGACAAAGCTTTCCAGTCAGATCAGTTGCTGCCTTATGCGCTTGAGATTCAAGTGAGAGAAGAGGTAACCATCCCAGGACAGGCGTGACAATTTATAATTCCCCTCAAAATTCAGCAAGGACAGAACCTCAAAAATTGGGACACCTATATACATTTGAATTATGTCCAACAACAAGGTTTCCATTTACAACCAACACCCCTAGTCAACAGGCACTTTTATTGGAATGGCGGTTGATGCCCAACATTATTATATTGATTTAGGAAATTCAATTATTGGACCAATCCCAAATGACTGCTTCGACATCAATGATGGTATTCCTCCAGAAAGGATGTTTATCAGACAAGGGGGGAATTTCTTGGTATGATATGATATAAATTTTACAACATTTATAACATGCCTATACACAAGGTGTGATGAGGCAAGGGAGGGGAAACAGAGGGAAGACAGAGACAACGATCCTACCAGGCCAGGTGCCATTGAGATTCTGCAAGTGCAGGGGAAGGGGGGGGGAAGAGGAAGAGTGCAGGGGGAAAAAGGTGCACGCAGTGCAGTACATAGGATAACAGCAAATAAATAAAAACAATAAATAAAGGTACGACATCAGGTGTCAAGTGCTAGAAGGGGCTGTAGGGATACAGAAACAGTCCCTGAGTGCAAGGGCTGCCAAGGGGGCATTGCAGGAGTGCAACTGGCGGGGAGGGGACCTGGGCCCCAAAATCAGTGGGTAGCCATGTAACCAGTGCAATTTCTGATTCAGCAGGGGAGAGGAGAAGAGAAAGCAGAAGCAAAAAGGATGGTTCTCCTCAAGTTTCAGAGAGGCAGGGAAGCTGTTCCAGAGGGAGGCCCCAGCAGAAAAACGATCTACCACCAACTCGCTGCTTGGAGAAGCCACTAACCCTGAGGGAGTTGGAGGCGGATGAGCGAAGAGCTCGAGAAGGAAGATATTTAGGAAGAGAGAGTTGAAGGTATTGAGGCCCCAGGTGTAACGCTCACCTGATTCCCGTAGAGGCGCCGGTCTTGACTGGGCGTATACCGTATCTTCAAAGGTGATGTGTAACACACGGCTGGCTCTTTGGGCTGGACCTCTGTGCACTGTATGTCTGACTCGAAGGGTAAGATGTCTGCAGATAGAAAATATGGGATTAAGGAACTGGGTTATTGAATGTCTCTCTCTTCTTCCCTTTCTCTTCTCCTGTAGACCCCCAAAGGTTAACGCTCTCACCTTAGGTAAGTGAACGCCGTGCTCTCCATCTGCCTCGGGGCAGGGTGCTGTAACCAGTTTCTTCACTGGATAAGGGGAGCAGGCCTCTTGACTTCAGAGGACTGCTGTCCGTCGTTTACTGCACGAACGGTAAGTTTTGAGTAATTCTAATGTCTTTAAAGTCTTTAGTAATGATGTTTCTTGTTTTGCAGGGTTCCGGCGATGGCGGATGACGGGCTGAAGTGAATTGAAGATGGAGCCCATGTGATGAATAGAAGCGCCTGGAAGCATGTAAGTAAGCGCTTGTTGCCTGCTTCACGATGCGCTCTAACTGTCTTTTTATTTTGCAGCTACAAGTTCGGAGCGGCTGCAGGGTGCCGGAATACCCACTGGGTTAGATGTGGAAAGGAGTAATGGCACGTGAGTATTAAAGTTCCCCAATGTCTTTAAACGCACCTTGTTTTGTCTTTCAGATGCGGGATGCAGTGTGAAGACCTCCGGAGCGCACGAGGAGTAGGTAAGCCTTTGTCTTTCAGATGCCGGAATGCAGCGCGAGGCGTTGGTGACAGCCGATGGACCAGGTAAGTGAAGAGCTGTCACTGAAGACCGTAATGCTAACCTGTTCTTTCTTGTCTTTATAGGTGTTGCTGAAGACTGGATTCAGGATGGTAAGCCTTTTTCCTTAGGCCCAGGATCAGATGCAGAAGACACAATGAGCGTTCTGCTGCAGAGGATGCAGAATAACGCAAAGCAAGATTCATCCATCGGGTGTGGTTTAAATAGCCTCCTGTAGTGCTTAGGTGTCTCCTTCCACAGCCACGCCTAGGTAAGAAAAGAGTTCCTGCTTTCCAGAAGAGTTCCAGTGGTCTGAATCTAGGGAGTGGCTCCTGCCCCACCCAACAGGAAAAGTAGTTCCAAACAGAAGAGGATCAGAGGCTCAACTGGCAGGCAAGTAAGCAGCATGGTCTGCTGCAGGTAAGTCCACCCAAGCATTATGAGCCCGGCGCTTCCAGCGTTGGGACTGGGCATATTTATGAGCCTGGTGCCACTGGCGCCAGGACTGGGTCCAAAAGGTCCCAATTGGGACTGGTTGGCACTCGGAACCTGGGTTATGGATCTGCTTCCAAGGGAGTTGGGAAAACCCTGACCTTTTGGAAGCAGAGATCATGACAGTACCCCCCCTCAAGGCCCCTCCCAAACCGGGCTTCTCCGGGGGTTTTGGCTTGTCAGGAAATGTTCGGTGAAATCTTTTGATTAGGCGAGGAGCGTGTACATATTCAGCAGGTTCCCATGATCTCTCTTGGGGGCCGTAGCCTTTCCAGTCAATTAGGTAAAATAGTTTAGATTTGGAGATCTTGGAGTCCAGAATGCTTTTGACTTCAAACTCGAGTTCTCCATCAACTAGGATAGGTTTTGGAGATTTAGTTAGTCGGGTTTGAGGTTGCACGGGTTTTAATAGAGAGACGTGGAAGACCGGATGTATCTTCATGTGCGGGGGCAAGTCCAACTTGACCACTACTGGGTTTACTATGGTAGTGATGGAATAGGGACCAAGGTATCTTGGGTTGAATGTGCGTGGCCCTTTTAGAGGTAGATATTTGGTGGATAACCAGACTTGATCCCCTACTTGATATTGAGGGGCTTCCTTCCGATGTTGATCTGCTCCTTTCTTGTATTGTTCTTTAGCCCTTTGAAGGTGAGAAACAGCTTCCTTAAAGGCTTGGGTGATTGTAGAATGCAGGTAGTCTACTGCTGGTGTTTCAAGATCTTGGAGGGGATCCAACTCCGAGGTTCGAGGGTGACTGCCGTACAAAAGAAAAAACGGGGTTTTCCAAGTTCCCGAATGGACAGAGTTATTGTAGGCATATTCAGCTATCCAAAGGATGGCTTTCCAAGTTTTTTCAGTTTGTTGCAGCATGCAGCGTAAATACTGTTCCAGAGTTTGATTGGTCCTCTCGGTTTGTCCGTCGGTCTGAGGGTGGTGACTGGTCGATAGTCTCACATCAATTTGAGCCGACCGACAGCAACTTCGCCAAAAATGAGAAATAAATTGACTACCTCGATCCGAAATTAGAACCGAAGGAAAACCTGCAGTCGGACGATGTTTTCGAGAAATTCTCGGGCCAGAGTTGCTGCTGTTGGCAAGCCTTTGAGCGGAATGAAATGCGCCATCTTGGAGAATAAGTCCACGATTACTAGAATCGTATTGTATCCGGAGCATGGAGGTAGATCGGTGATGAAGTCCATAGAAAGCGTATGCCAAGGGCGAGGTGGGATGTCAATAGGGCGTAAGAGGCCTGCTGGTCTTTCCTTTTGACTCTTGTTTTGGGCGCATACTCCACAGGACATTATAAAGTCTCTGATATCTTTTTTCCAAGACGGCCACCAGAAGTAGCGCTTGATCTTTTCTGAGGTCTTGGCCATACCGGGATGACCTTCCATTAAAGAATCGTGATAACAAGAGATTACTTTTTTCTGTAAATCTGTGCTGGGTAGGTATAATCTTTCTTGGAAATACAATAAGTTGTCCTTTACTGCAAAGTCCTTTCCCTGCAGATGCCAATTCTGTATGTCTGCTGGAGTTACAAGTTGCCTGGCTTTATCCTTAACTTCCTCTATGGATTCTGTGGCGATTACACCCAGAATTCTTTGTTCGGGAATGATTGGTACAGGTTTAGGGTTGATCAAGTGTTCTTCCACTCCCATCCGAGAAAGGGCATCAGCTTTACCGTTCTTTGTACCAGGTCGATAGGTAATTATGAAGTCAAACTCAGCAAAGAATAATGCCCAACGGAGTTGTCTAGAGGATTGGGCTTTTGCCGTTTTCAAATATTGCAGGTTTCGGTGATCCGTAATCACAGTAACGGTGTGTCGGGCCCCCAGCAGATAATGCCGCCAAGCCTTAAAGGCAGACTTGATAGCCAGAAGTTCCTTGTCAGTAATCGTGTAATTGATTTCAGGAGGCGAGAATTTGTGGGACCCAAATGCCACGGGATGCAACTGATTGGTTACCGGGTCCTTTTGTGATAGAACTGCCCCCATGGCAAGGATTGAAGCATCAGTTTCCACGATGTAGGGGAGTTCGGGGCAAGGGTGTTTTAAGAATGGTGCAGAGATAAATTTAGTCTTCAAATCCTGGAAAGCTTGTTCCGCCTCGGTAGACCATTCAAAACGTTTGTTTTTCTTTAACAAGGCAGTGATGGGCTGGACTATTCGAGAGAATTCGGGGATAAACCTGCAGTAAAAGTTAGCGAAGCCTAACATGCTTTGCACACCTTTTACGGAGGATGGTGATGGTCATTTGAGAACTGCATCGACCTTCTTTGAATCCATACGCACTCCGCCAGGTGATAATATGAATCCCAAGAATTCAACTTCAGTCACGTTGAAAACACATTTTTCCAACTTAGCGAAAAGTTTGTGTTGACGCAATCTTTCGAGGACCATTTTCACGTGTTTCCGATGTTCAGATTCCGATGAAGAATAAACGAGGATGTCGTCAATGTAAACAACAACACACACATCTATGAGCTCTCTGAGGACATCGTTCATAAAATATTGAAAGGCGGCCGGGGCATTGCAAAGTCCGAAGGGCATGACCTGATATTCAAATAGCCCATACTTGGTGCGGAAGGCCGTCTTCCATTCATCGCCCTCTTTTACTCGTACCAAGTGGTAAGCTCCTCTAAGATCCAGCTTTGTATATATGCATGCTTTTCTGACTTGGTCCAGGAGTTCAGGGATCAAAGGTAACGGATATCTATTCTTAACGGTGATCTGGTTCAGGGAGCGATAATCTATACAAGTTCTAAGGTCTCCTTCCTTTTTTGGAACGAAGAACAAAGCTGAAGAAGCAGGGGACTTGGAAGGACGAATAAACCCATTTGCCAGGTATTGATCCAGGTATTGTCGAAGGTGAAGGTTCTCAGGCTCGGTGAGGGCATAAATTCTACTACAAGGAGGAGTAGATCCAGGTATCAGGTCTATCTGGCAGTCATAAGACCTATGAGGAGGTAGAGAGTTAGCCTGATCCTTCCGGAAAACATCTTGGTATTCTAGGTATTGGGAGGTAACTGGGGAGTCTCTGAAGAAATTGCTGCCAGTGCAACACCAGGTGGAGGGTGACAAGTAGAGACACATTCTGGAAACTGGACCGTTCTTGCTCGCCAATCGATCAGAGGATTGTGTTTCTCTAACCAAGGTATTCCTAGAATAATCTGAAACTGAGGGGCCTTGATCACATCGAACACGATCTTCTCATGGTGTCCATCTTGACTTACTAGCGTCACCTCTTGAGTGGTATGCGTTACTGGCCCAGAGGCTATCTCCGTACCATCCACCGTAGTAATGACGTCCTTTACAGCCTTGGGACAAAGAGTTAGATTCATCCTCAAAACCATTTTATGATCCACATAATTGCCGATGGCACCGCTGTCGACGTAAGCTTCAATTGCATGTAATCGATCCGGATTATCAGGGCTAATGAGGACCATAGGTATCACGAAATGCGAGGTCACAGAACTGGTTTTCACGCTCAGCAAGAGGACCTCTATTCTTGTCGGGCGAGGTCGTTTCCCTGCTCAGAGTTTGTAACTTTGGTAACTGCAGCTCCTTCACCGGACAGTCTCGAAGAAAGTGCCCTGAGTTTCCGCAATAGAGGCATAATTGCAACTGTTTTCTCCTTTCCCGCTCCTTTTGTGTTAGAGGACCTTTCAGACCCCCTATTTGCATGGGTTCCCCAGAGTCTACTCCTTTGGAAGGAGTTGGCGGTTTGGAAAATACTCGAGCATCAAACTTGGAACGATCGGCCTTCCTGTTCTGCAGTCTGTGATCTATTTGAACGACTAAGTCTATATAGTCCGAACAATCTTGTGGGGGATTCACTACTTGGGCTAACACATCTTTGAGCTCTCCACGTAGACCTCTATAAAACAGCGTAATCCTTTTGTCCTCAGGCCATTGAGTTTCCACTATCAGTCTGTTGAAAGACGCAATATAAGCCAAAAGGTCTTGATTACCTTGTCGCAACGAAAGAAGCTCATTGTCCAAGGCCTGCCCCTGTGAATGTCTTGCGAACAGTTTTCCATACTGAGCTGAAAAGCTTGAAAATCATGGAGGACCGGATCATCTTGATTTACTAGAGGGATCGACCAGTCTGCCGCATTGCCACTAAGGTACGAAAGCACGAAAGCTACTTTAGCTTGATCAGTTGGAAAGGCTGCTGGCCGGCATAAGAAATGCAACCGGCACTGATTGATAAATACTGCAAACCTCTTTGGGTCACCAGAAAATCGTTCGGGCGGAGCCAGAGGTACATTCCCAGTTAGGTTGATCTGCACTGGATTCATAGAGGATGTAGAAGGAAGATTTCCCCCAGATGCGGGTAACGGGGTCTGTCCGGCCTGTGACTGTAGCAATTGTCTAGCGAGATCATCTGTTCGCTCCTTGGAAATAATCAGTTCCCTTCTTAGAGCGTTCATTTCCTGACGGGCTGCATGCACTTCTGCCCTTAGTTCCCCAAGTAACTGGGCTAGCTGGTCGGTATCCGAGGTTTCCATAGCGCCTGGACGGGAGTTTTGTGGTAGGCTTTGCGTTCTGTAACGCTCACCTGATTCCCGTAGAGGCGCCGGTCTTGACTGGGCGTATACCGTATCTTCAAAGGTGATGTGTAACACGCGGCTGGCTCTTTGGGCTGGACCTCTGTGCACTGTATGTCTGACTCGAAGGGTAAGATGTCTGCAGATAGAAAATATGGGATTAAGGAACTGGGTTATTGAATGTCTCTCTCTTCTTCCCTTTCTCTTCTCCTGTAGAACCCCAAAGGTTAACGCTCTCACCTTAGGTAAGTGAACGCCGTGCTCTCCATCTGCCTCGGGGCAGGGTGCGGTAACCAGTTTCTTCACTGGATAAGGGGAGCAGGCCTCTTGACTTCAAAGGACTGCTGTCCGTCGTTTACTGCACGAACTGTAAGTTTCGAGTAATTCTAATGTCTTTAAAGTCTTTAGTAATGATGTTTCTTGTTTTGCAGGGTTCCGGCGATGGCGGATGACGGGCTGAAGTGAGTTGAAGATGGAGCCCGTGTGATGAATAGAAGCGCCTGGAAGCACGTAAGTAAGCGCTTGTTGCCTGCTTCACGATGCGCTCTAACTGTCTTTTTATTTTGCAGGTACAAGTTCGGAGCGGCTGCAGGGTGCCGGAATACCCACTGGGTTAGATGTGGAAAGGAGTAATGGCACGTGAGTATTAAAGTTCCCCAATGTCTTTAAACGCACCTTGTTTTGTCTTTCAGATGCGGGATGCAGCGCCGAAGGCCTCCGGAGCGTGCAAAGAGTTGGTAAGCTTTTGTCTTTCAGATGCCGGAATGCAGTGTGAAGACCTCCGGAGCGCACGAGGAGTAGGTAAGCCTTTGTCTTTCAGATGCCGGAATGCAGCGCGAGGCGTTGGTGACAGCCGATGGACCAGGTAAGTGAAGAGCTGTCACTGAAGACCGTAATGCTAACCTGTTCTTTCTTGTCTTTATAGGTGTTGCTGAAGACTGGATTCAGGATGGTAAGCCTTTTTCCTTAGGCCCAGGATCAGATGCAGAAGACACAATGAGCGTTCTGCTGCAGAGGATGCAGAATAACGCAAAGCAAGATTCATCCATCGGGTGTGGTTTAAATAGCCTCCTGTAGTGCTTAGGTGTCTCCTTCCACAGCCACGCCTAGGTAAGAAAAGAGTTCCTGCTTTCCAGAAGAGTTCCAGTGTTCTGAATCTAGGGAGTGGCTCCTGCCCCACCCAACAGGAAAAGTAGTTCCAAACAGAAGAGGATCAGAGGCTCAACTGGCAGGCAAGTAAGCAGCATGGTCTGCTGCAGCTAAGTCCACCCAAGCATTATGAGCCCGGCGCTTCCAGCGCTGGGACTGGGCATATTTATGAGCCTGGTGCCACTGGCGCCAGGACTGGGTCCAAAAGGTCCCAAATGGGACTGGTTGGCACTCGGAACCTGGGTTATGGATCTGCTTCCAAGGGAGTTGGGAAAACCCTGACCTTTTGGAAGCAGAGATCATGACACCAGGCCCCAGAATGCCTTGTGGACAATGCAGAGGGTTTTGAACTTAATCCTCGCCGCCACTGGGAGCCAGTGAAGAGATGTCAGTCCTGGAGAGATACAATCCCTGGGCTCGAGGCCAAGGACAAGTCTCGCAGCCCTGTTTTGGATTTGGATGAGTTGCAGAGGGCGGAGAGTAGAGGCAGGCAGATTTAGAAAGAGGCTTTTGCAGTTGTGCAGTCTAGAGAGAACCAGAGCTCTGGAGACAGTGAGCCTCTGGCTGAAGGAGAGGAATGGAAGAATACCTCTGAGAAGGTGCAGCTGGTAGTGTGATTTCTTAGAGACGTCAGAGATGTGAGGGGAGCAGGAAGAGGGCCAAGAGAGGCAAGCCAGAGAGTGACAGGAAAGGAGGGAGCAGGTGTGCCGATGAGGAGAATCTCAGCTTACTGGTGAAAGCAAGCGTCCCCAAACAGCACAATCCTCCCCGCAATGAGAGACAATGAAGGACTCTCCCGAAATGGGAATAAGGCCAAGACAGAGTGCGGGTGAGCGTAAATGGGAGTTTATCAATCAGAATTGGGCATGCAAAGAACTCTGCAAACTCCGAGAGCGCTCTGTCTGACAATAGCAAAGACAGGCGTATATATTTACAAACAATGTCATCAAAACCTACATACTATAGGGGGCACAAGTTCATTGGGATTGGGTGGCGACGACTAACTATAGGTGCTGCTGCGGTGTGGTTGGTCTTGGCTGGAGGACGTCACTGGTCACCCTCGTGGGTTGGGCTGGGCCTGGCAGGTCGGCTTGAGTTCATCTGGGCGGTGTTGGTGTGCCGAGGCGGCCTGTGGCAGCGATGAATGTCTTTTCTGACTTACTTGCCCTCTGCCATGCACACCGCAGTCATTCAGTCATTTACAGTTCTATTCTCTTTAGTAAATCTTTCAATAGGTTAATGCAACACAGGAGGTATGCACCTTGTGAGGGGTCTGGAGGTAATATATCGAGGCCTGGTTACTCGTGATCTGTTGACCGGGACCATAGGTCGAGGGGCTAAGCTTCGGGGACTGGGGCGGGTGGTACAGGTCTTTCTGTCTTGTTAGAAGTGGTTATGGATGTTTCGCTGTGTGTTGTCAAAGTGTTGGGTGTCCTGATTCCACAGGGCCATAAGTCTGAGACAGTCCGGTGGGTTGTGGGGTCTACGAAGGGGTGCTTGAGTTTAAACTAAGGTTTACTGCTGCGCTGTAAATAATGCAGGTGGCTGGCCGCGGCCTTGGGTGCTGCAGTGGGGCTACAAGTCTTTGAAGCGGCTCCAGTCGGGTCGGGGGAGGCGTGATAACGCAGAGCAGGGCTCTGTTCTCATGTCTTGGCAGCCTTCTCAGGGAGGGAGGGGGATACATCGAGACCTTGTACGCATTCACAAAGGTATCTCCCTCGTGTGTTGCCGAATATAGGAAAAGACATTGCAAACATTTGAATACTTTCTATAATACTTATTTAAAGTCACTCCAAAACATGCATTTAACCTTTGCTGGGTGCGTTTCGATTATACCCAGTCCGAGCACCATTTTTGTACATCATATTCTAGCAGCTACAGTGTTTTAGTTACACGCATATACATTCGTAGTAAATGAGGTAGTGGTTAGATCAGTGGAGTACATAGAAAACGACCCGCCACTGTACGTGACGGAGGTGGCATATGAGGGGCTCAGACATTCACACATGATAAGTACACTCTCGCACATTCTTTAGATGAGTTCATAGTATAGTTGCATCCGCTTTCTCGTGTACTCTAGCAGCATTAGCTTTAGTTATGGCGCGAAACCATGTGAGGTAGGCTGTCTCGTGATACACGCAACGAACAGGTCTCTGGAGCGTTCCTTTATCATTGGCATCCACCTGTAAGGGTGCGAGCTCGCCGTAGCTTATATCATGGGAGCATACTCTCTCATCCTAATACATTCTACAGGCATTTGTATTTTGTGGAAGAAAGAAATAAGGCAAGAGGTCTTGACACTAATATATATACATATACATAAAGACTGTCCGCCATCAGAGGACCATTTTACTGTTCTTCCCATTGTTCAGGCCTGCTGGCCGGGTCAGGCTGATAGTGATGGTACACTGCGGGAGGTGAACTGCTACAATGTTAGCGTATTGCGCTAGCTCATGTCCGTCTTGTTCGTGGGAACGTGCTCGCAGCGGATCTGCCAGGGTGCTGCGGCAACAGGGATGTTCTCCAAGGGTGGGGGCCACGCTACAGTGCGCTGAGCTCACACCATCTTTACCAGACAAAGAATGGTTTTTGGGCCTAGCTAAATTTGTGTTGTAATCAATACATGTGGGCATTTGATACGTGTGGGCAATGTCTCCAGTGGGTGAGCCCTCCACCACCTGGGCCCGGGTGGCATGAGGGAACGCCCAATGGGCCATAGCCCTCACCTGGGGAAGAAACGCAGACGAGAAGGGTCTCTTGGATCCGTCCTCCCCTACACTGGCATTAAGGCAGAGATCATTGGCGGCACACCACTCCTGGATGGCAATCGGAGCGGAGAGAAGGAGAAGAGGTGGCAGAATGGAGCCTTCCTTCTGGTGTACTCTTCCTGCCCTTATGCAGTGGAAGGGGTGACCTGTGACATCAGGAAGGATGAGGTGGTATTCCGAGTCAATGACTACCTCGCATCCCTGGAACCTCCAATCCTGGTCAACACCATAACAAGAGATCTCTACACCCAACTGGAGGATACCACCAAAATTGCCAAGCCGAGATCTTTCAAGACTTCAAGCAGATAGTTGAAGACTGGATCAAACTTGCTGATGCCTGTGAGACCGAGGAGCAGAGGCAAAGACTGAAACAGGTCATCCTGGAATTCCAGTATATCTTTTCAGTGGACTCATAGGATTGTGGACGCATGGATATACATTCAACCACCATATCCACAGACACAAGATGGCCTCCGTATTTGTCGAGCAATTCCAGCTGCCTCTCGTGTCCATAGAGTCACTCAGAGATTATTAAGAATTTAGAATCCATGGTGACTATGTGCACACCTGAGGGAGTTGAACAAACAGGTCCATATGTCAAGATGGCCACTTCCCTACATCGATCAAGGGCTGGCAAAGAACGAAGGGTCAAAAGTGTGCACAGCCATTGATTTGACTAACGGTTACTGGACAGTATCCGTGAGTAGGGAAGAACAATAAAAGCTGGCCTTTACCTTTGGGGGCAGCAATACACGTGGACCCGAACCCCCTTTGCATACATAAACCCCAGCAATGAGTTCAACATCTTTCTGCATAAGGCAATGCCCAATTTGAGTGAAAGGGGAAACCTGGCTTATTTAGATTCAGAAGCCTAAACCCATGATATATAACTGAGGCCTAGAGAATGCGGAAAGTGGGCCTCCATGAACCTTGCCAAAATGGAAAGGTCCCCAGGTGAAGGAAAGTGCACCTTACAATTTTAAAACTGCTGAATGTGCCCAATGGATTATAAAAGGCATGTGTTTCTGCAAATGCTGACTTCATATATAACGGGAAAAGGCACATTATGACTGGGAAAGACAAACAGCAGCAGTATACATGAAACAGCCCTACATGAAAATGTTGTGTATTTGGGAAATAAAAAGAAGAAACTGTGCCATACATATAAAGGCGAAGCCAAGCAACATATGTCATTTGAAATAAATAAAACAATTACTTTCCAACATCCACACTGACATAATTGAAATGGAAAGGCCTACTTTATTTTAAAGTAGACACCGGCTTCACATGTTAAAAAGAAATCCATGTGATTTTGTCTTCTTGAGCTTCCTTTTGGGTTGTTGAAGAATCTGGTGGTTGTGTCCCTCTTGCAGAGTCAGAGCGTGTCCCCTGTGCGCCAAAGGTGTCCATATTTGTGGGACTGTTTCCCCACTTTTGTTTTGCAAGCCTGCATAATAATGGCGCACAGTGCTCCCAACTGCTGCTCCCTGTGCTGTGCCAACCAGTGATGAAGGGAGAGAAATGGGGGCGGGGCTGGTGGGGTTTGGTTCTGCACTGTAGCAATAGGGCACAGGTCCACTACTTTCACAAATGACACTGCTCCCTGTGTCTCAGCACCTAGACGTTTAATGGACGAGGCCAGGCAATGAATGTAACCATGAGTATCAGGGAAACTGGAGTATAACTGGCCGTGCGATAATCAGCCTGCAAGGGATACATGTCCGTCAGGCGGTCGACAGATTGCTCAACGTTGCACAGCACTCAGTTCAATGGAATTTTAAATGTGTCCCAAGGAAAGAAAGATTTGCCCCCATGGGAGTTAGTGTGGTATTAACCAAACATGGGAAAAGGGGGGGCGGGGGGGACTGCTTCTGTGGAAAGGCAATCCCCACCTGATGGTCACAGAGGAGAAGAGACCATCAATGGACAACGCTTCCAAGTCAGACGTTCATGCTTCAGTTGGGCAGCCAGGGCAGTTAGGTGTAGGGTGCAAGCCCACCATATCGAGAGAGGCAGCACCTCCAGCCCGTCCTCCTCAAATGGACACAGGTGCAGGTCTAATCCACGTGGGCAACAGCATAAAAGTAAGGGAAGATGCTTGCTATTTAACCTATGCAGGGTGTCCTCACACAGGGAGGGGGGCCCAACGTACGAGTAGAGTGGGCTGTGGCCTCCCAGCAATCCACTTGGTACCAACTTCCTCACCTAAGCACACCCGATATCAGAAACGTTCCCCACAGGATCAGCAGGTTCTCATGTGGCAAGCAGTCTACTGCTGCATCCTCAGATCCTCTCTCCAGATGACTCAGACCCCCTAGTGAGTCGTAGTTCCTTTACCGGTCGGTAACTCCTGACCGGTGTCGGGTGTCAGACGCTGTCAGTTCCAGCAGGTGCTGGGATGATCTCTGCTGTTGTTCCATGGAATTCGTGAAGCTAAGTGTGCCCATTTTGTACTCCAGGTCGAAGCCTCTCTTAAACAATCTAGAGAACATTTTAGTTTTGTGCGCTCCCTCTCCTCTCCTCCCATAGAAGCGATTCGTCCCTCCCAACACTTATGTGACTCTTTATCCTCTTATTTTGTGGAAAAGATTCAGATCGGAAGAGTGGGGATCAGTGCCTCAGGGTGTTCACACATTGAATCCTCTTACCTACTGTGGTGAGCAATTCCTCCACTCGCTGGTCCTCATTTCCTGTATTCACATCACAAGACATCATTGCAGCCACTACAAAGCTTAAATCTGCCTCCACATCGATGCCATTCCTCTCTCGCTGTGGAAGCACATCATGCCTCTGGCTGCTCCTATGGTTACACAGGCCGTCAACCTCTCATATAGCTCTGGCTCTATGCCAGATATACTAAATCATGCTTTGGTTATTCCTCTTCTGAAGAAACTCTTTCTGGACCCACCTGCCCCTTCTATGTTCCGTCCTCACTCCTTACTACTTTCCTTCCATATGAAATTGTTAGAATCTTCGGTGGGCCCCGGTCTTAGTTCCTTTATAAAGGACTCCTCTTTTTTTTTTTTTAACCCTTCTCAGTCCGGCTTTCGACCAGGCTGTGGCATTGAGGGAAACCTAGTGTCCGCAATTTATGATCTAGCGTGTTTGCAGGATAAGGGCGGCGTGGGAGCGTTGATTCTTCTTGACCCCTCAGCCACCTTTGACACTATTGATCATGTCATCCTGCTTGTGCGTCTCGCAAGCGCTAGCCCCTCGGGTGCAGTTTTGGCCTGGTTTAGCTCCTTTCTCTCTGACCGTACTCAATCGATGTCCCTCCCCCTTTACGTTCTGCTCCCCTTTCTCTTCTTTGTGGTGTCCATCAAGGGTACGCCATCTCCCAGGTCTTGTTTAACATCTAAATTCAGCCTCTGACCAAGCTCATCCTCTCACGGCTTCCTGTGTTACTCCTACTCAGATTCTACACAAATAATAGTGCGCCTTGATCTTTCTCAGGTGAACACTGCGCTCAGGCTTAGAACCTGCTTGGATGCCATGGGGGAGTGGATGAGCAATAATTGGCTCAAGCGGAATGGTGGCAAGATCGATGTCTTGCTGGTGGGCCCTCCCTCAGGTATGGCTTTTTGGACTCCACTTTTCTGGCTCGCTTTTCTTTGCACATATCCTATTCCGGTGGTCGGTGTGAAAGGCCTATGGGTAAACATTTTGGCTTCTCTTTCTGCTGAAAACCAGATCAAGGTTGTTTGCCAGATGGGCTATTTCCAATTGAAGATTTTGCGCAAGGTTCTCCCTTTTATACCAGTCGAGTTTAGTGCCCCTGTGGTGGCCTCTCTTGTCTTATCCTCACTGGATTACTGCAATCATCTCTATTTAGCATCTGCAGAATTCAGCAGTGGGAGTAGCCACAGGGATGTCGAGGCATGCTCCTATTAAATCCGGTTGTGCGCCATTTGCTTTGGCCCGGTAGCCAAGCGTGTTCAATTGGAATCACTCTCTGGTGCACCGCACCTTACATGGCACTGGGGCAGAGTAACTTCAGGTGAAATTTTGCCCGAATGTTTCTATTCACCTCTCTGCTTTGCCAAGGCCTATTTAATTGTTGTTCCCCATGCTAGATACTCCTGTATTGGTGGCAGAGATGTTTCCATTAGAATTAGAGCAGCGGTGCTTTGTAATTCTCATCCTCGGTCACTCCACTCTACGTTTAACTATCTGTCTTCTATGTGCTCCCTAAAACCAAACTGTTTTAACGCACCCGTTGCTCTGCATGTGTCTCTCTGTCTTTTACCCATTTGCTGCTTAGTGACAAGATGCCTATGGGCGGATGTTGCGCTATATAAATGTCTCTAACATAACATGCAGTCCGGGCTGGGCTGTTCTTTGTAGCCCAAGCAGCCCCTGACAAGTTGCCTGTGCCCTGGATATCACTGTGCCACGGCCCCCTTGGATGTGTCCCTGTGGGGGGGGGGGGGGGGGGAGTCCCCACCGGCTTCCCAGTGCTATTTGATGGATATGGGCCCTGAGGGGACGCCTCAAGCAGCGATGGTAAGTCTTTCTCTGCCTCCCTCTTCTCAAACTGTACTCCTTAACCGTTTCTCTTTTTTAAATCCTCAGGATTCTTTTTTTTCTCTCCCCTGCCCAGCCCATTCTTGGGCAGGGAAGTGCTTTATTTTTTATTGTTCCCTTCTTTTGTTTTCCTTTAACATTCCATCCAGCCCCATGGTGGGCTGGATGGTTTAGTCCAAAATAAAACAGGAAACAAGAATTGAACATACTACACATTTACTAAAACCTTTTATTACACTAGAGTCTTGTCGTATTGGCACCTGCTGTGATATCTGTGCCACGTCACCTGTGAGTCTCGGCCCGCAGCGGTGTGCTGGAAATTCGAGGAGGAGCGCGAGACCGGCAGTTGGAGTGGGACAGACAGAAAGGCGAAGACTGTCGGGGCTCCATACCCATATACTTCTTCCTATTTTAATTCTTAAACAAATTCCTAGTTATTATCCATCCCGTACCGTCTCCATGTATCCGCCCACTACAATGGTGATGAGGATGGGATACTTATAAGCACCGAGCCCCACAGCTGCCTGCCACATACACTCACCTGATCTCGTCAGCCGATACGACAGTTGATGAATCCAAGTGATACGACGACGGTAAGCAGACTGCAGCGCCCTGTTACAACGCTCCGAAGCTTAGCGCCATTGCAGCCCTCCAACAAGCACCTGCACAACAGTTCCCATAATGCCTCACAACGAGGCAGGCCCCGTTAACACATTTCCCTACCACAATATATGGAGTAGGAGTCACGCATGCACAGACTATTTCCAGATAAAGTGGACGATATCTACTGTATAAAACAGTATATAACGGTTTATAAGAGCACTTATCTTCACAGACTGTTCCAAATACTTCTGCCGTATAATACGATATTATAAGGGTACTTATCCTCAACTCGGAAAGAAGAGCTTCAAATTTGTGCGACCACAACACATGGTGCACGAGCCACAATCAAACAACAGTGCTAACATCTTACATCCAACACTCCACTCAAACAAATCCTAAACAACATTTCTAAACAGCCTTCTGAAGCAAGAATACAGCTGACAATTATCCTTATACAACCTCCACCATATCTCTCACCTTGACAACAGCGTTCAGCAATATATCCCACCAGCATTCTTTCTACCTGGAGTAGGGGAACCTGCAATACCCTGGAAGAGATGGATACTTTCCTTTGAGCACTATGCCAGTGTAATTTGTGGAGCCAATTATAGCGTTGAGAGGAGGAAGTATCTCCTGTCACATTGCCTAGGCCCTGCTGGTCAATAAAAAATTTGAAGATTTGCCAGATCTCTCAGAAAATGAAGAAGATCTAAATTAACATGAAAGGGCTGTCAAAAAGATCAGTAAACACTATGAAAAGAAGGGGAGTACTATACTAGAACGCTATGCATTTGGAAAGAGGGTGCAAGAAGAGGGCAAAAGTGTGGAACAGTATGTCACAGGCCTGAGAAAATTGGCCAGAACATGGAATTTCAACCATCAACTAGATGAACGTTTAAGAGACTAATTGATGTTAGAGTGCAACAGTGCAAATGTCAGAGCTAAATTATGGTCAGAAGATAACCCCCCCATTGGATACTGTCCTGGGGGTAGCTAAAGAAATAGAACACACAGAAATGCGTCAAAGTATTAGAAGAAAGAATAAAGGACACAAACTTAAAGACAGAAGTCACACCACAACCCATGAATTTGCCCAAAGTGAATGACACCATGTCAGCTGTCAACGATAATACTGTTAGAAGGAAAGCAGTAGAAAGAATGCAGAAACGCACAAGGAGATGAGAGACAGAATGTTCTTTCGCACAAGGAGAACAGCCCAAGGAGGAGCAGCCCAGGAGATGTTTCAGGTGCGAAAGTGTGAATCATTGGGCAGACAATCCAGAGTTCCCAGCCTTGAAAATGATCTGTCGCATATGCCTATGTGGATTTGTGCACAAAATAAAAATTTAAAATGACTTCCAGTAGCGTAGAAACTGTGCAGCATCCCTCCGTCGATGAGGGAAGAGGTCAAACTAGAATTGAAGAAATTGGAAAGTCAAGGCATCATCGAGAGCATAGATGCGTTGGAATGGGTTTCATCTTCAGTAGTTTTGAGGAAGAAAATTGGAAAACTCAGAATGTGTGTAGCCATGAGAGAACTTAATAGAGACATGCACTACCCAACATACAGGAGATTATATGGATTATTGGTCCGGCAAAGTACTTCTCAACTATGGACCTTGCATGTGCACATCATCAAGCGAAATTACATGATGAATCCAAGTGCATGACAGTATTCATCACACCTGAAGGACTGTTTCAGTACAGGCAAATGCCATTTGGCTTAGTATCTGCTGCCTCAGTACTTAAAAAAGTCATGCACAAACTATTCAATGAAGACGAAGCAATCCCATGCTTCCAAGATGACATCTTAGTCTATGAAGGCAGTTTTTAACTTCACAATGAAACATTGGACGGTGTCTTTGGGAAAATACATGCTGCAGGGAGGACCTTGAGTTGGGAAAAATGCAAAATGAATAGACAAAAAATTTAATACCTAGGACACGTTATCTCATCTGAGGGCATACGTCCCAAAAGGCAACTTGCAGAAGCAATTGAGAACATGTCTAAACCAGTTTCTTTTGAAGAGGTTTGAACGTTTCTAGGAATGGCGGAGTACTACAAATGTATTCATGTTTTTGCAAAACACACTGCATTCACGCGTGAGCTTACAAGATGGAAGATCATGTTCGGTTGGAGCAGGACGTGTGAAGAAGAGTTTGAATTCAACAGGCCCTGGCGAGAGCTCCTAGACTACAGAACTTCAGGAGCAACAGGAAGATGATAACTGATGCTAGCAACTTTGGTCTAAGTGCAGTGGTGACACAGGAAGAGAATGGGAAATAATTTGTCATAGCCTTTACCTCTAGACTACTGAAGGGAGCAGATAAGTTGTAAGCCACCATTGAAAAAGAAGCATTGGCAATCAAATGGGCTGCAGACAAATTTAGGAATTTCATCTGGGGCATGAATTGTGAGTTACGCACTGATCACAAGCACCTGGTGGAAATCATTAAGTCAAAGGGCCTGGATAAGGTGTCAGGCCATAACAGGAGATGGGTGTCTCAACTGCAAGAATACAATGCACAGTCAAATATCTACTTGTAGTGAAGGATTTTGCAGCAGACTGTTTGTCAGGGCTGCCGACCGTGGTGGAGTTAAAAAATGAAGAGAAAGATCAGGAAATAGTCCTAGCAATATCCTTGGTCAGTGCTGCGAGGGGAATGGGAAGAAGCCATGAGACAGGATACTTGTTTGAGCAGACTCAAACAGGAATTGGAGGAAGACAATCCTCGCAGAAAGAAAAGATTTTTTGAAGAATTGGAACTTTTATCTTTCTGGAATGTAATAGATTATATATGTGTCCAAGGAGACATGATAATTTGTTATGACAAAATTATTCCACCTTTTAAAGTTTCTGAACGACTCATAAGCCTTGCCCACGAAGGTCACCAAGAGATTATTAAAACCAAACAGAGGATACGAAGTGACTACTGGTGGCCAGGCTGCGATCTGCAAAACGAAAGAACTGTCAGAGATTGTATCCTCTGCAATAAGAGTGACAAAGTGGGTTTGCATTCTAAATATCCCATGGTTATCAGCCATTCCAGAACAGCCATGGGACAAAAAACTACCGCCCCATCTCTAACACCAGGTTCCTTGCCAAACTCATTGACCGAACAGCCTACTCCCAACTAAATGCCTTTGTTGAAGCCAACAATCTCCTAGACCCCGCCCAATCAGGATTCAGATCTTGCCACGGAACTGAAACCACCCTAACCTCGATCTGGGATGACCTTAAAATGACTGCTGACCCTGCAGGATGCGCCGCACTAATCCTTCTCGACCTATCAGCCGCCTTTGACACGATCAATCACTCAATACTCCTTGACCGCCTCCACTCCCTAGGAATCCGTGGAACCGCCCTTAAATGGATAGCCTCATTCCTCAAAGACAGGCACCAAATAACGACACTCTCCAACTTTACATCACAAGCCCGACCAGTTGACACAGGAGTCCCACAAGGAGCATGTCTATCCGCCCTCCTGTTCAATCTCTACCTGATCACCCTCCCACCAATAATTCGTGCTCACAACATCCTGTGTTACAATTACGCAGATGACACTCAACTAATTCTAAAATTCCTGAACGCGAAACCCAACTCCCAACCTGACCTGACCTCTTGCCTCCTTAACATCGAACGCTGGATGACCCAAAGCCACCTCCTGTTAAACCCCTCCAAAACAGAAATCATGGTCTGCGGCAACTCAGATTTTCTTCCGCACCCACTACCCTGGCCACCCGCCATGGGCAACTCACCGACCCCCTCTAACACAGTAAAAAATCTTGGGTGCACCCTAGACTCCGACCTAACACTCTCGCGCCAAGTCAACAATGTCTCAAAGTCCTGCCACTACCACCTCAAAATCCTTAGGCGCATCTTTCCATATCTCTCATTCCCCAACAGAGTCTCCGCGGTCCAATCAATCGTCATATCACGACTGGACTATGGTAACCCCCTTTACCTCGGAATTCATGCCTACCAACTGAATAAACTACAAAGAGCACAAAATGCAGCAGCCAAAGTGCTTCTTGCGCTCGGTCCAAGGGACCACGTATCACCAGCCCTCAAGACACTGCACTGGCTTCCGGTAGCCCGTAGGGTGGCTTTCAAAACCCTATGCCTCACCCATCGAGCTCTACATAAAACTGGACCCCATTATCTTCAAAAAAAGCTAATACCTTATCACCCTACCCGCACCCTTAGATCAAGCTCAGCCGGCCTCCTAGTAATTCCTAAAACAAACTCAGTCAGGTTAGGCGGAGCATCATTCTCAGCCCTGGCCCCAACCCTGTGGAACTCGCTCCCACCCCACATCCGCCTAAATCAGGACTTAACGGCCTTCCGCAAACTACTGAAAACCTGGCTCTTTCCCTAAAACCAACCGGCCCCAAACCAGCATCATCACAATAACACCGACCTAACAAACCACCAAAATATTTTTTAAAAAAACGGCTAAACTAACCAGATTGTAACCTACACTGACAAACAGAACTAAAACGAATAAGGTAGATCTAAACAGGGAAATGATTAAATAGAAAAAGAATCACTGAATAAAAGGAAAGTAGAGAGCGTGGAGAGCGGATGAACAAGGAGAGCGGATGAGCGTGGAGGGCACAAGTGGATGAGTGAAAAGAGCGAATGAGTATAGATGAGTATGGATGAGTATGGATGAGTGTGGAGGATAAATGCTGTTGGCAGATGAGCCTGAAGGATGGTTGAGTGTGGTGAGCGGATGAATAATAAGAGCAAATAGATGTGGAATCGAATGATTGTAGAGAGCAGCTGAGTGTAGAGAGCGGCTGAGTACGGAGAGCGGTTATGTGTAGAGAGCAGAAGGACGTGCAGAGCGCAAGATTGTGCAGAGCGGAAGAGCGCTGAGAACGGAGGCACATATAGAGCGGAGAAATGTGGGGAGCGACCGAGTGGGGGGAGCGACTGAATGTGGGGAGCGTATGAGTGTGGGTAGCGGACGAGTGTGGAGAGCGGACGAGTGTGGAGAGCGGACGAGTGTGGAGAGCGGACGGGTCTGGAGAGCGGACGGGTCTGGAGAGCGGACGGGTCTGGAGAGCGGACGGGTCTGGAGAGCGGACGGGTCTGGAGAGCGGACGGGTCTGGAGAGCGGACGGGTCTGGAGAGCGGACGGGTCTGGAGAGCGGACGGGTCTGGAGAGCGGACGGGTCTGGAGAGCGGACGGGTCTGGAGAGCGGACGGGTCTGGAGAGCGGACGGGTCTGGAGAGCGGACGAGTCTGGAGAGCGGACGAGTCTGGAGAGCGGATGAGTCTGGAGAGCGGATGAGTCTGGAGAGCGGATGAGTCTGGAGAGCAAATGATTGTAGAGCGCATGAGCACGTCGATCAGATGAGTGTCGAGAGTGGATGAGTGTCGAGAGCTGATGAATGAAGAGGGCGGAAGTATGTGGAGGATGAGAGGGCGGAGGAGAGAATAGCTGAGTGTGGCAAATGGCTGAGTGTGGCGAATGGCTGAGTGTGGGGAATGGCTGAGTGTGGGGAATGGCTGAGTGTGGGGAATGGCTGAGTGCGGGGAATGGCTGAGTGCGGGGAATGGCTGAGTGCGGGGAATGGCTGAGTGCGGGGAATGGCTGAGTGCGGGGAATGGCTGAGTGCGGGGAATGGCTGAGTGTGGGGAATGGCTGAGTGTGGGGAGCAGAGCGTACGAGTACGCAGAGCAGAAAAGTGTGTGGAACAGACGAACACGTAGAACAGAGCCGACAAATACGTAGAACGGATGAATGAATGGATCGGACGAGCACGATGAGGAGAGCGGTGTACATAGAACGGACGAGTATGTAGAGCGGACAAATGTGTGGAACAGATGAGAAGGTGGAGCAAATGAGTGTATGGAATCGATGAGTCTGTGGTGCCGATAAATATCTGGAGTGAGTGAATATGGTGCCGACAAGTGTGTGGAGCGGGTCAATACGTAGAACGGATAAATTTGCAGAACAGATGTGTATGTGTCTGTGTGTGGAACGGACGAATGGGTGAAACAGACAAATGGGTGGAACGGACGAATGGGAGGAACGGACGAGTAAGTGGAGCGGACGAATACATGGAGCGGATCAGTACGTAGAGCGGATGAATTCATAGAACTGATGAATGAGGGGAGCGGACGAATGTAAGAAACCGACAAATACGTAGAGCGGTCAAGTAATATATCAAGCGGACGAGTATTATGTTGTGCCGATAAGTGGATAGACCAGATGAGTGTGAGGATCCGATGAGCATGCGGATTGAACGAGGGTGTGGACGGGTGTGGATGCGAACGAGTGTATGGAGCGGACGACTGTATGTAGCGGACGAATGTATGTAGAGCGGACGAGAACATGTGGTGCGGATGCCGGTGTGGAGCGGATAGCTGTGTGGTGCGGATGCCTGTGTAGAGCGGATGCCTGTGTAGAGTGGATGCCTGCATGGAGCCGATGCCTGTGTAGAGCAGACCGGATGAGCGTGCAGACCGGATGAGCGCATAGGCAGACTGGAGTGCATGCGCGGGGAGGACGGGAGTGCATGCATATGGAACACATGAGAGCATGCATGAAGCACACTGAAAATGAGGGATAGACTAGAGCACGCAAGACGAACTATGAATGCGCGAGTGTGTACCTGATCGCATAAATTGCGTGACGTACATAATATGCATTGGTATGCGGGAACATTTGAAAGAACATATATCATACCACACCCCACGCCTACTCTCCTCTTTACACCACCACTCAAATAGAACACAGGGATACTATGACACCATTCGGTATAACTGTTCTCATATCAACATCTCCCGCTCACTCCCCATCACTCTAAGTAACCACCGCTGGTTTAACACCCCCAGCCAGGCGTTTCTCCTCAGGCCTAACGCAGCCACACTCGAGCTGGATAAATTCTGCCAGAGCGAACACATTCTCCTGACCTCTCAACCACCACACCTACTGCTAAGAAGCAGCTACCACATTAACTCCGCACCAGCTGCACACATACCTTGTGCGCACACGCACCTTTTGACTCTCTTCACCCTCTCTACTGACCCGAACTTCGGTTCCCAAGGGTGTTCAACCTACCAGCGTCTTCAGACCATACCAATGGTATATAAGGCGCTATATAAATGCAAAATAACAATAACAAAATTGGGAATGTTTTAGGTCTTGTTTGGAGTAATGGAATACAATCCTTTTGCCTGGTAGTCATTGATTTGTTGACTGTGTGGGTTGAAATTTTGATCAAACCTAACATAACAACAAAGTCTGTTATGTGGAGTTTTTCAAAGAAATTAATGAGTGGGAAGCATTCCCCAGGGTCATTGTGACTGATCTAAAGGTTGATCTGTTGTCAAAGGAAATGGAAGAATACTGTCAAAGGAACTCCATGGAACATAGGAAATGCTCCATATACCATACCCAAACCAATGGAGTTGTATAACGCTTTAATAAGGTTCTGAAAGAAGCCATCAGGTTGGGTTGGGCTAATGGCAGAGACTGGGAGAAGGCAGTGAGAGGTGATTGTTGCACAGAGATTTACCCCTCATTTTACAACGTGAGTTTCTCCTTTTGAACTTAGTAGAGGTAGTAAAGCCAATACCAAGCCTGTGCCAGCCTGGATGGGCAAGGACACGGTGATGGAGAGCAAGTTGGAGAACGTTGTTAGTAACATCCGGTGTAGTCAGTTAAGAAACAAAGAAGCATATGATCGTGCTAGGATTGGAGGGACAACACTCTTCCCACTATAGGAGATAAAGCGAGGATCAAACTCCCCCCTGCTCTCAGAGATTGGTATTGTAAATTGTCTATGCCAAATGTAGTGACAGAAGTGTTTAACGTGCTGTCAGATTGGACGATGGGAGAGTGTGGAACATGGAGAGAGTGCCTTTAGTGAGGAGAATGGAGAGAAGAGAGAGAGAGAGAGAGAGAGAGAGAGAATGCGATTGAGGTATAGAATGTTGCTAGAAGGTTTCAGGGAGATAAAGAATGTACCGAGGAAGGTAAGGCGATAGTGGTTGAACAACGCAGAAGTACATTTTCTATGCCCGATAATACAGCTGGAGATTCTCGTCAGTTTAGATCAGGGAGAACCTACCGGAGACCTAAACATCTGATGGGATATGTGTAGGAGATGGACTGTACATAGTTATTTTAATTAATCTGTGAAGAGAATGGGATGTGTAGTATGGCACCTGCTGTAGCATCTGTGCCACGTCCCACGTGAGTCTCGGCCTGCAGCAGTGTGCTGGAGACAAAGGAGGAGCGCAAAGCTGGCAGTTGGAGAGGGATAGACGGAAGGGCGAAGAATGGCAGGGCTCCATACCTATATAATTGTTCCTATTTTAATAAATTCCTAGTTATTCCCTGTAACATCTATGTGTCTCCATGTATCCACCCACTACAGGTCTGTCTTTATTTCTAGGTATTCCCTCAGAGAGCAAGCATGTAGCCGCACTAGCCAGACCCCGTGAGGCCACGGCCTACAGCCTTTTCTGTGTTGTGAGTTTATTGGGAGTCTATTTCTCAGTGCATCCCTAGCTGACCTTAGAACCTGGCTATGTGTTGTATGGAGTTGTACTGAGTTGCCCTACATAGGCAGTGAGTAAATGGAGCATCCCTGCTTCTTGAATTATGGTTTGTAAAGTTCAAAACTCCTCATATGGTGCACTTAATGTGGTCAAACCTAAAACCCAATACCTCCATTGTCTAAGGTAACAGGATAAAAGAAGCCCCAACCTGATCAACAGACCCTTATTCAATTAAATATGTCCAAATACTGACGAAACCATTTTGCAGGCAGAAAGCATCAGGGCCATGCCCTCAACACTGCCGGGGTTACGGGAGGAGTATCTCATGATAAAATCCCCTCTGAAAGATGGAAAGGGTGCTTATCCAATTTCAAATTCATGGACAAATGTTTCCAGAAACACATTTTGTTAACTAAATTGAATGAAGTTGCTGAAATCTAATTTACAGTAGTAGAGTTCATGATAGTTAATCTCTCGCTAATGCCTGTTCAAGCAGTCTCTATAGCTACTATGATAACGCTTCTAGATAACCTGTGGGTGTCCAAGCTAGTGGCTCCACAAACAGCATGACCTGTGTCTTTCTTTTTGCCATATCACTGGAATTGTAAATTGGTCTTGAGGAATGCAAGGGTGGAGACTAGTATGGAGTGAAGCACAGATGAGGCGAGGGATGGAATGGGGTGCCAGCGGTATCAGACATATAAATCTCCTCTGTTACCTATATCAGGAAATGGACCCAAGCCCTGGGGTGTCCCCAGTCACCTCCTCTGTCATTGAACTTGGGTACAGTAGCTACAGGGTGTCTAATCAACACAATGTGTGATAAGCACCCTCTAACAGATTGAAACTACACAAAGGAAACATTACAGAAGCCTGGCTGATATTCAGATTTTTTAGATCTTAGTCATTACAGGGGAGACCCCCCCCTATACTCCTACCCCAATCGTTTTTACCGCATATTCTAACCCCTGGCACCTCTTGAAACCAACCCTAACCTTTAACTAATCTTAACCACATGGACTGATACATTCACAATGCGAAGATGCAGAAGAAGTAAAGGCATGAAGAAGTAAAGGCACAACAAGGTACATATCTGGCAAGGTCAAGGTGGACTCAGTAAGTGCAGGGGAGGTTTCCTAGGTAAACTAAAGAGTGGATAATGTCTGCTACAAGGAAGTTGGGAAAGTGTTCTCCATATTTTGGAAGACTACAGACAAAGGGGCTCAAAATAAAAAAAATGCATACAGTCCAATTACGTTGGCATTGTTTTTTTAAGAAACAATCGGGCAGTACTACCAACTAAATTCGAGAAAATAGCTTTTTAAACAATTCTTGAGAATTCCTCTATGGGCTTCAATATTGGAAATAAGTAACAGAAAGTTCCTTTTATTCTTTTATTTCGGTTAGCATTGCTAGAACCCCAATGGGAGTTATGGGTATCAGTCTGGTTCAAACCTTGGAAGACTTTAAAGAAAGCTCTGAGGAGCGAGCATAGCACACATACACCCGGGACGGAGTATATTGAGAGACTACTTAGAGACACTCCAACTGCTTAGGTGGTTTGCAGACATGGTTTCTTTGCCAGTCAATGCTAAGGTTTCAGTTAGAGCTAGAATTACGTTTTTTTCTCCATTCAAATTATTTGAAGTAAAATACTGTGGCAATCCAACCGAGTGCTTTCCTAATGATAACTCCTATAAAACCACTGCGGGTTTACTTGTTGCACATGCGTTGCATACATTGGTACATGAGTTAGGCAATGGCAGTTACCTCTGGCAACTCTGACCGATGGCAAGGCAAGGAATGGTATGATTGGGTTTACATTTGTGACAATTTCACACTTAAATTACTCATTGTGTGTCCTTTCTACAAGAAGCTGGGGCCAAGAAATTTGTTCCAAAAAAAGGACAATTTCCACCACTGTAAACAAGCGTATCTGTTCTCAATATCAGATTTCGTTTTAAAACGAAGCAAGCGTTGGAAAAAGGCTATGGATGCAGACTTTTAACTTCCTGTCGCTGTTCTTATTGTATTATTTAATTGAAGTTTCCATTGCGTTTCATGCAACTAGTTTGATGGATTACTATGTATCCAGAATAATTTACCGAACCAAACCGACTCAATCATCCACAGCAACATGGACACTGCACACAGTCTCTCCTTTGGGTTTACAGTCCTGAAACAAAAACTGTACAGTTATTCATGTAGGAAAAAGGAGGCTCCGCCTTCCGCTTCTACACAAGAGAGGGGAAGCTGCCCCTTTGTCCCCTGTCCCCGATGCCAAATGTGTACAAGTTGGTTTATGTTTTGGTAAGCTGGAGGGGGGGGGGGGGCGCCTTCAACATTTGTCCATATACCGTGGGGCCGCGAGTGCCATTATAACTTGTTATTCATTTATCCGGGTGTCTTGAAACTGCGTCAGAATGCTTGCATGTCTTGTGAACTGATAAATTAGAGCTTCACGTTGAGAAGTCACTTGCATTATCTGATTTGTCAATACATTCATTCATCAGCAGTAGACGGGAATTTCAATATTTTACTTCAACTTGTAGAAAATGGTGTTAAAATGTGAAACAAAGACATGTCCATACTGCAGTGCACATACAAAATGGAGACCATATCATACCACGCAAATGGTCTTTGAAATACAATAGGTGAAAAGAACGATTCATGGGACCAGAAGAAACATCCATCAGAAAACAATCCCATAAGACGATGCAAGAGAAATCTTTGAGAAAGAGACTATCAACCCAAGCAGGAGTGGTGGAGGAGGATGTGTGGGCACGGCTCTAATTTGGTCAAGGTCTTGAGACCTCTCATGGGATTCAATAGTTCCTGTTGGACCAGTGGGTGCACGGATATGTCTCATTGGCTCAGGTATTACGTGCCAAGTCCTGTGATTGACTGTAAGACAAAGGGACAATGGGCCAGGCCAATATCTTGCGGCAAGGAGATTAGGCTTTACGAAACAGTCCTTTCAGTCTACATGGAATGCCAAAATATTATGTAATTAGTCTTTTATACTGTGCGAAATATGTGATTGCGATTGAACACATCTAGCTATAAATACATTTCATCAAGTCAATGCAATTCCAATTATATCCTTTAAACCAGAGTAGAACAAGCCTCAAGCTCTGCAAGCATGAGCAGACGGAGAAAGACGCATTCTTATGCCACCAAGACAACGTTCATTAGCTAGAGAAACAATGAACACACAACATGTATATATATAGGGCCTATTACCAGCATGGCGTTCCAGGAACTACGGTACCGGTAAGCATGCCGGTACCGTAGTTCCCAGACCGCCATACTACGTGCTCTGCTCACGGGTGCCGTTTCACCCGCCAGGTTTTTCCTGGCGGGTGTAACGCCACCCGCGAGGAGAGCACGTCAGATGCACCGGCACAACTCTATGTGCCGGTGCATCTGACCTCCCCATCCCCATCCAGCCCTATGGGGCAGAATGGGGATTGGGAGGCCCTTGATTCCGGCACCCGCAAATGGGCAATTACTGGGTCCGCCGAGCTCGGCATGACCCGGTTCTTGCCCATTCGCGGGTGCAGGAAAAAATGCAACTCTGGCGGAGCCATGCCCTTAATAAGGGCACGGCTGCCGCCACAGTTGTAATGAGGCCCATAGTAACTAAAGGGGCAATCTGGGTTGTCGGATCTGTATGTCTGCGCCACTCTCCAGTAGTTCAATTGCAGAGCGAGTGAGTTGAAAGAGCAGCTACGCCCTGGAGACCTCAGCATACAACCTTATGCTGTAATCAAATTGTAACAAAAATACCTTGTTACTTCACAAGGTATCTCTGGTATAAATGTGCACTGCAACCAATTATTTGCAAGTAGTTTGTATAACATTTAAAACATCAGGTTATAAATACACAGTTCAGAAATGATACATTGTTGTGTATAATTGAAAACACCTATTATACATAAATTCAGACACGGTTGTGTCTGTTGAAAGAGGCCGACTACATGGCCATGAGTTTTGCCCACTGGGCTTTTTCAAGTCTTAGGGCCCAATCCATAGAATATTTGCCCAGTTCAAAGTGAATTTGCACTGCTGAAAAGTGACTTTGCACTGCCGAGACAAACCCCGATTCATGGAACCGTGCAAAGTGCATTTTTGCAGTGCAAAGTCCGGGCAAAGTCAGCGCATAGTCATTTTTGCAGTACAAAATAGCTTTGGATCGGGCAAACATTACATGAATCAGGACCTTAATGTCTGTAACAGTGATGCACTTTGCACTTTGTCACAAATGATCCCGATTAGCAGGGAGACAAAGCAAAAAGGGGAGGGATAAAGAAGAAAAAACAAAAATAAGATGTAAATTAGTCGCTCATGTATATAGTGACATAGGTGAGCATGAATGAGTGGCAATGTAGGGAAAGATCAATTGTGGTCTGTGACCAGATCTGACTCGGGGTTGGGCGAGTGTAAGTGGTAGTCCCCCCTTGTCTAATGTTTCTATTAGTAGAACATCTTTTCAATTTCTTTTTCACATGATCTTAGTAAGAGATATATAAATTAGTGTGTTATGTCCAAAACTCTAACTTGGGTTCCAGTAACATCCATCCGTTACTGTAATTACGAAAATACAGAGTGTAACTCGCATAGTTGTTGCTATTGGTTCCCCAGATGTGCATTCCTTTCTCGCTTGGAAGTATTATTGCTCTGATCATATTCATCTATTCCTTTGGGCAAAATTTTCGATCTGTCTACGTCATTGAGTTGAAGTCACCCTCATGATATTGTAGGATGCTTAGCCATCATTAGTCAGGGGGAGAGTTCTGAGCTTACCTTAGTTACCAAGTTACAGCTTGTAACATTTTCCTGAATGTGGCAAGCTATGGCGTCCCGTGTGCATCATGCAGTGCCATTTTGGATCAGTGTTCAAATTGAATATCTAACGTCATCACGCTGGTGCGTGTAAAATCATATGTAAACATACAGTTTTAAACTGAATCCATTCTAGGGCTCGTGCTAATTAAGCATGTTGAGATGAAGAGATCATTGGGCTTCCTGGTATTGCAACAGCCTGCAGTTAGTAGTATCCATGTGTAATCATTAATTCAGTTGTACTATTTTTATCCAAACGTAAAATCTGATGGATAAAGTCTCAGTTAAATGTATATATGTGTAACGCTCACCTTGTATCCACGGGGATGCCACCGGACTGGTCCGAGATGCTTCTGGGACCACTGCACCTTTTCCGGGGACTCGTGCTGCCGAGGGACAGTTCTGAAGACAGGAGTTTGGTTTAGCTGCAACACTCTCTCTCGGAGCCCACCTTCCCCGTGCTCCCGTTGCGATGCCCCCTTGGAGCCCTTCTCACCTTGGGATTCATTAAGGTGCGCTCTCCGTACTGCCGTGCCGAGCAGAGGTGTGTCGTCGCTGGGCACCGTTCCGCCGAGTTACTTCACTGGCGTGGCCCTGGAGTCCAGACCGGCTGCGGCTCCACTCTTGAGGTAAGTCTCTCATATGATTAAGAATGAATGTCCGTGATTGTGGTTGCCCCGAATAACCTTCGCCTTCTTTCTTGCAGATGCAGAAGGGATGATGGAGACGTCGAGCTGATGTGGAGGGCTGAGCTTGAGAAGGTAAGAGAAAGCGCAAGGCACGGCGCTATGAGGGTCCTTAGAAGTAGGCTGACCTGTGTTGTTGTTCCTTGCAGGTCGCCGAAAGACTCCTGGAAGAATATGGCCAGATGGAGCAGGACGCCGGATGGAAAGTATCCGTACAGCGGTAGACTTCCAGGAGAGTTTGGTAAGTGAAGCCTGGAGGTGATGGAGCGGATGAATAGTCGCTTACTAATTGTCCTCCTCTCTTCTCTCTTTCTTAGGATGTTGCTGGATGGAGATAACGAATTCCAGGGAAGACTCCAGATTATTAGAGGATCTGGATGCAGAACAGGTAAGGCTGAATAACGTGGTTCTTCTTCTCTCGCCCATGCAGGCCAAAGATGTTGAGCAGGACCCGGTGAACGTCACGCTGCAAGAGCAGAATAACGCGAAGCGCGTGCCTCAAGTCGGGCGTGGTTTAAATAGCCAGCAGGTATCCAAGGTGTCTTTGGAGCGGGCCACGCCCTGGATGCTAGACTGCATGCTGCAGTTCCACGTTGATCCTTGTGGGGGCAGCCATGTTGGTCCACTGCCCAATGGAAACTACACCTGCCATATGAGCCTGGTGCCAGGACTGGCTCCAGGGCACCAGAGAGGGACACGGTTGGGCCCTTGGGGCTTTGTTGAAATACTGTGGCGAGGGCCAGAGGCCCCAAGTGTCCTGGCCAGGGGTTAAGGTCGTGACAATATGTCCCATATACTTTCATATTAGTCAATGACCATAAGAAAGTGGTTCTACGTGCACTGTATAAGGCTTGCTAATCTGCCTTGTGCATACGTGTAAGCATGTCATGTGCTGTTGCTAGTGATACCTATAAGAAATTGTATCTGAATATCCACCCTCATATCTAATGTATGTCTTTGCAACTATAATAACGCCAATCATTGATGTTCCCGAAGGTCCTATACTGATGTATTTAATACCAGTTTGATCCTGTATATATTATGAGATTTCTCAAATGATTGTCTGATTCAACAGTAACACAGACGCTATACAGTTGTGTGATATACACCTTTGTTGTTCTAACTTTAAGGCAGCGCCATGTGGGGTACGTGCTTTGTTGAGATTTCCCAAATGTTCTGTTTTATAAGTCTACATGAATCTGAAAACAGTTATTGCATAAAAAGTCTAAAGAAACGCATCAAATTCATTGTCTGTATTTAATCCTTGTGTCGTAGTTTGGAATTTGCAGATATATGTTGTGTCCAATGTTTTTCTCTGCTGAGTGGCTGACTTGGGTCAATTGTCAGAAAAGGATTCACATCCTACAACAGCCACAAGGGGGATACCTATAGTTGTCTGTGTAGTGGTACCAAAGGCATTGTGTAAGGATCTACTAAGCAAAGTGCAGGAACCCAGCATGTGCCTCTTCCTGGCCTGAGTAAGGGAGATCAGAAACCTGTGCAAAGCTGTCTGCTGTCAGAACAGGCTGAATTCACTACAGAAAAGACAAATATATATATATATATATATAAATAAGACTGGGTCGTTTGAGAATCTATGGAAATGGATTGTGAAAACTAAATAAAAAAGGGGACTAGATTATATTGATTGCTTTAGTTGGAGATATTTTTCACTGGTGGCCGGCAATATGGTATAGACTAACTGGTACTAAAAATACTTCTTTGCACTGGTCGGTCAATACAAATGCCATCTTTTCCCTTGATCAGTAGATTACATGTTAATGTGCATTTTTACTGCCTCATTCGCCATAGTAGTTTTAGAGCGCATCTCTTGTCTGTAAATGGTGCATTGTGTCCCCACTCGAGAAGACCATAATCGGCAGAAGAAACAGCATGAAAAAGAGTAAGGTAAGATGGTGGGAAAGTGGGGATATTAGGTTGTAGACAGAAGTCGGGAAGCAACAGGGGGAGAATGTTTGGTATTAGTCCAAATGGTCTCAACTTAATTCTAGAGAGAGGTAGCGCAATGATTTGTGTATTCGGACAATATGTAGATTGTTTCGCTGAGGCAGCTTATGAGTAGTAAAAGATAAAGGTGGTGTAGTGTTGGATGTGCGAGTGGCTGGAGAACGAGCTCTGACAATCCTGGAAGATATGTGGGCTTAATTAGCTGGGATGTCTATTATTGCACTGTGTGTAAACTCCAAAATAATGGGTTTGAAACTGCAAAGAAAGAGCACAAGGTGGCTTAGTCCAGGAGTAGGACATGTAAAACAGTGAATGTTGTTGGTAACACAAGGTGGATGCATGGGACAGGCAGATAAAGTAAAATGTTTACTTTACACAGAGATGCAAGGTAAATCATGTGGGACTGTTCCTTGTTAATGTAAAGAATTATTATTTGTTTCCTTAATGCCAATGTAGATAGGGGAAATTGAACGATTGTGTGGTCCATGCCTGGCAAGTTGCTTATGGTTGAACAATGTGACAGATTATAAAAAAAGAATATGCTACGCAGAACAAAACTTTGATAGTGTACTCCCAAGTAAGGCACCACTCGGTCTCACGGTCTCACTGTAAACAAAGAAAGTCTAGCATGACATAACATGGACAAACTCTTGACAATGACCTTTTAAACATAAAAATGACAGGCTTTTTCAATTGTACTGTACTATTTTGACCACTCAATTTCCATACCCTGTTACCAACAACATTCACCTTTGTACACAACCAAATATTTACTAGGCCACTGTTGATGCAGGCTTGGCAATCGCAGAATTATCATTCTGAGTTTAACCTGGGGTACAACGTATGGCGATGCCTGGCAAAAAGAGCTACCAAACTTTCAGGATTGCATGAGCCCCTCATGTATCTAGCATTATAGTCTGTGCTCAAAATTCGCCGAGTATGCCTTGGAAACAATAGGGAAATCTATAACAAAGAGAAGAATGCAAAGACAAATGCGCCAATTTGAAAACAAACATGTGAGCTGCAGCCTGCGCATTGCAGCTGAAGATTTTTGCATGCGTGGAAATGTGCGATGTTAGCAGCCGATCTACAAGATATGTGCAGAGGTACAGAAAGTATCCTGCAACATTATTAAAATGGAAAAACAGTCCAGTGTGGGATGAAATGCACAGAATTTCGAAGCAGGGCCAAAATCAAGAGGCCTACTGGTGGTTTTTTTTCCTTGTAGGCTTAAGAATCAGCATTTTAAGAGCTAAAGTTACACAAAAATAAAAGGTTGACAGAGTTGTCATTGCAAATAAATGTTATGTTACTCTGTGACAATTTGAACATGGAAAATAAAATTACATTTAAAGGCTGCAATGGTGAATAAAGACAGCCACATGGCTTGGACAGCCATTTGGCATTTGCTCCACCAGCCACAGGAAAGAGGGATGGTCTGGTTTCCCATGAGAAAAGTGTGAACACTGGCTTTTGAAGCTCACCATAAAACATTAGGACTTTGCCTAGTATACAGGTCTGTAATAAAAAACAAATGCTTCCCCCTTCACAGCTTCCAGCTCCCACAGGACCTAGACAAATGCTTTATAAATACTGAATTCATTCTGAGGAGGGGTCTGTAATGGTCCCATCTCAAGTAATCAAATCCCCCCCATCTTCCAGGGGGAAAGAAACGTCACATCTTTAAAGACGCGACATCTAGCACAGGAACAGAAAAAGGCTGTAATCGCTGAAGAGGAAGGGGAGCTGGGACAACAAACAGTTGAGCAACTGTACTTCAAAGGACATTACACCATGGAAACCAGTCTTTTCAGCAGCCATAAATGGCCCATATCGAAATGGAAATTAACTAACATTACACAACACCAGTTGTTCCGTTACCATGCAGAGTAACTACACTATTTTATTTTTTTAAATGTCCAGGGTGAAAAGCCCCTTTAGCTGAATGTCAAACGATAATTTGGTTCACCTGTTAATTATGTAAATTAGACAAATGTGGATATTTACATACAGAAATGGAGCGCACCATTGACAGTTTAATGTCAAATTATCCAAGTTGACATCACATCAGATTTAAGGGCAACTGGGTGTAGAAGTCACTCCCATTAGACTACCATCTTCATTAATATGCCTGATGAGTACGAAGAGGATGGTTTAGTGTGATGTTACTTTTTGACCGTGTCCAATCATATAGATTAGAGTAATCTATACACACCTCAAAAGGGAGTGGTTGCTCAGCTTTAAAAGTCCAATCCTAGCAGGGCAACTCACTCATTCACCCACTCACTGACTGATAGAAGGGATGAAGGAGAGAAAGGAGAATAGATAACAATATAAATATATAATAAAGAGAATGGCATAGACTGCCTTCCTTTGTACCCATTTTGTATTACTAGCAGTATACTGTAAGAGACCTACCTGGAAGTTATATCCCAAACCTTCTTCAGTGTAAGAGACATCAGACAGGCCCCAATACAGAAAGTGGGAGACCAGGCTGTGCAGGGAAGCTGTCCCCATCTTATTGGCCGATGGCCTCTTGTTACTGAGGGGGAGAACTGAACCAGTTATTAAGAGAGTGCCTGTCTTTCTGTGGGACAGCCAAAGGAAATGCATATGCAAGTACAATATCTAGGTGAAAAATAATTCTATGGGGAGTGACACTCTAAAGGGGAATAGATTAAACCTTGGCCCCTGTCATTTGAAAGTACTGAGCAAGGGGGGAGGGGTATAGAAACTGACTGTACATCCTGAGAAGGGAATATTTCAGAAGTGTATTCTGGTCTAGATCCAATGGTGGGTATATTGGGAGATCTGTGACTCTTTCCCTTTGTAATGATCAAACACAGAAGAAATAGTCTGGGAGCAAAAAGGGTACCTAGAACTTAATGAAGTAATTTCCTGAATACATCTCCAAGCAAAAACCTGTTATAAGTGCTGAACCACTCAGGATAACATGGAAGGAGTTATTAACTGCTACCCAATTTCCACCTTTATGTTGCCTGTTGAAAATGAGAAATGTAAAACATTATTGAAATAGAACCATTGCGGAAGGGATTTAATTTGGTTTTTAACAAATGAAAGCTTTATCCAGAGTCCTCATTCATTTTTCAATCTATAGTGAATGAGTTGCTCAGGGTAACCCCGATGTAAGATAGTGATGTGTGGGTTTTCAAATGCCTATTGAAGTAAATGTAGCATAGAAAGTGATGTGGCCAGTGTATTATTCTTCATTGAAGTTGGAATTTTCATACATGCACAATTTGTGTATATTTAAAGTGATTCAATTATTTCTATTCATTAATAAATATACCTTCCGTGCTACCCTGTGTTTTTCTTGGCCCAAAAGGGGAGTGATACTGTAGGGAATCAATATTGTTAAATTGGGGGTAACAGGTTCTTAAAAAAGAACTTTAAGTGAAAATTGTACACGCCTTATTTGGGATGGTTGGAAAATTCCCCTTACTTAGTTGTCGCACGATTAAAACATCTTACAAAACACAGACCAATTATCACAACACTTTATGACAGAACTGCCTCCTACTTTTTTCAGAACTATGGTTCACTTAACAGTACTGACATGCAACCATGATATCACAATACATTTTCTCCTTGTCCCTCCCTCCCTGTGTTTTCAGTACCCATTTCCTGTTTCCCTGTCGTTTTATCTTACCCTTGCTCAATTTTCTTTCAGCAGCAGACTAAGGTCTAGATAGCTGGGTGTGGTACACCACTCCACAAACAAACACTTTCTACTGTGCCAAAGCACCAATGTAGTAGATTCAAAGTATACTAACATAACAAACCACCAGACCCTATAGGCTTTTATCTCAAGGCCATCCTTCGCTCACTATTTTCCTCAGTCTATTCTTGAATCAAAGGATCCAGAAGGAGGGCAAACCCTAAAATGCAAGGAACCTGTGAACATCAGAGCTTGCCCCCCCCTTCATCTTATGCTTGGATTGTTCCAAGCTTTAACACCCCCTTCAATTTTAGAGAACCCTCTAATCTCTATAGGCTTACTATGCAACCTTAACCTTGTGCCTCAGTTTGTGCTAGGCACAGCATCCCTGAGATTTACCCTTCAGGTGGAGAGCCAGAGGGAGACAGGTATCCGTGACAGAGCAGAAGCATGAAGGCATTATCATTTGTCCCCATCCATGCACTTATATTTACTTTGCTCCGAGTTGGAAGTTCTATCTTCTTTAAAAACCGCTAGCACTGGTGGGTGTTTCTACAATCACCATCTGGACAAAGATAATAAAGACTCTTTGAACTGACACTGTTGTGCTTCATGTTGATCCACCAGAAACGACATAAGTGAGCTCCTAGACAGAGCTTCAAGTGAAGCAAAAGAACAAGAAGGTTGCTAGACATCCTATAGTGTCCACAAACAAATTAGGTCTTCCTGATATATACAGAAATGTAGCACAGGTTGTTCATGGCATGCATTGTACCCTTCTAAGTATCTGGATGTGATACACCGTTCCCGAGTTGTGTGGTGTGGCGCCTGGCATAATTTTGAGGGGTTCAGTGCTAAAAGATCAAATGGCATCTCAATATCCTTGCTGGGAACTGGACGCAGTTAATGGCTACAGGTTATGGTGTCAACAAAACATGTGGTGTTGGCCTACACAATCCCACCTGTACCCTATATCTTCTTTCACGTGCAACCCTCCAAGGGTGGAGAGATTGTCTGCAAGGTACCCAGAAAGTGTGGTGTGGGGTTTCTGGGACGTTTGTATAGGAGTTCGCCAACTGCGTCCCACGGCCCTCTGTCTCTTGTTATCAGTCATCTTGCTAACTCACTCTGAGGCCACTGGAGACATGTAGTGTACTACAAGTATGACATTAAATATCGAAAATAAGGATAGGAATGAGCAGTGAGGGAAAGAGGGTCAATTGGGTCTAAAGTAAAACATCCCCATGCTAGTTAAGGTGCACAAAATGGTGGATCTACTGGATGTGGACCTGCATGAGGGTGGGCGAGAGGGGGCGTAGCTTGCGTGGAGAAGGTCTTCAACAGATTTGTTCGGATTACATATTAGGGCCAGGGAGTATCAGGAATGGTTGAGAGCTTGATATGGCATATAGGGGGACTCTGCCTCCTGTGGCTCGCCAGATGTTTTTTGGACTAGGACTCTCATGATCCTTCACTATTGACTATGCTGGCTAGAGCCAATGTGGCTTGTAGTCCAAAACATTAGGAGATCTAAAAGATTGCAGCACATTCCCCCAAGTGATGACAACAGATCCAGGAAGAACTGGTGCGTGTATCCTTTAGTGAAGTTGGAGTAAAGAGGCTTGGACAACATAAGCCTCGATTTGGAAAGAAGGTGAAGTGATGTCAGAGACACCATCTTTAAAAGGAAGCAGGAAGGAAGCATTTGAAACACATGGTGTTTGTGACCTTGTTTCAGGTCTCTTGATATTTTTAATTCCTTGTTTTACCTATTTTGGTCTTCGATGCCCTCTCGCATGGAAACTATACCCCATTATTTTGTTTTTTTCCCCTTGGTTTTTGAATCCACAACCTTTGTGCCTCCTGGTTTCTCATCACTATGCAGAATTCCGGCAGGATCTCAGTTGTGTGCATCTGTGGTTACATGTACATTAGAGTTGGTGGTGCTGGCTACTCTTCACACTCCCTGCAAACTCTACTCCCACTCCGCCATGCTGTTTCACTCTTTATTTCACAAATTGCCTGCAGCCTGGCTGGGTGAATTGTTTTTTTTTCAGTCTAACAGAGGTGTGAGGAGGAATCTAGTCTCCTTCCCCTCCCTGGATCTCCTAAGGAATCAGTGTGGCATTGCTAAACTCCACTCGCTTGGAAGAGGTGTCGTGCTTCTGGGTTGATCGCTCTGATATTTCCCAAGGTATGCATATGTTACTGGACCTCTCAATCCTATTTAGTGGAGGATACTCAATGTGGTTCAACTTTCACGCTGATGTGTCAGGTCCTCTGAGCGTCCCAAAAGTAACTGGGGTTAGGGGTAAGATAGCTATGAGAAGCAAGTATTTAGATCCAGAGTACAGTAGGGCAACTATGAGGATCACCAAGGTGCAGAAGACACATAAAATGGAGTGGCAAACCTATACAGAGTGCCTTCTCTGCCTACAGAGACTACCTAATGAGTCCTTACTCTAGCCAGTCAGTGTTCTAAAAGGTATGGGATTGTGCCTTAGAGGCGCTCTGCCTGTCTTTGTCCCCTTTTTATCATGCCCACTCGTTCCTTTAACTCTGTAGTGCTCCTTCCTCTTCTCTCCCTTCCAGCTCCACCGAACGCTACTCCCTTTTATTCTCTTTCTTCACCTCTTCTGTTCCACTGGTTTCTCTTGCTCCTCCTAGGCCTTGCCTCCACCCTTGGATGCTACTATTGTCTCTACTACTACCCCCCCCTCCACAATACTATTCCCTTTTCCACACTACTAATACTCTACCCCCACAACCCCTACTCAGGTACCCTCCTTTCACTCACACAAACACTTCACATACACTCCCTACCTCTGTCATAGCCACACTTGTTACCTTCTCACACACAATCGCAATGCAGTAACCTTGCATTCACTAACCAATACCTCACCTGCTCCAGAAAACATCTCCACACACCACTTCTCCCTTCTTCCTCCTGCTGGTCTCTTGACTGCCACCTCCTGCTCCTCTCACCTCACCCGAACAACCTACATTTCCCTGCTTTCTACCCCATCTTCCCCTGCCAGTGGATCCACTGCCCTGACCAATCTGTCCCTGTCTTCCACCCCAGGAGATGTTACAATCAGGAAAAATATTTAATAGAAGGCTAAGCCCTGTTCCTTTTCTCCCTGCAGGAATAGTGATGGTGGCCCAGATAGTTCAGCGTCACCGTTCATGTTAAGGGGGACTCGGTCTAGGTTCCTGTAATACAAAAGCAGACTGTTCTGGGGTCTGCATCTGTTTGTTTAGTCCCTGGTAGTCTAGGGCTTTGGCTTCTGCCCAACGAGACTTGTGGTTGCTGTTGGGGAGCGTAGCATGGTTCGTGCCGCCGCACTGGTGCATCTTCTTCCCTGTCACCTCTCTCTCTCTCTCTCTCTCTCTCTCTCTCTCTCTCTCTTCCTGCCTGCTCTCTGGTTGAGACTTTGTACTGTAGTGTATGGAAGCCTCCGCAGGGTTGCTCCAGTTTCGCCGGGTCACAGTCTGTGGCTTCTTCGTGCGTGTAGAGTGTGGCGCTGGATAGCAGTTCTCTCTCAGCTGGAAATTGCTTCTGCACAGGTCTGGCATGCTGTTTCTAAAAATAGCAAACTGTGGCGAGCATTTTGCTAACGAGGCATGGCATGAGACAAAGGTGTACTACCCATAAACAAAAGGCACGGGGAGAATCACCATCTTCCTCCGCAGCAAGACTGGCTCTGGATGTCTCCCTGGTAGGCCTTTTACCACAGCTGAGAAGGGTTTCCATCCCTTCTTGACAAGGGCTGGGTACTGGCCTTGTCACACCCATGATTCACATGGGGACCCGTGTGGCCACAAGCTGGGAGCCAGACTCATCAAGGTCTGGCACACTTTACAAATCAACAATCGCCATGTTGCAATGCCAGCCCTTGCCAGTCATCACCATTTTAGCTAAGAGGATGGGATTTGGGTTTGGAGGGTTAATGGGGGTGGAAGGGTAGTGTGATGAGGGATACGAGCAAGGACAAGCAATGCATGTGTTGGGGGATACGAGCAAGGACAAGCAATGCATGTGTTGACATAAGTCAACAGGCTGATGTTACTGGTATGTCATGTCTGTGAAAGGGTATCCAGAAAATGTTGCTAATATGGATGTGTGGGGGTTTTTCAAAGTATGAGTTTTCATTTGGAAATTAGCAGAGAAATTGGAGTAGGTCACCACGGACATGTGGTGTACAGTGCCTACGGGTAGATCAAAGTTGGGGCAACAGGCACGAATCATAGGATAGCTGAGTGGCAACATTGTTAAACTTAGAAACAGGGCAATGCCAGGCAACATGGGTTTGATACACGGACAAACACTTGGATGCTTCAGGAGTCTAGCATGAAACAGTACATAAAATACTTTAATAATTAATTATAAAGAATAAGGTGCCCAAAAGGACTACAGGTGATCTTAGGTCCTGGGGTCAAGGGACAGGGTGAGGGGCCAGGAGATCAAAATAGAGAGGGAATGCACGAGCCTGGAAGATCTCCGGGAGGGTCGGGGTGGGGGTAGAGGGTGGTACAGATGATATATTATATCAGCAAGTGGTTAAGGGCATTCTAGATTGCAAGGTAAGGAGTTAGTTGGGTTGTCCAAATTCAGAGTCAGAATTTAGGTGGGTTTTCAGGATACCCCTCATTAATATTCATAAGAAGAAATGTGCATTCTTCTCATGAATATGAATGAGGTGTATACTGAAAATCCAACATTTCCGTTCTGTGAGGCCTGAAGTTGGACAACCCAGAGGGTGTGGATTTTATATGTTTGAATCTCACTTTATTAAAATGCAACCTTTTTAGAAACACCAAGTCATGTGTGGGGTGTCTGTTTTACGCAGCTGATCGCATTGGAGGATTAACCAATCCAGATCTTCCATTTTGAGCTCTCAAAAGCTACAGAGGACATGGTGCAAGTGAACGGGTTCACGAGGTAATGGATGATCAAATATTCCATGTTATTAGTCCCTTGCACACCATTCAGTATGTACCAGAAGAAAGTCCACTTCTTGTCAACTTCCTAAAACATCTGTGATCATTCTGGAGAGAAACTGCAGGAAGCGGAGTCATGCATCCCATCGGACATGAACTCAGAAGCCAGTGAGGATTCTGACCTAACATTTGCGGGGATCGAACATCTTGAAGTGGCAACACAAAGCAAAGAGGCTTAAATTCCCAAACAGTAATGTGCTTTGCCCGAGTATATCACTTGTGTAACACCACTGTCAATAGGTGAGTCTGTTGTCTAGTGCACCCTAGAAGTTGAGTTGCCTGTAGGCAATTAGGAGCGATTAGGCTGTGCAAGTAATGCTGAGGAAACGAGCTACATTGAAACCACTTGAGGCTGAAGTCCCACACTGCAAGAGTAGAACAGAGGACTAATTCAAGAGAGGTCACAAATGGGAGCATTGTAGGAGGGCGTCCGAGGGCATTGTGAAGACTAATTTAAAATACAAGGCCATCTCCCCATAGATGGCATTTCTAAATGTAGCCATTTAAAGTGACCAGCTCACATCAATAGAGCACCCTAACAAAAATAGGTGAAACGTAACAGCAACACACTTGTTTGGTTTTGTAAAGAGCGTACATGTCGCCTTCTGGGCACGGCAATGGGGGGAGGATTGGATTGCTGTAGCGGCGCTCCCCTATTAGAAAGCTAGAATGAGGTTTGCCAGATTTGCCGGCTTCTTACCAGGCCTCAACATGAACGTTTGCGTGTAACCTCAGCTTTTGCCAGTGTTACTGGCTTCATGGGCAGAGCAAAAATTAGTATGTGTGACAACTGCCATATATTGGTACATCCAGCATGAACATGTTTTTACACTGGCAGAATAATGGTATAGATTCTAGGCAAAGACATCATGAACATGTGTTGGAAAATACCCCGGTGCACTGTTGGTGACTTGGCATCCATTCTACAAATATGTTTCTTAAATGTGCTACCCTATGAAAGCGATTGAAAAACTGTACCTTTTGAGCAAACCTTTCATCAGAAAGTATGCTGTAGAATGCACCATTTTCACCCATTATTTAAAAACATCTCGTAGAGGAGCAAGTAGACACATATACCCTAACTCCTGCACCGTCACCGCCGTCAAACTGGAACATCAGGAGCAGAGCTGCATTTGGGACCCCATGTGTTGTTCCTATACTGCATCAAGTGTATGAGAGATGTTGTGCACTCAGACAACCATAACGGATGTACCCACACGTTCTGAGAATGGCAGGATGTCTGCACGCACCATTAGACATCATGGAGCGCTGAGTGACATTTGACAAGGGCAGAGTGATGTCATGAAGAAGATGTACGAGGATATGCTGAAACAATATGAAAATACTTAAGAATGGCGATGTAACTGAAAGCGACAAGAGAAACATGTACAAAATGATAAAGTAATCATGTATGTAAAAAGAAGATGAAGTAACTTGTGGATCAATAAGTTAAATACGCAGTAATGCAAGGTAGATGAAACGTATAGAAGATTGCTATAGAGGAATATATAACGTGGCTAGGACGGCCATGATTAGAAAATGGATGCCAGTTAGTGCGAAGATCCATTCTTACTACATCAGAAACAGATCAGGGCTGAAGAGTCAGGAGGTGCTGGAAAACAGCTTTGTGCGCAAACAAAGTCTATGTTGGCCTAGGATCAAGGATGCTATTTCAAGAAATGAGAGGGAGACGGATAAAGTCATGAGCGCAAGACACATTTCTCTTACATTAACGAAGATGAAAACATATGCCAATTAACAGTGAATAAGGCTCATAAAAGATGGGTTGAGCAAGTTTCTGGAGGCCAATGGAGCAATAAGATCCAGCTAAATTGAATCAAATAGCAGTAAATAAGAGGTTGAAATGGACAAATTTGTGGTCTCCTTACAGGTGATGCAGAAGACAAAGACCAGGGCTATTCATTAGGCTGCGGTTGAAGATAAATGAGGTGCTTAAACTCCCTCGAATTTCCTAGAACAGAAAGAAATGGCACGGTCAACAACAGATGGGAACATTGGCTTTTGAATGGAGATTGTTTGCTCCAAAATGGACGCTGCATCTTCATCCTAATGGAGACACCCATAGCCAAGGCAGCTGCTCCCCTCTGATTGGCAGGCCAGCTCTTCTTCAGCCAATCCCCATTGCCGGCAGATGGAAGCCAGCCCCTTTCCACCAAAGCCCCGAAATAAGGCTCCTGTCTGGGCTATGCGGGCCCCCGTAACATACTACAGGCAAAGAATGCGCCATGATGCTGGGTACTTCATCCATGTGCCTCTGGACTATGGCATCCCCCTTCTGCTATTACGCGAGTGCTGACTATTTGCTCCGTTTGCCTGCCTCATCTCCCCTTGACTCTATGCCTGTGCGACTCCTGACATTCTCACTGATCTATCTCAGCTGGCACTTCTCCCCTGTGCTTATGGTCAAAACCTTACATGGTCTTCCCTTCCTGAGCTCTCACTTCCACTGCTTCCACTTCTGTATTGCTGTGCTGCAATACTTGTGTCTTAAATAATCGAATTTAGGTGTGCTCACATCCTGCATTGTTGTGAGTCTGTTAGTTTAGTTTAAAAATCAAATTTGGGTGTGCTCACAACCGGCATGGTTTGTGCCGGTTAGTCTTAACATCCACTTGGCCGCCTGTGAGTTAGGGTCAGAACTGTGCACTGCAGCACCCCATCCCTCTTTATCTCTCTGCCTCGTGCTTCCTACCTCATGCACTGAGATGGCACTCTCCATCTCTCCAATCTACTCCAACTGCTACACTATCACGATCCACCCCCTCTCAAAAAATCTGGATGGAAAAAGCATAAATAAAGACATCCTTGCTGCAAACCCTGACCTCCCAATAGCAGACACCTATGTCAGTGCATCCTCCAGAGAACTCTTCACCAACATCCTTTTCTTTGTCCCATCTCCAGACCTATGGACCTCTCGTCTCATCTCTGCTCTATCCCCTTATTCTTCCACTACCATTAATGGGGGCACCAAGTGGGAAGTCCTCTTGGTGGGCTTCTTCTCATCTCGCTGCTGCATTAATGTCTTTTCTGGCACAATCCCGGTTCAAGGCCATCAGGCCAATCTCCTCTTTGACCGGATCTTGCCCTCTCTCAACTTCCTTCCTTCTCTTGCCTCTCCCCCTACTAACCTCCCTGCTCTGCCACCTCTGACTGATGTACCACGTCCCTATACGCCACCTCAAAAAACGTTCAAAAGGCAGCAATCGTCTCCACCTGGCGACCCTCAACGCACGCTCAGCCAACAAACACTCTGCTGACATCTACCTTCTCTTTGAAGAAACTGACCTTGACATACTCGCACTCACTGAGACTTGGTTCAATGCCAGCTCAGTCACTTCCTTTGACTCACTCTTACCTGACGGCTTTAAGATCATCTCCAAGCCTCGACCTCACCGGCCAGGTGGTGGCATTGCCTTAATCTTCACCGAGTGGATTCCTTCTTCCATCCTACCCACTAAGCTCTATTGGTCCTTTGAGAGCCTAATGTGCAAATTGGTCATCTCTCCCTCCTCTACCCTGACCATTTCTACCGTTTACTTGCCTCCAGGTGCTTCCTCACCGTTTCTATCCGAGTGGACTGATTACTGTTCCTCCTTACTCTCTACCACCTCCAACCTGCTACTCCTGGTTGACTTCAACATCCATTTAGACTCCCTGTGTGCAGCATCCATCCTCTTCATTGACCTCTGCACCGCCCTATCATTCTCCGTTCTTCCTTCTGGTCCAACCAACTCTGCCGGACACATGCTGGACGCCATCATCCATTCCGACTTCCCTCTCCCATCTCCCCTGGTCACCCCTCTCTCTTGGTCTGACCACTCTCTTCTCCCACCTGGGTCCCTATGGCTGTGTGGCAACTCCTCCAAAAGCCCTGTCAACCTCGTTCACGCACATCCGTCCGATGGTATGTGGTCAATCCATTGACAACCAAAGCATCAACAGCCATACCATTGAATTATATGCAACAAAATTCCATTCCAGCGAACAGCCATTTCGTTGTATCCAATTCGATGGATCTATCGAAATTAGTGGGGTTAGAGTTGGGGGTTAGGGTTAGATTAAGGGTTACATTAGGGTTAAGGTTGGGGCTAGTGTTAGATTAAGGGTTACATTAGGGCTAGGGCTAGGGTTAGGGTTGGGGCTAGGGTTAGATTAAGGGTTACATTAGGGTTAGGGTTGGGGCTAGGGTTAGATGAAGGGTTACGTTGGGGTTGGGGTTGGGGCTAGGGTTAGATTAAGGGTTACATTAGGGTTGGGGCTAGGGTTCGGGTTAGATTAAGGGTTATGTTAGGGTTAGGGTTGGGGGGGTGGTAGTGAGGGTTGGAGGGAAGAACCCCCAATATACAAAAAAACAATTGAAATGTTACAAGGAGCTGGGCAGTGCTGAAATTGCAGCACTGGACAGCTCCATGTAACGTTTTAAAGTTTAAAAAAAAGGATTGAAATGCTATCTTTTAAATGAAACCAGTCCATTTATATTTCCGATGCACTGGTATAGATGGAAACATTTCCCCTCTCACCCCTGCTCTTGCTGATCTTTGTAACCAATCCTTTGCTACTGGTTCTTTTCCATCCTCCCTCAAGCACTCCCTTGTGCGCCCTGTCATTAAAAATACATCAGCAGACCCTTCCTGCCCGGCCAACTATCGCTGCATATCCATCACCCCTTTCCTGAGGAAACTGCTTGAGAAGTTGGCCCTCCCCCAACTTAACTCCCACACTGAACTTGTTGGCGGTCTTCACAACCATCAGTCTGGATTCCAAGCAGCCAGAGACACGGAAACTGCTCTTCTGAATACCCGTGAAGAACTGCTTGCATCCCTTGATTCCAACTCCCATGCTTTCCTCATCCTCCTTGATCTCTCTTCTGCATTTGAAACAGTGAACCACTCCATCCTCATAAAAAGGCTCCATGGCACCCTTGGTATCACGGAGCAGGCACTGGACCTGCGTACCCCCTTCCTAACTGATCGCTCTTCTAAAGTCATATTGGGCACCTTCTCCTCCCCTACTTCTTCCTCCACCTGTGGCGTCCCCCAAGGCTACATTCTTTCGCCTTGGCTATTTAACATCTACCTTACTCTGCTGGTAGGCCTAATTTCCTCATTCTACCCCAACTTCCAGTGCTATGCTGATGACACAGCTCGCCTTCATATTCCTACAGATGCCCTTGGACCCTCCTTTATCCCTCACTGCCTCTCAGTCATCCAGGCCTGGTGTACTGCTAATGATCTTTGCCTCAATGCCAGCAAAACAGAGATCCTCCCTATTGGAACCCCGGCACCAGACTTCTTCTCTTCACTCTGGCCTTCTTCCATGGGCTCTCCCCCTGCTTCAGAAGCCAGAAACCTCAGAGTCCTCTTTGACTCCCCTCTCTCTCCTTCCTCCCTCATACGTAAGACATTGCCAAAAAGTCACACTTCCAGCTTTTCCTTCTGAAAGGAATTCTACCTTTCCTCACCTTCCCCATGAGACTCAATGTTATACTTGGCCTCAGGCCCAGGAACTGCATCTCTCCTGCCCTACAAAGTCTTTGCTGGCTCCCGATCGCAGCACGGCTTAAATTCAAATCCTTCTGCATCATCCACAAGGCTGTCTGTGGCCAGGGACCACTCTATCTGCAACTCTTTATGGACCAAATACTCCCCCTCTACACACCTGCGCTCCTCTGGCACCAAGTTATTTCACGTGAAGGAGTTTAATAAACAGAGAGCAGGTGGTCGATCACTTTCCTCAGCAGGCTCCCTTCTTTGGAACAGCCTCCCCCTCCCTCTTCGTCTTGAGCAGGACCTCCTTAAGATCCGGAAAAGCCTCAAGACCTTCTTTCCCTCCCTCCCTACTTCCCTCCTTCCCGAGCTAATGCCGCAGTAGCCTAACTGGTGTTCAGGGCCCTTATGCATGCTTGGGGCCCTGACCTCCCACATCTTCTCATCCCAGCTGCTGTCTACCCTCTGCACTTGCCTCGGCTTACCCTCCACCACCGAAGGTTGTACTTACCTTACTTCATAGCACTTCACCTGCTGCTCTCCATGAGCACCACCTATCCCATACCCCTCTCCTCCCTGCACTTGCACATTCTGAACACTCACAAGGCATAGTAGGTTCATCTCCCCTCCCCATTGTCTCTTCTTATTTTGTTGTATTTAATTAGTTAACATTGTTGTAATTACATTGTCTGTCATCCCCTCCCTGTTGCCCTGTGGGTGCTTTGAAACAGTATTTGCTTCCTGTATAAGCGCCTAACAGTGAACAATAAATAAATGAATATGGTCAAACTGATGATGGATGAGAGATGATGGCCTAAGCACCTGGGTTTTGATTTCCTTGCATGCTTCTATCGAGCCGAAAGTCCAAGGTTGGGTGGGATGCCAACCAATCAGTGGGTCTATGGGGCAACCTGCTATACAATGTTACATAGACGAATCCACTGCCATTTTGTCCACTATAATCAGTATATATGTATTTAGCGGTAGTTCGAGGTGTGTCTTACAGATAAGAGACCGCCAATGAAGTACTAAACCGCATACATTCTATAATTAGATCTATTCCCCAAACCAATCCCTCCTGCCAGTAGGTTTTACAGTTGCCACGTAGGAGGACATCATAGAGGACACAGATTGGGGTATAAGACATCTGTGTAATGAAGTTTGTTTGTGTGTGCAAATGTCAAACCGATGTTTGTCAGTGCACCCTGCTTTATTAAAATAAGAAAAAAGTAGTTCTTTGCCATATTCTTTTATTCTTTCTGGTTATTTGGTCTGAGATCTTTATTGGTAATTCCATCTAGCACAAGAGACACATCAAGGTGCTAGAGCATGTTATGGGTAGAGCCCCCGTCCCCTGAAACATCTGTATTTGGGAGGGCCTCTCTCGCTATGCCTAGTCGCTCAAATACATTAATGGGAAAGTCTTCCATCCCTGCAATTAATCAAAGAAAAGATATCACCAGCCGCCACTGCTCCAGACGGTACTCCGTGTGGAGCCGCACAAAAAGGAGATCCAATCTACTTTAGTTGCCCCCTGGATACTCACTGGTATCCCTTGGATCAGCAACCTTCTCTTTTTGGTGCCAATGTTTCCCAGTGGCTTTTGTTCCTGGTGGCCCAGCGACAGGTTTTGAGCTCTCTGGCTTGGAGAGTGACTAGTGGTAGTCATTAATTTCATGAACCAGTGTGGAGCGTCGTTTTCTGCTGAACCTGTGATTGATGTGGGTATTATGGCCTAGGAGGCACAGAGTCTAGGGTCATGTATCTCAAGGTGAGACCAAGACATTTCCAGATGTGCATTTGATGCTAGCTGTTGTGATGGTGGGGACTCTAGCTTAGTGGCTCACCTTGCTGTGACCTCCAATGCTGGACACTGCTTGCCAAAGTTCGTATGAATGTGCAAGTGGCGGTTGCAGCTTGTTTTTTAAAGCAAGTGAATATGGGGCTTACCCAGATACAAATCCAGATTTATAAGAACAATTTATACTTCTGAGAAGTAAACAAGAGGAATGATTCTTAACCTATGAAGAACTCAAAATAAATGTTTAAATTGGCGCAATTTACAGATTTCTTTCTTTCATTCTCTACGTTATCACATATTGGGCAGTCTCAATATCAAGTGAATCCATTTTTTGCAGATTATAACACAAAAAACATTTTTCCCAAATAATCAAAGGACTCGCCATTGGTTGCTTTAAGCCTACTTTATTTTCAAAGCTTCAATTGGTACCCAACTGAGGCTGAATCCACTACAATCAGAACTTGAAATCGAAATTATATATTCATAATCATAATAATCGCAGTAAAGATGGCCAATTTCCAATCTACAGATGCAGAAGAAGAACTACTATTTTTGGGACATGCCAAATCTACTTCTGCAGTAACTAACTCAAACACTATCTCCCTTAGAAAACGTCTTGAACAACTGATATCACTATAAAAGCAAGACCTCTCAAGATGGTGGGAGGTCAAGATTCTTCAAATGTATCTTGAGGTTGGTAGAATTTCAAAAGGTCTTAGAGTTTGCATCTTGCCGTCTTTTGAGGAAGACTATCTAGAAGCACTCAAAGACTGGGAAGAACTATTAGTTAACACCTCAAAAGAGACGATGCACAAAGTCATAAATCAAGCAAAGCAAACTCATGACAGAATTACAGGTGAGATAAAAACCAAAGAATCAATAGAGGAACTCAATTTACTGGAACTTAGGTTCAAATATTACCAAATATTGGATGAATATTTACTTAATTATACTAAAGAACTCAAACTTAAAAAACAGAAGAAATGTATACCTGATGAATTGGATTACAAATATCAAAGGGTGTAAAACTTTCAAAAATAACAATTCAAGAAATACTAGATCCAGAACAAAACAACCTCAGCCATCAACAGCTCCACTAATGACATCTCCCCCATCTTCAGACATAAAATCCACAAGTGAAAATGAAACAGAACCCATTACAGTCATACCATCCACTTCAACAGTAACATCCGCATAATTGTCTTTTTTAGAGGAATACAAAAAATACAGGAACATAAGAATGTATCCTCAATTAATGTAAACCAATCAGCCTATGAGGCCATCAATGCAACAAAATCCCTCAAGAAGTGGAGGCCGAACAGAGGGGAAAGGGCAGCCTCTCCAGATCCCGCAAGTACCACCACAGGAATGCAAACAAGTTCAAGAAAGACCCACAACAGGAAAATCTAGTGGCGAATCTCTCGAATCTGGATTTATCACAAGACCTAGAATCTACTCTGAACAAGGGCCTCTCCTTTAGTCCATCTAGCCCACTGGACTACTGTACAACCAATCTTGATCTGTACACTTTCTGTACAAGACTCAGAAAATACTTTTCAAATATTACGAAGCCAAAAGAATTGACCATTAATCAGTTACCGTTGAATCTATCAGTTACTCACTCTGAAGACAGTTCAATTATTGCATTTTCAAGAACAGGATGAAGTACACACATTAGAAACTTTTTCTGATGACCTGAATAGACCACACTTCGCAACAGACAATGTGACAGATCTTTTCTACAAAGCTACAACAACGACCTTAAGAGAAATGTACTTTTCGGGGAAAAAAACAGGATCAAACACAATCTGTCCTTCAAGGAAAATCAAGCATTATTAGCATTGAGCAAGAATACTTCAATTATTTCAAAAATGGCGGATAAAAGGAGGGAAAATTGTAATAATGAATTCAGAGGGTTATGTCACATCAGCAGTAAATCATCTTAATGACATTGACTGCTATGAGAAATTGCACACTGATCCTATAAAAGGCCTGGTATAAGAATGGCATTGGACCAACTTGGGACTCTTAACAGAGGATGAGCATAACTATGTATAATCCATTTCCAATAATGGCTACTATGTACTTCATCCCGAAGATCCATAAACCATTCCAATAATTTCCCACCTGTAGACCCCTCATTAATGGCATAGGCTCTTTGACTGAACCCATTTCTCAGTACATAGACTCATCTACTACCGTTAGCTTCAGGCCTGGAATCCTACATCCAAGTTACAAAACATGTCATACAGCAACTAGAATCCATTACTTGGGAATCTAATTATAGATTAGTCACCTTAGATGTCACTTCTCTTTACATCAGTACTCTTCACGAAAAGGGCATTGAAATCATTCATTATTTTCTGAAATCAAAGTCAATATCATATAATTCACAAAATTTGATGTTAACAGAAATGCCTTTCTTCACTTTGAATAATAACGTTTTCACCTTCAATAGTCAATTGTACCAGCAAAAACAAAGCACAGTGATGGGTGCAAAATGTGCACCCTCATATGCTAATCTCTACATGGGACACTTTGAACTTGAATTTGCATGGCAACATCCAGCATTTACAATCATGTAACCAAATAGACTACTGGGGGCACTTCATTGACGATATTCTGTTCATCTGGAATGACAATCATGAATCCCTTATGCAATATTATAACTATCTTAACAACAATGATTACAATCTCAAGTTCACAATACAAGACAGCACTATAAGACTTTGTTTTTTGGATCTGGAGCTATATGTTGAAAATGACAATTCATACCACTCTAAAAACAACAGCAGGCAACAGTATATTACATGCTAAAAGTAATACTCCTCAACATGTCACCAGGAATATACCCTACGGAGAACTCTGAGAATCAAACGCAATTGCACTCAGAATAATGAATTTGTAAAGCATGCAAATACAATTATTTGCAAATTTGAGGAAAGAGGATATGGAAGGAAAGACCTCCAAAAAGCATTCAACAAAACTCTACTACAAACCAGAACAGATCTTCTGTCAAACCAAAACAGATTGTGCCTGAACCTGCTACCAAAGTAAGATTCATCACCACATATAGCTCTGAAACCAATCTAATAAGAAAGGTTTTGTCACAACATTGGCCCATCCTTAAGCTTGACCAAGACTTATTAACATTCCTTGATGAAACACCCTCCTTAACATTCAGAAGGGCTACAAATATAATCTTATAAGTCCATCACTCTTTATGCCACAGAAATATACATCTGGTCTCCCACAAATGTGGAACCAACAAAAAACCTCCAAGGAAACTTCAAATGCGGGAAATGTAGCATTTGTCCACATTCAGACAATAGGAAAAGGCATATACAACTCCCAAATGGGACAACTCGCCAAATACCTCATTTCATCAATTGCAACACTAAGTTTGTCATCTATGGAATTCTGTGCATATGCACAAAGATCTACATTGTAAGTACCATTTGCAAGCTTAAAATCAGAATATCTGAACATTTAAGGTCTATACCAAATAGGGATCAAAAATATCCCTTAGCTTACCATTTTCAGAAGGAACATAGTCAGGACTTAAAACAACGTCAAATATATTGGACTTGAGAGTTTATATGCCTCCGAGAGGAGGTAACAGGGAAAAGCTCCTTCGATGCAGAGCACCTATTGGATAAATATATTGGACATTTGCCACTCAGGCCTGAATTTTGACTCCGAGATGAGCCATTTTTTGTGATACAAGAATTATTTCCTTATTAATTTGGTTCAATGTCAGACTTGTAAAATAATAATTACTGTATTAGATTTTGCCTCATGCATCAATAGCTAGGGTTTTCTACCATTCACCCTTCCTCCTATTCAATTGCTCCACAAGCAACCATCTATGGCATTTAAAACTAGCATTAAACACAATTCAAAAATGGCTCCCGTCAGAAAATCAAATGGAGATATTTTATTGGCCTTTAATATCAATACCGCCAACCACAGTGTTAAAAGAGCTTATGTGATTTGACATTTATCTAATATTATTTGCTTTCCGCAATCGGATACATTAAGGCATTGCGACATTGGAAATAGCAGAATTGTGTAAATTAGCCTGAGGTTGCGCTCTACAGATCCTAGGTAAAAGGAGCCAACGTGCCCAAAGCAAGATGGCTGCCACATGCGCTAACTAACGTGGTGACGTCATCACGTAACTGAAACGTGATCACGTCGTCACATAGCTACAAATAGTGGCCATTTTAGTTTTAGCGCGCTGGTAACGCAGCGAGGAAAATTGTATCTGGGCAAACCTTTTCATCAAAATTTGTAAGTCGCTTGCTTTAAAAACAAGCTGGTTAATCCAACTGTATGTTGTAACCAAATAGTCTCATACAAAACAAGTAAATCATGTATTCTAAATTGCAGGCATTAATATAAACAAAGGGCAGGAATAGAAAAAAATCGAAAACCTACCCATATTGCAACATTTGCATCCACACTCAATAGACTCAATTTAGCACGTGTGTATCAACACAAAGTGAGTAACCCAGCCAATTTTTTATTTTTGAATTGTGTTTTATCACTACGAAATTTAGCCAATAGGATCCACATTTTGGTTAATTTTTATTTTATTTTGTATTTTGTATTTAATCTGTTTAGATTTTTACAAAGACGTTTTGATTCTAGTGAAAAAGAAGTTTAGTGTTCCGATTGTACGTTCATTTAGTAGGCCTCAAAAAGAAAAAGAAAAAACTTGGAAATGGAGAAAGAAAGAAAAGCTTTGCGGCTAGATCGGGTTCGTCTTGGTAGAATGGCTAAGCCTGTTGGGGTTGAGGTTGAGAGGCCTTTTCCAAGGCGATATTTAGTAGTTTGGTCGCTGCAATAAGCCATCTAGTTTGGACTCCTGTGATGAGGCGATTCCACCAAATGTCCTTGTCGTCGACGTTAACAGTTTGTAACCAGGGGGCCGATGAAAGCTTTTCTTTCTTGGTCAATTGCTGGACATATCAAGAGGTGTCTGGCTGATTCGGTGGATTGTGGATCTTTACAGAGTCTGCATACTTTATGATCTGATGCTGTTCGAATTGCTAGGATTTCTTGAGTGGGTAGCAGGTTTAGACGGGCTTTCAATAAGGTTCTCATTAGTAGTTTGCTAGGATATTTTGTGCAGTACCCCATGGGCTCTTTGTGTGTGTTAAAGACCGGAGGCATATGGGCCAGTAGTTTGTTTGAGACTGCTTTCTCGTTTGTTTGTATCCAATCAAGCCATTCCATTTTCGATTTTATTCGTAGAGGGTTTTGAATTAGTTCTTCTTCGGAACATGATATCTCTTGGAGTATGAGCCTTTGTGTGTTGGCCCAGTTGTTTAGGAAATTGTTGCTACCTTTAGTGAGTGCCACGGCAATCATTTGATATATTTCTAGACTCTCCGGGTTTTGAATTTTTCTGTAGAGTTGGATGGTACTCTGAGCCACCACTGCCTCTAAGGAAAGTAGGCCAAGTTCACGTTTTATTGCTGCAACAGCTGTGGATTTTGGTAGGCCTAATACTGCTCTCCAGATATAGCCTTCCAGTTTAGTCCAAATGGTGGATGGAATTGCAGGTGTTGCATCCATGCCGTACGTTAGTGATGGAATTACTTTTGACTTGTAGAACTGGATAGCCGGGAGTAAGCTATATTTGCCAAATTTTCTTTCCACTGCACGTAGTTGGGAAGTTACATTTTTTGTCTTTGTCCATAGGGTTTGTTGCATGCTCGATCCTTTCTTGGAGCTATCAATTTCCATTCCCAGGTACTTAAATGTGGGGACAATTTCAATTTTCGAGTTGTCTAGATACCACTGTAGGGTCTCTTTCCTTCAATTTTCGAGTTGTCTAGATACCACTGTAGGGTCTCTTTCCTTCAATTTTCGAATTGTCTAGATACCACTGTAGGGTCTCTTTCCTTCAATTTTCGAATTGTCTAGATACCACTGTAGGGTCTCTTTCCTTTTGTTCCCCTGTTTTTGGAGAATCAATATTTTTGTTTTGGATTTGTTAATCGCCAAGTTGTTTTCCTTAGTGTATTTCGCTATGTTGTCCAGTTGGCGCTGAAGTCCCACCCGTGTATGATCCAAGAGGATCAGGTCGTCACCATAGAGGAGTCTGGGGACACTTGTGTTTCCGACTTTAGGTGGAAATGATCTGATCGGTTCTTGAGAGGCCTAGAAATCACTGAGGAAAGATATAAAGAGAGCGGGGGCCAATGGGTACCACTGTTTTACTCCGCGGTGAGATGGAATGTGGCTGGAGAGTAGCCCTTGATGGCTCAATCGAACGGAAACACTGGTGTTCGAGTGGAGGGCGATGATGGGGTCGAGAATTTCTTTGGGACAGTTCCACGCCTTCAGTTTGTTCCAGAGTTTTGGCCTATCGACTCTGTCGAAGGCCTGTGATAAATCCACAAAAGCAAGGAAAATACGCGGCGCTCCTAGGAGAACTTTTTCTTTTAGGATGTTAAAGATCATTATATTGGCACCTGTGCTTGCATTCTTCTGGAATGCCGTTTGAAGCGGGTTCGCTGCCGGTGAAGATCGTGTCCAATTCTGAAAGTGAGTCAAGACTTTGCCGATGACATCCAGCAATGCTATGGGCCGGTAGTTGGAGGGATCTTCCCTAATGCCTTTTTTGAAGATTGGGACGATGATAGCTTTGGTCCATGAGCTGGGGAGTATCTTCCGTTCTTTGCAATCTTTAAATAACATACTCAGGACCGCAGACCAGGCCTCAGGATGTTGCTTTAGATCAGAATTTGCTAGGCCGTCCGGTCTAGGTGCTCTCGACATTTTCAATTTTGTTTTTGACATTTTGTTTTATAACATAGTCACAACAATCAAGAAAAAGAAAAACCAATCAATCAAGGACCAGCATGTCCAATCTTAACAGATATCAATACATGAATCACCAGTCACCCGAGGCATTCCACCCTGCATGTCCTGCCACTGTTCGGACTATGGCACCATTGTCCATGGGTGCTAAGGCCCTCCCACTTCCCATGCCCCCCATATTTTCGAGACTTTGGTGGAGCAGCCTCTTGCGTTGTATACTCGACGTTCTATCATAGCGCAAGTGTCCATGTCTAGTACCCATTGTTCCAGGGTCGGGGATTCTGGGACTCCCCATTTTCGTGCGATGTTGCGCTTCATCAGACCTGCTGCAGTGTTCAATAGTAGTCTTTGCCACTTTTTAAAATCACTCTCCATTGGTACACCCAGGATCAAAACCCTGGGATCTAGCTGCACGGTGCGCTCGAGTATCCTGGTCAGTTCATTGCAGCAAGCGCTCCAGAAGGAACGAATCCGGGGGCGTGCCCAGAGGATATGAAAAAAAGTTCCCTCCCCTTCTCCACACCGGAGGCAGTTCGGATTCGATGCTCTCTTCCAACCGTGTAGCATCGTTCTAGGGTAGTACACTCTATGCAAGATTTTAAGTTGCACCAACCGGAGCCTAGAGGAGATAGCCACCTCCCGTGGGAACATTAGTACCTGAATGCAGTCTTCTGGGTCTATCTCACCTACATCCCTTTCCCACTTAATTCTCAAGCTCGTCAGTTCAGGAGTAGCGAAGGATGTGATGGCGTTATGTAGGATGGAGGTGCATTTGGTGGGGATGTACGCAGGTAACATGTTACGTTCAATCAGTGTGTAGTCTGGGACGTTAACAGACGTTTTCAATTTTACGATTACTTTTTCTATTTCCTCTTTGTCAGACAGGTCGACCCAGCACCCGTCTGTAGATTGGTTTGTTCTTTCTATGAGCGAGGTAGGATCCTCAAAAAGTTGTGAGAAATGAGTAATCCAACTGTCTTCCAAGACAGAATTTGTCATTTGTATGTTAGGATGGTGGTTTGTTTTGTTCAAAAGTGCCCAGAATTCACGAGTTTTTTTGTTAGTTAGTACCTTGAGCATATTTTCAGCATCTGATTGATAGAGGGCGGCTCTCGAGTTTCGTAGCCATTGCTTGTAAAGTCTCAACTCAGTAAGTACGATAGGATTCCCATAGCGTGGTTGTATTCAGGGTCACTGCTTTTTTCTTTGATTGCCTTAGGTGGCCTCGTCTGATTACCAGGGTCCGGTTGTACGTGTGATTGTGGCTCGGTGAAAAGTTGGCAGGGTTTTTTGTATGCGAGGAGGAGTGGAATGTAGCTTTCCCTGAAGGTTGAGACGTCTGCTTCAATGTCAGAAGTTAAGATTTTGTATTTGTCTGACAGATATTCATTCAATGTCCTTGATGGTCATACGTAAGCGAGTTAACTGACTGTTTATTTCAATCGCAGTTTTGTAAAATTGCTGATCACGAGCTCTGGTGTTGCAGATTAGATTAAGAAGGTTGTGGTCGCTTGCTTTAGTTCTGATTACTGCAAACGAGTTTATAGTTGTGTAGACACGAAAATGTAGTCAAGAGTGGCGCGAGACTGGTCGCGCTCCTATGTAGGTAACCTGTTTTTGCAGCTACATGCGTTCGCTGCGTTTGAGATTTTTTGACTTCATTACCATTGTCCAGGCTTTTCCCCTTTCCTCCGTCAGAGAACGAGCACACAAGTTGGTAAGGCTCGTACAATTTGCATTAAGATCTCCGCAAATTAGGATGTTCGAGGTCTGATGTTTAATCATAATCTCGTCCATGATGTTGGCTGCAGTGTCGCAGAACTTTTCCGAGGGCACTTTTTGAGGGTTCCAGTAAATGTTAATTATTGCAGTGGCTTCCTGGGGAAGAAGACAATCAGCGGTAAATTTGTTGTTTCTTGTCGTGAGGACTGCCAGGAAGCCGTAGGTAGCTGCCATTATCTTGATGATAGTTATGTTTAGTCCAGTACGTATTGCTATCAATAAACCAGAGGAAGGTCTTCCTAGTGGGCCTTTAATGGCAGGGGATATCTCTAAGGTGTATCCATCCAGAGCTGGTTTATCTATCAGCCATGTTTCTTGTAGGCAGAGAATATCGTGTTCCCCTAAGTTGTAACTATCAGTCTTGGTTAGGTGCATGTGGCCTTGTGTGTTCCATGACGCTATGGACAAAGTTGGTTTGCGCAGATCTTCATGGGTAAGTTGAGGTGACCGTAATGAGTGGTAGACACCTCGTGTTTGTTGCTATCTTTTAAGGCCTGGTGTCAAGGCATCTCGTATCTATGACCAACTGCCCTTTTTTGGCATGATTTCTGTGCAGGTAGCGGTTGGGTCAGCCATTTGTTTTTTCCTTTCACAGCGATCTGGCGTTGTGGATCTGCGTTCGTGCCGACAAGTTCTTGAGGAGTTTGAGGTCATGCGCGATCTTCCATACTCTCTATGGTTCCTAAACTCTCTTCTTGTTTCAGATCGGTCATTGTATGTTGGATCGTATTTCGGTTGTTCCAGTCTGTTTGCTTGATTCCAAGTTGAGCGGATGAGTTTAGAATCTAATTTTTGCAATGGAGATGGAGTTCTTCTCCGTCTTACCGATCTGTATAATTCCTCTGTTTGTGATTTATATCTGTAGTTTTTGACGGACGGTTTCTTGTCATTTTCTGTCTGTTTCTTAGTGAAATTTGCCATCTGAATCTCAGTCAAGATGAAGCCCACTTGGGCTAATTTCGCGTATGCATCTTGGTCGATTTCGCGAAGGACCGAGTTTTTGATGTGGAGATAGGCCTTTGCTTGCTTGTTTCTATGATAAGGCTCTATCAGAATGAAGTCGTCTGATTTTAAGGTTCTAAGCGTATCGACTTGTTTAAGTATCTTGAGGACGGTTCTTCTGTTCAGGATCATGTAGTGGTCGCCAGTTGGTTTTTGTTCGATTTTGAACAGACGGACGTCATTTAATGATGGGCCTTTTGCTCTGGGAACTTCTTCATATTGGTGTGCTAATACAGATTTTTGTTCTTTGGTGTTAATGTGCTCAGATAATGAGTTCAATTGACTTGTCTTTAATTTTTGGTAGAGTTGTTCAGTACTCGTGTCCTTCGATGTAGGAGAGCTGTTGTTAGGCTCTAAGTGAAAGTTTGAAGATGAAGATTTAGTGTTTTTGAGACTAGTAGTTGGGTTTGGCAAATCAGGTTTGGCGCCATCTATATTGTCCACTTGCGTTTCCAAAATTTCTACTGTGTCCCAATGTTGCGTTAGGTCGATCAAGGAGCTTCAGATCATGGAGTCTTCCGCCGTTATGGGGAATTGGTGGAATCGGACTTAGTGGTGACAAGTTTGTCAGTATCTTGTGCGTCTTCAGCAGTCTGTGTTTTTTTTTTGTTTTCTCACTTGAGATAAACGAAGGATCAGAAGAGTTCACTTCTCCCGTGTTGGAAGAGACTTGTTGAGGACAGGTAAATAGTTTCAACAGAGGTTGTTTTTTCGTAATGAGAGTAGCTTTCTGGGAAGAATCGCTTGATGGTGCTGATGTAGGCGCTACAGTTGGCAAAGGAGGATTTTTGTCTTTGGCTCTTACAAACAAGGGGGCCGATTTCTTGGGTTGGGGTTGAAGCAGTGTCTGAGTTTCCTTGTTGACTGAAGTGGGTTTTTTGTGATTTGTCGATTGCAGGAGTTTTAATTTCTCTTCCAATGTGGATAACTTCAGGTCCCAGGCGTCTCTATGCTTCTTGTTGCTTTGATCCAGAGCGGTGATAAATCCTTCCACAAAGATGAGCTTAGTATGCATCATAGCTGTCACTGTGATGCTATCTTTTAGCGAATCGTTGATGCTTTCATATAATTTCCCAAACGGGGCTAGGGCTATTGTTATAGCCGACATGATTGTTGTGAGATCGATTTTTTTGTCGGCGAGTCTTTAGGGTTTGAGGTGGGTATTTCACTTAGCCTCCTGTTCCTTGGAGGGGAACGTAGTCTGGGTGTCAATGGCGACACTGGATCTGTTGTCACAGAGCTGTCCTCTGTTTGAGTGGGTCTGTCCGACTTTTTCGAGGATGTGTAATCAGGTATAGGTTGGTTTATCGATTGGCTCCCGAAGAGGGGTTGCTGTCTGGGAGCTTGGAAAGGTAATGGTTTAGTTCTACTGAGTGGATTTTCTTTTAGGTAGAGTTCATTGTTCAGGGCTGGCAGCGGCACATTTTTGCTTGCTTCGTGGTGAGGTGTAGAGGTCTCTAAATTGTTCAATTGTGCTGGTGCTCCCGGCGAATTAAGGATTACTTTAGCTGACACAATTGGCACTGTTTTAACTTGGGGGTGGGCCGATATGGTGGCATTTGTACTGGTAGCAGGGGTCTCGTTTTGTTGTTCTGTTATTGCTGTGTCACATTGGGTAGCGTTGTTTATGTCGCTTTCATTTGTTTCATGGCTTGGCAGTGTGGGTGTTTTTTTTACATTGGCCATTGTTTTTCTTGTTTTGGTCGCTGGGGAAAGATCTTGGATTGCCTCCAAGATTTCAGCGTCCGAAGGTTTGTGGGCTTCATCCAGCTTCCGTTTACACTGTTTTTTAAAAAAGTCTGAGTGCTGAGGATAAAAGCGGGCGAGGTAGGTTTTTCTTCCCAGAGTTTTTTATCCTATATTTTCTTTTTGTGTTCGGTATTTTTTTAGGTTGGATGTTTTGTTGATTTGCTTTTTCCAATCGCTGGCTGTTCTGTCTCTTCAGATTCAGATACCTCGAGATGAATGATTTGTTGGCGTGAATTAGGAGAATCGGCATCGCTTTTAGTGGACAAGTGGGGCTCTTTTTTTTTATTATTATAGCTGATATTAATCAACTTTACAATATAAAATCCCCAAAAAAAAAAACATTTACAAAAATACATTTACAATTAGTTATTTACGTTTTACAATTTAACCATTAAATATCCATTTAATACCTCCACTAATACATTTTTTTCTTCTAGCTTTCACTTATTCAACCACAGGTTCAATGTTCTCCAATTTCAGTTCATACAAAAATTCAAGTGTTCTTATTGAGACTATAGTCGAGATACCAGAATAAATGGTTCTCCATAATGCATCCGACATATGGACAACGAATGGGACTGTTAACGGTTTAAAATATTTTATACGTTGATTAAGGAATTCCTCACACTCAGTAAGTGTCTCAAGGTTTCTACTTTCTCTTTTTGTTTACAAAATCTACAGTATTTTTGCTCTGCATTAATTTGTTTTCTCCGAGCCATTACCTGTCTTGTAGGCCATAGATTTAGGCGAAATCGAAGAAAATAATTTCAATGCTTTGTAGATGGTGACCTATTCAAGTATCGTTCAGGATAGGAATGTCTTTTTATCGTGATTGTCAGAGGATCATAATCGCGGTAGGTGGAACATCCATCTTTTGTTTTTTCCCAGTCCATAGCGAAAATTCTTGTCTTTATCTGTATTGGATTTTGTAGCAGAATTGCCAATGAAGCATCAATCGTCACCAGAACAGTTAGTACCCGATTTCTCCATTTGGAAAGGAATCCATCTTTCGATGAAAAGATGTAAGCAGCCAACATTCCCAAGACTGTAGTTGATTTCCATGCTAGTAGGCATTTTCTAAATAATGCTATTACTAACCATGTATACCTCATGTTGAGTGATATTAGTCCCAACTCGTATCTGATTATTGATAATGGAGTTGATTTTGGTAATTGAAGTACTTCTCTCCAATATTTTGCTTCCAATCTGTTCCAGAACTCCTCCTTTATAATGGGTTTTGATTCTGATGAAATCAACAATTTTGCTGATACTTTTTGATTGTAAAAAGTTAAGGCAGGGTCCAAAGTAAACTTTCCATATTTCCTCAAAATTATTTTAGTTTGTTGAATGTATGTAGTTACCCATCTAATTGTTGTTGTGTAAACACCGTGAATTGATTGACTGGCAGTATTTGGGCTCCCAAATATATGTAATGATTCACTATTTCGAGACTTTCTCCCATGAGGTTCCATTTATATGACTTTGTCATTGTTTTTTTAGGAGCGTTAAAAATCATAACTTTAGTTTTTTTCCCGGTTGATACTTAAGTAGTTGTGATTTGTGTAAGTCATCACCGCATCCAATGCCATTTGTAAACCCTTTGGAGTTTGACATTACCAGATCGTCCGCGAACATTAGAAAGGGTATACTTTTATTTACTAATTTCAGTGGGTCCGTGCAAATGTTGTTGAAAATCTCTCCTACATCAGATATAAAGAAGTTAAACAGTGATGCTGCCAGCGTGCATCCCTGTCTCAACCCTCTAAATGTTTTGATCGCTTGAGATAGTTTGCCATCATTCGTTAATCTGATTTGGACACTATTATCCGTGTGCAAGTCTTCAATCAGATGAATGATATATTTAGGGCAGCCTTGGTTTGTGAGTTTTTTTAATTAACAGCTCACAAGAGACAGAGTCAAATGCAGCTCGCAAATCTATGTATATAAAGTATAGCGGCTGTTTAATTGTTTTATGATGTTCAATTATTGATGTCAAAGTAAGAAGGTTAACACAGGTTCCCATTCCCGCTACAAATCCCGTTTGTAGTGGATCTCTAACTCCTGACTGTAGTGTCCATCAATTGAAATCTCTAAGAATAAATCTTGAAAAAAGCTTGCCTGAGGCATCTAGCAGAGAGATCGGCCTATAGTTTTTAGGTAGTTTTCTATCTCCTTTTTTAAAAATCGGGATAATTATTGCCGATCTCCGCGATTCTGGTAATCTGTTTGTTTTTATTATCTGAGTAAATATAAGAGTTAGAATTGTTGCCCATTGTACGGGATTTTGTCTAAACATGAAATTACTCATCCCGTCGGTCCGGGAGCTCGGGAATTAGATAGTTTATTTATGAAATGCAAAACATCTACTTCTTCAATAATTAGTCCTTTGTAATTGGAGAGATCAGTACGAGTTTGGATATCTTTCAATTTTTCTTTTACATAGATGTGGCTAAAGTAAAGTATCCATTCTTGCTCACTTACTCCATTAATCCGCATATTTCTTTGGGTGGTGTTAGTGGTAGCATTGATTAATGCCCATGTCTTTATTGAGACTGCTTTTTAACATGCACTCGCTGTCCTTTTGAAGCATGTTAATTCGATGTGCTCTAAGCCAGTTTTTATACCGACAGTTGAGTGTTTTTATTCTCTGTAATTTGTCTGAGCAATTTGAGCTCCGAATAAGTCTTTTGTTTTTCCTTAAAGTTGTTTTTTTTTGGTTGAACGAGAACATCAAATTCATGCTTCGGTTTAAAGTATTCTAGCTTGTTATCCTTCCTCGTTACAGTGTAGAGATGCAAATATGCTGTATAATCAATAAAGCTGGTTTGATCGTCATGGATGTTTGACTCAATCTTTCTTTTAAATTCCGTTAAATTCTGCCCATGCCATTTTAACCTTGTTCTCGCGTTGTTTACTATTAATTGATGTTCATAAGTTCCATTATTTTCCTGAGCAGTTGGGCACTCCATTATCCATTTTAGATGTAATACTTTATGATCACTATGTAACTGTGGAAGCACGGTAAAACTCGTAGCTCTATCAAATGTCGCCGGATTAAGATATACATAATCTATTATTGATGAGGTTAATCCTCTTTGCCATGTTACATTTGGAATATTGTCCCCCCAGAAGTGATCCATTGCACATGATTAGCCTATAATCTTTGACTAGCCTTTTCCATCTTAAACATATCAAATTTAATTTTGCGTATGGAATGGAATAAGTGGTAGGTTTAAATCATCTGCCATTATCACTGTCGTAATTTCCGAGGACTCCATAATGGTATTCAATAATATTTCCAAGTCTAAAAAAAAAGGCATCGAATATACCTTTGGGATTTTTATAGATATTTAATATGGCCACTGTGCCTCCCGGATATTCCAATCTAACAAGCTGCAAGTAAGGGTTCGGGCGAGCCAACATGAAAGATGCCAACCTCTATGATTTTTAATGATCACCATTAAGCCAGAGGAAGGTCTGCCACTTTTCCCGGATTTTGCCGGGTTAAGTAGAACCGTATGGTTCTCCCATATCGGGCTATTGACTAGCCATGTTTCCTGTAACATTATTATGTCATGTAGAGCAAGAACTTCCGCACTAGCGTCAAATAAATGAACGTGTCCGCAGGTGTTCCAACTGATCAGGGAAACAACACTTTGATCTTCACATAGCTATAAGCTATTCATCGATTCCCTTCCTTCAGAGTGAGAGTGCGTAACGTTGCTTCCAAATGACCGTGTTTCTTGGAAGTTTTCTTTCTTTTCCATCACAAGGTTTCCTTCACCGTCCATACACATTGGGTCTCTGGCCAAAACAAAACCAAGAGCAAATATCTCCATTCGAGCTAGCCATAAAGCATTTCTGGTTAGATTAGATTATATCCAGAGTCGCACTATTGAATGATCATTCTCTTTAAAGAACTCCACTTGTGCAATGTCGATAGAAGTTATGTCTTGTAGCGAATGCACTTCTTCGCAAATTGCCAAAATGTTTGTGCGATTCAAGATATAGTCTGGGAATGGAGCCGGACGACACTTTAATATTAATCTGCGATGTGTGTTCCATTTCTGTCTTAGTTTATTTTTATTCACATTTACTTGTTTTGTTAATGTGTTAATCATTATCCTTTTGTTGTGTTCCCTGGTATTAGCCAGTCTACACTGCATGTTTGTTGGTTGTTCTTTGTTCTCTATGATTGTGTGACTTTGCTTGGTCGTGTTGATTCCAAAATAATTTTCAATTGCCCTTGCAACTTGAAAATCAATGTCGACAGATTTAGATTGTTGACCTGTGAGGGATAACATTCTTTCCCTTCCCAGGTTCTGATGTGAACAGTTGTCACAGTTCGAGTCATTGTCAATCATTTCTATCTGATCTGAACTCATCTTCCATGACTGATTTTTGATAATTGTTTGTCTGCATTGAGAGTTCTGCGTCTGTTCTTTAGAAGTCAAGGCGTGATTTGATTGTAATTTTTGCACTTCTTTTTCGTACAAGGCAGACTGTGTCTTGGTATTAATTTGGATTTGTGCAGTTGGTAACCGACATCTTTCTTTGATCACATTGGCCCCCTTCGTTGGTAGGTTTATTACAGAGTTTTGACTTGATGGAGAGATCAAGGATGTATCAATATTTCATTGCTGTAAGTCTATGTATTTTTTTATAGAATTTTCGATTTCCGCTTTGATATCTGCCAGCTTAGAGATTTCTTGTTTTTGCTGCAAGGCCACATTTTCCTCAACGATATTCCCGTTAGTATTGGTGTGAGCTTTGTCGCTCTGCACTTTGTGTTGTGATTTGATGTTAGAATTCAACAATGAAAATGTATCACATTCCGTGGTGCTCATTTGTTTCAATTGGACTTGCCCATTATCAGACAGAACTATCTGCTCAGCTGTTAGAGCAAGTTCCGTAAGGATTTTGTTATGAATGTTGCTTGCGTTTAACTGCTGTTGCTTAGATGTCTCTAAGTCTATAGCAGATTCTACCGGAGATGCTATTTTTGATATCAGTGTGTGTCCGAGAGCTAACTTCTTGATTTTAACACATGCTCGGGTATTTCCCCGGATACTTCCTTGAAAATCTCTGTAGTCTGTATTGGCAGCCTAGGTACTTGAGAAGTTGGTAAACTCTTAGGGTTACTGGAAGGCTCTTCATCCTCGTATGTCGATGCATATATCGATACATTCATGAGCGCATCCGAGACATCGGTAATGTTCGTGTAAATATTTTCTGAGTCTGCTATCGTCTCCTCGTTAGGTTTTACCGTTTGGTTTTTTTTCAGAGGTACTTTTCGATTACCAGACGTGCTTTTTGACAACAGTCCATTCACCGTAACATTTACAGTTTTAATATGCCGTAAGAATTTTCATGAGTTGGTAGCTCTCTTCTTGACTTTAATAGCCAGTACGTTTTTGACTTTCTTACCAGAGCTACTTGATACATGTTCATTGGTTTTATTCATCTTGTGTTTAACCGTTGGACTCTTAAAAATGGCATAGATGGCCACTGATTTTCCAGATACATCTGTGTTTTCATTAAGCAGGTTTTGCAGTGCTTTCTCCTGATGCACAGGAGCTATTCATGTTGATGGCACTTGTGGATTTTGTAATGCTAGATTTGTTTCATCATGAGCCTGTTTTACAGCTTCGTCAAACCCACTAAGGATTACAGATGAATCTCTTCTACTGTGTGTATTTGCCTTTGTGGAGATAAAGCGAAAGTCTCTAGATGGAGTAGACACAAACAGACTCAAGTTATCAGGTCGAGTTGAATCTACACACCTATTTGGCACCAGAGGAGCTGATGCTATAACACAAAGAGTGTACAAGTTATCAGTGGTTTTGTCATTTCCTTTGGACAAAACTACTGCACATTCCATATTGTTCACCATTTCACTGTTTTTTCAATTGGAACTATTAGTGCAGGTGTTTGATAGCGATGCAGTACTACACTTCTGACACTTCTCAACAGCCAATGTGTTTTTTTGAAAAATATTTAGGGCTGTTTTAGCGACCTCCGCCAAATTTTTTTTGTCGGTTTTACAATTTCTGACGTTATCTAACAAATCTGCATGCGTCACATCCATTTTCCTGTTAATATCTTGTAAGACCATGTTGTGGTCATGGGGCTGTTGTTCAGATTTAGAAACTTTATTGGACAGTATGTGGACTGCAGATGTTAGATCTTTAATATTGTCATTGAGTTGCTCATACATTTTTAAGAATGGAGCCATAGACAAGGTCATTGATGATAGTATCACGTTCTGCAACTCATGCGAGCTTTGTGCGTTCCCCAAAATCGCTTGTTTAAGCTCACTGCGACGTACACTTTTTCTTTTTGCGGTTGGCGCAGCGTCTTATTTTTGGAAATGGCCGTTCCATAAGTGACAAATCTGAAGAAATTTGATCTAATTCGTCTTCAGTTGATAAAGATTGAATTTCAACCTCACTTTGTTCTGATTGCTGACTTTTCCTTAAGTGTGTTGTATTCAATCGGGAATTATAAAAGGACAATTTCACCTTTTTATTTTGTGAGCATCTTAAGTTGGGGGGAAATGCTATCATCAGCTCTTGTACGTTTGGTCAGGCCACCAGAACGATGAGTTCTACGTTTCCCAGAGTTTTGTAGAAATGTTCTTTCTTGATGTGGCAAATCCAAAGATGGATTTTTGGCCGACAGGATATCCGTCTTTGCTCCAGAATCACTTTTCAGCTTTCTTTGTTTATTGATGCTTTTCAAGTTGGCCAACAGTTTATTCACTACTTCAATAGAATTTCTACGATTTAAGCCAACAATATTGGCATTGGCAATAGTAGATTCATGATTGCCTATCTTTGTTGTCCAGGGCTCATTTGCTGAGTTTTCTCGTTGATTCAAATAATCATTGTCTGAACATTTAAAAACAGCATCCTCGCCTTCATAAATCATGGCAGATTGAGAAGCAGAATGAAGTCTGCGAGTGTGGATTCACCCACAGAGCCAATTGATGAGACTGCGCTAAAATAGCGTGCATGAAGTGGCTCCCCGCCTGCCATACGTGCAGGTGTAGGCCTTTGAGGGGAGCATGGGCTGCCTTGCTCGCATACCGTGTTTAAAGAGTGACACATTAAATCTGGCTCTATATTCGTTGGAAGTTGGTAAGATACACTCGCAGGGTGATGTGTTCGTCTGATACTTCAGATGAATTAATTTCGTTTACCATCTGTGTAGAATCTAAAACAATTATGTCATTATTGATATTAATGTCAGCTGTCATCACATCACCACCCACGTTACTGCTCCTGCACCCTGGAGAACACACCCCGGCCAATGGACCGCCATTTTTCTCATTAGGAGCGTCTTCTAGAGAACACTGGGGGAGTAATACTATACTGTTCACAAAAGAAACATTTTCTTCGCTCCCGCCGATTCTGTCATTTGAAATCACTTTATGGGCAGCCTTACAAGTCCCACTAACTTTCGCTGTACAATCACTTACTTGTTGGGCTTGAGGATCGTCCGTTGACAGAGTCATGGTTAATGGTGCAATCGATGTAATCAGGGCGCTACTGACGGGGATTTTCGGGCAAGCAGGCTCAAAACATTTACTGATGAATGCTGTAGCTGGGGTTGCCGGTGTATTCAGTAGTGCCACTTCCAGTTTTTGCTGTGCACGTGCACATGTTTGCACAGGGTAAACATCTTTCATTTTCATTCCCTTTATCTCGCAGGGCCACCCGGGTTTCCGGGTTTCCCTCACGGCTCCAAACAGGAAGCACCGCCCTTCACTCGCCGGGGCTCTTTAACAGTTGAGGAAACCTCAATATGTGTATCCACGTTGGTTGACTGTCTCTGATCGTGCTTTGGTAGAATTGTCACGGGGATACTGCTTGCGGTTGTTTTTGTATGCAGTAGTGTTGGTATTAAAGCGATCTCTTTGTTGCTGTGATTTCGTTGCAGGGTTTGTTTTTTCCATTGTTGAATGGATTTGTACTTGAATCACTGTGTGTGTTAGAGCCGGGACCGTTGTGAATGCAGAGCCCCCTTGCGGGCTCCTCTGCAAGCCAGCCATCTGATTTTGCAAGTCTGTGCAAACAGGCATGCCCACGCTGTGGGGGGAGGGATCTTCGTTCCCAGGTGAAATCTGACTGGACTGCACCGCCGGCCACTCGTATTGCTGTCTTCGATCCTCAACCCGGTCCCCGTCTACTGGGACCAAAAGACCAGGTGCCGCCCGGGGGGGGGGCGCCGTACTCCTCCCACCATGCTGGGAGCACAGGGGCAGACGCCGACCGTCCCCTGACAGTCACAGCCTCTGCACCCCTCGCAACCATGAGGGTCTGGTGGGAAGGCTGGGCAGACTAAGCAGGAAATGGAGAGGAGGAGAGGCACCCCGACGGGCAGGGTGGTCGCGACAAAGGCAGTTCAGGAAGGTTCAAGAGATCCTCCGAATCAACGGTCATCAGTACAGGTGAGACGGGGAGTGCAGGAGGCACAGCCCGGCCATTCGTTGAAGTTTATATTACGGCAGAGGGGGTGGTTGAAAAGGTTGTAAATGTCAGCGCTCGAGCACCAGAGCCAGCGCCAGGGGTAGAGGGGAGAGACTGGATTGAATCCTTGGTGGAGTTTTCTGTGACTGGAATTGAAGGAGAAAAAAAGGGTAACCGTTGATTTCCATCAAACAGATTTTCGAAGTCAAGCTGCGGTGAAGGTGTTTTGGCCGCTTCGGTGAAAGCTGTAGTCGAAATTATAGTGGAAGTTGAGGTATTAGACCTGGTCTCCTTGTTTTTTTTTAATTGCGATTTCCGTTTTTTTCTGTACAGGGGGGTCTATGGGCTTATAGTTGCTCCTTAGCAGTCGAGCCTCCATGGAGGGTTCAGATGGTGATTTGAGGGGTCCAGACATGGCGATTATACTTGCTGTGGGCTCCATCCCCGAGGGGCCCGTGGGCCGTCCGGGGCCTGCCGAAGACTGTCTCAACCTCTGCTCAAGCTCCGCTCACCGCTCACCGCTCCGCGATGGTTGCTGAGAATAAGTGAATCCTCCCACAGTAGACAGAGTAGAGAGACTGCCGAAGACTGTCTCAACCTCGGCTCATGCTCCGGTTAATTGAAAACTACTTTTGTTTTTCTTTCAGATTTGTTTGTATCCTCCTGATGAACCACCAAATATAGGTGAGGAAACATGTGTCGAGGTACAATTTATACTTATGAGATGTACACAAGAGGGATTATTCTTAACCTACGAAGAACTCAAAATAAATGTTTAAATTGGCGCAATTTACTGATTCCTTTCTTTCATTCTCTACATTATCACATATTGGGCAGTCTCAATATCAAGTGAATACATTTTTTGCAGACCATCACACAAAAATCATTTTTCACAAATAATCATAGGACTCGCGATCAGTTGCTTTAAGGCTGATTTATTGCAGTGTCAGGAGTCTTCTATTCTCTGAAGTTGGGTGGCCCCATCAGATAGTAAGGGGAATGCACCGTCATAGAGAACTTCTACATTGAATATTTGATGCTGTTTTTATTGCTATGGCAGTGCATGCATTGAATTGTGGACACTAAGGATGGTGTTGATATGCTGAGAGATGATGGGATCACTTTTATGCAATGGTTCACTTTTAAAATGATGCGTACTTGCTTGTTTTTATCTCGTTTCCTCCTTCTCGTGATGGCTAACTTTTTGAATTGCAAATGATTTTGTTCTTTTTAAAAACCATAAACAATAAAGACAAAATCAGCCCCTTAACAGAAAAACAAGTTGTATAAAGTGTGCATGCGTGTTGCCCTTTACGCCACCTGCAATGCTCATGTGATGTGTACGGGCCAATAGCATGAGCAGCACTTGCCTGATGCGAAGACAGCCTTCCGACAAAAATGCGTAGTTATATATCTGTACTTCACTAAAAATGTGCCAGTTGGTAAGGAGACATGGGTTTCAACTTCCTAATAAATGCTTTAACTCTGCACTTCCCAAAAGATGGAGTGAGATACTCTCCTGATATCTGGGGCTATGAGCACAAAACCATCGCTTTAGTCTTTTCTGTGAAATACTAATGAATGCTGCACACAGGACGTCCCAGACATCAAACTAAAGCATGTATACGTTTTTGGAAGCTGTTCAAGAACATTTCCAAATTCAGCACTGAAGTGTGCTGTACGAATATGAGGGCAGAGCAGTGTTTCAGGCACTTCTACAATCGGCTGCCTCAAGAGAAACTTTCCTGGCACTCCTGCATTGCAAAGCAAAGGAGACGCCTAAAAAGAGCCATTCATCACCTAGAGAGCTGTGTTTAGGGAGGGTTTGTTTAACCAGGGGTCGGCGAGACTTACCAACGCAAAATAAAATGAACAGAAACAAGACAGTCCTCTTAACAGGCCTTATTTGAAAGAAACATTAAAGCAGGATACAAAAATCAAAATGCACGCTACTAAGCAGACAGTAATTATACCACAAAGCTTTTATTGTCCACATTGCTTAACTGTAGGCTATTCATCTGCATTGTAGGCAAGGGTGTAGCAGCATAAAATCACTATTGCTGCTAAAATGCAGAAGCATTCAATCAATCTCCAGCGCAGCCAAGGTTCAGCAGCATTAACTCACTATCGCTGCCAAGGTGCGTCAGCATGGACGTCTCGTTCGCTGCCAGGGTGCAGCAGCATTCAATCCCTCTCTATCTCTGCCAAGGTGCAGCTGTACTAATTGAACGGCAGAGTGCAGCATTAGATGAATACCACAAAGCAGGAGCATTTAATCCATTTCTCCATATTAATGTCAAGGTGCAGCAGCATTAAATCAGTGTCTCAATATTACTGCCCAAGTGCAGCAGCGTTAAAGTGATCCATTCATATCAAAGTGCAATATCATTCTCGGTGTTTTGATGGATTACTCCATTAGGATTTAGCATCGCTAAGATAACAGAGGCCCCCTGCAAAAAGTTAGCACAAAATGGTGCTGCCGGCGCTCATTAATGCAATTTTGTGGGAAACAAAATCTTAGTACGTACTTTGTAACGTAGACTTGCCGTATAACAACCTATCAAGTTCAAAGTGCTGTAAATACCAGTTGGTAGTTTTAGCCCATCTAAAAGATGGTACCCGTTTGATCGAACTCAGAAGTACGAAAGGCTACATTTAAATCTCTTTGACTGGAAACTTAGACTGCTAGCAGATGTTTATGGTCAGCACCTAGCCTGGAGCTGGTGCTCGCGGGGCTCCTGTGACTCAATGCGCCGCACGCGTTGAAATAATGAAGGCCCACACAGTTACGAACTGGCCTCAACTCCTTCGTTTATTAAACTGCCTTTTCCCCTGTTACATCACTTCCCTTTCCTGTCCGGTCTCCCTCACCCTAGCCCCGCCTATGCATAACAATGGAGTGCCTGCAACATGACATTTATGAGAATGGGATGGTACAGACGTGTGGGTATATTCTCTGGCATCAATCAGGGGTGCCACGACACCAACTCTCAGGCCACAAATTAGATTGGCCATTGGATCGCAATATGTTCTGCCTTGCTTATCACTGGAGTACTCAAGGTGGTGGGAACACAGGATTATTAATACAAAGGACCGACCAGCAATATCGCGGCCTGCCTCCAGCCAGTAACTGCACTTCAACCGCTGGCTGCTCACATTCTAGAAGCCAGAGGAAGCAGCATTCTGCCGTACAACACCTACCACTTGATATCAGCCCTTGTGCCCTGGGGTGGCGTGAGGGGTGTTTCCTCTCGGGGCATTGCTGCCACACCTCCCCCTTTCCCATAGCAGCAGAAAACGGGCAACATGAAGGCGAATGATGAGGGCAGGGGATGGGGTAAACCTTGTTGAACCACTTGCAAGCCTTCATACACTAATGAGGCGAACACAAGCCTGGTGCTCTGCACCAGTCAGAACACAGGGCTGCTTTGCCTTAGGAATGGGTATATTAATACCTATCCTCCTGCAAAGCCAATGAAGTGCTGCGAACTGGCCATCTCTTACCCATGCACTCTGGCAAATCGATCTGGACTGCACTTGCACCCATCCTCTATGATAGTGCTACAGAACACACCGACAACCCTAAACACAGCGGAGCTTCAAATAATCCTCTCTCCTCTCTACAGAGATTTTCACTCTCACCAAGTAATCGACCAGAAACTGTTGAAACTGGTGACCCTTTGCCTCATCCTGGAAACGTCTACCTTCTCGCCTCTCCCACCCCATGGGTGCGATTTGGTGCGAGCAGTGGATAAATGCTGAACTGTGCAATATCCCAAAATCATATCTTGTACTCCCTTCTTCTAGGAGAGTCCTGCTTGTAAACTCAATTGTATGATTTCCTCAACTGAAACTACAAGGCGGCCGATGTGGTGGTGGTAAAGAGGACCTCCGCGATGAAGGATCCTGCAGCTTCGCAGGAAGGTGCCCATCATCTCATGCAAGCAGAACTGTATGTTGCCGTCTGTGCCAATGACCCCTCGCTCACCCAATCTCCTCCTTCTTTCCTCATTTCCAGTGTTATGCCGATGACCCACAGCTTTCCTCTAAACTTCCCTCTACTTCTCTCTCATTCAGGACTGGCTGTCCGCCGTTCAGGCATGGTGTACAGCAAATTATCAGTCTCAAAGACAGTAAAACAGATATCTTCCTCATTGGGACACCTGTGCCCTCCTTTCCTCCTACCCTCTTCTGGTCACCCTCTTTGGGCCCTCTAGCCCGACCATCAGATGAGGCCAAAAACCTCGGCCATCTTCGGCTACGCTCTCTCCTTCATGGACCTCCCCAAGAGGTCACACTTCCAGCTCCCCCTCCTCAGAGGCATTCTTCCTTTTCTCACCTTCCCCCAGAAGCTCAATGTCTCCAGAGCTCTGGTCCTCTCCAGGATGTACTGCTGCAACAGCCTCTTTCTCAATCTGCCTCTTTCCTCCCTTCGCCACCTCCAGCTAATCCAGAACAGGGCTGCAAGACTTATCCTTGGCCTCAAGCCTTGGGACCATATCTCTCCAGCCCTAAAATCTCTCTTGTGCCTGCAAGGATCAAATGCAACACCCTCTGCATCATCCACAAGGCCTTTTGGGGACTGGGACCACACTACCTCCAAATTTGCCTCCCTAAATACTCCCCTGATAGAGCCCTATGCTCCTCTTATTCCAACTCTCTGACTGTCAAACGCTTATCCAAGCAGAGAGTGGGGGGGCAGGTCTTCCTCCTCGGCTGGTACCTTCCTTTGAAACAGCCTCCCTGCCCCTCTCAGACTTGAGCCAGACCTCCTTACGTTCTGGAAACTCTGCTCTCCTCTACCTCTTCCCCTTCCCTGCCAATTACCCCACTGCTGTTGTGACTGGTGGCCTGATCCTTATGAATCTCACAGGATCCCAGGCCCTTCCTCCCAGTCAATATCAGCACCCCTCACTGCACTGCCCTGCCCTGCGGACCCCTTCTTGATAGTGCCACATCCCACTTTTGAGAGTTGCCCTGTACCAGCAGTTAGCCGAAGATTCTTTTCCCGACTCCCCTTAGCACTTTACTCCCGGTCCCTCCTCCAGCACTTGTCCACTCCCCCAGTCCCCTTTTCCATCCCTTTCCCCTGCACTTTTCCCAATGCACTTGCACAATGCCTAGTAGGGCCACAGCTGTATATTTCTGTTTTGCCATAATTTTTAGTTCCCTTGTTCTCAGCCCATTTAGCCATGTGGCGCTTTGAAACACAATTTTGTTGTATAAAGCACCTTACAAATGCTCAATAAAATAAAAATATAGGCAGGCGCATGGCTCGAGTTCCTCACATCCCCCACAAATGCCCATACTTACAGGCACAGATACACATAGTGCAGGGGACGCAGAATGGAAGAACAGCAGGAACTCAACACAGGTTCGCTTTGGAGACCCATGGAGCGGGTCGTCGCACAGGCTCTCTGGCCGGACTGCAAACTGGGGGCGAGTGACCTCTGCCTGTGCCCAGTCTTCATTTCATGCCCGATTTTGTATATTTTCTTTGCCTTTCTTTTTCCTTCCCCTGCCAGCTCTTGCTCTTGTAGTCCGCCCAGTTTCACTCCCCTGCCCTCATCGTACCCACCTCCCGCCTCCCATCCCTGTGATTGGCTGGGCCGCGTTGGTCACGGTCCTTTTAACAGAGGGACCAAAGGCAGACATACACAGGCAGCCATCAACAAAGGGCCAGAGGCAAATGGGCAGCCCCATCCCTGTTTGCCCCTGTTCACCTGTGGATGCCAGACAAGTCACCTTATAGCAAAATCCCAGTATGGTGGTACAGGCGGGGAGCACAGCCATTGCTATGCTCCAGAAAACCCTGCCACTCTTATACTACTACTATTGTGAACTATGCTGCACTCTATAGTTAGCCATTGTGCTGCGATCCATACTCTGCTATAAAGTTGAAGTGTGGAGCGATCCATAGTTAGCCATTGTGCTGTGCCCTATAGTTAGCACTTTGTTGAACTGCGCTGCACTCTAAAGTTGGCTATTGAGTTGAACGGTACTGCGCTTCGTAGCTAGCTTGTGTTGAACTGGGCTGTGCAACATGGTTGGCTATTGTGCTGAATAGTGTTGCGCTCCAGGCTTAGCTATCATGTTGAACTGTGCAGCGGTCCATAGTTAGGAATTTGGTTGAACTTCGCTGAGCTGCAGAGTTGGCCATTATGCTGAATTGTGCTGCGCTCCATACTTCGCTGTTGAGTGCTGCACATGTTCTCGAAACTAGCTGCATTATAGGCTAATGCACACATCTTGAAGCCAGCAGTATCACTGGTACTGCATATAATCTGAAACTAGCCACACTGTAGGAACTGCTCTAAACTACTTGTACTATACGTCGGACACAGCACTCAGAAATACAAATTGTGACTGTTGGTCTCCGGCTAGCCCCAGCCACTGTCTGAACCTTGATACACACCCATATCCCCCGCAGTGACTGCTCTAAGAGCAGCTGTGCCCTAATCCAACAGGGCACCAATTACTCCCGCTATTAATCGCCCTGCACTCACTGACATGTTGGAACTAGTAATTCCTTGCTTCACGTAAAAGGTTTAGTTGCAGTCGGTGTCAAACCACAGAACGAATCCAGCTACACTCCAATGACACACCGCAACTGTCATACAATCCACTGCACGCTAGAACCCACCACTGAGAAGCAATACCAGGCACCACGACGAGGCCATCGCCACTGAAGCAATATGGGGAACCTACAGGCAGGCCTTCGCCACTGTGAACCCGACAAGCACAAAACCCAAAATATAGAGATATCACCATCACTGCAAAGCAGAGCTCGCCACAACACCACACACTCGGACCACGCCAACCCTAAAAGGAAACCAGGACCACATGGAAATATAACTGGAAACTAGGAAGTGAGCCAACCACAAGGGCTTGCACCCCATGTAAACTAACAACATACAACTAACAACAAACATACACTACAAACATAAAAGGAAACTACAAAAGCAAAGGAAATATAACCAGGAAGCTGCATAACCAAGAAGACACCCCCTCCGGGAAACATATCTCACAAACTCAACACAAGTAATAATAAAAGAAAAAACACACGCCGCCATGCCTCGTCACAGGAAAGACAAAGATGCAAAAAAAGAAAATAGAAATGAGAGGGAAACCATAACCCAACAAGATGGAACCTACCCTCCAGAATTCACAACACCTCGGAACAACATGTCTACAATGACAAACCAAGGATACAGAACAAGAAAAGAGCAAACACTTAATACCTCTCACGCTACCTCTCCACCTATGACTCCATTGCAATGGATAACAGACAACTGGCAAACAACACACATGCAAGAACCCAAACAAACGTGGACCTCACCGGGATGCTGAACCACAAACACACCAAAAAGGAAAACATTGCATCATGGATAACACATCTGAAAATGCCCCAAAGAAATTCAGTGCCAAACGCGACTCCATAACCATTAACACGCCCTACATTACCAAAGACTGGAAATAAAACGCTCAAACAACCCACCTGCATGAACCAAAACTAAGCAACCCAGGCATCAACATAATTAGACTACTCAATGAAGAGATAGAACACCCAAGAACAATCCCACCTATCAAGTGCTACCAAGAGAGAATGTCCAGTAATAAAAACCAGACAAACATGATACCGACTGGGACACGCAAAGGTACAGTCAACAACCCACATGGGAAAATAGTTAAATTACACTGCAGCCATCTCAACTTAAGATCTAATGGCTAAACACAAACAAATACACAACCTACTAAGCAAGGGGGAGAACAAACGTGCTTTTCCTCACAGAAACATGGCTATCAGACAACAACAAATCCATCGCGCACAAAGCCATACCGGACAACTTAAAACTAACAGACATCAGAGAAAACCAAAGGGGAGGCAGAATCGCAATGGCACACAAAGAAGACATCTGCACCGCGCAACTCCCCTCAACCGATAGAGGACTGTGAAATCCCTCGAACTTTGCCACAAAACTCGCAGACTCCATCACCAACCTACCCACTGACCACGACAACCTAATCGTCCTGGGGGACTTCAACATTTGGTTTCAAAGAGGGAATTAAACCACAGTGAACTTACTCTGCACCTTCCTAGAAACACTCCAGTTCACACAAATAGTAAACAGATTCATCCACAATGCAGGACACAACTTGTACGGAATCTTCAGCATCTGTGCATCCTCCCCACCAACACCGATGTTATTGAGTGATCACCAAATAATATAATTCTACATCAAACGTCATAATCGCCTACTACCTGAAAATGCAAGCTTACAGGCCAATAGGAGAAAAACTGGAAGAGTCTTGCCTTCAAATCCTTAACAGATCTGCTGGACTTGACACAGCCAGCTGAACAGAATGACCCCAGACTCAAAATATGGATCCCTGAGTTTCTAGACAAACTAACACCAGCAAAACCTTTCAAAGCCACAGTAAGAAAGTTGGCAGCAAAGTGGCTCACTGAAGAGCTGAGAGAACTCAAAAAAACCTCCCAAATTGTAACAAATATGGAGAAAGTAAGAAAACCAACCAGACAAAATAAAATACCAAAGACAACTCAGATTATACAAATCGGCAGTCCTCAAAGCAAATAAAAAGAAGAAAAAAAAACGACACTACAAGAATCCAATCGGCATCCAACTCTCAAAAGAACTCTTCAGAATCATCAAAAAGATTTAAAAAACGTCATCCTTCTACCCTAGAACAAAAATTGAAACAATAAAACAGACCTTTGTTGCAAACCATGTAAATACAAACACAACCACTGAACCACGGATAAATGGCAATATACCAACCACAGCAAGATTTGTCTGCTTTAAACCAATAGAAGAAGGACCCTTCTCCACACGACAACAATCTCGCAGGGTCTCCAAGCGACCCTTGCCCCCTGGACATCTACAAAGAAGTCCTCAACCACAACACCCCAGCATCATACTTCCGGCATCTAATGCACCTATCCCTAAACACAGGAATAGTACCAAAGTCTTTCAAATTGGCATACATCAAATCACTAATAAAAAATGAAATGGAACGTGTGGAAGAACCCAGCAACTACAGACCTATATCCAACCTGCCTTAGCCGGTGAAATTATTGGAGAACCATGTATACAAAATCCTACTTAACTACGTAGAAACAAATGTAATAATCAGCCACTCACAAGTCGGCTTCAAACCGATGAGAGGAACGGAATCAGCACTCCTATCTATATGGGACGACCTAAAAATAAATGCAGACAACCACACTCAATCTGCCCTCATACTACTGGACATATCATTGGCATCCGACACAATCAGTCACACAACACTAATAGAAAGACTGGTGGAATGCGGCATAAAACACTGCATTAAAATGGTTAAAATCCATCCTCACAAATCAAACTGAAAGGACTTACCGGTCACCTTTTACCTCAAACACCCAAAATATCTCCTGCATAGTGCCACAAGGCTGCAGTCCCTCCCCCTCAACATCTACATCTCCCCTTTCATGGAAATCATTCGAACCCACTGACTGACCGCCTAGAACTATGCAGACAACACACAGGTCATTTTAATTACAGCCATGACCCAAGAACCAAACAATACCCTCAACAATTATCTTACAGACATATACAGCTGGATGAGAACGAACAACCTCAAACTGAACCTGGACAAAAAACAGAAATAATGATCTCACCCCAGAGGGCAACGGAACAAACTCGCAACTGGACCGGCCGTCAGGCATGGAAACCCAACCAGAGACTTCAAGTGTGAAAAAACAACCTAGGAATGCTCATGGACAACAGACTATCTCTGGAACCACAGGTAAACCCTATACCAAAGAAGTGCTTCTACCTCCAGAGACTACTCAGAAGGATGCTACCATACCTCTCTTTTCCACATAGAACCCTTGCATTCATCTACCTGATATTGGCCCTCATTACGACCCTGGCGGATTTTTTCCGCCATCGACGGACTTTCCGGCCATGGCGCAAAGTCCCTTTACGCCATGGCGGATGGCGGACTTACCGCCCCATTCCGAGGTCGGCGGGGCGGTAAGTCCCCATTGACCCATTTACCCTTCCCCATTCCCATTTCGGCCCCATAGGGCTCAATGGGAGTGGGGAAGGAGTTAATTACGCCACCGTAAAATACGGTGGCGTAATTAACACCAAGGTCCCAGAGCGCCATGGATTTTTCCGCCCGCAAAAAGCGGGCGGAAAAATGACCATGGCGCTCCAGGAACTCGTAGTTGGCGGTAAGGGGTCCGCGCAGCTAACGCTGGCGCAGACCCCTTAGCGCCAGGGTCGTAATGAGGCCCATTGTCAAAAATCAGCTACGCAAGCAGCCTCTACCTCGGAATGCCTGAAAGGCTCTGCAAAAACTTAAACAAATCCAGAACACAGCCGCAAGTATACATCACACCATCCCTGAGAAGCCAACTTTGGGTTCCCAGTTTAAAAAAAACACATTCAATTCAAGCCCTCTGCATTGCCCACACATTTCTACACAGACAAGGAGCCACATTTCTCCAGGCTAAGATCAGCCACTACCAACCGGGAAGAACTAAAATCAAGCAACGACCTCCAAATCGAGAGGAAACAATATGAAAAAAGGAAATTCTGAGGAACTGCTTTCTCACGCCTAATTGCAAACCTATGGAGCACAATGTCAAAACCCATTCGAACCACAGAAGACCATCTCACCTTCAGGGAACAACTGAAATCATTGCTATTCAACTGCCAATGACCATCACAAAAAGATAACACCAGCGATACCAATGAGGACCAAAGTTAAATCCCCCCAACCACTAGAACTGGTCAGCGGCAGGACAAGTTCTTGCATGTGTCACGTGGCTCAGGATTCCATATCAGAGGCATTCCTGCCCCCTCATTAGTTTCCCTCATATTGTCTTTACTCTTGTCAGTTTTTGTCTCTCTGTCCCGGTGAGTAACAGTTCCCACAACTGGGTGACAATGTTCTCTATTATTTCTGAGGACCATTTATGAACTGTGTCATGCTTTTAGCCAGCTTGATCCAGATTGGGGTTGCTACCATGGCTCCATTCTCTTTTGTACCTATCCCGCAACAGGCATCAGTTGGTACTCCCTCAGGACTTCCTTAAACAATAGACCAAAGTCACATGACAGGTAGTGTATGAAAAGACTTTGGAGCTGCAGAGTCTAAGATGTGCCTTAGTGTAGATGTGGGTCTTTGTGGTTGTAGGTTCAGGGTGACTATGGCATCTAGGCAGGTGAGAGACACCTTCCACTCTTTACAAGGTGTTAGGGGCTCACCTGGTAGGAGGGGGTTGCATTGGCTGCATGTCTGCAAGATCGCGGAGTGGAAGTGCTCTGCAGGGATGATAAGCAAGAAGCTGTAGCATTCAAGGTTTTATTCTTGTATTTCGGTGGATGTGGGGCCTTTGAACCACTTTTTTTTATGTGGACAATTACCTGGGATGGCTCGATTGTTGCTTGGGTGGCATCACCAGGGTGTATTGATAGAGCTGGGAATAGCTTGCGTTGGCTGGCTTTGTAGCAGAACCATGGCATTCTGGTAGTGCTGGGGTATGTGGGTCTTTATGCTGTGTCTTTGTGGTGTCACAATAACATGCGACTGAGCTGGATGCAGTGCCAGAGCAAGCTAGGTGGTGGTGCCAAGGAGTTTTGGCTGAGCGCGCACAGACATCACTTGCAAGGAGGATGCAAGTTCAGTGCTGCAGAAACGGTGTGCAGCGCCACGATGAGGTGCAGAGGAAGGTCGCCAGGTTGGCACAGCATCAGAACGTGGGGGGGGGGGGGAGTGCAGAGCCTCAAGGATGATGGTAGTGGAGAGGCAAAGTCACAGCTCGCTTGGGTTCGAGAAAGTGGCGTATCCTGCTATGGTGTGGAAGGTGCCGGGCGAGGCAAGCACAGCCTCGTCACCAGCAATGTTGCACCTTTGGTGATACCCAAGGTGGGTGACAGTGGTGCAAACGTGGGTAGACCTGCAGAGTCCCTCAACTGCTGCCAGCTATTCGCTTCCATTCTAGAAGGCAGAGGTAGCCGTGCTCTTCAGTGGAACACCCATACCTTGGTGCACGCTTCTGGGTCCATGCCACAGTGTGCATCAGCGCTGCTATGCTTTTGGAAAGTGGCATGTTTTGATGCCAACAGAGAAGACACCTCAGTGCACACACAAAACAGAAATAAGGAATAAGACCACTGCCCATGTATGTGCACTACGAAAGAACGACTAGACCTGTGCCCATCAGCGGGAAAGGTGAGCATGTGCTTTCAGCGGGCATAGATGGGGAAAATGCACATGTGTAACGTATTCAAGTTATACATCACCCGCATGTATGAAGCATATTCGTCACAAATATATATTAAAAAAAAGCTATATCCGATGTTATGTGAGCTATATTTGAGACTAGCACGCCATCCTGAATCCTTGCATTACTGCCAGAAGTGCAAGTATGGGACCTATGGGAGCCAGTATGCATTACCAACCATTGCCCGGGCAGGCTGTGGTGGTCCGCACCTTCACTGTGTCACTTTACAAATCCCTGATCTTTCTCCATCTCTGTGGAAAATGTAACCTCGGGGAGGGCCTAGGAGAGGACGACAGATGTCTAGCAATATGGTCTTTCAGTCATAAACAAGAGGTCACTTGTACCGCAATGTGCATTACTAAGAACTTGCTTATAAAGGATTAGTGTTCACCGCCCACACTCCAAATTTGGAAATGCCCTTGAAAAAAGGCCGGGATCCCGATGTGTTGCCTGTGGGTGATCAGGCAGGCAACGTATACCTCTCTACCGTACAGCATTAAACACAAATATTCCCTTCATAATCCCCAACCCAAGTTACTGGAGTGGTTCTGAGTCAGCAGAGAATCCGGTAGGCCTCGTCACTCGAGGGGTAACAAAAGGTTCTGCGAGAGAGGAGTGACCCGACCAATATCCAGAGGGAAAATTACCAATGTAGATAGAGTACAACGCTAGAGAAGCCTGAAACGGTGGCAGTCTGAACAAACCTAAGAGGGGACAAGTAGTAGTGCAAGGCAAGGCCAAGTGGGAGAAAGACACAGGAGGTACAACTTAAATGAACTGGGCCTGGCAGTGCCTGTTGGGAAATGCAACGTTCCGAAGTGTCCCACAAAGACAGAGGGAACGCTGTGGCTACAATTCCCAGAACTCATTGTTGAAGACCAAAGTGTCTTAAAAAAAACCATAGCCCTGGTTCTAATGCTGTGTGGAAACTAGGGGGCCGATTCTGAGCTGCCTGCAAACGTAGGACAGTGTTCTTCCATGAAGGAACAACACTTTTCTTGCAAACACCATATTCTGGTAAAGAAGAATGTGGTGCAGGGACATGAAAGCCTCAGCTTTTGCGTCTGCCTGATTTACGGCTTGACAACAGCCATAGCAACCATCAGGAAAGCAGGGCAGCCCCATGGAGGCGATTCTCCGCCCAGCAGCACTGGCTTAGTTAGCTGTGTTAAAGACAAAAAGGAGTTCAAATGCGGCACCTGGGAGGCGCCGTTAAATTCTAGTACACACTCCACCCCCCCCCCTTTATAAAAAATAACAGCACCACGCTTCTAGTTTAATTAAATTGTAATAAAACGTTCTTAAATTAGAAAAGTGTGAGCCATGCTCGCAATGCCACTGCAGCTCGTGTTTTCCCCACGACGAGATATTTTAGCAGCTTTTGCTTCTGGAAAGCACGACATCACCCCTCCAATACTTCCACCCACTTCAGAAGGGTGCTGCTGGAAACTGGAGGGCAGAATGTAGTATTTCCACACTCTTTTTCATGAGCTCAGAATTGGGCCCCTAGTCTGTGCGGAGGCGTTGGTACTACCAGGATTATGAAAGAAGTTAAGGCCAGACACAAAATTCTGTGAATTGTAGTCTACCTACCTAAAGAGTCTACTAAAGACTCAAAGAGTAAGAAAGCTGCACTGAAGTTAATGGCGGATAAGTCACAGACCTTGGGAGAGGAAGGCGGGTAGGGGGCAATGGAGTGCACTGGATGACAAGCTGATGCAGTAGGATTCCTTTGCAAAGATTAACACCCAGTTAGTTTGAGCTCCTTCCTCTAGACTGCACTCATTAACACAGATGCGAAGAATGCCAACAGGGGGAGAGCCACTCACTGCTCGTTTTAATAGAAGATATGCCTGGCCATTTAGGTAGGCTGCACGAGCTCTTTCATATAGAGGAGAGTCAATATGGTGTCCGATTGGCTTTGCTGGTCTCATCTGAAGCAGGTGCGGTAACAACACTTCTCTAATTGTGGTGTTCCTTTTGCTTTGAAACTGGAATTTCGTTCACGCTCCAAGTAAGCGGACAATTAAGGCCAAAAGAACAAAACAACATACAAATTCCAATGTTTTGAAGTTTCTCTGAATTTCTCGTTTAAACAATATTTTGCATGCAATTGATACGTTAGAAACTGCAGAATAAATGACATGCCATTTGAAATAAAGGCACTATTTATTATCAAAAGTAACCCCACATGTAGAGCCGAGAGGTTAATGCCATTACATTTGGGGCAAGTGCATCAAATATTTAATGATAGGTTACTTTTTAGATTTTACTTTCCAGAAAAACATTTTGGGCAACCGCGTGTTGATTGAGGCATCATTTTTAGATTTGTTGTAGGGTCCTCATCAAGCGGAAATGAGGACCATTTCATGATGGTATATAAAGTTGTGTCTGCTATGTCATGCTGACCAGTATTATGTCACAATTATGAGAGGAAATTATGCAGCTCACATATCTATTAAGTATTTAAATAAGGAGCATTCCATTTATTTACTCACTAATTTGTAGCCCTCCATGTCCACTCTGAATCCCTCATTTTCCATCATTTGGTAAATCTAATACTGTATAGAGAGGCAAAACACTGTCCCCGGCGTGATCTGTAAATGAGGCGTATTCAAATCAAAGTACTAACATTCTGATTGTGTGCAAAGAAAAGCCAAGGCTCGTTTGTGCTCAGAGCACTTCGGTTTGGAACACAAACGTCTTTTCCTTCCTTCAGAAGACATGTCTCAATAGCCTTATAGGTCACTGAAGCAGGCTTTACTGGCCGCTACAGGCCCATGCTTCACCCACATCTTTAACTTGGTCTCCTCTGCCTTTAACAAGAGGTAAAGCCCCCCCCTTCCACCGGATATAAGGCTATGCTAGGATGGTAACTTGTTATGAATTCAATGCAACCCATCATTATTCTGATACAATGTTTATTTACTTAAAGTGATGACGTGAATTGCATTTCAAAAGTCCCAAAAGTCAACGTTTCAAAAGACTGAAGGTGTTCCGAGCAAAGTCAAAAACTTTAAATTGGTAAAAGATATGGAAAATAGAAAAGCTCCCAGGCCCACCAGAAAGCGTGATATGGAGGTAATGATTGACATCAATATAATGCAATGATTGACATCTCAATATAATCATAGGCACGTCAACTATGCGCAGTTAAGTACAATCCATTCTTCATCTTAAATACTACAGAGAACTGTTGACCCCACCATCGTGCAGTCTTCAATGGGGGTTACAACATATGCTAAATGAGGGACTGATCCTTACACATTGGCACTCACCCCTGGGACAGCACTTTGCAGAAGGCAATACTTAATTATACTCACTCTGCATTGATCTTTTTGCGTCTTCGCTTGTTCTCTGTAGGGTGATGGTGATAGGTCTCATAATCAAACAGTGAATCCATGGGTGCTTTCCTGGGGGCTGGGACCACCGCAGAATCGTAGATGGTGGATTCAAGAAGATCCATTGGGTTAGGCATGCCTTTTTTGAAGGCACCTTGAAACTTTGTTCTAAAGTTTTGCTTGTTGTCCCCGGCCGCGTGTGGAGTCCGTGTTGGCTCGATGGCCGGTGTATCATCTTCATTCTCAAACAAATTGGCCAAAGAGGACAGCGGGAACGATTCGTTTGCGGCATTTCCATCATCAATCTGGGAATCGCCAATATCAATAGAGCTGTTGAGTTTAGCCGGCTCATCGGAATCTGCCATGACGACCCTGTAAATCCCACGAATTTTTGAATCTTTTCTGAAAGGAATGAGAAACAACTATTAACACTGATCAACATAATAGTACCTGGGGAGTCGTGCAGCACAAATACACGTGGGCTTTAGTCAGAAGGAACAATCTCTCCCTTTTCCAACTTAAATTTCACTACAAGTACAAAAATGACAGGAAGGGCAAAATGGGGCAGCCATAACTATAACATGTACATCAACTTATCCAACGAAGTAAAAGATTACAGTTAATCAAGGTGACACACATACAATGGATTAAGATCACACAGATCTGGGGGTGCAGTGGTGCATGGGCACGTTACCCTTGCACCTCCGTGCCAAAGGCGCTCTCCTCACAATGCCCGATTTACGTAAGGGATCTGAGAGGGGAGTCCCTGGGCAGAAGACCCTCAACCAGTCCCCTCATAAATACATAAGTGTAGGGCTCGTCCATGACTCTTAAGCATGCATTAGCAGGCTGACCTTATCAGGGTGGGTGTCGGAGGTTAACCCCCACCCATGTGGGGGTCAGCGAGTGCACTTGCTAGGATGAGCTGTAAAAGGGTTCATCACTCCAAATTGCTTTTTGGGATTTCAATCTCTGCCAGGGAAGTTTAAATGTAAAAGAAATCAAACACTCAAGTAAAGCAGGAGCATTTCTATATTGGGCAGGAATTCCTGGCAAGGGCATTTTTATTTTATTTAAACATTTTGACAGAGGTAGCCCTACCTAAATAATAATAATGCTTTAATGTGATATAGATTGCAAAATTCAAACTTTACACATATTGCTTATACATAAATCAGAAAAAGAAATTTTTTTAAAAAGAAATATGCAATTTATACAATTGTGTAAGTATAAAAGGAAAAAAAAAAAAAAAAAAACCCAAGTATATCTAAATACATATAACTTTACAATATCCAAAAGCTTCATAATTAAAAACTTCATAGTAAAACATCACTTCACCCATTTATTTAAATCCGGATGCCCATTGCTTTTTCAATCTGGAGCCATACATTATATAATGCAATATAAAGATGCATGTTTACTGTATTAGTGCAGTATAACCAAAATTGATTTTCCGGTATAGATTCCAGATTATGTGCAAATTCTCCTAGATATTTAACAATTGTGGGTCTCATTGTGAAGCATTCAGTTAATAGATGCTTGGCTGTCTCCAAACTGTCAGGTAGGTTACATATACGACATATTCGTTCTACAGTTGCAATCTTTTCCCTAGGTCCCACATTACACAAGGTCGGTAGTTGCTCCAGACGGAAAAGAATAATAAACCTTCTTAGCCTTGTGGAAGGGCATAGGTATAGATATGCCTGAGGTTTCATAAAGTTGTAGAGTCGATACTTTACAAAGGCACATGACTTTAGACACCCTAGATGGGAAAAGTTCTCTAACCAATCCCATCGATCAACCTTTTCCCCAATGCTGTCATAACCTCCTGGGAAATGGTTATCCCTCTGTCAGTCCAGCCAATGTCTCTCAAAAATTGGGTCATACTTCTCTGGAGAGGACAGGCAGTACCTTTTTTACTTACTTCTATATGCATGGTAACCAGCAAAGGGTTAGAAGAACTATTCTTCATCTTAAGATACAAGCCCGCCCTCTTTTTCAGTACCATTGCTTTAAGTGAGGGAAGACCGAGCTCCAGCCTTATGAGGGCCATAGGAACACTAGGGGGTAACCCCAGTATGCGTTGCCAAAATTTTCCCTCAACCACTTGCAGCCAGGCTAGATCAGAAGAGGTTAGTGCTTCCAGGCCATACGTAATCATTGGCGCAAACACCTGTATGTAAAGGTGTCTCGTCCCCCATAGTGTGAAACCGGCCTGCCTCCTGGTAAATGACGCAATTAAAGCTGTACCTTGCTGCGCCCTAATTCTCCTATTTTGTCTACATAGAGAGTAATCACCCCAAGGTTCAATTTCAACTCCTAAGTACCGATAGGAAGGGGAATAAAGTATATTATCATTCTGCACCCATAACTCAACACGAGAGACTTTTTTATTCGTGAATCTAATCACTTTGGTCTTATCAAGGTTAATAGCTAACCCATTGATCTTTGCGTATTCCCATAGTGCTACCGCTGAGCGCCTAATACCAGCAATAGTGTTGTCAAAAATGACCAAATCGTCCGCATATGCCAGTACTGCACAAGTAGTATCCCCTACTTTAGGTGGGCAGTTATTCACTTCGGCCAATACTCTTGGGATATCGTATACATACAGATTGTACACCAGAGGAGCAGTTACACATCCCGGTTTTACCCCCCTATCTTGTCTCACTTGTCTAGTCAAGTATCCCTCTTGATTTAATCTGAGGCACACCATGGTGTTATAGTGCAGCTGTCTTAAGTAATACATTATACTAGGCGGGCAACCCATATCTTCTAGCTTTGTCCACAGCCTGGCTCTAGGTATAGAATCGAATGCGGCCTTAAAGTCAATATAAAGGGCATATAGTGGGGGCTGCCCCTTGCTAAGTGCTCGAGTTCGTAGTGTGTCCATCACCCACAAATTGTGCGTGGTGGAGAAACCACGCCGGAATCCACATTGGAACTTACTAAGGATATTAGTCTGTTCCGCCCAATTCTGTAATTCCGTGAGCAATAAAGCCGCAAAGAGTTTTCCCGTGGTATCCAGCATAGAAAGAAGCCTATAATTATTTGGGTCCATACGGGATCCCTTCTTAAACACCGGCACCAATATCGCCGTTTGCCATGAACGGGGAATCGTCCCCTGAGCTAATACCTTTTTAAAGAGTATAGACAGAAGAGAAGCCCAAAAAGTCGGGTTGTTCTTAATAACTATATTCGCTAGCCCATTCGGGCCAGGAGCTCTAGAGGCTTTCAAAAGGATCTTGGAGGACCTAACAAAGTTAAAAAGGGAGAAGGCGGGAAAAAAAAATAAAAGGATAGGAAATTAGGATAGACAAAGGATGGGTAGCAGACAGCTCACAGCAATGCGCTTTTCCCTGAGTCTGTCCAGTGACAGGCAAAGCGGAAAGAAATATCAACGTGTATCCCATTTGTAATCTGATAGGTTTTGGTATGAGGCACGCTCGTGTGTTGTGTGTGGGCTGCTTCACAAAAGTATCGACTTGCGCTAAAGCAATTTGCGTAGCCCGATTCCCTGCTGTGAGCCCTCTCAGAAGAGCAAGGCATGTGTACATTGTCCACTTGTGTGTGCCACACACTTTTTGTGAATCTGCTTTGTGTGTGTGTATAGAAGCTGAGAAAACCGCCCATGCACCAGGGCAACCATCACTCGCCAATGTTCTAAATGAAAAGGTCCAGGTTATTGCGGACAAGAGGGAATACCCAAATCTGTGGCTAGGAAGAAGGCTGCACACGTAGGTGGCAAGGCAAATCCCCACCAGTTGGCAAGAATAGATGTGGCGACCCCCAGTGTGCATGGGCTTTCTAAAGGCAGGCCATTCAGCTGGATCCATAATGGAGTGAGTCGCCCTAAGTGACAGGGGTAAGCCTACATGTGGATCCCATGCTCAATACACGCAGCATCCCTCACCACGCCTCACTAAAAAGGGACAACGGTAGTAGCATAATTGACCTAAAAACATTTGATTGACTTTTTTCGGTCTATATATATATATTTTTTTTTTTAAATTAAATTTGACCGAAAAAAGTCAATCACATTTTTTTAGGTCAATTAGGCTATTGCCGTTTTCAATTTTCATGAAGCACTTAAATGGTGAGATGATGATCATAATGGCTTGTCATTAATATAGTGCTTTTGACAAAGCGCTGTACATAGAAATACAGGTACTCATTTATCGACCTCAGAAGGATGAACGGCTGAGTTGGCCTGGCCAGGATTTGAAACCTGCAATCACACACAAATTGCAGCAGGCAGCGACCATTCAACCGACTCAGCTATTTTACCAGCTTATTGCCAACAAATGAGCACAGCCTACCCCATCTGATCTTCCCATCTGTAAGAAGTTGCAACAATGTATTCTGCAAAGCTCACAGCGTTTCCTTTGCTCTAACACGACGACAGGACTAAGCATCATTTATACAGCACACACTCACGAACATTAGCCGTCATGGCACGAACGATGCTCATGTTAGGGCCCTAGGGAGGATAAAAGTCAGAGTCAAGCAACTTAAGTTTCAAACCGTATGCACAGATATCTTGAGCCCCTTACGCACCCAGACTTTCTATATATTTTTAAAATCCAGCAATTTCCACCTATGGTTTACCTGCTTCCACACCTTCAGATACTCTGCACAAGCATTTACTTCTGGGACTGGAAGGCCCCCAAGGCCAAATTAACAGGCAAGTGACAGAAAGAATGGCCTGCATGCAGACAGAAAAGGACACCTAAAACACAAACATGATCTGTACCTGGCAGTGAGAGCACAGTTTACGGGACAAATGGTCCTGTATTGGTGCAGTGATGAGCACAAACGCCAAAAGAAAGCATTGGTGCATTGTAAAACACAGGTTGTACAAGGTCACAAGATTCTGTACTGGTGCACAGAAGGCAAATGAGGTTACACTGACATTAGTGGCAGACAGTCCCACAGAGCAGTCTAGTGATTTTTCACTGGGCCACTGGGCCACGGGCCTCTTGTGAGGGTACTCTGAACGTTTTATGTTGCTCCACCACAATCATAACCTTAACATTGTCATCAAGTACTCTCCTAATGTCCCATGTACCAATGTATAAAGTCCAGCAAAGAGGGGCACACACTGGATCCCTGCACTGTTAACCTACTCAGCCACTGACATTCCCCTCCTACTGGTTTCAGTGCTCTTCGCATAATCAGGGAGACAGTCTTTGCTTGCAGCTCACAGCTAGTGCAGGTGTCATCAATCAGTGATGATTCTGCTGCAAGGAATTCTGGTAGCTGTTGTGGGGTGCATTTAAAGGCCCCAAACAGAAGTCCCTTTCACATTAATAGCAAGATTTTAAACACTGAAACAAAAACGGCCTCGCCTTTGTTTTTGTTTTTCAAGTAAAATTAAAGAGCCATGTGGGAAGGGGCCAACCTGTCATTACCAATGGATAAGCAGCATTTTAATTTACAAACGGAGGAATCAAAGATCCCAGGCACATGGAAAACAGGATTTTTAAACATCAAAAAATAAATAAACAGCCGGCAAAGGTATGTCCAAATAAAAGCAGTCTTAAAAAGTGAAAAAGTATCACTGCTCTCAGAAAAATGTCAGGAAAACAAAACATAATGTGCGGGTTATCAAAAAGCAATGTATATTATGTTTCACCCACAAAACTCCAGTGACATTTGAAGAGCCACTTTGTCTTCATGAAAAAATGTCAGCCCAAGGCAGGCCCTTTTGCTGGCTCTGGGCTAAACTTCACAAGGAAATCTCCCACTCCCAACCTGGATGTCACATCTCTTATCTAATGACCAACAGCAATAAAGCAGCCTGCTAAAGGTCTCAAAATTCAGTGTTCTCCAGATCTGCTGGCTCTGAAAGCATGGATTACAAGAAAAGTTGCTCTTGGCTTCCAACACAAAGGAGACTGATTAAAATAAACTCTGGGTACAGGCTGACCCAATGAAAACAAATGGCTGGAAGGCAGGAGGAGGGCCATTTGTCTCACATGATTATTCACCATTAATTTTAAAGGACTATTATCATTCAGGCCTTTTCTCAGCCATCATGAGGTGGATGGATTTCTCTATATACCATTTTTCATATCATTTCCAGGCAATTTTGGGGATATACAATAACTCTACCTGTGACTCAGGGACCTGTAATGGCCAGTTAAACTAGGTTTATGGCTTATCTGAACATGTTCCAAATGTGAGAGATGGTGAGCGGGTGGAAAATGAAATTAGGAGTATGGCTAATAACTTACATATTCCTAACTGTTGGGTTTTCACGGAAACAGCAGAAAGGTGCCACATCTAATTCTCCATGGTTGCTGAATGAGAAAATATGTTTATTAGGGTAGTTGCTAGTACAATTATGAAGTTGTGATACATAACTAGTTCTTGCCAAAAAGTTGAAAGGAGAACAAAGGGCGATTACAAATGGAAATTGCCAGGTGTTTCTCCAGACCCCTAAACCAATCCTGACTTGGAGGCGGGGGGGTTGGGAGGAGAGAGGAGGGTAACTGTCCAATCTTCGTGGCAGGAAATATTGCAGGGTCCTTCCCCAAGATTGTAAAATTGGTGGTGTCATCGCAGTTATATAAGGGGGACTGCACTAGGACAGGGGACATACAAAAAAAACAGACAGGAGACAGACCATCAGGAAAGCTGCTGAAACTTACCATCTGACAGCTCAAAGGAAACATCAGAGGAGATTGCTGAGAGTGCATCTGGCTGTAGCTGTCTATTTCTAGGAAGGCCTCAAAGCTGAATGGGTCATATGGTGGAGAGCGAGAGGCCATCTATGAGAGTGGATTAACCAGACACCTGCCCTATCGTTCCAGAGTGGCCTGACATACAGAAACTTAAAAAGAGACTTGCTATATAAGTAGAACTGAGCCCTGGGAAACCAAAAGGCGGGTGGGGGGAGTCTGCTTGCCTTGAATCCTTCTCCCTTTATAGTGGGTGGGGGGGCCATTGTGTAGAACCTTAGCCTGTTTAACTTATTTAACCTACAGTTAAATAGCAGTTAAATAGCAGTTAAGCTACTCAGCCACTGACGTTCTCCTCCTACCTGTTCTGTGCTCTTCCCAACGTCAGGGAAGCAGCCTTTGCTTGCAGCTCACAGCAAGTACTGGTGTTATCAATCTATGATGATTCTTCTGCCAGGACTTGTGGTAGCTGTAGAGCTGTAGTAATCAGGATTGCTGGGAACCCGCTGACACCCAGACCCACAGTGAGCAAATGGGGGGTGGGGTGGAGTAGCCAACAGTGTGGCACTCCAAAGCAGGGCATGTGTCGCCCTGGTACATCACCCTATGGGATTCCGAAGATTCAACGCTTCAGTTTCCCTGCAAGCCCGAGTACTACAGCTACCGGAGTACCTTGCAGCAGAATCCCCACTGATTGATAAAACCTGCACTGGCTGTGAGCTGCAAGCAAAGACTGCCTCCTTGACAATGTGAAGAGCACAGTAACCGGTAGGTGGAGAACATCAGTGGCAGAGTAGTTTACTGTGCATGGAACCAGAGTGCGCCCCTCTTTCCTGTACTGATGTACTGATATATTTCACTGAAAAAAATCTTTGTTAAAGGGACGTTACAGTTACAAGTAAAACCGAAAAACCTCAGAAACTCGCCAGTTATGGTAAGCGAAGCAACCATTACTCACACCACCACCATGCACTGCTAAGACTAACAACCAGGACGAAGATTGCACCACAAATGGCATTGATAGCATAACACATCTGAGCCACTTGTTTTCGTTCACTGACATATCTATGTCAGGCGCTTTTGTTCACCGACAGTCCGGATATATAAAATGAAAATGTGTTATATATCTAGTCATTAACCATCTTGATTGTTCTTAAAGTACTTTCCTTGGGATTTGGTCTCAGCTCATGGTGCACATTTTTGGGGCAATAAGCAGGCCTCAAACACACAATTCATTTGTATACATGATGATGAACTTTAATGTTACTGACATTTTCTGGTGATGTTTCTTTCGTTTCCCTGCAAATGCTCATGAGAACCCAGGAGGGAAATGCCAAGGTGGGACGTAACTGGAGCAGAGGAGTCCCAAGGGTGGGATGCACCCTAACCATAACAGTCCTTTAACAAAATGTTTTGTCATTTTAATGGGTTTTATAAGTGAAAATGTTTCATGGTGTTACATCACTATATAAGTTATTAATAATTCCTCTTTTCATATACATATGAAAGAACTATAAACTAAGAAACATATTTTTTGCAACCCATAATTATGTCTGTCATCCATTGAAATCATTGTTCAATTGCCTATGGCATAAGGCTCCACCGTGACCCCAGCCGAACCAAACCACCCCTATTCACTGCCTCTACCCTGCATCCTAGCTCACTGGCCACTATACCCGAATAATGTAACCAATGGCCAGTCTCCAAATCCATGGGGAATAGGCGTTGGTCATGCTGCATTCCCCAATGAACAAAGGAGTACACATTTGTGTTTGCCAAGGACAAGGCCCACTGCCCAGACACCAAACGTATATATCACTAGTTTTTATACTTACATTCTTACACTTTTGAAAAATAAAACACAAGTCATATTTCCAAAAACATGCTTTCAGGTCCTTGCAAATGATCATCGCGCAAGTTTGTTGTAGTCTAGTCCACCACTTCAGGATGTAACCACAAGCAAAACATGTACTCCCATTCAAACCTACCGCTTCGGCCATGCCGCATGCCCCCAATAGGCAAAATGCACTACACATTTCTCCTTGCTGACGGCCATGCCCATTTTCCAGACACCAATGTTATATCACTGTTGTGTACTTACGTTTTACACATTACAAAAAAAATATCCCAATTTTAAAAAACATTACCACATAGCCGGTTCCTGATGGCCCTGCCCACTTTAACCCCATTGCTGGTCCCTCATAGTCATATAGCCAGTAACCAAAGGCCATGACCCAGACAATCTGGCCACTGCCCATGGCCACAGGCTATATCTCAGTCACCAAAGGTATATCTCTATTTTTTTACCTACATTATGACACTTTTCAAAAATTAAACCACAAACACATTCACAAAACCATGCTTTCAGGTCCTTGCCAATGCTCCTTGCACGAGTTTGCTGCAAATCCGCCCATGATTTATTTTTTCTAAAGTGTCAAAATGTACATATATATGTCATTTAACTTAGCCCCCACTTGACAAAATCCATTCAGACTTTGCACAAACATTTAAGGTTGGGTCTATAATCTTTAATTATCTAGATCTAAAATCGTTTTGCAAACCTTTGTGCAGATTCGTCAAATGGCACCGCATTTTTAAACCTTTACAATATTTTGGGACCCCCCACCCCCATCTAGTTGTGTTCCCTCTTGACAAAACAACACTACACTTTGCCAAACCATTCAGATTCAGGTCTAGAGTTAAATTCCAAAGTCAAATAGTTTCATTCAGTGGCACCAAAGTTATAAGCCATCCAAAAATTGCTTTTCAATAACCTGTAATGCAGAAATAATCATAGATGCCCCGCAAACATCTCAGATGTCCGCAAACATCAGAGGACTGCCCCGAACTGTTTGTGGACATCAGAGAAGAAAAACACCAGTTTCTTTGTCGTTTTATGGCATTATCCCATCCCATCCGATCCTCATCACCCCTCACCTCCCCAGAGATTGTTTCATTAGTTTGGCAAGTGCAATGTTGTATTTTTTTCAATATGTTTTAACTGCGATGTTCGTGGACAATGGGCGCAGTCTGCAAATCCAACATGGTGGACATTCCCCAAAAATATGACGCACCTCATGCTTTTCACCATCCAACCAGCAGGCACGTCTCTGGACAGGTAAATAGCATCCGTTGTCTCGTTTACATTATGTTTGTCTTGGTCTAAATGTATGCGCCCTGATGCCTGTGGCCTACGGCGCAATATAAATAAATATTCACACGCCCTCTGGGCCAATCCGAGTCCTGTCCGCGGACCGAACCAAGTTATCACAAATTCTTTTTTACCTACTTTTTGGCCATTTTAAAAATAACTACTGGACGGATTTACACCAAATGCACAAAAGCATGCTTTCAGGACCAAGCCGCAACCTCCTGCCACAAATTTGGTGAAAATCCATCCAGTGGTTGGGCTGTAGGCGGGAGCTACATTTTTTTTCCATTGCATCTATGAGAAAAACCACAAATTGTGGGCCACCCCTGGCAAAACCTCAAACTTTGCAGAATCACTCTGACTGGGCCATACACTTTTTTGCAAAGTTTTGTGAGGATTCGTCTGAGGGGTGGGGTCGGGGGGGGAGAAGTTACTTAACCATAACTACAGGGCAGCTACCGGAGGCCCTGATATATATATATGGGATACATTACTCACCGTAATCGTATTTCTGATGCTTGTATCTGCTTAGATTCACATGCTGTGCATAGGCCGACATCTAGTGGAAGCTGCGGAGTATTACAGTTTGTTTTTCGAAAGTCGAAAATGGGCGTCGACACAGGCGTGCCAGTAATACTATCCCTAGTGTGACGTCCACTGTACCCAAGATCCCTCACGCGTGTAGGATCCTCAGATTGTATTTTTTCTGACATGAGGAAGCATGAGGAGTAGCGTGAGTACAGATAATCCAAGCAGATAGACAGAAAGGTAAGACTACAAGCAATCATGCGCCTTCTCTCGGAGGGGAGGAAGGGTGGGTCGCATGTGAATCTAAGCAGATACAAGCATCAGAAATACGATTACGGTGAGTAATGTATCCCTTCTGAGGCTTGTGGAATCTGCTTAGATCACATGCTGTGCATAGATTAGCGAGCAGTACCAGAAGAAGGAGGTGGGATGTGAGAAGGGTCATGAGCAAACAGGTGTCTTAGAACCGCTTGTCCCACTTGTGTATCTGACTTGGAATGAGTGTCAATGCAGTAATGCTGAGTAAAAGTGTGAATAGAGCTCCAAGTAGCCGCTTTGCAAATGGTGTCGAGGGGAACATTTGCAATGAAAGCCAGAGTGGCACCAATGCCTCTAGTAGAGTGGGCCCTTGGCGTAAAAGGCAGAGTCTTTTCAGAAAGAGAGTAACACAGCTGTATACAGTTGATAATCCACTTCGAGATAGCGCCCTTAGAGACGCGATCCCCCTCTCTGCCTGTAGCTACGGAGACAAACAGTTGATCTGTTTTTCTTAGCGGTCTGGTTTTATTTACATAGTATAGGACCGCCCTACGCACATCTAGGGTGTGTAGTTTCACCTCAGCCGAGCTTTGCGGGTTCTGGAAGAAAGCCGGAAGCTCGATGGACTGGTTTACATGGAACTTGGATATGAATTTAGGTGAGAACCTAGGGTGTGTGCGTAAAACCAGTTTGTCCTTGTGGATAGTAAAGAAAGGATCCTGCACTGACAGAGCCTGAATTTCACTGACCCTTCTTATGGAGGTAATGGCTACTAAGAAGGCCGTTTTATAAGTCAGGTGTTTGAGACTACTTTTATGCATGGGTTCGAATGGGGGTCCCTGGCGGTGGGTTCGAAATAGGAGGGTGAAGTCTCTTTACTCCTTCCATGAAGGCTTTAACCACTGGTACTTTCCACCACGAGACCTTGTTATGGGATGTGGTGTAAGCCGAGAGGGCTGCCAGGTGTACTTTCAGCGAGTTAAAAACCAACCCTGCATCCAGCAGGTGGAGCATGTATGTCACAACGTTGGAAGGAGTGCAATCAACCGGGTTGATTTGTTTATTCTGGCACCAGATAACGAATCTTTTCCACTTATCAAAGTAACAGTGCCTTGTATTTGGTTTCCTGGACTCCTTTAGAATGTCCATACACCTCTGTGGTAATTTGAGATGTCCAAACTCTATGATTTCAGGAGCCATGCTGCTAGGTTCATAGAGTTGGGTTCCTGATGCACTGTTTGACCCTGTTGCTGGGACAGTAGGTTGTACCAGGCTGGGAGTCTGATGGGTTCGCACACCGCCATCCTGCGTAGGTGTGGAAACCATGGTTGTCTCGCCCACATGGGAGCAACTAGGATGAGCGTCATCGATTCCTTGTTCATCTTGTACACCACCTTCCTGATGAGAGGAGTTGGTGGAAAAGCGTACGCAAACATCCCTGACCAGTTCATCCACAGGGCATTCCCTTGGGAGTCCGGCTGGGGGAACCTGGATGCAAATCCTGGGCATTGTTTGTTTTCGCTTGTGGCGAATAGGTCTATAGTGGGGAAACCCCACTGAGAGAAGAGATCTTCTACTACGTCTCTGTGAAGGACCCATTCGTGTTCTTCTGGGAGGGAGTCTCTGCTTAGAGCATCCGCTAGGGAATTGAGCTCCCCTGGAACATGTTGCGATGACAGGAAGATGTTCCGTCTGAGTGCCCATATCCATATTTTCTGGGCAAGCTTGGACAGATTTGGCGAACGAGTCCCCCCTTGCTTGTTCAGATAGAACATGGCTGTCGTGCTGTCCGTCCTGATCTGCACCGACAAGTTCAGTAGATGGGGCTCGAACGCCCTTAGCGCTCGGAATACTGCCAGAAGCTCTAGCAGATTGATGTGGTTCTTGGCTACTGAGTGAGACCAGAGACCCTGAGCTGTGTGGTGGAGAAGGTGAGCTCCCCACCCAGTCAGGCATGCATCTGTAGTCACCACTGCTTGTACTTCGGGATCGTAAAAGGGTTTCCCCTTTGCGAGATTCTCTCTTGTCCACCAGTGTAGGCTCTGTACGAGTGTTGGCGAAACGACCACTAGATCGTCCCAATGACCACTTGCCTGAGACCACTGTTTCGCCAACCATTCCTGCATGGGACGCATGCGCAGACGCGCGTGGGGGACCAGGTAAATGCATGACGCCATCATGCCCAGTAACCGCATAGCTTTGCGTACTGTCATCTGTTGACCTGACTGATAATGCGGAATTTGCAGAAGTATATTCCGAATTCTCTCTTCCGAAGGGAAGGTCAATCCTTTCTGAGTATCTAGGATAGCTCCTAGAAACTGTTTTGAGGTGCTTGGCACCAGACTTGACTTTTTCTCGTTGATGGAGAAGCCTAATTCGTGGAGGAGGTCGATAGTCCTCTGAATGTTTGACCTGCAAATTCCTGGGGTTTCCCCCGTTATGAGCCAGTCGTCCAGATAAGGGTACACCGGGATTGCTTCCCTGCGTAGGTGTGCAGCCGCCACCGCCAGTACCTTGGTGAATACCCTTGGTGCTGAAGCTATCCCGAAGGGCAGTACCTTGAATTGGTAGTGGCGACTGTCCACCTTGAAGCGCAAGTACTTTCTGTGCGCTGGGAGCAGGCAATATGAAGATAAGCATCTTTCATATCCAAGGTTGCCATGTAATCCCCCTTTTTTAGGAGGGGGATTACCTCTCGTAGCGTGGTCATACGGAACCTTTGGGGCTTGACATACTTGTTGGCAGGCCGTAAGTCCAATACTGGGCGCATTGTCAAATCTTTCTTTGGCACAAGGAAGTAAGTTGAATAGATACCCTTGTTTACCTGGTGTCCTGGGACGAGTTCTATCGCGTCCTTTTCTAGCAGAGTGGCGATCTCCTCGAGAAGGATCCTTTGATGCTCTAGGGAGTGCACTCTTTGTCGTGGAGGATGATTCCGGGGACGCTGCAGTAGTTCTATACAATATCCTGCGGATACTGTTGACAGCACCCATCTGTCTGAGGTGATCCCTTCCCAAGCCTGGGTGAAGGTGGAAATGCGTCCCCCTACTGGGGTTGCGTGGCAAGGGACCCTGAACTGAGCGTCACTGTTTTGGTGGAGGCGTGCCACCTCCCTTGTTGGGGCTGCCTCTGCCTCTTCCACGACCTCTCTTGTTACCCCTGCCGTAACTCTGGGTAGACTGCTGGTTGTTATTCCATTGTGTACCTTGTCCCTGGGCATAGTTGCCTCTTTGTGAATTTTGGCCGCGTGGGCGACGAAAATTATTGTTCCCCCTCTGGTTAGGGGGTTTGTTGGTAAGCTGGCCAAGGGATTTGAGAGTCTCATATTCATCTTTGGCATTTTTAAGTGCGTCTTCGACCGCTTTCCCAAACAATAGGTCGGGTTCCACTGGCTTGTCTATTAAAGAAGCCTGGGTTTCTGTCTTGAATCCCGACTGCCGTAACCACGCATGTCTCTTGATAACAGTACCTTCTGCTATCAATCTCCCTGCGTTGTCAGCGGCGTCGAAAGTTGCTTTTAAAATGCAACCAGACACGGCTCTCCCCTCTGCCGAGATCCGAGCCAGCTGGCCCTTTAACGGTTCTGGAGCAGAGGCAATGAGCGCCGCGACTTCTTCCCATTGATGGCAATTGTAACTAGCCAACAGGGTGGTGGAATTCGCAATCCTTGCTTGGTAGGCGGACGTTGAGGCTACCTTTTTGCCAAACCCGTAAAGTTTTTTGCTCTCCTTGTCGGGAGGAGCTTCTGATGAAGATAAGGGCGTGCCAGCCCTTTTTCTAGTGTTGGTCACCACTAGGGAATCTGGTTTAAGATGTCCTCTTATATACAGAGGGTCAGACTGGGCTGCCCGGAAAATCTTTTCAATTCTGGGGTTGACAGATCTGGTGAGGTTAGGATTCACCAGGGAAGGATCTATTCTTCGTTGGATGGATTTGAGGATAGGGATGGTCTGAGCGACCGGTCTTCTCTCTCCTACAAACTCCTCCGCGAAGTCCCTTTCCTCCTGTACACCGTGGGTGTCGATGTGGAAGTGTTCCGCTGCTCGAGCGAGAACCTCGTTGAGGAGGGGCTGGTTATCAACTGGAGAGTTAGTAACTGGGGCTTCGCTTTGTACTGGGGAATCTACTCTGTAAATTTCCTGTTCATCTTCTCCCTCCTCCAGGTCCTCATCCTCTGCATAGTAATCTGTCCCGGTTTGTTCTTCCATAATTTCAAACTCCTGGTCCTCTTCAGGGAAAACTTGTCCCTGGTAACTGGGGAGTGGAGTAGAATATGGAGTGGAGTAAGGCTGAACCTCGAAGGGTTCAGGTCTTTCGACCCGGGGTTTTTTACTTAGCGGGATAGGAACGGAGGAGCCTGAGGGTGTGGCCCCTTGAGGGTTATATGAAAGAAAGTGTTCTGGGTTCTTATCATAAAAATCAGCCAAGGAAGACATTCTAGACATAACCCTGTCTATGTCTTCACTGGACCATTCCCTGGAACAGGGTATGACTTTAGCAGGAGATGATTTATGGGACTTTTCAAGGGTAGACTTGTGTTTACTTGTCTGCCTAGGGTGAGAGGGTGGCTTTACAGGGGTGGAAGGCTGTGCTTTCCGCTGTTTCCCCCCCTCCCCGTGCGTGGAAAAATGTTTTCCCTGTCCCTTGGAGGCCCCAGAGATTTTCGACGCCGGGCGCCGAGGGTCTGGAGAGGTATCTGTGTGCTTCGGGCGTGGGGCCTCACTGGTGTTAACCGCGGTCTCGGTATCTTGGAGCGCGGCCTGGGGGTGGAAGTCGTCTTCGTCTCCCGACGATCGAACTTCCGTTAATGTGTGTAGCGAGGCACTCTTGGCAAGAGTGGATGATTGCCTTGCGTCGTGAGGTGATCTCGATCGAGAGCGCCCAGAGGACACCGAGTCGGACCGTTCTTTTTGTGCCTCTTTCCGGGAAGTCGACGTCGTCGAGGTCCGGTTGGTCTTAGTGTGTTTAGTGTGTGTTAGGTGTGTAGCGCTTGCGTCGCCGGGGGTCTTCCCCATAGCCGCCCTGCCGGACGACCTTCCGAGGTCGGGGACCTGCGCTCGCCGGCTGTCTCTCGACGCCATAATGCCCTCGCCGTCCGAAAGTACGGCGTCGCTGCCATCGCTGAAGGCGCCCTCCGCTGCCATGGCCGCCTGCCTGGCGTGGTGGGCCCAACGCTTTGTCGAACGGTCCTTAAGTGTCTTAGGTTTAAACCTACTACACGCTCTGCAGTTCGCTTCGGGGTGATCCCTCGGCAAGCAGAGATTGCACGTGGCGTGCCTGTCGACCCAAGGGTATTTGCGATTGCACTTGGGGCAGAATTGAAAAGGGGTACCCTCCATACGCACCTTAAGGCAGCGGGCTGCTAAGTGTAGGAATATATAAAATGTAACGTGAAGAGTATGTACCACCCCCCACTCTCCCTACTTGTAAGGGCCGAGGCCAGCGGCCTACTAGGCCCGGGCCGAGGCCAGCGGCCTTCCGAGGCCCAGATCCGTCGTGATGACTTCTCCAGCCGTCGTCGAGGTTGAGGGTCGACGTTGGGGTGGGGAAGGGAATGAATAAGAATTATAATATAATAACAGCAAAAGTATGGCTAAGGCCAGGGAACTCCGCAAGATGCTTCCGACCAGTATGGCGGAAAAAAACAATCTGAGGATCCTACACGCGTGAGGGATCTTGGGTACAGTGGACGTCACACTAGGGATAGTATTACTGGCACGCCTGTGTCGACGCCCATTTTCGACTTTCGAAAAACAAACTGTAATACTCCGCAGCTTCCACTAGATGTCGGCCTATGCACAGCATGTGATCTAAGCAGATTCCACAAGCCTCAGAAATATATATATATATATATATATATATCACATATGTTGGGGACATAATAACTGTATCAGGGGGTCAGTAGCTGCATTGGAAGTAGCATACTAATAACTGCAGAATCCAAACATTCAAAAGCTAATAATGGAGACAAACCACAGCCAACGTCTCACTTTTCTTCACTAGAAAGAAACAAATGGTGAAAGAAATAGCTCACAGAAAACCTTGCCAGTCATTTTCGGAATGCCTAGCGTCTGTTAGCACATGTCACTTTGCATTCTTGTGCAGTACAGGGAGCAGTTAGATGGTGTTGCAGGACCAAACAAAACCAAGTCTCAACAAACCACATCAGCTGACAACTTTTATACATTTTTGTAACAGTTAAAACACTCCCAGGTACTTTTTTGCAATCCAACCCCCAACCATTATTGTACAAAAAACCTATATAAAGAAATCCCATCTTTTCACAATTCATACGTTTTAATTGGCCAGTTTTATCTTAATAGTCATCTTCAGATCATATTCATAACACACCTCTTCTTAGGATTTGTCCGTAGTAGGTCATGGCGTCAGCACATGGTTAAACATTGATATTGAAACATAATTCATTACTAGCAATAACTGGCCTAAGCCGTTTAATCCCTAACTCTTGATTTGCATATGGTTTGCATGAATATTCCCAGCGATATGAGAAAGGCTGGGTAAATGATTTCTCTTTGTGTTAGTGATGCTATCTCATTCCCCAGGTCATTAGTCTAAGTTGAAGATTTGAATCTAAATACACATCTGCTTTATCGCACATCTGACAATACAATACAATTACAACTCCTGGTTACAACTCCTGGTTTCTTATTAGTTTAGCCTTAGGCCTTGGCTCACCCAGTGTTTGACTGCTGCTGTGTTTGACTGCTAGCTAAAACAAATGATGAAAACTCCTTCTAGCATGCTCCCATTCATGAGAAGATTACTGTGATGAATAAGAAATGATTTACCCCATAAACCTGGGCTGGGACCCTTCTCATGTGGCCAGGGAAGGGCAGACGCTTCCTGATCTCGACCCTGGGAGTGGAGTTCTGTGGGAGGATCACATGGGGTGCTGGGAAATAGGTCAAGAAGACTGGGAAACCCCATTGTTCAACTTTCTCCACGATCCTACACTTCTAATGGCTTATTGCCACACCAAACAGTGAGAAAGCCCAATTTTGCCGTTTGGGACTACAAGTCCCATAATCGCCTAAGTACTGGATGAGGAAGAACAATGAAGAGCGATGTTGCAGCAGTAGTTTTGCAAATAAGCCCAACAACCTACACATGAAGGAAGCTGGGAGCCTTAAAAGGCCCCCTTAGGTGCAGGCCATTAGATGGAGCTATAGCTGGAGTCAGTGCAGCAGCGGTTGCAGTAGAAAGAAGACAGCACAGTGTTGGCAATCCAGGCAGAAGTGGGTGAACAGATGAGTTGCTGGAACTCTGACAAGCAGATTTCAGCTGCCTATCCTGAGAGGGTCCTGTTTCCCCAAACTGTGAAGTGCAGAGGTTGTGCAGCAGAAGGCATGCTGAAGACCATGGCTGAGAAGAGATTTGCAGCCGAGGGCCCTGAGAGTAAGAGAAGCTCTGCAACTACGAGGTACGGTCGGAAGCAACTTTACAGAGGAAGAGTGTTTGCCCAAGAGAAGCATGAAGCAGCTCAAGTCCTGCGGGATGTGAAGGGAGTAACACAGAAGCCGGTGAGTGAAACTGAGCAATTTGAACCCTGTCGCAAAGACAGGCAGGCAACAGCATCCAGTAAGATCCCGCGCATATGAGTGAAAGCTGTTATCACACATTGATGACTGAACAATGGGAAAGAATGAAAAGTAGAATTTGTGTGTGAATAAACATTTCTCGCATGAAAGCAGAACATGGAGAAACACGTTAATTAGATGTTTAAATGTCGGAAAACAGATGAGACTGGTCACCCATAACTAAAAGTGATTTTGAGGCAAAGGTTAGCCTCAGAGTCAATTATAAAGTGGTTGAATACAATGTTACTCTGACACAAAGTGACTAAAACATTGATAATTGTGATTTGAGGAGAACAAGCATTGCCCAATTAAAGAGGGAAATAAGTATTGTCCAAACAAGAGTGAATGAAACATTTCCCAAAGACAAAGAGTGGTGCAAGCATTGTCTTAGGTTGAGAAGGATACAAGCACTGCCCAAGCCAAGAGTGTACAAACATTGCCTAAAGCCAAAAGAGACAGACAACAAGGTCTGGAAAAGATACAAAGAGGCAAAGACAAGTTTGGTAAGAAGGAAGTTTACAGCTTGTGATTGTTCTCTACCAGTTGATATAACTCACAGGGCCCAAGCCAAGAGGAGAAAGGGAGTATTGCATCCTAAAGGCCTTTTGGTGGTTGGTGTAGCAGACAGAAGAGTGGCAAAAAGGCTGCCCTCCTGGAAAGTGAATGCCAGAAGACGAGTTCCTTGTTTACTTGAAGGTGTTAAGGTGCACTAAAGGGAATCTTGCCATCTCTTTATTGTCACCAAGAAACCAATTGTTGAAGCTGTGGTATTACTTTTGTTTCCGTCAGTGGATTTCAAACTTCAGTAGCACAGTAGAATGTGGAACACTATGGGGCAGAGATGTAGACCCACACATTGAACTCTAACAGAAGCTAACCTGATATATAAGTGGTTTAGGTGAAGTAGAAGTGCTGTAAAGTCATGCTGACCAAGATATAACTGTTTCAAATACTTAACTTGAAGCTGTGTTTCATTAACCTAATCAAAGTTGTGTATCGAAACCTAATAAGGAACTGTGGTTCTTCTTTGATATTTATAAGTTGCAACAAAGCATCTCAGCCTGAAATGACATTGGTCCTGTTTGATGAAGTGAACATTCATTATTCAAAGAAGTATAACCTTGCTGTTGGTTGAACAATTATTTTGACATTGTGAAGGAACCAGGAACTGAATCGAGACTGTTTGAAATATGGATTTCCTTGTTTCTTTTTGTTGAACATTAGAACTGAATTTTACTTGAAACCTGGGGAAGGGAAGTTTTTCTAGGTTACCAAGAGAGACTCTGAAAATATCAGAAATACAACTGTTGATATTGTTGTGAATTGCCATATATTCTTTGTGAATTTTATGTGCCAGGGCTAGATTTCCTGTGAATATGTTCCTTTAGTTTTGATAGGCAGGAAAATCCTTGTCAGAGTAGGGATAGTGAGGTGCTTGATGAAAACGTATGATTTAATAAACTGGCGTACTTTAAGAAATAATCAAAAAGTTGCCCGCATCACATTTCTGACCCCGCACCTTACTGTCTGCCGTCTGTGATACTGATCAAACCATAAAACTCATGGCCAGTTCCTAAAGTACTGACCGCAAAGGTTGTGGAGTTACTCATTAACCCCTCCTCTGGCTTCTAAAAACTCACAGAATCAGTTACTTAACAGTCAAAGTTCACCTTGCAGACAATCCCGACTATTGTGGGTTTGATTCATTTGTAAAAGCCCGCTATATTGAGATTCATGAATTCCCCATGTATTTCTATTAATATACATGTATGTTTTTACATTTGGTGGGTTTGACATATTTTTCTACACGTATGAATATTAATATGTATCAATTTCTAGACATATGTATAATACAATAAAGAGTAAGATAACACGTCTTGTTTTACTTACATCCAACCCCCTTTACACAGGAACTCTATAAGGTTTTCCGGCATCACTAGTCCTGACAAAATGGACCGTCTGCTATGATTGATTAAAAAATGTGTATAACAAATTTTTATTCAAATAATTCGAACTGAATTTAAACATAAAACACTACCCTCACCTAACACAGTGTACTAAACACTAAAAAACAGTTACTAAAACATGAAATACAAAATTCACTTATTTGCACGACACAAAAGATATCACATAACATAACACAAAAAAATCTCAATGTGTCTCTAAAACAACAACCATCCCAACATGTTTCTGTTCTTCACTGCCCAGTTCGGGCGAACATTCTTCAGGGGAAATTTTTTTAAAAAAAGCATCCACTAATCTCTTCAACACCGTGCTGAAAGGGTAGATTCAAACTTCTATACAGGCAAAGGAAGGAAAGAACCTCCGAGCCTGTAAGAGTAAAAGGAAAAACTAATGAGTTCCAAAAAGAGGGAAAGGAAGTACTACAAAATGTAGAAAAAGAACATGGCATAGAAGTTATGCCACACTCACACGGGTCCCAACAGGGCACCCACAAATTTACCTTTAAATGGTGAAACTTCAAAGCGCGTCACAGGATGACAAATTCGCTGGTTTCTCGCCAAATGAGAGACCACTACTTCACAAAAGCGTCATAGTCCGCTAAAGTATCGCCACACCTAAATGAGACAGAACCAATACACAGAGACCACATGCTCTGTTATATCCAGAAAGGGGCTTCAAAATGCAATTACACATGAAAACAGGGCTCCAAATATCATAAAATAAATTACCTTCACAGATGTAGGGATCAAGACTGTAACAAGCAAAGCAGCAATCAACGTGTTTGCAAAGGAGAAATCCACACAGTCAAGCCGTAAAGTATCAATCTGGAAAACAATGGATGCATGGCAATGAACACCATATGTCTGGCATCACCCTTCAACATGTACCGATGGGAGTGCTTTTATTTCACCCTCGTGATTAAGACTAAGTGCCCGTACAATATATAGAATGCAGAAAAAACTTCCATGCTGTCCATCCTACACAACGTGGGAAACCCATGGCAAAAGATAACCAAACTACCCCACGCGTACAGGAAGGGAATGTACCGGCAGTGGGAAAATTATCACACACAGAACCACAATGCTAATGACTCACCTGTACACTCAGAGGGATTAAATCACTCTAATGGCAGCTTCCAAACGCACACAGCCAACACTGAATTCAGTGAAACCAAAAACTGCTGCACACTAACAGTACGTCTATGGTCGTGTGGCAACACAAAGGAAGGACTACACTACTCAGTGTAGGAAGAAAAGTCCATCAAAAGGAAGGGCCATGTTGGAACGGACCCGGCAACATAGAAAAAGGACTACACTACTCAGTGTTGGAAAAAAAGTCCATCAAAGGGAAGGGCCATATTGGAACGGACCTGAAGCCTACTGGTGTAGAACAGATTAGTGGACACCACGAGCACTAAACAGGTGTTTTTTTAAAACAATGATATGCTGGCACCAACACAATATGGTATATGCATCTCACACTGTCAAAAATCATACTTGGCTGACCAAATGCCAATCAATGCTTTCGTTGAGACCTAGCACATTACTCTGTAATTTAAAAATAATTTTTTGCTCTACATTCAATAATTTTCGATCCGTTTCAATTTTGGTATGTCCATGCACCTTTTTCAAAATCAGCCATGTGAAATCATTAAAACCATGTTTCTTTTCAATAAAGTGTTTGACAAGGGGAGCAGTAATCACCTGGTTTTTGAGACAGCTGCGATGTTCCACCATTCGAACTTTACATTGCCTATTCGTTTTTCCCACATAATGTAGGCCACACGGGCAAGTGATTAAATATACAACATTGGCTGTGTTACAATTTGTCATTTCACTGAAGACCCACTTTACATCAGGTAGAATTTGCAATACTCTAGTTTCTTTTGTTTGTCCACACATGCTGCAATTCCCACATGGAAAATGTCCTTTCACTTCAGGCATACCCCACAGTCTAGTTTGTCTAACCTGTGGAGTTCGCATTTCTGTCACATCATTTCTGATTAGAATATTCCGTAGATTCTGACTTTTTCTAAACGCCACTAAAGGAGGCAACACTTCTTTACCACAATAGACTTTCTTCCAAGTTTTCATCACAATGGTTTTGATTTTATAGGACAAATTCGAAAAGGTGTTAACAAAAACAGTGCCAATCTTTTTAGTAGTCTTGTTATTTTTCTCCAGCAATGCCTCGCGATTGTTATTGTAGGCTCTTTTTGAAGCATTTCTTATTACTCTAGACGGATAGCCCTTGGCCAACAGTTTGTTGGTCAATACATCCGCACTTTGAGCAAAATCATCTTTTAGACTACTGTTACGCTTCAGCCTCAAAAATTGTCCGAATGGCAAATTATTCTTTAAATGTTTGGCATGATGGCTGTTGAAGTGTAATAAAGAGTTCCTATCAGTGGTCTTATTGTAGGGCTTCACTTTCAAAAAACCATTGTGATGAAAAATGGTAATGTCTAAAAAATGGGTCTCCAAATCACATATAGACCCAGTAAATTTCAAAAACCGGTTTTGTTGGTTGAGCCATGTCACAAAACTATCAGCCTCTTCTCTTGAGCCATCCCATACAATCAGTATATCATCTATATACCTCAGCCACTTCCTCAAATGATGGATAAAGGGGTTGGTGGCTGGGTATATCACTGCTTTTTCAAAATACTCGACGTAGAGATTAGCTAAATTAGGAGCCATGGCAGCACCCATAGCAGTACCCTCAATCTGTTGAAAAAAAAGTACCTTGAAATTGAAAAAAGTTTTGGGTCAAGGCAAACTCCGTACACCACAAAATAAATGCATTGCTCACAGGATGACCATCCTCTCTATTCATCAACACTTCTTCAACCACCTCTAGTGTGGCTCTTTGGGGTATCACAGTGTACAAAGATTGAATATCCAAGCCTATCAGTAGAGAATGGCCCGGAATAAACTCTATGCTTTCTATTTTGTTAATAGCATCAGTGGTGTCTCTCAAATAACTTTTCATTTTCAAAACAGATGGTCTTAGATAAAAGTCTGCAAATTTGGACAAGGGTTCCAAAATTGAATTAACACCAGATACTATGGGTCTGCCAGGGGGATCAACAAGTCTCTTGGGCAAGATGTAAAAAACAGGTACCCTTCCGTGATCCCTAATTAGAAATTCACATTCCTGCTTACTGATCATTTCAGCGTCAAACGCTGAAGTCACCTTTTCTTTGATAATATTCATAAGTTTAGCAGAGGGGTCATTAGCAAGTCTCAAATAGCTCACATTATCTGATAGTAGTCTTTCACATTCTCTTACATAATCACTACGATTCATCAACACAATAGCTCCTCCCTTATCCGCTTGTCTGATAATCAAGTTATTATCTTTTGCTAACTTTAGTGCCGATGCTTTTTGTAGCCTACTAAAGTTAGAGTTGCGAGACTTTTCACTGGATTCTAACTTGAGAACCTCTGCCAAAACCTGTCTTTCAAAGACAATGGATTCGGCGGTATGGGAATGACTAGGAGCACAGAAAGTAGATGCATTACGCAACCCACTGAAATTGTTGCTGACATATCCTTCATGTTCACTGAAGTATTCGTTCAGACGTACTTTGCGCATAAACGCAAAAAACTCCGTTCTAAATTCAAAAGGATCATGTGATTTAGTAATGACAAAGCTCAGACCCTTATTAAGGGTACTTTCCTCTTCCGAGGAGAGGACATGAGAAGACAAATTTATCACCATTGATTCCTTGTACGACTCCTTGTCCTGACCTGGTTGTCCCAGTCTCCCCGATTCGGGCCTTGTCCTAAAAAAGGCATCCTTTGTCTTTGTCTATTGCCCCCTCTGGGACCCTTTCCTCTTCCTCTACTCACACTTGCCTGTGCTCCAGGATCATTATCTCCTGTCATGCTTTCTTCACTCGAACTGTAGGAAGTATCTCGAAAGTGTACCCGTCTATTATTTCTCGGAGTTTGAGATGTATTGCCAAATTTGTAACCCTCTGTAACAAATGGAAAAGATTTCTCGTGAGAGAAATTGGTAAGATCTTTCTTCAATCTTTTTACCCTTTCTAAAGTGGTATCATATTTAAAGTCAACTAGTCCTTTTAAATGTTGAACTCATTAGTTTTTCCTTTTACTCTTACAGGCTCGGAGGTTCTTTCCTTCCTTTGCCTGTATAGAAGTTTGAATCTACCCTTTCAGCACGGTGTTGAAGAGATTAGTGGATGCTTTTTTTAAAAAAATTTCCCCTGAAGAATGTTCGCCCGAACTGGGCAGTGAAGAACAGAAACATGTTGGGATGGTTGTTGTTTTAGAGACACATTGAGATTTTTTTGTGTTATGTTATGTGATATCTTTTGTGTCATGCAAATAAGTGAATTTTGTATTTCATGTTTTAGTAACTGTTTTTTAGTGTTTAGTACACTGTGTTAGGTGAGGGTAGTGTTTTATGTTTAAATTCAGTTCGAATTATTTGAATAAAAATTTGTTATACACATTTTTTAATCAATCATAGCAGACGGTCCATTTTGTCAGGACTAGTGATGCCGGAAAACCTTATAGAGTTCCTGTGTAAAGGGGGTTGGATGTTAGTAAAACAAGACGTGTTATCTTACTCTTTATTGTATTATACATATTGATATCCCTGTCAGTAGAGTAGGATGTTATTATAGGGACTGTTTATACCTATTTGAACATACTACTCAATTTCTAGACAAACAGTAACACTAAAGTAACACATCCCATCCATAATTAACTACGACTTTGATACATATGCAAATTGCAACATCGCCCCCAGTTTGCCGCCACCCCAGTTAACCATACAGCGCATGCAACATGAACCCCTCGTAATCATGCGGACCTTTCTTGATCTCCATCCACTCCCAACACTTCTCTTAAGTCAAGTCTCGGGACTTGAAACCATTTGGCATATTATATAGTCCCATATATGTCATTATGTGGCAGAGTCTCTCCCAGAGAGGTCCCACTTGCCTCTATCACTAGTAATGGTTTTGCAGAGCGGGTTTACCTCCCTAGCCTCACAAGAGGGGGGGGGAATCCCACTTGGGGAGAAGATACGAATTCCCTTGATTCGTCACAGAACATGGCATGTATCTGTAGAAGGACAAACAGAAAGGAACATTCTACATTGAAGCAGCGCCTTGATACCCTCGGGCCATAGTTTGCGCATTATAAATCCTAAATAAATGGGTAGCGAGTTAAAGCCTGTGCACTGTAGTCCATTCAGTAAGCAGGATCCAGAGCACAGGTTGGCCTTCACCTCTTACGGCTTCCCCAGCTCAGACTTCCAACAAAACACACAGGTGTATGGAGACAATGATATTTCGACTTTCACATGTAATGGCTCGACCCCCATTTCCAGGGGTCCCTGTGGCTCAGGAAAATAAGGCTCAATAACGTTTCTAAAATTGTCATTCAAGTGTGTATCCCCACTGGCTGCCTTTGTTCTGCTGTGTAGCGGCCAATACACCTGTCCCTTGACAACCTGCAATCACTCCTCCCATTCCTTAATCCACGGTTTTGCCACAGAATGAACGCCTAATAGGGGCTGATAGCATGCTCATTTTTTCCAAGCAAGAATCAGTCTTCAAAAACCAAAGGATGGGTCACTTTGAAAAGACAGACCCCTCCAAAATGTGTTTAGTTAACACAGACATGTTTTACCCCACCAGTGGGGCAGTGAATATGAAGATTAATGATCTGTGATCTGATTATCTGCAGGCGGATAGAAAACTGCACCTACTGAAACTGCTTGTGCCCCCCAAAAATTGCTTCAAATTGTTCCACTGCACTTTTGTATTTGAAACCTTAAATAGTTTTTGTTGCCAACATGTGCATGCAGGTTTTCCCAGCTGTACGCAAGCACCCCGCCCCACATAAGCATTTTGAAATGGGCCATCTTCTTCTAGACCTGGTAGAGACTGCATGGTTTAACATTGCGACTGATTGTAGCTGTTGGAAGTCTTGCATTTCGCAAAGGAGGCACAGCACACAGGTCAAACATCTGCAAGTTGCAGCCTCCCATGAATTCACCCCAGTAGACGCCGTTTTTTCCGCTTGCCTGCACTTACACACCATTGCAGTCGTTTTTGGCAAGCATGGAGCTAATGGGCCAATTAACTCCAACTAAATTGTTGCCAACAACTTCATCCAGCGAGGTGTCAAAGAGAAAGAACAAACAGAAGTACAAAAAAAGAAAATCACGGTTACCTACCTTGGCAGGTGGCTGATAAAACAGAGCAATCACCCTAAGCACATTAAAGAGAATTTACCCTATGGGCAATTCCTGCGGTTACGCAGAAATTGCACGTCCCTAGATGACTTTTACCATGACGCTGATTTACTCAGCAACAGACTACAAGAAAGAGGGTATCCCCGGAAGTTGGTGTCCCAATCTTTGAAGAGGGCACGATTCACCTGCCGGGACTCACTCCTCACCCCCAGAACTCGAGAGGAACCCCAGGACCAAATCACGTGTGGTTACGCACGGACAACATGCCTTCCAAATCAAAAAGATCATTCACAAGTACTGGTCTATCGCCAGACTATGTCTCCCTGACCAACAAAAACCAAGATTCACGTACAAAAGAGCACGGAATATTAAAGAACACCTGGTGCATTCTATGTATATTAAGAAATCACCACAAAGCAATCTATGGAACCTAAGACCATTAAAAGGGCATTATCCATGCGGGTCGTGTTCGGTCTGTCAGTTTACGTCCAAAACACAACAATTCCAAGTGGGACAAAAAACCTGGATTCTTAACGATATTTCCAATTGCAAGACTAACCAAGTGGTTTATTGCATAGAATGCCCCTGCAAACTCCGGTACGTAGGGCAAACCATGCACAACGTAGGCACACGGATCTCGGAACATCGGTCACGGATCAGGTGCAAAAACCTTACATCTCCCTTGGTACAACATTATTTGGATAAAAAACACACCACACAAGATATTAGATGGTGGGTTCTTGAAATAGTGCGGGATGGTCCCAACATTCAAGGACGACTGTTGAGCCTAGAATGTAGATGGATTCATAGATTGGATTTGGTGAAACAGGGCCTCAACGAACAACAAATCTTTCCATCTTAATGAGAGTTATTAGTTCCTTGCAGGCCCCCCCAAAATGTGTTATTCACGCTCCGTGAGTACGTCTGTCACCTCAAATGTCCAAGAGGGTCTCCGCCCATTCTTGTGTTGCAGCCCTCAGGTGGGCTTTCACTCTGCAACGAATACGATCCAGCCCGTGGATGGGACAAATCGGCACACATCATGCCGACCATAGAATGCGAGGATCCCTCCTACACTTTCTTAATACAGTGGGGCTTATTTTCTTTCGACTACCACAATTCACTAATACTCTTTGTTGTTTCACAACATATGCTTGTTGCTTTACATTGAGACTCATGCAGCTTCTAGTCCGTGCCCTCTCGGCACGGACTTCCAATCGGGTGGAGTTTAGGTCCGCCACGATTGGTCCGTCTTCGCACACCCACCGTCTCCATCTCACTGATGGAGGCTCGGAGTCACGGCGCCGTCATCCCCGCCGAAGCACCATAACGTTATGTGGTACCTCACTGCGGGGGCACAATTTCAGCAGTCTGTGTTCCCCTTACCTTCCCAGATCCTTCTTTCCCACAGGACGTCCAGGGCCTGAATGAATGGGGGACTCCGCCCCCACTGGCTCTACGTTCTTTATGCACTTGGTTCCGCATTCCTGTAGCGGGAACCAATCCGGCCTTCACACGTGGCGCGCTCCGATTGGCCTTTAAACACACACACCCTCCCGAACAATATATGCCCGGATATGCAGCCGCCGCCGGCCAACAGACACCCGCTAAAGCACAACGTACGTGCGCCTGTGAACACACACACTCCTGTCCGGACAGCACAACGAGGACAGTGCTTCACGGAGTATGTCACAGGTAACATTGGCACTCTGTTTTCCAGCCTAGTACTATCTATCTGACTATATTCCATCTGAATATTCAGAGGCATGTCCTGTTCTAATTTTTGCCCTCAACAACAGGATACACAGGATACCTCCGTTCAGCTTTTAGAGCTCCACTCCGGACATGTTGACGGCATGGTTCCGCCTCGCCGCACCCTGTGATCGGCATCCATTTCCAAGGAGCCATCTACTTTCGAGCCAAGGTACATTTATATGCTAAAATGGTTGGTTTTTTAAAAGCAGGGGTCATATAGGCTTTCTCTAGACGAGACATTCACTATGACCCTGCGGGTGCAGGGTTCTTAATATAGCCCGCGGTTCTCACTGAGCTCCTACTGCACCCACCTGTGACCAGAACTACACATAATGCCAGCGTGCCTATTTTGATTCTTTCCTTGCCTCCATTTCAGAGCAAGCCGGCTTTTTGGCTACTCACGTGTATGGACTGGGACCAGCCACACTTTCACATTCAGCGACAAAACAGTGCTGACTGTTTGGTCCGACCTGTCCGGGGAGCGTGCCTCACAGAGGGATTCATGACAAGGTTTCAGTGGCGAGTCAGGCATGTTTTTCCACCACCACATTTAAATTCAATAGCATGTACTTGCACCCTTGTTACTGCATTACTGTGCCTTTCACTTTATTGAGTGTTTTTTAATAGAACCGATTATACGATTCCCCTTGCACAACACAGTTGTGGGTACTATCTAACCCAGTTATGTCCAGAAAGAACTAAGGTGTTGATACACAAGAATCTCTTATTTATTACTCTTTTCTTGTCTTTGATTTTCTTGCTACAGGGGCCACCCATTTGCCCTGATGAAGGCGGTTCTTGTAGAAAAATACTTATCCGACTGATGTATTTGGAGTTGGATAACTCTTCCGCCGAAACGTGTACCATGTGCAAGGGGGGCATTTGCACCAATAAGTGCCTTTTGGGGTCTATGAACTACCTATTGTCAGGCCAGTACTCGATACCGAGAATCTGACCACGTTCCCCCCTGTCATATTGGCACCTGCAATATGAGATGCTTTATTGAATATAAGCTATTTCATTGAACACAAGTTGATCTCCACATGTGTAACACATGGGTCATGACGTACACTTAGAATCATTTGTGTACCTCTCCCTTACGGGCTATGTATTATACTTTGTATCTAGCAAGCACTAAAAAAGCCTGTACGGTGCATGGTCAATACTGCAAATTTACCCATATACTGAAGCAAAACTTTAATCTTTGATTTCATTATTTATTCATGCTAAGACTATTGGATTTTGTCATATGTAAGTTGTTCATAAATGCTTTCCTTCTCTTTTTTGAATGTTTCTAATTTTAATATAAATCACATTTATTCACAATCATTGTTGTATGCGAGTTTCCTTGTTCAACCCTCTTTTTCTTTCTGGACAATCCCATGGGTCACAAACTCAGAGATCTCACCTATTAGTACCTACAACACCAGGATTCCCAATATCATGATACAGTGGTTTCATTTACTGACAAATATTGGGGACAAACCTGGTCAGTAGCAGCTCTACCTCTCTTTGGTTTTTGTATTTCTTATGCCCGAGTCTGCTACGTGTCACCAAGGGCATACCGAAGCTCTTTGTTTACATGGCTGATAAAACAGAACACCTAGGCTACTTTGTGAGAATTCTCATCAAATGTAGAAAAAACGACATCACAAAATACATGTGAAAACGCTACGACATAACTCAGCAATGGAGTGACACTGGCCCTCGGTGAATGCTGGTGAAATGGCAACGTGTGGCATTATTTCTAAGGAGGCATTACGACGGCTTTGCCTTCTATTCTTATCCTCGAGTTATGGGCAGGTGAAACGAAAGGGCAATGGAAAAATCCCACGCCAGAAAACATTCAGAGCCACAAGAGACATGAGTTCTTGCAAAGGGTTGCCATGGCAAAGTGCAAGTACACGCGGGAATGGACCGGATGTGGTAGACTTTCAGGAAAGAGCAAAGGGGGGGGTTCACACTGCAGACTCAATGAGAAAGCCCCATCCCTGCATCAGGGAGAAAGTGTGGTGGTCCACATACTGCGGAAGGACAGACATTATCTGATAGCTTAGTGCATTTATTCAGTAAGTATCATAGGCTCGCCATTACCATGTGCTCGTACAAGTCAGATTCCCCCACAGGCGACCCTCGGCTATTTTAAGAATAGGAATGTAACAGCACATGCGTTACGTTCTTTGCTTGACAGAGCATAAACGCCTGCCTATGGCCTTCCCTCAACAAGTAGGGATGCGAGTGCAACAATGCAGTCCCCGTATAACAAAGCAGGACAACTAGAATAAATTGGCCTCTGGCCCAAGGCAGGCAGGACTGTTTTGGAAACTGTGCAGGTTGAAAAAGGGTTACCCGTAATTAGAGTGTAAACCCTTTTTTTACGTAGCAGAAGGCACTTCAGTCTGACAGGCCCGTCACTCTATAGACACACTGCAGAAGCCTCTGTGCTTCAAACTACAGAGGAATTGCTGGGACTCTGCCCACCACACTTCAGAGCCACTGCATACACCATGGATGCATTTCAGATGCCTCATAATGGGGGGTTAGGGCGGGGACTGGAAAGGTTACAGGTACAGAACTTAGATTTTGCGATGGGAATGGCATTGGTTAAATGCCCTTCAAAATGGGGTTCTGAAGGCATCACAGACGTCTGTCTCACAAGTGCATATCCATTGATTGGCCTAGACTGTGAGACATTTTAAGTGTCTTCACTCCTCAACATATGGAGGTATTGAAGGTCTCGAGCTCTCAGGCTACAGGGAACTGCAGGGCTCTGTAGCCGTGCTGGGACACAGCGACACTGCAGCATTGTCTCCTAGTACCCGTGCACCCACAATCACAGACACATCCTTGCATAGTAAAGGCCGCATTATCTGGCATGGCAGGCTGGTCTCCTTAGGGAAGGAGATATGCCAAGTGCTGCTGGCTTTTCTATAATGTCCTGAGCTCAGGCCCTCTCAGGCAGCATGCATCAAGCCTCCACCGACACATATGGCCTGGAGCAGCATCCAGAGCAGGGGTCCTACAGGAGGAGTTTAGAGTATTATGTGATTGACTGTAATATTCTCTGTTAAATAATGCAAACTCAAAAGGGCTTTATATTGAAATATTAAGCAATTCATTTTAAGCAGGCAATTCACAAAAACATGCAATGTTGTTGGATTTAATGAAAGAAAAAAGTAATTTAAAAATAGTTTCTGCAGGTTTATCATCATCTGAAAGATAATAAACTGTCCAGCTTGAGTTTTAATATTATATAAGGAAATGTTACCCTCAACATTTTTACAAAATCACGTGAGAAGTCCAGTATATTGTAAAGGGAAGGCAACTCAAAACCTGAACAGTAAAAATAATCCAAAAGGCCAAAGAATCACTACACCTCTTTACAAGGGAAAACAAGGTTTATCACACTGACACAGTGCTCTTCACGGTGCTCTTCACTTCCCAAGAGGTCACAGGTTATATAGCGGCAAACCGCAAAATCTGAATACATAGGTTACAATGTTTTCCCACCACCCTCAAGGGCTACCACCTTTAAAACATGCGAATACCACCTTTAGAACATGCTAATACCCCCCCCTATAGTCCTTGGACTGATTGGCAACACCTTATCTAAACCCATTCCCCTAGACACGTGGGCCACTACATCATCACTATTGTATCCAGGTATGGGATTGGTTGTGTTGGCACATTAATAAATCTTGACCGTCATGTGATGTGCACCCCACCCATCAGACACGATCGAAGTAAACTGGCAAGGCCAACTCTGCTTTCAGAAGACAATAGGCCTAAGTTACACCCCCAAACTTGTACTGAATTTATTGCCATCACCTCTGCTCCTCCCATCCCAAATTACAGAACTTTCCAGACATGGCTCCCCCATCATCGCCTTCAAACCCCAGGGGCCCAGTTATGACATCACCGTGGCAGCGCTCGTGTCTGAATTTCAGGAATGTATTACCTTAAGTTGTGCATCTACGTGTAATTCAAATGGGATGACCGCTCCTTGGGTAGGGGCAGTAGTGCACTAAATCGTCTCCTTGCCCATTGGCATCATAAAACCTTATGCCCTATTCTCATGATTATTTCCTTCCTGCTCTCCTCACAATAACCATTCCATTCCAACCACGCCCAGGCCCTGCAGCTAGAGTTTATCTGTGCACCATGGGTGCCTCTGACTTCGGCTTCTCTACTGGGGAGGGGATTTGTTTATGGAGCTGAGCTGAACAGACCTGCAGCTCCACATAGGGGCCTGCATTCTACTCTGTTCATCGTGTATATGCCTGAACATCCAATATGGCAACACTTTTGCCATGTTAACACGCTGACCTCACTTATACCACAGTATCTTTCTGACTCCATCTTCTACCCGTTTCATCTCTTTCCGCACACCTCACTACAAAACATAACTTTGGATACCCCAACTAAACATAGGGCCTATAATAAATCTATAGCCTCTGCAACCGCAACATTTATATTTTTGTTGCTCCTGTGTTGAGATTTATTTATTGTTTGCTCGTTAGGCGCAGGAAATAAATGCTGTTTCATAGCGCCCACCGGGCAGCAGGTACGAAGCATGGGATAGCAGTAGAATTAAATACAACAACAAATGTATTGTATTCAGAACCACAGGTGAAGGGCAAGGTATGCGGCCAGGAGCAGCGTGGATGGAAAGTGTGAATCTCCAGCGCTGAGGATGTGCCAAGGCAAGTGCTGTAGGAAGACAGAAGCTAGGAAAATTGTGTGTGAATGGTCAGAGACCCTGAGGATGCATAAGGGTCCAAGACACCAATCACATCATCTGTGAGATTAGCAAAGGAAGGCAGAAGGGAAGGAGGAGGAAAAGAGGAGTCTTGAGGTGTTTTCAGAACTTAAGAAGGTTCTGCTCAAAACGCAGAGGGAGAGGGAGGCTGTTCCAAAGGAGGGATACAGCTGTGGAAAGCGAGTGGCCTCCTGCTCTCTGTTTAGCCAAATGCTTTACACACACAGAGTTGATGCCAGAGGAGCATAGAGGTCTAGAAGGAGAGTATGTGATTAGAGAGAGTTGCAGATAGTGTGGTCCCCGGCCCCAGCCATGTGGATGATGTAGAGGGATTTGAATATGATCTGTGCAGCAACCAGGAGCCAGTGGAGGCTTTTTAGGGCAGGGGAGATTCTGTCCCTGGGCTTAAGGCCAAGGATAAGTCTTTCTGCTCTATTATGGATTAGCTGAAGGGATCGCAGAGTGGAAGAAGGTAGATTAAGGAGGACGCGGTTGCAATAGTCAATCCTAGAGGGAAACGGGGCTCAGGAAACATTGAGCTTCTAGGGGAAGTGAGAAATGGGAGAATACGTGGGTATCTTGATATGTGTCAAAAGTAACTACAAATGAAACATGTGCCTTCTGCCGCATCATCCTCACTCTGCTCACACGATGATATGTGCTATTAGGTTTTTCTGAGCCTGAATCTTTTTGCCTGCCTGGGACGCTGTGCATGCATCTCAACAATATATATGAACCAAAAAAACTCGTTGCGTGTTGTTATAGGTGAAAATGGGGAAAATTGAACATTTCTCTTATATGGGAAAGGATACACTATATGTAGTTTTGACATTCTGTGAACTTCGTTTCACCTGAAACTATATGTTTGTGTCATTGACAGCTTTCTTGAAAAGAGGAATTCACAAGTCCCACGATCTATAACTTTGGCAGGGAAGACTTGATGTAGCCAACTGTGTTTACCTGACTATTTTCAAACTGCAAAAATAAATTCAAAAATAAATTTTAAAAAAATCCCAGATCAGGGATTTCATGGCCTTACATTCTTAAGCCAGGTTTGAAAGGCCACCCTGGGAAAAGATGGACATCCGTTTGGTTGACTTCAAGAGAAACCATGCCTACACAGACCCCAATAGCAGACCTTAGCAGAGCAATACAGCTTCATGAAGAATGTATCTTTTGTATTAAACCATCTGTTAAATTAATCCCTTTGCTCAACTGAATGTCATTACAGGAGATCAAATGGCTTGGTTTCTACAAGGGGCAAGCCATTCATGTATATTAAGATAAATCTGATAGCAAAATATGAACCCATTTAAAGTTACACAGGGAAATGCATTTTTATTTGCAACTTTAGAACCCTTGGTCCAATTCAAACCCAGGCACAGATTTAGAGGGAAAATGAAGATCAGATGCATGTAAAAAGGATTTATTCAAATGGATGAATTATGCATGAGCTCACATTTTAATATGGCAATGTTTATTTATAAAGCACCTTTACACAGGCAAGTGTTTCAAAGCGCTCAAGGAGGGTGGTAACATGGGGAGCAATGGTCGCTCAGAGCCCTTGAAATTCACAGACAATAATAGTCTGCACATGCAGGGTAAGTGCATATAATACATTTAACAGTTGAGACACAGAAATTGGGCCTGAACACGATTCTGCAGTTTTTTACAAAGTGCGTTTAGGGTGAGGACAAGGAAGACCAGACAGATGATCTTCAGGCGCAGCGTATTCGGATCGTGCAAGTGCACCGTGCAAGCATGCAGTGACAAAAACAAAGGAAGTCTCCAGATTCAGAATACTTTGGTGAACCTGCATATAGAATTCTTAGAATTCTCTGTATGGGCATGTGATATTAATAACAAAATTGAATGTATATTTCAGTGCAATATGAATCTTCATGCCTAATGGAAGAGCTACATTATCATGGACACATCTCCTTATGACACAGAAAGTATATTGGGCCAACAGAAGACAGTAATATGGCTGTAAAAGGTGGGAATTATATGAAGGAAACCTATCGTATGCTCAGTCGAATTTGGTCAAATGATGCTGCCTGGTTGAATTTTGCATCTGGGTATTTAAACTTAAACACATTGGAAGGAGCGAGAGTATTGAAAACGCAAGAGAGCCCATCCGGCAAGGGCACAGCGGATCGGGATTCCAACTGGAAATAGCTCAAGTGAAATCTCCTTAAGAAGGCAGTTTTCAGATAGGAAGAACGCACAGGCATTTCTCAAGGCAGAACCAGAATACCTGAGTGATTTTGGGAGCAGGTTCACAGACTGAAAGAGAAAAGATTATCCGCTGATGTGGCGGTTGTCCCTCCTCGCCCTGGGCCGTTAAAATACAAACCAAAAGCTAGTACAATAATCCCAGAATATTTACATAAATGTCCCAAAAATTTATTAAATGCCAAATAGCAATTAACAGTATTTTGGGGAACCCGGTTTACAAGGTATGAAAGACAAAAAGTTATACAAGACATTGTGCTTTGTGATGAATAACTAACATTGAAACGCTACGTAGATTCACCATAATAAGGTTTTTCTCCGGCAATTTGTGATTGCTGTCTGTCTATAGTTAATAATGTAAATGAAATAAATTCTGCAGTGTTGAACCAGATACCCCACGAATAGTGAGTTAGGTGCCGCCATGCCCACATGCCAAAAACAGGAAACAGAATTCCGGAACCCAAGCCATTAAAATTATGTGCAACCAATTTAACACCACAAAGATATCCAGTTATATCGATGCCCTTGCTAGGAGCTAATAGTTTGTCACAGATAGCGTCCAACATTTTAGACTTGAATCTGTCCTAGATTCAGAGAACCATATGTTAGAGGAAATAGCAAGTTACTTTCTTACCTGGTAACATTCTTTCGATGGGATGGTCCAACAACGTATTCCATATCTATGACAGGTAATGTCCACAGCTGTGCTGCTTCGGAAAATCTTTGGCGTCTGCATCCTGCGTCGATGACGTCGATGCGCCATCCCCGAGGACCTCGTCTGACGGCCGATGTCACCCGATGTGATAAGTAGGACGCACGACACCCATAGCCTCAGTTATAGTTTTTTCCCAGAACGTGTACCACCAGTTTTCTGCCAGTCAGACACACAATGCCTTGCGGAACACAAGCTGCAATCGCAAAAGAAATTCTGCAGCGGGGAAGGCAGGGAGGGAGCGATATGGAATACGTCGTCGGACCATCCCATCGAAAGAACGTTACCAGGTAAGAAAGTAACTTGTTCTTCGAGGGGATTGGGTCCTCCGACGTATTCCATATCTATGACAGGCTCGCAAAGCAGTACCAAGCAAGGAGGTGGGAAAGAATTTAGAATGCAAATTTAGCATGCCCAATCAAATTGCAGAATAGAGAACTGCCTTGCCAAAGGTCAGATCTTGCCCTCTGATGGAATCGAGGGGGTAGTGACGTACAAAAGTATGTACTGATGCCCAGGTGGCTGCATCACAGATGTGACGAATAGGAACTCCCCTCTGCAGGGCGGTGCACGCAGCCACTCCCCTGGTAGAATGGGCCTGCAAGCCAGCCGGAGGATCCTTACCCGTCAAGCGGTAACACTCGGAGATAGCTAAAATAATCCAACAAGACAAAGTCTGTTTCGTCACAGCTTGTCCCAAATGCTTTCCAGCGTAACCAATGAAAAGTTGATCGTCCATTCTGACCCAGGACATGCGCGAAATATAAAAACTCAATGCTCTCCGAGGATCAAGCCTATGAAGCCTCTCCTCTTCCTTAGCAGGATGTGGAGGAGGATAGAACACCGGAAGAACAACCTTCTGGCTCAAATGAAATTCCGAAACCACCTTCGGAAGAAAAGAAGGACGAAGTCTGAGGACAACCCTGTCCTTATGAAACACAGTGTAGGGTGGCTTAACTGAAAGTGCCTGTAACTCACTCACTCACTCTGCGAGCGGAAGTAACCGCAACCAAAAACACAGTTTCAGAGTTAACAGCCTCAAAGGGCAAGAATGTAAAGGCTCAAACGGAGCACCCATAAGAAACTTAAGAACAAGGTTCAAATCCCAACCTGGCACCAGAAAAGGTGACGGAGGGAACACATTAGTGAGCCCTTTCAAGAACTGCGAAATTAAAGGAATCTTAAAATAGGAACACTCTTCAGACGAGCGCTTAAATATGGACAGCGCTGCCAGGTAACCTTTAATGGTCCCCACTTGCAAGCCCCTCTGGGCCAAAGAAAGCAAAAAAGATACAACCATGGGAATGTCACAATCAAAAGGATCCACATTCTTAACTTTGCACCAGTCGCAGAACTTTCTCCAACGGCAACAGTACAGAGACTTTGTTGCCGGCCGCCTAGCCGAGAGCAACACCTCCATCACGTCTTCAGGGAGGTCCCAATCCTTATACCTCAACCTTTCAGAAGCCAAGCGTGAAGGTTGAGGGATCTGACCTCTGGATGGAGAACCTCACCCCCCTCTCGTGAGAGCAGATCGTCTCGGTAGGGAAGACGATGTGGAGGGCAGATGGACAAGTCTCGAAGGTCCGGGTACCACGTCCTCCGGGCCCACGCCGGAGCAATGAGGATCATCCGGGAACCGAACCTCCGTAACCTCCGCAGTACTTGCGGGGTGACGGGGACTGGAGGAAACGCGTACAGCAGTGGGAATGACCACTCCACCACGAACGCGTCCCCTAAGGCTCCTTTTGGAGGAAATTCCCGCAAGCAAAACCTTACGCACTTGCGGTTGACACTGGAGGCGAAGAGATCCACTTGAGGGGTACCCCAAAGGGCGAAGCTCTCCAGGAGAATCTCCTGAGCCAGCTCTCACTCGTGAGAGATCGTGCTCTGCCTGCTCAGAGCATCCGCCGTCACGTTGTCGTCTCCGGCCAGATGAACCGCCGAGATCGAAACTTCCTGCTGGATGGCCCAGAACTCAAGCTGCATCACCTTCCTGCACAGCGGAAGTGACCCTGCCCCCCCCCTTTTTGTTGAGGTAGTGCATTGCCACTGTGTTGTCCGTTAGAATCAGGACACTCTTTCCACGCAGTCCGCAAAAAAGCCTTCAGGGCTAGCCTGACGGCCCTCAGCTCCAACAGATTGATATGGAGTCTGGACTCCGACGGAGACCGACGACCGCTGACTGTCAACTCGTTGGCATGAGCTCCCCATCCCGTGAGGGATGCATCCGTCACGATCGTCACCTCCGGCCAGGGCAGCCAAAATGGGGCCCCCTTCATCAGATTGCCCTCGACGGCCCACCATAGAAGGTCCCGGGCTACCGAGGGCGGCACCTGAACAGGGTCCGACAGCCTGCCGGAGGACTGAGACCACTGGAGCTTGAGTGCCCACTGCAAAGATCTCATCCGCAGACGAGCCTCTGGCACCAGAAGAATGCAGGATGCCATGAGGCCGAGCAGTCTCAAGAACTCGGACGCTGGGAGATCCTGGGCGAATTGAAACTTGTTCACCATCTGCTGAATGTGAAGAGCCCTCACCTGAGGAGGAAAACACTGCCCCAGGGACGTGTCGAGCACTGCTCCGATGTACTGGAGCCGCTGCGTTGGTGTCAAATGGGACTTCTTTAAATTGAGGGAGAAGCCCAGCCTGTGAAGGGAGTGGCAGGTGACGGACAGATGATCCAGGACTTGCTCGAGAGAGCTCCCCCTGATCAACCAATCATCCAGGTAGGGGTAGACGTGAATCCCCACTTTCCTGAGATGCGCTGCCACCACCACCATGAGCTTGGTGAAAACCCTCGGGCGGAGGTCAATCCGAATGGCAGGACCCGAAACTGAAAGTGCGAGTCGCCAACCGCGAACCTCAGGTACTTCTTGTGCTTGGGATGGATCGGCACATGGAAGTAAGTATCCTTGAGGTTGAGAGACACCAACCAGTCCTGAAGTTGAAGGGCCTGGAGGACTTGAGAAAGAGTCACCATCTTGAACTTGTCCTTCCTGAGGAGTTTGTTCAAACCGCGCAAGTCCATGATGGGTCTCAATCCCCCGTCTTTCTTCGAAACTAAAAAATAAGGGGAATACCATCCCTTGTTCCTCTCCGCTACAGGCACCAGTTCTATGGCGCCTTTCTCCAGCAGGGCTTGAATTTCCTGCGCAAGGAGCGGATCCGGACACTTCAAAGAGAGGTTCCCTGGTGGATTGTCGTGAGGCCTCTGCCGAAAAGGAAGACAGTAGCTGTGGGATATGATCTCCAGAACCCACACATCCGAAGTAATGGCTTGCCACTCTACAAGATGCTGCGCCAGCCTTCCCCCAACCGGCGAACCATGAGACCTGGCCTCATGACTGAGTGGTAGCGGCTGCGGCGTTGCCTGAGGGCAAAGAGGCAACTGCCCGAGCGGCCTTGGCACCTCGAGTACCTTTGTTTCCACCTCTGGCACTCTTACGATGGCCTCTTTGACTGCTAGCTCCCCTCGCTTTACTGAAGGACGAGTAATAGCGAAAGGAACCTCCCTCCCATTGCTGTCCCCTAGGACGAAAAGGCGGATGTTGGCGAACTGCAGCGCCCAACGACTTCGCTGCAGCTTTGGAGGTCTGCAACCTCTCAAGGCTCTCGTCAGCCTTGCTGCCAAAAAGGTGTTCACCGTCAAAGGGCATGTTGAGGAGCCGGGACTGCACATCAGGAGCGAACCCAGACTTCCGCAACCATGCAAACCTGCGCATTACGGTGCTCGCCGCCATGGACCGGCTGACACAATCTGCCAAGTCCAAACCCGACTGAACGGCCTCACACATGGCATCCTTGCCATCCTGAACCATAGCAAGGAAACCATCCCGTTTGTCGCCTTCGGGAATATGTTCAGCCGCTAATGCAACACAGTTCCACAGAGTGTGTGTGAAACGAGACAAAGCACATATGGAGTTGGCCGCCTGAAGCGCCATAACCCCCCGAAGAAAACACTTTCTTCGCCCAGCCATCAAAACGTTTGTCGTCCCTATCCGGAGGGATGGTAGGATACGACGCCTGCTTTGCCGGGGCCGTAGCCGCCTGCACCACCAAACTCTCCGGAGTGGGGTGCCTGGACAAGTAACAGGGGTCGCTACTGGCTGGATGGTATTTTCGCGACAAAGACTTGCGCACTGCCGGGAGACTCTCCGGAGCAGTCCAAGCCGCCGCCACCCTTCTCTGCAGAGCCATATGAAACGGCAAAACTGGGTCAGTGGGGGGACCGAGATCATCTTGACCAACCCAAATACTCGGTGACCCGAGACATAAGGCGCCGATATGAAGAATCGGCATGAGTGCCAGGCTCCGGCCTACAAAACTCCACCTCCGGAGAGGTGTCCAGTCCACTGGCATCATGCAGTGACTGCCTCAGGTCATTAAACTGGCTATGGCCCAAGATAAGCTCATCTGGAACCGTAACCGGAACCAAGCCGTCAGAGCCTTCATCACCCTCTGAAATGTACTCCAGGCGGGGAGAGGAAGACCTCTGGGACCAAAGCAGTGCCTGACCTTAGCCAGAGCCTTTCTAGGGGCCAACCCCGTGCCACAGGGCCCCTCCGACACCACCGCCTCGAAAGGCGTCGAGGGTGTCAAACGAGTCGGCGTCGACAGAAAAGGCGTCCACGTCGAACGAATCGGCGTTGATGTCAGCTGCAGCGCCGCCAGCATCGACACAGGCCTCGAAGCCGGAGCTCCGAGCGTGTCTCTCGACGACCTAGGCGCCGACGACCCCCTCGGAGGCGGAGCCTCGAGAGAAATCGTCGACGACCTCGGCGCCACAGGCGTCAACGTCTTCTTCGAAGACGACACAGGAGCACGCGGTCTCGAGCGTGTCGAGGACCGGGACCTGGAACGGGCATGGCGAGAATCGCTACCCTTGTCCGAGCGGGACCTCTCCCGCGAGCCGTGCCGACCACCCGAGCCCAAAGGCGTACGAGCGGTGTCTCTCGACCGGTGCCGACCGACCCCACTCGGAGGCGCGGACGGACCGGTGCCCTGCGATTCAAGAATCACTAGCATCTGCTTCCCGAAGGAAGCCCATTCCTCCGGTGTCGCTTGCATGGAGGAATAAGCGACCCACCGACGGGCGGAGTCCTCGGAAGAGAACGGGGAAGGCGACCTATGCCGGCGCTTCCGGGAATGCCTCGAAGAGGCAGAGGAGTGGCGAGACCGACTCCTGGAAGGAGACCCACTGGACTTCCGACGATGACACGGAGAGTCGCGCCTCGAGTCATTCGTCAAAAGCCCTGCAGACCTCGACTTCCGGGGCTTAGACACCCGGCCTACCGACAGCTTCTTCTTGCGTTCCCACAAGACCTTTGCCGTGAGCGACTGACAGTCGACACAGTCGTCCGTATCGTGGGCCTCCCGAGGCACCAGAGGCAGGCGTCGTGCGAGTCCATGACCGACATCTTGGACCCACACTCCCCGCATTTCTTGAAGCCCGGACGCGGGGTTGAAGACGAAGTAGACATCGCCACGAACAGGTCACCACAAAAAACCAAACAGGTTCAACGAATCGAGAATCCGAAAACAGCAAACTCCAATGAGTCGAGGCGTACCGAGATTCACAAAGTGAACACGTTCGCGGAAAAAACGGAACTGAGGCTATGGGCGTCGTGCGTCCTACTTATCACATCGGGTGACGTCGGCCGTCAGAGGAGGTCCTCGGGGACGGCGCATCGATGCAGGACGCAGACGCCAAAGATTTTCCAAAGCAGCACAGCTGTGGACATTACCTGTCATAGATATGGAATATGTCGGAGGACCCAATCCCCTCGAATATATGTTTCTCGGATGATAAGAATGGTCAATGGTTTCAGAGAAAACCAAGTGAATAGTTTTGCTTCAAAACTTTTAGCTTTTTTTTTTAATGAAGCAACCAATGTCAATATTGTGGAGTAGCTTATTATTTTGCCTAGACTAGTAATTCATATTTGTATGTATGTTGGTTTATGCTTTTGGAATTTAAACATTAGCGGGCCAACAGCCAGCAGGTCGCATTTTCTTAGACGAGCTCCCTGTATTTATTTTAAATACTTTGGGTGACATATACAGCATTGAAAGATAATTCCTTGATTCGTTATTTTAAATAAAACAAAATATTCAGATTAAAAACAGACTTTTTTTGTCAGAGGTAGGATTGTTGTGTTGAGGGCTCTGGCCTGACCCCCCCCCCCTTTCCGGCGAGTGTATGCCCAAAGCAGGGGCTGGCCACAAGTGTCACTGGGTGCTCGCCCAATCTCCTACTAAAAAAAATAAGTAAACAAAAAAAAAAAATAAGTACTGCTGTACGGTTACCAGTGCATTTCTGAAGGTTTGCTTCAATGCCTTAGGCAGTGAATTCGTAATAAATGTTTTTGAGGAATCCCTCACATAGCCAGACAGACCCAAGGAACAGCCCTCCAGTGCATGTATCCCCCTCCTATGGGTCAACGATAGCAGGTCTGTGCTGTGAACGTCCTTGTACCTCCACGCTCAGTGATGGGCTCGGCCTTTTAGTGTGTGGCACCCTCCCCGGGAAGGCATATGTAGAGGAAAAACGAGGATCCAAAAGTAGGAACCCTCCCGTCCCCTGCACTCTATCATAAATCCATCAAAGGATGGTTCAACAAACTTTCAAAAGCATTAGTAATAGTTAAACAATAGTTTTCAAATTAGATAGAAAATAAAAATAAACATTCAATGATTTCATAAAGACACCAAAAGGTGGTTTTAATTATAGTCACAATTAGTTAACCATAAAGCCTTAGTGTACAAAAAGCCAAAATGACTGTCTAAAAAATACCATGAAAACAATAAGCAATGATAGTCCATGTATACAATTTATGGCTGACGCGTTTCGGGATACATATCCCTTCTTCTTGAGCCTCGTTGATTTGGACTGCGGAACCTAAATAAACATAAAGAGCTGTTTCAATACACAACATGTTCATATATTAGACATTAAACAAAGTAATTATTATTGATCTCACATAGACATTACATGTATTGGTCTATCCAATTGGGTGTAGTTCAAAGACATCTATAAAGGATGTTAATCCGAGTCATCCCAGTTAGAGGGGTCCCACCCGGGATCAGTGCGCCAGAGAGTGTACATTAATTACTACAGAAGTAATCAAGAAGAGTTGCTAGCGGTTTGAGATATAGAGTAATGGAGTCTCCTTATTTTTGATTTTAGGCGTGAGAAGTTGTTCCTTGCTAACCTTAGAGGATCTCTCCTTGGCTTCTTCCAGGACAGGTTGTGGGTAGCCCCTCTTTTTAAATTTATCCAACAACTTGGTACATTCAACGTCGAGTCCTTCAGGATCAGAGACTATCCTTTTCAACCTTAGGATTTGGCTGTAGGGCAAACTACTTAGCATTGACTTTGGATGGAAACTCGAGAAGTGCAATAGGTTGTTCACATCTGTCGGTTTGTGGTAGACGTTAGTTGCAATTCGAATTGTACTTATGTAATAGTTAAAATTTCTACCTGAATAGACATATCAAATGTCATTAGCCGTTACCAACAGTGGAATAACTGTTAAAGTCTAATCAGTCCGGGACATGTTGACCGGCCCACTGTTCATAAGCTCAAGCTCTGAAGTATGGTGTGGGTTCTATCTACAGCATATTGGCATCTGTTTCTTTTCTGAGGTGTTTTCCACTTGGGTGCGAGTTCGCTTTCCAGACATACACATTCAATCTGAACCAAACCATGGAAATTGAAATGTTGTTCCATCAGGGGGATCCTTACTGTGGCCACAGTGTGTAGTGCGCACGCTTATTTACCATAGTCAATTCACATAACTAACCCTCTTCTTTGGTTTAGACCAACATGAAGGACTTAACATTTTACATTCCTTACTTTACACAATATAGTGTTTTACGGGTCCTTAAATTGTTCTACATTAATGAGCAGACATTGTCTATATGCTGCAGCAGTCACTTTTTCCATTCTACTAAGTACATTCCAAAATGGTGCTCCCATTTGCACCAGTCTAAGAGCCACTTTTTGTATTGTGTGCTCACTTAGGACGTCTTCTATGTTTACCACGCACACGCTTAGTCCTAGATGGGCTACTGTCTGTGTCAAGGGTTGTCAGGGTTACCAGTAGACCCACCTCAGCCAGCACGGGGGACGCATCCTCCTGCTCGGAGGCGCTCGCATTCGGGAAGCGTTCATCCGCTATTGCGGCTGTTTTTCTACACGTGTCCAAGTATCCCTTTGGATTCCATTACAGAGGTGAATATAATATTTGTTTACAGATTGTCAACTCAATGCAGACACAGACCCCGCAGTTCCGCCTTGTGGAACTGATTGAGCTCTCTTATCTCTCTATTTCTCCATACAGAACAATCTGTCCTGTTTGCGAAATAACCTGGGACACTTTAAGATCACCGTGCTAGCGGAGTACACACTCGTTTTCTCCCGTCAGATTTTACGACTTTAGAGGTAAGCCGTGACTTTATAATTGGCCCTGCTTTTTAGCGCTAACTATATAAAAACCATACTAGTGTGTTGACCTCTTATGTGGGAAGTTAATATTTTATCCTTAGACTCGCTTTGTTCTTGTTTGACCCGTAGGCACTATGCACTTTTGAAAAGAGCAGTTCTCCTTCACTGACCGGCGGAAAGAATTGGCACAAACGGTTTTACCATGCTTTGAGTGGAAATTTACACTTGACCTTGATTTAAACTTAAGGTACGCCACTATTCGAATTCCTTGAATATAATTAATGGAGGCTGATGTAACTGATGGACATGCCATTATTTGCATTATTTGAATGGCTTTGATATATGTAATGGAGGCCGTTGACACTGATAGGCAACCGCTAGCAACTCTTCTTGATTACTTCTGTAGTAATTAATGTACACTCTCTGGCGCACTGATCCCGGGTGGGACCCCTCTAACTGGGATGACTCGGATTAACATCCTTTATAGATGTCTTTGAACTACACCCAATTGGATAGACCAATACATGTAATGTCTATGTGAGATCAATAATAATTACTTTGTTTAATGTCTAATATATGAACATGTTGTGTATTGAAACAGCTCTTTATGTTTATTTAGGTTCCGCAGTCCAAATCAACTAGGCTCAAGAAGAAGGGATATGTATCCCGAAACGCGTCAGCCATAAATTGTATACATGGACTATCATTGCTTATTGTTTTCATGGTATTTTTTAGACAGTCATTTTGGCTTTTTGTACACTGGCTTTATGGTTAACTAATTGTGACTATAATTAAAACCACCTTTTGGTGTCTTTATGAAATCATTGAATGTTTATTTTTATTTTCTATCTAATTTGAAAACTATTGTTTAACTATTACTAATGCTTTTGAAAGTTTGTTGAACCATCCTTTGATGGATTTATGATAGAGTGCAGGGGACGGGAGGGTTCCTACTTTTGTATCCTCGTTTTTCCTCTACATATACTGTTGCAGTGATCCTGTGCCAGGTTCACGTTTCCTCCCCCGCACCTCAAAAAAAGTATTGATATTATTTTACACCATTAATTAAACTAATTTCTAAATATATAATATTAGGGAGTGCTTCTACTGATCCACCCTTTTTCACCCTCCCCGGGAAGGCAAACAGAAGGCTTTGTGCTCCCCTTGGCTCAATCCTTTTACCAGGACACGGATGTGCACAGATCAGCGTCACAGTGAGCCCCCAGATGATTATTTGTGAATTTTGCGACAGAGGCGTTGCTAGGGGCGGGGGATTAAGGGGGCTATAGCCCCTGGTCTTTTGGTTGTAGCCCCGGATAGAATCTCAGAAGCTACAACCAAATGGCTAGCTAGCCCCCAGTCCCAACAGTTCCAACATTAGCGTAGCCCCGGGTCTCTTCCAGACCTAGCAACACGGGTATGCCTGTATTCCGCCGCCTGACTGCCAGCATCGTGAGGGTCTAGTAAAGGGTAGAGCAGAGGCACGGCTCTGGCCATGCACACAAAATGCAAAGGTACTCCTTTTATCAACCTCAGGGGGGGGGGGGGGTGAATGCTGATAGGAGGCGGGCCTACAGGGGTTCAAACCTGTCATGTCAGACATGTCAGGGACATGTCAGAGCGCATGATGAACTCAAGCGCACAAGATGCTGCATGTCCCATGCCCTTATTAAGGTGCGGTTACATCATGACAAAGTCTCCGTTTATTTGGCAGGCTTCTCATTCCCTGAGGTCTTGCACACTCTTGAGAACCAAGGCGGATGCCTCCTCACAGGGTGTAATCGCTGCTTCCTCCGCTTAATTCTTTATCCTCTTCACTACTGCGAGGAGGCACCATTGTATTTGAGCAGTCCATTTCACCTTCTTCATTCTCATTCTCTCTCGCTTTCTCCCCAGGTTCTCCTTTTTATTATGGTTTTCGGTTTCGTTTGGTACAAAGCCACGTTTTCCATGTTCCAAAATCTTCCATCCATTTTCTTTCACTATTTTTCCCTGGTTCTGTGAGCTTGCATTGGTGCCGTGTAGTTTGCCTCAGTGAGTATGTGGCAACTTGAATGTCAGCGGGTTGAGCGCTCACTGCTGCAATCTGTACACTTTTCCTGACACAGTTTGCAGCAAAATAGATCCACAAGAGTGACACTGAAAATGTTCACTTTAAAGCTCACCCTTCTCATATTTAACTGCCTCTTGCCATACCATTGCTCCATGGTATTATTGATGTTTCGTCACCTTTTTTTGACCCCCGACACAGCTTCCCGACACAGCTTCCCTCCTCCGTACTCCCCCTCGTTTTGTGCAGCCATTTTCCTGGCTCGGCCCGTGGCGGGCTACTAGAGCCAGGCCTGACGCCAGGCTCAGTCCTGGCTCGGCCCTACCCATGACATCTCTGGCTCCCCCGCCTCTAGTTGGGGGACGATGGATGTTAATAGGCAGGAGATTGCGCAGTCTGGGGGTGTAGGACGACAATGTATGTTTTCTTGAGCTTGCCTACTTACTATTCGGAAGTAGTGTCTGGCTAGGGAGTGGCTCTTTGAGTTGTGGAGTCGGTCAGAGAGGGATAACTTCCTTGTCAGCTAGAAGGCCCATTGCATCACCACATCTTTTCAGAGGATGCCGACAGCTTGGAAGAATAGGAAAAGGGTCTGTGGTGAGCGCCAGCTGTGCTCTAATGACAATGTGGCGCCTGCCACACCTTCTGCCACCACGCCAGCTCGGGGGAGCGCCTGAAAGACTCCACAGAGCTGGCGTGGTGGGGGGCTAATGGCGCCTTTTCTTGTGAAAGGTGTCCACGGCGGAGGGGCGCATTTAAATGCACCCACCGCCGCGGTCACCTTTTACAGTAAAAGGCCGCCTGCTGTGCCTTGTCCCACAAAGTCAGCTCGGGTAGCCCTTGAAAGGCTCCTCCGAGCTGGAGTGGCAGGGGCAAAAGGCGCCCTGGGGGGCGTGGCACCCCGGGCAGTCGCCCGGCTCGCCCCCCTCCTAAGGCCGGCTCTGAGTGCATGGATTGGATGCCAGGGGGCATGGTTGTGGACCCATTCGGGAGGCACAGCACTTGCGTTCGGAAAGTTGATTTGTAGTTGGATTCTGGTAGGAATGTTTTCATGCTGCTCAGGTTGGAAAGTGTTACAATGCCATCAAGAACCCGATTCACATTTGGGCATAAAATGGGCTTGGTCTTTGTAAATGCTCATGAAGCACGAAGCAGGACGCCAGTTCAGGACATTAGTTTTACGCCTCGATTCTGATGGCGACACGGATTTTGGTGCATGATGTGCTTCAAATAGGTTCTTCATACGTGTAATGTCACCCATGTTGTACTGTGGCGTGTACTCTCTGAGGTCTACTAAATGGGGACACGGATATAGTAGATGTACTACATATTGTGATGGCATGCTGAGGTCCCACGCAGCACAGCAACACCAGTGGCAGCTACTTGCACTGGTTATATCTGTGTCGGAACTGCATGTGAATACATGCGATCCAAAACAGTTTCCAGGATATAAAGTAAACCATTACTAAAAAACCGAAAGAGTCGTAACATTCAATTAAGAGCCACTCTCCGTAATGATCAGAATAGGTGTGAAATACCGAAAATGTCGCACTTGCTCATAAGGAAAGAAAGGCATTTCATACCTTCATCGGAGTCCACCTTTGAGGACCCGTGCCTGGTGCTGTGAAACTGTCTCCAGGCAAGGAGTTTGAGAGTGGGGGTTGCCAGGGTTCATTGCAGACATCCAGGCCTGGATGCTGCCGCGTCCCCGTTATAGCGGCAAGGTGGAAGGCTACACTATCCAAGTAAACACAGACCTCTCACATGCTTATTCCAGGAGAATTTTATCCAGACCCGTTTTGCCTTTTGAATTCTCAGGGCCCAATTCTCAAGGTGGTGTTAAGTACCGAAAAAGTTGCAGAAAGCATTAGCAACATTTATGGTACTTAACACCTATTCTGAATGCGGCGCATTGTTCCGAAGTCAGAATGAATGCACCATTTTCGGAATATGTGCGCCGGTTGCTAGGAAGGGCAGAAAACCAACCTAGCAACCGGAACTTTGGGAATCTTTCATTTTCAATGTCCATTATCGTGGCACTTCTCTACTTTTGCAAAAGCAAAAAAGTTGCACCGATATACGGTACCAAAATGGTACAGTTCGGATCGCTGTTGGGGAGGAGTGCCATGGTTAGTAGTATGGCAAGCCCCCAGCTTCGCTGAGAGAGCGCTCAGCTCAGCGAAGCTAGGGGTTTTGATTTAATGTGCTCTCTGCTCCTTTCCCCAGGCTGTCATGTTTGTAGCACACAAATATATATCTCACGAGATATTATATATCACACATGATGTACGTATATATTACTGTTGCATGCATGTACATGTCCTCAGCAGCATTTAGGTTAAATTTGCGATTACCTCGCTATTTAAAGAAATTACTACTGAGATTGCAATCGTCCCGTTTTCTACAAAAACTGGCGGATTGCAGACACTTCAGAATAAGCGTGGTGCCTGGGCATCAGGAAAATACGCAGTGAAGCATGCTGTTTAGCATGCTAAATGCGCCTCGATGAGAATCGGGCCCTCAGACTTTTAGTTCAGAATTTAATATGGCAACCCCAAGGTCCACACTCCCTTCATTCCCTGAGACTGGGAGATCTGCTCCTGTGCCCCTTCCTGCCAGGCCGGCTTTCACCCCTGGTTGCTTGTAGATCCCTCGCTGTCTACTTGTTGCCCCTCCCCAGTCTTTAGCTCCCTGCTGACTTGTCTCTCTGCTTCCCTCCACCATGTCCCCCTATGGCTTGTGAAGTGCTTTGTTGCTTCCTAAAGCTAGATTCAAGCTCCATATATAATCTAATAATAGGAAAAGCAAAACTATATGCTCTAGAATGCAAAGAATAAAAACAGGAGTGGACGACACCCTCACGCACGCAATGAGATACCTGAAATACACTTAACGGCATGACTGATGTGGTATGGTATTGGAACCTTTAAATTCCAGAGTGTGTGCAGCAACCAGGAATGGTTGCACAGACTGGTGTCAGCTGACACGAAGCTTCACAACAGCTTATCTGCCTTTACTCTTTACATGAAGGCCAAGACAAAAATGCTATGATTTTAGTGCATTTAACATGGCAAGCTGCTGTGTGCGATACGATGTTGGTTTAATTCAAGTTCACCACAAAAGTCAAAAACAATGTATTTTGGAAACCATTTTATTTGAACAATATTGTACAGACAACTGCACCAAGAGCTTCTTTACTGCAAACAATAGGTGGGTGGTGTGAGAAACCTGAAGGTGTCTCACTCGCTACTCCCCAGGGATCTGTCATCCAGGTGGCCAGGACACGGCCACCGCTTTTGGATCCATTTCCTGTGGGTGGGCCAGTGCGGGAGGATCACCTGGGTGAGGGGGTCAGCGGGGAGTGGAAGTGGGACACCGGATGGCGAGATGCGGTATCCTGTTTCTTCTAACACCTTTACCCCATCCTACCAGGTAGGATACTTGGAAAAGGGGAGGGGTTGAATTCCAACACACACACTTTCTCACGGACAGCTCACTGTGAGAGAAAACAGACTAACACCCGAGCCGTATGCTTGACATGTCCCAATACAATATAGCTGTTTATGAAATTGCCATTTCTAAATTACCATTGAAACACAAAGAATACTGTAAAATGTCGATAATTCCATAATCTTGTCTTTTGAATGTTTGGCTTCACTATTGGGCCTATGATAGTGCGAAGGGGATGGGAGTTTCCATACTGTGAACATTTTCTTGTTCTGCTTATGTCCCAATACAATGGTGAGGCAATTACTGATCATTACACACACCTGACTTCCATCACACTTCCCCACACCGATAAAATGCGGAACATGGAAGCACACTCTGAGCAAGGCAAAGCATGAGGAAGTAGCAGTTCCAAGATGGTAGTTTAATACAAGACGGAAAACGGCAAGACCGAAGGATTTCAAGGAGGGAAGTGCCCTTGACCTTTACTTTCATTAACCTTCGAGAATAGGACCAGCAATCAAGGCTGAAGAATCCTGCATTGTGTGTCGGAGGTGCCCGGGGTTCTCCCGCAACGATAGCCAAGGCAGGGAGAATAGTTTGCCACCGTGGTACTGTCCTTGGCTCCTACAACAAAGCAGCACCAGCGAAGTTAGCACAACCGGTGAGTTGGGGAGACTTCTACCAAACCGGTTTGTGTTAAAGCCAAGGGTGCAAGCAGCAACATTGTATAGTGAAAACTGAAGAGAATAGTGTATGAAGCATATGTGGCAAATGACGCCAACAAATTTAACCAGCAGATGATTGATTGAACTTTGAAGCCAACATACAATACCATAGACAGAGTGGTCCGGCACCACGTGGGTGCTCAGTTGAAAGTCTCTGTTAGGTATCCAACTGAAAGGTCACAACCGTTAAATGTGAAAAGAAGTTGTGAAATCGAAGTGGTCCTGCAACGGGTCAAGCCAAACCCTTTGCAAAGTCTTCGATAGTAAAAGAAGGTAGATGAAGTTGGTCCGAACCTGGCCGAGGGCGATCAGCTTAAAGCTTTGGTTAAAGCAAACTTGTGTCAAGAGTTACATTTGGAATTGAAATTGGTCCGAACCCGGCAGAGGACTATTTGTGTTAAAAGGGATCTGAGCCCAGCTGAGGAGGATCCGGGGTGAACCACCGTGAGTCACCCGAGAGACAATATCCTACGAACATTGTATTAAGAGGATCTGAGCCCGGATGAGGGGGATCCGGTGTGAATAGTGAACCACCTTAGAGATGGAGTACTTGTGAAGACCTGAAAGAGGAAAATAACTTTATTTTTCGCATCAGGCCCTGTGAAAGAAGAGACTTTGAAAAGCGAAGAGACTTGGGCACAGAAGGCCCTGATGCTAATGATTCAACTGCATCCTTGTTCTAGAGAAGCCAGAGACTGTGCTAAGCTTGAGTGAACCGCCTTGTCCCATGCTGAAAAAATGAGGAAGGGAGGTCAACGTCCTGAACATCCTGACATATCATTTTGTGAACACTTCTTCTTTTTCATACATTGTTTCCCACACTATTTGTATTTAGAGGTAAGGATTGGCAATAGGTGTATTAGTATAGACCCTTGTATTTTGACAAGGCACCACTAGGACTGGGTTATTATTGTTTGATGGTCGTAGCTTTCTCCCATCTGTAGATTTAGGATTAGATAAGCGTTTATCAAACCCTTTTTGAAGTTCAATAAACACCCTTGAACTGTGGTCACTTGTGTCTCTCTTACTGTGGATACCATGCCTTCCTGACAGTGGCCCTTAAATTAATAACAGCTGTTCTTACAAAGCTTAGACGCAGGAAAAATGTGCAATGAAGCGCTATATAAACCAGTGATAATATTAGTCAAAGAGATTGATAGACTTGTTAACAACTATAAATAGTGATGTCTGACGAGGATATGTGAAGCACAAGTAATTAGAGAATGGTTTAGGCAGTTAAACATGTTGCTCTTTCAATATCCGTTCAACCATCAGTACTTCAAATCAGAGTTTGTTCTTTTTGTCATAGCCGATTAGATTTCATGCATTTGTAAAATGCATTAATCTCGATTAAGGAGAATTGTTTCCATTCCAGCCATGTCCCTGTGTGTACAACCAGCTCAGACTATGCAATACACGAAGAAAGCAAGTAGAGTGTTCCCCCAAAAACTCAGGCGCCATATGTTTTTATATGACTGCAATTTTGTGGTTTGCGTGGGAGAACAGGTCAGCAGATAAACCTTTTAAAACTCCCAACAGCTTATTCATCCCAATTAATTGATCAAGGTTTGGAGTTGGCAAGGCTCAGAACTAATAATCGATCCACTGGAATACACTGGTCCAATCCTCAAACGGTATGAAATGGATGTTGTCCGGCAACACCAAGGGCGCCGATTCTAAGGAGATTTGGCAGATCACTGTGTGGTGCACGTAGCAAGAAGGCTGGGAACTAAAGATGAGCCTCCTATTGACACGTTCAGTTGTGTTGTCAACTTCACTTATGGACTGTCTGCGGAGATATGCATTATAACCCAGTATAACGGGGGGATTGTTCTTAAATACAGATAGAATGGATCTAGGTTCTACATTAGACCTTGAGGGCAGTTTCGGAGGGCATTCTGTGCAAGGTTATTCAAGTCAGCAGTCCATCAGTGTCATTTGAGAGTAGCAGTTGCTATTTTATTTATTTTTGTTATTTATCGTTTGCTTGTTAGGCGCTTATACAATAAGAAAATACTGTTTGAAAGCGCCAACAGGGTAAGGGAGGGAGCAGGAGTGGGAAATGCATTAAAATCCATTGAAACGCAATATATAAGAGCAATGGGGTGGGGGCGTATACAGGACAAACCTACTATGCCTTATGAGTATTCAGAACGTGCAAGTGCAGCAAGGAAAAAGGCAGAGGATCAGTGCAGTGGCGTCTGAGCTCATGGATGAGCCGCAGATGAAGTGCTAGGAATGTTGAGTGCCACACGGCCAGGCGCCACGAGGGGTGTAAATGCGACAGGAGCTGGGCAGATTGTGAGCATGAGGTCAGGGCCCTGAGGATGCATAAGGGCCCAGGACACCAAACGCAGCAACTGAGGGATTAGCAGGGGAGAGAAGAAGGGAAGGAGGAGGTAAAGAGGAGAGTCTTATGGAGCTTTCGGAATTCAAGAAGATCCTGCTCAAGGCACAGGGGGAGCAAGAGGCAGAGGCTGTTCCATAGGAGGGAGCCAACTAAGGAAAGCGAACAACCACCTGCCCTCTGTTAAGCAAAATGCTTTACGCACAGAGTTAAAGCCATAGGAGCGTAGTGGTCTAGAGAGGGAGTATTTCGTAAGATAAAGTTGAAGAAAAGTGTGGTCCCCGGTCCCCGGGCCCAGAACGCCTTCTGGGTGATGCAGAGGGATTTTAATTTAATCCATGCAGCAACGGGAAGAACCGCTACGTGCTACCCTTGTGAACTGCTTTGCAATCTCTGAACTAACCAGATCAGATGACATCTCTGTTAAAATTAAATATGCCATTAACATGTACTAGTTTTAGCAATTAAGTAGTCGGTTATTCTATACCGCCTACCACTGCAGAGGTCTCCAGGTGCCAAGGCTTGTCCACAATGTTTTGCGGGTTCTGTGTAACATTGTACCGAATAGAAGATTCAGTTTTCGACTAAATAGCTGTTCAAGTATTCAGCCAAAGCCGAATAAGAGGCTGAATGTTTTTTTTATTTAATACATCATGTTCCAAACTTGAAAAACACACCTTTTTAATCACTATTTTAAATGTGTTCCCCATGTTTAATGTAGTTCTCATTTTAATTAACATGCTGCATTTATTTAAAAGTCAGAATAGAACAGATTAACAAAAAACTGGTGTCAAATGTATGCAAAGTTGTTGCACATGAAAAACCAGTGCTACTCAAAGTTGTAGCTTAACAAATGCAAAGCTCTAGTAGGGTTGAACATTGATTGTGTACAATGTTTAGCAGTAATCTTTTTGCTTATTTCAACAGTGTGAGCATTAACTTTGTATAGCCTGCATCTATAAATCCGGTTTGCTTGTCAACAAGTCAGACACCATGGTTTATGTTATAACTGGCCAGTAGACACCCTGGCAGTAGTTTGAAAAGGAACCTTCAATGGTACATAGTTTTCAGCATTAGCAATGTGGCGTTGCCCTCGCCGTGAGGGCTGGGGAGGGGGGTTGTAGAAGGGACTAGGGCATCCTCATCATACCACCCTTCGGTCCACGTGAGGTGAGTGAATTCAGTCTACCAACTATTTCCCCCACCCCCCTCATAGGACAAACAAGGGAAGGACTCTCCCAGAGAGGTCAATAGGTTTGGAAGAGGGGTAATCACACATAGGAACGAAAGCCTGAAACAGGACTGAATCTGTCCCAACTTACAGAAGGAACTTGCCTGCTGAGCAGTCACTCAATTCCAGCAAATCCCAATCCATGTCCACTTTCCCCATCTCTTTCTCACGCCAGATGCAAGGTTCCATGGCTTCTTCTTTGCCTTTTCTTCAACAATCTCCACCCCATAACCAGCAGATACAATGATCTATTATCACGCTCTGTCCACACAGAAATGGTCTCTCCTCTTTCACATTTTTCCTGTTGGGGCAGGCTGGCCTGTGATGTCACTTGAGAGATTTTGCAAAAAAGCACGTTCTCCAAAGAGGCAAATGCGAGTTAAGAAATGTTGGTCACATGTTGCACTGCTGGACATGCAATTTAGATGCCATTGACTCGACCCCAGCCCTTTTGACCTAGAAGAGTCAGCTTCCAATTCCAAGCCATTCCTCTTACGAATTTCATGGTCAGAGTACAGCTCTTTGACTATGTACCATGCAGAGCCGGCACACCCGTCTCTCTATACTCTTCGGTGGACTTGCCCAAAGGTGAACTGGAAATATTGTCCAAAATGAGGTTCATCTGACATGCCTCTTAGGCGGGGGAATGTCACTGTGCCTGACATATACCCAACTTCTCCAACCATACCAGTCCCCACTGACTATTGTGAATTCTTAAAGTTTCTCCATAGGCATTTATTATAGGAACAAGCCATGCTCACCTCTCACTCATCCTCACCACTGCTTCGCTCCAATACATCGACACATGAACCTTTGCATGATCTTTAATAGGGAATGCTGTTAAACAATGGGTTTTTTTGCATTCCCTTTTGCAATCCTCAATGCAGATTTGCTTCAGAGCTGTTACCTTGCAGCAGCAGCACTGGACATGTAGGGCATGCAGAAACCTTGAGCAGCACAACATCATGAGTTAGGTTCTTGAACCGTCGAGGCAAATAAAATGTGTGCATATGGCAGCTAGTGTGGGCAGCAGTGCGGCATTTCCACCACAATTCCACCTTTAAGTGTGACTGCCGAGACAACTCGTCACCTGCGACATGGCCGGATAAAATCATCTCATGGCATTTTTTTGCTTCCACGGGATACAAACAAATCTCATTTTTATGCCCACATGCCTGGAACTGAACGAGACTGGGGTCCTATTGAACGGGCAAGGAGAGGATGTGCACACCCCCTTATGACAGGAGAGCCCGGTCTACCCCGCTCCCACTGCAAATATGATTCCAGGAGACACCCCTAGTCCCATTGGACAGAATAGTTGACTGTTCCGAAATACCCTTCCAACGGTATGCAGGCAAGACTCCCAACAATGGTGTGCATTGGAAGAGGCCAGAATGGGAACTCTTGGCAGATCAACTTGCTTATCCCAAGTCCAAGAAAGGCTGTGACCAAGTAATGTGCATCTTCACGGCTGCAAGATCGTGCTCAGACTGTTCGGGAAAGCCAGCCTACACCACCCACCAAAGAAAGGGCCCATTTCTCTGGAGAACCCCATGAATCGGCATGCACAGGCAGGAAGCTGGAGGGCATTTTCTGAGGGGTCATGTTCCTTTTTTTGTGCAAGTGAATGAAATGACAATGAATGCGCATGTGCGACTTATCTGCTTAACGAATCCCCCCTCCCTTTCCACCTTCCCCATGCTCAGCTTTGGCCATAAAGTCAAACTAGTTGGTGCCATAGTTCTGCGGCGGGAGGCTGCTGTAACCATGCATATTTCCGTGCCTGTCAAAGAAGCTTCCGAGGTCTCCGGTATGACGCACAAAGGTTTTTCACGGTTTCCATTCTAGCATGTGCAGGAGGGGCCCGACACCTTCGGCTCTCCAGACATTTTGGACTAGGACTCCCCATGGCCCTTCACTGTTTTCCATGTTGACTAGGGTTGCTGGTAGTTGTAGTCGGCAACATCTGGAGTGCCAAAAGTTGAGCCACTGAGGTACAGCGTCAGTCATCTCCATCTTCGTGTGTGCTCCTTTGTGCATTACGATAGTAAACATTTAAAGAAGGATTACTATATCAATTTAAAAAGGAGTGATCTATGAATGTAGCGCAACTGCATGAAGCTAGCAGCACATGGGATATACATCCTGAATGGCACCCAGTTACTATGTTATTTGATATTTACTCCCACAATCCCTAACAATTGCCTCAAAACAGATCAGCTACCCTGCTATTTGGTCTAAAGCAGTGGTCTTTAAACTGTGGGGCTGGACCATCTTACCTCTGTGGGGAACCAGGCTATGTCTAGCGGGGTGCAAGGCTATTTTTAAAAAAGTGAGGACGGTTAATGGTTTTAATGGAAAATAGATGCCAGCCTTATTTTTCATCAATGGCGCTTTAGCATACGAATGTTTGGGAACCCTTGGTCTAAACAGATTTATTCCTGCCCTATAGAATGTAGACTGCCTCCCGGAGCTTAGGATCACAGTCAAGTCATTAGTACCTACAAAACCTAACCCAGTTTTACCAACCATCTCAAACGTGAAATCTGCCAAAGAAAGTACAATAATGGCTCCCTCGTTAAAAAGGGGGGGGGGATTGGGGGGACCGAAGAGCTGGGTCAGAGATGGAAAAAAGACTCAGCCATGGGCTGAGATGACTAGAAGACCACTAAGTTCTAGAAGGAGCTCAAAGGCATCCTCTCCAGTCAAGTCTTCCTTGCTTAAGGAACAGTAATTGGAAAGCAAACATTTGGGAAAGTGTTTTCCAAGGTCCACCATCAGCACTGAAAGAAGGAGATTCTAAGCGGCTGCCAGAGCCGGCCTTAGAGCAGGGCGGGCCGGGCGACCGCCCAGGGCACCATGTCCCCCAGGGCACCATTAGCCCCTGCCATGGCAGCTCCGGGGAGTCTTTCAAGGGCTCCCCAGAGCTGACGTAATGGAATAAGGTGCGGCAGGCGCCCTTTTGTTGTTAAATGCGGCCACGCCACTGGGGCTCATTTAACAATAGGGTGCTGATGCAATGCATTAGCACCCTATTCAGATGATTACCTCCCCGCTCCGACGCGGGAGCAAGGCGGATTTCATTGGAATAGGGTGCTTATGTATAGCATGAGCGTCCTATTCCAGTGATTAACTCCCTGCCAGGCGCCGGAGAGTTCAAGGATTGCTCCTCCCCCCCCCCTTCCTTCTCCCTGTTGACCAGGGGCGTGCCGGGAGTTGGGGGTGCCAATTCGGCCAGGGTGCTGCTGCTTCTACGGGCGGCCCTGGCAGCTGCCAAGGGCGCCACTAGCAAAAGGGTCCCAAGCAGGCACCATTTTGACCATCAAAACAAGCCCCATTGTAAAGGCCGGGAGTGCCGAAATGGCACTACACTTTGGGGTGATTTTCGGGTGGGTGGCCGAACCGTGCACTGGTCCTGCTAAGGGCATAGACAGCTCAGGGGCTGCAGGCGAATGTTTCCAAAGCGCCCTGCCCAACTCCCACACCCCATGATCCACTGCAAAAGTATCAGAATGAGGATTTAAAAAATAAAGAAACCTGGCAGAGAAACGTGGTGATGACGATGTGTGTTCACCATGCCCAACAGCGCAACTTTCGTGTGAACACCAAATTCAGAAGGCGTTGCTGCTTTTCAGTTTTCATTCGAAAGACCCGCTGTGATGGAGTGCCCTGAACACCGCAAAGCATGGTTGCCCCTGATGTGGCTACAAGGGCTGGGCTCGGTGTGGTATACAGAACAGGCCCTCCTTTCATTGCTGTTCTAAATATAAGACACGAGGTCCACACCATGCAATTTTGTACTCAGTGAAAATACATGCACAGGGCTTAATGCGGGCCCTTCCAAGCAATGGCGTCCAAAGGCAGGAATTCCAAGCTTTGAATAAGAGCACGGCTTTATAATTACACAAAATGGCAGGAGGCGAGCAGTTACTAAATAAAGGGCCCGGTTAGTACGAGTTTTGTTCTACTACATGTCATGCGATATGCACTGTCATTTTGCGGTTCACAGTTTGCAGCACGAGGCCGCTCAAAGTAAAACGCAGCTCAAAATAAATTCGTATTTGGCACCAGTTTGAAATCGGTCAGTTCGAGAAAGGTTAATTGCTATATACAGGGCAGAGATTAGATTTAAACAAAGACCAACATCTATCACTGAGTAGCCATCGGTCTCTGTCTACATCGGTATACATGCAAAGGCAGACCACAACCAAACTCTGCATGCGACCCGCCTCACCCAAAGAGGCATACTTGTTAGAAAATGGTAGCTTCATTTTAGGTAACTTCCAAGTCTCTTTAGTACTCGAGTATCGATTTCATCACAAAGTCATTGTTTTATTCAATTGTTAAAACAATCTATGTTGCTCATTTAAATAATTGAATTACAAAGTTACTAATTAATTATTGTGTATCCTTCCCCAACCAAGGTTCATAATTTCAACAATATGCAAACTCAAAGTGCCCACCTGACATGGCTGCAGACCATGTCCGGTTGGTACTGTAAATAGGATATTGTATAGCTTAAAAAATACATAAAAACTCGAAATAAATGTGGTTGGTTGAAGTGCAAAAAAATGATAGAAACAAACAATTACTAGTTATGCTTGCTAACTTGGCCACCACGTTGCATTGTTCACGACACCACATATGACAACATTGATGGGTGAGACACTCTGCAACAGAAAGTGTCACTAAACAACAAATGATGTATAGTTATGTGTTGTGTGACTTTGTATTAAAGCGGAATCTATGTAGGTGTTTGACGGATTGCCATTTGGCAAGGGTGTGAAAGTCTATAATAATAAAATGATGTGGCCAATGGTCGGACTGGGGCATAAAATGCTCTACGGCACCAATGAAAAAGTGGCCCACGCCAACATTTTGTGTTTTTTGGTTCAGGCATTGTCCTATAGGCCAGTCCGAGCCTGCTCTGGAAGGGGAATCTACTAAGCTGATGAACTCCATGCCAACAGCATAGGGTGTAACTGGGCCCTGCTGCACCAGAACCCCAATTTGCAGCGCCTGCTCTACCAGTGGCACAGAGCAGGTTCAAAGGTCACATTTGCAGTGACATCCAAGTCGCCAACTCCCCAGCCCGCCCACTTCCTCTAGAGCAAAGCACTTTGGATGTTATGTTAGAAGGGCAAAGTCCATCACTTTGAAGAACAGGAATTGGACCACTAAGGCAGGCTAGCTTTAGTTCCTGTGGACTTTCACCTTTAAAAGAAGGGGTCTCCCACCACTTCTTTAATTAACTGTGGAGCAACACCTGTAAGGGATTCACTGGAACTCTACTGGGAGAGTTGTACTTTCCAAAGACCCCAAACACTGAGGTGAAGAAAGAGCAGGCCAAGGCAGAGGAAATATCTGCCCGTACCCACTCCCAGGCCACGTTGAGGGAGACTACTCTTGCTGTTTTTGTGATGAACCCCAGGGTATTGTCACCGTTTCCATGGAGGCGGCCCCTTTCCACGGGGCCAGGGAGGTGAGGCCGCTACCCGATATTCCCCCGTGGGTGGTACTCAGCAGGAGGATCTCATGGGGAGAAAGTCCATCATGGGACCGGTGACTATGGCCCTGGGGGAACAATATCCATCTACCCCTTTGGTGTCCCCACTCACCTCATCCCCCATTCAGGTCCCTTTGGTCCCCCATATCACTATATGTTTTATTAAAGTAGAGGGCATCATCGATAAGACTGGGATGAGGCAGAGGGAGGCTTACCCAAGCTTGAAGCAAAAGAATATGGAGATGAAGAAGATTGAGCAAGGAAGCACACGCCCACCGTGGAACCAACATGTGTGGTATAGCTGTCAAGAGGCATCCCCAATCATCGAAAGTGAAGAAGGAAATCTCTGGCGGAATACGAAACAAGACACTCGTTTCGTGGCAGGGGACCCAAAGGCAGAGACCCGGGATGCGGAGAGCCGTGGTGACCAGAGAGGTCCAGGTGAGGTGAACCTGACCGGCGGCAAGAAGGAAGGTAGCCAGACCGGCAGAAGCAGAGCAAGAAGGAACGTGCGAGAAGCCAGCGACGCAAGGGAGAATTCAGAGCTGCAGAAGCTTGAGGAGAAGGAGAACGCGTACCATGGCAGCAACAGAGAAGCTCTGCTCCACCACCCGAAGAGACCATAGACCACCACAAGGCTTCCCAAAGGTAGAGAAAGGGTCCAAGCGGTGGCTAGGACACTGAGGGAGCTTGAGGAGCTGAATACCCACACAAGCACATCCCGAAGAGCACAAGGGGATTCAAGTGGCATTATGTTTGATATCCCGAAGAGCACAAGGGGATGTAAGAGGCATTACACAAATCGATGCAAACTTTTTAAACTATGTAAACACATCCCAGAGAGCACAAAGGGATGAAAGCAGCGTTTCACAGAAAGTTTGTAAAGCAGATAACATCCCAAAGACTACAAAGGGATTACAGAGAGAGTACTCCAGCTGATACTAACATTAGGAATATACCTAGGCGAGATAGTACCTGGCAGGAGAGTATACCCGGTCTGTCCAAGTGGACATTAGGAGGGAAAGAGATCCTGCAGAAGCAGACCAAAAGGGTCTGGGACCCACATGAAAGCAGGGAAAACCTGCTGGCCTGCAGCAGGGTCTGGGACCCAAACAGATTTGGGCAAGGCCCACCATTAACAAAATCTGAGACATAAAAGCATTAATCAGTGCAGCGATAACTACAACCAGTGGGCTGGAGTTCAGAAGCAGTTTGGGAGACACAGCAACTAGAAAAGGGGAAATAAAGTGACAACGCAAACATATTGTGGAACTAGAATGTTGTGAATTCAAGTCTGGCAGGTTAGTGAACCAGACTTGATATACTGTTGAGAAAGTCTACGGTCAAGTCTGGCAGGTCCGTGACACAGACTCACACCGTATAAAAGACTGGAAAAGTTAATTTTGTTTAAAGGACCGGGAAAGAGTTTCCATCCAAGGGATTGGGGGATGGTGTGGTGTTTTTTCAGAAAAAGGTTTACCCTCCCTCCAGAAGAGGGGATAACACTGTATTGCTTACGGAAAGGTTCCCCTCCAGGAGAAGTGTGTTTTGTTTAAAGATTCAGAAACTCAAACAGAGAGATTGGTTCCTCCAGGTGAGAGAAAAACTGTGCTTTCTTTAAATAGACAGAGGAAATGATTCCTCCAGAAGATTTGAGGAACTGTATCATGTTCACAAGTGGGAGCAAAATCCAAGGAAGAGGTTTCTCCCAGGAGTTTGAGGAACAGTGTTTTTGTTGTTGTTGGTCTGAACATACAAGCAGTAAACATTCAACCATATATTCTTTGCACAAGAACTGTGCCTTGGGGTCTACATCCAGAGTGAGAGGTGCCCCCTTCTGAGTGAAAAAGACATCCAGTTTTCGTTAGTTGGTTGAAAGTGTATGGGACGGAAATAGGTTTAGATACACAACTAAACACCAAGGGTTACCCCTGTGAGAACCACGGGCTCACGCTTTGCCAAAAGAATGGGCTGAAATTTAAACAAAACTTAGCACACTATTGCAACTTCTTCAATATTTACTTTCTCAAATCAAAATCTGTAACCAAATCATGTAATACAGTTTTAATATATACAGAAATTAGGCAGTGTGGCAAAAACAGGTTCAAAATTGCCTATGTATTCGGATATCCATCTTCAGGGCTGAACCCTTGACCAACACTCTGTTCGAACTGTGTCTTTAATTGTCCCCGCTCAATCAACAGGAATAGCATAGCTTAACCAGCATTATTGTGGCAACAAAAGAATTTGTAGCCTGCCTCCGTCAGCGTGCCAGGACAAAGGTTTAGACAAAGGGCAGTGGCCATTTTACTTTACAGACATCCCGACTGGGTGCTTAGTATTTTTGTTGAGGTAGTGCAACCCCTCATAGTAAGTAGGGCAAGATAGGCTTTTCTTTTCCTTGTTTGTAAGTTAAAGACTATGCCAACCACTTTATCACAACCGTGTCAAGACTCGTACTTCTGCACCCTTACACTGTGGACCAGGACCTGCCACTCTGCACCAGAATTTCCCAAAGCTGAGAGAGCAGCCCCTAAAAAGATTTGTCCTCTCCTAGAACTCCTGGAGTGGGTCTCAAAGCATCTGGAGGGCCAAATCAGCTAGGGCTCCCTGTTCTGCTCCTCCAAACCTGTCAACCTGTTGTCGGACTGTGTTGGCCGCTCATCGAACAAGAGGGATCATGCCTACAACGCCTTTCACACACATCCGATCATTCTACCTGTATTGCCTGCATCTTGAACCAGCTCAATGCTGCAATCTGCACTTGCTAAGCCGTCACCTGCTAAGCATGAATTAAATGCTCGTCACTGGGACCAGACTCGCTGGAGATACACTTGCTGATTCGAACCATACATTACACCATAACATGACACAACTCGCCTTTGGACTGTCGCTTTGCCAAACCACACAGCAGAGCAATAGGATCACAGATTCAAATCATTGCTGTCTGCCGATTCGAACCGCTGATCGATCCTTCCCGGCGGTTACAACCCGACTCAACCTGGCTCTACTTCGAACAGATCCTGGTGAATGACCCGACCTGCTTCGCTGAATGCTGCATCTGAACCGCGCAGAGCTGCCGCATATGAACCTACTTGCGCCTGCTTGCTACTTGGGGAAACATGATATGTACCCGAACTGAGCTTGATCCGCTCGGATCACGCTCAAAGCAGAGTTCAACCCTGCAGAACCAAGACCTGCAAAAAAGGTACAATTGACTATTACCTGCCACTTAGGTCCAGTTCGTCTACAGGAAACCTTTCCTTTTTAATTAACATTGTGGTTTTTACTAACCCAACACCCCTGATTCATTAAGAGTGCGGCATTGTGCTATCCTTGTTAATTGTGTTCTCCTTCCTCAAGAGATGGGTTCTGTGTAATATTTTTACTGTTTATTTATGTTGCAGATGGTGTGGTTTATTAAAGTATCTCTATTTTTAATGGAACCTTGATTGGACAGTTCCTTTATTTTGGACTGCTATGCCTTGCCGTTTGGGTTGCTGTTTGGGTTGCTACTGGATCACATTCACACATCTCTTAAAAGCATAGCCTTCCCTCGGCCCACGTTGCCACACAAGGCAAAGGAGATAGATCTCTGAACTGTGCCCGTTTTACCTTTATAATTGTGTTGGCTCTTGGTTTGTCAAAGTGTGAGGGCAGAGTGAGCATTTTCGCCCACACTCATCCTTCTGCAGAGCTGAATCCAGTTCGTCATAAGGTTAAGGCGTTTTCATTTTTTTTTTTTAAATAGTATTCCCCTAGTTGGCATTACTTGGGCCATGTGGTTTAACATTGCACTGCGTCATAACAGTAGTACAGTTAGTCTATATATAGTTTTGGGCATGTCTCTTGTGCAATTTAATAATGCCATATGGGCACTCACTAAGGGCTGAAATACAAAACCAAGGCTCATTGGCTGGCATTTTGGAGAATGGTCGTTGGTCGTTGTGTATTGTAAATGTTTACTGTACATGTAACCCATTTTTCCAGATAATATGCTTCGCCTTTTTCATGTTATATAGCACCAATCAAATGCGTCATTTTTATTATAAATGACACTTTAACGCCTTTAAATAATGTATTGCAGGGTGTGCAGTGCTCCAGATAAGATTTAGAAGTGGGAGTCTGTGAATTGAATTTTTCTTAGGGAGTAAACATGTATGTCCAATTCCCAATGGGAGTATTTTAGAAGCAGGTAAAAATATCTTTTAACTGGAAAATGGATATATAATAATTATTTCTTTGCACCTAGTTGTTCATGCACATTAAAAGATGCAGGTTTACTTCTTCCGATCATGCTGTAATAATAGTCGTTTCTTCCTGTGGTATTATGTCCACTACCGGTCCAAAAATATTCATGGAGCTGTGTGCGAGAGAACATAGGAGCACAAGGTTCTACGTGTCTGTTTCCTATTTTTTTGTAGGGGGTATTTTTACTCCCGATTTTTCTTTGTGGGGAGTATTTGCCTATTTTTTGTGCGAAAAAGTGGCCTATCCACCCTTATCTGTAGAGCTGAGGGTGTGTACACATTGGTGAGGTAATATGTGTTGTCAGCAGTGATGTGATGAGCAGAGTAGCACAGTGGCCGACTGATGGGTTCTTTGGGAAGTTTTTTCACTGATATTTCATGGGTCTTTATTAGGGAACTCAAACAGAATGTGCCTTTAACAAAGTTTGTGTTTTTTTCTTTTATGATGTGCAATATAATATTTACAGTACCAACCGGGCATGCCGTGCAGCCATGCCAGGTAGGGACGTTGCTAGGGGCCTGGGATTTGGCCATGTCACTGTCCCCGCCAAAGTACCCAGTGGCCACTCTACCCCATTCTCATGCTACGTGCCATGGCCATTGTCCCATGTTCCTGGGGCATGCCCTCCAATGTCCTATCAAGCCACTTGATGTAGCCATTTGCCCTGGACTATGGCTTGGCGCAGTGGCCACTTTACCCCCATTTTGGATCCATTAGCCTCTGCCATGACCAGAGTGCCTTTGGCCAAAGAAATGATCTGTGGCCAGGCCTCACCGAGCCATGCAAAGTAGCAACTGGACCTAGCCTGCATGCAGGCAAGGTGGCCATATTATATCAGTGCAGGGCCATGGGCCATGGCTAGGGACCACTCTGCCTTAGCATGGCCTTCGATCACGCTGCATGCCCAGCCAAACCACACGATAACCACTGGGCCTGGCCTGGGGTTACTAGCATAACATATATACTGGTGAGCGAGCCAATGGAGAGACAGCTCTGACTGGAGGGCACCTTCTAACAATTTATCATTTTGGATAGATTCCAATAATTTTTATATTAAACAAACGCTGAAATAATTAAACACAATAACGCTTCATATTTTGCACATGCCCACATGTAGTCTGTTAGCTTTAAAAACAGACAAGTAACATTTCTATTTATTGAAAAATGGCCTAAGAAAATACAAACAATCTATGCAGATAAAAAAACATGAACAGTTAAGCATTTCAGACAAACGTATCAAAAAGCACGATGTCGCTGTATATTTTACGCTTTATTGCACCATTTCTGGTCTTGCTTGCCCTTATATCTCGTGAACACATGCAGTCAATAAAGCGATTAATCCAGCGTTTAATCCGGTGATTACGGGTTACATGAAGACACACCGGGCCACACGGGCACCACCAAAAGCAATGAGCAGTAATTATGTTCGCCATGCAAACAGTTCTACGTGTCAAACATTAAAAGCATACCACACAGACACTGGCAAGGGAAGGCCTCTTTATTTCAAATCAAGAGAAAACAAAAAGGCACATACCTGCCTGGGAAAGAAAGGGGCCCTGAGCAATGGGGCAGTGGAGGGGACTGGGCCAGGGAGGCAGACACAATCTCCAGTTGTTAGTAAAGTGTCTGACACTGGTGGACGGGAGCACGTGTGGAGAGAAGCAACCGAGTAGGACAGCGGCAAAGTGAACAGGAAAGTTGCAGAGCAAGAAGTTCAAAACTCCTTTAAAAAATATAAGCATTATGTAAAGCTGTGGGTTCCCAATGATGACTCTGACATCTCTTGATGTTCCAGTTGTTCCTTTAATGAGTTTCCAGTACATCCTTTATGTTTCTTATGTCAAGTTCATCAGAGCTCCAGGCAAACATGCACCGGCATCCTCCCAGGTAGGCTACATCTCACCAACTCTCTCAGTCAGAACCCTCGACCATACAACAACATTCTCACCAGCAAGATTCCATGTCACTCACTCAGCATTCTACTAATTCTGCAAAGACAACATGGAAACCTAAATCACTACATATCTCCCTTCCTTACACAACAATAACAACGCCTATCAAAACCGGTCACACTCACAACACACAGCACACACACACACTCCAACACATGCGCGTGCATCTCAACCACATGAAATATCACCACACCCGTACAACCTGAACGCGTCACCAGTTCAAATGGTATCATAACACAATACTAACGATGCCCCTCCCCTTTTCTACACAGTAAATGAAGGACACCTACCAATGAAAATTGTACCACTAGCAATCAATCTTCAACAGCTCAGGTATCTCTCTAACTTGTCTCCTCCTCTACCACACAAAAACTATAACCAATACTAACCTCATAGCCACACCACAAACACACAACTCCGAGCTGTGCACCACACACACCAAAGAACAAGGCTGGGCATTCCCAACACCCGAGTGAAACGACACAATAACACATTGCACCCTAAGGTACCTATGCCGCCACCCCCACTTCGTTGCCTGTGTCCTAAAGATCCACCTAAAGACCAAACACAACTATGAGAAAGCATTGTCACACTCAACATATAAATAAAAGCATCACTTTCACCAGAACAACAGTACTCTTGTTACACTCAGCCACCCATAACTTCACAGCCAAATAAATACACACCACTATGATGTGCACCTCACAATCAAAGAACCAGGTTGGACGTTCCAAACGTCCGAGAGAAACAACATCCAAACAGCACAAACAGTTCGATATTGCCACCCCTTATCCGTTACCTGTGTTCCTTGAGTCCAACAAACGAACTTAACTGCTGTGAAGAACACCACCATTGAACACACCATACACCATTCCATCAAGCACACAAGCACAAAATCACCAAAATGCCAAATCTCTAGCACACCACAAAGACTTACACATGCAGATCCCCACACTGCAACAACAAAACAGTTCTTTAAAATTAATAACATTTCTGCTAAATTTACTAACTAAACTTCTTAGTTCTCCCTAAATGGCACAAACGTCCTTTAAACAGTCCCAACTGCAAAGCAAAACATTTAGTAAGCATGTTCCATTTATCACATTTCCCGTGCCATGTACTATAGCTATATCAGTCCACTTTGCCTATTGCATTGAAAAGTCCATCTGCGGAAAGAACATGCGTTAAACACAACTGCTTCATAAAGCTGACATTGTTCACATCAAATATGTGTCTCTCAATAAAGGCCACAACACCACACACTCCCATTCAGTGTACATTCACCCAAGAAAATGCTCATCTTGCAATTATGGTGTCAAAATATCAAAGGCCTCACGTGACAATTAAAACCTAACATGTTAAACTAAACTCTGCTGCATACTATGTAAAACACCACATATTATCAAAACAAAAGTAAATATATAAACCACAAGCTTATTAACCAGCTTCTTGGTGCTCTCTTAATGGGCAAAATGCCCCTCAGCTCCACCGCAATGGGCTCAAGGCCCCTCCTCATTGTGATGTGCATTTGGGCTCCAAGCCCCTCCAGACGCTGCAGTGGCCCCCAGGACCCTCCTCTTCAGATCATGTGGCTGCAAACTCCTTGAGGCTCTGTAATGGCCCCCAGGACCCTCCTCTGTACAGCATATGGGCTCCAAACTCCACAAAGTCACTTATGACCCTCGTAGAAACACAAGTTTTCACAGTAGCAGCATCTAGCCCCTCTGCCAGAGAGCAGTGGTCTCCTAGTTTCTCCTAGGCGAAGCTCAGGCTCTTAGCCTCTCCCAATGCTGCTGCCCTGGGCTCCAAGCCCCTCAGCTGCACAACATGACCTCATGGATTCTTCAATCCCCAGGCGCCGCTTTGGCTCCAAGCCTTTCCTATTGCTGCTGTCATGGGCTTCAAGGTCCCTCAGCTGCACGGCATGGCTTCCAAATATTTCCAGGCGCAGCTCAGACTCCCAGCCTCTTCAAATGCTGCTGCCTTGAGCTCCAAAGCCCTCCATGCTGCAGCTTTAGGTTCCCAAACCCCTTCAGACAGTCACTGGGCCCTCAGCCCTGCCAAAGTTCCTCTGCCTTTCACTGTGCTTGACCTGCACAACTGCTGGCAGACAGCCGGCCCTTGGCCCAGGCTCTGCTCACTCTCTTCTGCGCCTCTGCCCTTTGTGCTGGGCCCTCCTGCGCCTACAGCATAAAGCGCTCGCCCTACCTGGGAGGGTCTTCTTCTTGGGTTGGGGGGCGGTGTATGTGCCATCCTCAGTGCTGTCCCCTCAGCACAGCCAGCATCCTCGTCGCCAATGTAAAGCTGTGGGTTCCCAATGATGACTCTGACATCTCTTGATGTTCCAGTTGTTCCTTTAATGAGTTTCCAGTACATCTTTTATGTTTCTTATGTCAAGTTCATCAGAGCTCCAGGCAAACATGCACCGGCATCCTCCCAGGTAGGCTACATCTCACCAACTCTCTCAGTCAGAACCCTCGACCATACAACAACATTCTCACCAGCAAGATTCCATGTCACTCACTCAGCATTCTACTAATTCTGCAAAGACAACATGGAAACCTAAATCACTACACATTACCATACGAAATGTGTAACTATCGCAGGAAGTGACGTTAGAAGACACCAAGCCACAGCAAGGCCAAACCGCTTTAGTAAATGGGATTGTATTTGGGCTCTTGTGATCGGTAGTGGAACATGTGCCCTCTTCCGACACACAGTACCAGTCAGCATCTATACTATAGCAACTGCTGAGGAGGGCACGCGGAATTCCAATAAACCGAGTAATGTGGACACACTACTGCCCACTTTTTTCATCTAAAGTAATCAAATTACATTTGAAAAAACGTGCAGAGACGGCAAGTGACATTTGATACGCACTGAGTTTTTTGAAACCATTGTATATTTATTTACCGGTTTCAATTGTTTGCTACAAGTATCCGAATGCAAAGCGATGTGAGCTTTAAAAAGGCATGTCTCGCTAACAACTGACAAGTAACAATGTAAGATTACTGTGTAAACACCCCTGGTTAAGGAGAAGTATGTATGTTTTCCTTCAAAGTGCTTTAATACATGATACATTGTAAGTCAAGGAACATGATAATGCCAAAACAGATACAATGCAAACATGGACCATCTGAGTACTGGATGGACTAACACAGCAGGTGTTCATATAGGCGTTCACCAAACATAGGGAGAAGAAAGGTGAAGATCATCAGGTCAGGAGCTGCAAAGATTAGGAGCAGATAACTGAAAAGAAGGACTATTGGGACAAAGGACAAGGAAGGCTATCAAAAGACTACTAGCCCCCGCTTTTAATAATTCTGAGAAAGTAGGCAGTTCGATGTTATGCACGAGGAAATTAAAATCTGCAGTTCAACACAACAAAAAGGTTTGCACCCCTTTGACAAGCAGTCATTATGGAAATTAAATATGCCGCATTGAGAGACGTACTCTTTGTATTCAATTTCGTAAACGCCGTAAAATAACGAGCAGCCAACAGGGAGACGTGTGGCCTTTGGGCTTGAAGATGCACATGTGCAGAAAAATGTGGCGCAAAATAAATACAGAAAGATTGTTAAAAATTGACGTTCCAATTGCACCCTGCTAAGGGTGCTCCACGCCACAAACTCCCGCTTAAATAGGAAAACATTCTCCTTTGGAAGGGGCCAAGCCCTGTGACGAATCGAGGGAATTCGTCCCTTCTCCCCAAGGGGGTGGGGGGGGCGAGGCTAGGGAGGTGAGCCCGATCTGCAACACCCTCCCTATAGGTTGACCCAAGTGGGACCTCACCGGGAGAGATTCCCCTTAGGGGGCAAGGACTCCCATTCCCGTGAGGCACTCGCTACAGTTGCATACACTATGCCTACATGACAAGCTCTACCGTACCAGAGATCTTTGTATATCAAGACTGGGACAAAGAAACTCCTCAGAGATACCATTATCTTATTGGAAATTAATATGTCCTTTTAAAGCCAAATATGCAACACGCTGAGATGAATATGTTAAATAACGTACAAGAAAGCAACAGGACAGGAGCCCGACAGAGCTGGCACAATCCCAGTGCGCTACACCACTGCTCTGAAGCAAGAGCATTGCTCCAAGAGTGGAAAGAGGTTTAGGCTGTGTAAATTGTATTAGCAGGAACAGCTTGTCATTTAGTGTCAGTGTTGTGCAATTTTGTTATTTGGCAGTTCTGCACATATACAGAGCGTTACAAGATGAAAAAAGGAGAAGCAATGTAATAATGTTCCTTATTAGATGTAAAGGTTAGAGCCAGGGGGTGGTTAATACATTATGTAGCTAGTAGTGATTGATGTTGCGCTTTGGTTGCATTAAGGAGATCTTATAATACGCTGGTTTATTTTATATCCAGGGAAGCTTTTTGTAGCAGGTGAAAAGGTAGTTGAAGTATCCCACAGTGAGATAGGGTAAGGGTCGTGCTGCAGTTGCAGCTTCTGGTAGTTAGAGAAGTAGGCCTTCTTTCGAGGTTTTGCTCTGTCCATTTAATTAGAGTTTATGCATCCTTCCCCGAGCGAGTGTACCGACAGCCAAGGAAGGAAAGGGAGACACCTAGCACAGATAGCAGCTATTTGCGCCAGGCCAAGCCGTTCACCGGAGCTGAGAACGGAATGTTGGATTCGGCCGATTAGATTTGTGCTGCAGCTGTGAAGGACAAACCTCATGAGAATAGAGCCTGGTGTCGGCCATTGCCAAGGCGTTGAGATAGGTTTGGAGGAATAATGCCCCCACTGAGAAGTAGACGCTCCATTTGAACTACAGGTGTCTGGCCAAATAAATATAAGAAATTCCTCCCAGAGAACGGTGACTCCACTGCATGTTACAAACACCTGGCTTCCAAGGGAGATACAGTAGGAGGCGTGCTAGGGAAGTAACGTGTTCCAAGAAGAGTGTAGCAAGAGGTGATGCCAAAGAGTACAGCTGCAAGGTCAAAGGGGCCATCTGGGGATGCCAAATCATCTGGTCTCATGAGAAAGCCATTGTATTACCAGGCAGGGTTGACCTTGTTCACATTCACTCCCTTATTGGGTCCTGTATGGGGTATGCACTTCGCGATTATGCCAAAGTTACCTTGATCAATAAGGAGAGTCCAGTGTTGCAACAAAGTACCTTAATGTAGTGGAACTTTCACATCACAGTATTTCCTGCCGACTATGCCATTAGATCATTTTGTAAGGGGTTACATTTAGATATGCCGGACCAATGGGGTAATGAACTATAGGAGATGTTTAAATTTTTGTATAGGTGTTAGTCAATGGGGAACGTGGTATTATGTTGCATCTGATACTTTGTGGTTCTTTGCTATAAAAGATGTAACTTGACATGGGCATGTCAAGCTTGGGTTCAGTTCACTGTGTTACGGGACTGACTGACTGACACTCCCGGCCATATTTGTATAGAAGTTCTTCTTCCAAATGTATTGATCTCCTCAGAGTTATTTTTATCGATCGGGTTTTGGGCCTACCTCACACCAGCAAGGGAGAAACCGGGAATGTGGTGGTGGCGAGACCAGGGGAAGCATGTGGTGGACAAACTGTCCTGGAACCATTGCTGAGACCATTACGCATAGAGAATCTGAGAGCGCTGGCCCCTTATTAGAAGTTCAGAATACCATGTAGCGGAGAGAGACCACAAAGAGAAGCACAGTGACGAAGGCCATGTGATCACGCTCAGATTTCGAGGAGAGATCACCAAGGAACAAGCTTCCCGAGGACCTCCCCCTTCATCATAGAAGGTAACACGGAGAATATGAACAACAGGAGAGCGAAAAGGGATCATTATATTGTGCAAACCACCCAGCATAAATTATGAGACATAGTTATCCTGGAAACATATGAATCTACATAGTTGTGATACAAGAGAGAAATAACTGTCAGAAAAGATCAGTGGAACCGAAATACCTAAATTGTTTTGATACAAGAGAGAAATAACATTGTAAAAACAGAAAGAAGAGGAAACATATCACTAAATCAAGTAAATAGACGAGTAGGCCAAAGCCACCCGAGTTGTAATTCACTTGGGGAGAAAGACTGAATAATAGCATCCCTCTAGGATGCCCTGAAAGCAACAACCAAGACTCGATAGTTTGGAAAAAAAAGCCAAAAGGGAATCCCAAAGAGAAGGGAAAAATAAAGAGCAATTGAAGAGTAACAGAACTTAAAGAAATCTAAAGAGACTAATCCTGAAAATAAGTCTACAGACTAGTACTAAAGTACCCTCAAGGAGAAAGGAGTCATTCTCCGAATATATATGTTAGTTTTCTTAGTGGTAAGGTCAATTATGATAATTTTGGGACTACGGACTGTTTCTTTTGGACATTCACGACTGACGGACGAACACCTTAGCTAGAAATATAGGCAGGGACAACCCATAGAGATAAGTTAAGTTAGTCCTTATCCTTTAGTTTAATAAAGGTTTGTGCATCGTGTCAATACCCTTCTTATGACCCTCCACAGTATCCACCGTAAAAACAAGCACTGGCAATGTTTTCGCTTTGGTGTAGCCATGGGCTAGGCATTTGCCAGGCACTTCCATAATGACACTAATTGGCCATCAATGGTAGCAGCTGCAAAATGGTGGGAGTGCCTGGGCATGTATGCACAAGCTTAACACTTGGCTTTGCCAATGATTGCTTTTAACTAAACTTCAGTTAGGGCACACATACTGCTTAGAAATCAAATGGCTGAAGGCACATTTGGTTAAGACATTTCTATTGCACCAATTGAACGAATAACTCTCAGAAGACTGCTTTGCAATAACAATGGCACACAGTTCCAGCACATGTTTGGTGTTACAGCTTGATAACGCTAGCTCCCAAGATCACAGAAGGATATGGTTTGGGGAGGGGCAGGAAGTGGGTGTGAACGATCATAGGGATTATTACTTGAGTGCCAACATAAAGTCACTAATAATGGTGATGAAGAGAGACTGTCCAGTTGTACGTTTCCTCAACTTGTTCCATGGAAGCAGTTACTGGCGGGTGTGCAGGCCCTTCAGCTTACTTGGAATTGTAAACAAGCACCCACAACGTCTGCCTGCTTTCCAATTGTATTGCATGTGTGTGGCCCTCTGAATGACCGCTTGCGGTTGCTAATATAGGTCTAAGTATGTACCCCAGATATCATCAACAGGCTCACAATTCAGGGGCAACTGTGATTTGGAGCACTGCAACACCACCATTTTGGCTGCTTTAAAAACACTTTTGAATAAGAAAAAATATATTTAGGAATGTTTATCAATCCGAAATAATATACCACGTTCAACACTGCAAGAGACACTTTTTTCTCCCTTTGATGCGTTTGTTTTGGATACGTTTGGACCATGTAATTTACCACGCCTGTGCAGATGACATAGGGCCAAAAGGGGACAGTACATGGATTCCCAACCAACTAAGTGGAAGGTCTGTATCTCACATGACAACCGATTGACAAAAAGCTCCAATTTTGTGAATTAAGTTCCCTCTATTTACTGGCCATGTTTTACCAGCAACGTGAAGTTAAATTATAAGGCAACATGTTGTGAAAATACTGGGTGGTGCTGCAGACTGGGTGTCTTCTCATTTAATAGGTAGGTGTACCGGACATAGTGTCCACTCAGAAGACGGACTCTTTAAATTATACAAACAGCAACTACACATTAAAGACAGACTGGCAAAAGTGAGTTTGTTAGTACTGTGTATCCATAGCATCCCCACGATGTTGGGTAAGCAAAACGCCAGAAGAGATCGCCACAAAATAAAAAGGCCAAATAACAGAAGGTTCTTTTCCTTTTTTCTCCATGTACCTGCTTTCCTTATGGGATAAAGCACCCCGTGCCGTACGCTATAAGGATATTGCAAGTCACGAAAATCAGACTTGCAATTATTCACAGCATGTGAATCCATGAACGATCCAATGCTGAAGAATCGGACTTGCAACTTCCTTTTTATGTACGGTAGGGGGTGTTTTATTGGTTAAAATACACGGCTACACACTGCTGTTGAATGTAATGTAACACATATTCAATGTGTTGAACCACATAGTCTATTTTAGAATCTGTTTGGAATTTAAAACGCCAATATGTAGCACCTAATGTGCTGCATGAAAATAGTTCAAGCAATTTCATAAAATGCCTTCAAAAACATGTTCATGTTGTGTTTTAAAAGAAGTAATAACAAGCAGATTCTGTGTAAAACTCCAGCAGTGCACACATTACACATTCGACTATAAACAGTTCCTTGTCAATCAAAGGTTGGAAAGTGTCACAGCAAACAATTTTACAAGCAAGGAGTTCGGAAACGCTTGTCATAGCTTTAATTAAGTGTTGCAGTGACAGCTGGAATTCTGCTCTCTGCTGGCTCAAGCAGCAGGCATTGTGACGTCACAACCAAAGCTTAATAGAACTTTCCAGTTAATAACGTACAGGGTAACAGAGCTATTATATACTCTATTATCATTTACTAGAGAAGTGTGAATTAACTGTGTCCATAGCACATGATCACAAGTGCAATCACACAATCTGAAGTGCATTACAGCACAAATTCCTAGCAAAGAAGCAAACAACAAGCACAGACAACTGGACAAACCACACAAATATAGAAACATTTGTGACAGAAACAATATCAATAAGTAAGCATTAAGCACCCGTTCTAAGGGCTGGAATGGGTGATAATGGTCCGGGCCACCGAGTTAAAGACCTGAGTTTAGCAAGGGCGTACGCCCCGGGATGTTATCACCCATTCCAGCCCTTGGAACAGGTGCTCAACGTTTAAAGCAACCCGGGTTTCCCCCATCCAGAAACCCAGAGTGCTAAGAAAATTGTATTTGTATTCAATGTACGGGACACCGCATGCATCCTGTTCATTGAATGAAAATACTGGTGGACACCATGGATCTGAAAGGCAGGGCTCCATACACAGCCCCTCATCCATTTCCATGGCGGCCACAGAGTAGAAGCGTGGTGACTGCCAAAGAAAAGAGTGTTAAAGGGATAGTTCTCTCTAAAGTTCTACTGGCTAAAAAGGTGGCCCATGATCAAAAATGTATATATACAAAATATTTTTAAACAAAGTTCCTATGTAAGCTTTTGAGTAAATGAGGCTCAAACTCAAAAATGTCAAGCACTAGGAGGCATCCACTTTGTGAAATGGATGATCCTCCTGTGCGTGTGTTAAGCTCTGCCCTAGCGGCACTAATGAAGCAAAAGCTACCAGTAGGGGACTCTTGCTTCATTATTGCCGGAGAGCAGAGAATGCAGGCAGGAAGGCTGCATGCTGGTAAGTGATTTTTAATTTGTTTTCCTTATAAAATCATGGCAATTATAAAAACAACCGCTTTGTTTTTATGTTTGCAGCAGCTTTCGCTTTGAGTCTCCTGACTCAAAGCAAAAGTACCGGCACTTATAAATATAACTGGTGTATTTATGATCGTGGTGGCTTCTGCTTGGAGTCTCCTGGGCTCTCCTGGCCCAGGGGAGCCTGGGAGACTCAAAGCTGAAGCCACCACAATCATAAACACAACACGGTTTTATTTATGATTTCCTTGTTAAGTTTCCCAGGCTCCTCCGGCCGGGGGAGCTGTGTTGCTCGACTCAAGTCGAGGGTATATGGGGGTGGACGGTGTCCACCCACTTTTTTCAGAGAGCGGATGCCGCCCCCCCTGGTTATTTTAGAGGCGGTGTGTAAAATATGAAACATTGGCTGTTTTCTTTTTTTAATGTATGCCGTCCTTGGGACTCGAATCACAGTCGCCAGGTTTTCAGGCCAGGCACTTCACCACTGTACCAGATAAGCTGATGAAAAATAGCAAACAAGAAAGGCGCAATGTCACTTTCAGGACTGCATGTTCCAGGGAAAAATTGATTTTTGGAGTTTAAAACATGCAAACCTTTTAACATTTTCAAAACATAATGAGAATAAATTATCCTCTAGTGTTTTTTTTGTGTGTGTTGATTTTATGAAAGGCAAATGCAATTCGTCCTATGCAAATTGTATGGTTATGCAAAGCCAATTGAATTAAATGTGCAGGTCACCTTGATATGCTAATTACTGGTGATGTCACATCCCACTGCGTATGTTAATGAGTGCCCCTACTTTTCTTTAGGACTTGTTCTACAATAAACGCATAATTTCTAACAAAGATTAGGATCGTAAAAATAATAAAGGACATTTAGGTGTTTTCATGAGAACCCATACCTCAACACAGATAGCACAAAATGTACAATGAAAGAACCATTTCTTCATGGAGTAAGGACAACTACAAGAAAGAAAGAAATCGAGCATACTACAAATAGCTAGTTCCTCATTAAGGCATCCAGTTTAAGGATGCTCAATTTAGAGTTCCAAAGGCTTCCCTCCTTGTGAGAGCTGGGTCCTCATTTACTTTGCCATCTTTCTTGCATCATTTTTCTCATTCTGAAATATAACACCACGTTTGTTTCACTGAATGTCTGCGTTTTCAATTTCCTTTTTGATATTTGAAGAAAAATGGTAATTACAGAACAGCCTGGACAACGCCTGTCTGGCGTAATGAATGGCTTTTGTATCCCAATGCTCAGTGTGATGAAGGATCAACAGAACACAAAGGATTCTCCAACACATTTTAACACATTTACTAAATAGAACAGGTTGTGAGAGGTTACGTCCTCTAGTGTCTATGTGAATCAAACTTGAAATCATAAAGAGCACTTGGGTGTCAGGATGGGGTAATTCAATCTGGTGCAAAGAACCGTCGTGGGAAATGTTGGTCTTCTCAAATATTCCCAACTATCCCCAACTATCACAGTCTCAGACATATTGCACACAGAACACTTCTTAAAACAGTTACATGGATATAGTGGCAAGTTCCCCTGCCCCGCAATCTCGCCTTAGAGTATGGGTCATACTCCAATACAGGCATTTTGGACAAGCCATCACACAAGCACAGTGAAAACTCTAAGCACCCCTGCCCTAAGTGCTCCTGGGCTGGCTTGGAGTGTTTTGCTTCACCAGCTTTGCATGGCCCATTGTGGATGCAGGTTGGGGTACTGCAGCTCTAAATGTGCCACGGGGTGCTCCCTCACCTCGAGAGCGTCTGGGGAATACTCCAGGGGGCACCAGAGCTCCTGTGTATGTGTAGGAACCAGGAAGGTTTCCCTGCTTCCTGTTCATGTTGCGCAGGAGCCAGAGAGCCATAGCCGGATCCTGTCCCGATAGTGCCCAAGCAGATTCTGGACTGGGCTGCTAAAATGTATATGCGAGTGGCTACCTGTGTAGGAAGGAGTATGTTTGGGTGCATATGTGAATGAAAGAGTGTATGTTGCGTGGGTGCGCATGTGAATGAGAGAATGTATGCTATCGGTGCGTGGGTGGAGGCGTTATGAATGCCGTTAATGTGTATGAATGTGTGAAAAATGCACCCCTGTGACCCCCAAATCAGAGGCCCATTCACCAGGCTGGTCAGCGGGCCTCTGATTTGGGGATGCATTTTTTACTGGCCATTAATGTTAACACAAACATAATATCACGTTTGAATTAACCATGGTGCCCAGTAAAAATAATTCCATGCAATTACATACTACAGCGTAACCAGAGTGGCTGCAGCAATGCTGTCCAGACTAGCCATGTAATAACACTTATTTTTGCATGACAAGTGATATTGCGTTATGCGAGAAACCTAAAGGTATTCATTCCTCCCACCCACTCCCTCGGGATCTTCCATTCAGGTGGCCAGGGAAGGGCCATCGCTTTTGGATGCCGTACCTGGGGGTGGACAAGGGATGGAAGATCACCTAAGTGGAGGCTCACTAAGGATTGGGAGAATACCTGAGGGCCAGACATGGTATTCCCCCAGTCCCAAAACCACCCTAATCTACTCTCCCTCAGCCTTTATGGGGTATCTCCAGTCTCACCCAATCTTCCTCTCCCCATTTCCACCAAACACAGAGAGGCCACTTGGATCAGCACGGATTAACCATAGGAATAACATGGGGAAGGTAAGGGAAACCTACCATAGAAAGAACTCAAGCTGTCCCACTAATCGAGTCAGGCAGGGTCAGGCATTCAACAGTGACTTTTCACACCTGACTCCACTTGGTCTTTTCAATATAAAAGGTGTGGTCTGTCACAGGTGTATGAGCGAGTAGGAGTTGGTAGGAGAGCCAAGCCGCCAGCATTATTCATGACCAGAGACCGGTATGCTGAGACGCTGGGGAACTGCAGTGCAAAAGGGCAGAAGCACAGCGAGGGAGCAGTGTCTCCAAGGAGCCAAGAAGGGTCCATACACAAGAGTCGAGAGGCGTACTGTGCCCCACAGGACCAGTTTATGTGAATGCTCATTCCCCTGGGCCGGTGAGACAGCCCAGGAGTGTCCGAGGGGCAGGTGGTGAGACCCTGACCTTGGAACAAACATCCAGAGTGAAGCAGCAGTGCAGAAGTCAGCCCGGTGAGTCGGAAAGCTTTACCGAGCCGGGTTGTGAAGAGCACGATGCAAAGCAGCGCCATGGAATGCGTAAGAAAGCGTATTAATATTGTGTCTGAATGGGTGTTCATTGAAGCTGACGGGAAAGTCTCTAACGAAGATACAAGTAACAGTGTAAGCGCGAGATGCGCATGTGTGTGCTGGACTATGAAACAAGATGAAAGAAAGAGGGCCAGAAGCCTGTGAAAAAGGTGCAAGAGGCAGGAAAGGAAAGTATAAAAAGGGCGCAAGGCACCCAAAAAGAAAAACAAGCATAGCAGTGTGTGAAAGCATGAAAGAAGCGTGCCAGGCACACAAGCAAGATACGGAAGAAAGGTAAGTGCAAGTGTGCACGGGAAAAGGTGAAGAAACATAGGAAATTGGTGCAGGAAGCACTTATGTGCAAAAAGAAGTGAAGTAACAAAGCAAGAGAGTGGCAATTGGTCAGAGTGGTTGCGCTGAGGAAAGGTAAAGAGCCTAGCGTTTTCGAAAGCCTCCGGTTCTACCCCACAAGAGGATGATATTCAGGAAAAGATTGTACATAAAAAGGCACATCCTGACTAGCTGCTTTGTGCTGTGCAAGCTGGAAGAGGCCTGAGCTTGGGGAAGGGAACCGTGAGGGGTCTATTGAAGAAACTGACTTTGTGTTTTACATTTAAAACTGAAAGTGAACCAGTTGAAGTTTGGAGACGGGATCCTCAAAGAACTCAAAAACATTGGAGGTTTTTGAATTCACCATAAGGGTCCTGTGGAGAAGCCCTGGTGAGTGAACCTCTCTGTGACATTGACCAAATTGCACCTGGTGAAAAGACCACCTGAAACCAACTTTGGTTTTGCCATTTCTTCTGACCCACTATTTTTCCTTTTCAATAAACTCCCCATCACATTTTTGTACAGCGTGAAGGCAAGCATAGACACAGACAGACTTTTATTTTGGACTACTAGATGATGACGGCCATTAGAAACATCAGTTAAAGGAACAATCCTTTTAGAGTTAGGGCCAGTAAGGCATTCCACCACCCCAGGAACCTTTGTAAAGAAAAGGTTTTAAAACAAATGCCTTTGAGTCTGTGTCTCTTTTGATACCATGCCCGTCTCAGAGTAGCTAGACTGGACTGCATTGCTGCAGCCAGTCTGGTTACGCTTTCTGACACTAGCACAGCATTTTCTACTGGCAACCAAATTTAAAACGAACAAGGTTTGCTTTAACCTTTGTTTTCATTAAAAGAAATGCCATGCAACAGACTGAAAACATGCCCCTAGTGGCTGTGGCAACGTGACTAGCCACATAATAACACTAATGTTTGTTTTAACCATGATACCCAGTAAGAAACACCATTCCAGAGGTAGAAAACATAACCAGATTGGCTGCAGCAATGCAGTCCAGCCTAGACATGTAACAACACTTATGTATGTATCATACGTGATATTATGTGGCTAGACTGGCCCCCATTGTTGCAGCCAGTCTGGTTATGTTTTCTTACTGTGGAACTGGCATGGCATTTTTTACTGGGCATCATGGTAAAGCCAACATAATTGTTATGAAGTGGCTAGATAGGCCTACATTGCTGAAACGAGTCCGGTTATGTTTTCTTTCTGTGGCATGGCATTTTTACTGGACATCCAGGATAAACTAAACGGGAGGAGTATTTTTGCGTGGCTAGACTATAATACATTGGTGCAGCTAGTCTGAACATATTTTCTAACTACGGACTGGCTTTATTTTTACTAGCAAAGCCAACCGGTGCATGTTCTTTTATGGTAATTCTGGCATGTATTGGTGTAACCTGCATGGGCACAGCCAGCATGAGAATGTTTTTATACCACCATATGTTGTGGGCAAAGTCATCATAAAAAGGAGTTGGAAAATGCTCTCTGCACTGTTGGCGAACTACATCTACTGGATTTGGTTTCATTTGTTACCCTACAAAACCAAAATGTTATCTGTGTCGCTTTTTATCAAATTTTTCACATAAAGTATGCTGCAAAATGCACCCTTGTAACCATTATTTTTAACATATTCTCCAGTTGCGTACCTCCCGGAATCACCCTTGGATGGTCCAGTTACTTATGCATTTCACAGGAAAGATTTTCACCCCTCCGATAAAAAAAAAGAAAAACATCACTAGTCACGACTGCTCTGATATTACCACCCATCTTTATCCGCTGTAGACGATACCTTTTGCACACTCCTACCAGCAAGTATTTATTCCTCCTTGCCCAAGGTATTTGTTAGGTTGTGCTTTTATAACCACATCGGCCACAGGACATCATCCTGTTCCAACCTCTCCTCAATTGTGCCTTAGTGTCTGGTCTCTTCCCAGCTTCTGGGAAATAGCCCTCGACATGCTCTTTACCTTCTCTCTTTCCTGGCCTCTGGTCTCTGCCAGAGTCTGAGATATATCCCAAAGTGGGCTTCTGCTTATCGTTCCATCTCTGGGTCTGGTCACCACCAGGATCTGGGTTACAGCCCTTGGCAAGCTCCCTGGCCCTCCATCTTTGGACTCAGCCAGTATCTAAGTTATAGTCTCAGCAGGCTTCTGGTCTTCTCCACTCCTCCAGCTCTGGTCCTTGCCATGGTGCTCTTAACCCGCTCTCTCTCTCTCAGGTCTTTGCTTCTATCATTTCCCAGTCTGACTAGTCCCATAGCTCTCCTCGTCTGCTCCTTCTAGCTTCAAGATATCGCCCGGGATATGATTTGGGGAGTGGATTGCTCTTGTCCAATCTACTCCTTAGCAGGTTGTTTCTTCTTTTCCACTCTAACCTTCATTCCGGGTGATAAAGGGGGAAACCCCCCCTGCCAGGCATTTCCCATAGATCCTTAAGAGAGCCTCCCTGTTGGCAATAGCGTCAAATAATTGGTTGTGCGGTGGTGGTGGTGGTGAATGAAAGCTTAAAATGTTGTGTGGCCGTTCTGAAATCAGAGGGAAGGGCAAGTACCTATATGAGGCTCTGCAATGGGAGGCATAGCCACATTGGGGCACTTGGATGAGCCACAGGCTGTTCCTGTGGCCCACCAGCGAGTGGTCTGCTCACCAGTATTAAAGCAGGGGAAGAGAAGCAGTGTTCAATCTTTAGAGCACAGTCTCAACACTTCAGGCGCAGAGGGAGACTGTGGTGCCTTTCAGTGCATTTAGGAATGCATGCTGGAGCACTCCCCCTATGTATGTATACACAAACCTCAAGTTTTTAATAAAGCATCTCGATAGGTGGGCTTTCCTTGCGGTCACATTTCTGGAGGTGCTGCTCAATATCTTGGGTGCCACCTCAGTATCTACTTCGCGAGGTGGAGTCTCCTTTGAGGCACTACAGCCGCTTGAACCCAAATCAATGTCTGCACTAATATGGGTGGGTGTAGGACTGGCATAACGAGGGGCCAGTCCCATCTGCCTAGTAGGTGGCACTCTTATTCTCCCCATTGACCTGGCTTTGATATATAGACTGAGCAGCATTAACCCTTGAATTACAGACATGCCAGGCTTTGAGAAATCCACTGTACAGCTCCTCCGCTTATGACTTCACAAGGTGAATGGGCATCCCTGGTCCCCAGAGCCTCTCAGAATCCTAAAGGCAAGTGCGACATGTGACCTAGCCATACCATACAACAATCAAACGCTCAGGGACAGAATCACCAGCCCACATAGTACCATCATGCTGCAAGTGGAAGCACTCAGAAGAGGTAAGCCTAAGGGGGCAGCCACTGTGGAGGTCAACTCGCCGATGCCTCTGGCTTTCCCATCTTTCCACAAACACTTCTTACTAGAAGGGGATCCACTAACTCCATAGTGTAGCAGCTCACGTCACCGAATGGCCAATGAAAACTGTCGCACCTCATTGTGTTCTCCTGTTGCTGCTTTCTAGCGCTACAGAGGCCCTTTTTTGGTGTGGCTGTTCTTTTCAGAAGGAGGACCTTTTCGACCAGACCTAAAACCAGTGGTCGAAGTGGACAGGAGCGGTGCTCCACTACTTTAAAAAAAAAAAAAAAGAATAAATAGAGTTTTACTGTTCCTATACTTCCAGAATAGTTTAGTTTTAAAATACAAGTGCAGGAAGAAGTTGAAACTTGAACTTCAGTGCACCGCACTGAACATCCCCATAGCAGGTGTGTTTGTTTGGGGTTCTGTATTGCGTGTGGGAGGGTGTGTGGTGGAGGGGATTGTGGGGAGCGGGGGTGGGCCCATCAGGGAACATAGTTCCACGACTTCTTTGCGTACACTTCAACCACTGCCTAAAAACACACGTTAAAGCAATGCCAGAATAATCCGAGTCCTGCTTGATCCAATTAAGGTGACCATGGTCCCAAACACAGGCCACTGGATGGGGGGTGGGGGAGCGCATATTTCACCAGTGCTCGGCCCTGGGAGTGGGCATCTAGAGCTGCTGTTTTCACCCTTGCTGGCGCCTTAGCTTTACTGGTGGGATGTTAACTGGGAAGGCAAGGAGTAAAGCACAGACAGAGGTCTGAAGGGATACTTCCAACTCTTACTTGCAAACGAAGAGGACAGCTACGAAACGTCGGGGCGGCAGGGCGGAAGGCCAGGAGGGACAAGCCCCCTGAGGCTGCTAGATATCCTTAATGCACAAAGTAAGTGCTGCATTCACAACAGGCCCTTGCATCGGGATGGCAACCCGACGCTCGTCTGGTTTAATAATCAATTAGCAGACGACTGCTGCCGGTACAGTAGCGATTCTATAAGATTTGGGTAATTACAGGAGAGACAAACGCGTCTCTAACTGAATGACAAAATGCCAGACTCCCCCCAGATTCCAAGAAAACCAAAGTTACGCAGCATAATTAAGTAAAACCTCTTTCGGAAACGTTTTAACGTCGTTGAGTCAATTTCCAGAACGTTGTTCCCCATTTTTGAACATACTAGCATCACCAAGCTGCATGCAGTAGCAATGACGTGTAAAGGCAGGTGCCTTCAATAACAGTGCTCATTTGGTGTGCGCCTTTAAGAATTGAAACAGAACACCACCCCCAGGAAGTGCCGATTACGCACAGGCTGAGAATGATACAGTTTAAATACCTGCACAGGGTCCACTACTGAAGGGCAGGCGGAGTAAGATGGGGCGTGTGGGGGCTCGGGGGTAATGATAGATGCCCCAAATAACATACATACAGGTATGTTCTTTCACATTGTGTGCAATTGCCCAAACATACAGAGGTTCTGGGCTAAAGAGCAGAGGGAGGTGGAGGGGGCACTAGAGTGACCAGCACTGCCGGAGCCCAAAAATGTGCTGTTGGGCATATGGATGGATACGGCGACCAATAGATGTTTAGGATACTCCAGAATACGTTGGGAGTGTCCCAGTCTACTGCGCTGCAGGTGGGCAGATCTCTGCTGCAGTACCAGGGCTAACATTGTAGGGCTGAACGGTAACCCTGCCTCCACCACATTCTGATGCTCTTTCCGGGTCCATTTAAGTGCTTGCAGCAGACTGATTTTCAGTGTTTAATCCTATATAGGGGTTAAAAGAAAAACAGGCCGCCAGAACCTCACATCCCACCCGCCAGCCCCCCACCCTCTTTGCATGCCCTGGCTGGGAGCTGGTGTGAAAAGTCAACAGAGAGTAACACTGAGAAATATAGCTGCATGCTGGCTGGTGCCTCTCAAAGTCCTGTTCGGGGTAGGGAAGGGTCCATCCCATGCAAGGATCCAGGTATGACCCAACTCTAGCCCTAGCAGTCTTTCAGACGCATGGACGATCATAAATGTGACTGATATTCTAAACCCAAGATAATAGGAAGCACTATTATGCATGATACAGAAGATTAGGCTAGACACAATTCACAATACCAGGGTATGGTTTCTTCCCTTGCCCTCCTTAGGCTTCCACAATGCCAAGGATTATGGTGTCTTCCCCTGGCCTCCTTGTGTTTTCACAATTCACAATGCCATGGGGTATGGTTTCTTCCCCTGGACTTTTCATGCTTTCAATTGTCATAATGGCAAGGGGTGTGGTTCTTACCTTGGCCCCCTTAGGTTTTTCAGCTTCTCTGCTATTTGTAAGGTGGACCTGGTTCACTATCCTGCCAGGGACTAGGATTGTTTGTATAATGGTTGTAATAGCTTCTCTGTATTTGGGGTTACCAGACCCTTGCTCCATCTGTATTTATTTCTTCATACTCTCTTGCACATAGGCTCCCAGACCCCTACTTCATACCGTTGCTCCTTTAAAGTCTCTCTTATAGGCTTTCCTCCCAGCCTTAAACTCCAGGATACTTTTACCCTTCAAAAGGGGTTCCCAGATCGGTCCTGCGTTCCCAACAGTTAGCCCTTTCAAGCCCCTACCTTCAGGGAGCTTCTGTTTGGGCTCAGACCGGCTCCAGTATTCTGCCAGGCGTTCTCTGCGTCATCCATCCCAGCCACTGCATTTCTGTAGTTGCTGCTTGCTGCTACTCTGCAGGTATGCGAAGCGTGTTCTTTTCTCTCAGGTAGACCTCCGTGGTCTGTTTCCAGGAGAGCAAAGAGGCCTTTGAAGGCTTCTGCCTCTCGCCTCGTGTCCTGGTTTCTTTGGTCTGCCTTCTCTGCTCCGCCGTCCAGCTTGCCACTCTTTATGCGAGGGCTGAACCGAACTCTTCAGTCCTTCCCTTTTCATGTATCAGCAGCATACTGATTGTCCGTATTGACTAGACTGCTGGAGTTGGTTCCGCGGAACGGTCTCCATCACTCTGCACCTCTTCTTCATCCCAGTACAAATGTTATTCCTCTCAACTGGGTTGTTTTTAAATCTTCATCTCAGTACTTTTTGCAAGATTTGTACAGGGAGTTCCTCCTCTTCCTCGTCTCTGTATTTTGGAAGGTGTTTGGATGTTCTACCTTATAGGTACATGGAAGAGTGTGCAATCATGTTACCCTGTATAGGGTAGGGAGATGAGGAAAGTATGGGATATTCAGAGAATACCGTGCTTCTACCTGATAATCATCCCCAGGCCCACAGGGGGTGGGGTGGATTCCCTCCAATGAGATCCACCCGCCGATTCCCTCCCACAGGTGGGACTTTTGGGTAGCAGCCTCACCTCCCTGGACTCATGGGAAGGGGCTCACCCTGGGGAAGCAGGGATGATATCCTGGGATTCAACACAACACATACAACACCCTTGCTGTTGGGTGTCCTGACCCACGTTTAAGCTATCCTGCTACAACATTTGGTGCTGTGGGCTTAGGAAATTCAAGATGGCGGAAAACCCACATGTGCGCCGAAATCCAGGAAAGCTGCGCAGTTTGTGCGCCCACCAAAATGGTTGCCTCACTTGCCACCCACCAGTGCGAGAATGAAAGGCCGGGTTGCCATGAGGGAAATGGGTTGCCAAAGGAAAAACAGTAGCGCCGGTTAGCTTCAAAGCGCTTTAAAACCACCATTGGACTACCCGCACAGTAGTCTGAAACCATTGGGAATGGCAATGCTGATTGCCAAATGCAACCTAGAAGTGTGGGGAATTCATTTCTTAAATCCCAAAAATGAGTGCAGTACCAGTACTCACCACTATCCAAAAGCCGGCGTTTTAAAACCACTCTGTGTGTTTCTGAAGGCAAGTCAAAATGCCTATTTCTAACAGTGCAACATGTGCAAAATATTTACTGAACACCAGCAGACATTGGCAGAATGGAGTTTTGTGTGCCTACAGAATCTGGGAAATGAAGATCATAAGACAAGGTTTATAACAAGACTGGCTGAGCTGTGGATTGCAGCAGTTTAAGTTGCACTGGATTTAAAGACACTAAAATCGAAAATGTTTAGATTAAATGAGTGACCTATGTTTGGTGTCACATGCCTTTGTAACTGTTGAAATGTCATAGTTTTGCACTTAGAATCAGCATTCTAGCTGCATGTGTAAAATTGCAAGTTAAGTTAAAAAGCAACAAAAAAACCTGCCAGTTAGCTGAAGGTCTGGCTTAAGGAACTTGATTTTGCCTAGCAACTACCCATCAGGAGTGAAACTTGAGCCAACCTTCCTTTTGCTGCCCAAGCTAAGGATATGCCATCTATCTGATAATTGAATTATCTGTGCTCTGCAAGAGAGAGAACAAAGCCCTCTTCACTCAGGCAAAGGTTTTTATTACCGCAGTCGTAAATTGTAGCTTCCTCTTGGCAGGAGCTGGGAGGAGCACTGCCTGTGAGAAGCAAGCTGGCTTGGCAGAAACTGGAAAGACTGGTTTCTGTACCATGTGACCTGAAAAGACACACCCCTGCAGCAAGGATATGGTTTTATAAAAAGGGGGATAATTCATAGAGCGGACATGTGAAAATTTTATAAATGATACCATAATTCTTGTGATTTTTCTGCCCACAGTTTAAGACGTGGTAGGAACCGGTGGTATGTTCAGGGGGGTTTTAGCGGAAAAGTGGATATTACTCTAAATGTGTGCATGTTAAAAATCTGAAACTTCATCAGTTAATGTCCCTACCCCCTGCACACATGTATGTAAAGTTGGGTCCATGTCGGAAATTGAAAAAGCAGTTAAAAAGTCAATTATGTACACTCTTTGAATGCAAGCTCCGAGAATGAGCAGATTTGGACATAGACATGGCTAAATTCAGCCACACCATGTATATGTAATTTCAAACAACTGTGTAACTCTGAAGTATGGATTTTGATCATATATATATTTGGGTGCACAGATGACAAGGGAGGTTGTTTCAAGAGATCATAAAATGACATCAATCTGACTCACAGTTCAGTTTGCCAATCAAGCGGAGGAATGGAAGCCTGACCAATGACGAATGAGAGGGGCAAGTCTAGTGATGCAACACACACACCCATTCTCAAGAAACAGATAAAAGCAGAGAGTCAGGACACATAGAGACATTCAATTTCATCTGCCGCTGGAAGCCCTGCCGGAAAAATCCATACTTACCTCCATCAAACTCCAGAAAGCCAAACTAGAGACTTCAATCTATCCAGAGCAGAGACCAGACCAGAGAGAAAGCAGTGCTGTGCCTAGCAGAGACCAGACCAGAGAGAAAGCAGTGCTGTACCCAGAGAGACCTGACCAGACTGAAGTCCGTGACCAAGTCGCTTTCCTGTTTAAAATCTCTTGTGAGTACCGCCAAACTGTACCAAACCAATCTCTTAGTTTAAATTCATCTAATTCAATCTATTTAACCTAAGTAGAACTGCCTCCTAGCTGTCACCTGTCAATTCTAGTAAAATTTGTCACTTGTCAAAGTGTGCGTTTAAAATTGGCAAAACCAAAAACGACCTTTACTAAATTGCTCATATCTCCGCAACCGTTTGGGCTAGAGACTTGCAATAACTTTCATTTGGAAGCTGAGATCCCAGGCTTTCCTAGGACCCCAAAACGGTAGAGATAGTCCTTGCGGTTCCTTTGTAATAGCGCTCGGCGCATCCGCGAATTTTGCCGCGATTTGCAATTTCTTCACATGTAAAAAAACTGCTGCTGCCTGATTTCATTTGCCAGAAATTCGTTTAACCTGCTAACTATCCCTGCATCATTGCTAGTGTGAGCCTGGACTAATATTAACTAGATACCACTCATCCTGAACCTCTAAAAGGGAATTAAGAGCGTTTCCAGCATATTTCTCATTCATTGCTAGCACCTATCAAAGCATTTGCCTGTGTTTTCAAACTTCTGTTTAAGCTTGCTGGATTGAACTGAATTACAGTTGATTGCATTTCTGAGAACTGTGTGTTTTCCTTCCATTTCCTTGCCTTGCATCAAGGGGGGGAGGGGAGTAGCCAGAGAAAAGTGATTACATTGTTTGGTTGAAATCATATTGCGTATTTTCTGTACTGCATTCATTGGATATTGCATCCACCTGAGCCTACATAAAGCATCCTCTACCACATTATACTTTTGTTCCTATTTACCAGTGTGCTACCTTATCCATTTCATGTCAACTCATTAGTGATTATAAGAAGTGTGCTAGTGCCAGATTCTCCGTTGTTGATCTTTATCATATCAGATTAAGTGTGCTATTCAATTATTAATTTATTATAAAGCGTGATATAATATATATTGTAAATTATCAAATAAACCTTTTAAACTTGCAAAACAGAACTACTTCTTGGCTCAGTGGGGTCAGGGGGATTCCAAGAGAGGGGTGTTATATAGGGGTAGTCATCCAGAACGCATGAACTGGACCTAAAGATATATCAATAAGGGTTTTCATTCAGTATTATAGACTAGGCGCTGACTTAGCTGTAGTGTTGAATTGAATCCCCTTACAAATTGGGGGCTCGAGCCGAGACGTTGGGTTAGATTTACCACTTGTGCAGCTTAATACAGTGTGCTAACTGACGGGATACATACATCCGGTCGGATCACCACGCTGCATTACGCTGTGAAGCATTCCTCAAAAGGGACACTCCAAGAAAAGTTCTGTTCTGCAAAACTAAAATACTAACTTCTGTAAGTCAGGACAGAGACCAATCTCTAGAATGACGACCTTGGTAGATATGAAAATAGCCAGAGAGCACTTCTTACACAAACTATTTGTGAGAGGTGAATGGACTCACCAGGACCAAACAGTCTGGTTGCAGGCCATCACGCAACAGGTCACTGAAACAGGGTCAGATATATATAGAGATCAGGGTCCATTACACGTGGCCCTGAGTGAACTATATATGGCTCCTAAGGCCAAAGATGAGCACGACAAGATTGTTAGGATAGCGGCATATTTATATTTATACATGGGAGCCATACAGAATAAATGTGCTGAAGGCCATGATCTGGCAAAAAGGCAACAGATGGCGTTAGAGAAGGCCCAATCTGATCTGGACTCTTCTGAGCAAAGGCTGCACAGAAGCCAGGAGTCAGAAAATGAGACCAGACAGTACATCACTAAAATAAAGGAGGATATGGATGTGCTGCAAAAGGAAAAGTCAGAACAGGATACCAGATTTCTGGCCTTGCAGAAGGAACACCAAGAAGGTTTGGACTCCCTACTGCAAAGCCAGAAAAAGCTGGAGCAACAGCTAGACTTCAATAGGGCATGTGCTGAGCAGGTAGTCACCCTGCAAGGCCACCTAGATAGAGTGAAGGAGGAGAGCAATAAACTGATTCTGAAAGACCTGGATACCCAGGCAGAGTTTGATCAGGAGCGCCAGAAAGCTGGTGCCTTCCAAAGGCAAAGGGACGACCTGGCGGCACAAATGCAGGCTCTTAGTCAGGAAAGAGACGCCTTAGGCCAGGAAGTCTGCCATTTAAAAAGAAAAATGGAAGAAAATCACCTGGCCCACCAGGGACTGGGTGATCTCCAAAAAGAACACCAGAACTTGTTAGAGCACACCAGGAGGGTGGAGGATGCTCTAGCAAGAAAGGAGCAGGCCAATAGGGACAGAGCTCAGGAGGTAACCCTCCTGCAGCAAAGACTGGCCCAGTTCTCCAGGACCAACCAGGAAGCACAGAGGGAAAACGAGGCCCTCTGTGAACACAATGATAGGCTCCAACGACAGGTAGCGATGCAGGAGAGACTGATAGAGTCCAGTAAGGCCTTAACTGAAGAACTGAAGGCACAAATGCAGGCTCTTGCATTGCAACAGGGAGCAGGGGCGGATAGAGATGAGGTTCGCTGGGAAAGGGAAACTCCGGAGCATAACCTCAGGAGCCCTGGTACCAGAGGCCCTCATACCTCTCAGTCCCTGGACTCTGCCACCCCCATGTTCCCTGGCGCACATGAGCACAGGGCCACAGGGATGGCAGATTACTATCCAGCTAAGAGTATGGGGCTCATAGGCCAGAACCACTCAGGAATGGAGGGGTGGGCATCCGGGTATGGGCACCCAAGTACAGTACAGTTCAATGGGGAACCCCAGGAGAGTAGGCCCATTAAGGACATCCTGAAAACCTCTGCCCAGTTAGATCAGTGGAGGGGGTACCCATCAAATCCTGGCAGCAAGGAGGAATCTGAAGACCCCTCTGAACTGCGCAGGACACAGGAGACCAGGTCCCCACATTCTGCCAGCCATTCCCAGGCTCGCAGAATCCGGGAAAACCTGGAAGAACAGACGGGAACCTCTGGGAGCAGTGCCTCTGAGTCCGAGGAAGAATGGACAAGGGTTACCCGAACCAAAAAGGCCAATAAGGCAAAAAGGGCCTTGCTTAAGGACCCCTTAAAGCAAATTAAGGCGATCAGGAGCGTCATCACGCCTTACCATAAGAACGCTAAGTATTCTGTTTGGGAGCACTTAGAGTTGTTTGAACAAATGATGGAGACTTTCCATTTGAAGGACAGCCAAAGCTGCATTCAATATGTAAAGTGGACCTTCTCCCCGGAATACTCCAGTTTCTTTGCGGGGCTGGAGGACCAAAATCATTTAAGATGGTCCACCTATAAGGCGGCCATCCTGAAACATTTTTCTGTTCACAGAAATCCTCAAGAGGCTCGCAAGGCGGCCTACAATTTGCAATGTGGGGAGGATCAGGCCCCACGAGAATTTGTGCAGGAGTTAAAGCGTGCTTTTGCGCAAACCACCAGAAGAGTGCGCACAGATAGTAGAGAGTTTGTCAATACATTTTTCCATGCCTTGCCCAAATATATCATGACCCAGCTCGTGAGGGATTTTCATGAGAAAAGATCTTTAGACTGGGTCATTGAACAGGCTACCCGGATCTATGAGGTGCAGAAGCCCATAGAAAATAAAAGCAATGCCCAGAAAAACCCCAAAGCCAACAGCACCCCTGCTGCTGCCAAGGTGGCAGAGGTAAAGGTCACCCCCGTTTTGGATTTGGAGATGGGGGGGCCTAAAAACCTACCTGCACCTAATAATGCTAGGCCCAGAAGGTCCTCGGGCCAGTCACAGACAGGGAGCCAGGGAGGCAGCCCCACAAAGGGGGTCCCTCGCTCTCCTGACTATGTAAGTCCTCGCTACAAAGGTAACAGACCCATCCTGGGTTATGTGTGGACTCCTCCAGCCCAAGGGGGGGGATCCAGCCAAGCACCTAACCCAGGGAACTTCCCTCCAAACTTCCCACCGGAGGGCAGAAATTTACCAAACCCTGGGCAGAACTTTTTCCCCAGATATCCACCCGACTTTCAGCCCCAAAACCATCCATCCTTCTTTCCCCAATTCCCTGAGCCCAGACCACTGAATCCGGGAGAGGGGAGGCCAAGGGTGGAGGGGTACCCAAATCTTCCCAACCCGGGGTATTACCAGAGGAGGGACAGCTACCCTTCCCGGGATCAGCCCAGGGGAGAAAACAGGGCCCCGTATCAGCCTGAGCGGGTTTCCCAGTTAGAGCGCCAGGTTCAAAACATGGCGCGGGATATGGGTCATATACTGAGGGCTCAGCAGAACCCTCAGATGGGCGTGCCGGCGCAGAACGCACCCAACTCTGGACCTGGTGCTCCAGAACAATGACGGGGGCAGCACCCCGATAACTCACCGGTTCCCAGGGAGGAGGCACAAGGGGAAGGGGGGTGTAAAGCCTTGGAGGAAGCTTCCTTCCTTACTTGTAAACAGCCCCTGGAAACCCAGGAACCGGAAACAAAATCTCTTGCCCCTGAAAGTCTGCCTCCTAAGGAGCAGAGGGGGGGTAGGAGAAACAAAAGACCCAAACAGACTCAGTTTGAGGAGGAGGTACAGATCTTCCAATTTGAGGGAGAGGGATCCTCAGAGGATCCTGGGAAAAGGATCTTCTCCTTCAGAGAGGGGGGAACTCCTCCCAAAGAAAAATGGGTCCCTAGGGATGCAAATCCAGACTGGGGAGATGTGGAGACTGAGCTACCGCCGCCCACTATCTCATCCCAGAACAAACAGCAAGAAAACCCCCTGGTTCAAACCCATCCTGGTGACTGCCTCCAAAAAGGGGGGGGCGGCCCAGAACCGGAACCAGGGGAACCCACAATGGCTCTGATCTCCAGTTGCCAACTTTTTCTTTCAGATTCCCAAGGCTCTCCACAGAATTCTGCCCAAATCTCTTCGCTATCGATGTCCAAAACCAGAAAGTTAGCCCACCAGTTGTCCAAAAATGTACATTACCTGTGCCCCCTTGAGGAGGAGGAGGGAAGATATTATGCCCCGGTACAAGTACAGGGGCAGGGTACAATCTCGGCACTGGTGGACACAGGATCTCAAGCTACCCTTCTGTCCAGAAGGGCCTTTGATGAACTGAATGCAGGAAGGGGAGAGGATTACCAAATTCCTCTCACCTCTCTTCCTGGACAACTACAGAACTTTGACGGGAAGGAAATTCCCGTTGAGGGGACGGCAGACTTGGACATTAAAATTGGGCGACATAAGTTGAAACACCCGGTCATAGTTGTGACCCCAGAGGGCACCCCTTGTTTACTAGGGAATGACCTCCTGAGGAGGTTGTCACCCTTAATAGATTGCGTAAACAAGGTCCTCTGGACCCAGACTAGCCGACCAATAAAATTAAAACAGAGTGTCAACCATGTTAGTTTAAACGGCACATGCCACATGGTTGAACAAAAATCTGACCAAGTAGAATTTCACTTCCAGAATAGCCAAATTCCAGACGTGACAGTAATAGCAGTAGGACAACAGACTGGTGATGGGGGGTCCTCTCTATTTCTGAAAATCAACCTTCCTTCCAGTTTAAGGTGGTATTCCACGCTGGAAGGAAACACTCTGAAATTCTATACCAATCCACAATCTGAAACTCCCACTCCTATAGTCCAGAAAGATGTGAAATCAGCTCAAAGCCTGGCTGATATTCAGCAAATTGGAGAGCAGTTGTTCATCCCTGTTCAGTTAAATGATGGGAAGGACTCTGTTCTCGCTCGAGTGTGTGTGAACAACGGTAAGAGCTTCATCAGCGAAGCCATGTTTCGCCAACTTCCAAAAGATCCAGCCATTCCCAACTTCAAACTGATAGACAAATGGGAAATGGACCTGGAAGCACCCAATTCAAAACATCTCCTGCCAAGCAGGTGTATGCTCAAAATCTCCATTGGCAACAAGAGCATAGTCCATAATTGTTGGGTCGTGCGAGACATCACTGCCGCCTTTTACTTAGGCAGTGACATTCTCAATCGCTTTGCCATTAGTTTGGACCTAATAAACTTCAAAGCTTGGTCCCGATTAGCGGATAATCCCATGGGCTTTGATGATCCAGAAAAAGCATTTAGGTCAGCTCAATTGCTACCTTATGCAGTTGAAATTCAGGTTAAAGAGGAAGTCGCCATCCCAGAAAGGACCCGACAATTCTCCCTGGAAGTGAAAGTTAAAAGGGGACAAGAGTTGAAAAACCCTGATGCTTACATACATCTAAATGCTTCTCTCCAACAGCAAGGGTTGGGGGTAAACCCAACTCCATTAGTCAACATAGAACATGACACCATTCTAATAGAGGTGGATAACAGCGACTTAAAGAGTATTACTCTAGCCGCAGGCACCATTATTGGAATGGCGGTTGATGACCGACATTTCTCCATTGATCTTAGAAATGAACTGTTAGGACCAATCCCCAAGGACTGTTTTGACAGTGACAGTGAGGAAGATACAACACCAGACAGGATTTTTACCCGGCATGGGGGGAACTTCCTGGTGTACACTTCCTGCCCCTATGGTAAGGAAGATGTGACTTGTGACTTCAGGAGGGATGAGGTGATTTTCCAGGTCCATGAGGGCTGCCTTTCCCACCTGAAGCCTCCGGTCCAAATCAGCACTCTGACCAGGGACTTCTCCACCCAGCTGGAGGAGGCCGCGGAAATAGCCAAACCAGAAGTCTTTCCAGGCTTCAGGCAGATGGTGGAAGAGAGGGTCAACCTAGCTGATGCCTGTGTGACTCTGGAACAAAAGCAAAAGTTGAAACAAGTTTTCTTGGATTTCCAAGATCTCTTTGCGGTAGACTCATATGACTGTGGTCGCACTGACATCCACACAACAACAATCCCCACGGACCCTGGCATGACTCCTGTGTTTGTGAAGCAATATCGCTTGCCTCTCGCATCAATGGAGTCCCTTACTGAAATAATTAAGAACCTTGAGTCCCGGGGAATAATCCGTCCAGTCCACAGCACCTTCAATAATCCGGTGCTGGGAATATTGAAGCCAAACGGCCAGTGGAGACTCTGTGCCGACCTCAGGGAGCTCAACAAACGGGTCCATACTTCCCGATGGCCTCTGCCCTACATTGACCAAGGGCTGGCCCAGATCCAGGGGTCACAGGTATTCACTGCAATAGACCTGACCAATGGACACTGGACCGTGCCTGTCAGCAGGGAGGACCAATACAAACTGGCTTTTACCTTTGGGGGCCAGCAGTACACATGGACCCGGACTCCCTTCGGATACCTTAACTCCGGTAATGAGTTCAATATTTTCCTACATAAGGCCATGCCCGACCTGGGTGCGAGGGGTAACCTGGCTTATGTAGATGATGTCCTCATTAAAAGTTCATCTGTGGAGGAACATATAGCGGAGATCCGTTATGTTCTGACACAGTTGAGGGCCGCCGGAGCAAAACTTTCCTTTCAGAAAGCACAGTGGTGTAGCACCCGTGTTAATTTCTTGGGCCATGAGATTACTCCTCAGGGTCTCTGTCCCCAGGAAAAGAAAGTGGAAGCACTTCAGAAACTGAAAGACCCCACAACTCTGCGGGAACTAAGGAGCCTCCTTGGACTGACTAATTACAGCAGAAAGTTCATTGAGGGCTACGCAGAGATCACCAGACCCCTCATTCATCTCCTGAAAGGGGGGGTCAAGTGGGAATGGGGTCCAGAACAAGCCGAGGCAGTAAAACAACTCAAAAGAAGCCTCTCACAAGCGCCTTGCCTAGCTTACCCGGTCAGAAACAAGGAGTTCTTCCTGGAGACAGGGTTCTCTAATACGTGCTTGACGGCAGTATTATATCAAAAGCATGACAAGGTCAATAAAGTAATCTCCTATGCGAGCAAAACTTTATCCTCTGTGGAGGAAAAATTCAACGATTGTGAGAAGGCACTCCTGGCAACGGTGTGGGCATTGAAGAATTACCGCCCGTTTATCCAGGGGGAACACATCATAGTGGAGACTCCACACCAGCCTCTGCAATATCTCCAAAGTGACAGAATCCGGGCCGGAAATGTGAGTAATTCCCGAATTACTTCCTGGATTCTGTCAATGCAAGGCTTTCCTGTGGAGGTCAGATATGGCCAAAACAAGAAGAGTCCCCTCGCGCAAGGTCTGGCTGACTTGCATGATTGTGCCAGAGAAAACTGTCTCGAGGACGAAAGTCTGAAAATCAAGGACAACATGGAGGCATATCTTAATTCCCCACACAAAGTCTTTGAAGAAGACAAGTGTGAGGGAATGCCCACTGTGTATGTGGATGGATGCTCTTACCATGTTGACAACGACGGGGAGAAAGAACTGGTGGCCGGCGTAGGGAATGCATGGGTGAATGAGTCCCCAGAACCCTCCGCTGGATACAAAATTGGTCCCCGAAGTAGTCAGGTGGCAGAATTGATGGCTGTGCATCAGGCCATCCTCACTGCTGTCCAGCATCAACTCCACGAACTGGTCATAATCACAGATTCGGATTATGTACGGAACGGGTTCGTGGAGCACCTGGTTAATTGGAAAACCAGAGGCATGTTATGTGCTAACAACAAACCCTTGAAACATGGGAAGTTGATCCTAAACATTGATGATCTGGTCACATCGAATGGGATGACCATCTACTGGAAAAAGATCAAGGGTCATTCCAAAGTAGAGGGACCAGACAAAACTGGAAATGACTTAGCTGATCAGCTGGCCAAAACCGGGGCCATCCAAGGGGATCTAATTGAGATTGAGTCCCTATTGGGGGAAATCCAGGTCACTGCTATCACTAGGTCCCAGACCAATGCTCACAACGACCTTTCAATTGCACAATGGAGTAAGGAGACCCCTGATGCTGATTTGATTACCGCTCAGAAGGGGGATCCAATTATTGGTAAATTTTACCAGCACCTTGAGGACCCTGAGAACTTTCCCCTGACGGATACCGATTACATTGGGAAAGAGGACCTAAGAGTGTTGATGAAATGTCCAAAAATGTTCCGGATCCAAGACGGTTTGCTGGTAAGGAAATCCAAAGCTGGCCACGATCAGTGGGTGGTTCCTACCTCATTCCGAAGCCTGATGTTAAGTCACGCCCATGATGCGGCCACCGCCGGTCATAGGGGGTTTCACACAACATTGGAAATCTTAAGAGAGGTTGCATACTGGCCACACATGGGGCAGGACCTCGACCAATATTTGAAGGGTTGTCTTGTGTGTGCACAATTTCAGCCGACATCCCTCACACACCGGGCACCTTTACAAAAGCGGGGAATGACACTGCCATGGTCAGATTTACAAATCGACTTTGTAGGCCCTGTGATTCGCTCGGCTAGGGGGAATAAGTACATGTTGACTGTGAAATGCATATGCCCAAGTGGGTGGAATGTCTCCCAGCCCCAAATTGCAAGGCAGAAACTGCAGCTGCCTTGATGATTAACCACATCTTTTCCCGTTTTGGTCTACCTCAAAGGATTGAGTCAGACAGAGGTAGCCACTTCACCAGTGAAGTAATGACAAAGATGTGGGAGATACTGGGGGTCAAGAGAAAGCTGCATATTGCTTATAGACCAGCTTCTTCTGGGGCAGTAGAGAGATATAACCGGACAATTGTGAGCATATTAAAGAAGTTTGTGGCAGATTCTGGGCCAAGTTGGGATATCCGATTACCTCTGGTCCTAATGGCTATCAGATCTACCCCTTCATCTGTAACCAAAATGTCACCATTTGAGTTGATGACTGGGCGCAAGATGGTGCTTCCTCAGCATTTGCTCTACAGGACCCAAGAGCAGACACTGATAAATGCCTCCACTACTCATGAGTATGTAGAGAATTTAAGGAAACACCTCCAACATGCTTTTGCTTATGCTCAGCGGAATCTAGAAAGATCAGCTGATAGCATGAAGACCCACTATGACCTGAAAACTTCCAGGAAGGAATATCAGGTGGGGGACCGGGTCTATCTATACAACTTCCAAAGGAACCAGGCCAAGCAGCGCAAATTTTTGCCTACATGGAAGGGACCCTTTGAGATCGTCGATAAGATCTCCCCTGTGGCCTACAAGATCCGCATCCCCAAAGGCGGTTCGGCAGAGGGGGAAGACAAGTGGGTCCACATAAACCAGTTGAAATGTTGCCATCCCAGGCACACTCTGCAACAACTGGAGGAATCCTCTGGAATCCTAGCGGGTACTGTCTCAGACTAATTCTGTTCCAATCATAAAACATACCACATCTAGTCTCTAAAATATTGTGATTTGCATGAAACTGTCTCTTAGTTATACTGTTTTTATTAAAATAAGAATGTAATGTTTCGTTATGATAAAATGCATATGCTGCCCCACTATCTCAACAGTGGTGGAAAAAATCGCCTATGAGTAGATATTGCCGCTTTTGCTTTATCATCCTAGGAGAGATGAAACCATGAAGGATGACCAAGAAGGACGATCCGGAGACCGGGAACGGAGATCCAATGGGCCCAGTGGACCGCCCAATACTCCCATCAGGACCGGCGAGGAGAACCGATCGATCAGTACCGGATGGAGAAGAAGATGCTGAACTGTGCCATCTACAGAAGAGGAAGAAGATTATGCGGACAGACCGGTGCATGGGTCAAAACCCTTGTGCACGCGACTCCCCATCGACTCAAATTCAAAGTGCAGTCGCGTGGGGGGGACTTGTTGGGTGTCCTGACCCACGTTTAAGCTATCCTGCTACAACATTTGGTGCTGTGGGCTTAGGAAATTCAAGATGGCGGAAAACCCACATGTGCGCCGAAATCCAGGAAAGCTGCGCAGTTTGTGCGCCCACCAAAATGGTTGCCTCACTTGCCACCCACCAGTGCGAGAATGAAAGGCCGGGTTGCCATGAGGGAAATGGGTTGCCAAAGGAAAAACAGTAGCGCCGGTTAGCTTCAAAGCGCTTTAAAACCACCATTGGACTACCCGCACAGTAGTCTGAAACCATTGGGAATGGCAATGCTGATTGCCAAATGCAACCTAGAAGTGTGGGGAATTCATTTCTTAAATCCCAAAAATGAGTGCAGTACCAGTACTCACCACTATCCAAAAGCCGGCGTTTTAAAACCACTCTGTGTGTTTCTGAAGGCAAGTCAAAATGCCTATTTCTAACAGTGCAACATGTGCAAAATATTTACTGAACACCAGCAGACATTGGCAGAATGAAGTTTTGTGTGCCTACAGAATCTGGGAAATGAAGATCATAAGACAAGGTTTATAACAAGACTGGCTGAGCTGTGGATTGCAGCAGTTTAAGTTGCACTGGATTTAAAGACACTAAAATCGAAAATGTTTAGATTAAATGAGTGACCTATGTTTGGTGTCACATGCCTTTGTAACTGTTGAAATGTCATAGTTTTGCACTTAGAATCAGCATTCTAGCTGCATGTGTAAAATTGCAAGTTAAGTTAAAAAGCAACAAAAAAACCTGCCAGTTAGCTGAAGGTCTGGCTTAAGGAACTTGATTTTGCCTAGCAACTACCCATCAGGAGTGAAACTTGAGTCACCACTGTGTTCCCAGGCCAACCTTCCTTTTGCTGCCCAAGCTAAGGATATGCCATCTATCTGATAATTGAATTATCTGTGCTCTGCAAGAGAGTGAACAAAGCCCTCTTCACTCAGGCAAAGGTTTTTATTACCGCAGTCGTAAATTGTAGCTTCCTCTTGGCAGGAGCTGGGAGGAGCACTGCCTGTGAGAAGCAAGCTGGCTTGGCAGAAACTGGAAAGACTGGTTTCTGTACCATGTGACCTGAAAAGACACACCCCTGCAGCAAGGATATGGTTTTATAAAAAGGGGGATAATTCATAGAGCGGACATGTGAAAATTTTATAAATGATACCATAATTCTTGTGATTTTTCTGCCCACAGTTTAAGACGTGGTAGGAACCGGTGGTATGTTCAGGGGGGTTTTAGCGGAAAAGTGGATATTACTCTAAATGTGTGCATGTTAAAAATCTGAAACTTCATCAGTTAATGTCCCTACCCCCTGCACACATGTATGTAAAGTTGGGTCCATGTCGGAAATTGAAAAAGCAGTTAAAAAGTCAATTATGTACACTCTTTGAATGCAAGCTCCGAGAATGAGCAGATTTGGACATAGACATGGCTAAATTCAGCCACACCATGTATATGTAATTTCAAACAACTGTGTAACTCTGAAGTATGGATTTTGATCATATATATATTTGGGTGCACAGATGACAAGGGAGGTTGTTTCAAGAGATCATAAAATGACATCAATCTGACTCACAGTTCAGTTTGCCAATCAAGCGGAGGAATGGAAGCCTGACCAATGACGAATGAGAGGGGCAAGTCTAGTGATGCAACACACACACCCATTCTCAAGAAACAGATAAAAGCAGAGAGTCAGGACACATAGAGACATTCAATTTCATCTGCCGCTGGAAGCCCTGCCGGAAAAATCCATACTTACCTCCATCAAACTCCAGAAAGCCAAACTAGAGACTTCAATCTATCCAGAGCAGAGACCAGACCAGAGAGAAAGCAGTGCTGTGCCTAGCAGAGACCAGACCAGAGAGAAAGCAGTGCTGTACCCAGAGAGACCTGACCAGACTGAAGTCCGTGACCAAGTCGCTTTCCTGTTTAAAATCTCTTGTGAGTACCGCCAAACTGTACCAAACCAATCTCTTAGTTTAAATTCATCTAATTCAATCTATTTAACCTAAGTAGAACTGCCTCCTAGCTGTCACCTGTCAATTCTAGTAAAATTTGTCACTTGTCAAAGTGTGCGTTTAAAATTGGCAAAACCAAAAACGACCTTTACTAAATTGCTCATATCTCCGCAACCGTTTGGGCTAGAGACTTGCAATAACTTTCATTTGGAAGCTGAGATCCCAGGCTTTCCTAGGACCCCAAAACGGTAGAGATAGTCCTTGCGGTTCCTTTGTAATAGCGCTCGGCGCATCCGCGAATTTTGCCGCGATTTGCAATTTCTTCACATGTAAAAAAACTGCTGCTGCCTGATTTCATTTGCCAGAAATTCGTTTAACCTGCTAACTATCCCTGCATCATTGCTAGTGTGAGCCTGGACTAATATTAACTAGATACCACTCATCCTGAACCTCTAAAAGGGAATTAAGAGCGTTTCCAGCATATTTCTCATTCATTGCTAGCACCTATCAAAGCATTTGCCTGTGTTTTCAAACTTCTGTTTAAGCTTGCTGGATTGAACTGAATTACAGTTGATTGCATTTCTGAGAACTGTGTGTTTTCCTTCCATTTCCTTGCCTTGCATCAAGGGGGGGAGGGGAGTAGCCAGAGAAAAGTGATTACATTGTTTGGTTGAAATCATATTGCGTATTTTCTGTACTGCATTCATTGGATATTGCATCCACCTGAGCCTACATAAAGCATCCTCTACCACATTATACTTTTGTTCCTATTTACCAGTGTGCTACCTTATCCATTTCATGTCAACTCATTAGTGATTATAAGAAGTGTGCTAGTGCCAGATTCTCCGTTGTTGATCTTTATCATATCAGATTAAGTGTGCTATTCAATTATTAATTTATTATAAAGCGTGATATAATATATATTGTAAATTATCAAATAAACCTTTTAAACTTGCAAAACAGAACTACTTCTTGGCTCAGTGGGGTCAGGGGGATTCCAAGAGAGGGGTGTTATATAGGGGTAGTCATCCAGAACGCATGAACTGGACCTAAAGATATATCAATAAGGGTTTTCATTCAGTATTATAGACTAGGCGCTGACTTAGCTGTAGTGTTGAATTGAATCCCCTTACATTGCGCACGCACAAACACATACAAAGGAAGAGTTTCCTGGTTCTTGACTTGCGCGGTGGAGTCAGTGCACATGCATCTTGACTCACTGCCACCACTGCTGCTCACCTTGGGCCTAGCATCTGACTTTACGAGACATGATATGATCGGTTATTTATAACGCGCTTAATACCCAGAGGATTCTAAGTGTGGACCCAGGGATCGAAGCTGTGTTGCTCCTTGTCGTCTTGCTTCCAAGGTGAGCACGTCGCCCCCGAGTTATCCTAGACAAAACGAAAAGTAGCACCCAATAAAGAATTGCTATTCATTGGTTTTTGCTTTAAACTATCCGCGTCTATTTTTATTTATTTTTTCTCCCAGTTCCTTTTTTAGTACTTTATTTTTTATTGAGGCAATATGCCCTGAGGCAGTGGCCCGACCCTGTCGTTTACAGCCTACCTCCCAAGTAAAGGGCCCGAGCGAAGCAAGGGACCCTTAACGAGAGCAACAGTGACATTACCGAGAGGGTTGGCCCATTACCAGGAGGGTCAGCCCACTACTGAGGGGCATATCTCCATTAGCAGCCATGTAATTCCCTACACGGGTGATAGATTTTTATCCTGCTGCTCAGCTCCGCGTTGTGCTGCATGTCAGTGAAGTCGGTTTTCAAACACGAAAACTGACTTCATTGACAAGTCTCGGGAGGATAGCTCAGGGGCAACGTGCTCACCTTGAAAGCAAGACGACACGGAGCACCACAGGTTCGATCCCCGGGGCCGCGTTTAGAAACCTCTGGGAATTAAGCGCGTTATAAATAACCTATCATATCAAGCAGTACTGCATGGCGCCAGGCCGTGGGATAACAGTAGGTTTCTTTTTTAAGAAACCTATGTAGGAAACTACATGGGTGCTAAGTGGGGAAGGGAGAGCTTGCTGCCCAGGCAGCTCGGAACGTTGGCTTGTACCATACAGTACAGCCCGCATTCGAGCTTCCTAATTGACCAGTGCCCCCACACCGGGTGCCAATGGGCATTATAAAAAAGTTGCTTGTGTGCCAAAATATATATCACTGGCTACCCCAATATGACTCATCACTGTAATTTGAAAGCACATTGAGTTCCCAACACTGGAAGACCAACCTGCAGAGTACACCAAATCATCACACACTACCCTATTTGGCCGGCCCATTGGCACTCCCCCCTTGCCCATGGGCAATGCAGGCCTGTTTTTTCATGACAAGGGTGCGATTTGCTATGGAGTGCCAAATAGGGAAACATAAATAAATAATGAGTGCTTTCCAGGAGTGGGCATGAATTTCAGGCCCAAAAATACTCCCACGCATGTGTATTTCTCATTTTACCTTAATAAAGCAAATGGAGACCTATGCATGGGGCACCCAATAAAGCCAAGGCACATATGTGGGTGAAGAAGGCCAAAGGTTGTTAGTGAAAAGGGCCTTGGCCAGCAAGAATGTTGGTAGATTTAAATAAACTTTCCATATTGATCATATAACTCGTTCCAAAAACAATATGCAGAAAATTCTCATGGTGCCAATGGTAGAAACGATTATCAATCCTGTCCCTAATGGACTTAATGCAATGATAAATCGAGTCTCCCATTTCGATAGACTCTGCCAAATAGACGCCGCCCTTCATGTAGTTGACTGTAGAATAAGTGAAGCGTATTTCTCGCTACCAAAATTCTTGCTGGCCAAGGCCCTTTTCATCAACAATGAACAAATGTGTGAGTTAAGCCCAGCCTTGATGAAGACCGGTGATAGGTCGAAACACGTGTTAGCATTTGGGTACTAGCAATCTTTCAACCCACACATACATGTTGTTTAGAATATGGAATAAAAGGTGCAAACCAACCTAAGAAAAAAAGTGACTTACCTTCATTTACGAGAAAGGAAATGCAACTACCAAGACTCAATTCACATCTGTACTCAATTCTAATTTGTAGCCATTGAGCTAGTAAGAGGCGGTTTCCTTCCAAGGGGGTCTGTGTTGCCCAGCTGCCATTTAATCTGGTCTTTCCATTATAAAAGGTAGTTGGAATCAGCATGTGTTTGACTCAACGCACAAAGAAAACGTGAGTTCTCATACCAAACAAGAGGCAACCAGAGCTAGTTCTCTTTAGAGCTCTCAACAGCTCCCATGGTAGGCATAAGCATCTTATCCAGTGCTGGATACACGGAGAGCTGTAGTCCTGCATTTATAATGTCCTGCATTTATAAGGAAAAAGGCAAAACTACAAGCGCATTTAAGACCTACATGCCAACATGGCCCATACCAGTCCATAGATTAAAATCCAGTCTTGGTGTTAACTTTGCATTCAGGAATGTGCAAGTGACGGGTTTATAGGGGGAACCCCAGGGCTACAATGCAAAGTTGAAAGCAGGACAAGACTACTGTTGCATCATGGGGGGCCTGCTATGGACATCCAGCAGGCCCCAAGGTGCTTTGGGGCATCAGAACCGTCTGGGGTGGGCGTAGGACTAGCCATACCCAGGACCATGGGGACCTCTGCCACCGAGGGCCCCACTGCATTATGGCCTGCAGGCCTGTGCTCACACGGTGTGGGCCTGCAGGCCTAAATGAAAGACAGACCAGTTATTCCTCTTTGGGTGCCTGCAGGGGCTCCTTTTACTATCTTGGTTAAAGGGCAATACACATGGGAGGGGCACATCACATTAAAAGGGCAATACAGTGGGAGGGTCGCTACACCACAACTACCAGCTCCTGAAACCGGGCATGTTGGCATGCATGAGCAAGCTCTGCCTGGATCATTACAATTGTGTGTCTGGTTTATTCAATTCCCACTATCTATATAGACACATTCTATTAAAGAGTGGACGAATATCTGCCTTAGTTTTACATCAGGGCAGGCATCGGCTAATGTAGCTAGAGTCCATATTTTGTTAGAAGCTTTATTGTCGGGCTGTCGTTTGAGACATACACAGGGTGGAATTAGGGAAATGTACCATTTCCGAAAGTTCTTTTTAATACTACATATCAGGGAATCTATTAGAGAAATAAGCGTGAGCTTCTTCAGGCACACGCAGTTCACAGCAAGAGTGTGCTGGTATCCAGTTACCCTGCAGCAGTTTTTCAAATATGCACCTGCTGATGCAAATACAGGAAGGGAGCCGGTTGTGTCTTTCAGCCGATTATCAAAGAAATGCCGATCCCATCATTATTTACATGTAAACACTGCTTGAGTTGTTGCAGCACAAATACATTGTGTTAAACTGCGGGGACTATGGGGGGTGGATGTTGTTATCGTTGTATTTATGCATAGGCGGGGCAGGGTATAGTAAGACGTAGACCACGGCGGCTTCTTTGGCAAAGGAAAGGCAAGGAAGCTCGGAGAGGCGCTGGACAAACGCGCAAAACTGACTGAACTTCGTAAACTGGCGCCTGATCATTACGTGGCCACAGGCCGCGGCGAGCCCTGGACATCAAGTTCAGGCGCACGCGCGGAACCCAGAGTCCCGCGTTCATAGAGTCGGGGGCCGCGCTTCACTCACCCGAGCATTGTTGCGTGCACTGCTCCCGCGAAAGCCATTTTGGAACGAGATCAGGTGAGGCAAGGCGGACCCGGAGAGCATGACGGGGGTGTGACGGTCATTCTGGAGTCGATTCGGAACTCGATTCTCAACTTCCAGGCTCCTTCGCTTTAATTCGCTTAACATATTGTTTTTTTGTGTTTTTAATGATAAACCGTTTTCATGCGTTTAATGTGTACTTGGTGCAAAACAATATGCAGCCGGGGAATTAAATTAATGTTTTTTTGGATTTTCGGTCAGATTAATTTGAATTAGCCAAAATGTGCGTTTCGGTTTACAGATTCCCGTGAGACACGCAGTGTATGTGAGCTGTATTGTTAGTGAAGTGGGGTTTACTGTAGATTTGCATCCAAATGGCAACCAACCGGGCCATACATGACATCATGCATGCTCAGAGCTCTCATGTTTCCACTGTCCATACCTCCAAAAGTCTATCCTGTTCTGATTTTGCCTGGAACTCTAGGACTTGTAGCTTCCCAAAATGTTCATATGAGGGGGAAAAAAACTACAAATGCAAAGGAAATAAACTCGACTGGCTAGCCGTCTTGCGCATGGCCATGGGAAATGTGCGCTCTGCATGCCGTAGTGGACTTCAAGTCCCAGCATGCAGTGTAAAGGAATGATTGGCTAAAAGTGAAAACCAGGGACATGGGGCCACTTGGCAGCTGTGCAGCCAGCACTTTATTGTGATTTCTACAAAATGGCTTGGCTCTTCTTTTTGTATCTATGTGTCTGTTGATGTATTAACACATAACACTAATTTCCTCTGATGAGTATAGCTCTTTTTAGTTATAAAACGTGCTAACAAGGTTGGCCCACCACCCAGAAAGGGGACCTTCTTGATAATACTGAAAACCTGGCCCACTCCAATTCCCTGGAATGCTGCCAGATTTCAGGTCTGTACCAGGATTTTGCATGCCTCCCACGTTTCCCCGTTCCACGTGTTTGTAAGTTATCCTGTCCTGTGTTTTTTAATTCAAATAAAAGCAAAACTACAATTTTTCAGATCGATGCAAAGAATAACATCGAGAATGAATTTACATACTCGTGCATGGAATACGGAAATTGGAGTACCTAGACCTAAGAAGGGGATGTCTATGGCCACTCTTCAGGGATGGGCTCATCAGAACAACAGTAGAGGCCATGGCACTATGCAGTCTTTCTACTGATAGCTTGGCAGTTCATTTGGGGCCTGGGTCAAAATAGTTGGTTAGCCGCACATTGCAGCATCGCCACCAACGGGTGACTGATTTACAGAAGGAATCTCCCTTTGCATTTCATAATTGGGTGAAGGGGTTATTGATTTGTTATTACACCTCAGATGCCCACGAGCCGCAGATGACTTCCAGTCCTGCTTGGACCTCGCCATCAATGACCTTTGGGTCTGCATCGCTCATCAGCCCCAAATGCCTCCGCAGTGATGCAAGCCCCCTTTCTGATGGACTTCAACCTTGCATGCGTCCCCATTCCCTGCACACCACCAGCCTTGGATTCAATGTCATCTGGTCCACCAGACTCAGATGTTCCCGTGCTGGATAAGCATGATCTGCTTATGCGCTCATCCACGAAGGCCCCAAAGCCACACATGCATCTTATCCAGACTTCCCCCTTAACCTCCATGCATCACTCGCCAGTGCTTCATGCCCCCAAACGTCAGGTGTTCCTTCTGTCCTGCGTAGTCCCAGGACTTCGAATCCCCAGGGTGGCAGTTCCTTCAGCCATGGATGCCCCCAATTCCCAGATCACAGGCCTCGGGTGCACCTGACCTCAAACCGTGGAGCTCCCCCCAACCCCCAACTCTGCATGCCCCTTGCTCCACATGCCTCTTCCCATTCTATACGCTCACCTAGTCCTCAGCAGTCCCCCAACCCTCCATGTTCCCTATTCTTTTTACCTCCCCAGCCCTGATACTCCCAACCTCAAATGCCCTTCAGAACTGAATACGCCTTACCCTGCAAGTATTTAATGACTGCATGCTTCTCCAAGCCACTTATGCCCACATTCATATCTATTGTCAGATGCCCCACCAAGCCCTGCATGCCCTCAATATCCGATCCCCATGCTTCAATGTCCCCAAATCGTGAATATTCCATTCGTCATAGGCCTAACTTGCCTGCATGAGTTCTGCATGCTTTTCCCAGTCGTGCATGTCCCCTAATCTTCAGATACCCTTGGCCCTGGCTGCTTCCAAGACTCGGATGTCCCCCCACCTCAAATACACATAAATGCCCAGCGCTCTGCACATCCCAAAATCTGCAGATCCCCAGGCCTGCATGTCACTAGTCCTTCAGAGCAAAAATGTACCCAAACGTCAGATCCTCCGCACTTCCAATGCACCTGATCCTCGGAGACCCAGCATCTCTGGATGTATCGGTTATTCATGCCCTTGTCCTCCCACCCTCAGCCTTCAAGGTTCCCTAAACATGCATGCCCCTCCTAATCGTACACACAACCTCGGCTCTTTATGCCTCCCAATTCCGATACCCTAACCATCTGCATGCCCTCAGCCCTGTTTGTTAAACATCCTGAATCCCCCTTATCATATCTCCAGCAGGACTACAAGTCCGAAATTGCAAAAAAAAAAAAAACAAAAAAAAAACAGGTCTTGACGAGCTACCCGTGCAGTACAAGGGACCACGCAAGAGCTCTCAGGACAAAATCCTCACATGCTTCCAGTCTCACAGGAGGAGGGTGTTTAAGAGTACGTAAAAACGATTCTGGTGAAGGCAGGATAAGCCATCCACCACTGATTATCGAGGGGAAGTCACCCCCACCCTTTGGATTTTTGTTTACATTAATTTCCATCCTTGCGCAATTAAATATAATTGTATACTTGCCACTCAAACAGAACTATCAAAACACTCAAACAGAACTATTGTCTCAGGATTACAGCTCAGGGACAACGTGTTCGCCTTGGATGCAAGACGACACGGAGCACCACAGGTTCGATCCCAGGTCCGTCCTTAGAAACCTCTGGGTATTAAGCACGTTATAAATAACCTATCATATCAAATGAGCCATGTTACGAGTAACACATTAGCTTTTCACTATGCACTCTGGGACATATATGCCTACGAGCCCCAGCACTTATGAATTTAATAGGTGGCAACCATAACGGGAAGGGATATTCCGGGCGAACGAAAAAAGGTGGACATGGGGCTTAATGGCTTACTCCTAACTCTATTGATTCGTCAAACTCTGGCGAAGCGTACACCATTATATATAGCATTAGTTGACCTGTCAAATGCGTTTGATAAAGTTAATAGAGCAAAACATTGTGGGAAAATTCAATCATGGGTTTGCCCAATTCAGTTCGATAGCCTTATGCAATTACATTCTAATTCTTCTCTCGGGATGTGATTGGATAAACTTGGGACAACAACTAGAGCAGTCCTCACATTTGATGGGTTGCATCAGGGATGTGTGTTGGCACCTGCATTGTTTAATTTATATATTTCTGATCTATATCCTTATCTGGTTAGAACCAATTAATTTCCACCGGAAATTTGACACATTTCGTTAACCTTTTTGGCATATGCAGACGACCTCATACTCCTAGATAAAACCCCTATTGGCCTCCAAAGAACTATTAATGCACTTGAGTATTATTGTGGCAGAAATGATCTGGTCATTAATATGCAAACAACAAAAATCCTCAAGAGAACTAGTGCTAACAAACCATCGATTTTTGTCTGGAAAATGGGATTCTTTAGGCTGGAAACTGTCAAGGTATTCACATATCTTAGGTTTCAGGTTTGTGGTAAACCGAAAATGGGTGAAGTATATAAAAAATAAAATTTGTAAAACCGAAAGCAGTGTTTTTTGCAGGTCAAATGATTAGGCTTGACTGCAAATATTGGTAATTATCAGTCTTGCCAACAATATGTTTTTACAAATTGAAGGCGATACCATCCCTGCTTTATGGTGCAGAATTCCTCAAACCCTTCCGTTGCGACTGCATAGAGGGTCTCCTATGGAGGAAGGTTTTGGTTCTTCCTAATTCTACCCCTGTTGTGGTTATTTGATTCAAATTGGGCCGTACGTCCTTTGTGTCTAAGATTAAATGGCAAAATGTACTATTGTATGGCAACATTTACAATTGTATGGGGAAATGAATGTGGCATCATCCTCCTAATTAGCTCGTGCGAGGTGACTTACAGATCCTTTTAAATAGGGCAATGACTTGTGAAGGAAAACTTACTGCTATTAATTTGTCCTGAGATTGTCTAATAAGAGATTCTTTGAGGGTTTGGAAAGCCCTATAGGATATGGACTGGTGTCATCTTTTAAATTATACCATAATTTGCTTTTGGAAGAAACTAAATGCAATTCCATTTGTGAGAAACCAGAAGGTGTCTCACCCGATAGCTCCCTATCTATCGCTTTTCGATCCTGTTCCTGGGGTGAACCAGTGAGGGAGGATCACCTGGGTGAGGGGTCTTCGGGGGAGTGGAACACCTGATGGCGAGACGCTTTATCCCCCCTCCCTGTACGACCTTTACCCCATCCTACCAAGTAGGATATTTAGGAACTCTACCCCCAGGCCACCTTTCCCTCCACAAACAATTTCACATGGACAAGCCCGCTCTGGGAGAAAACAGACTTGCACCCGAGCATTGTACCCGACATGTCCCACTACTATGGTCCGGCAAGGTCAGGCAATTACTGGTAATCATTCACACCTGACTTCCATTAAACCTCCCCACACGGATGAAAGACGGAGCACGAGAGCTCACTCTGAGCGAGGCAAAGCACACAAAAGAACTGTTTTCCCCAACGACAGCTGAACGAATGAAGAAAGACGGCAAACCAAGAAGGGTGTGCAAAGAGGAAGATACCGTTACTTTCCAGAGCCCTTCAGATTAAAAAGCATAAGGCCAGGAAAGCAGACTTAAGAATCATGTACTGTGTGTCGGAGATAACCGGGGCCCTCCTGCACGGCTGAGCGAGTCCGGGAGGAACAGCAGCCGCTGTGGTACCGTCCTTGGCTCCAAGATCAAAGCAGCACCAGAAAGATCAACGCAGGCGGTGAGATGGGGAGACCGATGCAAGACCGGTCTGTGAAGTCAAGGTGGCAAGCGGCAACATTGTATAAAGAGCGCAAGAATGAAGATTGGTAATGTGTGTGATGAAAGACGTGAGGAAAGCTTAATTGCTGATGGATGTTAACATTTATAGAGAAAGATACAATACCAATGACAGAGTGGTCTGGCACGATGAGGGTGCTCAATCGAAGGTCTCTATAAGGTCTGGAACATTGGTTGCAGGAATGTACATTTTTGGATGAGAAATGTGACTTTTGAACGATTTGTTCACGATTTAACTTCCTTGAAAACAATATCATTTTGGCATTGGATCCTGTATGCATTTCAGCCTTCTTTAATCATTGCAGCAGTACAGAAACTTGACTCGATTTAGTTCTCAGATCTTCGGTTCACAAATTCAATGTACTCTCCAGGTTTAGCTCCGAACAATCGTTATGACCCCATGGCCAATCTGGAAGAGGTTCAACTGACTGTCGATATCACTGAATACATGGATTTTAGACTCTGCTCCAGGAAGTAAGGATTTGTCACGTGAAAAAAAAACCTGTAGCTCTTAACTTATCGGACTCCACTTCTGTAAAAGATGTGTGTCTTGGCTCTAAGCAGGTCAATGAAGACTTCTTAGATATTATTAAATAATATAATGTGATATGTATTCAAGAAACCCGGTGTAAATCTATCATTAACCTGGATGGCTACATGACAGTAGTTACTCTGGCAGTGTCCAACTCTGGAGGAAGAAGCTCAGGTGGTCTATCTCTATTGGCATCTGTGGAGAATCCTGTGGATCCCTCACTAAACACTGCCCAGAGTCTCCTTGGCCAGCAGAGGGCAGCACTTCCTGATCCCAATCCTGGGGGTGGCGTACTGCGGGCAGATCACCTAGGTGGAGACCCAGCCCAGGAAGGTGGGGAGATTTTGCATGGTGAGACACCGTGTTTCCTGGAAGAGGAATACCTTTACCACAGACCTAGATGAGGAATTGGCTTATTGTCATTTTGATATATCTCAACCTCCTGCTAAGGATGAAGGGATTAATTCTGAAGCAGCAACTCAATTTAGTGTTGAACCCAAGACCCAATCTTTTATAGCCTCAAGTTTCCATATCCTTCACAATATCAAAGGTATTCCTGCCACTTCTGTCTCTCAAAATGTTAAACCTTTAATTTCTCTTTTAATAATATCAAGAAAGGGAAATCTATCTTTAAACCTAGAAGTAGAGAAATTGAGTTTATCTAGAGTGGACTACATGTCCCAGAATCCCACAGGGACTATGAGACTGGAAGACTCTCCTTTAATGAGGCCAGATCAGAGACACTTGTGCAGCAGAGGGGTGTGGACCCCAAGAGTGCCCATAGCAGGAGAAGAAGCCAAGCCAGGAAGCAGCCTGCAGTCATTCTAATTGTGGATTCAGAAAAAGGATGCTCCAAACAAACAGAAATATCTTGCCGGGTGGGGGGGGTGGATACAGAGCCATGCAGTAGGACACTCTTCCAACAAGCTCCTGCTGATCCGTTATGATCCTGGGCATTAACTGAGGCTAAACAACACGTTTGTGCATTTAAATTGCTGCCTAGATACATTAAGTGGCTGTGCGGACAGGCGTTCGACCTACAGACTGCAAGAAGCCGGATTGCCAGAATTATGTGCAGTTGAAAGTTGGATGCCCGATAGGAGACGGGCAAACAAGATGGCAGAGGCTGGAGAACAAAGTATCCAGTGGAGGCGGGAGGAGGCGGTACGGCTCAGCAGTGGCGAGTCACCGGTGGATGCCACCCATCAAGGTCCAACATAAGCGGCTTGACAAATGGTGGCGGATTACTGAGGGTGCCCGGACTGTGATGGGCACAGAGGGGATTGCTGCAGAGGCGGTGGCGCGGCAGCACAGCCACGGAAGAGCCATGAATAGTTTATTAAGGAGGGGCAGTGTTCAGAGGCCCCAGCCCACAGCGTGACAGGCCTGCCAGGGCTCAAAGCCGAAATAGACCAGCGATGTAAACTACAGAAGCTGGGGTACGAAGCGACAACAAATATTGAGCAGCTTCCACTGTGGTCCGGCTGTATGAATACGTGTGTGTGTGCTACGAGCTGTGAGGGGTTTCCACACTGGCCTGCCCCCAGGAGCGAATGCTACTGACTGCATGAGGGAAGCAGCGCAGTGGGGGGTCCCGTTACAGTCCGGCACAAAAGAGGAGCAAGGCCTGACTAGAGTGCAAGTATTGCGGGGTGCTTCCACTGTGGTCTACCCGACGTTGGGAAGTCCTGCCTGCACAAACATTAGGCTGCAAGTACAGCACACGCAGTGAAGAAAAGTTGTTGAAAGTGGCTTTATACGGGACAATTAAGTGGACGTGTTCAGCCTGGCTCGGTCCATGGGGAGGAGCGTGGCCTACTGAGGAAATCAAGGCAGGTAGATGAGGGCTCCTTTGCGGTCTGACCCGAGCATAGCCGATAGTAGCAGGCGGGACAAATAATGGATCGTAGCACCGGCGGAAACGGGGGTCTGCCTGCTGGTGAATCGCTGTGCCACGGAGGAAGACCGAGTGAGCGGGGCGACATTGCAGAGGGCCAGGCCCCGGCAGGCAAGTGTAATCATGGCATCAAAGCCCCAAAAAAGTAAAGCTAAGCAACCTACGCTGGATACTTTTGCTACGACGACAGAAGATACTGGGTCAAGTTCACATCAAAGAGAGCAGATGCTTGAGAAAGGAGTTGAAACGATCGTTGAGAGCATAGCATCCTTGAAAGAGTCTTTGGAGGCTAAAATCGATGCCAACAGCATAGATGTGAACTTGTTAAGACAAGATGTCAAGTCGCTTGCCGAGTGCACGGAAACGCGTGAAAAAAAGGCTGTCACAGAAAATTCAAGTGGCCTTAAGGACGCCTCAGAAGAAATCAGGGTACTGAACAACAAGTGCATGATCTGGAAGATTGAGCTGAAGATGCTGAAGGCAGAGCTAGGCACAATTATGTATATTTATGGGCTCCCGGAAGGGGAAGAAGGGGCGAACCCGACGAACTACATTGAGATCCTACTACAGCAGGAAATTGGCCCTGGCGCCGTCAACCAAGGTTTCACGGTTGAAAGAACACATGGATCACTGACTAGGAAGCCACCACCTGGGGCCCCGCTGAGGCCAATAATTGCCGAATACTGAACTACCGTGATAGGCGGAAGATCCTAGAGCGCTTCAGCAAAGGTGGGCCGATCCAACATGCGTCTGCCACGATGACTGCATACCCAGATTACACCCTACGAGTGCAAAAGCAAAGGATGAACTACATAAAAGTCAAAACCCATGCTGAAAGTGATTCACAAATGTCGTGCCTTTTTCTTCGAGAATCCAGAAGATGCAGACAAATAGATGGACACGCAGAACCTGCCCACCGGAACAGGAGCTGGTTTGAGTAGCGGCAAATATATACATGCAGTAGACCGGAACAACTGCAGGTGGCAGAGGTCGATGCGTGTAAGCGAAGCGACAGGAGGACCCTATTATATGGGGACTTCATGAATACAAGATTGTAAATGCAGGAGTATCCAATTTGGTGCTTACTTAAAAGTGCCCCACACAAGAGCGCCCTACCCCTAAGATTGGATTGTTTGTTTGGATGCTAGCAGTTATGTATCCGCCTACCGCGGCCACGCACCGGGGCGATACCCTAGGGCGCGACGTGGGGATGCCTGAGCACAAGGTATTGAGCTGGGCAATTGTTGGTAAGGGGGAGGGTATGGGAGTTGGGGTAGTTAGCTGGGAATTAGCCTATGAATCCACAATCTATGTACTGAACTAGAACTTGAACACTGGTTTGTTGCTATGCATCAGAATATTCAATTGCGATGGGGGAACTTGGAATTGTGTCCTGGAGTGTTAGGGGCCTAAACAGTTATATCAAACATAATAGGTTTATGACTTAATCTAAATAGATATTGGACTCCCGCAGAGAAACAGATGGGGCTTTCCAAGAGATGGAGAGGTACAACGCTAGGTTTGTCATACTCTGCTTATGCTAGGGGGGTACTAATATGGGTGGCAACGTCGATACCATTCAGGGTGCTTGAGACCTTTCAAGGTAAAGAGGGCAGGATGTTTGTGTTGCGAGGGTGGTTTGAACGAAGGGAATTCTGTCCAATTAACACATCTGCACCAAACCAAGAAACTGCTGCTTATTTTCGCATGTTATATCCACTAATTAATCCACATAGAGACGGTACATTGATATGGGGAGGTGACTTTAATTGTACCCTTAACCCTATATTGGACCGGTCAGATCATAAATTCATGCACCCGGCCCCACTGGCCAAAGCCTAATGCACACTGTTGCAAGCTTTCAAGCTCTTAGGCATATGGTGGACTCTACATATGCAGGCCCGTGGATATTCGCATTACGCTGCTCCCTAATATCTGTACACTAGATTAGATTATATCTTTACAGGGGAGGACACCTTGTGGGAATTCGAGAGAGCACAATATAAAGCACAAGTTTTGTCAGATCATGCCCCCCTGGAGGTTACATGGCAAGCTTCCCATCCCCCAAAAGCAGGTATCCCGACATGGAAACCTAGGAGCGAGTCCCTTAAAGACGAAGCATTCCAGGAACAGTTTAGAGAGGGGGTGCTAGATTATTTTACACACAATACAGGAAGTGTGGAGTCAGCGGGCACGTTGTGGGAGGCCTTCAAGGTGGTGATCAGATGGTTTGCAATTGCTAGGCCAAATGGGGATCAGACCACAATAGAGAGTGACTTGCGCAAGGTGGAGGCTAAATTAGAAGCCATAAACGTGCAGAGCGATCTCCCGAGCGAGTGCACTCGCGAGACAGTTGCCCTGCAGCAAGGAGTATTTAGTACACTGGGACAGACTATGTAAATTGAGTTACAGGAAATATATCGAACGGTAACTTGCTGAAGGAGACAAACCTGGGCACCTGCTAGCCTGGTTATACAAAAGCGAGACAGAGAGGAGTATGATTAGTGTAATAACGGCAGAGAACGGAGAGGTCTGCAGTACGCAACAGGACATAAATAAATACTTCTGTGAGTTGTATAAATTTTTATATGAGGAGACATCAGAAACCCGGGAGTCAGAGATAGATGCTTTGGAGATGATAGATCTTCCACAACTAGAGGCAGACTAAGCAGCCAGGCTTGAGGCCCCCATTAATAATGAGAAGTTGGAACACACCATAAGAGGGCTGCCGTCAGGAAAAGCTCCAGGAGCGGACAGACTACCTAGCGAGTTCTATAAAGAATTTATGGCAGACATTATGCCCCATTATTGGCAATGCTGAATGAATCGTTAGATAAGGCATTTTGCTGCTGTCATTAAGAGAGTCAATTATGGTCCTGTTATTGAAGCCTAACAAACCTGAGATTGAATGTGGTTCATACAGACCCCTCTCGCTGCTTAATCAGGATGGGAAGATATTGACGGCCCTGATGGCTAATGGGTTGAAGCCAGTAATTCACAAACTAATACACTGTGATCAGTCTGGTTATGTCCCAAATAGGAATATTACATGTAATTTAAGACGGTTGCACCACGTCATTGACCTCACCCAAGACGGCGCCCAGCTCTTGGAGGTAACCTCGCTAGATGCAGTCAAGGCTTTTGATTCAGTCAGGTGGCCATGGTTACTAGCAGTGCTAAAAGGTTTTGGTGTTAGCCCGACATATATTAAATGGGTGAAGTTATTATACAGTAATCCGGTGGCTAGAGTAAAGCCAGGCACCACAATATCTGAACAATGGGAATTAAGCAAGGGCACCAGACAGTTATGTCCTTGGTCTCCTGTTTTATTTATATTCACTTTACAGCCGCTAGCGGTATACATGCAAAAACAATATCATGAGGCTGGCATCAGAATACGGGGCAACACACACCAGATCTCCTTGTATGCGGATGATATGCTCTTGTAACTACAACCACCGGACATCAATTTAAAATATATATTAGATGTGTTGGAGCGTTATGCATACCTCTCCGGGATCACAATAAATGCACGTCAAGCTTGTTCCCATTGGCGGGGTACAGGGGAAGTCACCAGAGTGCGTTACTAGTGTTAACGATCAAATGGGAAATTGATGCATTTCGATACTTGGGAGTTGACATTTTCCATAATCCTAAAGTAGAACATATGCAGAACACAGCAAAGGCGGTAAATAAAATAGAGAACTCCATGAAATTTTTGGCCAAGCTGCCGCTTTCGTTAATGGGAAGGGCCACAGTGTTAAAAATGGTAATGCTTCCAAGGTTGCTTCATTAGTTTACCAATGTCCCATATAATATAGCCAGAGCCTTTATTTTATTTTTTTTTAATTTCTTAAGACACTGAACACCACTTGGCGAAGTTTCCTATGGCACAATTGGAGGTGTAGGTTATCGCAGGAGAGATTACAGAGACCATATGAACAAGGTGTGATAAAGTTGTCAGATTTTGAGAGGTATTTTTTGGCGTGCCAATTACAGTTCACCACATATTGGCTATGAACCGACTCAAGATACAGAGTTGCTACAATGGGCATACACCCCATTCGTTCTCCCTGAATGAGATGGTGTGGACTACGGTGCCACGCATTCCAAAGCTCCCTCTTTTGCTGAAACTAGGCATGGCAATGTGGCATAGGGCTTGCCGCTCTCTGGGCAAAGATGCACCCTATTCACCCAGATGCCATTGGTGACACTTAAGAGCAAGGATGCGCAACTTAGACTGAATGTCAGGAAATATTGGGAGCCTAGAGGGGTAGCGACCTTGGGCGATATACTGAAGGAAGGACGACCAAAGACCTTTACCGAGGTCGCTGCAGAATCAGGAGTACAAGTGGGGCAACATAAAACTCATGCCTCACTTCTACATAGACTGAGATTGAAATGGCCGGGGACAGATGGAGTTTTGCTAGAGGATGAAGCAATAGAAGCACTCTACGGTATCTCTGAAGGGGGACATGCAGTATCAAGATTATATGGGAGTCTGATGGCGAAGGCAGATGGCAAACTCTCACAAATTAAACAGAGGTGGGAAGTATATTTGCAAGAGCAATTGTCAGAGGACGCTTTAGGTAGGACCATAGGATATCACAAAAAGGTGTCCAGAAACGCAAAACTACAAGTGATCCAATTATATGTTACTCACAGAGCATATTTAACTCAGAAGAAAACTGCAAAATTTAGTAAGGCGACAGAACAGGCGTGTCCGAAATGTGGCCTGATCAATGCAGACCTGACACATATGTTTTGGGCCTGTGCATAAATGCCTGTTTTGGGAGGACATGGCCCAAATCGTAGCTAGGATCGGCCTATCAGCAGATTCGGTCTCCACCAAGACGTGCCTGCTAGGTATTTTTCTGAGACCCAAGCAGACGAGACGTGATTAAATAGAGAGATTTAGCGTGCATCTTGGCGAAACGCAGGATAGCAATGGGATGGAAGGCACGTAAAGGCCCAATTGTGGGCGTATGGTGGAGGGACCTCCAGAAATGATCACTGGCAGAAACTGCTGTGTGGCAAGAAGCATCCCGCCGTGGTCAGGAGGAGCAGAACATCAATGTAATGGCCTGGAAACATGATACAAGAACTGGTGCCACCTGCACAAGATGACACTGAGACTTAGATGCATGCGCCATATAAAAGGCGGATCAGGGTTGTGAGGAGGAGTTCAAATGGATAATTTACCCCATGAGAGGTTGGGGGTGGGGAGGGAGATGTGGGAGGGTTTTGGAAGGTTACGCAGATGTATAACGAGATGTATCACTGGATGTAATTTACAAAGTTTTTGTTATTTTGTTTTTGAAAATGAATAACACTTAAAAAAAATAAAAAAGAGAAATATCCTGCCGGTAACTGTAACCAGCTTTATTCACACTTGTTATGTATACAGTTAAGCCAGTAGAAGTTGTTTGCATAAGTGTGAAGTCTTTTTAATAAGGTAAATGTAACATGCGTTATTGTTAACAAACTGAAATACCCACGTGTGGTGAGAGCCTCTCTTTTTCCCCATTATTAGAAATAGCTTGTTGCTGAGCGGTCGCGTGACTCCTATTGACCAGGATAACTCTGCCAGTTGTTCTTAAAGCAGAACAGACTTTCCCTAAATGTTACAAGTGTAGTTTAAAGAGGCATTGTGCACAAGAAACCTTGGAAACTGAAAGCTGAATGAAAGGTGGGAATGTGGATCCTTTGAAGTGGCAGTTCAAGAATAAAACAAAATTGCATGTGTCTAATTACGTTTCCATCAAGAAACACACATCTTGTAACATATCGAACACTAAGAGTAAAAGTCGTAGCAGTGGCAGAAGCTTAATAAAAGAACAACCATTACCCAAGCCCATATAGTGAACTCTGTTAAAGCAAATCCCGCTCATTTAAGAACTATACACCATTCTGAAGTCATTGAAGTTGTTACCTGAGAGTCACTGAATAATATTAAGATGACCAGGTTACCCAAAGCTATAAGAGTGGTACAGCAGCTTTGGGGTAACTATTGGAGAAAAGGTGCACATGAAGCTGGGAGAGGGGGCTGGGTGCTTGTTAAAAGAAGTTGTTTTAAATCTGTTTGTCTGAGACAGTTTGAATGGAGGAGAAATAGTCTGGAACCTAGAGGCAGATTTTGTGGTAGCTGCAGGATGGAAGGAAAGGCAAAGAGCCTGACCTTTCTTGCCATGCAAGAGAGAAAAGAGTGCCTTGCCAACCTGTTGTGGTCGAAACAAGTCTTGTCCTAAGTTGCCTAAAGTTGAAGTTGCAGCAGCACATTTTCCTAACATTGGAAGTTGTGGTGGCAGCAGCAGAATAAATTGTATCCATTGAAGTAGTAAAAGCAGAAGTCAACTGTAGGGCAAGGCAGCCTGCTTGCACGGTACGAGTAGTAGAAAGGAGATGCTGAATAGAGAGCAAACCTTGAGCAGAAGGATCGTGCCAAGGGGCGCAGAAGTTGAAAGCAGAGGAGTTGATGTAAACAGAAGTTTACTCATTCTTTCCTACAAGGATGCCATCCAGGAATCCCCATTGGTGTCATAATTTTCTTTGTGGAACTGGGTAGCAGAATCTTTTCATCAAGCAAATAAGGAGCAGTGGATTTTTATTTTTTATGAACTTTTGGTTTCTTTGGACCTTTTCAAAACTTTGTTTACGACTTCTTTTCCTTGGAGGAAACTGACTTTGGGACATTCTTGCGGGAGCAAGGTCTGCCCAGGATCATCAGAAGTCATCCAAGACACTGGTTGTTTGGTAACATTTTCAATTTGTTGTTTTAATGTTGATTTCAATGTTGGTTTAGAGTGGGGGTTAGTTTTGTGAATGCTGGGAGATTTCCCTTAGATCATAGAATAAGTAGGGAATTCCCTGGTAGAGTAAGTTTAGTTGGTTTATTTTACAATTTTGTGTAAAATAAAATATCGGATTTTGAGAAAACTAGACGCAGTCGTGAGTCTCACATTACTGACCCCTCACACATCCTTGTCCTGTTCCATATAGTGTATGTCATTTAAGGGCTGCTGAGTTCTTATTGGTGGAACTAGTGATGTCCAATAATACCAGTCTAATTTTAAATAACTTATCTGAGACCAGGTGCTAATAAAATTGAACCTTTCATACATTGTTTAGAAATAGAATTTAACAGATTGCACATTAATATGTATGTCCCTATAATTATATGTGGTGATTTCAATTTGAAAATTGGAGCGTTGGATGAGCTAGGTCTCTTTTGATAAAGGGGAAACTCGCACGTATGGCCTGCCTTCAGTTATTTTCAAGGATATTGGATTTGATGATTTAGATGGGACGCAAGCTATTCACAGCAACATTCCAATGGAAGCTTAGCTTTATTAAAGGGAGATCTTCCATTCCGCAAGCCAGGCCACACTTTTGTTAAGGTTCATTCATAATGGATTCATTTTTTATTTTAATTGAAGAGTGGTCTTGGGTTGTTGATATGGTTGTGAAACAAAGACTGGATAGTGACCATGCAGTTCTTATGCGTAATCTGGCAGCCCCTGGCAAAACCGATACACGTTGGGGAAACCGGGATTGCAGAAGGTCACCTGACAACCACCCAGCCATAGGTGGGATTTTGTTCTCAAGCACAATCTGGTGGATTCTATTAGGTTTATAAGGGTTCCCTAATGAACTCCCTATTATTATTATTATTATCCCACAGAACCAAATGTAAAACATAAAGATGCCTTTCATACTTTATTAAAAATGTTGGTGACATTCTTAGTATAAAATTGAACAAACCAATAACCGCTTATACGAGAACCTGGTTGAATGATGTATGTATGTATAGCGCCGGCAGCCCTCGGGCATCAGGGCGCTTAGACAAGACAAACTCAAACTATGCGCCGGATCGACCTCCTAAGTCTAGTACTAAGAGGTAAATGAGAGTAAGGCTGAGAGCATCTGAATTATCTAAAAAGATGGGTCTCCGGGAGTTTTCTAAACTTAGCGTGACTGCCTTCCATTCTCAACGTCGATAAGTGTAAAAATGCTAAAATAGAACTTTGAACCACTGTAAAGAATGATGAAGTCTCTAGGTTGGATAATAGAAGTGGAAGGAATAAAAAAGTAATCTCGCTGCTAGAAAATGAGAGATCATAGAAGAAACATGGAGTGATTTCACTAAAGCTGCGGTCCCCTCGAACTCTCCCAGGTTTTGTAAAATCATGGCGAACTGCCCATCACGTTATAAAATGGAGAATAATAATATTCTGGCAGAGCAATCTCATTCACATTTTTCTGCATTCTATAGTGCTAAAGAAAATCTTTTAGCCTGGGATATAAAACATAATGGTTTTAAAATTGAGCACTGGCAAGCCGGGGCACAATTCGGTATCCGTTCTGACCCAGTATATCAATGATTTTGTATGTATGACATTGCAATTCTAGTCTCCATCTCTCTTCCTACCCTCCATTCTTGTACTCATTCATCCATTTAGCTGATTGAATGTGGTAGCATGATGCATTTAAGACGCATCAAATGTATGCAACCCTCAAAGGCATTTTATCTTTCTAATATAGCACTACTTGTGTCTCTATTTCACTTTGTCCCCTGCAGAGAGTGTAATATCCAGAGCCCAAGGAAATCGCGCTATGGGACAGTGCTGGGCAATGCTGCATGAGCATCCCACAAGCAAGGCAGGGTAACTGCTGTTACCATCGGCAGCTGGGAGAGTGGCAGCCCCAACCCCCCGCGCCTACTCCTCTCCTTCCCCCCAGCTACGGAGACACGCAGTCTCGGCAGCACAAAAGCCACGGAAGGGTAAGGTGCGAACAGTCATTGCACCCTTCCTCCAAACAGCAAAGTGCTAAGCGCCATAAGGAAATAACCATCAGGCAGGGCCCAGGTTCAAAGATCTGCCCCCACCAGGGGGGTCAGACAGTCGGCTATCCGGCCGGGGGCTGCGACAACAGCACATACACAACAAAGACCCAGGGCCTCCCTGGGTCCTATAAATGAGAGCAGCATGCTCACAGTGAACACAATCCCGTTTGTGGACCCTGAACGGGGACCCAACCAAACAGGAGGTTCACTGTTTACTCAGTGTCTTCCAAATCTTCTTGCTTCTTTAGCAATTCTTGAAGTTCGCTGTACATCGCAGTGTCTTTTCCTTCCTGAACATTGTACTGTTCAAAGCAATTGCAATGCAGCTTTAACGATGGAAGAAGCGGCAACCGAACGGCCAGCGCGGACGCTGTCAACTTATACAATTTTCGGCATAGAACGAGAAGCGAGCGGCGAGCGTGTCCAAACACAACAAAGACGTGTGCTACGGAATCGTACAGGCACAAAGAACTCGCTAACAAACGGTTTAATCCTGTGATAAAACTCCTTTATCTTTTTCCTATAGCAGGCATAGAAAAACATGGGGCCCAAACGGAAAACACAGGCACCCCCAACACCGGCGGAGAAGCCCAAATCCCCACAATTGCTAGCAGCCGTTGAAGCGGCAGAGCACTAAGGATGGGCATGGGTTAGAGAAAACATGTACGGCCTACCTAGGGAAGGAATTACCAGCCCACCCAGCCAGGAGGAGTTTTCCGCACCATTAAAAAGGATAAAAATATCAGAAGACTCCAGAAAAGGTACCAAAAAATTGTCAAAATTATGCGAGAATATAGCGGAATTACAGCAACTAATGGTAGAAATAAGTGGGAAACAGACGCCGCCCACAAGGGAACCTGGGGCCTCGAACCCCTCCATCGCAATAGAACCTACTATAACGGTTGTCAACCCAACCATAACTCTACCGATAGCAATCCCGCCACAACAAGTACAGCAGTTGCCAATAGTGCACACAGCTATAAATACAACAGCTTCCACAACTCCAGCAACTGATACAATAGGTGCCCTAAAAGCATGGACAACGCCAGGCACAGACAACACGGGCGCGACAGGGGCACCCGGCGGCAATACAACTGACATTGTAACAATCTGTAATGCACAATTGGAACAAAAAATGAAATCTTTCCAGACAGAGATTTAAATAGATACAAAAGATGCCTGGCATGGAACATTGATACCACAATCAAAGAAGCCATATGGGCCAAAGAATTTATAGAAATCTTTTCCCTAATAGAAGCACAGCGCAAAGGGAAAGACGCTTTCAGAGACCCCAAAAAAATAGAAGAAAAAGCTATTGCCAGAAACGCCCAGGACGAACAAAACTGGGACAACTGGTTACAGGCTTTTGCCATCTTAGCAACAATAAATGAAGAAAAATTCCCCAGGGATGGTAGGAAGATCTGGGCATACGTCGATAAAATAAGGGAAGTAAAAGTAACACAGAGGGGGAAGACATGGCTTGCATACGACATCAGATTTAGGAGGAGCATGTCAGAAAGGCCGACCATTGAGTGGGATGAAGTCCAGAACGATTTATACACCCTCAACAGCATGGGTGTTCCCCCCCCAGCGAGAAGATACCATGCATTCTTCTTCCAAAAATAGCAAACATTTGCAAGTAAGCAAATCCCATCACAATGATAAGTCCAAAAAAGGGGAGCAGCCCTTTCGGAGGAACCAGCCTTGGGCGGCGAAAAATAATGCCCACAGACAGAACAAACAGCAGGCTGTCAAATCCAACATCCCATGCAGACATTTTGGGAAAAAACAGTGTACATGGGGCAAAGAATGCTGGTACAAACACGCCTGCACAAACTGCAACGGCGACCATGCAACAAGCAACTGCACCAGACTCCCAGCCAAGAAAGAATGATATCCCAATTTTAGAACCAGGACGAACGCCCATCAACCCGGGCAATTTTAGGGACGCCCTAAACAGCTACCCAGACACAGAAACCAGCAGGATAATATCGCAGGGTTTCACCAAAGGGTTTTTCATCCCATTTAAGGGCTCTGGGTTACAATACATCCCGATGAATCTAAAGTCAGCCAGGGACAACCCCCAGATAGTAGAAACCAAAATCAAGAAAGAACTGCAACTGGGCAGGGTAGCAGGAGCTTGGGATGCCATGCCTCTAAAGGACTATTTAATATCTCCACTACGCCTGGTCCCTAAAAAAGAACCCGGAAAAATGAGACTAATCCATCACCTATCCTACCCTAAAGGCCAGTCTTTAAATGATGGCATCCCACACACCGAATCCGCTGTAACTTACACGCATTTCCAAGAAGCGGTAAGGCTCATACAAGAGTGCGGCAGAAACACCTTGATGGCTAAGCTGGACATCAAATCTGCTTTCAGACTTTTGCCAGTCCACCCAGAGTCACAGCAGTGGCTAGTTTTCACTTTTAACAACAAATTCTACGTAGATAGATGCCTTCCCATGGGGTGCGCAGTATCCTGTGCACTATTTGAGCACTTCAGTTCCTTTTTTCAATGGGCTTTCCTAAAGCAGAGACCAGGGACAAAAATAGTGCATTACCTAGACGATTTCATGGTCATAGGGCCACCAAACTCCGAGGAATGCGGCCAGGCTTTAGCAAATCTGGAGCACATGGCTGCACAGTGGGGAATTCCCCTAGCGAGGGGAAAAAAACCACCAAACCAGATACAAACATAATCTTTCTGGGCATCGAAATAGACTCAGCAAAGGGGCTCTGCAGAATCCCAAAAACATAAATATCAGAACTCCGGGCTAAAATACAAAACCTGATAATGAGAGATAAGGGGACTGTAAAGGAAATACAATCCTTAGCAGGCAGCCTCAATTTCGCATCCAAAATAATACCTCAAGGGAGGATATTTTCCAGAAGCCTGGAGTTCAAAATCAAATCACTCACCAAACCACACTTGCATACCCGGCTAGGCAGAGGTGAAACAGGACCTGGAAACATGGGGAAATTCCTCAGAGATTTCAACGGGTCTTTACTTTGGCGAACGCCTTTAAACACCCGGTCTAACAGGGTCCTATACACTGACGCAGCTGGGAGCAAGGGGTTTGGAGCCATACTAGACTCCGAATAGGTGGCAGGACACTGGCCCAATTCATGGCAAACAGCAGGGTGGACAAGAAACAATCACCTTACTAGAAATATTCCCCATCTGGCTAACATTACACATCTGGGGCAGGCGACTAGCGAATACGGAACTTTTGATTTGGTGCGACAACATGGCTGTAGTGGGCTCCATAAACAGAAGGTCTACGAAATGCCCTTTAGTACTAAAAGTATTACGAGCCATTACAACAGTCACACTACAAGTAAACGTTATACTCAAAGCGAAGCACATTTAGGGGCAGATAATAACATTGCTGATGCCTTATCCCGCTTCCAGTGGACAAGATTCCGAGAGCTAGCGCCGCACGGCCAAGAACAGATGACGCCAATACCAGCAGAATGCTGGGCAATAATGGGAAGACAAGAATAACAGCATCAACGCCAACGCCAGAGAGCACAGGCCGGGATGCCCAAAGAAAACCAGGCACCTCTAAAACGGGTGCCAACAACACATCGGCATCAACGCCAGCACCAGAGAGTGCAGGCCGGGATGACCAATACAAAGCAGGCACCTCTAAAATGGGTGCCAACAACACATTGGCATCAACGCCAGAGAGCCCAGGCCGGGATGCCCAACAAGAATCAGGCACAACACCAACGGGTGCCAACAAACTCACAGGCTTCCTAACAGAGATGGCAGAGAGGGCGGTGGCAAGCACCACAGCAACACAGTACAGTAAGTGTTTGCAAACAGTAGTCAAAGCCACAGGTTTAAACCACGTAGAACTAATAACGATTAAAGAGATAGAAGTATTTTTAAAATGGGCCCGGGAACAAGGTTTCAAAAGGGATTGGGCTAAAAGACGCCTGGTGGCAATCTCATACTTTATGAAAATACGGGGCGATTCAGAACCCACCCAGAACACCCTCATTTCTTATGCAATGAAGGGATGGGGCAGATTAGAGGGGCCGCAAGTGGACACCCGCCGACCCCTTGATTTCACCAAACTGGTACAGATAGCAAGCCAGTTGGAAGCCATATGTTGGCACCCTTACGAGATAATGTTATTTAAAACAGCCTTTTTCCTAGCCTACTTCGGGGCTTTCCGGGTAGGAGAACTCCTCGCTTCCAGCACCAAGGCCACAAACGGCCTGGGCGTCATGGAAATCAGGGTGAGACTGGAGAGTGTTAATATAGAAATGCAACAGTCGAAAACGGGTGCAAAAAGAACCATCAATATTTGTTGCATCGATGAGGCAACAAACTGCCCGGTGTGCATCACCAACCTCTATTACGCACAACGACCCAAAGTGGGGGGGAGTTTTTTAATCCACAAGGATGCATCGGCCCTAAGCCGCTACCAATTTAAAGGAGTGCTGATGAAAGCAATCAGCAGAGCAGGGTGGGATCCCAAACATTTCGGCACTCATTCCTTCAGGATAGGTGCCGCCACCGCAGCATGGCAAGGAGGTTTAGCACCGCAACTACTAAAAAACATAGGGGGATGGAAGTCAGACTGTTATAAAAGATATATCAGACCGCCACCAATATAGCCATCCGCCCTAATAATTTGTCTTGCTTTTCCCTCCCTCCCACCAACACAGAAACAGGCGAATTAAGGACCACACTCCGATCAGCATGGATAGTTGGCCACTCATTTGTTTTCAGGACAGGCAGATGGGCAGAAGAGACTAGAGACGGGCCACCTTTCAGAAACACCATTACTTCATGGTGGGGATACAGAGGCCTACGCTGGGCGGACGTCCACGAAACGTTAGCGGAACTGGTGGCATACAGGGACCCACCTGAATTCCTGATCATACATCTAGGGGGCAACGACCTAGTCAACACAGCAAGACGCACTCTATGCGAAGAAATGTGCTCCTCCCTAGCAGGCATTTCGCACAACTGGAGGGGTACCGAAATATATTTCTCAGCCATCTTACCAAGAAAGAAATGGCTAGGGGCCAACTGCTACAAAGCTATAGACCTATCCAGAAGAAAACTGAACAGGACCATAGAGAGATTCTGTATGACTAGAGGACTGGGTTTCATAAAACACCCAGCCATTACACTAGGCGACCCAGACCTTTTTCTCGGCAACGGCACCCATCTGTCTAGCCAGGGCATGGAACATTTCTTTTGGGAAATCAATACAACTCTTGCTCACAGGGGCTGTCTCTAGGGCATACCCTTGGGGGAACACGGCCAGCCGGGAACCTGCCCGTGTGTGGCGGCACGGGTCCGAGGGGATAACCTCAGGACCCGGTGCCCAAAAGTATGATACCATCATGATATGTGATATTGTTATTGTCATAACCCATATCTGTACAATAAAATCCTACGGCCTTTTTATTGCCAACACTTGAACCAAGTTGTGAGCCTATCATTATGGGTGAGGGTTTGGGGTTCGGCCATTACTAATGCATGCATATGGGTTCAGCAGTTATGGGCAATGCTGCATGGGCATCCAACAAGCGAGGCAGGGTAACTGCTGTTACCATCTGCAGCTGTGAGAGGGGCAGCCCCAACCCCCCACGCCTGCTCCTCTCCTTCCCCCCCAGCTACAGAGACACGCAGTCTCGGCAGCACAATAGCCACAGAAGGGTAAGGTGCGAACAGTCATTGAACCCTTCCTCCAAACAGCAAGGTGCTAAGCGCCATAAGGAAACGACCATCAGGCAGGGCCAGTTTCAAAGATCTGCCCCCACCAGGGGTCAGACAGTCTGCTATCCGGCCGGGGGCTGCGACAACAGCGGCCCCTACCACATACACAACAAAGGTCCTATAAATGAGAGCAGCATGCTCAGAGTAAACACAATCTGTTTGTGGACCCTGAACGGGGCTCCAAGTGAACAGGAGGTTCACTGTTTACTCAGTGTCTTCCAAATCTTCTTGCTTCTTTACCACAGAACCCACCCACCCTACAAAAGGGGAGAAGAACAAAAAGTAGTACAAGGCACAGTACGGTGCCCACAACAAGTCGTGGGACACAAGAAGGCGGCCTGGGTCCGAGGGGGTAACCTCAGGACCCGGTGCCCAAAAGTATGATACCATCATGATATGTGATATTGTTATTGTCATAACCCATATCTGTACAATAAAATCTGACGGCCTTTTTATTGCCATACTTGAACCAAGCGTGAGCCTATCATGGGTGAGGGTTTGGGGTTCGGCCATTACTAATGCATGCATATGGGTTCAGCAGTTATAATGGCAAATAGAACATACAATCAAGGTGGTACATGACTGATGTTTGAACTGACCGGCCTGACGAAGGTGATGACACTTATTCAACCGAAACCGGTTGACGACATAAATGGATGTGTAGAGGCAGAAATACACACCTGGCCAAACTACCAGGATAATATATTTACAAGTGAAGGATCTTCCCCACTTTCTTTTTTCTTTTTTTGCCACTAATGTTTGCTTTTAAAGATATTGGTACAACGGTCGACAATATGAAAAATGACCAGTTGGGAACCAACGTATTTTTAGAACTAGTTTAGACAGGGACCGTTCTACTCCCTCTTTCACCTAGATAGGCGGCCCACCACTGCATACTAGGGATAGCATACCGACGCACAGGTAAAGTTCGAGTCTGTGCAGGGACATTCACCTAGTTGTACAGGTTTAATAATTGAAAGTTAAAGTTGCTCTTTCGCCAGTGTTTTCATAATTGAATTGACATCAGCAATTAAGCTGATTTCAATTAAGGACCCACACTTCTTCATCCCAACGCACATGCTATATGAAAAATGGGACACCTATTAATTCACTCCTCCAACCATGCACACTGGAGAAGAAAAAAGAATTGCAAGGTCACATGTATGGCAGATATGCACTGTACATGTTACAAATAGCACAACACTGTACAGTTGAAGAATAACATGCTTTTAGAATTGTGAGAAGGAATTTTGGTCTCTGTGAATTTTCTTTTGCTAAACCCAGATTTCTTGGCTACAACTCATTAGTTGGGACTAGGACTAGAGATGCAATGGTGATGCTTAGTTAACCTAGTAGTAATCGGGATTACTCACATTGCTCTTCTTCACTTTCCTCACCTTATTCTATACGACCCACTTCTCTCTTTGACATTTTCAGGAGGCGTGTGGGCAATACTGGCCTAATTGAGCTACTCCTAAAATGGACCCTGCCAGGTTTATGGCTCCAGAAACAAGAGTTTCTGCCTATAAAGCTGGCCCACTTCATTAGTACAGACTTCCACAACCACGGGTCAGACTAAGTGTAATTGGGATACATTTCCATTGCACTTTCTCATAAAAACAGGTTACAACTTCCGCTTTCTCCAATACCACCATTCACGGTGCAAATATATTTGATGTAGCTTTTGTACGGCGAAAATCTTCTGTGTGTTTTATCACACACCTGCACGCGTGCATAAGGAAATATGTGGGAAATGGTGCATGCAGGCAGACAAATTGTACACGGGGACAGTGACACAGGACAAAAGGGCTCAGGTGATTACTGTTTACCCAAACATCACATGGCTTTTGTTATTGAATGGGCATAGCTCTCCCTAATAAGCAAGCCTTAAGACTGATTCTTGGTCTAGGGTTAAGCAGCTCTGTCCTACTAACTTAACCCCCACACCTTACCCTCTTGCTTTACAGATTCACTAGAGTGCCAAGGGTCCACGCAGATGGTGATAGTGTGCAGTATAAAAAAAACTTTAACATAACAGAAGCCTTGGACAATGAAGTAACTTCAGTCACTGATCATGCAAAAAGAGGCCTCTCCATGGAAGGCAACACTGGTGTTTCAGGATGTGTGAGAAGACACAAACTGAAAATGTCCTCTACCTGTGCTTGATCTAGATAATCCCTGCCAGCAACTACCTGGGTGGATTGCTCACCAGTTATGTAATCGCCTCTGTCTTGGGGCAAACCTGCACTTCACAAAATCTAATCTTGGATCAGCTGGCTCCACCCTGAGGTTGATAACAGCTATTATTAGTACTTGGAAGCGGGAAGAATCCCGCACATACAATTTTTTTTAAATAAAAACCTGATCTATTTAACTATTATATGAATTAAGCATCTACAGATGCACTGGTAGCCAAAACTAAAAATACCTATCCCAGTTTTTTTGTCTTAAAGGTGTCCATAGCTTAACCTATGGCTTATTAGCCCTTTTATTATCTTTTTCCACTCTTTATTCCTAAAATGGCAAATGAATCAATCTGATCGAGTGGATTCTTTTAATGAGAACCCAGTGTGAATTTAGAACCTTTTTGATGTTGGCAAGGAGAGCAAGCCTTATGCAATAAAAAAACAACGTAAAACACACTTGTTTTAGCCATCTCGTTTGAGTTTTGTAATGTGCCAATGATATAACCTACGTGTGTGTTTGTTTGTGTTGTGTTGACCTGGGCTTTAAAGGAAAGCACTGAATCGAACATAATTTCTCCTTTCCTAGCGTTAGCACAGACGGGCTGCTTCACCCAGTAATTTAGGGTTCATGTGTACAGAAGGGTATTGAAGCTGTTGCAACTTTGGTAATGTGCTTGCTATCCTCTTGTAGCGCGTTGTTACCTTTTGGCTATATTGCTGCAAAAAACCTCTTGGCTGTGAACGCGTGTTCTTGTGAGTCAATTACTGAGCTGCATACGGTAATGGTAGACTGCATGGGGGGGGGGTGTGGAACAAGCACTTGTTAACGGAGGCAGTGACAACACTGTGCTACCATTGAGAATTATTTCTATTTATTATTCTTTAAATGGGTTATCGTAGAAGGGCTGGGAATGCAGGAAACGTGAATAGCAGCTGAAGCATGTGGACTGCTTTGTGTCCTGTGCCTGCTGACAGACAGATTGTTTAGAAAAAGCTCTTGCGGTTCTGTTTGCTGTCCTGGAAAGGCTGGGGTCAGGACAACACAATGGATGGGAACTTCCATCTATCTGATAGGACTGGAGTCAACCGTCGTCACGGTCAAACCCTGGTCATGGTCAGGAAGCTAGGCAAACTCTCCAAATGTGATCCGTTCCCAATTCCCATTGCCTCATAAGTTGGGTGGCCGTAATGCCTCTACTTAGCTACGCAGAAGACCCTTTGTTGCTTGGTTGAGCATCTCTCGTGCTCCATCTGTTGATCGACAATATGCAAGGTTTGTCTGGTTTGGCCCTACATCTAAATATATCCAAATGCAAATCCTTGATAGTGGGAGCTAAAAGAACAGCCAGCCACTCCTTGTTTTCTTTTTAATAGGTAGTAAATTAAAAGGGCAAAGACACAAACCTGTGTAAAGCCAAATGGTATGCTACAGCTTCCTTGCTACAGGGGCAAGATTGTTGACGGTCTTCCAGATAATAGGACATTTGTATTTATTGTTGCTCATACTGGCCCCATTTGACAGGAATCCACTGTGGCTACCAGGATCCCTCCTAGCCATAATAAAGCACAAGGAAGCACAAGAGAGCTTCTCTACGGTATACACACGAATAGGAGTGCTGTTGTAAGTAAAAAATCTGCTTCCTTTATACACCAAGTGCGAACAGGGTTCCTCCCACGGGTCATTAAACATTGGGGTACCCATTATGTGTTTTAGCATGACTGGGTACCAGCCAGGATAGAAAGTAACAGTCCAGAAGAAAACATGGGGGGGGGGGGGGGGGAAGAGTGGCAGGAAAATGAATACAACTTGAGTGAAGTTTTTTTTTATATATATATATATTTTTTTTTTACAGGGGAAACAAGCGGGTAGTGGGGCGGTCACCTCGGTATCAAAGAGGGCAGTGAAGCACGACAAATCTAGTCGTTTTGGCAACATCAACAAGGAAACTCTCGAGTCCTACCAAGGTACATTCACATTAGATGTACTATGAACCCATGGGGACCACGGTGGTCCATTTGGAGCACTGGTAGAGCCATCCTGTCCCATCAAATTTTAGCTTCCATTTGTAACATCGATTGGACTCTGAAACGGCCTTGGTTAGTACACATTAAGAAAGAGCCTAGCTCTATAAACTGCCAACAGCGGTTCACTTCACCCTCCTCTTTGGCGCCCAAATTGGAGGTTGTAAGTACATCCCTTCTCCAATGCAGCAGATGGAGCATGTCAGTTAATGAATAAATCAAATTGGAATCAATGTGCTGAATTCTGCCCTGGTGGTTGAAAGGTATTTAGAGTGGGTCATAGAACTTTCTGCTAGAGCATGTTGGTTGGTTCACTAGAGATGCACTCTTCTACCTATTGGACTTACCCTAACTACGTGGTTATATGACGGGGACACCATCAGTTTATGTCCCTTTTGCCCTCAATTTGTAGACTCTTCTTTTTACAACTCCTACCAGATATTGCCACTGGTTGTGCCCTTAAAATTTGGCTATTGCCCTTCGAATTCGAAGCAAAGAATTTCTCCCTGCAAGGAATGGGTAGTTAAGGGGCGGAATGTATACATTAATTGGTAACAATTAAACATATTATTTAAATTCTGATTGGATTATCTTGTATTTTCCATGTTTGTTTGATCTTGATTTCACATTTGTGCAAAATAAAATGCTTCGTATTTGTGCACTAGCTTTTGTGATCTTGGACCACAATAGGTTTTATGATGACGATTCCCTTCTCTGTCAACTCTGGAAATGCTTAAAACGAGACTGAACACCAGTATAAAGAAATGTATTAAAAACAATAGGGTCTGGAAGAAGAAGAAAGGGAGAGTTCAGTGGACAGAAGAGAAGGAGGAGAGATGCCGGAGAGTGGATTAAAATCCTAGTAGGAAGGAACATAGCGTTCCAGACTTTGCTGCACATAACTTTGCATTTTTCCATTTGGGCATGAACTAATGCACATGAAAATGATCGCATGGCTTTGTGACTCGGCCCAAGTGACTTAAATTGGTAGCTTTTGAAATTGACATTGAAAAACTAATTAGGACCTCCAATGGGAGGAAGGTCTTCCCGCCAGTCTTTATCAAAATTGCATAAAGCAATAGTTCTAAATGGCAACACTTTCATGGCAAACTAAAGACAGTTTTGACCACTGGTACATAGGCTATAATATCTTCCAGTTTCAACTTTATTTTTTCATATTCGCCTTCAAAAAGAGCTTGTAGCCCAGGGTCACAATTCTTCAATGCTTTAAGACAGCAAATAATATTATAGTCTAATGGCTCTGTGAGAAACCTGAAGGTGTCTCGCCTTACTAGTCCCCAGGGATCTGTCATCCGGGTGGCCAGGACACAGCCATCGCTATTGGATCAAGTTGCTACGGGTGGACTATTGAGGGAGGATCAGCCGGATGAGAGTGGGAGTGGTTCACCGAAGGGTGAGACGCGGTATCCCCTTCCTTATGACACCTTTTCCCCATCCTGCCTGGTAGGATACTCCAGAAACTCTAACCCCTTCCCCTTTTCCGACACAAACACTTTCTCACAGCATGAACGACAGCGGACCAATATCTGAGCCGTTTACCTGACATGTCCAAACACAAGGGTCGGGCAGAGTCGGGCAATTACCGACAACTATACAGACCCGACTACCCAGTCCCTTCCCCATACGGATAAAAGTCTGAGCACACGAGCACACTCCGAGAAAGGCCAAATACACAAGGAAGCAGCCATTCCAGGACGGCAGTTCAAATGGAGGAAAAAGATGGTGAGACCTGAAAGGACATCAAGGAGGGAGTTGCCCTTTTCAATGCAGATCCGCAAAGCCTCAGATGAAAGATACATAAGAGCGGGAATCGCAGCTGGCAGGTGGTGCAAAGGATGTCAGCAGTACATGAGCCCCCTCACGCAATGATTGCCAGGGCGGGAAGATGTGGTGGCCATCAAGGTACCATCCTTGACCGCAGCGGAAAAAGGAACAGAATGAGTTCAACAGAGCCGGTGAGTCAGAAGCACCCGATAGTTGACCAGCTTGTGTTAGGCTCAAGGTTGCAGTGGCAACCGTAAGAAGATAAATTGGACAAAAAGGTGTTTGTGAACAAACTGGGTACCAGAGTCCGAGCGGTCCAGCGTCGCGTGGACGCTCAGTCGAAGGTCTCTGGCTGGCATCCCTCTCCTGAACAAAGGGACTATGTTGAACATTACAGGTAAAGGAAACTGCAAGTGCTAATAGGCCCCAAGAGTCAAGTCAAATCCTTTGTACAATCGAACGTCCTTGACACACTGCGGAGGTTTTTTGTTGTTACAAACTGACGTTTGCACCCGACTGAGGGGAACGCCAGTGAGACGTGACCACCTTGCGCAAGTCTGTTTAAAGTTGGCAAAGTAGTATGAAGGTCTGAGCCCAGACGAGGGGGACCTAATCTGAACATTCTGCTACTGTTTAAACAGACATTAAGACTTGCGATTATTGTAGGGGAACAGAAAAGTTAAACAAAGGAAAGTGTTACTGGGGCAAATGTGAACCTGACCGAGGGATGCCTGCAGAATCATAGTGATGATAGAACTATGTAAAGCCTGACTGGGGCTGGAAAACCAAGAGAAGTGAATCCTGCATCGTGTTAAAACACCTATGAACTTTGTGATGACAAGTGTGAACCCGACTGAGGGATGTCCACGGTGAGTGGTTGGTCTGAACCCGACTGAGGGAGGCTGATGATTGAGAGAAGAATCGGAACCCTGCTGAGGAGGGTCCAAGGGTGACAGGTATTCACCCCACGTAAAGATTACCAGAAGGAACTTTTGTTTTGGCAGATCAGGCCCCCTCAAGCAAGAGACTTTGCACGAGAAGAGACTTGAGCACAGAAGGCCCTCATAGGGAAAAGGAACTGTAACCTCGTACTGGAGAAGCCAGGAGTGTGCTGTGATCGAGAGTCCCGCCTTGTCCCATGCTAAAAATGTCAGGAAGGGAGACCCCGGCCAGAACATCCTGACTTATCATTTTGTGAACACTTCTTTCTTTTCTTGTGAACATTATCCCACACTCTTTTGTAACGTAGCGGTAAGGATTGGCAATAGTTTTTTTTTTTTTTAGTATAAGCCCTTTTATTTGACTAGACACCACAAGGACTGTATTATTATTATTTGATTGTCGTAGCTTGCTCCCATTTTAGAGTTAGGTGTATCTTAGGTGTTTATCTCGCCCATTTTACAGGTTAATATAACACCCTTGAACTGTGATCACTTGTGTCTGTCTTACTTTAATGCCATGCCTTCCTTACAGCTCTAAGATATGACAGAATGTATAGAAATATTACAAAGTAACTGTCTACTGAGGACACACCTGGGTTTAGGGTTAACTTTTTTTCCCCTTCTTGGTAGAAATTCCAATTGACCATTTACAAACAGCTGCAACCGGATGCAATTGCAAAATATGGGTTTTAAGGCATTGAACTACATTTCCAGAGAAAAACAAACCTGGGAGAATTATACAGGCTAGATAAAAATATTAACTAAAAACAGACACCAATATTAATTTCCAAGATTTTCTGCATGGCCACTGGAATTTCCTCCAGGGTTAAATGGTAGTTTATCCTTCATGTAATGCTGAAAGGTGGCAAGCCATGACTGTGCAAGCAATTTCCGTATATGTATGGAATCCCGCAGAATTGCAGCCTAACAATCAAAAACACTAATAAAAAAACTTGTTTAATATGAAAACACTTTCAAACTCGGTTGTTTTCCATGTCAGAGCGCTGAAGCAGGCTTTACTCTAATTGAAAACTGTACTCTAAATATCAACCTGGGGTGGATTCGAACCCGAGACTTCCAAGAAGAACAGAGTTCTACAGTGAGCACTTCACTCGTCAAGCATAAGGGACGTCTGGGAGTCAATATACGGAATTCCACGAGACCCATTTAATTGGCGTTTGTTACACTCTTCCTTTAATACCGACCCTGTGGACATAGCTTCCACGTGGCATTCACAGCAAACATGTCACTACAGTGCAGCTTTCATTCATAAAGAGCTGTGGAAGCCAAACGGAAGAGCAAACAGCTTCGAATGGGAGACAAACTACAGACAGACAAGAGGGCAGACATACCGGACGTGAACTAAACACCAAGGAAACCACTTCTGGTTTCAACCTTTGCATTGCAGGCAAGCTCTATTATTCCGGTTGTAACACCGTAAGATGTGGTTTAAGGACTCTTACACTCTGACCTCCAGTAAAGAAACGCGAAGATAAGCGTTCCTGGAGTCGTTTCTAAAAATAGAACTGAGGAAAGATGTTACTTTTTGCTATTGCGTGAGACTGGAGAAAACTGTAGCACATAGCTGTGAAATGTGAGAACTATTGTGAGAGTTGTGATGTGACAACTTGGTGCTATCGTCCTTGGTAGCTTCGGAGACCCCCCCCCCCCCCCCCCCGAGAGGAAAAGTGGCACGCCTGTCAGAAGTGAATTTGTACTAATTCAGATTTCACTAGCCTTCCCTTAATCCAACAACAGGCTTGGACTGGCCTCGGGAACTAGGGCAATGCCCAAACAAAAAAAAAGCAAAATGTTTGTGTGGGCCACTTTTTGGGTCAAAGTGGGCCACTTTGCTGAGTTACTTCACCATGTGGGTAGCAGTTTTGACCAGTGTTGATGAATAAATATTATTTAAAATGCACAATTTGCATCACATTTGATACAAAAAAACTTGCATACTATTCAAACAGTCTGTCCCAAAAGGAATGAATTGCCATTTGCAGTGTGGGCGACTTTTTCATTGATGCCCGAGACATTTGTATGCCCCAGTCCTACACTGCTTAACAGGTTTGCTTTATTATACCTTCTGTACTTATCTATCTGCCAAAAGACCATTGCAGGAGATCAGACCTAGCTCTGAAGGGACCTGGCCTGTGAAGTAATCTGGCCTATATCTAGAGGGGGGTGGGCACCTGACTCCTCACCATTCTGGCTAATAATTAAGGTTTTCAGAGACATCCTCCCCAGATGTGATGAACTATGTGGGATTTATCAGCCGTATGGCACGGATCATCTTCTCATGTCGGCGCTGAATCCTGAGCTACGGTGGGTGTCGAGGGATGGGTAATGGATGGTGCAGGCAGGGTGTTGGAAACCTAGAAGCAACTCCCATCACCTTCCAGTCTAGGTTTGTGAGGGGCTGATCCTGGCGGGGGGCAGGGGGGGATATCCGAACTCTTAAGCCCTTCACCATGATATGATATGATATGGCACTTGTAACGCGCCTTTACACAAGCGTTTCAAGTGTTTCAAGGCGCTTGTCCCCATCACCTTCAAGTCCAGATTTATAGAGGTGATGGTGGCTATCTGTCGGATTCTTGTCGGGTGTTGTCAGACATGGATCTCAGGTGGCAAAGGTGAACAACTTCTAGTGTCACTGAGTTCTGAAACTTGGTTTGAAATCCTGAAAGGGGTGGGTGGGGGTGGTGAGGCGACCGTCCTGGCAGGGGTTTGAAAACCAGACTCCTCCCCCATACCCCCACCCCATTCCAGCAGGAGGGTAAATGCAGCGCATGAACACATTTTTTTAGACTTTAATGTGCGCAAAGGGGACAGGAACGCAGAGTCCCTTGCCCACCGCCTTTTGCTATCCCTCATCTCTCCCACTACTGCTCCCACTCATCCTTGCTTACCCACGCTGCTTTATGGAATATGTTGGTGCCCTTTTAGCAGCTTAATTTTCAATTTATGTAACTAGGTATGAAACCCCTAGATCTTTTTGTGTCCAAGGGTGCAACATTCCAGGACATAGTTTAAGCTCCTGTGGTTCGTCTTCTCTTCAGCACTGCAGCATCACGGGTGGCTACTTGTCAGTCCTTCCTTCTTAGTGATCTTCTTCTTTAGCTGCACCAGAGCTACTGCTGGAGTGCCGGAGCCCCCACATCTCGCCATCCGAGAACCTGGCCACTGACTGCTGGCAGTCAGATTGCACAAGATGCCAGCCACAGGGCCCCCTCTTTGCTTGTCTTTGGAGGAGCACTCGGGTGGATGTTCTATGCTTGCCACAGGGGACAATTCAGGCATCCTGAATAATTACTCAAAGGCCTAGAAGTGTCCAACACTTTTCCTTTTGGTCATTGAGTCCTAATTGGGCATATGAGTCCACAGATCGGTCTTGATACCTCGTGGATCTGTTGCCCTTGGACTCTGTGCTTGGCCAGCACTAGTGGAGTCACAAACATGGGGGTTCACCTGGAGACTCTTGTTGAGACTAAATAGCTTGATTGTGGCCTACATCAGCACCTTGCCTGCTGTCGGGTGTACTTTTGCCTTGATCGCTTAACCCTGGGCATCGGCATAGAGGTAATAGCAGTATTTTGTTTTGCTATGCCTATGTGCCTCACACAATGTTTCATTGTCTGTAAAGCATGTGCCACAAAAGGATTGAGCAGCTAGGCCTTGAAGAGTCCCCCGAACTGGAGCAAGGAAGTTGACTGACAAAATGCATACGGGCAGCATGCCACTATTGCAGAGGTGACATAAGCTGCTATTGTGAAGCTTCTGTCACCTCTGCCAGAGGATTTGGTGGTGAGGACTTTTAGGAGCAGTTTATTCACAGGCCATAATTCTTGAGTCAGGTGTTAAAGTTGAATCTTGCCTTCAAGGTAAGTTGCAGGAATGGGATGTACACATTCGTAGGTCAGACTCTGTAGATTTATAGCGATGCAGATTTTAACATGGAGGCACTGTAGGTCTCTCAAGAAAGGGGAGATGGGAAGAGGTTTTCCTTTTCAATGATGAATTAGTCCACTGCGTTTTGAAGCCTTTTGATTTGATAGAAGGAAAGGTGGGTATAGAGGGAAATTGATAGTCTGAACTGCAGACTATCGACAACTGCCATGTGATTCTCTTATTGTATAAAGGGGATAATATTCTTGAGTTTGCAGTTAAATAATCTCACCCTCCCCACTGCCCAAGTTTGGGAATTCATGCTTAGATCAGCATCCAACATGACAACAAGGTTGTTGGTTTTAAGTGATGCAAGGACAGAAGGGGCATCCCTCCTGCCCTCTCCCCTGCACTTGCACGATCTCAATGTCACATGGCCCAGTAAGATCGTTGTCTCTGCCCTCCCTCTGGTCCCCCTTCCTTACCTCGCAGCGCCTTGAAACACTTGTGTATAGGCGTGTTACAAATGCCGTATCATATTCACCATTATCCAACCTTCTCATCGACTCTCCTCTCCTGCCGAGTCATTGATGATAAACGCCTCCTCCACCAGACAGGGCACTTCCCGAGAGGTGTCTTTTTCCTCCAAGCATAAATCTACAAGGGGCGTGCGACTATCTGGAAATTCACTGTATGTTCTTACAGAGTCTTGTAACTCCTCCTGTTCTTCCCGTACTGTGTTTGATGATGTTTTTCAGCCCTACCAGGGACTGCTTCCTTTACCCTTACTCCAGGACCCCCCTTTTTACCACTGCAATTTACTCAGGCCTTGATCCAGAGAGTTCAATTTTAAGGCATTTTCGTGTTCCAACTATTTTACGTTGTCGTATAACGTCAAGAGAGATTCTAGCACTAAATGTAGTGCCAAGATCGATGCTGGTCCTAAAGATTCCATATGTGGCACGATGTTAGAATCATGCTGCAGCGCGATATTCTAGGAGTGAAGAGTTGTCATTTGAGGGCAGGGGCTGAGCTTGTCTCATCCTGCGCACCTTCTGATGATCAATTGTTGAGCGGTTTAGGGGACTCGGCTCGTGATCATGGCCCTTGCCAGACTTGCCATGTTCTAGGTGGCAGTACGTCATACTTTTTTTTACATGTTCGATGGGAGCACTCCATGATGCCATCCATATTGTTATTTTCTCGAAGGAATGGTCCAGTACATTCAGATTTTCCCAATTTGTAGAGGTGGGGTTTATGTTATTGATGGTTTCCCCGGGCACTATGAGTTGCTCCTATAAAGTAGTCTATCACCGCACTGACAACAATCTCGGTTGGCAAAAGATTGGGATTTGCAAAAGTTACATGAGCCTTGCCCATGTCAGGCGCGTTTTCTCCAGTTGTCCCCTTACTCTGAACCCGGGCCTCGTCATTTGTATCATGACCATTCTCCAGCACTTCAGAGTACAAGCCTGGCATACTGGTTGCTTCCAGCGCCGACTCACTGAAGGTTTCCCCTTTGTCTCTGTTGTCCCCCTCAGATGTCATCATGGTTTCACTTTGACATTCTTTGTTAGTATGTTCCTCTTCTTTATGAGGAACGTTCTGTTCCAAAGGAATCTTTTCCAGTTGGGGTTGCTGTGCAACACTTGGCCTTTCCAGTTCCTCATGTACTTGAAGTGCTATGTGCCCTTTTTCTGTTATTTTCAGCTTGCCATTGCGCAAACTGCAGATCTACCAAGATGAGGGTTGGTGCAAGTAACCTAATGATAGGTAAGCTGATGTAATTATGTGCCTTTGCTTTTCTTACTGTTTTCCTGCTCCGTGACCTGCGCTCAAAGGATGGTATCAGCCACCCGCAGTCACCCAGTTCAAGGCTGATGTAATATCAATTAGTGGCTAAGAACTTTCCCATAAACGGCATAGACAAGCAAGCGCTTAAAGGTGGTATGTCAAAGTAGGCGTTTTAAGACTGTTTATATGACCTCTTCTCTTACCAATTTTATGAGGGTGTCCATGCCAGTCCGTGTGTTCACAGGGATCCCATAGGACCGGTCTCCGCCTGTTGAATCTCTTACACCAACACACCAAAGTTATCACTACACTCAACTTCTTGTCCCCCCCCACCTTGCCCAGCTGACTGGACTGCCAGACTGCACACGCTCGTCGCAATGCGCGACTCGCCAGGGTTTTTCAGTAAATTCATCAATGAACTCCTCCTTCAAACAACGAAACTGGGAAACGGACTGCAATGTTCACCCGCTGCCAGACTGTACATTCTCGCCGCATTCCGACATCCGCATGTTAAACTGTTTGATGTCATGACTTACTACGGATTAATCCCAAGAAGGGGTGTGCTATGAATACAATCTGAAGATGTTAGTTAAGATAACAAGTGGCCAATGAGAAGAATTCGAGAAAGATGGGATTTCTTTGTAATGGGTTTGCCCAATGCTGTGTAGGGGGTAGATTATATATGGGAGTGCGTTACCTGTTGCAGAAATGTATATAATGTGTCCACTTATGCGAGACGTGGGCTAGTTTTGCTCAATAGTCATCTAGCTGCTCCCTGGATGATCGTACAATATACTTGCTTTACGTAAAAAACATGGACTTGTTCCTCAGGTGGTGGGCCCGCTTTGGGTTAAGGTGATTAGGGGCTCACCCCTTCAAATTACTACTTACCGGGAGGAGGGGGGTGGACTGCATCAATACTTGCCGGCATACTACAAGGGCTATTAATGGCTAGCACTAATACTATGTGGGTGGGCCGCGGGTCTGTGCGTATCTCTCCATTCTCTCCCCAGCGAACACACGTGACTGTAAGCTTAGAGCCTCGACGCACACAAAGACCGAGGCCATGCTTACTGGATTCACAAAATCCCGCTTTTTTTGCAAATTGAAATTATGTATGAAGAATAATACAAATAATCAACTGGATTAAATTTGCTTTGATCTCAAAAATTAAATCTATCTGTGATTTTTTGTTTTTTTAGCACAATAGAACTGTAAGCGCACAAGAGGTTCCAATCCAACATAAACATTACTGGATGTAATAGCATAGTAAGGGTACATCTCTAACATGCACTGGCAAGGCACCCTGGCCCTGGACAGAATATAGCTCTATTCCATCTACAAGTTCCAACCGGCAGGTTACCATCCAGGCAAAGCACGTGCTTCTTTGCAGGAAATTGATGCCCGGGCCGAAGCAATGGTACCCTGTCCTTGAACTAACTACTGTCTCAAAACAGCTAAATAATTTGGCCCAACCCCCCCGGCCCTTAATTATTTCCTGCACAGGTTCAGGACCAAAGATTCTATGTCTTAACTATGTATCTAAAAGTTACTTTGTTGCCAGGAGACAGTTTCTTGACAAAGTAATTACATTTGCCAAGAAAATATCCACAAGTGTTACATCAGGTGGGTAATGTGCGCGCTCAGAAACGGCAGCTGTTAGTATCACGTGTGCAGTTATTAATTATTGTTGAATAAAGGGGGAACAGCAGTACTCTGACCAGGTGCATGAGCAGTTCACCGCAAAGTTAGGTGATTCAATAGGACTAATTAATATCAAACGATTTCAATGTTATTGCGTTATTAAAAAAAAGGAACTACCCTTCTGTTGACTGCAAAACTAAAACTAAAATCTCCCTTATTATCTACACACTAATGTCCAGCGTGATCCTTTTTCGCCCCATTATACAGGTTTGAGCAGAAAGAGTGGGCGCTAGTTTACACTCTTAAGCTTCCCGGATTCAAATCCACAGCTCAGGTGGGTGCTTTTATATAAAAGCAATTTTGAATATCCGTTTTCAGTCAGACAAACCTCTCTCAGAGATGTTCCACAATCACGGACACATTTTTCCATCGATGTGGCTCGATGGCTCAATGTAGCAGACCTGCTTTGAAAGCGACGTTGTTTGAGGGGTCGCCATCACTGAGCCATGTATGTTTTTTACAAGTAATACAAAAATATGGAAAACGGCCTCTGAAATGGGCAGTGGAAATGATCCGTTCTCTGACTTAAACCACACAGCCATTTATTGAAGATTTTCACCACAGACTCAAGGCACAAGTAGAAAATATGCTTGTGCAATTTTCCACTGCAGTCAGCTGCAGTGTTCTCCTAGCCAGTTAATTGCATCACACTGACCTCTAACCCAAAACTGGTTCTGGCGTGAAATATGAAAGCCTCCAGTTTAACCTTACTGACCCCTTTAAATTGGGCAATTATAAACATTCGTTTTTTCTGTGGCTGGAAACAGCAATAACCGCTGTAGCGACCAGTGGCATAGCCCGTGTACTGTCCGAGGACCACTCTTGTATTAGAGGCACAGACTGCTGTTCTGGCCTTCACATCGAGAGATCCCTGTCCTGAGCCCAGATGCACGCACTGCAGGCCCACCAGTTCATGATTTTACCACTGATGGCAAGTGTTCTATAAAATATATATATGTTGTTCACATACAGCAAGCTTGCCAAGAAACCCTTCATGACCAATTACCTCAGGCAAGAAGAATTTGTGATTTTGCTCTGCCCTTAATGCAGGATTAAGTAGTCAGTGAACACATGAAGTGCTCCACAGGAAACCGAGATTGACAACACATTCTAGACAAAAGGAAGACGCAACAAAGTGGAAAAGACGCCTCCTCCAAGCAGACGGAACACCAAGACAATGCTGTAGGAAGGTATTGATTATTATTTATGCCTGACAAATGTAACAATGCTACATCAATAACATGTTTGTAGTGTGGTCCTTCCTTGAAGATCAATTAATCTATCAGTGTGATTAGAAGAAAAGCCCTGGTCCAGTCATTTGTTGTATTGTTGATGGAGAAATATATAGTCGCCATTGATTTATCCAAGGCCAAAAACAAATTTCACAGATATTGCTTAAAATGTCATTCGGACAGTGAATGTTGTGATTGCACGTGGATTACAAGCTAGAAAGGGGTGGGTGGAAGGTTTTGAATGAATCTTAACCATGGGCAGTGCTCTGGCCAACCTTCCACACTATAGTTGTTTCCTTCCTCCTGCTGTATTGCACAAGGGGACCAGGTATATGCAAATCAGTCTATAGTGCCACCAATGGGGTTTGAGCACATTTGTTTTTGGCATCTACCCAGTTTTTGGAGTGGTTCGGGCATAAGGCCCAATAATCGGTGCAGGGCTGACATATAAATGCAGCTCGGGGTGTATTGTACAAGCAAGGCAGAAGTATTCATTTCTAGTGACATTTTCTTTCTTTTGTATGATGCTGCTTTTTTTTCCTGTTTGGTGGTAGTAAGTACAGTTTGTGTTGTGGTCATTCTGAAATGGCTGTGGTGTTTGAACATTTATGAATGTCAGTTTTCCCATGCATTATTCATGCTTCTTTTCTGTATTGGTTTTTACTATGTCCAAAAGGTGAGTGCAGCTTTCCTAATGTTGTTTTTTCTTAATATTGTTTTATTTTACGGTGTATAATAAATTATACTTCTTTTCCCTTGGAAACTGTTTTGTGTTATCTACGAATCAATTTCTGAAATATAACGGGGATTCTTTCTTTTGCTGTTGACTACCAATGGGAGCAGGTCAGCACAAAAGCTATTCCATCTCTTTTGCACACAGATAAAAATAAAGCCGGGCATGTTTCTGCCTTGTTCTGCCTCATCAGTGAGCTGCAGCTTCGTTGTCTAGGCTGCAGCGAACAAGGGACCAACGTCTGGATATGGCCTCCCAAACATAGGGAGACAAACTATAACCAAAAAACTGATGGGTGGAGGGTTTTAATCACTGGCAGTGCTCCAGAAAACGTTTGGGTATAGAGGCTATAACTACAGCATATTTTCAGCTATATATCCTTTTTAAATTCGTCAATTATCCCACCCAAAAAATAAAAAGCGAACATGAATTAATTGTAAAGTTACGAGATTATTCCGGAAACAAAGTTAAATTCCTAGGCTTTTCTTTGGTTTTTCTTTAGTCCTGTGTGTATTCAATTAAAGTGCATCAAGACTACAACTCCCAGAATCCTGTAAGGTTTACTGAAAACCTTGAACAAGATCACGGTCCTCATTCACAGTCATCTGGTAATACTTAATTACAAAGCTAACCACCTAACAGCACATGAAAGGCTGTGCTAGCCTTTTCCAGCTGCCCCAGCTGCCCTGGGACTGGAACCGGTACCTTTCCCCATTCACCCAGTCCTGCTCTGCATTTTAGAAAACAGGAGCCTAACTCTAAATTGTGCTACTCTTGAAAGAGACCTAGACCCACCAGGGCTTGATTGTGGTGTATTCCATGCAGACAGGAAGGCAGCGCCAATAGTTGTGGTCTAATTGGGAACACTGGGATATTAGTTGGTTTATAGAATGGAAGGCCACATAGGTATAATTAGAAGGCAACTGTGGCGACTCCCTGAAAATTATGAGGATTGGAGCCCGGTGAATGGTACCCTGCATTTGAACTGCTGTCTCAAAACATCTAAATAATTTGACCCAAGCCCCTTCATTATTTCCTCGACTGGTTCAGACGTTATCGCCAGCATCGCCCCTTTTTTGGGGGAAGGATTGGATCATCTCTGTGGTTGCAGACCTGTTACTGGAGAAGAGGCGCCTGTGGTGAGGATAACCGTGCCCGGGGATTGGCAGTGGACTAAAAAGATATTAAAAACAAGAAAAAGGGGAGTGTTAAAGCAGAGATGACCTTTTGATGCAAAACACATTGAGCCCACCATATTGATGGCGACTCAGACTGACGCACCAAGTGGTGTATCGGAGGGGGAAAAGTGTGCATTTTTGCCACCAATAAGCTTGCTCTTTTCTGGGGAGCCTCTAAAGTCAGTGCGAGACAGACAGGGGGTGTGCCCGAGCAAATATTTTTAGAAATCTGTACTATGAGGTAGTTGCTAAGCTCTACCAATGCAATGCATTTTACCCTTTGCTCCGTCTGATCCCTTCGAATATTAATGTTTACTTTAAAACCTGGTAAATCTCTATTAATACTAAAAAAAAATACACACACGGGTAAGTAAGTGCATACCTAACTGATATCACAACAAGAGTTGTAAATAACATTATGGTTTAATAAGAAGAGTGAAAAAACAAATTAGATTCTTGACGTAGTCAATTCTTGCCCTTGCCAACACGTTTTTCGACCCTTCTGAAAGCTGAACATTGACAAATGAATCTTGTTACATTTGTAATTGGAACATAGTTCAATCAGATTGTTTAGACGACACAATCTAACCATTTTTAAAAGTCAACTTTTGAGTGAACAACATTTCTCATATCAGTGTGTCTTGTTGCCATGATGGTCTCACTAGATTCATATTGTGCGAGTCCGTTTCATAAAGCTGTGTTAAATAGAAAGGTAATTGCACCCAAGGATGTGCGTATTGAATTAAGCTTTCAAGTAATGGAATATGGCATGTCTGGTAAAGATCACCCTTGCAGAGTTTGGCCTTCTGCATGTAACACAGCGTTATGAAAGGGGCTCGATACTGGGGGAGTTGGGTGGAAGAGATCAGTCCGCTTTCATCCTTCCACAAACTGATCCCTCTACACACTTTACCAGGAAGGAATGTGCAAGGTATCCTGGGGATGGCTGTGCAAGGGGGCTGGGGCAATTCCTATGTAAGCAAGCCAAGAGCACTTGTCTTGGCCACCAAAGTCCTTTTCACTGACATACCATTTAACATTAATGGTGCGCTCACGTTTATGACCATTTGCTCCTGTTCACTGCTTTTCTACTATAGCAGGGCTTTGCAACCTGTGGCTCGCCAGATGTTTTGGACTAGAGCTCCCATGACTCCTCCCCATTGGATATGGCTGATTGGATTCGTAATCCAAAACATCTGGCAAGCCAAAGGTTGCCGTCCCCTTCACTATAGCAACAAGTGCTGTCAATCGAAAATACAATAAACTATAAAGCTGTAAATCTCTGCAGGACCGAATCGGTACCAATTGAATTGAGTAATAATAAAACATTATTGCATCTGGGATGATGGCTATATAAAAACTTGATACTATCCTGTAGCAAGCATGCTGGCCAGCGGACAGCCATGGCCACATCAGTATGGGGCATGCCTCATGATAAAAGTATCTATGTCCCAATGCTTTACGGATCCATATGCCAAAAGGGTATTACAATGTTGAGGGACTCGGGGCAAATGCCACCAAGTTTAGCTGGTTTGAAACTGAAATTTTAAAAAATGTTTTAACTGAGGGCCATTATGTCCTGCCAAGGCAAAAGGACGGTGTCGCCTAGGAATCGGAGGCGCCACCAAGGGGGGGCCACAACCACCATTATAAAAACGCTGCCCCCCCCGCACCTCCTCCCGGCCATGTGTTTGTTTTGGCGTGCCTCCCAAGATTTCCAGTGACCTCGACAGCCACCCCTATGAAAAATCTCTGGGGTGCCACTGCAAGGGATTCCAAGGGTCCCCCTCCCAGCCGTCATGGAGATGGCATCAAAAAACCCCTCCATGTGCTTGGAAGGACTCCCTCTCAGCCAGGTGGAGAAATTCCAACAGGCGGCCCTGTGGTCCACTGGACAGAAATGGCAAAACAGGCCATTTTGCACCAAATCCTACCGTCTGTGGGATTGCCTTTTGAAACTTAGCTCATCTGGAACTTTTCTTCCCGTTGGAAATCTTTACTGTCCACTTCAGAAATAGTATGTGCAGTCTTCTTGAACCCCCATTACAGAAACCAGAAAGTAATGGGGAATGACATTACTGGGACCGCACTATTCAGCACACCCTACAATTAGGTTTACATTTAAAGATCAAAGTGTAGTGCAACAAACCATTAGTTCTCTTTTTTCCCCCCGAAAAAAGTACCACGAATGTGTCAAGCATTCCAGATGCCCCCCCCCCGTCCCACCACCCCCATTCGAGGGCAGATTACTTAGTTCCTTTGAAACTGAACAATCCCCTGATGATTTCAGCCTGCTGGCTGCAGGAAACACTGAGTGTGCTAGGATTTTAATTACTTATGCATTGGATTGGTCTGAATGAATGAACGTTTACACATGTTCATTACAGTAAACCCTACTCCGTAAGAAAATTGGAGGAGGGCTCTCTTCAGGAGGACAGGGGCTCAGAGCCCTGTGCCAGGAACTTCCAGTCAGGTTCTTGGCAGGCTCTCAAGAGGCAATGAGAGAAAGGTTAAGCTCATTATTATTAAAAGTAGCCATGGTGGGAGCAGCGTTAACTTTATTAAAATGACTACTAAGGGTGGCAGCTTAAAGAAACGTAATTAAATGGCTGAGTTTAATTGCTGATTCTTTTTTCCAAATAATACATACTACAAGGTATTTGTGAACTTTTTAATTCACAAGAGATTCTTGGAAAGTTTTATAAAGCATAGGCAAGTGGACACCTCAAATCGTTTTGAAGTTCATATGTTCTCAAGGATCATACGAACAGAAAAACTGCTCAACGTGGAGCTGGACTTTCAACAATCTTTAGCCCCACTCCCAGGTTTTTCGACGAACACCCTGTCCTGCAGTGCGTTCAGTTCCATTAGTGGTAATCCGGTATCCTGAGCAAAATTCTGCCTTGATCCAGCATCTACAGCAGAGATCGCTGCCAAGAAGAACGGAATTGATAGCGAGAGGCCAAGTCTGTTGTGGTCATAATTATAAATGCAGGAGCGTAGCCCAATGCAGTGTAGGAAATCTCAGATCATCAAACGTTGCAGTTCAATGATCACAAGCGAACGACCAATCAATTTGCCGTTGGTCAAGCAGAAAGGGAATTGTCTCAGGTGACTCTTAATTGCAAAGGTACAAGCAGGACATAAGCTCACACTTTGGTTAATTTTTTAACAAATTGACACGACAGGGTGTGGTTGAGCGGCAGATGTGCAGAACTTCCTGGATTTTGACCCAACCTGTTATATTTGATCACAGATTGAAACACTGCCGATTAATGCCCCTCTTTCCTTCTGTTTCTGTTCTAATCCAGCAGAATTGCTCATTGAAACTGTCGGAGAAGAGTAAAAGATCACACTCCCTGACTTACCTAGTTTCTATGCTGCGCTCCATCCCTGCTGCTCTCCATCCCATAGGTACTTATCTCCTTGACTCATAAACCTACCTCTAACAATCCATGTATGCACATGGCAAACCTTCAAATCCATACTTGACTCCTGTCCTCTTTCATTCTCATCCCTTCAGTGGACATGAAGAGTTTGTCTAGAGAAGCAGTTAGGGACCCCCAGCAGATAGTGACATCCTCACCAGTTGATGAATGTCTTTCATTCCGGACAACTTCGAAAGTGGGCCTATTTGACAAGGAAGGGGCTCTGGGAGGGGATTTACTGATTGGGCTTGCTGCCCTGGGTTGACCCTTACTGAGGAATGCCAGCCTCCCCACCTCCTTAAGTCTCCTAGGTTACGGATTAAGCCTCCCTAGGCTTTCCAGCACTTCACTGCCACCGCCTCTATGGCACAATCAGTTAATGCATGTGGCTGGTACCTGCATGGTTGGCAGTTGGAGCCCATTCCAAGATGGCAGAAATCTGGATTAAGTGATGCAGCAAAATTCAGAAAACTATTCTGATGATTGGTTTAGAATTGTTGCCAACTGTGAATATTGAATAATTCCTTGCAGTCATGCTGGGACTACATCAGTGGTCGCCCTCTCCCTTTCCCCAAAATCGGGACCTGGTGGTTTAATTGAAAACACTCTCTGCATGGGACGACAGAGGGCCCATGTCTGGGACAGTCCTGGCAAAAGCAGGACGTCTGGTCACCCTACACCACACGTTACATGGTATGATGGTGGACCGCGCTTTACCCCCTGCACAGAATATGAATAGTGAATTTAATGATGCAGCAAGTCGGAACAGAAAAGGACAAAAGAGGAAAGGACAGAAGGTTGGATTAGGGAGAAAAGGGACTAGACAGAAATAAAGTTGCACCAAAGAAACGTATGGGTGCAATTAAGAGAAATGAAGAGTAGAGAAATTGAGGCAGCAATACAGAGAAATCAAGGGGCAATAGAGACAGGAGGAGGCAATAGGGAAACAGAAGAAAACCGAAAACATGGACTCATCTGGATGAGACCGATTGAAAACGGGAACAGGCAGATAGAAATTGACTCTACCTAACCAATGTAGAAAAACAAGTGGAGAATGTTTGGACTAGCTAAGCTAGACCGCCTACAAACCTGCGATATGAATGTAGGTGCCAAAGTATTTGCTCGAAATACCTGTGCGATGGAATCTCTACAGAGAATGTCCAGAAATGTTATCTTCTTTGGCCCTATTAAAATGGCCCTATGCAAATTATACGGAGATGGGCAATAACCAAGTACCATTCTAAAAGCCAGGCCTTGACTTACACCCAGGAAATCATGTTCCTGCAAGGCCTACCACAGTAATCCACTTTCTCCAGAAGCAAGCCAAGGAAGGAGCACTCCTTTCAGAAAAGATTCATAAATGACCCTCAAAGATGCTCAGGAGCGTCTTTAAAGGCCCTAGAAGGCTTGAATAACTCCAAGATGCATCAAATGGAAGGGGGCATCATAACCTCCAGGGGAAATGTGTGCACCGTCAGAGGGTTGCAGAGTCTGCATGAAAACAGCATCCAGAAGGCACCTGCAAACAAAAGCGGCCCTCTGCACTATTCATGCACATTAACTCTGCCAACCCTACCCACCCATCTACTGTAGCTCTTACATTCCTATCCAGACCTTGTTCCAGAGAATGGATAAATGGCGGTTGTGCTCTTGGTTTTATAATTTGCAATTCCCCTTCCTGGCCTCACTCCACTATCATGGGGACAAGCCTTGCCGATGAGAGAATACGAAGTAACAGGCGCCGCATAAATGTCTAATGCCACACGGGCCAGACTTTTTAAAACTTTACAGACAAAGGCTCTAAAGTCTGGATGCTTAATAATAACTATCTTGAGTAGGGCAATGGGAGCATGGGGCCGCGGGAACATGGAACTGGAGGAACACAGCCAGAGGGTAAAAAGAAAAACAAAGGGGTAACCAAAAGACAGAATATAACAGACAAAATAGAAATAGAAAAGTCAATAGAGGACTGGAAAGAGAAATGGACAAACGTGGAAACAAAAGTAGATGGTCAACAGAGAAATAAAAGGGCAACAAAAAGCTAGAAAAAGGGAGGACATCATTTTTTTGTTCTTTTTTTTTTTAAAAAAAAGGCTAGCATGAAGATTTTGAGTGTAGAGTGTCAATGGGATAGCTCGATGGGGGAAACTGAGGGATGCAAGTGGGGATCCCTGTGCCGAGAGCGCACCTTTTTGCAAGTGGTGGTGGAAATGGAAGAGCTGCTGGAGGAGTGGATGGTAGTACGTGAAGAGGGACAGATCCGGTGCCAACAGGTGTTTACCGTGTCATAGAGGGACACAACAAGTAAACATGGTAATATGGGGACCAGAGGCGACAGCACAGAAAGTAGAAACATGGGAGAGGGGGGAGGCGGTAGATTGGAAATCGAGAAGAGAATGATGGACAGGTTGGAAAATGGAAGAAGAAAAGGAATACCTGCTGGAGGAGATGGTAGGTGAAGGTGAAGGTGATGGGTTGGGGAAGAGAACAGCGAGTGAAAAGCGAAGGAGGAAAAAACAGCCAAAACGGAGTGAAATAAATACAGAAATAGACGAGTGGAAGAAAATATGGCGCGATGAGGAGAAAAACGAGTGGGAATTCCAATCGAAACCAGAAATGGGGACTGCATGGAACAATACCTGATAAAGGACTAATCCTAATGGATGCCCAGACCGCTACTCTGCGTGCAGCCCTGCTGTTAAAAGGTGCCGGTCCAAACGCTACACACACCCTGCACATGGCTCTGCTTCACTCCAGCTCGGCCCGAGGTTTAATTAAACAATACAATGCCCCAGGCCCCGGGCCGTGCAAAGTACGGCCCGATAGAGGGCCTGGGGGGTTAGGCGCGGGGTGGGGGCGAGATGGCGCGAAGAAACATGGGGAGGGGCAGCCAGTTGGCGCCACTGCCCCAGTGTTGCCAGGTAACAGCCCCTAACAGGCAAGGTGTGAGGGGAAACCTGCAGGGGGGCTGGGCAGGGCCCGGCCCCCAGGATAATAACAAAAGGACAGAGGGGGTATAAGTATGGCCAAAGGACAAGGGAGAAAAACAAACCAGGCAAGACGCTCACCTCGTACGGGTAGGCGTCTTGGGACCTGGGCAAAGGAGAAGGAAGCCAACCTCACTCGGGTAGGTTTTCTTTTGCTGGATTTCGTTGGCTGGTTCGGGTTGCTCCTGCTGCTGTTCCAGGATGGAAGAGTTCCAGGGCAGCGTTTGAGATGAAGGTGGTTTTTGTTCGGGATCACAGAAAAGGAGGCACAGGAAGATAGCAACGTGGTAGCAAGGAGCAAGGCACAAATTTGCCTGTTCAAGGTAAGGAGTGACTAGCAGTACTCTGGGGCGTAATGGTTTCAAATCCGCTTGCCGCTTCGCGAGGCCGCACCATGCGTTTCGAGTTAAGAATAAGCATTCACGGAAGCGCCCACCCATTGCATAGGGGATACCTCTTAGGCAGATATAATATGCATGAATTGTAAATTGTGCTGTTTTTTCAGGAGGGGAACCGGCAGTGGACATAATGATGGTCAGCCGGGGAAATTATGTTCTCAGGCTCGCATTCGGTGCCCGTGCTAATGCTGCGATGAGGAACGATGTCAGGTGTTATGGCCACCTGACATCGGTAGAGACTTGGTAGAGACCTGCTTTACATTGTTTAAGTAGGACATTCTGATAAATTACAATTGGGACGGATGCTGCGTTTACTTTTGGTTAAATGATTTATTGTGCCATGCTGGGGGGGCGGGGGAGTGGTGGCTGTAGGCAAAAAAGCAGCTCCAAATGGGATGACAAGGGTTCGCATCCTGATGAAGGAAAATAACCGCAAAACACAGCATTGAAGAATTTCACTTTAAAAAAGTGTTTATTTCCGTGGGTATGTAAATGTGCTAGACTGGCTATAGATATACACCTTAAAGGTACAGGCCGGTTATAAGACATGTTCCGTGGGCCGTTTATCAGGGGGTTGTCTGACCATAGCGGGTGCGGTTCTGTTAACGCCATTTTTGCACGCAAGTTGTGGGACCTGCACGAGATGCAGCATACGATTCAGACGCTATGCTTTCTAGTATGAGGATACGAGATGGTATGGATTTGAAGGGAGCGGGCGCCGTCCCACAAGTCGGCTGTGTTGCTCATGTGCTGAGTTGATAAGGGCAGGTTCAACGCAGATGACCATGCAAATTGATGTGCGGTTGTCACAGCAGGAAATGATAAGCAAGTACGGAGGGTATATTCATTATGGGCATTGCATGGTGTTTATGAGCGGCGGCATTTAACACGCAAATGTATAGCTGCAGCTAATTACACATAGGTGCTGGGGTAGAGGCGACCCCATTACGATTTAATGTACACACACAATGGTTCGCCACATTCAGGGAGTGAAAGGGCAAAGCGTTACAATCAAGGTAGTTGCTTCTGTGGGTACGATGTTAGATTCACTTTGAAAGGGAAGGGCCAACAGCTGGTCCGGTAGTGCAGCGAGTAGCGGGCTCACGTTGACATCTGGGCAGAGCCTGCTGGCGCAAGTTCGGATCCCAGCAGGGTCAAACTAAACCATGCATCCTCGAGAAGTCGATAAATGGCCACCACACATCATGGGAAATAAGCAGCGCGAAGAAGTCTGAGGGTTTGCAGCGCTATATAAATGCTAAAGTATTGGCACTTTGGTCTGTGAACACAGGCTGTGTCTGAACTGGTCTGTGGCACAGTCAGTAAATGTTGTGTGACTTGTACCTGAGAGGTTGGGGGTGCGAGCCAAACCTCCAACTTCAAAGTTTTGTAAGCGTTGTGGAAAATAATTACGATTTTAAAGCATGCAACAACTTAATTAGTCTGTCTATACAAATACTGGTGTTATCATTGCTGGTACAACGAAGGAGGTATTGGCCAGGGTTTGGTTGCACCAGGGATAGCGGGGGTCTCAAGGGAGAGTTTGGTGGGTTGTCCAGCGAGATGAATGGGGCTGTGGTGTACAGTACGCCGTGCGCATCAGTCAGCACTCTCTTGCAGGTAGCTTCAGGCAAGCGTCTGTGGCACAGTCATTAAGAGTTGTGACTTGTATCTGAACGGTTGGGGGTTTGACTTCCTTAGACGTGCAGGTAACCACAAAAGAAGGGCAGTAAACAAGAGAGCAGCACAGCGGTGCAAAGCAGGAGAGGGGATACAGCAGCAGAATTTAACAAACCAGGAGAAGCACAAGGAAAACAAGGAGGAAGAGAGCTGTGACAAGAAATAAACTAGGCAAGGAGAAAAGAAAGTGGCTGAGCTAAGAGCAAAGAAAAAGCATGGGTCCAAGAGTAAGAACCGGAAAGAATGAAAAGGTTAGCCATAAAGGCTGACTGGAAAAGGAAAAGATGGCCACGTGTATGGCAGGAAAATAACGCCCATACCGAAAAAGGCATGGGTCCCAAGAATAAGCACTGGAAAGAATGAAAAGGTTAGCCATAAAGGCTGACTGGAAAAGGAAAAGATGGCCACGTGTATGGCAGGAAAACAACTCCCATACCGGAAAAGGCATGGGTCCCAAGAGTAAGCACCGGAAAGAATGAAAAGGTTAGCCATAAAGGCTGCTGGGAAAGGAAAACATGGCCACGTGTATGGCAGGAAAATAACGTCCAAAGCGAAAAAGGCATGGGTCCCAAGAATAAGCACCAGAAAGAATGAAAAGGTTAGCCATAAAGGCTGCTGGGAAAGGAAAAGATGGCCACGTGTATGGCAGAGGGAAAGCACGCCCATACCGGGAAAGGCATGGGTTCCAAGTAGAAGCACCGGAAAGAATGAAAAGGTTAGCCAGAAAGGCTGACTGGAAAAGAAAATATGGCCACGTGTATGGCAGGAAAATAAACGCCCATACCAGGAAAATCATGGGTTCCACGAATAAGCACCGGAATTAATGAAAAGGTTAGCCATAAGGCTGACTGAAAAAGGAGATTATCGCCACAGGTATGGCAGGAAAATAAACACCCACACCGGTAAAGGCATGGGTTCCACTGGAGGAGAAGGGAAGGTTAACAACAAAAAGATATCCGAGAAATAAGTAAAACTAAAGGAAACAGGGCGAGTCAAAGGAAACCTGGGCAGGAACGCCCAAAAAAGTTACGAAATGGGTAAGCAACGCAGAAAGCATGTGCAGATGTCATTTTTTAGACGGGTGTAAAAAATGAAGGGAAGGGTCAACAAAAAAAAAAAAAGTGAATCATTGGAAGGGGCTTTTTGGCCAAAGGGAAAAAGTAAAAATTGGGAGGCAGCACATCTAGACACAGCTACATACACCGCGAAAATAGCAGGAGTAATAGACCCAACAAACAGCCCGCTAATAAAGTATGAGTTGAAGGATTGGGGCTAGGCTGAAGGGGCAGTTAAAAAAGATGCAATAGCATATTAAAGGGCTTGTAGAATAAGGGAGCCAGTAGACCGGAATACTGTAGCATGGGATGGCCTGGAAAGAGGGAATGTTAACAGGGGATCTAAAGGGATCTCAGGCTGAGGGAGAAAGAGATTTTCATGTCAACAATAATACCACATAGAACATAGGATGGGGCATTTTGCAGACACTAATTTAAAGGCATTAGAGGAGAGGGGATGCAGACACAGGTACTTTTGGGGGGAACCTGAGCGGCCGAGGCAACGCCCACTCAGGTGTGGCGGCACGTGTCCAGGAACGGATGCCCGAGGGTAACCGAGACTGACCAAGGAGAAGGCTGGCATCCCTAACCCTGGACACGGTGTGCCCAAAAGCACAGACACATGTTGTTATCATGATTCTTGTTTGTGTTATTTTCTGTAGAAAATAAATGCCTACGGCCAATCATTTTTTCCACAACAAATCTGTCTGTAAGTCATTCCATAGTATAGGAGGTAGGAAACAAGAGCAAGGAGAAGCCCACACTACACAGCCTATAAATGGCGTAAATGAGTGGCTACCCCAATGCACAATATAAACATACACGTTGCAATAGCCGTTCTTGTTCACCATGTCCACACCAGCCGCCACCCAAAACACAAGGACCTCGCAGAAAAGAGGAGGAGGGCTGCTCCAGTGGCAGGGTGAAAGTCAGGAACTCATGTTCGTGTGAGCAGTGCTCGGCTCACCAGGTCTCCTCCCTGCACTTGTTTAAACCTGCCTCCCGCGGGGAGGAGCGTTTCCCCCCCAGGGACTCAGAGCGGGCGCCGTGGTGTAAGTGACAGAAAATATGAACGCAGGATCCCCGGCCCAAGCCACGGAAGCGGCGAGCTGAAAGGGAGGCAGAAATAAGACGAGTTTGGAGTTGGCTTCCTGCATAACAAGCTGGCTACATCGGGCGCGGGAAACAAACAAAACATTCTCTCAAGGCATTGGCAGAGAGACAGTTCACAGTTACAGGTGAAGCCTGCACTGCAGCCAGCCGCCCATTCCCCCGCGACGCATGAGAAACTAGAAACTGTGAACACTGGCCCTTCATAGGAGTTATTCTCAACCATAACTTGCTCTTCTCCGGGTGGAGGGGCCCCGCAGTACACGTCGTGCCGTTAGAACAGTAACCGCATAGGGTATGTCCCATGAGGACAGAGGGGGTCTCACTTCAGACTATGTCCCCGAAAGCACTGAATGACTAGAGTATGCTGCATGCCATGACTACCCTGTGCCAGCCTCTGACTTTTAACCAAAGCACCGGCCGGTCGAGGGATCTCCAGCTTTGGAAAGCCCGGCCTTTTCACTTCCCACTGGAGACCCGAGAGGTCAATGAACTGTCCCCTTGACCTTAGCCGGCGCGCAAACGCCAACAGTGAAAAAGCGCTGACTTCTGACTGAATGGGAGCCACGCGTGCGCGCTTCCAGGTGCGCGGGGTATGGACACGAAGCACCTCACTTACCTCCACTTCTCCAGGGCTGCGGGCTCCGGTGCCTCCCTCCGGGTGCTGGGCCCCGCTGGGACACTGCAGGCCTGTGCTGAGACTGGAGGAGGCGGTGCCCTGCAGTGAGCCTCTGCTGAACTCTCTCTCCAGCCTGTGCCCTGTGGTACCTTGTTCCGCTCTCTCGGTCTGCCACCTAAACACTAACTTCCCTGGCCGTCAGAGGAGCTCTGCCTCCGCCGGCTCACTCTCTCTCCCTCCCCTCAGCCCACACCACCAACAGACCACCGCCTGCTTCCTGAGCAAACACACCACGCCCTCCCGCAGCAGACCCCCGACAAACGCATGCCTGTCTCCAAAGCGGAGCTCCAGCCCGCCTTACCCAAGTGCTCTCATCGGTGTCCCTAGGTTGCTGGGGGGGGGGGGGGGGGGGGCGGCGGCGGCGGCTGGGGTCGACTACCTGCCCCTTAAGTATATATTTGGGGTGGGGGACGGCTTTTACTATTCCAACTCCAAACCTCCAACATTTGATGCAGAGCTTTATATTTTGCAGCACCTGGGATGGGGCTGAACGAAGTTCACAGGGGCTCTTTTGAATGAACACTAGTGTTGGGGTGCTTGCTTTCCCACCCGCTGCTCAAACTCTAATAAGACATGGGTTTCACCACCACCTATGCCAAATTACGGCCTCCCTCTTCAATGCCTGGGGGGGGGGGGTGGGGGTGGATATTAAAGTGTGCCGTACTTGCCAACCGTAGGCTACTGCTTTTTAAGCAGTCCTACCTGCTACAGATTTCAGTGACAGATCCTACTGCTTTTTATAGTGACAAGTAATTTATGTGACTATAAGGCAAGCTCCAGGGCAAAGCATGCAGTACATTAATTAGTCCGTACAGTGGACTGGTAGGTGATTACTTTGATTGGGCTCAGACCAATCCACTGACCTGACAGCTACGTGACTGTCCTGCACTCTGGCCGAGACAACCCTTAGGTGAACCACCAGCTAAGGCAAGTGGCAGAGTGTAACACCTTCACACAACATCTGCATATCAGACTAAGGGGGGTATCAGTCACCATGTTCTTCAGTGTTCAACTTGCAATAAATATGTACTGCCTGGGCTGCTGCTACAGAGCAGTGGCAAACGTTGCCCACCAGCTCTGTGTAATTACCTTCTGTGAAGTTAGGTCATTGAATTTTGTGTTAAGTTACCATTCAGAATTATACATTTTTAACATCTGAACATCTTTCCATGTTGTGCTGTTTGATAGGTTGTGTACTTTAGAATGCTTCAGTTGTGCCAAGAATGTATGTTTTGCATTTGGGAATTATTATTTTTGAAACCTGAAAAATCCTACATCTTTTTGGTCACAGAATGTTGGCAAGTATGGTGTGCTCTCTTTTTCGCCTCCACTACTGCCTTTTTGCGATCGCATGTAATCCTAATATTACTGTTGGGCCTTTAGCTCTATATACGGATTTATACCTTGACATTAAGTTATAGGGGTACTACTTCCTGGTTGTTACATCTACATCTTAGCATCTTACCCTTCCATACGCGGCCCCATGAACACCAACTTCCGACGAGACGCCATACCACTCAAAAAGGGGCTCGTGACCCAGAACCTGCATTACTGCCTTCCTCTATCTGCCTCGGGGTGTTTGAATTCATGCACATTCTTTTTCACCACCATTTTTTCATCCACTGCCCTTTCTCCTGAAGGAAAAACACCCTCATAAAATCGAATGCAAGGAAGGCGGCAATATCCATATAGCAACCTCTAAATCATTGTCTTAAAAATACACCACTACTCGCCTGTAATAAGAAAATGACATCATTATTTCAACTGTAATACATTACAGTTTTAATAGTACAACGTATAGTGCTTGAGCCAGCAGAGGGCACAGTTCCAGCTGTCACTGCAACACTTAATCTGTGACAAGATTTTTAAATGAATTCCTTTTTTCTAAAATCTATTTCTGTGATATTTTACAGCCATTATTTGAGAAGAAACTATTTTATGGTAGTATGTTTATTTTGTGCACTGCTGAAGTTTAACACAGGAGATCAAGATTATATCTGCATGCAACATTTATTTTAAACCGTAAAACTGATTTAGATTTTTATTAAACTGCTTATACTATATTTCAACAATACATTACACGCTGAATAGTGTTTTTTAATAAAAAAGCTGCTACAGGGGGCGCAGGAGAAAATACCCGCATAGGCACGTAGCTCTTAGGAGTACTGGGCACTGCCCCTGAATAAAGGGGCGCGCAGGCACCGACAGCAGAGCCAAAAAGCAATCCAGAGGGAATCACCACGCGCAGAGCATAGCACATGCACCACGGCAACCACAGCCATAAGCAAAACCCAGCAGGAAGTCCAGGCCACAGTGTAAAACACAGAGGCACACACGTGAGGAGGGGCAGCCACCGGCATAGCTAGGCAAGGAAGAGATGAGGAGCAGCGGCGTACCAGAGTGACGGGAGGGACAGAGAGAAATCCTCACTGAGCACAGGTGGAATAGCGGATCCCACTGGTCCCGAAGTGATCAGCCGGCTTCGGAGCACGTGGCAAGGGGCCGGAGGAACCCATCGAAGCGGCCCAAAGGCGCAGCCAGGGGTGGATCCCCCGAAGAACAGAGAGAGAGGACCCCAAGGTCTGGTTGGTAGGAGAGATGTGGAGTGGAGAAGGACATCAAGATGGGGGGGATAGTGGTCCAACTGAAGCAGCCCCAGAGGTGCCAGATCCTACGGGGAAAACAAGACACAAGCACTACAGCGAATAGAAGAGGTGCACCTGACACTGCACCTACTCTACAATCACTGCAGAACTCACGAGAGGGGCAAGGGGGCTAGCTAACACGGACACAAGTCAAGAGCAAGAGACCTGAAAGTGGTCACAGAGAAGTTAGACTTGGACACGGGTGCACCCCCTGTTGTAACAAAGTGAAGCAGAGACAATAACGACACTGATGGGATTAGTGAAAGGAGGAACACAAGAGCAGAGGGTAGCAACGAAGGTGGGGCCGGGCAAAGGAACGCAGGATCAGAGGTCAACAGATAGAAAAAGAACGAGCATAGGCTATCGGCGGAAGCCAGGCGCACAGGAAGAAGAGGGGAAAACCCAGAAATGAGGAAAGAGAGGAAGAAAGGAATAAAAGAACCAGAAGAGAGCAAAGGGCGCATCTGGGCTGGTGATGAGAGAGATGGACGATACAACGCCACAATCAGGGACGCAAGCAGGGTCAGCAAGGAAGGTATCAGAGGTGAAAATGATTACCAAAATGGACATGTCTCTGTTCTCGACTAAGGAGTACTCTGGACACATCCTGGCGGAAATTAAGGCCTTCAGGGGAGATATACAAGCCTTGTTGACAGACCTAACCAGCAGAATGATCACGGTAGAGAACAAAGTGGAGGGCATAGAACGCAACCAGCTCAATGCGGACATGATGGAAATGAGGCTTGATGCTAGGTTGATGGAGCTGGAGCTTCGAGAAGAAGTGATGTTGAAAATGGATGCCTTAGAAAATAGAGAGTGACAGAACAACATGAGGATACTGGGTTTGAAGGAAACAGCAAGGGAGACCCCAAGACAAGTGGATGAGAAAATACAGGCCCTAGTGCACCACCTTTTTTTGAAGCAGAAGGGGGAAACTGTTACAATGTGAGAGAGCGCATAGAGGGGGGGGGGAAACCATAAGGGAGTGGCCCCGCTCCATAGTAGCAAAATTCCTAAGCTACAAGGACAAAACTGAAATATTGAAAAGCAACAGAGGGAATTGGATTTTTAGGGCTCCAAAGTTATGATCTATCAAGATCTGTCCAACATCACGCTCTCCAGGCGCAGAGACTGCAGGCCCCTCACAAAGTGGCAGCAAGAAAAGGACATCCGGTGCATATGGGGCTACATGTTCTCATTGCAATTCGAAGTGGAGGCAGTACACTATCACATAACCTCGGCGGAGGAAGCAGAGCAAGCCCTATGTCCACTCAGAGCAGACATAGAAGCTGAACCGAGGGGACCCGATGGACCGACTACAAGCAGGGGATGACCAAGCTCTGCGCCAGGCCCACAGAGAAGGAGAAGAGGACAAACAGGCAGAAAATAAATGCGTTTGAACGGACCATCAACCCAAAAGATGCCTGCAACAGCGGCACGGCCGCAAGAGAACAATTCCAGAAAAAGGACTAAGTGATGGCTGGCGAGATAATCACAATACCTGGTGGAAGGTAAAGGTACAACAGTTGATTGCTGGAGGGGGATGTACATGCCTGCTCCAGAGTGGCCCTCTGTGGGAGAGAGGGCGTCACAACAACACGTACTGACTACAACAAGTTAAAGTTATACACAGTTACAAAGTTGACAGGGGTTTTTTGTAATGGGTTTAGCCCCAGAGAAGGAGGTGTCGGACAGGGGAAAAGTAGATTCCACAACAGGGCAGAGAGCGAACGGACGAGTCACTAGCTATGCAAAGGAGGAAAAGGATGGCAAGAAGGAGTAGATACAATGGGGGAAAGGTGAAGCTACCAGGGGTCTGGTAGTGGGAACGTTGAATGTGAAAGGCCTAAATTCCCCAATGAAGAGGTCCCTAATTGCAAGGGATTTCCATAGGGCCTCCCTGGATGTACTTTTTTTGCAGGAAACATGTCTACTGCAAGGAGAGGAGCAGGACTAGGACCGGTCCACTGGGCGTCTGGAAAGACCAAGAGGGGCAGTGTCGGAATAGTTTTACATAAACAATGCAGAGTACGGGGGTGTGTAGCTACTAACCTGTTGGAGGGAAGGTTGATGATACTGCAAGGCAACATGGAGGGGGCTAGGGCATTACTGGCAGCGGTATATGCACCCAACCAGGGGCAAGCACAATTTATACTAAAGGTGCTTCATGTAATACAGGGGCTGGAGGCTGATCTACAAATCATAGGGGGGGGGGATTTAACTCCTGGGCAGACGAAACCTGGAAAACAGGGGGAGAGGAGGGTCCTGAAGGAAGAGAAGGTAGATTGGGGCACTTGGGAAGAGCGATAGAGGCAAGGGGGCTAGTAGACACTGGAGACAGCAGCACCCGCAGGAGGAAGGATACACCTTTTTTCAGCCCCCCACAAAGCATACACTAGGATCGACTACCTGCTCCTAAACAAAGACTAGGGAACGAGGGTGATGAGCTCCAACATTAGGCCGGTTGGGTGTGCCGACTATGATATGGTATTAATGAAAATTGATATAGAAAGACTGCACAGGCCAGACAGTTGACGCTGTGACAAATTGCTCTGGAGAGACCATCTCTTTTGTGGACCAACTGGCTAAGGCAATCATTGACTATTTTGAACTAAATGACACCGGAGAAGTATGCACGGATGTGGTTTGGGATGCGGGAAAGGCAACTTGGAGGGGGCTATTGATCAGGGAGGGCGCAAGGCAGGAAAGGGAGCTCTGCTGGAAGAGAGATTGAGGAAAGAGATGGGGGGGGGGGAGGATGCATGTGACAGAAGGGAACACGGATTAGATAAGGGAAGAGCTTCTATTAAAGAGGACGGAGCTAAATGCACTAGAGCTGGGGGAAATAGAGGAACCTCAAACAGAAATATTACGAGAAAGGGGACAAGACTGACGCACCATTAGCGGGAAGCCTCGGGGCACAGAGAGCAGAAAGATGGGTGTCCACCTCGGGGGACCCTGAAGGGGTTAGCCGGGACTCACAGAAAGACATAGCAGAGGTTTCGCCCTATATTACGAGAAGCTTTACAAATCGGAAGCCCCCAGTGGGGAAACCATAGTAAGGGATTACCTCAGGGAAGTGGAAATGCCTAAGCTCCCAGGCCCAGAGGTGGACCACTTAGAGAGCCCAATAACAGCAGAGGAGATGCAGGAGACGTTATCACGCCTCCCGAATGGAAAAGCACCGGGCGAGGACGGATACACTATAGGGTTCTATAAAAAATGTGCAGGCGTCCTGTCAACATATGGTGAAGTTATATAACCACATCTTAGCTACAGGGGAGGCGCCGGCAACTTCTAAGGCATTATTATCAGTGATCTCAAAGGAAGGAAGGGACCCAGCCCAGTGCTCGTCGTACCGCCCCATCTCACTATTAAATGTGGATGAGAAAATATTCACGCGGGTCTTGGCGACACGCTTTGAAGGGAAACTACCCAATTTTGTCCACCCCGACCAGATGGGGTTTATAGCACGTAGACGGGGTCCAGATGCGATTCGGAAGACCTTGGATCTTATCGAACACACTAGGGGAGACCCAACAGAATATGCATTACTGAGCCTGGACGCAGGAAAGGCCTTCGGCCGGGTCAAGTGAGGCTTTCTATTCGCCATACTGCGGAAAATGGGATGAGAAAGAATGTGCTGAGCGATTGGGGTGATCTATTCAGGTCCTACGGCAAAGGTGGTTGTAAATGGGAAGAAGTTTAGGGAGTTTGGGCTTGGTAGAGGTACGAAGCAGGGATTTCCGCCCCAAGGACCTCCTATTAGCCTTGACTATGGAACCACTGGGGTAAAAAGATACACAAGGATGTCCAGATAAAAGGCGTGGGAGTGGGGTTTGAAAGCCATAAAATAAGCATGTACGCAGATGATATTCTGTTTTACCTCTCAAAGATATTGGTGTCAGTCCTGATCGTACTTGAGTTATTGGAAGATTACCGAAATGTCTGCCTTCCAGGTAAATATGAATAAATCAGTTCTCCTTCCCCTGAAAGAGGTAACAGGGGGACAAACAGAGGAATGGGGCACGCTAGGGATACCGGTGATAGATAACAGCATAAAATACCTGGGGGTGAGGATACCCAGAGTACTGGATAACCTATATGAGCAGAATTTCCCCCCGCTACTGTACAGGCTCTTTGTTGAGCTGGAAATTTGGTTGAAGCTCACCATCTCCTAGTTAGGTAGACTGAATGCAGTCAAGATGATGCTTCTCCCAAGGAGAATCTGTATCAGGCACTGCCAATAGAGCTACCAGACTCGCACTTTACAGAGCTGAAGAGAAGGATAGTGAGGTTCCTGTGTCAATGGAAGAAATGGAGAGTAGCTTATAGGCTGCTAGTACAACCCGAGTCCTGAAGAAAGATGAATTCGTAGATCTGAGTGCGCTCGAAGAGAGTTTGGGAATAGGTAAAATCTCTGTATTCAAATACCTGCAGCTCAAAGGAGTGCTCGCGTCGGAGAAATGGCAGGCGGACCTGCAAAGGGAACTGACTGGGACGGAGAGGATACTAAGTACAGAAAGCGGGACGAGGGTTCTCATATCTAAATTGTACCAAGCCCTACTGGAGGCACAGGGTGGGGAAATCGGAATATTTAAGAGGAAGTGGGAAAGGGACATACGGATGGAAATGGAAGCAGACCAGTGGAGAGGGTTATGTGTGAATGCGCACTGTACTTCTATAGCCTGCCAGTATAAGCTGCACAGGCTCAAACCCCTATACAGGTGGCAATGGGACCCGGTAAGGCTCTCTAAGATGTACCCAGGGGCTGACCCACACTGTTGGAGGTAATGCGGGCAAACAGCAGACTACTGGCATATGTGGTGGGCATGCAAGAAAGTAAAGAAATACTGGAAGGAGATTTTGGGATGATAAGAGCCCTAGACGGGGTGGACAGGGAGCTGAACCCCCTACTTGTAATATTTGGAATGGAGGTTGTGGAGGGGGACTGGGTGAAACTCCTGCAAATTCCCCACTACCTGTTGGCTGCCAGGTCATGCCTGGCAGGGGTATGGAAGAGGGGAACTTCCAAGCGAAAGACAATGGGCCCTGAAAGCCTTGGACGTGTACAGAATGGAGCAGCTGACTAGACAGATAACCCCATCAAGGGAAATGGTGGAGGCAGCCTTTCTAGGGAGGTATGACCCAGAGAGGCCACAATCCGGGGCAATGACTGGTGATGCAGACACCACGGCAACCTCAAGGAGTGATGATAAACCAGATGCAATGGTCCCTACCGGGGAGAGCGATGATTTGATCCAGAAATACAGGGGGAAGAGGGAATGAACAATGGTGGCGAGTCCCAACCCAGACCCCAGAGGGATAATTGAGAGCATGGAAAAAAGACTTGAGTCGAAAGGTGGAAGAGAGGGGCGTAGGAGCCGTGAAAGCAGGCTCCAATGAGACAACCGACATGTCCTCCCAGGGGCTGTGGAAGGATGAAGAGGGGAAGGTAGGGACAGGGAAGGGGGAGTTGGGGGCATTTAAAAGTTGACAGGGGGACCCAGAGGGGGTGGGGGGAGTCCGAATGGTGAATCACATAAAATGCAAGAAAATATCGTACAAGTCTATATTGCTTATGCTAATTCACTAATAAAGTATATTTGGAAAAAAGCTGCTTCACTGCTTATATTAATCAGCAACAGGATGATCTTTTACTTTAGATTAAGCAAGATGCCCGGTGTTAAGGGTGGTGGAGGGGTAATGTGTGTGCCATATGCATTAAGGAACAAAATACCCCTTACCGTAAATAAAAAGGATATTGCAGAGTTCTGTGACCTTATAAAGGAACTCTGCCTTCTGCCTTGCTCCTAATCTGGTCTCGGGTCTCCTCTGTGACCTCCAATATCCTTAAAACATGCAATGGGGAGGACCTTATCCTATATATAATACTTTGAAGTCTGCAATATTTGTATAAATGTCTGTATGTAATATATGGGATATAGTACCACCTACCATATAAGGACACTGACGAGTCCAGTGACCAAATAGATAGATGAGGTTGAAGGCAGAGTTCCTCTCGAAGGTCAAAGAACTCCAAGGTGCCTTGCAAAATCTTTATGCATGGTAGTATGTCTTTTATTCCTTATAATAATAAATTACCACACACTGTCTTCCCCTTTTTAATACCTGGCCTCTTGCTTAATCTAATGTGAGTGATCTTCGTGATGCATATAATCAACGCAGAATCTGTTTTGGTGTAAAAAAAAAAAACACAAACAGTTTAACAGGTTTCAGAAAAAAATACTTAAATAACTTCAATAAAATGCAACGGTTTAAATGATAACATGCAGATATGATATGTCATTTATAACGCGCCCATACACAAGTGGTTCAAGGCGCAACAAGACCAGATGGGGAAGACGGAGGGCGGACCAGACAAATGTTCTTACTAGGCCTTGTCATTCTGATCGTGCAAGTGCGACAGTGCAAGGTGCAGGGGGAGTGGGAGAGGGGGGAAGTGCAGCCAGGGCAGAGCAGCTGTGGGTAAGTGCAAGGAGGCAGGGGACTGTAGAGGTCACAAATGCACAGAGGCAGCTGAGACTGATCATAGATGGGCCTGCTACCCAGTGAGGCTCTGAGGGTAGCCAGGCAACCAGTCTGTGCAGCAGGCAGGTAGGTCAGCAGGGGAGTCAGAGGAAGAAAGCGGAGAAGACTAGGAAGGTCTTGAGCTGCTTCCGGAACTTCAGCTGGTCTGACTCCGGTTTGAGAGGGGCAGGGAGACCATTCTAGAGGGAGACACCTTCAAAGGAGAGAGATCTACCCACCACTCCACCTGGCGAAGCATCTGACCCTTAGAGAGTTGGAGATAGCTGAGCGAAGGACTCAGGAAGGAAAGTATTTTGGAGGAGAGAATTGGATTTAATGCAGGCCCCAGCCCAAGAATGCCTTATGGACAATGCAGAGAGTCTTGAACTTAATCCGTGCTGCCACCGGGAGCCAATGTAGAGATATCAGGGCTGGAGACATATAGTCCCTGGGTTTGAGGCCAAGGATAAGTCTTGCAGTCCTATTCTGGATTAGTTGCAGAGGGCGGAGAGTAGAGAAAGGCAGATTGAGAAAGGGGCTTTTGCAGTAGTTCAGCCTAGAGAGAACCAGGGTTCTGGAGACAGTGAGCTTTTGAGGGAAAGTCTGAAAAGGAAGAATACGTCTGAGGAGGTGCAGCTGTTGGTGAGCCGCCTTGGCAAGGTCCGTGATGTGAGGAGAAAAGGAGAGAGTGGAGTCTAAGATGACACCAAGGTTTTTTGCCTCGCAGGAAGGTGAAGGAAGAGGGCCCAAGGAGGGTGGCCAGACTGAGAAGGAAAGCGGGAGCACGGGTTCCAATGGGAAGGATCTCAGTCTTACTGGCATTAAGGCAGAGATCGTTGGAGGCGCACCAAATCTGAATCACGGATAGACAGGAATGAGCGAGAGAGGAGAGGAGGCTGAGGGGAGCCTGAAAGAGAGCGGAGTCATCTGCATAACAGTGACAGTTAGAGGAGAAGGTAGAGACCAGGTGGGCAAAAGAACCAAGTACACATTGAAGACCCAGGATGAGAGGGTAGAGCACTGAGGAACACCCTTGTGGAGAGAGAGGTGGTGGAGAGAAAGGACCCACGTTGGACCTGGGAGGGTCGGCCAGGAAGGAACGAGGTCAACCACTGCAGAGCCTGATCCATGATGCCCAGGTTCCTGCGGAGTCGATTGATCAGAATGGCGTGATTGACCATTTCAAAAGCAGAGGCAAGGTCAAGGAGGATGAGGATAGCAGGAAGAATGGTGTCAAGGTTAGAGAGCAGATCTTCATGTGTGTTCATTAGAGCAGATTCCGTGCCTCTGGCTGCTCTGAGGCCAGACTGATGGTCGTGGGGGTAACCAACAGATTTGTTGTGGACAGGTGTTTGCCGAGGAAAGCAGTGATCGAGATCGGGCAGTAGTTTGCCGGGCAGGCAGAATCAGCCGTGGGTTTTTTAAGGAGGGGTGCACAAGGGAGTGCTTGAGAGAGGGGAAAGATACAGTGGGGAAAGAGTGATTGCAGAAATCAGTCAAGGCTGGATCGAGGGTGTCGATGTGGTATGGTTCTGGTGGAGCAGGGGAGCACCTGTTTGGACAACACTTTAATAGATCAGACTTGTCTAGAAACATTGTCGGAGAGGAAGAAGGAGGAGGAGGAGAGGGAGACGTGGCCGGAGGGGCAGGCCAAGAGAGGTAGAGGAGGGGGGAGAGAGAGGACAGGATGTCATGAGTTTTAATGCTGCAGTGAGAAGACAGGGCCGTACGGAGGGAACAGGAGGTTGAGACTGCAGAAGGATTGGCCAGCTCCTTGCAAATTTTAAAGAGTTTGGCCGTGTTGTTAGAGGCTGCAGAAAAGTAGGCTTGGATGTAGACTCTCTTCTTGGACAGGACAGAGAGTCTGTATTGCCTATGGAGCAGGCAGCAGGCCAGTTTATCAGAGGAGGCGCCCGAAGCCCTCCACTTCCTCTCAGCCACCTTGCACTTGGTTTCAGGGCATCAAGGTCGGAATCATACCAAGAGTTGCACTTGGAGGTAGGCTTCAGACGTATTCTCATGGCAGGGGCAATGATGTCCAGAGTGTTGGAGATGGTAAGATGCAGCGTAGAGAGGGCTGTGTCAGAGTGTGAGTCAGCTGCAGGAGTAGGAGGAGCAGAGAAACTAGAGGCAAAGGCATGCACTGACACACGCTTCATGGGCCGATTGACCAAGAAGGTAGGTGGCAGTACTGGCTGGGTTTAGCCTGAGGGACAGATTTTCAGATGAGAGGAAAGCAGGAAGTGGTCAGTCTAAGAGAGAGGAGTGGTGAGAGGGTTATAGAGGGAAATGTCTGAGGGAATGAGAACATCCAAGGTGCATCCAGCAGAGTGTGACGGACCAGAGAGTAGAATGGAGAGAGTGTCGCAGAGGTTGCAGAAGAGCCCATAGGAGGGATTAGAAGCATTCTGGTAGATGGTGACATCTCGGAGGAGGAGAAGTTGAGAGGTAGAGGCAAGGAGAGAAGAGGAGAGGTCCGCCTGCTCTGAGAGGATTAGGGCAACTTGGCTAAGTGGCCTGTAGATGGTGGCCACAGTCAGAGAGAGGCCAGGAGAGCTAGAGAGCCAACAGACTAGGCATTCAAAGGAGGAGTAGGCCTGCGTAGGAATGACAGAAGGTGGGACTCACTCCAGAAAGATGAGATTATCCACCTCTGGGTTGGTTGATTGTGGGCTCAGAGAAGATATTGTTGTCATCAGGGAGGGGAGTGTCAAAACCTGTGACCGAGCTGGCCGTGAACCATGTCTTCGTGAGAACGAGGACGTCCAGGTCAAGTTCTTTGAGGAGGTGGCAGATGCCAGAGGAGTGTTTGACAGCAGAGCGAGAGTTGAGAGTAGCAACTTGGAGGAAGTTGACACATTTTCCGAGGTGAGGTACACCCAGCAGAAGTGGTAGAGGGACCAGAGAGTGGGTAGAGGTGGTAGCAGGAGGTGGCATAGTAGCCAGAGAGGAGAAAGGTGCCAGATAGGTGGTGGAAAAAGGAGGTGGCAGAGGGGTCAGAAAAGTGCTAGTAGGAGTTGCAGGAGAAGGAAGGAAGTTGATAAGATGTGGGAGACGCCTATCGAAAAGGAGGAGATTCGGCTGAGGACCCTGGACCAAGACTGTGCCATTCAGATAAACATTAATGATGGTCTTGAAGGAGTGGAAGGAGGCCAAGAGGACCTCCCGCTGAGTGCCACCATTGATGGGAGAGAGATCCGAGACCATATGAGGAGTCCATAGGTCTGGTGAGGGAATGACAAAGAGGATGTCATTGAGAGTCTGTCTGGATGAAGCAATGATGTAGGTATCAGCGACAGCAAGGCCTGAGTTGGAAGTTAGGATGTCCCTCTTGAACTTCTTACTTCCAGACATAGTGAGAGGGATAGGATAGGAGCTAGAGTAGCAGTTAGGGTAGATTGGAGAAACGAAAAGCGCCATAGAGGGTGCAAGCAGGAAAGTAGGAGGAGGAGGGAGCGAAAGAGAGGGGAGAACGTACAGCCCAGCGCCGTCAATGCAGGATGCGCATGGGGTGGATTCGGGGGTCAAACAACGGGGAACACAACAGGGGAGCAGTACCTCCAGCGGAGTGGGGACTAAGAGTGGGAGGGAGCCAAATGGGATGCAGTTCACAGTACAACAGTAACCACAATGCAAAACCACCCAGATTCAACTTTCCTAAAAGAGAGAGAAGGCCTAGTTGTAGCAGAGAAGCAGTGCAAATGCGACTTTCCTGGGGAAATGAGAAGGGTAGCTAAGCAAGACAGAGGTGCAGCAGGTGGTGCGGTAAGTGAAAACAGGTATCATTTGATGGGTGGGTCAGTTAGTGGGGTGCAGTGAATGCTGCCCCCGCAACCACCCCTACCTAGTTCATAGCAGCAGGTTGAAGGCTGCAGGAGCCTTGCTTCCCCTGGCAGACACCATCTTGGACTGCTTCAGGGGAGCTGCCCTTAGCCATGGGGCCCTTCGCCGCAGAGAGCTGCAACGGACAGAGGGCTACCTAGGGAGAGATGCCTATGAGAGATCAAAGACCTAATTCAGGGGTAAGGGGGGCTGGAAGACGGTCGCGGGAAGGGGAGATCGGGGAGAGGTCACAGGGAGGGGGCAGAAGAGTGGGTAAAAGTGGGATCCAATGCTAACCCAGAGATCAATTTAGCTGTAAAAGTAAAATGCCCAGAACACTAGCAGGAGCTTGGGTGTAACACCTTAACAGAGCTGCCAGAAGGGAAGCATACTACCATACATGGTTTATCAATTAATGGATATAAAGTGTCACAGAAATGTATTGTAGAAGAAAGACATTTGAAAAAGTATGGCCATAATTAAGTGCTGCAGCAAGAGGTACAATTCTGCTATGTACTGGCTCAATCAGCCAGCATTATGTTGTCACAACCAACTGTAATAACTGTTTCCAGTTGCAGGAATGATGCATTTTCTTATTACAGGTCAGTAGTGATGTCACAAATAGCATGTAATTAATGCTCTTAATACAGGCTTTAATACAGCAATTACTCAATGCCATGTATTATATTCTTATTACAGGTCTCACCCCGTTATAATCTTGGCATCCTTACTATTAGCACCTGGGGTGGGGAGAGTAACCAATCGGGTTGCTTGCACCTTGGGCTGAATACCACGATCCAAGCTTGCATTCCAAGCAACCCGACAGCTGCTTCCCCTGCCATCTTCCCTACACCCTCCCATCCATTAAACTTAATTTTCCCCAATTCCCACCTCCACTTACCTGATTGCAGCAGCAGCCCCACCGCCACTGCTACCGCTCCGTCTTCCTTCTTCTGGCCACCATAGAAATGGAAGAGGGGCTCTGCTTGGAGCCCATTCTTCCAGCTCCGTGGCGTCTCGTTTGTTCATTCAAAAGACACTGGTATATGCACCCTGGGTTACTGTATTGGCCCCCTGGGATGCTAATAGCAATAATAACCCGTTCCAAGGAGTGGAGCGGGTGATAATGCCACCGGGTACCCTCGTTAGAGGCCCTCACTACACTTGGGCCTTTAACGCTGGCCCTGGGCTGTTCTCGCCCATTCCAGCTTGTGAAATATGTGATTATTGCTATAATATCACATTTAGGTGTGACATCACAATGACTACTGCCAGAGGCAGCAGTTGTAAGGGACCACAAGTATAACTCGGACACAGAGATAAGTGTTGGTTACTGACTTTCAATTATCACAAAATAATAGGGGTTGTGACAAATCCTATCTCTCCCTAATCCTAAAAGGGATTCCCCTGCCTCAACAAAACAAAGGATCGTCTTTGTCAGGATTGTACTCTGAGAAGTGACCTCCATCCTGTGTCCAAAACCCTAAATTGACCCTTGCACGCTAAACTCAATGTAATGGGCAACTTGAGGTCATCTGTAAGCTAAATACATGTAGCTTTCTTTCAAAGTTCCAAACCTAACGTTTTAAGGTGCAGAAAATGAAAGATGATCCATCAAAAAAGGGGTTTTGCCTCCCCCCACATTTCATCTGGTGATTCAAATGTCCCTTTATCACAGGTCCAGTTTGTTCCCTTGAGTCTCATTTTAACACACAGTTCTTTTAAATATATTCAGTTTCTCACTCTCAATTAGTCTTAAAGGGGTATAGTTCTTTCCTTCTCCATTTTATGGTCACGGTTTCACAATTTCCAGGACAGGGTTTGACCCCTGAACTTTCTCAGTTCCTGCCCCTGGTATACTCCGCTGCCAGGGTGTTTGCAGCTTTATTACTTCTCTTGTTTTCTGGATCTCAATTATCTTCCAAAGGGTTATGCTTCTTCCCTTTCATAGTGGTTATCACTGTTCTACAATTTCAGGGTGGGGTTTTTACAAGAAAGTTCTCTTCTTACCCCTGGTTTACTCTCCTCCCAGGGCATCGCAATTGGGTGCGGGTCCCAAACTTGCACACTGCCTGGTTTGCTTTCCTACGAGGGATTTTGCTGTCCTCATGGGGCGTGAGTCCAAGACTCACCGTTTGTCTGTTTCACTATCCTGCCAGTGCTTTTCTGTTCTCTTGCATCCAGGAAATAATGTCTTTCAAGTGCTGGGTCACCAACCCTTTCTAAACAATGTTCGCATTCGTATTAATTATTTCAGTTCCTTTACTTGGGCTCTCTGGCAATGGTACCGGTATGCAGTATTTGTCCTGAAGTGCCCCGGTATCCCATTTGCTCTCCCTGGCTTACCGGTCATCACCTGCGGCTTTGGCGTTCCTCACATCATTCCATCTTCCCTGCTCCTGGCCCGCTGACTGGGAGTGCATCCCGTTATCTGCTTGATTCCCTCTTTGCCTTCTGCTTCTGGCGGCTCCAGCTGCTTGTGGCAATATTGCAGCAAACGTCTCTCGTCTAGGTCTATTTGCATGTTCCCGTCAGCCTCTGTGCCGCGTCCTGCTGTCTGCTCGCCTCCGGTGTCCCAACTGGTGTCAGAACAAGTCTGATTGAGCTGCAGTCTCTCTCTATCCCTATCCCTCCCCCTCTCCCTGTCCGTACCGCTCTCCTTCTCTCTCTACTCTCTCTCTCTCTCCCTCTTTCCTTCTCCCTCTCTCAGCTGTTAAGCTGTGTCAGTTTTAAACTTCCCAACATTGGTTAGCATTTTCCAAAGACTAGAATGCAGCCTTGGCTTATCGCTGCTGGTCATCCTCATTATGTCATCCTTCTTCCTCATCTCAGTACTATAAAAGGGAGGGGGACGGTATATAAGGTCATTGGCTGCATTGGAATAAGCCATACACGAATATTGTAAAGGTTCATGGGTGTCTTTAAGAATTATAACTGAAGGATTATTTTGATCCAGTTTTTGTCTGTCCTCCCCTACGTGGTCCTCCCGCAGATAGCCACCCCCAAGATCAGAGTCCAGTAGCTTCCGTCTTTCCCTTCCCACGTAAGAGAAGCTTCACTCCAGGGAATCTGTGACGATTGTTGCTAGATTAGACCCACAGTTCTGAGCAGAATTCCAACTGCTACTAAAACACCTAGTTAAAACCCTGACACACGTCTTAGTTTCCTTTCTTTTTAATACATTTATTTGTCGAGTCTTTTAGCTGATGCCTATGGAGACATTAATGGTAGTACGTTTATTTAGTATACTGCCAGGTGGGCTTTACTACAAGAGAGGAGTACATTATTTATATGATATTGTAACCCACAAAGCCAGCTTTTAAATTGATTTTTTATGACGCTGCTTAAAATATTTTCTTTAGAACACGTTACAGGCTGGAAATTGGTGTGTTATTTCAGCTCGCATAGATTCTAAATGCATTCACATAACTGGAATATTTGTTGCCATGGGCGATGAAGAGACCAAATATTAAATGAGATGGTCTTACCATGTGTTCTAGAGAATAAAATACCCCCTGCCTCCGTTTTGTGACTTTATGAAGCAACTCTGCCTTAGCCTTGTTCCTCTGCATGGTCGCAGAATTCCTCAGTGAATGCCAATAGCCTTATATTGTAGATGGAAAGGAGGGGTTGGGGGTTGGGCCCCAGTATTGGAACACTTCTGGCGCTTCGCTCTGAGATAATGTTAGTTCATGATATAGCTGCAGAGTCACGGGTAGTGGGAGGTGGTGCTCTCACCTCCTTTGGTAAAGGGGAAAAAGCAGGGTCCCGGATACCTTGCACTTGGGTTTTAGAAAAGTATGAATATCCACACACTTATTTGAGTGAGTTCAGTGGTATTTATTCAGAAGAAGACAGTCTTTTGTGGTCAGCCGACATGTGTTTCTTATCAAGGCTATCATGTAGGTAAGAGGGCCCGGATGTCCCTGGGTGGTGGTTCCTGTATAGGCCTTAGTGGAGAGGTCCGTTCTGTTTCTGTCTTGGGTTGGTTGGTTGCCCGTTAGGCTGAGATATCCTCATTCGTACGTGTTCAATTTCCTTGTTTGAGATGATCCTTATACTGGAGAGTTGGGGGTATTACAGTATAGTTGACATCAAGAATGGCTGAGCTATAGTAATAACCTTCCAACCATCACCTCTTTTGTTTTGCTAATGAGCTATAGTAATGACAACACTGTTTTTACAAATGCATTATGACATCAGTGCTCCAGCCCGATCTAGAACAAAGCAGTATTCCAGCTGTCATTAAAGCATTTAAAGGTGGGCCCAGCTTCTGGGATTTTTTTCTTCTGACCCGACTGACAAGGTATTATAAGGAATTAGCACCCTGATCGGTCCATGCCGTTAATCGGATTGCAGGTTTACTGCAACAATATACGTCTTTGTTCCAAGCAAGCCATGCTAATTGTTATATAATTCTGTATATATATTGTTAAATCATTAGACTACGTGCTCTTGGTCCCCAAGAGTTCGTTCTAGCTTTGTGATGTTTTACCCTGCATCCGCGTGTGAGGAATGTTGAGGTTTGAAGATGTGATGGCTCGAGGGGGAGAAGCGTTAAGTGAGAGAAAGCAGTTTGGATGATTGTGAGGCAGATGCAGGCAGGGTGCTGGGTTATTATTCAATAAAACTTACGTGTGCCCTTTTGATGGAGTCTTCATTCATTGCCACAATTGGCGACAAGGATACCCAACGCCGACCCACGCAGGAGAAACGAGATCAGGAGTTCCGGAGGAACACTGTTGTTGCTCCTCTGTGCAGATTCAGCTGCAGTTGGTGCAGTCGGCCCAGAGTGTTTCGGTGACACGCAGCAGGCTCTTAACGAGACAGTGAAAGGGGGAGGGGCCCAGCTGATCGACATTATCTTGGAAGTCCCAACAGAAATTAGACAAAAGAAGGAAGCATTAGAAGAAAGGACATAGAAAGGTTCACGTCATCACGTGACTGTTCAAGTGAATCCAGGAAGTCAGGGAACTGTTTACAGACAACCAGATTGAGCCCCTCTTCGTCTCGTATTCAGTGGAATTGGTTTCAATAGGTGGATTGAAACCAAGCCTAGGAGTTATCACACAAATGATTGAGAGTGGAAAATTACACAGGCACAAGTAAAGGCTGGATTAACCATAAGACAAATACTACCATTATTACAGAACAATGCAAGGCATAAGCATACAACCGCCAGGCCAACCAGTGGTTACTTGGGTGGAATGGAAATAATTTTGGGTAAATTATACAAAAACTGTAGAACATGAAGGATTAACGCGCCAAAAGAAAAAACTCCTATTGTAACACGATTTAAGGCTAGAAGGAGAAAGGAAGTATAGGGAGTTTCCCGATTTAACTGTCGATGAAGAAGGAGACCGTGATGAACACGAAAAAGCGTTGAGGCAGTTGGATAAGTACTATACTCCAAAAATTAATGTGGCCATCAACATATACCACTTCTATACTAGGGCACAAAAAGAGCACGAAAGTATTGAGGAATATGTATTGGCTTTGAAGACACTGTCCAGAACGTGTCATTTTGGGAATGGCATCACCCTTGACGAACTGATAAGAGACCAAATCATAATGCATGCCAGAGACCCATTGATCCAAGATAGCGTATGGATGGTGTGAAATCCATCATTGCACGAGACATTGGCAACAGCGAAGAGAGTAGAACACAGTCAATTGTGTTCAAAGGAAATGAAGTCTATGAGCAGGAAGCATCCCAAAATTTAGCGTAGGGTAATAGCAGACAGACTTTGGATACAGAAGAACAAGGATTAGTGAATGCAGTGCGCACAAAAGGGAAAACGGATGAAGGAACAAACAAGTTTAACAAGGCCAATGTTTTGAGACTAAGGAAATCAGAGGAAACTTCAAAACGCCATGAACAAAAAGCGACACTAGGGTACAACCATCACAAAACGGAGGTGGAGACCGATGTTTCAACTGTGGCAGGTTGGGGCATTATGCAACTCTAAAATGTGTCCAGCTATTGGGCAGAAATGTGGAAATTGTGGAGTTAAAGAGCATTTTGCGGTCACATGTAGACGCAAGAAGAGTGTATATGGTACAAGAAGATGATTCAGAGAAAGAAAGAGCTATGGTGATTCGTGAACCTCCTGGAGAAGAACTAAAGTGCCCACGCTGTGAAGCTATTTTAGACATTTGGAAGGTAATGGTTATGGTGGACAGCTGTTCACCGTACACGATCATCAATAAAGGAACCTGGTAAAGATTGATGAGTGAAGGCCTAAGGATTACATTTAAGAAGCCAGACATAAAAAATCCAGGAGGCTATGAAGGATCGAAAATTCAGATAAACGGTTGGTTCACTAGTATTGTGCAGTTCAAAGATCGTCTGGCACAGATAAAGGTGTATGTGGCAGAGAAAGGAGTGAACATAATTGGATGGAAAGACCAGGCAGCACCGAGGATCAGACTGTATCCATGTGAAGAAGAACCCATTTTACTGGTAAAAAGCAACAGTGAACCAAGTAAAAAAGGAAATGAAGCTCCGGGAGATGTCTTCCAAGCAAAGTTGGGATTGCTTAAGAATTTTATGCATAGGATAAAGTTGAAGAGAGATGCAGTACCAGTGGCCCACAAGAGAGCCAGCCCTATACCTATTGCTTTAATGGATAAAGTTGAACAAGAACTACAGAGACTCGAAGGTGAAGATATTATAGAGAGAGTTGAATCCTCACAATGGATAAGCCCTATTGTAGTAGCGTTGAAGAAAAACAACAAGTTATGAATATGTGTGGATTTAAGGGATGTGAATAAGCATGTCATTGTGGATGTGTACCCACTCCCCATAATTTCTGAAATTTGAAACTGCATTCAAGGTGCGGACACTTTTACTACACTGGATTTGTCGAATGCTTATCAGATTGCTTTTACAGAGGATTGCAGAGACATTACAGCGATCATCACACGTTTTGGGCTGTATCTCTGTAAACGGATGCCTTTTGGAACGGCGTCGGCAGCAGCTGTGTTCAGAGAACTATGGTACATATTTTGAAGGGACTGAAAGGGACTCTAGTATCTCAAGATATTATTGTTTTTGGTAGAGGTTCTGAGGAACATGATTGCAGGTTGAATGACGTACTTGAAAGATTGAGCGCAAAAGGATTGACTGTTGAGAAATTTAAGGTTGGTGAAGTGGAATATTTGGGACATGTGGTGAATGGAAAAGGGTACAAGCCTAAAATGGAGGCCATGAAGGCGATTAGAGAGTTGCCTGATCTGATCAACAAAGACGAGTTGAGGTCGTTCTTGGGATTATGCGAGTATTACAATAGATTTGTACAGAACTTTGCTAGTATCACCGAACCATTGAGAAGATTGATGAAGAAAGATGTGAAGTTCATGTGGGAAGAACAATGTAAAAATGCAGCTAAATTTATCAAGGAAAGTATCAGTGAGATGCAGAATTAGGGGGTTTTGTTTTTGGCTGGCGAATTTAACTAACAGTTTATGCCAGTGGATCTAGACTAGGGGCTGTGTTATCGCAAATCTCAGATTTAGGACAAGAGAAAATCGTAAATCGCGCATCTCGAGCAATCACTGATATGGAGAGTAGATATTCCGTTATTGAAAGGGAAATGCTAGCCTGTGTGTGGGCGATTGGATATTTTAGGAAATTTCTGTGGGTAAGCACGTTTGTGGTTCAGGCTGATCATAAACCGTTGGTAGAGGCGTTATCCGTAAAAGGCATGTGCAAGGACTCTCCAAGATTAGCCAGACTGAGTCTTAAATTACAAGATTACAACTTTATTGTGAGATATGTCCCAGGAAAGAGGAATATTGTAGCAGGTTTTTTGTCAAGGTTACCTTTAATGGATTCCAGCAGGGAGACTAATGAGGAAACAGAAGTGGCAGCAACAGTATTTGAAGTGACCTCTAGAGAGAAATGGTTAGAGGAACTGAGGAAAGATCCGGTTTTATCTAAGGTTATTGACTACACCAGGTCAGTATGGCCTGAAAAAAAAGAAGCTGGATGAAGAATGTTTAGATTTTGGGAAATGAGAGACGAGTACTCTATAGATGATGAATTGTTGCTAAGGGGAGACAGGTTGATTCCTCCTCAAACAATATGCTTAGAACTAATTGGAAAAACACATCAGGGACATCCCGGCATTTCAGGCACCAAAATAAATGTTAGAACTAAATATTGGTGGCCAGGTGTAGATTCAGCAGTTCAGAAGGATTAATGGCCATGCCAGAATATTGACAAGAGTTGTAAAAGTTTTAAGAATGTACCCTTTAGGATACCCAATGTGGAAAGCCTGTGGGAAAAGTTGGGAATTGATATAGTCGGACCATATGGAGGTTTCATGCAAGGAAAGAGATTTGTGATAGTGCTAGTAGATTATTATTCCACGTGGATGGAGGTAAAGCTAGTGGATAAAATTGACACTGTTGAAATTATAAAATTTCTTTTACAGATTTTCAGAAGGGAAGGTTTTCCCATGTCCATAGTAAGTATCAATGGGGTACAGTTTAAAAGTAAAGAGATGATGGACCTTGCAAGACATTTAGGGATTGAATGGAAGTTTTCATCTTTGTACCACCACAAACCAATGGGATGGTTGAGAGGTGTAATAGAGTTATAGTGGAAACAATAGAATTGGCCATGCTCAACAATATGTCTGTTGAGGATGCTCTTAGAGATAGAGTTTGGAGTAGCAGGGTCTCAATCGGAAGAGAATCGGGCAAATCTCCTTTTGAGTTGATGAGAGGCAGGACTCCCAACACCTTACTAAACCCTGGTTGGGTGTTGCGCTCACCTGGTCTCCACGGGGGCGTTGGGGCGCGGTTGGAGCCCTCCTGAACCTGGCTCCCATGGATCAGCTCTCTTCCCCCAGCCACTGTGTTATCGAGGACCCCGGATACCGGTTCTGCTCCTGAGAGAGTATGAGAGACGGTGAAAATGGTGTGATGATGTCGGGATTCCCCACAACCCTTTCTTGCCAGAAGGTTGTGAGCAAGAGTTTGCCCATGCAGGCTCTCCTGTTTTAATTGAAGTATGAGTTCTTCATCCTGCTTTCTTCCAGCAGGGGTGCTGTAGATGAACCTAGTTGCATCACTGGTCCTTGGCGTGAAGGTCCAGACCGGCTGCGACCATTCCGTCTTGAAGGTAAGTTTTGTAACTATGATTATTGTTCGTATTGCTTGTGTTAATCTTCCTCCATGATTATTATCCGTAACCCTATATTGTCCTTTCTCTCTTCCTTAGGTATGAAGATGACCCAGGAACGTGTAATGACAAAGTCTACTCCGAAGGAGCTACCAGAGGTAAGTGGCCTCCACTTGAAGCTCGCTGCTTATAGTATGAAAGTCTAGGCAAGAGCTAACCTTGAGTTTCCTTTCCCTTTGCAGGTGCTGATGGGCGGTTTCCGAATTCCTACAGGCGGCCGGTGATGAAGATCCTCGAAGATGGTATGTCGGAAGAAGATCCCGTGTTGATGGAAGTTTGGGACTTGTAAGAATGCCGGGCGGCACCCGCAAAGGGCTGCAGATCCAGGTAAGATATGCGCGTGGCTACAGGAGATAAGCAATGGCAGTGCTTCCAGTGATGGTGCGGCTGACTCAGGTAAGATGCGTGCGTAGCTGCAGAAGTGAAGCGATGGCTGACTCGAGGTAAGAAGCTGGGGGGGGTTCCAGAGTCTGAGGATACACGTGCTGAAACGGGTAAGATTTTCTGAACGGCAGTAAGCGTTATGCTGCTCTAGCAGACTAACGCGAAGTGCCAGCATGCGGGTGGGGGCGGCTTATATAGCCTGGCGCCAGCCACTCCCTTTAGGTCTCATCCTGAGGCCCCACCTTGCCACTCCTCCTGCCTTCTGCGCGTGCCTTTCATGCATTTCTAGAGCCCGCCCTGTCCAAATGCACGTGCCTTCAACAGTATGTGTGCAAAGCACACTTTATTATGAGCTTGGTGCCAAAGGCGCCAAGACTGGGTCCATTGGGACCCTGCAGGATGTGAAGTAACTGGCCAATGACCAGTGGCCATGACAGCACTCCCCCCTCAAGGCCCCTCTCAGGATTGTCCTTCCCTCTGGTCCCGGTTGGATGGGGGTGTTCCGGTGAAATTGTTTGAGTCGTGGGGCATGGACAAATTCAGCTGGTTCCCAAGTACGATCCTGGGGCCCATAGCCCTCCCAATCAATGAGATAATAAAGTTTTGAGCGTACTTTCTTGGAGTCCATGATGTTTCTTTACCTCCTACTCAAGTTCCCCTGCGATAAGCTCCGGTTCAGGTGGTGTTGAAATTCATGTGTTTGGTTTAACTGGCTTTAGAAGAGAGACATGAAAAACTGGGTGGATTTGCATGTTGGCTGGAAAATCCAATTTCATGGCCGCAGGAATAATGATGGCCTTAATTGGACATGGTCCCAGGTATCATGGCCGAAAGGCACGGGTCCTTTTAATGGAATGTGTTTGGATGCCAACCACACTTTATCCCCGACGTGATATTGTGGCGCCTCTCTCCTATGTCGGTCTGCACATTTGTTTTGTTGCTCCTTAGCAGGGTTCAAGTTTTCGGTGGCTTTAAGGGATTGAGTGATTATCCTATGCAATGATGTAACAGCCGCCATCTCCAACTCAAGTGGGTCAAAAGAGGATGTTCTTGGATGTCGACCATTCATTGTGTAAATGGGGTCTGCCCGGTGCTGGTGTGAATAGAGGAGTTGTATGCGAATTTGCTTAACCAGAGAATGTCTTTCCAGGTCTCTCCAGTTTGTTGCAACATACATCTCAGGTATTGTTCCAGCGTCTGGTTCGTTCTTTCCGTTTCACCATCAGTTTGGGGGTGTTGACTCGTGGAAAGTCAGAGGTCAATGTGGGCTATCTTACACCATCTTTTCCAAAAGGCCAAAACGTATTGAGAGCCCCGGTCGGAAACTAGTACAGATGGAAAACCATGTAGTCAAACGATTTGTTCCAGAAATACTGTGGCCAAAGTAGCAGCGATGGGAAGTCCTTTCAGTGAGATAAAATGCGCCATCTTGGAGAATAGGTCTACCAATATCGTATTAAACCCATCACAGGGTGGCAGATCGGTAATGAAGTCCAGTGACAAAGTATGCCATGGTGTCGGTGGTACTCCTAATGGTCTCAATAGCCCTGCAGGGTTTAGTTTTTGGGCTTTGTTTTGTGCACAGACACAGCAAATGGTAACAATTTGGGTTACATCCTTCCTCCAAGAGGGCCACCAATAATTGGCATGGATTTTGGCTCTAGTCTTGGCAATTCCAGGGTGTCCTTCCACCAATGACTTGTGATAGTTCGCTATTATTTTGGTGCGTGTTTCCTTGTCTTGAACATATAATCTTCCTTGGAAGTATGGCAGATTATTTTTGATAGAATATTGGTCCCCTTTACTCAACCATTCCTTTTGGGCAGTCTGGTCCATCTGACTTTTGGGATCAATTTTTAAGTCTTCCCAGCAGGTAGTTACGGCGATCTGATGTTGAATCCGTTCTTTGGGAATAATGGCAATGGGGTCGACTGGATTGAAGGCGTTTTGGTCCTCCCCCATTCCCGATATGGCGTCTGCCTTTCCATTATGCACTCCTGGTCGATGGGTTATTATAAAATCATACTCAGCAAAGAATAAAACCCAGCAGAGTTGACATGAGGACTGAACTTTAGCTGTTTTTAAATACTGTAGATTACAGTGATCAGTAATAACAGTAACTGTGTGTTTGGCCCCTAACAGGTAGTGATTGGCAAGAGTTCTTTTTCTGTGATTGCACAGTTATTTTCAGGTGCTGAAAATTTGCAAGACCAAAATGCTATGGGATGGAGTTTCCCCGTCTCGGGGTCCTTTTGTGATAGCACAGCTCCCATGGCATTACTGGAGGCGTCCGTTTCAACCACATAGGGTAGATCCGGTCGAGGATGTCGAAATACAGGCGCCGCGGTGAAAGCTTGTTTCAATTCCTGAAAAGCGCCCTCTGCTTTGGCGGACCATAAGAATTTCTTATTCTTCTTTAGAAGGAATTTGATTGGATGGACGATCTGAGAGAATTGTGGTATAAACAGAGCCAGGACAACAGGATTGTTTGTTTCCTGTCAAGTGTTCGGTGGAAGCCAGATACACTGGCACTGGAGTGAGTGACCAACCAATCCACGTGTAGAAAATCAAAACTGTAAAAGCCAGGCCCCGGTGGGGGTGGTGGCACTGGCAGAGCAGAGTCCAGAGCATCACATTCGATTCTGACTCACATTCTCAATTACATTGTTGCTTTTGCTTGAACTTTAATTTAAAGTCACTGCAGAGCCGTGCCTCCTGCTGCTGCCTGCAGGCACGTGTTGGTCTCACTCTCACTCTCCCCAAACCAACAAATTAACAGTGGGTTTCCTGGCCCCCTCTCCAGGATCCGTGAGGGCCCCCTCCAGAATGGGGGCCCGGGACACGTTCCCTGTTTACCCCCCCCATAGAGATGTCCTTTCCCAGGGGCCCAAATCCCGTGCAGTCGAATATATGCCTTAACAGAGCAAGAAAATCAACACCTACGAACCCACCTAGATCAGTACCTGGTGAACAGATTTATTCGTCCATCTAAGTCCCCTGCATCCTCGGGCACTCTTCTTCGTACCCAAGACGGAAGGATCCCTCAGAATGCGCATTGATTACAGGCGCATTGATTTACAGGGTATTGAATCAAATTACGGTCAAAAATGGGTATCCTCTACCACTCATCCCAGAACTACTCGACCAGGTAAAGAGCGCTCGGATCTACACGAAGCTAGACCTACGGGGGGCTTATCACCTCGTACGAGTTAAAAGTGGTGATGAGTGGAAAACAGCATTTCGGACCAAATATGGACTTTTTGAGTATCAGTTAATGCCCTTCGGATTATGCAATGCTCCAGCGGCATTTCAGTTCTTTATGAATGATGTACTCCACAAACTATTGGATGTCTGTGTTCTTGTTTGCATCGACAATATCCTCATCTATTCGCAGTCCAAGGAATATCATGTGGGTCATGTAAGAGCTGTGCTGGAAAAGCTCCGTCAGCACCGATTGTTTGCCAATGTGGAAAAATGTTCCATCCACGTCAGAGGTCGAATTTTTGGGATTTATGCTTACTCCACAGGGTGTTTGAATGGACACAACGCAAGGTTGAGGCTATCCTCAAATGGCCTTCCCCGACCTCTACCAAAGGGGTAAAAAATGTGTTGGGATTTGTAATTTTTACGGCTCTGCCACTGCGACTGCCCACCCACAACACATCAACCAATGAAAGTCTGTTGCCATGCATGCAGCAGCTTCTGTGAGCCAATCGGTTGATTTGAGTGGGCGTGTCTTGAAGGAAACACAGTCAAGCTCTGCACGAGGCCCCATGTGCTGCTCTTCTCATTAAGGTCGAGACCTATGAGGTTTTCTCACCCTTACCTACGGGCCAGGCCCTCAACTTATGGCATGCCGATGGCCGTACTCCCCCCGTACCCCCACCAGTGTACCTCTGTGGCTCTGACTGGGGGGGGGGGGGGGGAGTGAAGTCCTGATTCTGAATCTGAACCCGTTACCCGGATGCTCAGAGCTGTGCTGCTGCCAGCGGTGCCTGGCCAGCACTCCCTCAGTAAGTACAATTTGCCTTCTTTTCTATTTCGTTCCTTCTATATGCACTAGGAGTGGAGGCGGAGCAGCAGTGAATTGGGACTAGCCTAGGTAGTTGTTTGAATTGCATGGACACTATAATAATGTGACGCCGTCTGCGTCAGCCACGGACCTGCGGTGTTGAAGTTGAACAGGTCCACACCACCATGTTCTAGGGCCCTTGAAGAGTGTGGGGGGGTCCAAAAACCTTTCATGAGCCTCTTGAGGGTTTGGGACCTCAGAACCATCATTGCTCTCTCTCATTCGCCAAATCTCCGTCCTACAGGTCAGGCCTGGGTATGTACGACGGCACCAGTGCTAGCAGGCAGCATTGCAACAAAATGTTCCACATGTTCCTTGTGATTTTTCGTACTCGACCGCTGCGCTCAGATGTGACCTCAGCTCCCTTGTGTAAGTCAGTGACTGGAAACACAGAGCCCGCATTTAGGTTAGGGGCTATGGAAGCTCAGAAGCAAGATGTCATTAAGTGCACTATGCAAAGTGGCAATCAGTAAAGGTAAAGAAAGCTAATTGCAGATAGTGCTTCAAAATTTCCCAACCATACATCCACATTTCCACACCCCATATTACCACAATAGCCCATTTCGATTATACATCTATAACATATGGAACACCTGAGTGCCTTCAGAACTCAGTACAATACATCCTCAACATTTCGTATTTCAATTACACAGCGACCGACCTATTTCCGCACATAACCAAACTCTCCCTCTTAGTTAATTCCATTATATAATTAGCAATGGCTTAACTAGAATGCACTATTAACCTGGGCTGATTTAACACTGCTGTGCGTGTGCATTTCATGATGCATCCCTAAATGTACATGCAAGAGCATGTGCATGCTGTCAGAGAAACACTAAAACTGGAAATGCTGTAGAGGATTATTCACACTAAGCATTGCTAAAATGACAGCACAAATATTTGCACGCTCCCTTTCTCTTCTCAGCAATCACTCCATCGACGAAATTGCAATGCACACTAACGTGCTCCCTTCCCCAGCCAAGCATCCCGGGAGGATAGCTCAGCGGCAACGTGCGCGCCTTGGAAGCAAGACGACATGAAGCAACACAGGTTTGATCCCCGGGTATGCACTTAGAAACCTCTGGGTGTTTAAGTGCATTCTAAATACACAACTAGGACAAAACAAAAACAATTACGCAAAACTAAAAAACAAACCATTCCTATAACGGCGCCTCGATGCCCACGGCTGTGTGTGCGCTTTAAAAATGTAAAATAAAAATCGTCACTGCCCATTACTACCATAACCTCCCCCCCCACCCCTTCCCAGGAAATGTTTGGCGATCCATTGGAGATTGGTTTTAAACTCAATATCCACGGCTGCACAATGTACACCCTAATTAAAACCTGTGACGCAGTACTGGTCAACCATGGGCACGGCACTTATACTTCCCACTGTGGAAGTAGAAGTGCTGTGCCCACGGTACTGTCACAGAATCCCATATCCTCACTCTATTGGGCGAGGACCCCCATTTATTCCACATAGAATGCAGTGAGTGAAATCCCTGCTTCTCTCAGTCCCTTCTTCCTTGTTGAAGCTTCATTACTATGCACGGTTGCACACAAAACAAACAGCGTACAAGGCTTGATTATTCGCTGATGCTCTCCTCTCGCAGTGAAAAAAAAGGTTGTCCAAGCAATGTGTGCAGTGCACATCATTTCACCACAGCACCCGAGGTGAGCGCGCACCTCTGTAAATCTGACCAGGTGCGGCAGCACCTTCAGTTGGCTCACTGGTGCTAGGCAGCATGTGCATTTGTAACCCTTCACCGTTAAGGAAGTGCATAGTTTTCCTGCGCTTTTTCAAATTTCCCATGTGCCACCACTGGAAACATGAGCACTTTACACTCACTTCCCCAGATACGTTGCAGCAGGTCGAATCTAGGTCAACTGTCGGTTCACCACTCCTAAGTGCTAACAAGGGGTGAAAGTGAACAACAAGACCCCATCAGTGGTTGTTATCCTCCCAGTACACAACCTCCAAGAAGTGGGGCACCCCACGTGTGTGTGCTCATTACTCATATCATTCTAAACAGAATCTAGCCTCTTTTTATGGCCAGAGCCCGGAAAGGGTTTGCACACCTGGGGGTGGGGGCATTGGTTCGGTGGCCGTTTTCCCCCAGTAAATGTGACATTATTCGATATCAGAGCAGAGGCCCAGTGAGGAAAGTTCGCTCTCCCCGGGGGTCTAACTTCCTTCTTTTGCAGGTAATAATTGGGTACACAGGAAGACAGTGCCTTTCCTGAATTGAATGGCCTTTTAAACAAACTAAGGTGGAAGAGGACCAGGTGTTCTGGGCCCATATGTAAGCACGCCTCATATACATTAGGAAGAGGAACCAGGGATCATGCTAATAGCACATTACACAAAGCTGTTAATGTGGGAGGTATATGTAGCACAATAGCAAATTGTTGAAAAGGAAAAAAACATCTCTTATGTCTTGTTTGTTCCCCTAATGGGGAAAAAGCATTCTCCTCAAATCTATAGTTCCCATCCCCCACCTCCTATGTATTGTGATTTAGGAGAAATGTTGTGAGTTTGGGTTCCACATCATAACGCAGAGAGGTTGAGGGAAATTGTGTAAGGAGTCTAAAGCAGACCCTCAAGTAAAGGGCTTAACCCTTGGATAATAAACAATAGAGTTTAGGACTCCAACGTAGCGCTTTCTTATGGTAACAGGAAAAACTAGCTCCTGTCCTCAAACTTCAGCCAACACTCAAAAATAAATCTGGCATTGCTACTATGTGTTGAAAAAGTACATATTTTAATTTGTATTTATACAAAAATATACATCACATTTGTCATGTGAAATAATTTACAAAATACTTCAAACAAGTGTGATCAAAAGGCTAGTGTGATACTAGACAAAAAATTCACTGCAATAACGTGTGCAAGACAACTCCAAAGTCAAAGCCCAAAAAGGGGCCTAGATGGTAAATTGGCTTGTGTCGTGCATCATCACTTGGTCGTACTTGACTTCATCACTCTTCCACTTATCCTCATTCATTCCAGTCAATTACTTGTATATTCATAATCATTCAGACATATCAAAAATTCAAACAATGGTTAAAAAGCCCAACATGTTTATTTCCTCATCTATTCAGGGAATTCATCCTTGGAAATTCATCAGGGGCAAAAAAAACTGTTGAAGCTGTTGCACAGAGGCAGTGTCTTGGTGCTGTTATACTAGCCTAGCCTAGTCAGAGACCAAGTAATAGGACGAGTTCTCGAAGTTCAAATCTTCTATGTCATGAAGACGTGAAGAGAGGATTACAAGAGATGTCTTCCCCTAGTCGATGGTCCAGACTGTCAAGCGTTGCAAGCCATGTCTCACCAATTGCTCTTATCGGTGAGTAGTTGTCTCCTCATGAGGTATGTTGGATAGGCCTGTGCAGTAATTCGTTGTCGACAGTTAGAGATGGTAGGATTCCATGTTAAAACGCACTTCTTGTGTCCTTGAAAAATCGGGGTGAAGTCCGGTATGTTTTCTTTCTTCCCGTCAGACCGACGATTTTCGTATGTGCGGCTAATCTGTCTGGTTCCCAGGGCCGAAAGAGATGAAGCAACGTCACAGCTTAGTAGATTGGTTTCATTCCCCTAGGGGTCGCAGCTGGCTCTACCCTTAAAAAGTGTGAGCTTAAAGGGATTCTGAATATCAGTTATACTGCAGTCAGTTAAAGCAACGACCGGGGCCGTCTGTTCCACAGGTGCGGTGCGCAAGGATCAGTCAGCTGCAGCGTCGGTCTCTCAGGCTCGTAATCTCGTTTGTTTGGGTTCCTCCCGTCATTCTGCAATTTGTTTTTTTTTTTTTTTTTTTTTTTAATTGCACATGCAGTTTGTGGGTAGGGGCTAGGTGGGAAATGTACCCTTGGCTTGAAGGATCTTTTTTTTTTTTTGGTGGTGTTGCCTTGCCTTGTTTATGGGATTCAAGATCATGGGAAAATGTTGATGATAACTTGATTGCACGAAAGGCAATTGATTACTTGATTGCAAATTGATGCCCCAGCCTTTTTGTGTTACTTGGCCTCACTCGGTTTATGGTGAGTTGTTGTAATCTTTTGACTGGTAGGTAATGGCTGCTGTGTACAGTGGCGTAACACAAAATGTGGGGGCCCCCCTGCGAGCCATGCTGAGGGGGCCCCCCAACTCGGCAACAAATCACGGGTTGCGCCACACTCTGGGCCGGCCTAGACTGTCACGCTTGCACAATACGCATGAACATGCTGCTGAAGGGGTCTGCCGCACACTGCACTAGGAAAAAGATATAAATATGTGTTTTAATGCAATATACAGCACACTTTCTGAGATAAATTGGCTATAAAGCCAGAGTGTTTGCAATTGTTTTGTAGGGTAACACAATCCAATACATGCAAGTCACCAACAGTGCACAGGAACATTAATGCTTCCAACTGGCTGCACAATGTAGACCAGTGTAAACACGTAATAACATTATAGTACAGAATGCCAGGCCACATTTAGACATACCTAGACTGTTTTCAGCAAAATGCCAGTCAAAGCAATAACACTCATCAAGAAGAGAGCACACAATAAAGCATGTGTCTCCATGGCCTCGAACAACACGGCCAAACTCTTTAAAATCTGCAAGGAACTGGTCAATCCTGTTGTGGTCTATACCTCTTCTGTTCCCTCCCATGCCCTCTGTACAGCGCTGGCCTCTCATTTCTCTGCTAAATCTCAGGACATCCTGTCCTCTATGTCCTCTTCCTCTCTCGGCCCATTTTGGCCATCTCTTCTCTCCTCCTCCTTTTTCCTCTTTCTCTCTGACAACACCTGACGAGGTTTCTAGACAAGTCCGATCTATGAAAGTGTCGTCCAAACAGGTGCTCCGCTGCTCCTCCAGAACCATCAAAGCCCATATTGATACCCTCGCTCCAGCCTTGGCCGATTTCTGTAATCACTCTTTCGCCACTGCAATGTTCCCCTCTCCCTTTGAGCACTCCCTTGTGCACCCACTCCTCACGAAGCAGTCTGCTGATCCTACCTGCCGGAAAACTATTGCTCAATCTCCACCTTTCCTGAGCAAACTCTTGGAAAAGCTTGCCATCTCCCAGCTTACTCTCCACACTGAATCTGTTGGTTGTCTCCATGACCATCAGTCTGGCTTCAGAGCTGCCAGAGGCACGGAAACTGCTCTCCTTAACACCTGTGCTGCTCTCTAACCTTGATTCCAGCATTCCTTCTATTCTCATCCTTCATCTTTCTTCTGCTTTCGACAGGGTCAACATCGCCATCCTGATCAATTGACTCTGTGAGAACCTGGGCATCACAGATCAGACCCTAGAGTGACTGACCTACTTCCACTTGGACCGCCACTCCGCTCCCAGGTCGATCGTGGTCCCATTCTCTCCGCCACCTCTCTCTACCTGTGGCATTCCCCAGGGCTCTATCCTCTCACGCTGGTTTTTCAACCTCTACTTGGCCACTTTGGCCTCCCTGATCTCTACCTTATCCTCTAACTTTCAGTGTTGTGCGGATGACTCAGCTTTCCTTCAGGCTCCCCTCATCCTCCTCTCCTCTCTTGCTCATTCCTGACTGTCTATCCACGATTCAGGATTGGTGTGCCTCCAACAATCTCTGCCTTAATGCCAGTAAGACAGAGATCCTTCTCATTTGGACCCTTGCCACTGTGTTTCCTCTCTCACTATAGCAGACCACCTTGGGCTCTCTTCCTTTGCCTTCCTGCGAGGCAAAAAACCTTGGTGTCATCTTCAACGCCACACTCTCTTTCTCTCCTAACATCTCGGACATCACCAAGAAGTCCCACTACCAGCTGCTCCTCCTCAAAGGGACTCTTCCCTTTCTCACTCTCCACCAGAAGCTCACTGTCTCTAAGCTGGACTACTGCAACAGCCACTTTCTCAATCTGTCTTCCTCTAGTCTCCGTCATCTGCAAATAATCCAGAACAGGACTGCAAGACTTAGCCTTGGCCTCAAGCCCTGGGATTGTATTTCTCCAGCCCTGAAATCTCTCCACTGGCTGCAAGGATCAAGTTCAGGAACCTTTGCATTGCCCACAAGGCTTTCTGGGGCCAGTGCCAACACTAAATCCAATGCTCTCTTCCAAAATACCTTCTTTCTCTAACCCTTCACTCAGCTACCTCCAACTCTCTAAGGCTTAGACATTTCTCCAGGCAGAGAGTGGGGGTAGACCTCCCTCCTCTGCTGGTGCCTCCAACTGGAATGGCCTCCCTGCCCCTCTCAAACTTGAGGCGGACAACCTGAAGTTTCGGAAGCAGCTAAAAGCTTTCCTCTTCTCTGCTGCTTTCACTCTCTCTCCCCCCCTGCTGACCTACCTGACCTACCTGTCTGCTGTACTGACTGGCTGCTTGGCTACCCTCAGAGTCTCTCTGAGTCCAGGCTCTTTCTTGATTGGTCACCCTTGCACTGCCTCCGGGCGTACCATGCACTTAGGGGCTGTAACGGTAACCCTGCAGTCCATTGTTCTCCTTGCACAACCAATAGCTGCTCTGCCCTGGCTGCACTTACTGAGAGAATTGCTGCCCTGTTTTCCCCTCCCCTCTCACTTGCACTTCCCTGCTCCCTTTTCCCTTGCACTTCTCGTTCTCACAATGACACAAGGCCTAGTGAGATCGTTTGTCTTGTCCTCCCTCTATCATCCCTCCCTTGTGTACACCTGTGTACAGGCGCGTTATAAATGACTTGAATCACATCATATCATTTTATCACAGATGCCCAGAAAAATATACAATGCCGCAGTAAGAAATGGCTAGACTGGCAGCACCCAAATGCCAATCTAGCCAGGTAATTAAAGTTAGCAGGACTACTTTATCAGAAATGTCCAGTTAAAAGAAAGTCATACCAAACTGAGGAATGACTAGACTGGCTAAATCAAAATGCCTCTCTAGCCACTAATACCACATATCATGCCTGCTTAGCCTGGACATGGACAACCATTATGATTTATCACACAATCCTGCCTCCCCACACATCCACTCTCCCTCCCACCCACTACCCCAACCTCCACAATCAGCTCCTTGGCCCAGAATTACCTCTGCGTCCCTCTTCCTTGTCCCAGAGCTTTCGTATGAGGCTCCTTGCCTCATAGGTAAGTACTGGGATGAGGAACAGTGGGACTAGGAGTGATGAAGATTACAGGTAGCTAAATCAGGCATTACCTCCATGTACCTCTACCTCTTCCCAGTACTTTTGTATGAGGCAGAGTGCCTCAAACACACGTACTGCCTCGTATATAAGTACTGGGACGAGGAAGAATAGGGCTAGGAGTAAGCAAGGCATTAAACACAAGTAGTAGCGCAACACCATTGGGTCGACTGGGCTTCAGCACTACCCCCCCTGACATTTTGGGCTATATTGACTCAACTTGGCTAACCTTTAGAGCAGTTGCCAGACCGAACAGGACACAGATTTTAAACGGCACCTGGTTTTTGCTGTAACAAGAACCCAGCAATTACCAACGTAAAGCATTTCACTGTTAGTACCTGCATTCAAATGCCACATTGTTTAGGCGATTGAAATCGTGATGTGGGTTTAGTACTTGCATGCCAGGATAGTGATTGGAAGGGTAGAGAGGGAACAGGAGACTTATAGGAGAGAGTTAACTGCTTGTAACATTGAATCTGCACTAGAATAGTCTCATTAAAATGCGTAAATAATTTGGATGCGCCCACACAAATAAGTTTCCCCCTCCCCACCGCATGTGAAGTTAGCGCCTCTCCCAACATTTGAAGGGTTAGCCCCCCCGAAATGAAGGTTTTCTTGTGCCCCTGTACACAAGCACACACACCATTCACCTTATACACACCCAGTCATCCACACATTTAAGTGTGCACCCTTTCACCATACACTCACACAGGTAGCCACCTATACATTTAAGTGTGCACCCTTTCACCATAGACTCATACACGCACACCTCATGGAGTTGAGGGGGGGCCCTATTACTTAAAAAAGAAATTGGGGCTCATTACGGGTCCAGCGGTAACCGTGCCGGTGCTACCGGCGGGTTGCCGCCAGACCCATAAAAAATTACTATGGCCTGACTTCCCGGTGCCACCGTGCTATTTCAAGTCCGGCGGCTGGGAAATCAGGTGCCGGTAATTTCGTTAAACCCCAGACTCCACGGGAATGGGGACACAGAAGCACCTGCACCATTGTTAACGGTGCCGGTGCTTCCGTGACAGGTCTGCCTACCATGGCTGCTGTGCCTGGCAGGGTCAGACCTGTCGGGCACGGCAGCCCCACCAGGCAGACCTGTAATATGCCGGTCCGGAAACAACAGTGCCTGTAAGCTTACCAGCACCGTTGTTTCCGGACCGGCATGGTCAGAATGAGCCCCATTGTTTCTTTTTTAAGTCACTATAACTTCATTAAGAAATTATTTCAGTTAAGGACCGAACCATAATCAAAATAATTTCTTTATGATGGCTGAGTGGCTTCAAAAACAAACAATTTCTTTTTGAAGGCATAGGGTCCCCCCCCCCCACCCCATGACATGGAGGCCTCCAGCCTAGGGTCTTCCATGTCATGGGGTACGGGGGCCCTCAGACTTCAAAAAGAAAGTTTCTTTTTGTAGTCACTCTGCCTTCATAAAGAAATTATTTCTGTTACAGAAATGTTCTTTATGAATGCAGAGTGAATTTCAAAAGAAACTTTTTTTTTTTTTAGAAAAAAATATTTTCTTTTTTTTTTTTTTTTTTTACTGGGGCCCCCTCCCAGCCATGTGCTGGTGGGCCCCCCACACCGCGGGCCCCCCCGCACCGCGGGGGCTGCGGGGGCCCCTGTTACGCCAGTGGCTGTGTAGAGTGTTGATTGGACAGATTGAGAGATGGGCTCTATCTTGCTCTCTCGCGCTCCCTCTCTTGCCGCGCCTGGGGGTACATGCAAAGCTTATTGACAGCAGGAAGTATCGCTCCCCGGTCATGCAGGGCTTTATAACCCAAGTGTACGCCATATGCAGTGATCAAAGAGGCCTCCCCTCTCATGATATCCTCTTACATGGCTGCCATTATCTACATCCATTTATGAACATACATAATTTTCCTTTATTTTCTTTCAAAATTAATATATTCTAAACGAAAACAAAGTGAAATGTCCTTAATATAGCATCCTCTTGGGGAAATAGATCACAGATGTATAATGTTTGTTTTATTAACTAGATAATCCATTTAAAGCTTAGAGGAGTATCTGTTGAATTGGACTCGATATGTAATCCCTTACTTTTTCACATCGGGAGGGGGTATTGGTGTCACAGGGGGGGCGACATGGGTTTGGAGGGGGTGGTTGTAGGACATGGGTTTCAGGGGGGGCGACATGGGTTTCGAGGGTGGGGGGCCCACAAGGCTGTCTGTGCCCCGAGGCCCCAAAACTGTTAAGGTGGCCCTGGCCCCGGGTGTAAGGTCGATCTGGAAGTCATAGGGTCTATGCAGGGGCAACGTATTTGCTTGTTCCTTTTTGAATACGTCCTGATAGTCCAGATATTCCGGGGGTAAGGTGCTCGCAAGAGCCAGAAGTGTCTTTGTTTTGGATTTGGGTTTCTGCAAGTTCTTAGGATAACAGGTTTTGGCACATTCTTGCGGAAAGTTCAGCACTCGTGTTTTCCAGTCTATTCTGGGATTATGGGTCTCCAGCCACGGCATCCCTACGAGCATCTGGAACTGTGGTGCTCCATTAAGATCAAAAGAGATGTCTTCTCGATGACCGTCCTGACACAACTTTTTCGGTGTGTTGCGTTAGTGGTCCAGAGGATGGTTGAGAGCCATCCACTGCAGTTAACGTTTTCCGCCTGCGATTTATGCAGAAAAGGAAGGCATATTCGTGCGGCTAGATTCTGATCAACATAGTTACCAAATGCTCCACTGTCGATATACGCCTCCAAGGCGTGTACCCTTGATGGTTGCTGAGGGTGGACTATAAGTACCGGAATGACTAGGTCTGAGGTCTGAACTGCTTTCTTTATTTTGCTCAACAAGGGGAGTTTTCCAGAGCCGAAGCCTGGTCTTGCTCGTTATCATTATTGTCCGTGGCGCCTACAGTTTTCTTGGGGGGGGGGGGGTTGGTTTCGTTGGGCAATCTCGCAGATAGTGTCCAGCCTTGCCACAATATAAACAAAGCTGTTGCTGCCTCCTTTTTTCCCTCTCTGCCTTAGATATGGGGGCCCGTAACCGCCCGATTTGCATGGGTTCAGCCGCTTCATGGGCCTTGACTGGGTTATCCCTGGTTCGCATGTAGACTGTTCTCCCTTCCGTTCTCGTGCAATCTAATTTCCGGTCTTGTAATCTACGATCCAGTTGCAACGTCAGATGAATGTACTCTGTACAACCTTCAGGAGGATTAACCACTTGGGCTAGCACATCCTTTAATTCCCCACACAGTCCTCGATAGAATAATGTAGTTCTCTTTTCTTCGGGCCAGTTGGTTTGTGCAATGAGGCGATTAAAGGTGGCTATATATGTCAATAATTCCTGATTTCCCTGTCTTGGAGACAATAGTTCGTTATCCAGAGCTTGCCCTTGGGAGTGCCTCGCAAATAGCTTTTCCATTTCCTGTTGGAACTCCCCAAAGTTGTGGAGTACTGGGTCATCTTGATCGACCAATGGTATTCACCAATCTGCAACACTGCCTCCTAAATACGAAAGTACGAAGACCACTCTGGAGCTGTCGTTCGGGAAAGCCCCTGGGCGGCAAATAAAGTGCAGGCGACACTGATTTATAACTATCGCATATTTGTTGAGGTCGCCGGTAAACAGTTCGAGTGGAGCCAACGGTACAGCCCCTGGGAGCACCACTTGCACTGGTGTTGATGGTGGCAAAGGGGTTGGGGCGACTCCAGGTAACTGGACTTGTCCCGCATGTGTTTGAAGTACCTGCCTTGCCAGTTTGTCGGTTCTTTCTCGTGCAACAATAAGATCCCTTCTTAAGGAATGAGTCTCTTGTCTGGAGGCATGTACTTCAGCTCGTAGTTCCCCCAACAATTGGGCCAGCTGGTCAGTCTCCGAATCATACATAACGCCCAGGCAGAGATTCGGAGAGGCTTTGCGTTCTGTTATGTTCACCTGGTCTCCGCGGGCTGTTGGGGCGTGGTTGGAGCCCTCCCTGGACCTGGCTTCCGTGGATCAGCTCTCTCCCCCAGCCACTGCGTTATCGAGCACCCCGGATACTGGTTCTGCTCCTGAGAGAGGATGAGAGATGGTGAAAATGGTGTGGTGACGTCGGGATTCCCCTCAACCCTTTCTTGCCAGCAGGTTGTGAGCAAGAGTTTGCCCATGCAGGCTCACCTGTTTTAATTGAAGGATGAACTCTCCGTCCTGCTTTCTTCGAGCAGGGGCACTGTAGATGGACCTAGTTGCGTCACTGGTCCATGGCGTGAAGGTCCAGACCGGCTGCGACCATTCCGTCTTGAAGGGAAGTTTTGTAACTATGATTATGGTTCGTATTGCTTGTGTTAATTATTGTCTGTAACCCTATATTGTCCTTTCTCGCGTGTGATGACAAGGTCTACTCCGAAGGAGCTACCAGAGGTAGGTGGCCTCCACTTGAAGCTTGCTGCTTATAGTATGGAAGTCTAGGCAAGAGCTAACCTTGAGTTTCCTTTCCCTTTGCAGGTGCAGCTGATCAGTTGTTAATGGGCGGTTTCGGAATTCCTAAAGGCGACCGGAGATGAAGATCCTCGGAGATGGTATGTCGGAAGAAGATCCCGTGTTGATGGAAGTTCGGGACTGGTAAGGATGCCGGGCGGCACCCGTGAGGGGCTACAGATCCAGGTAAGATATGCGCATGGCTACAGGAGGGAAGAGATGGCAGTGCTTCCAGCGATGGAACGGCTGACTCAGGTAAGATGCGCGTGTAGCTGCAGAAGTGAAGCGATGGTATGGCTGACTCGAGGTAAGAAGCTGTAGGGTTCCGGAGGCTGAGGATACACGTGCTGAAACAGGTAATGTCTTCTGAATGGCAGTAAGCGTTACACTGCTCTAGCAGACTAACGTGAAGTGCCAGCATGCGGGTGGGGACGACTTATATAGCCTGGCCCCATCCACTCCCTTTAGGCCCTCCCCAGAGGCCCCACCTTGTCACTCCTCCTGCCTTCTGCACGTGCCTTTCATGCATTGCTAGGGCTCTGCCCTGTCCAAATGCGCATGCCTTCAACAGTCTATGTGAAAAGCACACTTTATTATGAGCTTGGTGCCAAAGGCGTCAAGACTGGGTCCATTGGGACCCTGCAGGATGTGAAGTAACTGGCCGATGACCAGTAGCCATGACATTGGGCTAACTATAGAGGGTCTAAGAAATTGTACGAGAAAGATACTGGACAGCTGCATGGAAGTAGGTTTAAGATTGTTCCAGGTGATTTGGTAAGAATAAAGAAAGGGTGTGTGGTGAGAAAGGGAGAATCTAAATATTCTGACCCAGTAAGGGTCACATAGGTGTTTGGATGTGCAGTCAAAATTCAGGATGGTACTGTTTGGAATGCGGCCTAAAAATTACGAGCAGCGAATGAGCCTTTAAAAGACGTGTGGCTTGTGTAACTAAAGGGTTTCCTAATAGACTTGGCCGAGTTTTTGTACCTGGCATGAAAGGAAGCCAAGTCTATTTAAAAAGGTGTGTTAAATATCAATCTAATTCATGAGCAATCACAAATCGACTAAGATAAACATATTCAAATATAAAAAAGACATCAAGTCAGTAGTTAATGCAGATTCCAGTACCTCAGTGCTAACGAAGGAAATCCATAATTCTTATGTACTAATTCACCTCAATAATTGAAATGACAAGACTTCAATATAACTGATGTTTTAAAAACACCAAACCATACATTCCCTATATTTCCCCTCGCAGTATTGGAAAACAAGTGATCTAACTCGGAATGTCTGAAACCGATGATGAGATATAATCCTAGGTTATAGTGGCCTCTATGGTCATTCAACATTTGTTCATTGACGTTTAGTTAGAGCAGGTAAGTCAGGTTGAGGAGCCTTGAAAGAGCACTAGCTAAAAGCCACCTTTTGCACAATGCTGATGCTGAGCCCTGTGTCTCCGCGTCCCATTTTAATCCCTCGTTAGCTCAAGTGCAACTTCTATCCCTTTCCTGAACAAGCTATCCTGTACTCGCCCATATATGACTGAACACTGCTGGGAGTCCTGGAGAAGGTTTACAGGAAACGTTGATGTCGCTGAAACATTGACCCTTTTGACAGTGGCAACCAATGAACTGCATCTCATGCACAATGTTGTTCCACATTTAGCGAGGAACAAGCAAGATTATTGGATGTTTAATAGAAGACCGTGACCACAGTCTGCACGGAAGAAGACCGTGACCACAGTCTGCACGAAAGAAGACCGTGACCACAGTCTGCACGAGTGGAGTTCGAGTGTAGAAGGCCATTAGGAATAAAGGTTTTTCTGGAGCCTGCATGTACAGTTGAATGAAAGGTGGTTCCTAACTCAGTAGATTACTGTACGCATTTTCATAGACCTTCAGACCACGAGTATTTAGTTACTGAGAATGTATTTTGTTCTTTTGCACATTCAGTCGCTATAAACTTATCATCCGGGTGAACCGCCTTTCCCAACCAGACCCTAGATAAGTGATTCATACTAGCAACGTTTAATCTGTGTATGCATCTCTTCTATTGCAATTACCTATACATTGCAGTGGCCTGGTCCGATATTTAAGAGTTGCCGACCACGTTCCTACGACATATCCCAGACTTGCTCCCCTCTTAGAGGCTCCGCCAATGGCAGCTTAGCACTTGGGAAACTGCATCATATTTGGTCTCATGTCCATTTGGAACATAAACCAAAAACAATAACACCATTATATGCGACCCCTTCACCCCCAAACTTTAAAAGGAAGTGAGATCTATTTAGACGTACCTTGAGGAAAACTTTAAGTGAAACAAAAAGCATACGAGATTCTTAGATTTATAAGTAGCGACAGATTTAACAATCGGAAGAGGGACAAATGTCCCCAGGCACCCACTCTGCTCTGCCTCGCTCTCCTCAACAACAAACCGCCAGGGCTGCGCAGGTCCAACCAGTGCGGTCTTATCTTTTTGACATGTCTCAGCAGCAGACAATTTGCAGTTGGAAGTAACTGGCCGTGACCATTGTTGTAGTACTTTTTTCTTCGAATTGTATAAGGTTCTAATAGGCTAGTTAAACGTCATTTGAAACGATGGTGGTACAGAACAAGTTGTAAGCCATGTGAACCAATGGCCTTGTTGTGCATTGTGTTTCACTTTGTTTCTGACGGAAACGTGTTGCAATCTCTCATTAATTTGCATGCTGGAACTTGTATGCTTAAATTCAGGAAGGGGGAAAATAAACCTACAATTATAGGAAATCATTTTGAAACTCCTGCAGAGTGGAAAAAGTGCTGGTATAAGCGTTTACCGCCACTTTTTCCCCCCATGGGAGTTAGTATGATTTAGCAGGTGAACTTGGAGAGCAGAGTGGACTTAACACATTCCCCTGCTCTTCCAGGTCCGCCCACCAAAACCGCTTGGTTTTCGGACTGCATGTTTTTCTATGCTGTTGGGAAAAAACTACTTTCAGCTGCACCTCCTCTGGGATATTCTACCTTTCCTCTTCTTCTCCCAGAAGCTCAACGTCTCCAGAGCCCTAGTTCTCCCTAGGCTGGACTACTGCAAAAGCCTCTTCCTCAATCTGCCTCTTTCCTCCCTTCGCCCCTTTTAACTGATCCAGAATAGGACTGTGAGACTTATCCCTGACCTCAAGCCCAGCGACCGCATCTCTCCAGCCCTAAAATCTCTCCACTGGCTCCCGGTGACCGCAAGGATCAAGTTCAAGACCTTTTGCATCATCCACAAGGCTGTCTGGGCCGGGACCTCTCTACATCCAGCTTTCCCTACCTAAATACCTCCCAACCAGAGTCCTTTGGTCCTCTGGCTCCAACTCTCTGCTAGTCAAACATTTCTCCAAGCAGAGAGTGGGAGCTAGGTCCCTCTCGTTGGCTGGTTCCCCCTGCTGGAACTGCCTCCCTGCACCCCTCAGACTTGAGCCGGATCTTCTTAAGTTTGGGAAACTTCTCAAGACTTTCCTTTTCGCCTCTTCCCCCTCCGGTGCTAACACTCCCTCTGCCGGCCGCTGCTGCGACTGAGGCCTTGTCCCTTCAGAGTCATACAGGGGCCAGACCATCCCGTACCAGTTCCCCTTGCAATTTCCCTTGCTAGCACTTGCCTTCGGGCTCCCTTAACCGGAGTAGCCCAACCTGGTCCTCCCTGTCCACCTCAGTCATCCTCCCTGTCCACCTCTTCCCCTTGCACTTGCCGCCTTGGCCTGCCTAGCACTTGCCCGCCCCCACCCTTGGGGCACCCCACTCCCGAACTTCTCGCTCTACCTCCTCCCCTTGCACTTACCACCTTGTCGTGCACTTGCACAGTAGGATTGTCACAAGGCCAATATAACTGTTTTTTGTTCTTATTTTATGGTTCCCAAGCGGCTGCCCTCCTGGCCCCCACCCTCCAATCTTGTCTTGTGGCGCCTGGAAAGACTTCAGTATCAGTGCCATACAAATGTCCAATAAATAAATAAAATGCAGGCAGAGTGCAAAGGAATCTATTGTAGATGGCTCCTGCAATCGTTATTGAGGTATTTACACTTTTCCAGACATATCATGGTGAATTGGCTATGGTTTACTATTTACTTTTCCACTACGTGGAGGAAACAATTAAAATTGCATAGAGGGGCCCTTTTGTGGAAAAATGCAAACCAAAGCTGTCACATGCATGCAAATTAGGATTCAAAATCAAATCAAACTAACCCCATGCTCTTTTTGATCAACATAGTTCCACAATGATGTATATGTCATCAGCCTGTTTTATCATGTAAACTCGTGTATAAAATGGAGTACTAGTAACACATTTGTACCAACTGAGCTGGGAAGATATTTGACCAAGAACCTACAGACAAGGCTCAAATTCTGGCTTCATCACTTAACCAACGTGTGTGGTTGTGAGGAATTGCCATCTGCACAGGGTGTAAAGCCCTGACTTTTTTGATTTGTATTCATTAATAAAAAATGCTGCAGGTAATTTCATCTCAGAAAGGGTGATCTGCCAACCAGACCCCCCTTTCATAAGCTCCATGCCGAAAGCATAGTGTACACCTTTGCGCTGATGAAGCAATCATCGCCAGGACCTGCTCTCCAGTGCCACAGAGCATGCCCAGAGGTCACAGGCACCCATTTGACAGCTTCTGTGACAGCCAAGTAACTTCAGCACCGAGGCTGCATTTAAAGTCTGCACCTCTGTTTCAAATCCACATAGTCATGAGCAATTAATATTCTGGTGGCAGTTTAACATTTAAACATAAAGACATACCTGAATGTAGGGTATTGGGGATAGTAATTCGCATAACTATAAAATGTCACATCTGCTTACTATCCTACATGTGTCGGCATTGTGTGCCCAGGCCAGATATGGAAGGATTGTGTATTCTTGTTAGACAGCCTGGCCCTGTCAGCCTGCAGGGAAAAAGACTGAATGGATGGGCCTCTCCTTAGATCCTTTGTGAGTGCTGTGAGTCCTCTCGGAAGGAGCTGCCCTGGGAAACCGCAATCAAAGGGAACACCCACCCCAATAGGACTTGCCTTGTACCAGGGTGCTGAACATCAAAAGGGCCTTTAATTATTTGGTAATTCCATCTGTTCCTAGAGCTGCACATTTGTTCTAGGTTTGTACTGTTATTGCATGTATGTTGAATAAAAGGTGCATAACTTGTATTCTTATGGCATGATCACTGGGGATCCATCTCTCAGGCTCTTTTGTAGAGGTCTGCGGTGTACAGTTTGTTTTTCATGCTGCTGCAATACTCCATACCGTGAAGGGAGGTGTGAATGGAAGATTTAAGGGTGTAGTGGTTGGACTTCCATCCTCTAGGTGCATCATTAAGGTCTACCAGAAAGGCACTGTTGCTCTCAGCCCAATCTCCTCCTTCTTGATAGGCGTCTTCCGTCTCATCAACTTCCTCCCTTCTCCTGCCCCCAAAGCCACTTTGTCACCACTGATGGGTGTACCACATACCTGTACCCATCCTCGGAAGACCATCAAAGGTGGCAACCAGCTTCACTTAGCTACCCTCAACTCTCGCTCTGCTGTTAAACACTCCTCTGAGATCTGTCACCTCCTTGAAGACTTTGACACCCTCGCGCTCACTGAGACCTGGTTCACTGCCAGCTCTGTCACTGTTTTTTACACACTCCTCCCAGAGGGCTACAAGATCCTCTCTAAGCCCAGGCCTAGCCGGCCTGGAGGCGGAGTTGCCCTGATCTTCCCTGAATGGGTCACTGCTCTATCATACCCACTCAGTCCGACTCTTCCATCAAATGTCTCGTCTGCAGATGTGATGTCTTTCCTGTCCTCTCACTACCCACCATCTACAGGACTCCTGATCCGGTCTCCCTCTTTCTTTCGGAGTGGTCTGACCTCACCTCTTCTCTGCTCTTCTGGCATCTACCTCCACGCTTCCATTCATCAGAGACTTTAATATTCACCATGACTCTCCTGATTTGGCCACTGGCTTCTTCTGCAGTCTCTGTGACTCTTTTCCTCACCATTCTTCCCTCCGGTCCGACGCACTCAGCTGGACATACATTGGATGCTCTCATCTGACCTAATTTTCAACCCTCTCACCACACCTCTCCTGTCCTCTCACACGGATATCTTGGGTCCCCCGGCTAAGCATCTGCCCGCAATGCCAGTCTCTTTCTCTGCTATTCGACCGAAGAAGTGAGTTTCAGTTGCTGCTTTTGCCACCACTTTGATTCCCTCTCCCACTCCAGCCACAGACTCTTGCATAGACACAGCCCTTGCTAACCTTCACCGCTCCAACTCCAACACTTTGGACATCCGTGCCTATGTCATGAGGATCCGCATTAAGCCTGCCTCCAAGCGCATCTCAGAAACGGAAGTGCAGAGTTGCTGAGCAGAAGTGGCAGGCTTCTAGCACATCCGCTGACAGACTGACCTGCCGCCTGCTCCAAAGGCAATAGAGACTCTCCATCCGCACGAAAAAAAGGGCCCATATCCAATCCTGCATTCTTGGGCCACTAACAACACATCCAAACTGTTCAAAATCTGCAAGGAATTCAAAAATCCCACTGCAGTCTTCACTTCTCCTCTGCCATCCCTGGCCACTGCACTGGACTGGCCTCCCACTTCACAACTAAAACTCAAGACATCCTGACCTCACTCTCCACTACTCCCCTCCCTCGTCCCTCACCTGCTCCCACATCTCCCTTGATCCCCCCACACACCTTCCCACCTACTCTCCTCCTTCTCGTCCATAGCACCGGATGAGGTCTCTAAACAAGTCCCCTCTATGAAAGGCTCCTCCAAACAGGTGCTCCCCTGCAGGGCCGGTCTTACACCAGATTGCACCCCAGGCGGGAAGCATCGTTGGCGCCACCCACCCACATTCTGACCCCTAAAAATGACAAGTAAAAAATGTGTAACAAATAAAATAGGGCACTTCATTAAAAACCAGATAGAAATACAAATGCAATAGAAAATGCATACACGAGACACTAGGTGACAGTCTTAGAATGTTACCTGTATTATGTGTTCAAAAAGCAACTTTTCTTGACTTTGCCCTTGTGAATTGAAGCACAGCGTCGGATACCAGCGCTTTGAGATCATACCAATGATACATAAGGCACTATACAAATGCCAAGTAACATAACATAATATAATATTTCATTAAATTGGCTTTGCATAACCACCCAAATTGCACAGGACGAATGGCATTTTCTTTTTCATAAAATCAACACACACAAAACCAAGAGAGGATATGTTCTTCTAATAGTGTTTTTGAAAACGTTACAAGGTGTGCCTGTTTTAAACTCTAAGAACCAATACAAATGTTTTCCCAGGAACTTGCGGTACCAAAATGGGACATTTCACCTTTAGCTGTTTATTTTTCATCAGGTTATATAATGCAGTGTGGTGAAGTGTCCGGCCTACACACCTGATGACTGTGGTCCGATCCCCACGGTCGGCTTTAATGCATAAATTCAAAGAGGATATTCAAGGGTTCTCATTTTAGCTGGGGGGGGGGGACTGAGTCTACCCTCTGAAAAAAGTGGGTGGACTCTGTCCCCCCGCGTGTACCCTCGACTTCAGCCCTGCTACTCTCAGTCCATGTTCTAGAGTGCCCTGTTCCATGGATGCAAGCAGTAGTCCTCAGCCACTACTCATTACTGGTTCAATTTAAGGTTGCCTTTTCAAAAAACAAATGAATAACCCTAAAGTTGCACTCCTGTTCCTGGGGACCTGCACATGTTTGCAATTTCCGAACTCTAACACATTTCAAAACATTCAGCAAAGCTATTGCGTTCATAGGTCAGGCGGCATTGCAGTGATGGTCTCTGAAATGCAAGCTTACCACGTTCATGGGTTAGAACTCCTGGTGCTGCGCTTAGAGGCTGGTCCCTGGTATGTAGTGCAATATAAAAGTTCACTTAACTGACACAAACAGCTTGTCACTGTTGATGCAAACCACCTAGAAACCCACAGACAGACACATAGCTGCTTAGTTTACCTAGGAAGGCATCAGCAAAGTTAGCTTGCATTTTCCCTCTCCCCCACCTCTCTCTTGCATATCGGTCACTGCACCTGTATTCAATGCAAATGACAACCGCGTGTGGTATACATTTTAATCACATAAAAATCCATGGGATGCGTGGATGCAATTACACACTGTATTCCTTGCCACCCCTTTTCTGTCTACCCTCTCCCTACCTCCCCTTGTCATTTCCTTCTGCTCATTAGTTCCTTCCTCCGCTGTCGCCCTTTCCCCTTGTTCGCGCCCTCCGCTTTCACCCACTCTCCCTTAACCCCATTGGGCCATTTACCTACCCTGATTTCTTCGCGTCCCCCAGTCCCCGTGATGATCTCTCTTCTGTTCACTTCAGCCCCCACCCATTTTCCCTCGTCCTTTCACTTCTTATTTCCTCACCCTTCTGTTCCCCCCTCTACTTATCCTGTTGCACCCCCCCTTACGTTGTCCTCCTTCGATTTTCTCTAATCCCTTTCTCTCACTTTGTTCTCCAGCCTTTCCTTCCATTCCTATTGCTCTTCCCCTCCCTCTCCCCTTGTATCCCCTTTATCTCCCCTCCCTCCACTCCCTGTCTCCCCCTCACCGCCCCTCCCCTGTTTGCCTGCTTCTGCTGAGTGGCGGGGTGTTATAGAGAGCCGAGGACTCCCTGACATCACAGATCCAGGAAGAGGCACTCCTGCTCCTGGTTTAAAAGCAGAAGAGACCCAACTCTCGTCAGCAGCAGCAGTCCCAGGCTCTCTCGCGGTTCACAGGGCTGCCCCCGCGCCGTGCTGTCCCTGCTTCTCCCATACTGTCAGGGTACATGGGATGGAAACAGGACGTAGGGGAGTGATGAAAGGAGAGAGCGGGTGGAAGGGTCTGTGCGCCAGTGAGAGGCTGCAGTGTCCATGCTGGGTGTGTGTGTTGCAGCAGTCTACTTCTCACACACATGCTGCAGCAGTCTGTCTACATGGGATGGAAGCAAAACCCTCCACAGCCTGGGGCAGGGGGTGCATTCTACCTTATCTGGGTGCAGACAGTTGAATCCATGGTCTCGTACCATTGCTCCACCACTCCGGGTATACGGGATGGATAATGGAAGCAGGACCCGTGGCACTGCAGCGGGTAGAGATGGCCAGAGTGCGTTAAAGAAAGGCTGGCTTTGTACTTGGCCGGGCTTTCACATGCGTATAAGGGATGCAAGCAGGATTCCCATAGCTTTGTAGTGCGTGGAGGGGAGTGTACGCAACTGGGGGCCAGCTGGGGGAGGATGGGGGGGAAACTGTATGCACCTGTGTCTGCGCAGGGCACAGTTCAGCACTCATAGAAAAGACCTAGAAACCTGGGTATCTGGCACGGAAGCAGGATCCCCTCGAACAAGTAGATTAGTGGTGGTTCTTGTGCATCACTGCAGGAGGTTGTCTTTGTGCCTCTTGAGCCTCGGTAGCCAGCAGCAGAGTGTATATATGTATCGCAAGCCCAGGACTCTCACACGTGCCCCTGCATCTATTCTAGATTATAAGAAATGAAAGTGTGACCGTTTGGTGGTATTGCGGTGTGAGTCCCACTAAGGGGAAGGGAGCTGTGGGCAGCCCTCACTGCTGTGTTCTGCAATGTGAATATAGATGGCTTCTTGCAGTTCACGTCAGATCTTACTCTTCATTCAATACCTAGGTGCTACCTAGGCTCCTTCCCTTTCGGCATCACATCACATCATATCATGCCACATATTGTTAACCCTCCTTAGCTCGCATGATACCCTCAACGGCATGTACAGTGCTCTGTTTGCGATATATAAATCCCCAATAAGAATAGGGGTTCTGTGTCAACTAGCCACCCAGTGCTAGACGAGGAACCGTAGACTAAATCAACTCTGGGGAACGGAAGGGGATATGGGGATCCTTGGAAGATACGCTGCACCAATGTCTACTACTCGCTGGGTGTGTGTAGGACTCTTTTTTGGATATGTAGTTGAATATACTGCAGCTCGGGCTACGTCTGTGCTAATGGCACCACGAGTGGCCGGGAATTTTTAGTGTAGATGAAAAAATGCAGGTGAATTTGGCCTCCGCCATATACCTGCTCGACTTGCATGTTTTTCCAGAGGCGTTCTGGTCAGTGCAAGGAATGTTTATTGTTGAGAGGTCTTCATGTGTGTGGTTTTAAAGTAGTAATCTGTGAACATTTTAGTTATGATTTGTTATTTACATAGCGATTATACCTGAATGCTGTTCATAGAACATAGTTAAAATACATCACCGTCCTCCCAACCGAAGTTGGTATTTATCTACCTCAAACGGATGACACGGTGAGGTGGCCTTGCCGGGATTCGAACCTTGCTACCTGTGGATCACACACAGATTGCAGCAGCAAGGGCTGAAGCCACCGAGCTATATTACCAGCTTTTAAATGATCACGTAATCCAAAACATTTATCTGAATTGATTGTTGGAAGAATAGATACTTGGCGTACCTCCGATGCCGGGACTAGTATTGGTTTGCTTTAGGCAAGGGCACTTCTTATTGGTTGATTTTCCTTCCAGATTTGCTTCTAAAACTACTTTGCATTCGTAAGGTCTTGGCTGATGCACGTTTCGTGCCTGAAATGTGCTTTTTCAAGTGCAAAGCCTAGGGTAAAAAACAAGCTTTGTAAGACTGCTGCTGGAGGGGCATGGTTGCATGATGATGACAAGTTATTGCCTGACTAAATTGGACATGTTTTTTTTCCAAAGAGAACATGAGCCACAGCCAGCCGTCCCTCTTCAGCACAGCGCCTGGGCCTTCCAGCATCACCTGCCCTGACAGGAACTTTTCATTCATAGAACCAGAGGGGTAGCAAGAGCTGGGATGAACACTGCGGCGATGAGAAACATCCTCGGAGTGGAAACGGAACGAGACCCCGAGCTGAGAAAAGAGAGGAGTCCACAAGGGGATGAGAGGCGCCGAAGATGAAGTTCTTAGATCTGGCGAGAGTCGAGACACAAGCTGACCCTGCTGCAAACTAAGCAGAAGACCCCCGAGCGGGAAGAGGCTGCCGCAGACTTCCTATCACTGAAAGCGCAGAGCCTGGGCCCGAAATAGTTCCCTGCTGCACCACCTGACCAACGCACTTCAAGCCGTGAAGAAACTCGGCACGCTCTCAAATGAGAGATTTCAGCACAGAGGGAGATGGCAGGCAATGCATACTGGGGAAATCCGGAGGCAGGCGAAACACCCAGGCAAGTAGACCTTCATTTGTATTAACGTATTTGTAGTAAGCAGGAGGGCGCAGTCTGTCCCTGCAATGCTCAGACATGCACCACCTCTCTGCCTCCTGCAATGCACCCACCTCTCCGCCCAGGCTGTCCCTGCAATACTCTGCAATCATGCATCCCCCTGTCCTCCTCCCGTTGCCCCCCCTTTTCTTCACCACCATATTTCTGGTTATAATCCTGCCCTGCTCGCCCTCCCTCCAGTCTCCCATGCCACTTTCCAGCTCTGCTCGTGCCCCCGCCCCTATCCCTGCCATTTTGTTCAATGGGACCGGGCCCAGCACTTAAGTTCATGGCATGCCATCACGAATTGATAACGGGGCGACGGGCCTGCCCCGCCGCACTGCCCACTGCCCAAGGTGTTATCCGAAACGGGGGCAGAAACACTGGAAGAACTCGGCTTCGATGTAGCCAGACATAATCACGCTGCACGCATACATGAAACTGTCAACTTGTGTGTCCACACGGCGGCACATGTATGGTGTGTTTGCACATCTTGTCCATGTTAAGTATCTTGGTGGCCCACCAAGATACGTAACATGGACAAGATGTGCAAGCACGCCATACATGTGCCGACACACACACACACTTGAAGTTGACAGTTTCATGTATTATGCGTTGCAGGATTGTGTGGTCTCAGGCATGTTGTTCCATGTATGCAGCAGCAGCACCCTGTACCTGTGTCTCGTGGCTCGGTGCTGCTGCTGCTCACAAGGAATCGGGATGGGATGCGCCTGTTGCTGCATCAACATCTAAAATGTTGCATAGTCGCCCTCGCCCCCAAACACAGTACATTTGACTTACCTGATATTGTGCTATGCATGATGCATGCCTCCTCTCCACTCGCTCCTGTTTTCCAAATGGTGGGGGCCGATGCCAGCCAGGCCAGCCCCAATCATCAAGCTATCAGTGCGCATGCGCACATAGCCTGCTGAGGGCACGCTGCACGTGTGCCCATGGGCCTGGCTTGCGCCAGCGCCACCGGGGCCCGGCCGGGGGGGAAGTGAAAAAGCAACAACCATGTTGTCAATTGCTGCTGCCCTGCCCTGCCTGAGGGCAAAGGCTGCAGCCTGAAGCAGTGCTCACTGCTCTTCCTTTGATGCACGGTGACGGGCATCAAAATCAAGGCCTAGCTGGTGTGTGGCCAGCCTGGCCTGGCTTGCACTGATGCAGAGCACCGCCGTGCGGCGCCACCTAGAGCCTGTCTTTGTGTCAGGCAGCCGCCTGAGCTGCCTGACACAAAGACCGGCCCTGCTCCCCTGCTCCTCCAGAACTATCAAGGACAACATTGCCTCCCTTACTCCAACCCTGGCAGATTTCTGTAATCACTCCTTTGCCACTGGCTCCTTCCCACTGCCCCTCAAGCACTCCCTTGTGGTGCACCCTCTCCTCAAAAAGCCTTCTGCCGACCCTTTCTGCCCAGCTAACTACCGCCATATTTCCATTACCCCCCTTCTTGAGAGATCCAGCTCAAGTCTGAGAGGGGAAAGGGAGGCCATTCCAGAGGGAAGCTCCTGCTGAAGAAAGAAATCTACCCCCTACTCTCTGCTTGGAGTAACATTTAACCTGCAGAGAATTAGAGCTAGAGGACAGATGGACCCTAGCAGGGAAGTATTTAGGGAGTGAATGCTGGTTGTAGTGTTGTCTCAATCCCCAGAAAGCCTTGTGGATGATTATGGGGGTTTTGAAAGTGATCCTTGCAGCCACCAGGAGAGCGTGTAGAGATTTTAGAGCTGGAGAGATGCGGTCCTTGGGCTTGAGGCCAGTCTTGCAGTCCTTTTCTGGATTAGTTGGAGAGGGCAGAGAGCAGAAAGAGAAAGCAGCTGTTGCAATAGCCCAACCTGGAGAAGACCAGAGCTATGGAGACACTACGGTTAGGAAAGGGAGGATGCCTCTGAGGAGTGTTGGGATGGAAATGAGCCTATCCGGCCCCCCCCCCAGGCGCTTTCAGGTAAGGCGAGCACCATATGAGGTGATCTAGTGTGTACGGGGGGAGTAACCTGCACTAGGTAAAGGCACTGTTGTGCCTACTGTGAATGCCTGGCACTAAAATAAAAGTAGCACCCGACTCCATTTTGTATTAGGCAAGCCTAATACCGTAGGAGTTTGTATAATTGTGCTGTTCATGATCCCAGCTCACCAGGTTCAATCTCAGAAACTAAATGGATCTGCAGAGCCCCGTTCCCACGGAAGTTCACTTCTCCCTTGCTTCTCCAGTGTTGCTAATATTTAGTATTTTTCAAAGGAATGTGCCCTGCAAGAGTGTGAGACAACACCAGGCTCTGCACTGCGCCCGTTCATCTCCACTAAACTGCCAGTAGGCCTCTAACCCCCACCCCGCCAGTCGGGAGCCAGCCCCACACCACTGACCCGTCCACCACACCTTTGCCATCCCCGATAAGCAAAGGACCCTCCCCACCCCCCGTTCCAACACAAATAAAGGGTCTGCAGAAGATCTAAGCTTTCACGGCTGTATTTCCTCAAGCATGAAAACACATCTCTTGTAACATGAGGTACAGGGAGTGATAAATTAAAGATCAAACCCTGGGTGGAGACCTTGAGTGTGGGAACTGCCGTATCAATGAAGCCCTAAATGTGTGGGTCAGCATGACTGTATTTTATCCTCCCTTTCCCCTGGCACCATAACCCGTGCCACCCAGGTGCCTGCCACAATGATATAGTAACCAGACTTGGCATGTTTAGTTTAGAATGAAACAATGTAGTAATGTGTGCCCTGACCTTTACCGCGAGGGTGAGCCCAGCTGACCCACGTGGATCCAGATCAACGGGAAAGAACCAACCAATTACAGCCTGGCATCCCCTATGGAGAAGGCCCATTTGTAGGGTGCCTCCAATCAGTGGCACCAATTAGTACTGTATGCAATGACATTTTTGAGGTATTTAAGCCCTTGTTTGTGGCAGGACGAGTCAGAGCGCTCTCGAGCAGCAGAGTCCTTTGCTGATATGTGTTCTGTATTATTAAACCTTGTTATCATTGCAACGCTGTCTCCTGGGCTATTTACCTAGCAGGTTTCTTTTTCTGGAGTGTGCATAAAAAGGGACTTGCCTTCATTTGGTGACCCTTGCAACGTGATTCCATCGTCCCCGTACTTGCCGAGGTATCCAGGTGGCCTCTCCAGAAGGGCCGAGCCCACCTACAGTGACCAGCCCCAAAATGCATACGCTGAGTGACCCCTTGAGGGTACCATCTTTGTAGAATTCCCTCCTGCTTGTTGTAGCAGTGTACAGCCCCAGGGAGAGGCCCAGGTCTGTTGTAGATCACCCACGAATGGAGGCTTTCGGAAGAACGCGAACACGTGAATATAGCCTGCAAGGGATAACAAAGTAAGGTGGGGGTGTAGAGCAGTGTAAAACGGGTGAACACATGGTGGATGAAAGTGAGTGTATTTTGATTTGTTGATTGTGGAAGTTTTTATGGCCATTTTTGTTCAGTTATTTTCTAAGGAATACTAAGGATGGGCAAAAAGGAATACGGGAGCCTCCCTGAGTAAGGGGAGAGGGAGGCGCCACATTGCACTGTCCTGACCAGTGCGAGAGATAAATACAAGAAGAAATATAGGAGCTCTGTATAATTAGAGAGCTCAAGAATAGTAGTGGTTGTTATTTTAGCGTGTTATTTTAGTTTATTTTGTTAGTGTATTTTTATGTGTACAGAGGAGGGCCAGGAGGGGCGGGTGTGACATGTGCGAGTGCATCATGGAAGCATGTAGGGAGTGAAGGAAGAAGCTCTAGTGGGGAATGTGGGAAGGGGGAAAAGTGAATTGATGTTGTTTTTTATGAAATTTTGTGACAGTATCCACTCTTAATAGAGACACGATTAAAGGGTGTACATTTTAATTGATGCTCTTAGATGTATCCCTGCTTTAATTGTGGTACAGCTGTACAAGCATAGCCCAGACACAAGATACTCACCGGATGCAAACATGGGGAAGGACACGCCCCTAGACCATATATGTAAAGCCCTACCCCTGTACTGTGAGAAAATCAGAAAATATCACAACCAATGGGTGACTGAGACTAAAGGGGAGAGAATGGCCCACTCCTGGCCTGAACGGGATCGTTTGACAGATGTGCCCTGGACCATATGTCCATGTACTTGACCGCAAAGTATAAGGGGAAACAATTACACAGTAGATGGGGAAATATTGGACCTCTGGAGAATGTTCGAAGAAACAGAAGACCTGACTGGAGGGACGACACCTTATAGTGACAAGAAGACGAGTACAGAGGGAGCAGGGGGAAAAGGGGAGACAAAAAAGGGGATATACCCGCTAGCAACACGGCCGGCAGAAGGGTACACCAACCCAACCTAAGTGTCGGGGGGGGGGGTTGGGAGGTACTATAATGGCCGCCCCAGTACAGCCACACCCTCACCGTACATCGAACCCCCGAGGTATCAACCCACACTGGGATAAGCACAAGAGACCTAGAGGTAGCTTTAGCATCGATCATGCACAGAATTGGCGAGGTTAAGGGCAGCCTGTGAAGCCACAAGAGTGGCAGAGGTTCCAATGTTGCCCACAGGAGCACACTAGCAGCCGCCCAGGGATGAATGGAAGTCCGGCGACTTGTCCCCATAATTACAGAACATGTAGAGCGGGACAGGGAGACCGACTGTTAGGGGTATGAGAATGTGGGGTCCCGTGGAGTGGACGAGGAGTATTGGAGTGACTTCAATGACACGGAAGAAGATACAGAGGGAGGAGCCGAACAAGCGCCCCTGACTTCACCGAGAGTAGAGAGTTTATGGGATGAAAGATTAAGGGAAAGGTTTGGCAGGATAGCACTAGCACGGAAAAGGGGAAGTGCAACTAAAAGCGGGAAAGGGAAGCCAAAAATGCAAATGCTGCTGATACACAAGTGGGCATCCCCACTATGTACCTTGGGCACAAATGGATACATATCTCCTCAAGGCACTCACAACGGGGGGCGGGGAAATGGATCTACGCATTCGAGAAAAACACAGGGTCATCCATAGCCATAGGGGACATCAAGAGCTTGTTAATAGCAGCAGTGGGAGACCAGGCAGAGACGGTGTGGATTAAAGCTGGATACCCAGGAGTAACGCTAAGTAACTATGCCCATGATGGAGCATCATTTAACAAGATTAGAGGGCGAGTATGGGACGCACTGCAACGCAAGTTTTCAGACACTCCAGACTTGCAATCAATAATGCAATGCACAATGGGGGATGAGGAAGACGCTGCGCAATATATTCCAGGCTTCAAGAGATGTAGAGAGCATAAACGGGGAGCACTTGGGATCAATCACCGTCCTTGTTTTATTTGATTGTGAAAGAGGGCTACCCAAGGGAGTGCGAAAGGTAGAGGAAGCAAAACTAGTCCAAAATAAACTTGTGAAGGTAGCAGTGGTATCAACAGTGCCGCCCCCGGAGCATACGGGAGAGGAAGGGTGTGTCTCCATTGCAACCCAGATGAGGATGGCAGCAGTGTGGGCTGACAACAGACAATGACGGTGGGGAGGAAACCAACACTTTTCGGGGCCCCAGTGCCAAGGAGGGCAACAGCGAGGACGAGGTGGGTTCCGAGGACAAAGTGGAGGGGGATTTGGAGGACAAGGACAAAGGGGTGACGGTCCAGGACAGTGCTGGTCGTGTGGGAGGTTGGGTCACATTTCGAGAGAATCTCGCAGCAGACAGGGAGGGAATTATAACTACAACCAACAGTATAGGTATCCCCACCCAGGTAGCCCCTATGGGCCCGCTCAGAGAATGTCATTGATTCTGTATGGGTTCACCAGGTCTATATGCAATTGCCACCCCAAAACCCCAGCCCTTCCCACCCACCACACCACCAGGGAGCCATGTAGCCACACCAGTCCCACCTCAACACACAGGTTACGTAGAACAGCCGCCTATTGGCAACTGTGCCAAACGGAGCAGCAGTCCCATATCAAGGAGCGACAGTGGTAGTGGGAAACCCTTTCTTGTTTCCCAGGACAGACATGTACCCCCACTAGTACAGCCCACAGAGAGCACGTGAGTGTCCCGTCCCGTCCTGTCAATGACCTTACATACAGAAGAGGAATTACTGGTGGGGGCAGATAGGGAATAAACAATTCATCTTCATGATGGACTCAGGAGTGGAGAAGTTGTGCATTAGTGAAGGTAACTTCCCCCTATTTGGAAAGACTCTCGATATGCAGGGATTCTCTGGGGCTGCATTAACGGTTCTGTACACAAAAGACTTAGACGTCAAGGTGGGAGGGAAGGTTGTACCTGCCCTTCTACTCAGAGAGCTCGCCTCTCAACTTGCTCGGTAGGCACCTGCTTAGCAAACTGAATGAGGATCTCGTTCACAGACCGAGGGATTGTCTGTGCCACACCTGGCATGTGCTCCTTACGAGCAATGCTGGTAATACATGTTGTGGCAAGCGAAGTGGCAGTGAGGGGTATCCCCGTTAATCTGGACATGTTTGTTTATGGCATCAGGGTGCTTGCACGAGCGGTCCCTCAGAGGACGAGAAAAGCGTGAAGGGTACCCACCAACTTCATTTTCCGACCGGTAGTGCTCACTGAGTTGGTTGCAGGCACAATCCTAACATTAGACCTAGAGGGCCTAGTGGTATCTGCTAAACAAATTGTATTACTGGGTACTGACCCCCACAGGGGCCGGTGGTGCACTGTGTTGTGTATCAATCCCAATGTGCCCCTGCAAGAATTGACTGGTGAGGATCTCTTTGAGAATGGCAATAATGATGGAGAAATCATCCTCAAAATTTGCATACCCTGTGATATAATGGTACAATAGAGGAAAGTGCCGAGCACCCACATGGCTGTTGTCAGCGGCCCATGCCTGTTCAGTGAGACAGATTTGCAATATGTCCCCACACATTTATGGACAACAAACCCACACGATGTAGGGATGTTGCAAGAAGAGACACCGGTAAACATAACAATCAAACCAGGAGCAATACTCACATGGGTCAAACAATACCCCCTGTCTAGGGAGGCAGAGGAAGGAATTCAGGAAACACTGCAGGCCCTGTTACACAAAGGGAACATAGTGCCCGCCACCTCAACATGCAATACGGCTATATACCCCATTAAAAAGGCAATGAGGGCAGTTGGAGGATGATTCAGGATTTAAGATTCCTTAATGACATTGTACAGAAAGAGTTTCCACTTGTTCCCAACACGGCATCCATTTTGTCTAGCATTCCCAAAGATGCTACCTGTTTCACGGTGGTTGATCTGTCGAAGGGACTCCATTGCACTATTGCAGTTACTAGCAAGTAAAGGTGACAAGGTGGACAGGGCAAAGGTCCAGTACTGTCTACTGGAAGTGCTCTACTTGGGACAATTCATATCCAAGGATGGTAAGCAGATAATTCCTGACAGGGCAGCTACAGTGCATGCCACTCACAATGAAAGACCTACAAAAATTCCTAGGGTTATGCAACTATTGCAGAGCATGGATCTTAGTCTACGCAGCATATACCCGACCAATCCTCCAAGGGCTCAAGACAACCCAAAAGGAGGGCAACAAAATCAAATGGACGGCCACAATGGTATCCAGTTTTAATGTCTTAAAAGGGGTGATTTCAACAGCTCCTGTCCTTGCCACCCCTGAACATTTTCTCCCACTCAAAACAGCATACTCATGACAGCAGTACTCGCATAGAAAAGTACAATGGGCCACAAACCACTAGCCTATTACAGTGGCACACTCGATTCTGTCATGCAGGGGCAGTTCGCCTGCGAACAAGCCTTTGCTGCTGCAGCCTTTGCCATTGAGAAAAGCTCCACAATTGTCATGGGGTGCTCAGTAACTTTATACATCGAGCACTCCACACTCACTCCACAAAGAGCATCATCATATGAAATAATACTGTGCCAGCCCCATAACCATGCAGTACGGTGCAGAACAGTAAATCCTGCCACTTGTCTCACTCAGCCATGCACGGCTGAGGACTTGCAACAGAATGATTGAGGGGGAGGGCGAAGATATCCCCAAAGCTAAAGCCAGCCCCCTAGAGGAGCGGGAAGTGCTCTTCGTTGATGGGTCAGCATCAATTGACCAGGAAATGGGAAAAAACATGTTGGGGTGGCAGTGGTGTGTCTAGAAGAGGGAGAATACGAAACACTGGTCATGAGAAGACTACTCAGCAATTATACTGCACAAGCAGCTGAACTGGTAGCGCTCATTGAAGCCTTGCAGGCATCAAAGGGGTCCTACGTTACCATCTATTCACACCCTGTCCATGTCACCACCATGGTGCATGCAGGCCTGTCATGCTGGAGAAGGAGGGGGATTCCAGAGAGCTGATGGCTCACCGGTACAGCATACAGCACTGCTTAACACATTGATTTCGGCCCTCACAGAGCCCTCCATGATGGTCATGAAATGCGCTGCACATACTTGGAACACAGATGAAATCTCATTGGGGAATGCTGCTACGGGCACAGCAGCGAAAACCACAGCATATCTCCCAGTACACCCCTCAACAGAATATGTTGTGACAATGGCAATCCCCAGACCAGACACAGACGCATACACATCCCTCCCTATCACACAAGTTACACCGATGGCGTTTAGGTTAATAGTTCCCCCTGCAAAGTTTTGTTTACCTACAAATGAGCAATCCTACACCAATGTGTGTAACCAGCAGGTGTTTAGGAATGAAAGACACGTTTTAGAAGATTATAGGCAATCTTCCCTCCCCAAACAAGAGAGGAAAACCATTTTGGCAAATTACACTTTTAAATGACAGGTGAGAATGGCTTTGTAAAATAATGCAAAAGGGTGCAAACATGCTTAAATGGAGAAAAGTTCGAAGGAAAGCAACACTAAACAGGTTCTAGCACACATGAGTTATAATACAAACAACAGTGCACACTTTAGATCAGAATGGGATGAAAGAAGCACTTTGAAATGGGCAAAAGACACATGTAACTTTGACTAAAATTGCAAATTTGCGGCAAACTTTTACTATGAGATATTGGAGGGAAACGGTCATATACACTGTTCTGCATTGTGGTTTTTAGTTGTGGATGTAGCTAAGGATCTTAGGTATCAGTGAGAGTTGAAATTATGTTTCTATCTTTAAAACTGAAGAAGTTATAGAGGTTTTAGTGAGACATTTTTGCAAAATAGGCTGCAAAAATGAAAACAGGTAATTGGTTTTAAAAATGACAGATGGGTTTTCTTATACTATATTAAGGACTATGAAAAAGAGGATGCCACACATGAAACGTCACAGCTACGTGGCCAGCGCAACCAGTCCATGGTGGATACTCGACTTCTGGGATTTACTTTAGTTATTCAAAATCACTAGGGAGTTATGGTTTTGTAACACAGGTGAGACAACTAGTGATACTAATGCCTGGTGTAAAACGATCCCTATGCAATACCAACATCACTAAAGATGCAATGTCAGTGGGAAGCGGCAAGCGCGCCAACATAAATATGATGCATATTGTGGTTTAGGATTGGATGTAGTGGAAGACATTAGCCATCCCGAACACTCGACAGTTGGTACGCCGACATGAGTGCAATGAGAAGGCGAACGACTAATGTGAGTTGCTATGTCTGTTCATTGATACTGCACGCATCTGGGGCACCCAAGGTCTTGGTACCACAAGAAGTACCCATAATAGAGAGACAATGCCTGATTCCTCTTGTACTATGTAGGATCAAAGGCACTTTCCAGGCACGCAACGTCCACCTACAACTCGTCGAACCAGACATCCTAAAATGCAAAATGAGTTCCACCAACCCCAAAGGTTTTAAGGAAGCGCACTTGGCAATACAAGGGGCAAAGTATACAGACAATAAATGGCAAGAGACAACTCTCATGTGTAAGGCAGAAGGACTTGTCGGATATCCAGAAAAAACACTAACCCTTGTAGAACAAGTATGCGCACAAATATGGACCGAGCATGTCGCAAAACTGACATGGATCACAGCAATTGAGAAGCTGGTGAAGGTGCACCAAGAAGAAAGCTAAGAACTATGTTTTTACAGCGAGGGAACTGTTTCAGTGTGATCAAACAGACGATGTAACAGAACCATACTTGTTCCAGATCTCCGAAAAGGCACTGTGGTCCTAATGGATTTCTACTATGTCTGCAGTCAGCTGGCATAATTGCACCTCCCACCATCTTGGAGGGGCTACTGTTCACTTGCAACACTGCACATAGCCCTACTAGTAGTAGCAGAAGAACACCTAAAGGGTGGACCCTTTCCTGATGAAGAACAGACAGTGCCCCTGATCATAGAAGTGCTGCCCAATATTCCACCTCCAGACTTCCGCATCCTCCCTGAAAAGGAACGTCATGATCAGCTGAGGAGAAACGGTCTTCAAATTATTTATCTAAAGACTCATCCGACCTGCTCGCACAGATACCAGATCTAAAAAGCTACTCTCCAAAGAAAGGATGTGCCCACTCTTAGAAGTCTCAGCACTAGCATCACCCACCTCCAACGACCCCAAAGAACTCGTAGCACTCTACGACACCACCATTAAAGAGATCATTGACACCATTGCCCCACTAGAAACAAAAAAAGCAAAAAAACTCTTCCACGCTAACTCATGGTTCAACCAAGAACTACGTGACCTTAAAACACTCAAAAGACAAGCACTCAAAAAATGGCAATCGCACCCCTCCACCCCCCTACGTGACTCATACTCAACTATTACCAAGCAATACAAAAATTCCATAGCCAAAGCCAAAGCTGACGCATACAACACTAGAATCGACAATGCCCAATCACATTCAAAAGAATTATTCGCGATTTTCAATGAACTAGTCACACCGCCAGCCTCCAAACACCAAACAATCAAAGATGAGAACTGGTGTAATGACATCCAAAAAGCTATGCTAGACAAAATTGACTTACTCCAAAAGAAAATCAAAGCCAACCTCGACAATCTACCAAAGTCTCCACACAAAACACAGACTGCCCCCAGCCCCAAGCACTCCCCCCAAAACAAACACAACAACAATTTTCCACCACCTTTCACTTTCAGAAATGTATCTACCTTTGAGGTCCTACGCATCATGAAACAAATAAAACCTTCACTCTGCAAAGGGGACATCTGCCCAGCAAACATAATCAAAGACTGCTCTGAACCCCTAGCCCACTTCATTGCTACCTTCATTAATGCCTCTTTCGCCACCGGCACAGTACCCTCTTCCCTCAAAGAAGCTTGGGTTCGCCCACTACTAAAAAAACCTACGCTAGACCCGGACTCACCCAACAACTACAGACCCATCACAACAGTGCCATTCCTGCTGAAAATCCTCGATAAGGCCGCATACCTACAGATACAAGTTTACCTTGAATCTCACAACATCCTAGGTAAGAGACAGTCTGGTTTCCGCCCACGCCATGGCACAGAGTCAGCACTACTCGACCTTAAGAACCAACTCCTAAAAAACATGGATAAAGGCAAATGCGCCATCCTCCTACTCCTTCACCCGTCAGCCGCGTTCGACTTAGTCGACCACAAAACACTAAGTACACATCTCACCAACACGGCCCACTTCTCATCCAATGCCACAGCTTGGATCTCATCCTTCCTGGAAGGCAGAGCTATGAGAGTTTACTCAGACCAAGCGTCAGCCACCCCCTCGCCAATCAACTGTGGAGTTCCACAAGGGTCTTGCACCTCCCCGACTCTCTACAACCTATTCACACTCCCACTATTCAACGACTTAGAAGAATTCGGCATAACGTTCACCAACTATGCCGACGACACTCAAATCCTTCTCCCACTAACTGGTGACTGAGCAAGACCTGAAAACCCTACAAAATACTTATGCCATCATTCAGGCATGGATGGCAGCCAATGGCCTCTGTCTCAACAGAGACAAGACAGAGATCCTACTAGTAGGCCCTAAAGAAACCCTCAACAAGCTAGACAAGAAATACAGTACTTTCCTCATCGAGAACTCAGTAATCTCCGTATCCCCAGCTGTAAAAACTCTGGGAGTATACCTAGACTCCACCCTGTCCATGGACAGACATGTCAGCTACATCGCCTCCTCAGCAGCCCTTACAACCAAGATAATCAATGCAGTAAAGCCCCACCTGTCCACCACAAACCGCCTCAACATCGCCAAAGCGACTATAGGCGTGAAACTAGACTACTGCAACGTCCTCCTGCTAGGTACCTCGGCCAAAAACGTTAACAGACTCCAGATTGCACAAAACAATGCCCTGAGAGCAGCCCTCAATATACCAAAGAGAGAACACATCTCCCTAGCAAGACAAAATGCCCATTGGCTCCCAGTTAAATAGCGCATTCAATTCAAGACTCTCACAATCACACATAGATGCATAGCCCAAACCGCCCCTAGCTACCTCAATGAACGGATACAACCAGTCCAATCACTCAGACCCAAAAGGGACCTATATGCCAACCAACTTACAATCCCTAACTTCACCAGAGTCAAAGCTGGCGGCTCGAGCTTCGAAGTCCTAGCGCCAAAAGCTTGGAACTCCCTTCCGCCCAAGTTAAGAGCGGAAACATCCCACACAGCCTTCAGAAAAGCCTTGAAAACCACTCTATTTAAGTGAAACCTAGTTTCCAATTGTATTGCATACAATATTGTCTGTAAATTACTACTGTATCATGGCTATGGTCCCTATGTAACCCTGGAACCACAGCCATTCCTGTAACCGATTTAACATGCCAAGTAAACCTTCTTGTAACAGCGCCACGATGCCCCAGGGCAGCTGCTGCGCTTTAAAAATGCAAATAAATAAATAAAATAAATAAATACAAGCTCTATAATTCTACAGAGACATTTTTTGCTTCCTTAATACCCAGCATCAAGACACAAGCCAATGCAAAATGGCTCCAGATAGCCCAGTGGGAACTGATCAAGCTGGCAAACAATACTGAACAGGGGTTCAATGTCATAAAAGTGGAACTAAGAGCCTTAAGACTAATGACCATGCAAAATAGGTTTGTGCTGGACCTCCTGACGGCTATGGAGGGTGGTGTATTCAAACCATCTGAAGATGCTGAAAATGGGACACTATAACACATCATCGCAGCAGTGCATGAACTAGGTGTGAAAATGAAAAAGGAAGCTGGGGTCCAGGAAGAAGACTCGTTCACCGCTGCCTTAAACTGGGTCCCATCAATACTTGGAACATTGATAAAAAAATGCTGGTCCCCATCTTCATGGTTGTCCTGGTGATCTTTTGCACGTGCCAATTGGCTCTCAGGTGTTGTGCCAAAGCTGTGCCTAATAGTGCCGTATTGGAAATAATAAGTTACCTTGTGATATAAAGGAAGTAGAGATACCAACTGACCAGAATGACCACCCGTTCACCACATTGTCCCAATCCTCATTGGTGATGTAGTTGATAACTTGTATCGCACAACCGTTGTTCCTCCCCCGGATCCCGAGAATTACCATGAAGTGTGGGTGGACCTGACCAGTGGGGGGGTGCATCTACATGACACGTACACCTGGGTAGTATGCACAGCAGGGAGAAAGTTTGCGGCATGTGTGTAGAGCAGGGATGCCAATTAAGGGAACTCCTGCAAGGGACGAAGCAGAAAGGCATGTAAATATGGTGGGGGATAATTTGTTACTGTAAAAGTAATGAAAGGGGGGAATGTTGGGATGGAAAGTAGCCTATCCCACCCCCTCAGCACGTTCAGGTAAGGCTAACCACATATGAGGTGATGTAGTGTATAAGGAGGGAGTAACCCGCACTAGTTAGAGGCACTGTAGCGCCTACTGTGAATGTGCGGCACTAGAACACACGTAGACTCGACTCCATTTTGTATTAGGCCCAAGACCGTAGGAGCTTGTATAATTGCACTGTTCATGAACCCAGCTCACCAGGCCCAATCTCAGAAAAACTAAATGGATCTGCCGATCCCTGTTCCCACAGAAGTTCAGTTCTCGCTTGCTCCTCCAGTGTTGCGAATATTTAGTATCTTCCAAAGGAATGCGCCCTGCAAGAGAGTGAGACAACACCAGGCGCTGCACTGCACCCATTCATCTCCACTAAACTGCCAGTAGGCCTCTAACCCCACCAGTATGGAGCCAGCCCCACACCGCTGACCTGTTCACCACACCTTTGCCGTCCCTAATAAGCAGATGACCCCCCTGTTCCAACACAAATGTAGGGTCCGCAGAAGACCTAAGCATGAGTAGCTGTATTTCCCCAAGCATGAAAACACATCGCTTGTAACACGAGGTACAAGGAGGGATAAATTAAAGCTCAAAACCACAGGTGGAGACCTTGAGTGCAGGAACTGCGGTATCAACGAAGCCCTGAATGTGTGGGTCAGCGTGACTATTTTATCTTCCCTTTTCCCTGGCACCATTTCCTGTGCCGCCCAGGGGCCTGCCACAATGATATAGTAACCAGGCTTAGCATGTTTGGTTTAGAATGAAACAATGTAGTAATGTGTGCCCTGACCTTCACCGCAAGTATATGCTCAGCTGACCCACGTGGATCCAGATCGACGGGAAAGAACCACCCAATTACAGCTTGGCATCCCCTATGGAGCCGGCCCATGTGTTGGGTGCCTCCAATCAGTGGCACCAATTAGTACTGTATGTAATGACGCTTTTCGGGTTTTTAAGCCCTTGTTTGTGGCAGAACGAGTCAAAGAGCTCTTGAGCAGCAGAGTCCTTTGCTGATATCTGTATTCTATATTATTAAACCTTGTTATCCTTGCAATGCTATATCCTGGCCTATTTCCCTAGCAGGTTGTCTTTATTCTGGAGTGTGCGTAAAAAGGGACTTGCCTTCAGTAGGTAGAGATGAAAGTGGGCCTTGTTAACAAGGTCTGCAATATGAGGAGAGAAGGGGAGAGAGGAATCAAAGATGACTCCCAGGTTTTTGAGGGTAGGGGGCCCAGGGATGGTGGCCAGAGATTAGGAGGGAAAGAAGGGGCAGGAGTACCAATGAGAAGGATCTCAGTCCTACTGTTATTTAGACAGAGATCATTAGCAGCGCACCATGCCTGAATATCAGTCGGTCAATTGCGAATGACAGGGGAAGGAAGGAAAGGAGGTAAAGGAGGGATGTTTTAAGGAAAGCTGTGTGTCATTGTCGTAACACTGGAAATGAGGAGAGACGGTGGAGATCAAGTGAGCAAGAGGGGCAAGGTAAATGTTGAAAAGCCACAGCGAGAGAATGGAGCCCTAAGGGAGGCCGTAGGTAGAGTGTGAGGTAGAGGAGAGGAAATGGCACATTTGAATCTGGGAGGGCTGATTCGAGAGGAAAGAGGTCAACCAAGCCAGGGCCCGGTTCATGATACCCAGAGTACCGCAGAGACGATTTAAGAGGGTAGCATGATTGACAGTATTGAAAGCAGAGGATAGATTCAGGAATCGAGGTTAGCGAGCAAATTATCCCGGGTGTTCCGTAGAGCAGTTTCCGTACCTCTGGCTCCTCTGATGCCAGATTGGTGGTCATGGAGGTAGCCAACAGTTTCAGTGTGGTGGGTTAGTTGGGAGATGGCCAACTTGACCAAGAGTTTGCCCAAGAAGGGGGTAATGGAGATCAGGTGGTAGTTAGGCAGGAAGGGTCTGCAGACATCTTTTTTAAGAGGGGGTGCACAAGCAAGTGCTTGAGAGGTTGTGGGAAGGAGCCAGTGGCAAAAGAGTGATTTCAGAACTTGGCCAAAGAGGGAGCGAGGGCAGCAAAATTGTTCTTGATAGTTCTGGGGGAGCAGGGAAGCACCTGTTTGGAGGAAACTTTCATAGAGCAAACAGTCTTGGTGACCTCATCAGGTGTTATGGGAGAGAAGGAGGAGAGTAGGAGGGGATAAAGAGGGGCCAAGAGAGGCTTGGGGATGGAGGGGGTGAAGAGGAGAGTGAGGACAGAATGTCCTGCGTTTTTTGTTGAAAAGTGGGAGGCCAAGGCCATGCAGAGGGCCTGGAAAGGGAGAGGAGAAGTAGAAACTGCAGTAGGATTAGCAAGTTCCTTACAGATTTTGAAATGTCAGCCATGTTGTTGGTGGCCCCCCGAGATGCGGGCTTGGAAAAAGACCCACTATTTGGACCGAAAGAAGAGTCTGCAGTGCCTTTGGAGCAAGCAGCAGGCAAGTTTGTCAGAGGATGTACGAGACGCCAGCCAGTTCCGTTCTGCAACTCTACACTTGCTTCTCAGCAAGGCTAGGTTGGAACCTTACCAACTGATGCATTTGGAGGCAGGCTTCATGCATATCCGCATGGCAGGGGCAAGAATGTCAAGGGTGTTGGAGATGGCAAGCTGAAAATTAGAAAGAGCTAACTCAGAATGAGAGTCGAGTGCAGAAGTAGGGGGAGGGATAAAAGCGGCGGCAAAGGAGGCTATGGACACTTGCTTCATGGGTCGGATGACTCAGAAGGAGGATGGCAATGAGGGTAGAGGCTTAGCCTTCCTTCTTCCGCTCCCCTGCTAATGCTTCCCTCTACCGTATTGACTAGCTGCCTGGTCCCTTCTGAATCCTACAGAGCGCCAGGCCCTCCTCGCCTAGTCTACCCCAGCACCCTGGTCTCCCTGAATTCCCCCCCAAACCTACACTTGCCCTTCTGGGCCCCCTTTCCCTGACTAGCATGTGGGGGTGTGCATCCCTACTGAGTTTGGTCCACCCCGTCCTCGCACTTAGTATGTGGACCTCACTCCCTGGCACTTGCATACATGGCTTCCCCTTAGCACCCACCTAGCCCCAGGGTCCCTTCTTCCCCTCCCCAGAACCCACCTTGCACTTCTATGCTTCCTCTCTCCCTGCACATCCCTTCCCACCCTAGCATTATCTCTTCCGCCCAGACCGGCACTCCTCCCTCTCCCCACTCCTCTCCCACTGCCCCCCAACTCCCCTCCCTGTCTGCACTTCTTGTTGCAGCACTTGCATGATCCGAATGACACAAGGCCTGGTAGGACCGTTATTGTATTGTTCTTCTATGTCCCCCCCTTCCCCCCCTTTTTGTTTTTTTGTCTTGTGGCGTTTTGAAACACCATTTGCTGTACAGGTGCCTTATACTCAATAAATAAATAAAATTGAAAAGAGTCAAAGGGTTTATGGAAGGAGACAAGGGAGTGGACTGGACAGGAGCTGAAGATTTTAGAAGATCTATGTAAGAGCGGATTATTGTGAGAGAGATGAGATGAGAGAATATAATTTCCCACATGAACAAATTGAGTGATCCTGGGCAAATCACTTTGTCAGAAAGACCTGGTGATGTGACCGGGCTGTTTCCAGCCAGAGTCCTACCCCTAAACGCACAACTCCAATATCAGAAGAAGCCAACTTAAATAACATAGAACAATTGTCCGTAAAGTTCATGGTTGTTGCAATTGTGACAAGCTCCACCTAGCGATAGGCCTCTGTCAATCTTGTTCACTGGGACCTTTGCCTTAAATCTGCCACTGTTTTTAAGGTCAAGTGATTTGCTCAGAATCACACAAATTCGGTCACACAGGGAAGCAGAGATTAGAACCCTCCTTGTTACACACTGTCACATAGTCGCACCTTGATACACATTGTATGGAAGTAGGTGTCTCGCGGGCTGGGAACAACGGTAGTCCCAGGCTTGGGGGGGGCCCGCGGCCTGACCAATGAGGACACTGGCGGATAGGGGCTGGCAGCTGGAATCTCCAGCCAATCATCAGGGTTTCTATTGTAACATTTTTCAGTTAGCAACTTCTAGGGACGATCCAAGTACACCACCGGATACAGAGGCCACCAATAATCATACGCTCTTTATGACCCTATACTGGACCTACCACTCTGGGAGCCAACCCGGAGTGGTGTTAGGTTCGGGGATGGATTTTTGGTAAGTGACGCTGAGTGTGAAGTCACAAGTGCACAAAAGTGGCCTGCGAGCCCAAAATCGATGAGATGTGCCTGGACTGGATTTTGTTCCATGTGTGTTATCCCTGCTCATTTGTTATAATAAAACAGCAGTAACCCTTTGCTCCTTGTGTGGACCTCAACTTCTTTGGGACATTGGAAGGAGTTGGGGCCTTCCGAGAGGTGGAGGTCCACGGACCCTAGGTACGGCTCTGCCGACTCCAGAAATTACCCTAACAAGTTGGAGGCACTGCTGAGATGCGCTTCTGAGACCCCAGCAAGACCGTTTGTGATGTCAGCTTGGCAAGGTGCGGCCTTCTCTGCCGTCAGACCTCGGAGTACTGCAGGACTCTCACGAAATTGCCACACCACCGGACAGCACAACCGGAGATTGGCCGTCAGGAGCCGACTTCAAAAATCAATCCCCCCGCGGTTGGCGAGTGTCCACACGCGGTCCAGAAGAGGCAAGATGAGCCAAGTGGGAGGGGGCCAGCAGCTGAGCAGCCCCTGCAGACTTGCACCTAAAGTAAGTGTGGTCCACACAACTAGCAATAACCTGTTGTACGGGTGGGGGGAGGATGCGTTACTAGGGTGGAGGGTGGTATAACATTGTCACAACGTTCGGTACCGAGGCAGTGGTTGGCGCCTGTATGAATATAGGGAACGGAGCGGAGGTAGTTCCTTCTTGTGCTGGTGAGCGTTTCGGGGGCCGGACATCGGGCTCCCATGCGACAGAAGGATTGTTGCGCCGATAGATCTGGACACTGAACACATGTGTAGGTGTGTGGGTTTCCTATGAATCCACGTTGTAGTTAGGTGAATAGATGTGGATTTCCTATTACTTGAGCGTTTTAGCTCGGTAAATAGATGTCGGATTCCCGTACAAGCTAGCTGTGGCTATATTAAGATTGCAGAAGGTAGTTGACTGGTTAAGTTTCCGGGGTAGGAAGCATATCACACGTCAGGCGACACAACAGGTTCAGTTCAATTACAAAAAGAGTTGGTTGATGAAGTATACACCACTCGGGGGGGAGGTGGGAAGACAGTTGTGGGGATCATTGATTTTTATATGTGGAATTAAAACGGCGAGGTGGTCTGTGTATATTCCGTGCATGAACTATTGATTGTGAAGGGTTAGCTTGGTGACGTCAACCATAGGTTATTGCATAGGACACTGTGTCATTGGCGAGCGCAGGGCTCGCAACTCTGCACTGAAACTACAGAGCAGGTGAATTAGCAGCTCTGCGCAGACAGCGCTGGTACGTGATCAAAGGGCATGTCGAGCGGCGACAGCCCGGTAAAGGCGGGGCGGTACCAGAGTACGCCGCACTGGTGTACAGTCGCAAGGGGGCGGATACATTGAAGAGGTGTGCAGGGAGGCGGCAACACCAGTGGAGGTGGGATACGCTGCATAAGGTATAAGGCCGCAGGGGGCCCTAGACATTGGGGGAGCGTGCCGGATGGCGGCAGCTCCTTAAAGACGAGGCGGTACGAGAGTACGCCTTGCAGGAAGTGTGGCTGTTAAGAGCCACACGTATTGCTAATTGACTGTTGAACTGCATAACCAATACATTTTCTACCCTTGTCCTGACAACGGAAAGTCGAAATCCTCAATTTGAGGTCAGGTAAAACTATGAGGAAAAACAATGATGTATAATGGGGCTGGGGAGGAGTACCAGACGGGGCCCATGGGACTGCGCTGACCCCGATCCAGCACATTTGTAAGACACTGCCCTTTTATAAAGACAAAATCGTAAAATATAGTGTAGAATGGACTAAGGGCACGGATGGGAAAATAACAATACCATGGCCACCTAACGGTAGTTTCTCAAAGGACGTACTACAGTCACTACTTACTTACCTGCACAACACATACAAGGGGAAGAAGTCAGCAAACCGTATGGAAATATTCAAGCTGTGGCGAATGTTCCAGGGGTATTACCCTGGGATGTTGAGCATACAGGAAGTAAAGGAAGAGGTAGAGGACTCCTGTGCTCCGCCCCCTGTGACCCCTAGCGTTGTCTCGGACCTAATTAATTAGGGAACTAAAGGAAGCTACGGAGCCTTGTGAATTAACTGCAGCAGAAGGCTATTGAAATCCCATTTACAAGCCACCACCGTACGCCCCAAACACACATGCCCCACAGGCAGAGGCAGGTAGCCCAGACTATGATGAGGGAGGGCTGAGGCAGGCGAAGAACGAGTTCACAGGGATAGGCCCAGATGAATGGATAACAGCACACGTACTATTGAAGTTACAAGGGACCACCACAGGAGAAACAGAAGGGGAAACAAAAGCAATGGAGGAATTGGATTGGGGAAAGTGTGCAGAGGAAAGCCCATGAATGACGCGATAGAGGAGCAGTTATTAGAAGAGGAGGAGGCAAAACCAGAGGCAAGTATAGCAGAGCTAAATTAGAAAAGGGACGCGTTAGTGAAACAACTAGAACAGAAGGTATGGCAATGGGAAGTGCAGTTAGAATTAGAAAGGCAGGAGAAGGCAGAGTAAGAAAACGGGGAACGTGAGGAATTAATGGAGAGGGAGCAGAGAGAGATAATGGAGAGGCAACAATGGGAGGATGGAGCAAGGTGAGTACGGAAGCGAAGGGACGTAGAGTACAAGAAAAGGAAAGGGTTAAGGCCGAACGAGAAATACCATTCTGGAGACAGAAGATATTGTTGGTAAGCACACGTAAGTACGGGGAAAGCAGGCTGAAGGAGCTAAGGTTAGCCATGGCAGGGGAAGCGTGGACTCAGAGAGACAGAGAAGCGCTATGAAAGGTAAATTAAGAAATGGAATAACTAGATAGGGCGAGCGAGGTAGAAAGGGAAGAGCAACAGCTCTGGCGGATATCAAAGGAACACACAGGGAGTAGCGTGGGAACGGCCAGGGTGCACCAGAAGAGTCCGTACCACAGAGCACAACAGGAAGAGGGGAACGAATGCGGCTAATTTGACAAATATTGATCTCAAAAGCATAACGGTGCGTTACCCAGTCCCACGTAAATTGACATTCTCAGACGGATTCTGTAGTGAGGAAGAAGAAGATAGCAATGATGTAGGAAAGGAAGGGCTAAGCAAACTTTACATTACACAAACCAGCACGGGAATGTCGTGGGAATGTAGGATTTAAGATGAAAAGAGTGGGGGACAGCACACTGGCAAAACGAGCGAGGACACGGCAGCAACAGTAACACCGCACACACCCTACACAAATAGGCTCCGAGACCTTCCCGGGCGCAGAAGAGATGGGGCAGCGGTAAAACACAACAGGAGACACACATGTCAATGGGGTGGGCATATAGGAACACGGGATGCCCCACGCGGGTCACACAATATAGACATCACGGACATCGAAGCAGACATGGAGGATGAGAGAGGACCTATCCAGATACGGCAGTATGGACAGTCACCGGAAGAAAGAGCTGAATACTCACATATGCCATTATTAGAGAGAGGGGGAACCAGGCCACAATACATTCCCTGGAAGCACGCAGACAGGGAAAACATTAAGAAGAGGTTACCATCCCTCAGCGGAGGAGCGGGGAAGTGGATATACAAAATGGAAAAACAGACAGCAGGGCACAGGCTGGCAGAGTGGGGCATGAAATGGCTGCTAGTATCAATACTGGATGATGTAGCAGATGACATATGGAAGAGGGCAGAGTTCCCAGGGGTAACAACACGGAACGCAACATGTGAGGGGTCCCCATTTGAGAATTGCAGGCATGCGGTATGGCAAGCACTAAAGACACAGTACTCCGACACCTCAGACATAGGGGCAATTACGTCACCAAGATGCATGACGATGAAGATCCTGTTAACTACATTCAAGAGATTCAAGAGCTTTGGCGCCTCAAAACTCGAGAGCCGTGGGACAAAACAATAGCTATCTTCTACCACATCTTAATACAAGGTTTGCCAGAACCTGTGCAGAGACAACTGAAGAAATTAGTGGGAATGGAGGCCAAAACATGGTCAGAAATACAACTAACAATAGGGGGCAAGGATAGAAAAGCGGACGAAGCTAAACTAGTGCAGAAGAAGTTGTCAAGATACACCTTAGAGGGAGCAGTAATAACCAGTCCTGCACCACCAACTCAGATAGTGGTGTCCCAACCACAACAACAGCTGCCACAGCAGTTGCCACAATACAACACAGCCCAGCAGTACCAACCACCAATGGGGGGAGGATACATGGGTATGGGCGGGTACCAGCAACATTTTAGAGGAAGGGGAGGGTATACAAGGTGCGGGGCTTTGGCCCCTAAGCACACCATCCCGGAGGGGGATTCCGGGCCTATCCACAACAGAGATTGCAAGGGGAGGGAGGAGGAGGAGGATTTCCATGGCAGGCGCGAGAACCGCCACAATGTTAGACGTGTGGACTAGTGGGTCACATTTCCCGCACGTGCAGATACAGAGCAGCACAACAAGGGTGGGGTGAGCAAGGGCAACTGTTGCGCTCACCTCGTCTCTGCGGAGGCGTTGGGGCATGGTTGCAGCCCTCCCGGGGGTGAGGTCGCTCGGGTCCGACTTTGCCCTCTGCACTTATGTGGTGATTGGTGATAATAGGTGATGCTGCTCGGGACTGCTCCTGCATGGAGAATAGGGGGCGTGATTATGCCAGCTTGTGCGCATGATCCCCCTCCAGACCCCTTCTCCCAAACTGTGGTATCCGTGGGATGCGCTGTCCCTGGAAAGCTCACCTGTTGATTAGTTTTGGCGAGCACTCCATCTTGCTGCTTCTGGCAGGGGCGCTTGTGTGATCTGGACCGAGTTCCTTCACTGGTCCCTTGCACGTGGTAGTCCAGTCCTGCTGCGACTAAGCCACTATACTTTAGGTAAGTGTTCCTGTTTGCCTTTGTCTTTCCTCATCTGTTTTCGTTGTATTGTAAAGTTTGTTGTCTTGTATTGCTGTCCATGCCACTTTTGATGTTTGTTCTTTTGCTTTCTTCCCTTGCAGGTGATATTGCCGGCCCGGCAAAAGCTGCTGAGCTCGAGTCGGCAGCCAGAGGGAATGAGGAACAAAGCTGCAGCGGTACAGTAGCTGTTAAATTGTTCACTAGGTGGCACATGAGGTTCAAATGCTGCGCAGCCCTAGGACGAATGTTCTAACCTTGTCTTTCTTCTTCTTCACAGGGTCTGAGTTTGTGGATGCGGAGTGCAGTGCTGCGGTGTCGGGATTAAGATCAGTGGATGTCAGAAGATGAGTCTGCAGATGAAGCGATGAAGCACCGGTTTCCTGGAGGTGAGTATGCAGGAGAATGCCTTGTTTCAAAAGTAAGTAAACTAGTCCAAGCGGCGGTGATCGTCACGTTGCACGCGAGTGTACAGTAACGCGAAGCACTGGCCTTAAGGATGGTGCAGCTTGTATAGCTGAGCTTCTGAAGCCATGACCACCAGGTTCAGCCTGCCTGCCACACCCAATGAGTCAGCACATGAGGATGTTCTCTGGAATAAAGGCTTTCAGCTCCTGGAAAGTTCTTGTAAAATAAAAGCACTCCTGCACTGAAATAAAGTAAAAGCACTCCTGTACTGAAATAGTGTTCCTGCTCACATCTCTATATGAGCCTGGCGCCAAAGGCGCCAGGACTGAGTCCAGCCAGGGCCCCTGTGTTTATGGGTCCCAAAGGAACATAAGTGTGTCAAGTAACCCATTGCCCCCATCACTAGATGGTGTGGTTTTTGTGTTATGGGGCCTGTGGCCATGACAGCAACAAAGCTACCAAGGGGGCCAGAACGGGTATTATCAACAGGCAGGACAACTGCCCACGGTGCAACAGCAAGGCATACCCCAGCCACTGGCGCAACACCAAACAATATCAGGGACATTACAACAACAACAACAGCAGCAAGCACAACAGCAGCAACAACAACAGAGCGCACAGACGGCACAACAACTGACACAATTGCAAGACGACTTACAACAGCCAATAGACACGGCAGCAGTAGTGCCAGTAACAAGAATGGGAGGGGTGACAATAATGGGACACAACCCTTACACTGGCAACGGACAATCCCTGTAGCTGCAATAAAACAGCCCACAGACTACCTTGTTGTGTCTCATCCTATCGGTAACACCTAACCCTGCAGAGGAACCTTGCATAAAGGTGGCAATAGGTGCAAGACTTTTTCCTTTCTGGTTGATACGGGGGCCACCAGGTAATGCGTACGGGAGCGGAAATACACTTTGTCAGGCGATGCCATGAACACTCAAGGATTCTCTGGGGCTCGAGAAGTGGTTCCATTCACTAATCACATCTCCTTATCTATTGGGGATCATGACCTTTCACTGCCCCTACTATACTCTAAACATGCACCTGTAAATATCTTGGGGTGTGACATAATGAGTAGATTGAACATGACCATCTCCTTCACAGACAAAAGTTATATGCTCCAACCAGGCATACACATGCTCACGGCAAAGCAAATGCTTCAGGCATGTTGTGGCAAATGCGTGCAGAGGGGGGAGCCTGTAGACCCCGAAGTATTTCAGTACGGGTCAGATACTCCATTGGCATGGTTACCAGGGATAGCAGGGAAAGTGTGGAGAAGACCAGGTGAGTACCCTTTTAAGCCAGAAACACCCACAGATGAGAAAGAAGGAACGTTTGTGTCAATAGACATAGAAGGAATAGTGGCACGAGAAGATTGGATTGCAGTACATGCACTAGACGATGAAGGAAAGGCATGGAGGGCAGTAATTGCACTAGCAGAAGGGTGTAGATTGACGCAAGTATCTGATGAGGAACTCTTCTCACAAGAAAAGGGAACAAGTGAGATGATGTTGGGAATGAGTGTGTACCTTTGGCCACATTTAACATGCAGAGAGGTGGCCCCGAAAATGGCTATGGCCTTAGAAGCACCCCTCCCAGCACCACCCCCCTTCTGCGAGGAAGACTTAGCAAAGGTACCAACTTCACTAAAATAAACTAAAGAAAGGAGAAATCCTGCCCAGGGTTAGACAATACCCACTGTCGAGGAAGCAGATGAGGGCATTTATGAGACAATAAGTGCCCTTATTGAAAGAGGCATCCTCATCCCATCTGAATCCCCTTGCAATACAGCTGTGTACCCTGTCCGCAAGGCAAACAGAGGTTCATGGCATTTTATACAAGATTTGAGACCTCAAATACTTGGTACTGCTGCTGTGGAAGCAGAGTACCAAGTAGCGGCTAACCCGGCCACAATACTCTGCAGCATTCCAGCCGAGGTTACACGGTTCACTGTGATTGACCTCAAAAATGCCTTTTTCTCGATACCACTGCACCCAGAATCCCAAGACTTAACAAGCTTCATGTATCGCAATACAAAATGGAAACACACAAGACTGCCCCAAGGGTACTGCGAGTCACCATCCATTTTCAACAGGGTGAGCCAGATGGATCTAGGGGGCATTGAGACAGAGAGTATGATCCTACAATATGTGGACGACATCCTCATCTGCAGCACCACAGAAGCTGAGTGCAGGAAGGACTCAGTTAAAATGCTCACTGTATTAGCAGAGAAGGGATACAAGGTAGATAAGGCACAATTGCAATACTGTCAGGAGGAGGTTCTGTACATAGGCCAACTGATATCTTAAAAGGGCAGACACATAGCGCCACAGACAATATTAAACACAGCACAACCACAGATAGTACTAGGATTACAACAGTTCCTCTGTCTTTGCAACTATTGTAGAGCATGGGTGTTTCACTACAGCACATACACAGGACCGCTGCTCACAGCCCTCAGGAAGCCCAAAGGGGAGAGAAAAAGCTGGGGTGGACACGGGAAAAGACGGATGCATTCAATGAATTAAAAGAAGCAATATCAACAGCACCAGTACTGGGTACCCCTGATTAGAAGAAGAAGTTTTTTATATTCTCGCACTCTGATAGGGTGGTCATGAAAGCAGTAGTCACATAAAAAACAAGCATGGGCCAAAAAACCAATTACATACTACAGCGTGCAATTAGACCCAGTAATGACAGGGCATTTTCCTTGCAAACAACACTTCGCTGCTGCAGCTTTCGCCGTAGAAAAAGCATCATCAAAAACTATGGGATGTTCCACAAAGCTTTATGTGGAGCACGCCCTCTTCGTGATTCTGCACAAGCCAAAAAGCACACTGACAACACAGAGAGCAACAGGGCACAAAATTATCCTCTCACGACCAGAACTAACAATAGTGAGGTGCAAGAATGTCAACCCAGCGCACTTCTTGGCAGAAGAGGTCAAAGAAGGAGAATATGCCCATAATTGTACAAAAGCTATCGAATACTACTCAGAAACACGCAAAGTAGAGGAAGATGCACTTGAGGGGGGAGAAGTAACAGACGGTCATCAACAATTGTCCAAGGTGATGGGGTGAGAAGAACAGGGGTGACAGTGGTAAGTCTAAGAGAAGACTGGACAAGCGAGGCAGTAAAATGCGTTAAACTGCCTCCCAATATTCAGCCCAAGCAGCGAAACTAGTGGCCCTGATATTAGTCCTTAGAGAGAGTGAAGGGAAACGGGTCACTATCTATTCAGATAGTGCCTATGTGACCTCAACTGTACATTCTGGCTTAGCAAGATGGTTGAGAAGAAGGTTCAGACGGGCAAATGGCACACTAGTACAGCACACTCTCCTCCTGGGGGAACTAATAGAGGTTGTAACATACCCAACAGAGCTCGCATTAGTGAAGTGCCAAGCACATATTAATGGGGAAGACCCAATATCAAAAGGAAATGAAGCAGCAGACTTCTATGCAAAGCACGCCTCATATTTTGTGGAAATATGGGACCTCCAAGAAAAACAAAAAGAGGGGAGGGGCAAGACAGATGCTAATTAAAGAAGGTTACAGCCACCTACCACAGACACAGGTAATGGAGCTGCAGGCAGCTGCCCCAATGACCAAAAAAGAACTTTTGGTAAAAAGAGGGTGCCCAATGTCCCCTACAGATGCCCTGTGGAGACAAAACAATACGGGGAAAGTAGTTATGCCTCTTGCATTATTAGAAATAGAATTAAAACAGCTACACCATCCTGCAAACACAGGAAAAGAGGTAATTGCGGCACGCATTAGGGAATCGTGGTTCTGCCCTGAATTAAATGCCCATGTTTCAAATTTTATCAGTAATTGCCTCACCTGCCAACAGTTTACTGCTGGCCGCACACTTAAGGTGATCAAAGGAGTAATACCCCAGCTCGAAGGCCCTTTCCTACACCTCCACATCGACTATGTCGATATGATAAACATATGCCAAGGCTACCTCTTTTCACAGTGGATAGAAGCAGGGCCGTGTTTGCACGCGGACGCCCTAAGGGCAGCCAAATTCCTTGTTAGAGAGGTTTTCCCAAGATGGGGCATCTGCAGAGTCCTTCGGTCTGACAACAGTCACCATTTTGCAAATGAACTCTTCCAACATATTACCACACTGCTAGGGATTAAGCATAAATTCTCATATGCCTATCACCCACAGGCCAACGGTATATTTGAATGCCTAAACGGACTACTGAAGGAGTGCATAGCCAAAACACAGCAAAGTACCAAGAAAAACTGGCTTTACTGCCTACCGCTGGCTCTGTTTCAGCTGCAGAATAAACCTGGGTCAGATCACCACCTCACACGCCGTAAGGTGGCGACTGGGTGCCAAATGCAGCTTCCATTAGCCCCGCCCACAAGTGCCATCCTGGATTGTGAGAGGACCACTGACATTTTCGGCAATTAAATGTATAAATATGTTAATTCACTTGCTTCTAGCACCTCTTTTATCTCTCAACAGATCCAATGGACACAAGGAAGGTCGGAGAATGATGAACAAGAAACAGACAGCCCTCACGAACCCGCAACAGAATGGCTCATTAAAAAGGGAGATAAAGTGCTCCTCAAGAACTACCAGCGCAAGTTGAATTCACCGAGGTTTACAGGGCCTCACGTAGTTGAGGCAGTAGTTGACAGGGCCATCAAGCTCGAAGGCAAGACGATCTGGAGTCATCTCCATGATATAAAGTCCTACCAAGCATCAACCTCACCCCAACGCACCAGCGACAGGGCCAACGCTGCCGCAATTACAGAGACACAGGATAGCAACAGTGCCCCACTAGCAATAACATCAAACACAGATATCCTCATGAACCCAAATAAACAAGAGCATACTCAGCACCCAATGACCAGACACTCACAAGTAATTGATCCCTTTAATTGAATTAATAAACTGAACATCATATATTAAATGATACAGAATTGCACAAGAACTACCCACATGAAAATGTATGATGCCCTGATGTAGATATGTCAATACAGTACGCACACACTCATTAGGAAATACACTGTGTTAACACTGTCTTAGCATATTCTCTTTTTCTCGCACATGCAGGGCTCTGCGTCTAAGTAAATGTGTTTCAATAAATGTTAGAAGTAGGTTGAAAAATTGATTTAGATGTTACCCCATTGAACACCCAGAAGCGCCGTCTCATCAATATATTCATGCGATACGAAGGCCTGCACACTCCAGACCAAGACCACCACGTGTGTATTATATTGCCTTTCTAGAATACGTAGCCCAAATGTACCCACATCTCTGCGACACACTACCCCTACGTGGAAATAGATCAATAGGGAAAATCTGGGAGGAACTATTTGCATGGGCATTCAATGATTATTTAGTAAATCGGGCTTGAATTACTTACATATACTAACCAAAATAATGCTTTTTATTGCGATTTTCAGTCGGACAACTCTATCAACTCATCAAATGATTGAACAAGGTGGTAAGAACTCTATATACTTACTCATGGCTATGTTAATAAAACTTGTTCTGACAACCGTGTGGCTCATGTTATCCACCGGATTGCTAGCCGCTGTCATTTGGCAGCTGCATTCAGTGCTGCTTGTCTCTGCAACCTCCAATACAAACATTCCCCCTACCCAAGCTGCAAGGAGCACTGTGTCAGGTGGTACGACCAGCACATATGGAAAGGTAAGGAGCGGTAAGCATAGTGTTGGCACTGATGTTAATGGGGTTGACACATATCTCAATGGTATAGCGCACATCACAAACAACATATGTCAAACACATGTCAAAAATTGGTAAGGACACAACACGGGACAGCTTGTTGATCCCATACGCCATGAGTTTTTCCAGAACCTTTGTAGCTACAGAAGTAGCAGCAACAATGACGCGATGCCTCCTATGTCTCGCACTGATCCAGGCGCGAGGGAGGTTCCAAGGGAAGACAGCAACACTCTGGTGGAGATCAAAGGCAACATACCCATACGAGGATAGCTTCATTAAGACATTGCCTATGTTCGACAAATATTGGCAACACACTCCAGCTCTACGGTATATAAATAACGGACCAGAGAAAGTGGAAACAAAGGAGGTAACGCTGAACTACCTGCCATGTAAATGGAACACCAAGGAACGGGCAGAGAACCCGGCTGCTGGGACAGTCCCCAGATGTTGGTGTTTGGAAAGATATATACTAAAGAAGGATGGGTAGATGGAGTGGTGGGAAGTAAGCCATTGACAAAAGCTGCAGTAAACAAGGTGCAGGGAGAAAATGACAAATGTCTCAAAGAGCGTGCTTGCTGACGTGGCCAGATAAAGAAGACGGACCACTAACAATCATCCCCCTAACAACACAAACTTCATGTTGCCAACATGACGGGGATATTGAAGTGGGGACAAACGAAGGATGCAGGCGGAAAGAGAAGATAGGAGACATGGGATCAGGCACGGCGGTATTGATGGACCATTATTGGGCATGAGGATCAAAAGCATATGACAAACTATCACCTAACTGGGGAGGGATTTGCTCACTGGCTCATGTCAACGTACCCTCGCTAGCAGTGCCCCAGAAACATGTCAAACTAGACTTCCCGAAAATGGATGAAGGCAACAAACGATCAAAGAGATAGTTATCACCTACTATACTGCCATCAGGTCCTGACATCACCAAAGCTACCACATTACGGAGAGTAAAACGACAAGGGAATTACCTATGGGGCAAATCAAAAACTGCGCTCGACGAAGTACCACGATCACATCGGCTGTTCAGCAGGACTGCCATGTTCCTCTCAGCAATAATACACCCAGGGTTCCAGACATATGCAAAGGAAAAATGGCTCCAGATAACATGATGGGAGCTAATGATGACAATAAACTCAACAGTGAACGGGTTCAACGAAATAAAAGAAGAGCTCCAAGCTATATGATTAGTGGCCTTACAGGGTATGTCTTAGATCGGCTTACAGCTATGGAAGGAAGAGTATGCGCAAAGACAGGAAGTTCCTGCTGCACGTTCATACCAGAGAACGACGAATTTAACGGGACATTATCAGAAGCAGTGTCACAATTGGCAAAGATTCACGCTAAGATGGAAGAAGAATCCAAAAGGCACAAAGAAAGACAGAAGCTGGTTCTCATAACTCTGGTCCTGGATGCCATCCTGGCTTGCGAATGGTTTAAAAATAGTGGCGGGAGGCCTGATACTGGGGTTGGTCTCACTACTTGGGATAAAAGCATGCATGGCAAAATCTAAAACGACTGCAGAAAAAAGGATTGGGATGAAGCTACTTCTGCCAACAGACGATGACCAACATACAGACAAAATGTATATGGAACGAGAAAGACTAAGACAAGAGCTAATGGAATCAGACATGTATTCACCATCAATGAAATTAAAGAATCCAAGGAATCCTAAGATATATTTAGGAAAATGGGTTAATTGCAAGCCTGGAGGGGGATGCGGGTATATGTACTGGTCATTCGAGGATCACGCAAACCACTATGGACACCTGGCTGTGATCACAAAGGTATGGCACCTGAGAGATAAGAGGAGCAAACGTTTTGTGGTTGATAAAGCAACCGGAGGGGGGACTGAAGGGGGAAAATCTGAGAATCCCTTCCCTCTCGATGGGACCCCCAACCAGAAGAAGCATCCCCGGCAAAATAATCATTGACCATACAAGATTGTCCCCGGTCCCACCGCTGCCAGCATAAGCACAATTCACGAAGGGTACCCAGCCACTCGACCATACAACCACGCTGTGGTACGAACTCTATCCAGCCCAAGCAACGACAACCAAGACCGAGCTGAAGATGATTATATGGATCGAATTGATTAACGCTCCCACAAAGCCATGCTGCAAGTCGTTAGAGACTCCATGGTGACATAGCTGCATTAGCCAGGAAGAACAAGTGCAACCTGCACAGTCGGGACACTCCTACACAAATCCACACAAAGAATATACGCGTACAGTTCTAAGAGCTAGAGGACCGTGACCTGTACATACTGTCTGCACGTTTGTTATTTTGCCATATAGGTTTGCTAACGCACTGCAGAAAGCAAGAAGTCAGAAGAGCTTGTGTATATGCTTGCAGATGCCACATGCCACTAACCCTATGGCTGGACAGGAGCACTTAAGAGACCTGACCAACCATGACAAGCCCTACCCTATGGACAAATATGTCAAATGAATAACCAGAGCTGAAGTAGGCCTCAGACAAATCCAGCACACGAGAATCATCTTGCGGAGATCCCGAAGCTGCAAGCTGCTGAGCAAGCAAAATAGTCCTGGCGGGGACTTCTACCGCCAAGGCCGCGATGTTGCAAGTGACATTCCTCACTCACTGTGTCACGATGAGCCCAGCTACAGGAGAGAGTACTCCAAGCTAAAATACAAATCAAATCGAAGTAATTCGGCCTCACCAGCGGTCTCCTCACACGTGATCCGGCCGACCTGTCATGATGCCAAGGCCTAGAATCTGGGAAGCTGCAGCCGTCTCATGCCGGGGACTGAGCTTGCAACAAAATTGTAACAACACACCTACAATATGCGCTGCGACTGAGATCGGCAAGCGGTTCCATCAGGCGAGTTTAGCGCAGATTGAGTATGTGAGTTCACTGTAGTTCAGAGTGTGTGCTAGCTGTGTTGTGCATGCTATATTGGCTTTGGCTCCCAGGTATTTCACCTTCTGTGGGGCCCATTTGAGTCTGTGTAATTCTGCCGGTTGTCTAGTTGCGTCTGTTAATGGGAATATCTGCGACTTAGCAGCATTCAACCTTATACCAGAGTTTTCCCCAAATACACATACTGCTTTAAGTACTTGTCGCAGGTGTTTTTCTGGGTCCCTTACATATAATATTATGCCATCGGCATATAGAGTTATAAGCTCTGTTCTACCGACTAATGGTATCCCAGCTCTGCTGAATTTCACCCTCAGCAAATCAGCCAGTGGTTTGATTACCTGTGCGAATAATAGCGGTGACAATGGGCAGCCTTGCCTTTTGCCCCAAGCCAATTCCAATATTGATGATAACGTCCCATTAAGGCACACCCTTGCATAAAATGGTGTGTATAGTATACAGACCCATTGTATAAGGTTTGGGCCAGACCCATAGTTGTTCAGGACTCTGAACAGGAAAGGCAAATACCTTCTGTATCTTTGGGAATTTTCGCAGTAATCTTGTAGCATCAGTGGATATTCGAAGCTGTGGACCTTCTCTGAACAAACCCGGCTTGGTCCTCGTAGACCATATGTGGCATTAGTGGATTGAGAGGGATGGATAATATTTTCGCGAATACTTTTGAATCAGTATTTGAGGGATAGTGGGCGGTAGGAGCCGCATTCTTCAGACTGCTTCCCGGGTTTGAGTAGTAGAGTTATGATCGCTACACAAGTTGTCGGGTAGCTTGCCCACTTCCAATGCCTCATATTGCGTGTAGTCGAGGTGCCAATATCTCCACAAATTCTTTATAGAATTCGGCTTGTAGACCATTTGAGCCAGGAGCTTTTCCTTTTGGTAGGGCTTTGAGGGCCGCCTTTATCTCGCCCACTTTCAGGGGACTGTCCAGGGCTTCTCTAGCTTCTCCTGATAAGAGTGGTGGGTATTCCAGCCAGATAGGTGTCTATTTCTTTTTCGGTAGCTGTGTTTCGGCAAGAGTATAGTTTAGCGTAAAAATCCTAGAAGACTTTGCCAATCTCTTCTTGTCCTATAACAACTACTCCATCCTCCCTGGTTATATGATATGGCATTCATAACGCGACTATACACACGTGTTTCAAGGCGCGATGAGGCAAAGGAGGGGGAACTGGGGGAAGACAGAGACAACGATCCTACTAGTCCTTGTGACATTAAGATTGCGTTCTACATGGGACGCTCGCGCTTCAACTTTCTCCCCAGACCATCTGTGCTAATAACTTGCCCGGTCTTTTTTGCTCGCCATACCTTCATGCAGCCGCTGGCCTATCAAAATAGCGCAGTTCACAGTCTGCTGCCACCCGGAATTCGTCTACCAGTGTCTTGATATCGGATGCCATCTGTGCTGCTGGGACCATCGCATACCGTTCCTGGAGTTCAGCTAACGCTTCCTCTTTTCTCCCGAGTTCGCTACGTATATCCCTGAGTACCCAGAATTCTGTGGACATAGCAGTGCCCCTAATGTATGCCTTAAATGCTTGCCATAGGATTGCCTGGCTGGTGACGGACCCATCATTGTTATCAAAATAGTCAATGTTTTGCATCAGGCTAGTTTTATACACTGGGTCTGTCGATGCCATCGCCTTGAACCGCCATGGTGCACTATGCGGGTTGGCTTCAGGAATAACCATCAGTAGCGTTATCGGGGAGTGGTCTGACAACGTTCTAGGGAGAATTGTGGCTTTTGTGACCCAGCTTAGCGCCCCATGTGCTACTAACCATAGGTCGATTCTACAATGCATGTTGGGAACCGACGACTAAAAGGTATATGCCCGTTGTGTTCCGTGGAGAGAGCGCCAGGCGTCCCTCAGACCTAGGTCTACAATGTGTGTGCGTATCACGCGGGCCGCTCCAGTGAGGGATCTAGAAGTACTTGCTGTGCGGTCTAAGTCCGCATCTAATATGGTGTTGAAGTCTCCTCCACAGAGAATGTAAGCTGTTGGGTACTTAGCGCATTTCTGGAAGACCTCGGTGTAGAACCCCTGATCGTCAATATTGGTGCCATATATGTTAATCAGCAACACCTCTGTGGTTACCAATCTGCTGTGTACCACCACAAACCTGCCTTCAGGGTCACTTTCCGTCGCTAAATGGGTAAAGGGCAGTGTCCTATGTACGAGTATCATGACTCCCCGGGCTCTGGTGAAATATGATGTATAGAATCGATGATCTCCCCCCCCCCAGGTGCAAATTGACCCACCTGTTGCCCAAGTAAATGCATTGCCTGTAAGTATAATAACCGTGCCTCTATTCTGTTGACATATGCCATTATTTTCTGTGCTTTCACAGGCATACCAAGACCTCTAACATTCCAGCTCAACAGTGTTCTCTCTTCTGGGTTCCTTTCAAACATCTAAACCGTTCTCCTTTCCCATGTTGCATACTCCAATATATAGTTGCAATATGGGTTGCAGACCTCAATTGTAATATTACCCTAAAGGACTCCACACCACTCGTATGGACTGATCACCATCTTTTGTCCCTAGAAATCAATGTCAACAATATAGAGCCTAAAAAGCCTGCCATTGCGCCACCTTGTCCAACCAGGATTAAATGAAACATCCAGCTTTAGAAAAAATCATTGTTATGTAGTGGCCGGGGCTGCCAGGGGAGACAAGTGAGCCCTGACAGGGCCCCTCCTCAAAATGAGATTTCGGAGCCTGCTGGGGCCCGGCCCCGGCCGGCTCCGGGCCACTTGAAGCCCTGGCCATAAGCATTCTAAAGCCCCTCAATTCTATGTATTCTCCACAGTAAATGCCTGCATCACATAGGATTGCAGCATTGTAATGCATGCATACTTGCACATTTTATTCAGAGGATGCTTGTGTGAAACAGTTCTGTGATGTGAATACAAGCAGGGCAATACACAGATGTTTGGTTGTCTTGAGCAGGTAAGACATTTTCAAGCATCAGGGTGTTGTCATTGTTCAAGGACTCCTAGATTTGGGGAATAAGGGGTGTTTGAATGAATGTTGAAAACAAGGAAAGCGATTGTTTTATAAAAAATAGGGACGAACATGGGTACAGCTTTAAACTGAATGACACCACGCCCCACCCCACCCCCTTTCTCATGTAGAGTTCTCAAATACACCCGTTTCACTTTGCAGTTTCCATCCTATAAGGGAAGCCCTCCTTACGCACTCGCCCCACTCTCTACCTGGCTGGGTGCCTGCTCCACAAACTTTCCTCCCTTCACCCCTTTCTTTCCCGGAATCAGTCTTTCCCTCACACCTAGCCACTGCTCACCTGCTTCACAAACAAATGAACCCCTCTCTCGAGCTGCCCCCGCCGCCCACCCCCTCTCTTCTGCCTACTCGGATCGCAAACATCCTCTGAGAGACCGACCCAGACTCACCTCTTGGCTTCTGGGGTCCCACCCTGGCCCGTCACAGCACCCTTGCTCCCATGCTTCCTCCGTGAGAGGGAAGCCGGCCGCCGTTGTCCTTCTTCCCAGGTGTAATCCGAGCCGCAGGCGTTGAGTTGCAGCCGTGTATGTAATGGTGAGAGGTGCCGGTGGCGAATAAAGGCGGGGCGGCAGGACGCTTACACATCCCGCTGCACAGATCAGTGACACAGCACTGGCGGGTGATTAATTTTGTTGGAAACACGTACAGCCGAATTTCAACAATGTTAGAGCGAATTTATTTCTGGCATCATATACGATACGCCGCGTGATAAATATAGACCCACGGAGGCGCGCGTTATTATAGGGCAGAAGTAAGAGACAAAGGAGGACACCAGAAGCCTGCCTGTCATTGTGGTTTGACGTCACGAGTCACACACCACCAAAGCCTTCAGAAGTCAGAACGTGGGAACTATTTGTAACTGATGACGCGTTGCCTTCCGAACCAGCACACTCTCCTCTCTCCTCTTTGGCCCCTTCTCTTTCATTAACGTTTCCTAAACTTTCATAAGCCTAATATGCTGCACCATCAGACAAGTGGAAGATATTTTTGGTCGCAGGTTAATGTAAAAACAAATGCTCAGCGAAAATACACTGTAGACGGAGTGCAATGTTTGAGAGAGTTTTTGGCAGTAGCAGACTGATGGAATAATTTCCATCTGTTTATGTATGCAGAGGAAACGCCTCAAACGTACCTTCCGTAATCGAGAGAAACAAAGTATTAAAGGGGTTTGCAGGTGCTAGCCAAATCATCGTTGGTGTAAATAAAGCGTGTGCCCCATTCACTCATCAGCTGAAGTAGGAAACTTGGAACATCGTATGTTAGTTGGCCCTGTTTTATAAGCCTGGAAGTGTTTTTGCAGGGAGGAGGAGTGTGTCTGGCATGCAGGTGACAGGTGACATAAGTGACAGGTATGACAGAAATGACAGTGTCAGGAATGAGGAGGCCAAAATAGGATGTGAGGTGGAAAAAACTTTGGCCACAAGCTTTATTGTAACACAAGCCATGGTGCGAAAAGAAAAACCAACCATAACAACATCATATAGAAAATAACAAAAATATATTTTGGGGACGGAGGGATCAGGTGAGCCGGGGGCCCTAATCCCACGTAGGGCCAACTCGAGGCTGATCCCTGCCACCACCCTGAGGGGGTGCTGCCCGACGGCCCCCAGATCCCCCCAATATAGATGACATAACTTAAGAGCAGTCCCTGGCTGCCAGGGCCCAGAAGATATTTCTGGTGAAGATGTCCATCCCTTCAATGGACAGATAGACCCCGTCAGTGCAAAAGAGGGCCTGATTGTGCACCGAGATCCTGTGCCTTATGAGTTTGAGGCCTGAAAATATGCAAAAATTGGCCACCGCTTTATTCAATTTGCACCTGGTTATTTCAGTGGCTTTATTGGACTCTGCGCCCTGCAAATGCTGGCACGGGATGATTTCGGACATCTTCACTTCTGTTCGTAGTCTTAACATGTGAGCTAGGGATCTGAGGGAGGTGCAGAACTCTGTCAGGAGGAGCTTCCTGCCCAGGTGGGGCAAATCATTGCCCCCGAGGTGGATGATGAGGAAATCGGGGGCGGGGGGGGGCTAGTATGCCCCCAGCAGGCCAGCCAGTTTGTAGTGGAGGTCCTCCCAGCGCAGGCCTGGTTTTCCCCACCAGTAAGTGATGGTATCCTGAAAATGCATGCCATCTTGGGTTTCTTCCATCCATCTGATGGCCCTAGTGATAAATGGATGGCCCGCGATCCATGCAGTTTTAGAGGGGAGGTTACCTGTGAGCAGGAAGGGGGGGCAAAGGGGGAGAGAATGCTGTTTGGTCTTTCCTAATGTATCTTTTATAAGCCCAGATTTCCAGCCCCCTATCCTCTTTATGGCTTTTTCTTGCAACCCTCCCACCCCCATCCAGGCTGATGTAGCCGCTCCTATCCTAATAGAGTGGGACCCAAATTCAGTCGGGTTCCGTCCGATTGCAATTATGGTCTTTTTGAGCACCGACCTCACTTTGAATCTGCTGAGGGCGGACCCATTTTTGTGTGTAAAAAGTTGGCCACCCCGGCTGGGGCGTTTGCTAAGAGAAGCCCTGGTGTTGCAGATGGGGCAGTACTCTGTTTCTTCTATGCAGTAAAGGTTGATAATCCTCCTTTTTCCCATTTGGTCAGATTTGGATCTGTTGTGTTATACTGCCATTGACTACTTCCCCAAGTGGATGTCGCCTACATCCAGCCCTTCCTCAGACCCTGTGTTCTTGGAAGCTATCTCGTTAATCCTGAAAGCCCGAAAGTAGTTGAGCGTGAAGGCTTCTTCAGATAAGGTGGTCTCGTATGCATTGGTGCATATTTTAGGGAGGGTGTCTAACAGGGTTTTTAATTTCGCAAAATTGAGAGGGCGCCTGGTGTCTCTTTTCACCCCTTCAAGTTTGGACCATCCTCTGATTGCATACCTAGTTAAAGCGCCGTGTGTGGGATCGGTGGCCCCGGCCTATCTTGTGTAGTAGGATACTGCTGCCAAGTGGGAGGAAGCCCATGCTTTCTTTTTGTTCTGTTTGAAGGCCCACTCCATGAAGTCGTTGACATGGCTCTCCCGTATGTCTCTGATGTTGGTGACTTTTGAAATGTTGCCAAAACCAGTCAAGCACTTGAAGGTCGAAATGGACACATTTGTGGTCTGCTAACATGCAATTTCATGGCAGAGAACAAGGACTATTCATTAAACCTCAGAAGAAGACAGTGGTGTGCTTACATTTCCTTGAATGTTCCAGGCCAGCGAGCAGTCAACAAGGTTAACTACAAAAGGAAGACTTTGGCTTACAGCCTACCGATGAGAGGTGATGGACAAATTGGGAAAACTGGGAGTAGTTGGATGGGAATGAAACACTGAAGTTCCTTTTCGCTTATGTGCTGCTAAAAGAGTTGAAAGTCCAAGGTTGGGATAGCATGCCAACCAATCGGTGGATTTGAGGGACAACCTAACATACAATGTTGCACAGACCAATCCACTGAAAGTTTGTCCATTATAATCTCTACTGTACGCATTTAGATTTAGTTCAAGGGGTGCCCTACATAAGGCATAGCCAATTAGGCACTAATCCTTACATATTCTATAAGTAGATATGCTCCCTTAACCAATCCTTCCCCTCGATAGGGTTTGTATTTTGCCACCTAGAATGATGTCATATATGATGCCTGTTGGGGTATAAAGACCTCTGTGTAATCAAGCTGCTTTGGGAGTGTGCATGCATCAGTCCGATGCTTGTCAGGTCTCCTTGCTTTATGAACTTAGAATAAAGTAGCGTTTTGCCATTGAGTCTGTCCGGTTATTTGGTCTGTGATCTTTATTTGTAATTCCATCTAGCACAAAAGATGCTTCAAGGTGCTAGAGCACATTTTGGTAGCAGTGCGGATGGTTACGGTCTAATCGACATAGGCCCAGATCCAGACAATCGACTGCTAGATGGTCGCAGAGCTTCCTGTGGAGAGTGGAGCACAGAAAACCTGTTTTAGAAGAGATGGTCAGCAGGTAACCCTTTGACGAAATTGCTGTCGGTTCCCCGCAGATGCCCCGTGGACGAAAGGCAAACTGGTCGATTGAGGGAGAGTCGATGCCAGGGGACTTCAGCTGAACCACGAACATAAGTAGAACGTCGATAGTGGCAAAAATGGAGTTTGGCTTTGGCATTGTTTTGTAAATTATACGTATAAAAAGTAACAGGATTTTTTTTGGGGGGGGTGGATTATAAGAGAAGAAATAGATACCTCAATTCCTGGTTCTTAGAGAGACAGAAGGGTATGCGCTAAAAAGTTAAGGATTCCTGAGGCAAAGCCCGCATAAGAGTGCACATCAAACTCTAAAATGGAGTGAAACAGAGAAGGGATACATTTACTATTATAGTAAAGGAAGGCGCATGCAGTAAAATTGAAAAAGTGCATGTGTGGGCTTATGTAAATGTCGATATGAGGTTTTTGTTGTGTTTAGACTAATAGATATAAAACAATAGTAAAAAAGAAAATTAAGATCATTGGTAGATTTATTTTGACCAAGAGTTTTACGTCATTCAGGAGGGTAAAAATCAAAGGAAATTAATATATAAATAAAGAAGAGACTCGTAAAATACTAACAATAAAAGAACAAAATAATAAAACTTGATAGAAAGTGTAAACCAAGGAACAAACACAATATCACTGTATAGATTTTTAAATTAAAAAGTACGGAATTAAATAGTTCCTTTTGGATTTACAAACAGTTATTGATGGTACCTGTGCCAACTGATCAACGCAGTATATTTGATAAAATAAAGAACCGGATAAAACATTGGGTAAGTATCAGCAGTCGAGATCAACTCGCCATTATGGGGGACACTCCTCTTTTACATTTGTGTAGGACACTGCCAAGATATTCAGCAAAGATAAAGAAATGTTATTCGGAATGGGTTCGAGACACGACTAATAAGACAATCATGTCATGGCCTCAGGAGGGTTCACTGTCAAAAAATATTGCAGCACGTTACAACTTAATTGCATGCCACAGGCTGACCATTTTAGAGTTATGGAAGATATACCAGAGTGAGAAGGAAGATCCGGCCGAGGAGTGGATGCTTAATCAGCATAAAGGGGAGGATAAAACGCCTTTGACTCCCCTTCTCCCTCCTGAAAACAAGAGCGTAGATACAGAGGAGAAGGGATTTTACCCTTTAAAGGAATTGATAGCAGCAGCGGGGTATGTTAATCCAATGTATGTACTCCCCGCTTATAACAGCAAGGATAATGCAGAAGAGAGCAAAAGCAGAGAGCGCAAAGATATATCGATGCACGATTAAAGTTAACCGTGTGATGAGAGAAAGGACACACAAGACAGATAGATATAGAGTAAGAAACAAGGAAGCAGAAAGAAAGAAAGGACAAGGCTAAGGGAATAGCGTTTGTAGAGAATGAGTGGATGGGAGGACAAATATTGCTTAAGCTAGATGATAAGGGCATTAATGGGGTTCGAGAAAGAGAGGTAAAGAGAAGATCAGGTCAAAAGAAAAGGAAGAGGAAAGCGCATGCAAAGAAGAAAGGCATAAAGAATTAAAGTGAAGGGAAGAATTAAAAAGATATGAGGCAAGGAATGAAAAGGAGAGATTAGAATAAAAGAAACAAGAACAGATAGAAGCGCAAAGAATGATACGTAGGTTGCAAAGAAGGCGAGAGGAAGATGAATTGAGGAAGATGAGAAGAGAAGAAATTAACACGAGTAAGGGATTAAAATATGACGAGATAGAATATTTGTCATAGGAGCATAGTGCGGATTGATGCACAAGAACAATTGGAGGAATAGAGAGGGTCACAACAGCCCCTTAGGGAGCTGCAAGGAATGCCGAGATCAGCATTTGCTGATGGGCAGGACACAGAAGACATAGAGCAAAGACATGGGAATTTATATAGGCAAATAAAGGATAAAGACGGGTATAAAACCCAAGAGAACGCACAGGGATCCCTAGTAAGGAGAACCGAAGATAGGTCAGATGACTTCATAATAGACGATTACAGAACCTTGTCTTTAAACAGATTAGATCTCGATGATGCAGAAAAGGGCAATAGTCACACGAGTTGGGGCATAATGATGTCAGACAAAGAAAGGTAGGTGAATGAGAGGGCATATGCATGTTTTTAAAAGAATCAAGTATAGATAAATGGGTAAAATTGTCAGATTTAGAAGACCTGAAAGAGAGTACACCAGGATCAACATTATATGCCGATTGACCACAAGAACGATTGCGTAGTACAGGGGATGTATCATTGCCATATGTAAGAGGGTTTAGGGCATTACCAGGACAGAGACAAACGGATGAGGCAAGCCCTGTCTCGAACACACAAAGCATGGACAAGAGTGTTTATGGACGGGGATTTTTACAATCCCCATTATTGGAGAAGGGGGAGGACGACCCCAATCTATACTGTGGCCACAGATGGATAAAGACAATTTAAGATGTAAATTGCTGGGTTTGACTTCTGGCGCAGAACAATGGATATATGAGATAGAAAGAATGACGCTAGCTATAGGTGACGTAAAAGGCTTACTAGCAGCTATTCTAGGGGAAAGAGCTGATGGCATTTGTAAGGGAACAGGATGCACAGGTGTGACTGCGCAAAACACGGCACACAATGGAGCACCATTTAATAATTGCCGAGTATGGCAGGTTCTCGGAGTATACAATATATTGATACATCAGACATGGGTGCGATTATGACTAGGAAGATGGGGAGGATGAAGATCATGTTGCTTATATTTAAGATAGATGGTGTCAGGAGACTTGTGAACCATAGGATAAAACAGTAGCATTATTGTACCACATTTTGTGACAGGGGCTCCTCGAGCCAGTGCAACAGCAATTGAAAAAACAGGTGGCAATGGAAGCAAAGCCATGGCCAGAAATATAATTGACAATCAATTTAATGCAGGAGAAGAATAAAAGGTAAGCTGAGAATAGAAAGCAGGAGGAAAGTAAGTTCAGGAGAAGTGATTAAAAATAACCATAGAGGGAGCAGTATTGACGAGTAATGAAGGAAGGAAGGGTGACACAGCAGATGCAGTCAGGGTAAATCACAGATCAGAGTGGGTAAAATGTTTGGATTTAATGGCAGACAGCCACAAAAATGCTGGAATTGCAGAAGAATAGGATGCATAGCTAGGACATGCAGAAGTAGAGGAGGCATGCAACAGAATTGGCAAGCTCCAAGAGGGGGAATGGGTTATGCTCCACAATGTAATACAAAACCACAGGAATATTATGGCCAAGATCACACGCAGGCTCAGACATTTGCAAGTGCACATGCAAGCACAACCGGTACAACCTCAGCAAGTGCAGACACAACAGGCTATGGTGCCAAATGGTGGGTGTGACAGTGGTAGGAGGAAATCCTTTCACAGGTACAGGGATGAAATTAAACCCACAATAGGAAAGTCCACAGGGTGACCTGATGTGTTCAATACTATCAGTAATGCCAGACCCCCAAGATGAACCAGGGGTGAAGGTGGCGATAGGAAGCAAGACATTTTCATTTCTTGGAGCCATTGGAGCCATTTGTTCTTGTTGGTGAGGGAAAATACCCAATGTCAGATACTACCATGAATGATCAGGGATTCTCTGGGGTCATGAGTTCCTTATATAGACAAATTACCAATCTCTATAGGAGAACATTATATGTCGATGACATTATTATATTCTAGGCAGAAGCCAGTTAACATATTTGGGCCTGACTTAATGACAAAACTTAACATGACAATATCTTTAACTGATGATGGGATAGTGTACTCAACCCCAAGGTTACATTACATGAATGTGGGAGAGGTTTATATTCGCTTTACAAGGAATTCCTTTAGATTCAGAGGTATTCCTGTATGGAGTGACTGTTTTATTATCATGGTTACCCAGATTGATAGGCAAAATATTGAGAATACCTGATGAATTTTTGGTAAGGCCAGATATCCCTATGCATGATGAAAATGGGCAGATTAGTCCCTTAGAATTAGAAGCTGCAGTGGTTAAAGATGAAAGGATGATGCTCCATGGGACGGATGATGAGGGAAGAGGTTGGAGAACAGTGATAGCTCTCCGTGAAGGATACAGACTGACAGATTTGACTGTCAAAGATCTGTATAGAGATGACTACTCAGATGATGAACTAGTTTTATTTTAAAGTCTCACTTATTGGATTAGAGTAAAGGATATAGAAATACCACAGAGAATGATGTTTGTAAGAAAGAAACTGCCATTAATTCAGGAAGACTTAAAGAAAGTGCCAAATATTCAATGGACCACAAGCCCATATGATGTGGATTTATTAAAAGGAATAGGGGCAGTTAAAATTGAGATTGAACCAGGAGTCCTTTTGCAACATGCAAAGCAATACCCAATGTCCAGAGAAGCATATGATGGCAATATTCAAGACCATTTCCGCTTTAATGAAACAAGGCATATTAGTACCTTCTGACTCTCCCTGTAACACGGTTATGTACCATGTGAAAAAATCAAAGGGGGGGGTTGTGGAAATGTATACAGAACCTTTGCCCCCTAAAGAATATAGTTGAAGCAGAGTTTCCTTTAGCTCCTAATCCTGCGACAGTATTGTGCAACATCACATCTAAAGCCAAATATTTTACAGTTCTAGCTTTAAAAAATGAATTTTTCTCAACTCCCCTACACGAAGACTCACAAGATTTGACTTCCTTTACATATAGAAATACTTGCCTGAAACATACTCAATTGTCCCAACGGTACTGTGATTCCCCTTCTATCTTTAACCCAGTCCTGCAGATGGACTTGTACAATGGTCAACTTGAAAGTGTGATAATCCAACACGTGGATGACATTTTGGTGTGCAGTGAGACAGAAGAAAGGTGCAGAGCAGACTCTGTTAAGCTTCTGACAATACTCTCAGAGAAGGGGTATAAAGTACACACAAAAAGTTTCAATATTGTCAGGAAGACGTCTTGTATATAGGACAGTTAATGTCCCATGAGAGGAAAAAAGTTAGATCTGATGGGGCAAAAGCGATCATGAAAACCTCAGCACCCAAAACAGTGAAGGAAATGCAACAATTTCTAGGCTTATGTAATTACTGTAGAGCCTGGGTGTTTGAATTGCAGTACATACATTCAACGGAATTGTACGATCGTACCGAAAAAAAAGGTCCGACCGTACAAAAAGTCCACAAAATGCTACCACCAAAGGTTCGAACACCAAAAGATTGAACCTTTGGTGGTAGCATTGTAGGTAAGTATAAACAAAAAAGGCTGCGGGGGTGTCCCCCGCAACACCCCGCTCACTATACTGTGTGGTATAGTGAGTGGTATAGTGAGCGGGGGTTGCGGCGGACACCCCTGCAGCTCCCGGGAAAACAAAAAGAAAAGGACGGGTTCATGATCACAGAAGTGAAAGCGAACTGGTGCCGCAGGGACTCAGCGTGTAAAAAAGGTAAGTAGGATGTTTATGTTGTGGGTGTGGGTGGGGGTTGCGGTATGTAGGGGTTTTGAATGCATGTTTGCATGGGAAATATGCAAACCTTTTGTGGTTTGCACATTTCTTATGCAAACTTTTCTGTCGCTGACTTTTCTGCGATGGAAAAATCACACAGATCCTCATTCAACTGCTTTTAAAAGGACTTAAAGAAGTTCAGGCACACAAGAGCACATTAACATGGTCAGGTGAGATGCCTGAAGGATTTGAAGAATTAAAAAAGGCAATCTGCAAAGCCCCTGTGTTAGGAATTCAAGATATCGGGAAGAATTATATTTATTCTCCCATTCAAATGGAGTAGTTATGACAGCAGTTCTTGCACAAAAGACATTAGGGCATGGGCACAGGGCCTTCCCTGCACATCTATTGAAGAAAGAATCAGCAAGCATAGTGCAGATAGTGAGTAACAAATGCTTAGGATCATGGGCCAAGTACTCAAAGTTACTGAAATGGGTCGACAATGAAGCAAGACCTGTATCTATAATACCACTAAAGAATGCAACAACATGCTTAAGGAATGATGGCCTGGTCCTGGTTGGAGAAAACGGAGGATGTGGACAGATAATCGAAGTCCCAGGAATGAATGGAGGGACTGCAATATTGATTGGCCGATATTGGGCCTGGGGATCCAGAGCATACATGCAATTGTCTAAGAATTGTGGAGGAATATGTGTTGTTGTAATGATTTATGTTCTAGCATTGGTGATTCCGCAAAGTGAACTTCATATTGATGAATTTCTAAAAAAGGATGAGCACATGAGGAAGAAGAGGTAGCTCAACCCACATTGGCAGAAGAGAAGCAATTATTGCTCATCAAAATCAATAGAGGCCTATGATAATTTTCCAGATGAATATAGACCGTTCAGTAAAACAGCAGTAATACAGACTGCAGTAAACACCAAGGGGCTGCAGATTACAAGATGGGAGCTGCTGTAGACGATCCATGCAACAATAAAAGGATTCAATGTAATCGGAGAAGAATTGAGAGCTATTGGGTTGATGACTCTCCAGAACAGATATGTTCTAGGTCTGGTTACAGCAATGGAAGGAGGCGTGTGCACCAAGATCGGGCCGCCTTGCTGTATGCGATCTTATGATGGAGGAAAGGGAACCCTGACAGAGGCAATAACTATGCTGACCACCCTGCAAACGAAAATGGAGGATGAAGTTGATGAGACGGCGGCAGATGATTGGTACTCATCATTTTTATCATGGATTCCAACCTGGTTGGCAAATGCTTTTAAAGTACTTGGAGCAATACTAGTGTTGGTACTGCTGAGATTCTATCTCATAAGGGTCATCTTGGGACAATGCCAGAAGACTGCCAAGAAAGCTGTTAGAAAGAAGATAATGACTGACATAAATTCTGCAAATGGAGAAGTGTAGGATGAGGAAAGTACCAGTGAGAATGTAAAGAAGAGTTTTCTTGCACTTCCAGGAACAAAGTTCTACTACACAAAAGATCATAACAAATATGTAGGACGTTGGATATTCTGTCCATCATCTGGAGAGTGCTGTCACATGACTTGGAGTGTCGATGAACATATTAAGAATGCAGGTGACCTGAGGGGGGTGACAAAGATTTGGATCCCAAAGAAATTATTGTAAAGTGATGATAAAGGAGAATGAAAAACAGAATGAAGAGAAGAAGACAATGGGAAAAGAAGATTTGGTCGTAGAGTTGACCAGAGGGGGGAATGTAGAGGAGCGGGTAGCCACTTTCTCACTAGTTCCCGCCCCCTTACCACCATCAAACTGACATGGTCAGAGAAGGGCAGTAAATGGAACCCCCTGAGTTGTTCCAATACCACATTGAGTATATGAGAGACATTATGCACCCAGACAGCCATACAGAATGTACCCTCACGTTGAGCCAGTGGAAGGATGCCACATGGAAGGATGTCAACATGCCCCATGTGGATGTCATGGTGTGTTAGTGAAATCTGATGAGGGCAGAGTGATTTCATAAAGAAGATGTATGAATCTATGTTGAAACGATATGTAAATACTTAAGAGTAACAATGTAACTGAAGCACGAAGAGAAACATGTACCTAAAAGTTAAAGTAATCATGGCTACGAAGAAGATGAAGTTACTTGCTGATCAATAACTGTAAATACGCAGTAACGCAAGGTGGAAAGGGAACATATAGAAGCTTGTTACAAAGGTATATATAACATGGCTAAAATGACTATGATAGGAAAATGGACTCTGATTCGTGTCTGATACAACCAAGCTACCTCAGAAACAGACTGAGGCTGTAAGATCAGGAGATGTAAAAGAATAGTTCTGTGTGCAGAACCAACGATGAGTCAAGGTTGGCCCCGAGTGAAGGATGCTATTTTAAGGAAAAGGCACAGAGCACAAAGTGTGTTGCATGGATAAGTGCTGAATGTAGGACATTCCTCATAGATTGAAGAAGAAAACATCTGCAAGAGCCAACTGTTGGTTAATTAAAAGTGTACAAAGTTCATATGAGCGATTGAGCAAGTCTCTAGAGTCCAAGAGGAGCAAGTGCATCCAACATAATGAAATCAAATAGAATGTCGAAATGGACAAATTAGTGGTCTCCTAATACGTGATTACAGAGCAGAGAACAAGGGCTATTCATTAAGCCTTAGACAAAGAGAGTGGTGTGCTTACACTCCTTTCAGGTTCCAGGCCAGTGAGCAGTCAACTACAAAAGGTAGACTTTGGCTTACTGCCTACCCATGAGAGGTGATGGAATAATTGAGAAAACAGGGAGTAGTCTGACCGGAATCAAACACCTATGTTTTGTTTCGCTTACCTGCTGCTAAAGGTCGAAAGTCCAAGGTTGGATTAGCATGCCAACCAATCAGGGGGTTTGAGGAACAACCTAACATTCAATGTTTCATAGACCAATACACTGACAGTTTGTCCATTATAATCAGTACTGTTATGTTATGTTGATTTATACCGTGCACCGATACCACCCAACAGAAGACTCCAGGCACTCACGTGGCTCTGCAAGAAAGAGGACAGGGTTGGTTAGTGAGGGAAGAATGATATGATAGGTCCAGAAACAGGAGAAATCGGCATTGTTGTGTTTGAGGAAGTAGAAGCGGGATTGTTAGTGCTTTGGCTACTCGCTAAATTCTTCTATGTGGCTAATCTACACAGTCCTATCTGTTGTGACACATGACCAATTTCCACAATTCTGTCTAGTGATATGCATGGTTAATCTTCTCAATTCTATATAAGTGTGATGCATGGTTAACCTTCACATATCACTCTAGGTGTGATGCACGGCTAAACTTGATAATTCTCTCATAGTGTGATGCATAGTTAATCTTCACAATTCTATCTCAGTGTGATGCATACCCAATCTTCACAATTTACTCAGTGTGATGCATGGTTAGTCTTCATAGTTCTATCTAAAAGTGAGGCCTGGTTAGACTTCACAAATCTATCGAGGTGTGCTGCATGGTTAATCTTTTCAATTCTACCTAGGTGCCATGCAAGGATAAACTTCACCTGAACAGAGGGTGAATTCCTGAATTGGAGGCACAGCAGTAAATGGAAAATACCTAGATTTGTGATACCTGGAAAGAGGGAGAACGCTTAAGTATGGGACACAACAGTAAGATAAAACCACCTAAAGGTTGGTACACTGCATTGATGGGAATACTATTTACTAGCTGGATAATTTTGTTATGCTGTGTTATGTAGGTGAGAAGAATGGCAGGGCTTTTTGGAGTACAGTGATTGCTGTACTCCCCATCCAGACCACACTTATCTTGTCTGTCACTCCTGGTTAACGGCTGGCTACTGGCTTCCGAGGCAAGCACGGACAAACACTGACTGGAGCTGCTTCTTCTGGAGCTGCCCTTTGCTTTGTGGCCCTTAGCCGAGGGCTGCATAGGCATAGGCTGCCCTAGGAATGTAGTAAATGAGGTGTTCCCGAACATAGGGGTGGCCGCATCGGCCTATCAGTGGGCTGGGGATGGGAAAGGGTGGCAGGCTGGGGGAAGGTAGCGGCAAAAGTCTGTGGAGCAAGAAGAAACAGCGCTGAGTGCTCATAGAGCATTATATTAAACGAATCCCAATGCCAACTAGACGAAAATTGGATCACTGGAGCACCAGGATGTTACTAACCCTGAGAAAAAGCCAGGAGAGTGGCTCAGGGATTGGGCTGCAGGAACTGGTGCCTGGACTGTGGTTCCAGTCATGATTATCGACTGCAAGGACCCATCAGCGCGCTGGGGGTAGGAATGGCAGGCGGGCTGGGGTAGGCAGCAGCAAGGCCGTGGAGCATGGAGGAACAGTGCAGAGTGTGCATAAAGCATTGTTTTAAACAAATCCCAATGCCAAATAGATGAAAATGGGATCACTAGAGTACAGGATATTACTCGCCCTGAGAAAAAGCCAAAAGAGTGGCCAAGTGCGTATTTAGAGGTACTTCAAGGTGTGCCCTACAGATAAGGGGTAGCCAATGATGCACTAATCCTTATATATTCCATAAGTAGATGTGTTCCCTTAACCAATCCTTCCCCTTGATATGTTTTGTATTTTCCCATGTAGAATGATGTCACAGATTATGCATATTGAGGTATAAAGACCTCTGTGCAATCAAGCTGCTTTGTGAGTGTGCATGCATCAGTCCGATGCTTGTCGGGCCTCCCTACTTTATGAACTGAGAATAAAGTAGTCTTTTGACATATTTTTTGAGTCTGTCCGTTATTTGGTCTGTGATCTTTATTTGTATTTCCATCTAGCACAAAGGACACTTCAGGGTGCTAGAGCACACGCTCATTGGGAATTGGACTTGCATTTTTACTCCCTAAAAATCATTTTACTCCAAACGTTAGAGAATAGGGAGTAAACTACTTCCCACTTCCAAATATTATATGGAGCACTGGATCCATGTACTGAGCATCTAGTGTTTTCTTAAATATACAGTCACCCAAAACCGTGCATTTTATGGTGCTTCAGTTGACAACATATTAAATCAAACCTCAATATCACTGTGAGTAGGTCCCTGTGCCATGCTAGCCTTGGCCAACAAGGCACACCTAAAAGGGGCCTGTGCCCTAGGTGCTGCGCCAAAATGGCTGCACTATAAACACCAACTTTGCTGCAGGAGTACAAGGATGAGTAGTGGCTGATTTACTCAGCTGCAGACTACTACTAAACCAACAGTGATCCCAAATATAAAGGGGAAACAGGCAGAGCCTGAAAGATATACCACCTTTGCTCCTTTTGCTAATGTGATTAAAGGGCAGGCTATATCTCCAGGAGAGGTGTGAGTTGAAAACATTGCAACCCAAGACAGCAATAGTAAGGTCCTACCAAAATGAAAGAATGTCCAATCAAGGTGTTCTAAAATAAATACTCCAAAAAATATCCATGAAACCAACTCGATAAAAACGCATTTTAAATCCCATTACTGTAAAAGAAACACAGAGAATGCAGACTTTGATGAGAAAAGGCACTCTGCGTTGATAAGCGGAGTGTGCAGGCAAAGGATTTCACCAGAAATGTCAATGTGAAAGGATATGTTCTCAAAAAATGCAAAAAAGGGTGACTTGAAGGCCCCTTGGGTCACTTAAAGTGGAACAAGATGACATGGCCTCTCCAAATACCTTTTAGGATTTGCCTTTGGTTCACAATGGCATTGAGCCAGGTTTTTAGGCACTTTTACTGCAATTAAACTGGCGCTGAGAAGTTAGGTGTGTAGTCTGTAAGGAACCCATGCTGGCAACAGTAAAGACAGACACAAGTGATCACAGTTCAAGGGTGTTAATTGAACAATGAATGCGGGGTGGAAAAACACCTAACCTTAATCTAAGATGGGAGCAAGCGTCGACCATCAAATGAAAAATAAGGCAGCCCCAGTGGTATTGTATCAAATAAAAGGGCGTATACTAAGAAAAACCTCCTGCCAATTCCTTACAACTAATTATAGAAAGAGTGTGGGATAGGGTTTCAATAAAGAAAATAAGTGTTCCAATAATAAGTCAGGTTGTGATTGCCAGGGGTCTCCCTTCCCACATTTTCAGCACGGGACAAGTTAGGATCTTGGAGCACAGCACGTGCTCGAGCTTTCTCAGTACAAAACGACCGTTCCGTTCCAGCTATCAGGTTCTTCTATCGTAAAGTCTCTTTTCTTTAAAAGGTCTCTTGCCCTCAAAGGCCTGATGATGCTCTCCAACCTTGACTCTAACATTCCCTCTGTCCTCATCCTACTTGATCTCTCCTCTGCTTTCGACACAGTCAACCATACCACCCGCCTCAATCCTCTCATGGACAACCTGGGTATCACCGATCAGGCTCTGGCCTGGCTGACCTCTTTTCTCTCTGATCGAACCTCCCAGGTACAACTTAGGTCCTTCATATCTTCTATCTCCCACTTTACCTGTGGTGTTCCCCATGGGTCTAACCTCTCGCCCTGGCTTTTCAACAATACCTGGCAACTCTCGCATACTGCATTTCCATCTTTTGCTCTAATTTCCAGTGCTATGCTGATGACACCCAACTCATTTTCAGGCTTCCTTCAGCCACCTCCTCTCCTTCCCTCATCTCTGACTGTCTCATCGCCATTCAAAATTGGTGAGCCGCCAACGATCTCTGTTCAAATGCCAACAAGACTGAGATCCTCCTCATTGGTACACCCCCTCCATCCTTTCCCCTCACTCTCTGGCCAGCCTCCCTTGGCCCCCCTCCTGCCCCTACCTGCGAAGCTAAGAACCTCAGGGTCATCTTTGACTCCACACTTTCCTTCTCCCCACACATCTCTGATGTCTCTAAAAAGTCAAACTTCTTATTGCACATCCTTCGAGGTACTCTTCCTTTCCTCACTTTCCCTCAGAAGCTCACTTTCTCCCAAGCTCTGATTCTCTCTAGGTTGGACTACTGTAACAGCCTCTTTCTAAATCTACCTGCCTCCACTCTCCGCCCTTTACAACTAATCCAGAACAGGACTGCAAGACTTGTCCTTGGCCTCAAGCCCTGGGATCGTATCTCTCCAGCTCTGAAATCCCTTCATTGGCTCCTAGTGGATGAAAGGATTAAATTTAAAACCCTTTGCATTGTCCACAAGGCTTTCTGGGGCCTGGGTCCAAAATACATTCAACTATCCCTCTGTACCTTCCCTCTCGAGCCCTTCGCTCGTATACCTCTAACTCCCTCAGGGTCAGTCGTTTTTCAAAGAAACAAGCTGGAGGTAGATCTCTGTCTTCGGCCGGGGCCTCCCTTTGGAACTGCCTCCCTGCCACCTTGAAACTTGAGGAGTACCATCTACGATTCCGGAAGCTCCTCAAGACCTTCCTCTTCACTTCTGCCTTTGCCCCGCTTCTCCCATGCTGATCTGCCTTTTCCCTCGGCACTGTGCTCCTGGCCACCCTCTGTTCTTCGGGCCCAGGTACCTGCTCACCCTGCTATCCTCCTGCACTGCCTCCGGGCCAGCCCTTGCACTGAGGCCTGTATCTGTACCCATACAGTTCCCCACCCACTTTTCTTCTGCACTTATTAGCTACACCCTATTTGACTAACCTAGCACCATTGCCTCTTACACGCTGCACTACCACCGCTAACTCTCTATTTAATTATATTTACTTACAATTTATTTTGTTCCTCTCCTATGCTCTGCACTTCCCCCGTTTTCCCTTCCCCATGCATTTCCCCTTTTTTCCCTTCCCCATGCACTTGCACGTTCTCAATGTAACTGGGCCTAGTAAGATCGCTGTTTTTGCTTCTCCCCTGTTCCCCTCCCTTCGCCTGGTCACGCTCTGCAACACCTGTGTACGAGCGCGATATAAATAAAATATCATATCACATCAAGAAACAAACAAAAATGTATTTTCCACCGTCCACCGTTCATGTTGGGTGATGGCTTCACCGCTGGGTCCCCCTCTTCCGGTGCTGACCCCTCATGTATCGTGTTCAACCAATCAGTTTAACAGTTTCTTTCTCAATGAACTTTGGATGATGACTTTTCACCCCTGGATCTCCCTCGACTGGGCTCGGACCCACTTGACAAGGAAGACAATTTTCTTCCCATGGTCTTCCAATACCTCTTACTTTCACGATTATTAATGTCTTTTAAACTGAACTTAAGGCTTTGTCCCTGATTGTCGGCTTCTCTCTTCCAGGTTCACTCTTGCCAACTGTGGACACCCCTTGTGAGGTTCACTTCGTTCAACACACAATTCTGATTTTCGGCTTTCCTCTGCCAGGTTCACTTTCGCCAACTCTACAAACAGTTCATTGTACTTCGGGACTTTGGACTTTGCCCCTTTTTGTTAGCATCCCTCCGCCGGGTTCATTCTTGCCAACCTTTTACGAAACACACTGTTCATATACTGATTTCATCATGCAGGATTCACTTCCCTTAGCTTCATACTGTGACAGGGTTTGGATTTATAAGTGGTTTACCAGAGGTGAATGGGTGGTGGGATTCTAATAGGGAAGCTACATTGAGAGGAAGCTAGATAGATGTAGTACAACCTACAAAGGTTTCAATAGTCTTATTCTCCTTTCCTCCTTCCTCAGCATAATACAGCGTCTAACCTGGGGCTTTTCCCCGAGCTGAACCCCGGGCTCCCCTGCCCAGGTGGTCCTCCCTTGCTTGTCCACCCCAGGTTTGGGATCTGAGAGTGCCAGCCCTCCCCTGGCCAGCTGAATAAGGGATTACTGAGGTCTACTTGGGAGAATACCCTTCAGTTTCTCACATATCCTTCTTCTATGATGGTTGGACTGTGGTGTATCATTTAGATATTCTACTATGGAACACCCAGACTGTTGGTCCAAGCATTCCAGCATTTGACCCAGATTGGTATTGTTTGGTGTTTGAACCTTTTCCAGATTAATCCTGGCTTGTTCGGGGGAATAAGAGGTTCCTCCTTTCTTTCTCTCTATCTTTCTTTCCCTTTCTTGAAATGCCATCAACTCTTCCTCTATAGCTTCAGAGCCGATCTCTATAGCATGGCCTCTCTCATCACAAAATAAGCATGCTTCCAACTGGAAGGTTTCTGATGTATCTAAAGGAGGATAAACCTCCCCTATATCTCTACTCTTATTCAGGGGGCTAACAGGTATTCCAGGGTGTCATCATACTCTAGTCTTTGTCCTTCCTGGTTAATATAGGGCTCTTCTTGCATCTTCTTGCTTGGGTTTCCCTCCTCCTCTTTCCCTTGCTCGCTCCTGACTGTCCCCCCTTGGGTAGTAAAGATGGGGTTCTGGGGCTTGATTTCATGTAGAAGGGATCTCTGGGTCTCCTCTTGATGCTTTCCCAGGTGATATCTCCCCTAAGGTCTCACACATAAGGCTACCTCTGGGTGTTTTCTAAGGGGTTTCATAGGCTAGGATCCCTACTCGGTCTCCCCTATAGACTTTTAGTGGGCTCGTGAAAAAGTTCAGAAAAACGAAGGTTAATTCGTCTTTGAGGTAGATAAGGTCAAGTTTTTACTTTACCTTCTTTACAAGGATAAAATAAAAAGGGACTAACCCAAGGGATTTTCACTCTTATTTGCAAAGAGATTAGAGCCGTATCCCTTCCCTGTAGCAAGTAGTCCTGTGTGCAAAAAGATAGTCGATATTGCCCTCAACATCCTTTCAGAAAGGCAAGCATTCAGGGAAAAAAAATGAGCTCCCGTTCTCTGTTCCAGGGGCTGGAAGGGTGATGTCATGCTTTCCACAGATTCCCCCCCCCCCCGCCCCTTGATGGAAAAAGGGGTTTGAGAGGGTTTATTTCTAGACTCCATGATTTCTGAGTCCTCTTGGAGCGAGTTAATTTGCTCTTTCCCTAACACTGAGGGTAGGGAATGGAAATCTCTATTTGGTTTCTCTACGTTTAACAAAGTTCTCCAACTATCATCAATTAGATAAAATCCCACTTCTGTCACCATATGTAAGGAACCTGAATATGGATATCCGAGGTCTACTTGGGAGAATACCCTTAGCATCTAGTTGCTTTGATGTACAGGCTATATTCAGGTCGTGTCTAGGCAGCATTGGAGACGGTTGACTCGATGACTTTCAGAAGATAGAGGGGGTGTTTGAATCATTTGGTTCCACAGAGTCGAGCTGATGATCAAGATGAGGAGGTATGCTTCAATGGGGCGAGCTGGAGTCTGGATGGCTCAAAAGGTATATAAAAAGGTATCAGATGCATAGAGTACAAAAAGCAGCACAGCAGGTCCTATAGCCACTCAGTGTGTTGTGCATGGTCAAACCGGCAAAAAGGTGTTTCAAGGTGAAATAACAGGGTTCCAGCTGCTTCTGCACTTCTGGGTTGGTGGGAGGACCCACCTTGGGTCTCCAAAGACAAAGCAATTTCTTAGTTCTGCACTTCCACTCGAGTAAGTTGTCTAATTCCTACAAGCGGTCCTCCACATCCAGTGAACAGGATCCTGAATCAATTGCACAGGCAGCAGAGAGGCCTCAGTACAATCAGTCTCACTCCCACTGCTCCCTGGCGATTGGTAGGGAGCAGACCTTGCCTTCGACTTAGATGTCTTCTGCCCTCACCTCTCTGAAGGAGGACTTTGAAATAGAGATCCAGTGAGTCCTTCTTGTAAGAATCCACAGATGAAATGACTAAGGAGAGGGTTGCCTCCACTTATAAAGGCAAAATGTCACAGGGTCATGGTCTAAAGCAAACCTGCTGTAAGGGGTCCAATCCAGGCTGTTGTAAGAAGTGTATGTTTCTGTTTTACATTATACCCAGAGTACTTTGCACCTCCTGTCCCTCCCTACTACTTGCAGAGCAGAGTGCCCTAGCAGAAACCAGGTTGGTGCCAAACATTTCAACGGCAACGACCCAAACAGATCAAGACAATCAAACCAACGACCAGGCAAGGTTAGCTTCTGGCAGCGCCAGAGAAATAGATTTTTGGACAACTTCGACCTTAACGGCCACAATGGCACCGTTCATGAAACTTTATGAAAACATGACGGACCAATTGAAAGACCAGACAATGATGTTAGCGATGTTGCATTCAAAGATGGTCTTTGTGAAGGGGTTTGTAATGGGAATTCAGAATAATATGGACAACAGTACAGCGGCTAAACTTCTGCACAATATACAGGACCCTATCATTACGGAAAAAGAGCACAGGAGGGCACCAAGAACATTCGATTTAACTGACTTTGTGAGAACTAATCTTCCATCCTCAAACACAGTGCGGCCTCATTCGACTCAAAGCAATAGAGATCCAGTAGCAGACAAGATTAATACAACACTCGAGGATCTTGCTGAAGCGAAAGGAGTCACTCGAGACAGACAGGTAACAACAACGTCCCAGGCACACAGGGAGGGACAAGAAATAAAGGGAGACTTAAACGAACAAATAGAAACGACTCTGGGTACAATGCAACCACCTGTGGCTCTGGAAGCGGACATGGAAAGCGTAACAACTGGTCCTTCAACTGAGAAGCAGCAATTGGATCAGAGTAGAAATGGATTACCAGAGGGACAAAATAAACTGCCCCAGAAAATCTATAAAATGTTCATCAAATCACAGTTAGAGCCGAGAGAAAGCTGCACGCTAGTAACGGCTGCGCCAGGGAAGAAAAAGAAAACGGCAGAATCCCTAAGAGGGCCTGTTGAAAAAGGAAATCCTCCAAAGAAAACCAAAAACCAACTGGCAGCATCGAAGCAGAAGTCTAATGGAAGTCGGTCGGTCCTTCATTCAAAACATAACTTTACCAACGAAAACCCGAGCTGTCCGGTAATTGGATTTGAAGCATAAAGACAAGAGTCTAGAAATACAAATGACAGTCGAAGATAGAGAACCAGAGGACTTTTGTGATCAGAACGAGGAGAATGACACGATAAACCTGCTGGATCGACCTACACAGTGCCAGAGGAAGAGAGGGACGTTGAGAGCAGCAGACATGAGTCTGAAGAACTCTCAAGCGGTCAAGACTACACAGATAATGAGAAGGATGCGTTTGCAGACCGGGCCCCAAAATGGAATAAGAGACCGGTCGGCCCCTCACCAACCTGCCTATCGAGCTGTTCATTGCCTGCTCCCCACACTAACATGCTCAAATTCTACTTTCCAGCACACAATACGCCAGAACACACATGTCAAATTAACACACCTCCCAACAGACATCAAAACAGAACACTACATGTCTATAACCAACTTTTATACTACAGTCCTAGCCAATGCTTCTTAGTACCATGGGCACACAAAGTTCTCCTCCGGATACATGTTTCTGTAAATATGCAAATCCAATTGTCACAAGGGGGGAGTGCATGTACAAGATAAAGAAGTAACATAGTGATCCCAGAAGTAATGTAGTGATGCCAAAAGTAAAGTAAGGGTGACATCAACATAGCACATAGATCACACCTATATTACACCTAGTGCACCACACGTTAGGGCGTAGGGTGCTGTACAGGGAAGGACATGCGCCATAACACCAAGCTTATATGTAGTTTTTTTTTAAACTCAATTTTATTAACATTTTATAACATTGTACATCACATTCCAGCCATATTCTTAATTACATAAACAAAACAACGGATGTCAACAAATAAGTGGGCGTCCCCCTTCTCACTTTTTAAATGCCCCAACATCCCCTCAGCCCCCCCCTCCACCCCACATATATGCACACCACCCCCAATCCGGGGAGAACTATAATAAACCAAACCATGTGGTGTCTGTCCTATTAATTACTACCTGAATACCCCTCCAAGTTCTAATCAGCTGACCATCGTGCCCCGCTCCACACCACATGACCAGGGGAGTCATCACACCCCAAGCACCTCGACCTCACCCCTCCTCATAAGTGTTCCCCAGGCCCTCTTATGCCTCTGTGGGCATATACTGTGCCCAAAACTTCCCCCCCATTCCGCCTGAAAGCTTGCACTCTGCCTGTGCATGGCCGCCGTGATCTTCTCCATCACATATGTTCTTGCCCACATTCATCCATTCCTTTTTGCTCGGTCGAGATCATCTCTCCCAGTGGGTCGCCAGGGAGGCCCTTCCCGCTAACAGCAAGGAGTGCGGCAGATGCAGTACACCCCTATATAACCCTTCGCCTCCTTCTATTCCAAACAAAACCAACAGGGGTGTCTTCATTCTAAGAACCCCCCTCAACCTCCTTGATCCATCCTAGGACCTCCCACCTGGACCTTAGCACACCCCAACCGCATGTGCCAATAATCGGTGTGTTCCCCGCATTCGTGTCCACATATGGGGAGATGCCCCTTGCAACATCTTGTAAAGACGCACTGGGTCGTACTGCCATCTATGGAGAAGCTTAACTCTGTGTAGTTTGTACTGACAGGCTATTGAAGTTCTGTGGGCCCCTTGACACATCTTCTGCCACAACTCGTCCTCTGCTTCTACTCCCAAATCTTGTTCCCACCTAAGCTGCACCCTCTCTGTACATCCCTTCCCCGGCTCCACTAGTGCCCCATATAGGGATGAGATCAACCCCCTCATCTTGAGTCCAGAACCTTTTTGGTGGGGGCTCAGCTCCCGCTGCACCCTGTTTTTCCACACATCGGCTGTAAGTACGCCCTTCAACTGCAAATAAGAGAAAACCAACAATCACCCTGTTCCCAACTCCTCTTCCAGGTCTACAAGGGAGATGAACTGACCCTTTCTCCATAATTGACCCACCCTCATAAGGCCAGTCTCAAACCACACCTGAAACTTGTCAAGGTTTGGGATGCGCTCCCTCACCCCCGGAGCCCACATGTGGCTCAGGGGAGAGGGCCAGGTTGTAACCCCCTCATCTCCAAGCCCCTCCTCCAAAGAGTCCATATGAACCCCAGAATAGGGTGTTCCATAATCCTCCTCGGGGTATCATCCCTAGGGGTCCAGATCCACTTCCCCACGGTCGCCGGCCTGAGATGGTGGTTCTCAAGCACCACCCATTGATTCTCCCTTTGTTCCTGCACGTGTGGGACCAGGTGCGTTGCCTCATAATATAGATAAATATCTGGGAAACCCACCCCTCCTTTTCCCTCAGGGAGGACCAAGACATCATAAGCCAACCTCTCATTCTTCCCCTGCCATAAGACTCGCAGGAGGCGGGACTTAATCTCCTGAAACGTGGCCAGGGGGATGTGAACTGGGAGCATCTGAAATAAGTATAAGATCCACGGGAAAAAGTTCATCTTTATCGTATTCATCCTCAGCATTCAGGAGATCGTCAATCTGGCTAATTTTTCCAAATCCTCAAATAGCATCGCCAAGGGGGGGAATTTGCCTCATACAGACCGTCTATTTCCCGCGTAAGGTTAATGCCCAGATAATGCAACCAATCTATCTCATCCCCAACCCCTCCAGCCCACGTCTGTCCTCCGGTCCCCCATCCCACCTCTGGGGCAGAACTATCTCTGGCATAAACCCAGGCAGACTTGCCACCCGAGGCTGAGAGGGGTCCCCATCTCCTCCTGATGGGGACAGATCCCTGGTCCTATCGCAGCTGTGAACACAGAACACGTTGAAACAGCCATGCACAAAGAGGTCAGGGTTCTATTAGGATGCATAACCTTTCATTTCACATCACAAAGCATACCCAAATGCACCTGGAACAGTGGCATATCTTCCAGATGAAGAGAAAGGAAATCCACCTGGACAGTGACATTTACTTACTCCTTCCAGAACAGAATTTAAGACCAATGGTACTAAGGATCTCTAGATCCACTATGGTACTGACTTATCAGAAAAGCATTTATGCATTCCCGCGGTCTGCATCATACATAATCTTCCCCCTTTGTTTGGTATTAACCTGTTATTCTTGCTTTCTATCAAGCAGTTTCCTCAGCTTTCAGTCCAACCATGATTAGTAACCACTGTACCCTAGAGTCTGTGTTCTGACCTTTGTGTTTTTTCTTAAATGTGTCTGCCAGTCTGCTACTACTTTCATGTTCTCCATGCTTGCTACCACAAATGGAGCATTTGAAATGATGACTTGTTCAATTTGCACCAGGCTGTCGCCCAACTTGTCATCAGAGTGGTACTTGAAGTATGCATGCGTTCTTCCACCTAGGAACGCATACAGCTCTCCTCAAAGTATGCACAACACGGACCCCAAAATATAAACTAGACTGTTAGAAATGTAACCCAGTTATATCTCCAAAGTATAATTGATACTTTCCTTAAAGAATAGCTCAAATTGCCCACGTAGTATCAAACTGTCCCAAAATGATGCACTAGATGATCCCTGACCTATACTTCAGACTTGCTCACCAAGTATGCAGTAAAATGTCCACACAGCATGCACCATGCCACTCTCAAAATATTTATGAAAATGCTCCCAATGAATGCATCATTGCAAATGCTCCCAATGAATGCATCATTGCACCAATAGTCCAAAGTGTAAGCAAACTATTGTGCCTAAAATGTGCGCCAGAATGTCTAGAGTGTATGTGCCATATAGATGTTGCACTGTGCATCATCCTGACCCGAAACATGATTTACACTGTCCTCAAAGTATTCATCAGACTACCTGCAAATTCTGGCTTAGACAGTCCCAAAGGTTTAGGCTACACTATTCCCAAATGATGCATTAATAAAGCACACCCCTACTTCTGAATGCATTATGCTGACCTCAGCAATTACATCATCAGTTCCATAATGTATTTATGCGACAATCCATATAATGTGCATCAGATGGTCCACAAAGTACAGCTCCAATGTCCTCCAGAAGAGAGACCAGATATCACAAGACTAGATATCAGATTGCCCTAAATGTAAACATTAGATTTCTCCCAGAAAGCATTAAACTGCCCCCCAACGTAAGCAGCTGGCCGTTCCCAAACACGGCACCAGAAACCCTCCAAAGTAAGAAACCAACTATTCTCATAGTATGCTTCGGACTGTTGCAAAAGAATCTGCAACCTGTCCCCAAAGAGCACTTCTGACTGTCTTCAAAGTGAGCATTGGCCAGTTCCCCCTTTATGCAATAGGATGTCCCCCAGGCATAAAAAGGCAAGTATAACACCATCAACGTGATATGCAGTAAACTGACTGTGGCCAAAATATGTCATATTGTTCTCAAAGTATTTCTCGGTGTGTTCCCAAAGTAAAGCTCACATTGCCCCCAAAAGTATGTCTCTGACTATCGCCAAAATAGTCCTAAGGTATGCCATAGACAAAAGAATGCCTTAACATGATATCCCCAACACCGTCCCCTTAGTAGTATCATGCTGCCTCCATAGTACAAACCATACTGCCCCAAAATGATACATCACACCACCACAAAGAATCCATCACATAGTATCTAACATATGCCAGAAACTGTCTCAGAGTAAGAACCTGACTGTCCAGTCATTTAATTCTTTGCATTATTGAAATTGTTAATAACACAGGCCAAGATACCCGGCCTGTAATTCTTCTCTGTGTCCTGCAATGTGTACTCGTCATCCTCTGTCCTTCTGATTCCAGCTATTGTACGCTATTACTATCTGCCATGTTTGTACATCACTCAGTGGCTTTGCCGGTGTCTTTGCCCTAAACGAATAGCCGCACTGAAAGGAAGAATAGGAAAGTCTGAGGAACTCATGAAGAGTGAGTACACTATGCAGGAAAGCAGAGCTCTTGGTCTGTTCAAACCGGTCCAAAGTAAACCTGAAGTTGTGTGGTGTGTGAGCAGCCAGCACCGCTCTGCCTTAGGTGTAATCGCTGCTCAATCGCCTCAGAATTGTGTTGATGGTAGACAGAAACCAGCCAAGAAAGTTCTTGTAAATATTGCTCTGCACAAAGAAACCTGACACTAGTACAATTCTGACATAGTACCAAATGCAGCAGTCTGTAGAATGCTGAAAGCATGGTACTACTATACCGCTCTAGTGAGTGTCACGGCAGAGGATCCACACCAATCTGAAGCCAAGATATACAGTTCATGATTTTTTAGTACAAACCGAAAATAAGGGATGGAGTTTAACTGAAGTCACAAGGTCGGATTCTCAAACAAAATAGACAATTGGTCAGGCCTCTCTTAGGACCATGGTTCTCAGTCCCACCCTCCTCTGCTTAACCTCCAACTTATTGGTGGGAAAAAGTGTCACTCACAGTCTCTGGGGTTTTAACTGTCCTACAATTCTTTCTTCACATGATGTGAAAACTTTCTTGCCGTAGGTAGGATTTGTCAGGATTTGAAACACCTCCTCAGGAAATGTAATGCATGCGCCCATTATCCCTAGTGCATCTTAAACCCGCAGGCCCATGATTCCACACCAGTGGAGCCACACTTGGGAATGCGGCACCTCCTAGCTTTGGATTTAGTATCCTCCTCTGGATAAGGCACATCCCCCTATGGGGAAGCCTAGGTAGTGTGTGATTGCCCTCTGGAGTACTACAAGAGAGAGCAGATAGAGTAGCCCGTGTCACGTCAAATGTCTGAGGACCCTAGAGGAGAATGTGTACTTCACACGGGCGGGACACGCAGGATGGGAGCAACGTGTTTGAAGGGCAAAACATGTAGCGTTTTAGCAACAATGTTCTGCACTAGCCATACCTTGTATGTTACAAACATGGGCAGCCTTACCTTAAGCAGACTGCTGTAGGCTTAGTATGTCAACATAAAAGCATAGGAGACTGCTTCTTGGATAAGCATCCCTCTGTTCATGAAATTAAAACATATCTGATTGTAGCCACTATCTTAATTTGTGCAGGATCTTTAGGTCTAAGATCAAATGGGACACCCAGATTGCGTATTTGGGTAACAGGCAAAGGTGGCACACTATTGATCAATGGCAGCTCACATGGTCTTTGGATTCAGGTGCTACTCAGAACTTGCAATCATTAATTCTGTCTGACCCAGTATCAATTTTACAATTAAAAAAACACTCATTGCTTTGTGCAATTCATTTCTTGAGCAAATTATTCTCTCGTATTCACTTGGCAATTGCGTTGCCGAAGCAATCTCATTCTATTTTGTCCAGTTTGCCTCCATCCAAATGGAGATTCCAATCTGGCAACTTGTCAGCAATTCCATGAGCAGCTCGGGGTTGCTTTGGAAGGAAGAAACACATCATGTGTTTCCTCAGTATACTTAAGGCACTTCCGCCAACCCTCAGGTTGATCTCGCCCAGCACCCTGACATATACATTGAACAACACCCAGGGAGGAGAGGGCCGATCTGTGTGGTACCCCAAAGATTACAAGATTTTTATGTATAAAAAGGTCTGATACAACACTTATATCGAGGCCTGATTTGCACTGTAAATCACTTTGTTCATGTACCCACAATATGTCAATCTATGCCATCAGTGCAAGCCCAGCAATTGAAATGAGCTCCCACTCCTTGAGGATTAGGGGGTGCCCCACCACTTCAACAAATAAAAAAGCTTAATAGCTTTTAAGTGGTAATTTAGGGTTTCTGCTCACTGTTGGCTGCCGTTCTTTGTTATGCTGTGCAGAGGACAATAAACATGTCCCATGATAATCCGCAGCCACTCCACCCTCATGCTTCCATTGCTTTCACCAGGATTATATCGATTTTATCATACAATGAAGCCCTAAGGTGGGGCTGGTATGCACTTATTCCCTAAGAAATTAACCAAAAACTGGGGGCAGCAAATATACTTGGAGATTAATTAAGTTAAAGTTAAAGGCGGCTCATATTATTCAACTTCAACTTTAATGATAACAGGGAAATCACCCATTGGAATTTGCATCACGAAACATTCTCTCATATCGCCTGTTTACCAAACAGCGGTGTCCCCAACCAAAGTCCTTTAGCCATGTCGTCCTATATTCATTCATCCAATTAACAAAAATGAAACATTAATTGTGGGATGAAATATGTACTGATGGGATACAAACCTGCACCATCTGGAAGAGCTTTCACACCCAAAACCTATTTAGCCCGTTTTTAACTGCCCTTTTGCATATAAAACACCAGAAAACACCAAATCAAAATCTTTCTGTTGTCAGCATATGCAGATCACTTTTCCCAGCTGATGGTCAGGGGACCCCAAAAACCACTCTGAAATGGGCCCCCGCGTATCTTCTGCCAGCCCTGTAGACATTTATATATCATCTTTATGATGCGGTCTCACAAAACATGGCGGCAATTGTCACTGCAAATCCCTTTGCTGGGCCCGCAAGATATGCTAGCATGGGCATTACTATACATCTTTTTCTTGATACTGCAACAAAAAAAATGCCCCCGTTGTCACTGTGTTCACTTTCATGCTTGTGCATGTTCCCATGGAGACACTGTCACACAAACTCATCATATACACACAAATCACATAACATTCAAAACACGCATACATACAGCGACTTTTAAACGTACCTTAACGTGCATCAGACACTATGTTCTCTCTGATTTGGTGGGGCCCGTGGAAATTGGGACCCGCCACCAGAAATACAAAGGAACCTGCAAGGGAGCCCGTGTTGCTCCAGTATGTAATTTGATTGCAGGAACCTGCACGTTTGCACTGGGGCGTAGCCAGATCCCCGTCCGGCCAAGTTTTTGTCATTTGCGCAGCAGAGTGCAAATGTGCAGGACAAAAGGCGGAATACAAGGAAAACAGTGTTCACAATTTCAGTTAAACCCTGCCCAACATGCAAGCAGGCAGGGCATGGTTTAATTGTAATTGTACAGGCTCCCTGCCATGCCTGTACAACGGATCCCTATAGTGTCTGCCTGCTGTATGCTGGTGCATAAAGCTGGCGGACCCCACAGGGATCTCCAGCATTTGTGCCAGCATCAATGTCCATGGCGGCGCAAATGCTGGAGCATTTTTATGACCGAGATTTAAATGCTTGAAAATTAGCTGTGACATTAATGGAAGGAGTTAAAGCCTTTCTCAGGGCATTAACGTTACGGCTCTGATGAACATGAGCCCCAAGGTGCACTGGAAAGTGTGAGAAGTCATAAATGAAAGCCGACACAGTTGTCATGTTTTTGGTTAAAGACTTTTATTAACTTAAACTGGTTGGGAAAATGCCTCTCTGACCATTCTCTTAGAGGTGTTCCCCAACCTAAACCCAAAAACGAAGGATATGTCTTTGTCAAGATGTCATAAATCAAAAACCGTCCTTGTGTCCAAATGTTCAGGGTCGGACTGGGCCATAAAATTGTCTCGGGCACCAATAAAAAGGTGGCCCACAGTTGCAAATGGCTATTTGTTCCTTGTGTGACACTGTTTCAATAGCACCCAAATTTTTGTTTTGGGATGAAATGTGATGCAAATGGTGCATTTTTTAAAGAATATTTATTCAGCAACACTGGTCAAAACTACTAGCCGCATAGTGAAGTAACTCCGGAAACCGGCCCACATTTGCCAGAAAAGTGACCCACTTTGACCAGAAAAACTGGCGCACCTAGCATTTTGTGTTTTTGGTTCGGCTATGGGCCTATTAGCCAGTCCAAGCCTGCAAACGTTCTATCATGATGCTCACACTACAACCATAATAATAAAGTGAAAAGGAAAATGTCTTTATCCTGGTATTTGCAAAAAGTGTTCTATTTTTATTGAAGAACAGCTCCAACGTAAATGTTCTCCAAAATGGAAAATACCTTAGTTCCAGCGGTTGATTCCCTTCGCCTGGATTCTTTACTGCGATCACAAACGTCTCTGGGTCTAATAGTTCTTTGTGTCTTTCTTGGCCCACAACAATACTGTTGGACAAAACTGTTCAACCTTGTAACTTCTTCTTTAACAAAAGTTCCTTCTTTAACACAAGTTCCTTCTTTGTTTAACGAACATTGTTTCTGCTTGGTACTCCTTGTAGGTTTGTAATTTGCCTGGTATACTCCCCTGCCAGGACTCTCTATGCACTTGCAACTGCCAGATGTACTCCCCTGCCAAGACTTCTCTTCTTGTACTTTCAAATGCCTGGTGTGTGCTTGCCAGGACTTCTCATATATTGTAGTTCTTATAGTTCCTCTTTAAATCCATGTAGCACATACCTTTCTTAGCATTCACATATTATTTGGGTTCGGGTTGGCCCCCTACCCTTTCAATTCACAAACAATCTTCTTATTATTTCACCTTCCGTAACTTCACAATGTTCAAATTCCCTTTGACGCGGTCCCCACTCTGCTCGGGTCAAGTCACCGGCTCTGTGTAGCGTCTTCGGTCTTGCTTGCGCTTATGTGGTGTACCTTTGCTGCTTGCTTCCCACTCTGGGTGGCTCTGACGTCTCTACAACTTCTGGCACAGCTCAGCTCCTGCACTCTGGCTTCTCTTCAGCTCCTGGTACGGACAGCGCCGCTCCTGCCGGCTGCTGGATGCCCAGGAATCCTCTTGCGGTTCCTGGCGTCCCCATGGCATGCCTTGCTCGCACCACATTTCTTTAGTTCTCTGCTGGAAAGCTCCTTTTCTCCTCCACACCGGCTCGTGCCTCCAGCATCTGTCCGCCTTCAATGGAGATGCCATGTCTTCTCCTGAGCTCTCTCTCATAGTTCGGTTACCATTTGTAAAGGTCCCGCACACATGTGCTTTCACCCAACAACTAGCATGCTTGTTAAGCTTGACACTCCTGCTGCTCTTTATCAATTCCTTCATCCTCCTGTCTCAGTACTTAGGTGGTTATGGGAAATGAAGTCCATTGATGCTTTCTGATGCATACTACTTGGAGAGTCCTGCTCAATGATTCCATGTGGAAGATCAGTTCTACACAAAGGAACACTAGAACTGAAAAGGGTTCTCTTGGAGCTTTTACTCTTTAGGTAATGGATGGGAGTTTGGCCTAAAGGGTGTTGGGAAAAGGTTTCTGTATTTTCCCTATAGGGGGAACTGATGCATTAGGGTGTTGGGTAACAGGGGGTCTTCCTCATGGGAAAATGGGAGATTCCACGCCTCATCCAATGAAGCCATGACATCTCCCCAGTGGCTGTCTCCTCCCACGTGATCCTCCCTCACGGAGCCACCCCCAGGGTCAGGATCAGGTAGCGGCTGCCATCCCCTGGCCACATGGGAGGAGGTTATCGCCGGGGAATCCATGACTCCATTGGATTCATCACAAAAGGCAGTGGTTGGATTCATCACAAAAGACAGTGGTTACTTAATAGGAACATAGGGCTGCAGTGAGCACCCAAACCACGGCTCCTGTATTCAGTTTATTTTATTTTTAAAGTGTAAACCTGCCGGTACTGAGATAAAAGTTGGAGTGCTGCATTGTGTAGGACCCTCCTCCTTTTCGAACTGTTTGTAGGTTCTCTAGTTTTTTTTCAAACAATATATTTGGGAAATGTGCTTGTAAAATGCACTGTTTTATCCTAGTCTTTCAATAAGCTTTTCTTGGCCAGAGAACCCTATAAAGCCCTCATGGAGACGTTTGGTCTCGCTCTCTGTGCTTATTCACTCAGTGCAATGTGGATGCTGCTATTGCTTCCCAGTCTAGTACTTACTGTCAGCGATCGAAGATAATGGAAGCCCATTCCCACCAGTTAGCAGGGCCACGGAGGCGGTTGCTATGCCGGGCAGCGCGGTCTGTGATCTCCTCCGCGCAGCAATGACGCTGGGCCCTGGTTTTTACCTCTTGTGCATTCCGTTTGATAAAATCAACTCCTTATTGGTTTACACATCAGTGATTCTACATGCTGTGTATAAAGGAGGTAGAAAGAAACTGCCCAAAATGTAAGCGGATTGTGTTTATGTAGAATTTAAATTTTTATTTTCACAGTAAGCAAACATAAATAAATGAACAGCAGTCCATGAAATTCACACATATCAACCAAGTGAAAGCAAAGTAATCAATTTGCCATAAACAATCCAAACATCATATAAACATCAAAAATAGAACAAGAAGGAAGAAAGGAAAAGAAGAAAAAGAAAAAGAAAAGGAAGAAAGAGAATAAGAGCGTAGGAGTAGAAGACATAAACCAAAAATTTCAATGCAAAATACTATACCTCAGACAAAAGGGCATTACAAAAACCATCACACAAACTATAGGTATTATACAGATTATGAGTGTTCAAGGGTAAGTACATAATACCCCAGATCAAAGATCAGGTTTATCCATATGCATCAAGAAAGCAGTTCCAAATGTCCCAAAATTTTTCAATGTCACCAGTGAGTTTGTAAATTGCTTTTTCATACGTTGAAACAGTAAGTAGCTCCTCCACCCAGTCATCAATGTCATGGATTGTGTTTATGAGCATAAACAATGTGCAGTTTTTCAAAAAAAAGAACATTTCACTTTGTTGGTTGTATAAATATATTATTAAGGAGGGACCTCATAAAGTGTTTTGTTTTAAAAAATCTATTTTATTTTCACAAGAAAGGTGCCATCATTGACATGCTTTAAACATGTACCACTCGGATACTATTTTGCAAACATATCTTCCAGGAAAATGCCTAACTTCCCCCTTACAACTGGCTTATAAATGAAACTGGTGTTTCCTGTACAACCCCTAGTCTAGATCTAGAGAGAATGGGTTCTAGGCCCCCCAAACATTAATCCATAGCTCAGTCCTTGGATAAAGCTAAATATGTTTATGACAAGAGCTGCTTGGGGTTGAGGCACACACTTTGAGTTTATTCCAGCCCAGATACAATCAGTCTTATTCTTGAAGGTCTGATGGAATTCACTGCAGCATTGCGAAGTTGGAGAAAACATGATTGTTAAAAAATCTGGATGAACCAACCTGAAGGGTTCAGGAATATGGTTCTACGAAGGAGTAGAGCCCATTGACGACAAAAGACTTCTAAACCCTACAGGATGTGCTTTTACGCACCCTTTGACAGATACTTAAGGATGTTCATTCAAATTCCATTACACCAGCAATACTCTTTCTTTGGCTTATCCAGTTTCAGGGGACTATGTTCACAAAGGACCACGTTCATAGAAGTTCGACCATGGAGACTTGGGCTCTTTCATGCTGCCCTTTCACTAAGGGGCATTAGTTGGCCACCGCCTGTTTAGCAAAATCATACTTCTCCATGCAGGTGGTAAGGTCATTGTCCTTGGCACACAGGTGAAAAGTAATTTAAGGCTATCTGAAATCGAATGGGTTGATTAGCCTTTTGGATTGGGCCCAAGCACCTTCTGCCCCACCTCTCTGATTAAGAGGAGCCATGGTAGCGCTGGTCTCTATTTGGATCACCTTATGATCTGTCCATGGGGAAGACTGAAACAATGACTTTGCCTACAGGTACCCCATGGCCATGTCTTAGTGTTGCCCCACATACAAACTGGTAGAATTTGATGGACCACCATGGTGTTCAAAAGGTCAGTCACCTCAGTGTTAGTGGGGTTGTCCTACCCTCTGTAAGTCTGCCAACAGAAGCAAGTGTGGGGACTACCACTGCAAAGTGAGGTAGAGATCATGATACTCTGTCATGGCATAGGGTAGACACACATACTTAAAGAATGACCCAATCCTCAGCCGGCCCAAGGAGGGTGGCAGGCATGCGATCAGGCTGGACTACCATGGAATTTCCCACTCTTTCTTTTGAGGCCATGGGGCACACAACACTGAAAACCTGTCTGGTATGAGATTGACAAATGGTAATTCCCTAGAGTTAGCCATGTTGTAGAGTTTAAGACCAGATGGGGACATTCCATGGATGCATCAGATTTATCCCAAGACATGTATTTTACTGTCCCCAAATTTAGCATGTACAGTTTCAAATGTATGTATCGGAATGTCTCCACAAAACAAGCATCAGAATAGCCCAAGCAAAAACATGAGGTTGTCCCCAAAATATGCAACAAACTGTGCCTACAAATGCACCAGACAATATTCAAAAGTAATCACTACTCTTTTCCCACAGTTAGCACAACACTGTTCCCAAATTAAGCATTAGACTATCCGCAAAATATGTGTCGGACTTTCCTCAAAGATTACGTTTACTGCTGCAGTGTACAGACCACATTGCATTCAGAATGAACTAAGTATCGGACTGTCAGAAGAGCAAGTGACACATTCCAACCAATTCATATTTCGCGCACAAGAAACACACATTCAACCCTCTGACCTCACCAACTGCAGCCGATAACCCATCTGTTGCTCATGGGAAAGATCAGTGAGAAAGTTGTCCCCATTCAACTGCGGGACAGAATCAACTACCATGACCTTGTGCACGACTATCAATCCATGATCAGAGCATAATGTAGCACAGAATCGGCCACCATGCAAGTCACTGATCCTGAACAAGGGAGACTTCTGCCTGCTAGTCCTGCAGACCTCTCCACTTTTGACAGAGTGGACCACAGGAGCATGATACGCATGGGCTTCAATCATACCTTCCTTAACTGGGTCACATAATGCCCTCCACTTCCCATCTGCAGGTCCAGATAGTGACCAGAAGATCACAATGCTGTCATTAAGGCCACCAAGGATCCATTGGTTTTGTGCATAGAACAGCCTGTAGATGTATGAAGGTGCAGGCATTCCCATGGCTATGATGGACTGGGTGATTGGAAGGCATCAGGATGGTGTCGCACAGGAGAAGGGAGGTTTCTGGAAGCTGGTTGTCTCTGCTGAGGGACCTTTTCGCCTGTGCTGGGGGCTGCCGGCTTTTGGTGGACCTGGTCTGGCCAGTGGTGAAGCATAATGCTGCACTATGTGTACTGCTCCACGTGATGAAATTCTGCCTGACTCATGGCTGTTGCCCCCTGCAGCCCCAGTTTATTGCTTTATGGCGTCCTGTGGATTGTGGCGAGGCAGAAGAAGAACATGGACTCTGGTTTTCCATCTCAGTTATTCTTTATTAAAGGAACAGGGAAAACTCCTAATTCTCCCTAGGCTACGGATGTTCCCTGCCTAACCAAACTAACTAGGATGCTTGTCAGTGAGAGTCCAGACCAACCCGTCCACTGTCCAAAACTAACCTATCCTGACCGTGCCACTATTTAGAACCATTGAAACAATGAGAATGGCTCGTCCACCAAGTTCTCTTTGTAAAGGTGCAGACCCCCAAGGTAATCCAAAAATAACAAGAAAGTAATCAAAAATGGAGTGCACAACTTGAAAGAAAAAACTGCTTGTTATTTGCAAATACAGCCGGGCGATTTAAGGTGGAAAACCACTAAATTAACAGTTTTTCTAAATGCAGCATGAATTCTAATTCTAACATTTCAATTGGCTGCCCACATCAAGCCCCTAAAGGACACTATGGGCCTCATTGCGAGATGCCCGCTAAAAACGAAGTCATTACTGGCATGGAGCTATTGGCGAATCCGTGCACCCTTGACGCCGCTAATAACGGCTGATAACGAGTGCGCAAGCACATGCGAACCACAATGCCGGTAATGGCTACACTGCCATGCAGCTAAAGGCCCTCCAACCCCACGATAGCGCCATCAATACCACCTCTGCCAAGGAGCAACCCCTTAATAACGACCCAGTAATAACAACATGCTAATACCAGGTTCGTAATACCCGACCCGGAAATAACGTCATTGCGTCGGAACGGGAAATGCGCCAGTGGCCATCTTTAAAAACACAATCCATTGCAATCCTCTCAATCCAGCAGTGCTACAGAGGAGAGAGCAGGGCCATAGCATCCAGCATGTCGAAGGCTACCCGCAAAACTACCCCCCGCCTGCACAAGAAGCGCTTCTACGATGAGGAGCTAAACATGCTGGCTGATACCCTTGCAGCCCATGCAGATGAGGTTTTTGCTAATAACCTCAAAAGGGAGGTCCAGCTGAGGAAGAAAGAAATCTGGGAGGAGGTTGCGCGCAAGGTGTCAGCGGTTGGCACCACCCCCCTCACAGTCAAAGACTGTAAAAAAAGATGGGACAACCTCCGTCTCAGGGTCTGTAACATCCTGTCCAGCAAACGCAGGGAGGCCATGGCCACAGGCAGGGGTGCCCACTCACCAGTGAAACTGATGCGCTGGGAAGAAACCTGCAGCACAACCATCCAAATGGAGTCCATAGAGGGCTTTGGCGAAATGGAGACGGGTTCCGCGACATCGGGAGATGGAGGTGAGTGACACTGCAAACCCCAGTAGGCCAAACCATGACGTAGTACAACTGCTGTGAAAGTGAGCCAAGCCAAGCCAATGCATGGCCCATCATACACACATATACAGATCCATATCCAGATGGAGTCCCAAACCCTGCCACAATGAAATGCATGCTGTGTGCCAATCCCATTACCAACAGACACCCAACACACAGGGGCCATTTGCGTGTCATACATCACACAAACCTCAATACAATGCCACCTGGTACGCATCAGTGCTGAATGGGGATGCCACGGCTTATGCCAATATGCCCCCCCCCCTTGAAACTACCCTGTGTGACACACCTATAAGATTGCAATGCATGAGAAATGAAATACTGTACAGCACCAACTCATGCATATTGCATGTAACACCATCACTGATGCCCTGCATCTCTTCTTCCCCCACAGGCACTGATGCAGAAGGTGAAAGTCAGGACCCTGCCCCAAGACCATCTACATCCAGGGCCAGACCACAGGGCACTGGCCATTCCACCTCTGGGGCAGTACCGCGGCCCACAGTGCAACCCAGGGCATGTGCACAGGCCAGGCAGGCTCATGAGGAAACCGCAGCAGCGAACAGAGGCTGCGACTACTGAGCTGCCAACAACAGCTGAAGGCGAGGCTGATGGCACCCAGTCCACTGCCACAAGTTCAGTGGGTGAGGCAGCAACCACAGCCGCACTCAGCGATGTGGATGTGGGAGCAGAGGAGTACGAGGACCTTGATGGCACAATCCATGTGGAATGTCCCCACACCCGAAGCCCCCCCTCCACCCCTCAACACACCACTCAGGGCACACTGTTCAGCCCCATGCTGGATTCTGCGGTTCAACTGCACAGTCCAGATCTCACAACCACCCCAGAGGCCAGCCCTGCAATGGCCTACCCAGCCGCAGCACCCTCTACCTCCGCAGCCCCCACCGACATTGAGGCACGCCTGTCAAGGATAGAGGCCCGGCAGGACTCGATGATCGAGCTGGTGCGCTAATATGTGGCTGACGGCGAGGAAACATGCCGAGAGATCCGTGAGGCCAATGCTGGGACCATTGCGTCCATAAATTCAAGTACAATCATGATCCGTGACAGTTTGGGGGCTGTCACACAGGTCCTAACCAGCATGCTCCAACACATGCAGAGCCAACAATCTGCACCGGCGGTGCAAATCCCATCCGCATCCACCCCATCGTCCACACCTGCAAGCTCCGCTCCTTCCAGCCCTGTGCGGATGACGAGGCGCAGTGCAAGGCAGACAGAAATTCTGCCCCTGGACACAAAAAAAGCAGAGAATTAGTGTGGGATGACAATGGGTGTGGGGGGAGATGGTGTTGGTGGTGTAGAGGGGATTAAAGGGGTGTTTATTGGGGGTATGGGGTGTTTATTGGAGGGGTATGGGGTGTTTATTGGGGGGTGTGGGGTGTTTGGGGGGTATGTGGTGTTTGGGTGTTTTGGAGGGAGGGGGAAGGACGTGTGAGTGGTGGAGGGAGGAAACACTATTTTGTAATTTTTCTTAATACATCCGTTGTGTTCAATATCATTTAATGCCTGGACATTGTTCATTTCGTGTGTGTCCATTCAATTCATGACAGCGCACAGTGCCCAACTCCCCACACACCCTGTGTCCATGTCCACACGGTCCCAGTGCTCAGTGTAGCACTGACACATAACCATCAACGTCCCAGTGGTTCAGAGGTAAGCGTCAATCAGTGATTGGCGTACAGCACGGCCATCTTGTGCATCACGTACTGGCAGGGGTGCTGATTCTCCTCCATCATCATCCTCACCCGGTGCATGCATGTCAATGTCAGGTGGCAGTGGTACATTTCTCCGGATGCACATGTTGTGCAGCATGACACAGACCATGGTGATCTTTGCCACCTTCTCAGGGCCATAAAGGAGTGCTCCACCAGACCTGCTTGTGCGTCTTGCATGTTGTCATTGATGTACCGCATTGCTCTTATGTATGGCATTGATGTGTTATGTTCAGGTTGGGATGTTCAGGTCAACAGTGTTTAGCTCTGAGTGCATTGTTCACTCACTGCCCATTCCCACCCAGGTGGAGTATGCATCCCCCCCCAAATCCCACCCAGGTGGAGTATGCATCCCCCCCAATCCCACCTAGGTGGAGTATGAATCCCACCCAATCCCACCCAGGTGGAGTGTGCATCCCCTCCAACTCACAACCCCGATGCACTGCCATGGGCCAGTCAGGCAACTCACCAAGCAGCCAGGCACATCGTCCAGCATGTCACTCCATGTAGCGGGGTAGCGTGGAGTTATGCAGCACCATGGCATCAATGTGTGATGATCTTGTTGGAGTCACATACCATCTGCACATTGATGGAGTGATATTGCTTGTGATTGCGGTACACCACCTCATTGGCATGAGGGGCCACCAATTCTACATGGGTGCAGTCAAGGGCACTGACAAAATTGGGCATGTCTGCCAGTGCATGGAAGCCTGCTTTGTTGGCAGCGAGCTCCTGGCCAGTACATGGTAGGTAAATGAGGATGTTTGCATGCTTCAGGAGGGCATCAAGCACTTGGGTCAGCATGCGGGGCAGGAGTGGGTGTGATATGCCATGCAGCTGGCCCACTGTGTGGTGGTAGGTGCCTGTGGCCAGGAAGTGGAGCACAGCCACCACCTTTAGTAGAGGGGGGATGGCAGTGCGGATTTCTATCAGGCTGACAATGTCGTCGTGTATCATGTCCACAATGGTGGTGATTGTGTCCCGGGCCAACCGGTACAGGGTGTGGATCTGCTCAGGGGTTAGATTGAATGGACTGGGCCTGATGCAAGGGATTGGTAGCTGCTGCCTACGTGGTACCACTGGTTGCACTGGTGGAACTTGCTGGGCCTGTCTCACCCTCCTTCTCCTCCTGCGTCTCCTCGGGCTGCCTGTTGTTGTAGCTGTAGTTGTTGTTGCTGTTGTTGCTGTTGTTGTTGCTGTAGCAGTACAGGCATGTCCTCCAGCCACATGATTGCAACAGCTAGTGGGATCATTTTGGTGTAGGAAGGGGTGGTGTGTGTGGGTGTACTCCTTTTGTACTGTGACAGGCTCCATTGACTCTACCTGTGGTGATTGTGTGCACCTGTGGCAGTTGCCTGCACTGCAGGTTGCTATTTGCGGGTGGTCCGCAATGCCTGTATTACCGCTGTCATGCAGGCCCTAATTACTGCCATCGGGATGCCGGTAAGTGCATGCCCGCGTAACTTGTGATGTCCTCCTGTTAGCGGCTTCCCGGTATTGGTGTTGTGAAGGGGCGCGTGTACGCACGCATGTTGGTAAGAAGGAGTACGGTATGGGCGGTGGCGGTATTGGTGGGTTGTCGGCCCGTAATGGCCCATGACCCATTAACGATGCCGGTAATGCCATTCTGCCTTCCTTTTTTCATTACCTCCATACTCGTAATGAGGCCCTATACATTAAACATTATGATTGGACGTTTCCTTTCTCATGACCATTAAAAATACCACCCCTCAAATATGACATAATTTTATGGTCAGCCCAAAATGTTATGTTGCCTTTAATTGGCACTCTTCATGGTACAATTGATAATAATAAGCTATGACCTAATTGGACACTGACACCTGAGGCAGCTCAGGCTGGGCTGCTCCCAATGGTGGCAGTACCTGATTTATTTGCATATGGCTGGACCCCTTTTGCAATGGCGCAGACAGGCTAAACAACAGTGCTTTGGAAGGTTGCCCAGAGCAGTACCAGTGGTTCCGATTAATTCAAAGCCTTCCACCCATCACCTTTTTGGTTTTAGACTGCCTTGGTCTTGCCAGAGGCACCTATTAGACGTTGCACCTTCTAGAGCTTTCACTGTAGGGCTAAGTGTGCAGTTTCAAAATGAATATAACACCCAGAGTGCTGCCCCCTAAGGCCCCACAGCTAGGGGTATGTTCAGCGACTTGAAGCGACTGGTGTAGAAACCTCTCTGGGATGAGAAACCTCCCCAGTTTGTGTTGAAACTGCATCTGCCTTCAGTAGAGTGCAGATTGGATGTGCCAACCTTTAAGAACTATCAACTGGCCTACAACCCACAAGCTCGGGGAAAAGGGCTGTTGCGGATGTGTGAGTCTCAACAGTCGGGCCTGGTCACAGGAATTGGGAGTGGAACTGAAGCTGGAGGCCTGGGAACTGCGATGCCACACTGTCCAGCCCACCTCAGTTTACCAGGCCATGGGAGCCAGCCAAATCAAATTGCTGAACAGGATGTACTGGTCAGCTGTCCCGATGCACAGGAGAAATATTTATTTATTTTTGCATTTATAAAGCACTCTAAGCCCGGGGGCATCGAGTCGCTGGTTACAGAAGTGGAATTGGCACAGGTTAAAAGGAGAATGCAGAGTAGGGTGAGTGAATCAGAACGGGGTCAGTCCTTGAGAGAATACCAGTGTCTTAAGTTGTTTTCAGAAGACCCAGTAACATGATTGTGGACAAGGAAGTACAACAACTCTTGCAAAACCGTTGGCCGCTTTACATGGCTCTACCCAGGGATTCAAGACTTCTGAAAGCGGGGCCATAGAAAGAATCATCCTCTCATTGCAGGAAGACATCCTGATGAATCTATCTCTTTTTATACTTAGAGATTTTAAAAAAAGCTCTTCGGAATCTGCCTAAACCAATGAAACTGTAGCTCTTCAGGGGTCACATGACTGCCAAGCAAATGACACTATATCTCAAGGTACTTACGAAGACAGGGGAATCAGTGACATGTTTAGTGATATCTGGGCCCCTGTCCTAAACATTCCTCTTCGAGGTGTTGGGGGCCTTCTGAGGAAAATATATCACAAAATTAGAACAATACCCCAATTTATTTGAGAAGTAGCAACAGGGGTCACGTTAAGCCGTAGATGCCCTCAGAGGAGAGTTACTACGGAGATGCAACAGGAGATGCCAATTGGTTCAGAGTGCATACAAAGGAGACAGCAGGATAGCAAGAAGTTCTATCTGATACTATCTATTTACCCTGTGTTGCTAGAATGCGCTGCTGGGCGCTTATCTAACAGCTGATAGAATACGGAAAGGAATATATACATTTCTAGTATGCACCTGAAAAAAAAGTGAAAAATGTTTTTATTAAGGCAATCCCCTGTTGACAACATGAAATTGTACACACTGCGTAGAATATGCTTAGTGTGTTGTGACCAGCAGTAAAAAAACAAGCCAGGGTAGTAAAAGCGCTCAGTGGATCTGTCTACTGAAGGTAAGAATACACATGTAATGACCTGCAGTACTGATATGGTGTGCGTGAATTATTAATAAAAGATAATCGAAATGATCAGTTTAGTAAAACCGGGTTTTTTAATAACCCACCATGTGTCAGGTGAGCTTACAAAGTATTCACGTTTAGTGTTTCAATCTAGAAACTATAGAATAAAAATTTAATGACCTGCAGTACTGATATGGTGTGCGTGAATTATTAATAAAAGATAATCGAAATGATAGGTTTAGTAAAACCGGGTTCTTTAATAACCCACCATGTGTCACGTGAGCTTACAAAGTATTCATGTTTACTGTTTCGATCTAGAAACTATAGACGACAAAAGAAGCTGGCACACTAAAGCGGGGTTGCCTTTGGAGGGTACCCCACTTAGATGTGGACACAAGAACAGGTAATTCCTTCAAGTTCTCGATCTACCCGCTTCAGTGGTATTATAAGTGAATTGACCCACTTTCTTCAGGACAGTCTTCAAGGCATTCCAGATTTATCTGGAATGTGACAGAAGGATGACAGGTTGCTCCAACTCTCCTTGTAGATACTGCTAGAAAGATCGGGAATAGACCAGTGGCCCTGCAATGAACAAAACAAAGACAGGGTCACTAAAATTGTTGCAAATCTAAATGAACTAGTCAAAAACAGTGCTGAATTGAGCATGTTCTTGAAACACACCAAACTGAGCAATTGGTCATCTCTTCACCGGAAGCAAGTGTTTGAAGCTTCTAATGATCCATTAGTTCCTCAAGGCCATAGGTACAGTTGTTCAATATGCCCCAGCACTCATGATGTGGATGCCCCGGCCTTCTAAAGCCACCATGACCCCCAGCACCTTACACTTGATGTCTACCTGTCACAGCCCTCCCTTTAAAAACCTCTTCCCTCACTGACTTAAAGCTGACCCGGTTCTACGCCCATCTGATCTTCGCACCCTGTGTGAACTTACCTTTTGGCCTGGCCGCCCCATCGGGGTGAACTGTATCTCGTAGGTTACCCATTTAGACTGTTTCCATTCTTGCCTATGCCTTTCATTGGTGTATTTCAGATGATGCCTTACTTTTAATATGATATGGCATTTATAACGCGCCTGTACACAATGTTCTCCTGTACAGTGATGAGCAGTTGTGTTCAGCTTTGGTCATAAACTTGTGAATGGGAACTAAACCATACACACACCTATAAATGCATATAACAGTTGCAGCATAAGCAGCAGGCCGTCCATCAGGGGCGTTGCTAGGGGGTGGCTAAGGGGGCTATAGCCCCTGATCTTTTGGTTGTAGCCCCGGATAGAATCTCAGGAGCTACAGCCAAAAGACTAGCTAGCCCCCAGTCCCAACAGTTCTGACATCAGCATAGCCCCGGGTCTTTTCCAGACCTAGCAACTCCCCTGCCGTCCATGAAGATAGCGTGGCCCCAAAGTATGTATCCGGGTACACGAGCAGACCAACCTTTCTCACTCCCATCCAGTCTCCTGCTCATCACTCCAAAGCACTCTCCTGTAACTACCACTGCATCTCCGTGGCTGCACTAATGTTAACCAGGATGGATCTGCCTTGTCCTTGCGAAATGCTACCTGTCCTGTGCCTGTACATGGTTCCCTGTTTAAGATGAATTATGATGGAGCTCATTTTGCTCCAGGCCGTAATTTGGCGGGGAGCCAATACCTGCAGACATACACGTACGCGGCTCTCCACCGCCAAACTTTGGTCTTTTGGAAGGCGGAGTGCGAAAGTGCAGGGCAAAAGGCAGTGTACACGCAGGTACGCCACCTTTTGCCCTGCACATTTGAAATCCACTGTGCAAATGAGTAAACACTGCCTCCCACGTGAGCATGGCAGGCAGTAATTCTGGCTGCAATACAGGCATGTTGGCCAGTGTTTAATTGTAATTGTAAACGCTGCCTGCGGCCATGGCAGGCAGTGTATGCAATGGATCCTTATGGAGTCCACCTGATTTATGCTGGAACATAAAGGCTTTCATGCAAGGCAAATGGAGAGGAAGGGAGGTAACGGAAATGCAAGTTGTGTTCCACTCCTCTCTGGCATGCAAATGAATGAAAATGAGCTCCAATTTATATACCTCAAGGCTCCTATCACCTGCGATTCTGTAGCAAAAGCATCACCACATTGTGAAATCCACTCTACAGATGCAGATCTGATTTATCTATGCACAAACCATAGGCTTGTAATCACATCTCATGATCCCATGCTGTCTTGTTTATACGTCAGACCTCTGTATTAAACCTTCAGATTCTAAGGCTCTCCCAGACGCTTTGAAGCGGGACCTCCTTCTAATTTACGCTTTGCAAAACTCAAAATGAATAAACAATAAATATGTTAATCCTTGCAAAACTGGCATTTTGGAGAAATGCGCCATTCAGAAACAGCGCCATTATGGTGCTGTTTCTGAAGAGCTGTAGCAATGTAGTTCCAGGATATTAACTTAACATTTAGTGATTTTATATCTTTCAAGCAGCCGAGTCGTGATTTCCGCCTGTATTTAACCAAAATGTACTACATAATGCTTAATTTGATTATTACATGGATTATGCTGCCCTCTAGTGGCCAGTGGACGTTTGCCATGAATCCACTTTGACAATTTCATCGTTTTCTATTATTTTCATTGCTTCTGTTATGTTAGTGATATGGTGGGGGGTGGTCTAAAAAGTTAAGGGCACACATAATTTAGATTACATCGGTTATTGTTCTAATTGCGCTTATATCGACGTCATCAGGAAAAAAATGCACATTCTAAAGAAAAATGTTTCTACACAAATATGCTGCACAGGTATTTAAAAATACAGGGTAGTGCTTTAACCCATTCACGTGCACTTACAGTAGGAATATCTTCGCTAAAAGCATTATGCATGTGAAATGAATGAACATTCTATGAGCAGAAAAATGAAGAAGGCCGAAGAATGAAAACCTTTTTTGTCTCCTCCTGCAATGAGAACATGCGTTTGTCACATGATTCAGGCAGGGGATTCCAGCGACTCTTGGGGCCAGGGAACGCAATACGATGCAATCCCTGGAGGTGGGACTTGGGAATTCCCCGAGCCTCTATGCCCTCTCCAATCTTCTTAGCATAGTCACCCCAATGGCCCCACCACGCTGTGGAGTATAACTGCTGAACCCATATGCATGCATATTTGTACATTGCCGAACCCACACCCTCACCCAGAATAATTTGGTTCACACATTGTTTGTCAAGTGGTAATAAAAGGCTGTAGGTTTTATTGTACAGATATTGTTATGCAAATAACAAAAATCACATATCATAAGATAATAACAATACTTTTGGGCACCGGGTCTTGGGGTTACCCCCTCTGGCCCGTGCTCGCCTTCTCATGTCCCACGACTTGTTGTGGGCACCGTACAGTACCCTGTACTTCTTTTCCTTTGTTCTTCTCCCTTATTTGTAGGGTGGGAGGGTTTTGTGGTAAAGAAGCAAAGGTTTGCAAGGCACTGAGTAAACAGTGCACTCCTGTGTGTTTGGGTCCCCGTTCAGGGTCCACAAACTGATTCTGTTTTCTCAGAGCATGCTGCTCTGTATTTATAAGACCCAGGGGAGCCCTGGGTCTTTGATATGTATAGTAGTGGGGGCTGTTAAGTTTCAGCCCCTGGCCGGATAGCCGACTATCTGGCCCCCCGGGGGGTGGGGGGCAGGTCTTTGAACCTGAGCCCTGCCTGCCTCTTGGTTTCCTTAGGTGCTTAGCACCTTGTTGCATGAAGGAAGGGTGAGGTGATTGCTCACACCTCACCCTTCCTCAGGATTGTGCTGTACAGACTGTGTGTCTCTTCGACTTGGGGGGGAGGAGAGGAGCAGTGAGGTGGAGAGTTTGGGCTGCCCCTCTCCGTTCCTGCTGATGGTAACAGCAGTTACCCTGCCTCGCTTTGTGAGGCACTGCAGCATTGCCCAGAACCAAGTTCTGGAAATCCTGAGATTCTTAGGGAAGGGGGAGGAGCATTTGTAATGGCTAATCACATGAACTCGAGACAACAAGGGAACATGCATTCCAATCACAGATTCCACAGGAGCACATGGAATCAGTCTCACACTATACAAATGGGCAGTAGCACCAGAACTTTGCACGAGGTATGTGGCATTCCGTGGTGGTGACTTGTGCAGAGACAGGGAAAAGGATGCCACGACAGGGACCGTGAAGGAGAGATAAGCAAGTTACAGGTTGGTGAAGAACGGATAGAGAATAAGGATGAAGAGAGGAGCAAGGGAAAAGATGGAGGAGGATAAGGAAAGAAAGACCAGGAGAAGGCTGGAGGAAGAGTCTGGATAGTAGGAGGGAAGAACAGAAGCGATCTAAAGAGTTTGAATGATGGTTAGTCTTGGATCCTATAGATAAGGAAAGGGCTTTGTGCACAGCCTTCTGGGTGCCATAGTCCAGGTCCCTGCCATGAGTCGGAGTCAGGGAACAGGTTTTCCAAACCCTCTGTTAATGCAACCCCCCTAGAAACGGCATTGTTGGAGATGAGCCTGGTGTAGTCTTACCACAAAACCATACTTGGCTGCAGTGGGGAGTAGTGTTGCAGAACAGTGACTGCTGCCTGAAACTCAACTCATAACCAGGGAGAAGACAAGCCTGTCCTCTCTGCACCTGCAAGCCTAGGACATGGTGGGATCATGTGTTCCGGAAGGAATTTGTCCCACCTCAAGCTCAGGAGGGCAATTCTAGGTCTGGTGCACTAAAGAAGATTGTGAGAAAGCCTTCCAATACATCCACGAACTATGAATAGGGTTTCCTGTTTTCAGTGTTCAGTGTTTACCTATTGTTTCCCTCAAAGAAATCACTGACAACTGTGTTTTTCTAGTGTACACAAAAAAGTATATTTTATTGCAGAGTGTATATTATGCATAACTGGGGGGTGTGGTAGCCACCGATTTAGAATTTGAACATAACTTGAGTATAGTATCGTATAATATTCTGATATAGCTAGATTGGTGTTTGTAACAATCCCCAAGAACCCAACATGAGAGTGTTCTGAATAATGTTCACACACGGTGAGATTCTGAGGCTAGTTTGAAATAAATCAGAAATCTGTTCCTAGACTCATGTATCAAAAAAAGGTTCATGTGTTTAATTACATGTTGTAAAGATAAAATAAAATGATATTAAAACAATGAAGGTAGTACATATCATTTTAACTATGCCTAATTTTAACCATTGTATATTATGCAACATTCTTTTGAAGCGAAATAAATCAATCATTTTGCTGCAGTCCTTGCTGTCTCTTTGCATTCTTGGACATGTAGTCCTGAATTTATAACGTAAATGGAAATCTACACATAGAAAAATGCAAGGAATCGAATAAGGATGTGATGCGCTGCAGTTGCCTGACATGGGGCAAGGTAAGACCCTGAATTCATTTTGCGGTGAACGCTAAGACAAGAACTTCACAAAGATAATATAAATCATTGTGTTCAAGAGAAGAAGGGGAAGGTGCATGACGGACACAGGCAGGCTTATCTGTACATTATTTTTCAAAGCTGCAGAATGACAAAGACCTGAGCAACATTTAAAAAGATAGTAGTGCAGAACTACTCACACAGTAAACATTTGTATTTGTTTATTTTTTATTTTGTATTTGTATTTGTTTATTTATAAAGCACAGCCAGGCCTGGGAGCATACGGGCGCGTAAGTTTAGATCTGGTTACAGTTACAATTGAATACGGTAAGCAGAGGTTACAGTGGTTACGGTTACAGATGAGTACAGACATTAGTAATACAGATACATACATACATGTTACAATGTTCATATGGCAGGCAATGTAGGCTGCCAATAAAAATATAGTATAAAATAACTTCAATTATTTACAAAACGTACAGTCGCAGTCAGTAATTCAAGGATCTGGGAAGTTTAGGCTGTCATTGTGTCCCAGTCGTAAAGCCAACGCTTTGTGTTGCGTTTGAATAGGTTAAAGGAAGGTTCTGACCTAAGGAGCGCAGGGAGTGTGTACCATAATTTCGATGCTTGTACAGGGAAACTAGCTCCACCCGAGTTATGGAGTTTGAATCTTGATATGGACATGGTGTTTGCTTGAGCTGCTCTGAGTGGTCTTGATGATGTATGTGGTGTGAGTTGGTTGGTGAGGTAGGCAGGTGCAAGGTTGGCTCTGGCTTTGTGTGTGAGGGCCAAGGTTTTGAGAGAAATTCTATGCTCTACTGGGAGCCAGTGCAGATTACGTCTAGTCTCAGAAATATGCGACTTTTTAGAGATGTTGAGAGCTGCCCTAATGGCATTATTTTGAATTACTTGAAGTTTGTTGATATTTTTGTGGCTCGTGCCTAAGTAAAGGGCATTACAGTAGTCTACTTTGGAAAAGACTAACGCTCTGACAAGAGTAATGCGATTGGGTGTGGAAATGAACGGCCTACATGCAGTGATCAATTTGCAAGTCTAAGCGGCTGGTGATGCTACTGCATTAGTTTGTTTGGCGAAGGATAAGGTAGCATCAAGATATATACCGAGAGTTTTAGTGTTGTTTGAAACGGGGATAGGATTTCCATCTATGGTGAAAGATTTGAACGCAGTGTTAAGATTTTTTAGTTTTTTAGTTTAGAGTGGGTACCAAGGATGAGCAACTCAGTTTTTTCGTCATTGAGACAAAGTCCATGATGTCCCATCCATGCTTGTATTACTGAGTAGATTTCATTGAGGGTTTTGCTGTCTGTTACATAGTCGCCTGAGATAGGAATGAGTATCTGGGTGTCGTCGGCATAGTTCGTATACGCGACACCCACATAGTCAAGGATATCGAAGAGGGGCTTTGTGAATACATTATAGAGCGTTGGGGACACACAAGAGCCTTGCGGGACCCCGCAAGGTACAGGTGAAGGTTCAGCTGAATTAGTTGACGAGAAAACCCTCATGGTTCTATTCGCCAAGAAGGAGCTAATCCAGGCAGTGGCTGCGTCTGAAAAGTGTGCTGCAGTTTTCAAGTGGTGACAGAGTGTTTGGTGGTTGACCAAGTCAAAAGCTGCTGACAGATCAAGCATTAAGAGGAGTGCAAGTTTACCGTTGTCTTTTAGGAGTTGGATCTGGGTGGTGAGATCTATTAAAGCAGTTTCCGTGCCGTGCCTAGGACGGAAGCCGGATTGCCTGAGTCCCAAGAGATTGTTCGATTCTAAGTAGGCCTGTATTTGCAGGTAAACTGCTCTATCCAGTATTTTTAATAAGAAGGGTACAGTTGTTATCGGCCTATAGTTAGACGGGTTGGCTGGGTCAAGAGTTGTTTTTTTGAGTAGAGGAATGACCCAAGCATCTTTTAAGTTATCAGGCACTACTCCGGATTTGAAGGAGGCATTGATAAGGTTAGTAATAAATGGTGCCAAATCATGTGCTGCTGCTTTGATGATCGGGGCAGGGCAGGCGTCACCTTGGGAATTTGATGGTTTGAGTTTCCTGATGATGTTTTCTACTTCCCAAATTGAGAGGGGTGAGAAGCTGAATGGCTTGCAAGTTGACTTAAAAGTGGGTGACTTGTTAGGGAGTTATTTGTAGTCCGGGTCAGCGAGTAACAGCGATTTTTTTGCATTGATTTTAGATTGTAGGCGGACAATTTTATCTAATAGGGCTTTCTGAATGTTACTGCACCATAATGCATCTGTTACACATTTGTCAATAGGGGCAATAGGTGATTCTAATTCTTTTAGAATCTTGAAAAGTTCTTTTGTATTGGATTCCGCTTGCGTAATCCTTTTGTTGTAGGTGTCTTTTTTAGCGAGTAAAATGGCTTCTTTGTAGCTAGAGGATGCTAAGGTTAGCTCAATCCTGTTGGTTGCTGTAGCGCACTTTTTCCAATGTGCTTCTGCAGTTCTCTTATTTTTCCGTAGTTCTCTTAGATGCGGAATGAACCATGTATTCAAGTGACGTTGTGGTTTACATTTCCGCAATTTTAGGGGGGCGATGGTATTTAGTGCTTTAAGAATTGCCTGATTGTAGAAATCCACTAAGACTGTAGGGTCAGAGTCAGAGTCAGTGTTGTTGAGAAGGGGCAGTAATAGTGGTAGGAGTTTATCCGGTGTAATGTCTTTCTTGTTTCTCGTGCTGGTAGCTGGAGCGATGATAGGAGCTGGGTGATGTGTGTTGGCCTTGATTGAAAAGGTTATTTTGTGATGATCCGACCGGATACAAGGATCATTGGATAAGAGATCAATAGAGCAGTTGAGATTAGTGAGCCAATCCAATGTTCTTCCTTTGATGTGTGTAGGCTCGTGAATAATGTGTGCCAATGTATATTTTTGCCAAGGGCTCCATTGTAATCTAAGTGGACAGTTACATAGATTCTTTAATCATTGAAAAACAGCTGTATGTTTAATTTGATGTTAATTAGGAATTACAATTTAGGCATAACCCTGCTATTCTTTATCTGAACTGTAAATAAACAGACTAGTCATTTGCAAGGGAACATTACATGATTTACAGACTCCCTGTGACATTGTTGTCTAAATGTACACTGTCGCAGCCTGCATGATTGATGACATACGGACAAACTCTTGCATGGGAAAATTCTCTCTTGTCATCTTCTACGTAGCTTGGAGATGGGGCATCCAAGAGCATTGGTAAATGTGTGGTACAGAAATGGAAGTAGGTTCTGGAGTGACTTTGAAGCTGTAGGTGGGGACAACTCAGCCAATGGCACCTTGAAGCAAGCCAAATTAAACATTAAAACTTGGATCAGAAGAAAGGCTTTGGACAGATAAAAATTAATTTCTGCAGCACATGCAAGTGTAGCCACAACCCACTTTGGGAGTTCAGCTACTACACACATGTAGCAGGATAGATATTGGTGGCCAGGGCTTGGTAAAGAGGTATGTCAGTACATAGCAAATGTTTCCATATGTTTGTGGACAATAGTGGACAATTCCTCAAAACCACCAGTAAGCACACTAACAGTGCCTTTTGAATGCATGTATATGTACCACACAGGTCCACTGATATCGGTCAACAAGTACAAATATTTGTTAGTCATGGTGGACTCATGCACAATATTCACTGGGCTAATTCTCCAGAAGAAAGCTGATTATAAGGAGTACATAAAAGGTTTGCTGTCCTTAGTAGCTATGACAGAACTGACATTGCTCCAAGCTGGCAATGGGGCCAGCCTTTTTGGGCAAAGCCTTAAGACAGGCCCTGTCAAGCTGGTGTTGTACTCTGCAGTTCTCTAATCCATTTTGACCACATTTCAATGGAGTCGTAGAGAGAACCAATTGGATAGTAAAGCATCCTTTTTTCTGGTGGTAATTGGGTGAATCATGTACCTATAGTTCAATGTAGCATAAATAATTCATCTCGCCGTTCTCAATGTGAAGGTCAAACACCTTATGAGTTGCTGTTTGGCACTCCTATGTATCTTCCTGACTTACATAATCCTTGTAGTTCTCTTACCAGGCCAGACCAGCTGCTTCTCATAAAACTCCTGAGAGACTCCATCCATGGTGAAGAAACATTTCCACAGCATTAAGACAAAGACAAGTCACAGACTACCTTGAAATCTAGGGACTACATCCTAGAGACGATTCATCGTAAGGAAGCACTTGGGCCATGCTACAGACCAACTGTGAAGAAAGTGTCAGTTGACCACCTTAAGCCAGTTCCCAATGGTTGCGCCCCTGTTCCATAGGGAGAAGAGGCTCTATCTTGAACAACCTGACCAGCAGGCAAGAACAGAAAAGCATGTGAAGTTAACATTAACTGAAGATGAGGATTTTTGACCATCCAAAGTGCACAAAACAATGTACATTATTTGTTCGAGCAGTGATCCTGTTATACACCTTGATGTGGATTTGTCTTCTCACCTTTTTTGTCTTATTGACTTCAGGAAATTGTTCAATACAATTGGAGATCCCAATGATCAGGAGACAGTTGAGCATTTCAACTTTTGATGTAGCACATACACTACACCCACTACATAAGAGGGAGGTGAAAGCTGCTGATGGGGCTGGAGTCCCAAAACAAATATGCATATAGCCACTAGAGTTAGGACAATTCTGGACATGCCCGTATACAACCTACAGCGGACCTAGTATGCAACTCCAGGTACACACACTATCGATGATGGAGGAATCCTGGCTAATGACCCCTAAGATGTACATCGCAGACACCTATATGGACCTGTTGAGAGCCAAGATATAAGCTTTTGCTCAAGGAGCATTGTTTGATCCTGAAGCTGATCTAGAAACGTTAGATGACATGACAGACCATGTTTGTTTTGTGAAATATTTACACCTTTTTTTAAGTGAAAACCAGTGCATTGGTTAGACATAACCTACTAGGAGCATTGTCCTGTTCCTTTTCTGAACTCGCCACCAGAGTTTAAGGCACAATTCCCTTATGTACCAAAGCCTCAGGTGAAGGGAGAGGGGAAGGGAGAGTGTATAGCACAAAATTGATATATATTCCCCCAAACTCCTACAAACGGCCAGTATGTGTGATCTACACATTGTGTGGTGTATGATAAAACATTCTATGCTACAATGACTGCGAAAACACAGCAAGATACAGTCCGTCTTAGCACGTCATGAGGGGTCAATCTTGGCAAGCACATGGACCAGACACATTAGATTCAGCATGTAGAAATCCACATTTGATGTATTTCCTCATTTACACTCATTATGCTACAATGTGAAGTTCAACCCATTTACCCACATATCCAGATTGGAAGGCCAAAGAGGGTGGCTTTTGGTGGACAACTAAACAGCTTAACAAAACAATGAAGGAAGGCAAACCTGAACATATTACAAATGCCTCGGGCATTCCAGCAAACTGGAATCTTGGTGGCAATTCATGTCATAAAAGGCACAAACGTTTAAGCGTAGGGCCTTACACAGATTGGGCTTCACAAAACATTTCAAAAACCTAGGAGATTTCCATAGGCAAAGCATTCCAACAAATGGCAAAGCGAGCACCTTTGAATGAGGTAGTTAGCGAAATAGACACATGGGTAAGGTTAGGTAATTTGTCAGCAATCCTAGACAGGATAGGTTGCCTAGAAAGAGCTGGGAACAAAAGGGAGGTGATAGAAGCTGAACTTACCTGGAAGAAAGCTGTCCTGGATATCCAAGAACTGGGTGAACTGCCCATCGAGATGAGCCATTTTGAAGCTGGTGACAACTTTGTTGCATTATCAAGATACACTCAAAGACAGGCCATTTCAGAGTCCACCTACACTCTGCAGAGTGCAATACAAAAGACATTCTATGGAGTATCAGTGTGGGAAAAAGACTTTGTCGTGGACACTGCATGGGATCCTGAACATTCCTGTGCCAGCAAGTACATCTCTGTTGTGTGAAGAACTTCAGTCCTGTGCCACCATGCACCAAGTAGACAAGCAATGGATACAAACCATCTATGAGGTGTCCTATACTCATGCCTTTGTGGCTCATGAGGACTCTACAGTGCAACTGTATTCCCTGAAGGACTGAAGGACTATAATCCAATCAAAATGCCAGGACATTTCTAAGATCAGCCCATGTGAGCTGAATTCAAACTCAACCAAATGCACGCATAGTGCACATCGAATGGAAAGTAGCAAAGTTCTACTACTACCTAATGGATCCTACATCATGCAGTTTAACACTTCATGCTACGGTGTGACTGTGGGGATTGCCAGCTTTATCACTGTCTCTATGGTGGTAAATGTTGCAACATCATTCTTCATCCACCAGTTGTTATTGTTATGGTATTTATTGAGTGCGTACCTAGCTTCGAGAAGAAATGAAGTGCTTTACAGAGGTAGCAACAGAACAGATATAAAGCGTGGGTAGAATACAGAGGGCCACAGAGGAGGGGTACAGCTGTACAGGGTGACATGGAGTGGAGGGGTGGATGGCGTCTAGCGAGTAAGTGGACGCGAGGGGCAACATGATGGCTTAGGTGTTGAGGAGGAGAGACTCCTTGAAGAGGTGGGCCTTGAGTTGTTTTCTGAATTGTAGAAGCATGAGGGTGACTCTGATGATGGCAGTGCGGACTGAGCTAGTGCTATTGAATTGGCCTGAGGTGAAGCTATCACCTCTGAAGATCCCAATGCTTTAACTGAGACCTCCTGGAAATAAAGATACACATAACTAGCACCACAGAAACCTTTATGGAAGCATCAAACAGGGCACTTCAATTGGCTAAAGATCTACTGAAGAGAATACCAAACTTGCCAAAGGAGATTCAAGCCCTACTGGAGAGCTCCACTCCAACAAATGGGAGCTCCATCAGGGGATCCGTTACAAACTTGCTGACAAATACATTTTTTTCCTTCAATCCATTGAAAAGTATTCTGAACTTCTTTGGAAACATGTGCTCGGTGTTGTATGCTGATCTCCTGGGTGCATGGAGTGTATGAGGTCACTGAGAGAATGCTGTATGAGTCTCTGCAATGTTTGTGTGAAGGAGGTTGCAGGCCAGGGAGTTGGAGATGTACGCCTGAGTGATGGGAGCCAATGGGTCCCTCTCGGGTCTCTCTCCTGTTCCTAAGATTATACCTGATGATAATGAATAAAGCAATTTAAGAGGAACCTACCAGATGTCTCCTGAAGCTTTCATTATAACCTTGATGACGAGTTAGCCTTGAAACTGGACCCACGCATGCAGTACCTGGGATTGGATATAGGAAGAAGTAAGCTGTTGCAGGAGATGAAGAAGAAAGGAACAGGAGCGAGAGCCCACCACCCAGGGCGAAGTAGAGACAGAGAGATGCCAGGGAGCACCCAGAGTATCTGCCTAGCTGGTGTAATCCTGTGCAGAGGCGAGGCTGCTGGAGAGGGACCAGGGTGTGCCAGGTAGCACCCTGCAGCCTTCTCAGTTGGTGAAGTGTAGGCAATAAAGTGGCCTGCTAGAAATCATCCAGGGCAAAGGACAATAAAGTGGTGTCTCGGTGCACCCAAGTACCCTCACTAACCAGGTGAGGCTGCAGAACTGCAGGAGTGTCTGCTCAAAGTAAATGAGGCCTGGTAAGAATGGTTCCTGTCACCTGGAAAGCACTTGTGCCATATAGCCTGAGAGAAAAAATGCCCTGCGGTGTCAGGCGCAGAGGTCGTTTTGCTGCAAGATACAAGAGTCGTGATATCCGTGGAGATTTTGGCCCTCATTACGGGTCCGGCAGTAACAGTGCTGGTAAAACCACCAGGTAGCGCCAGACCCGTAATGATTTACCAGCGCCTGACTTGCCAGAAACACCGGGGCATTACATCCCCGGTGGTCTGGTAAGTCAGGCGCTGGTAAAATGTTGATCCTGATTCCCATAGAGTTCTATAGGACTCTATGTGACTGGGGACCACGGAAGCACCGGCACCGTTAATAATGGTGCCGGTGCTTCCGTGAAAGTCTGCGGGCAGGTGTCGTTCCGCCCGCCAGGTCTGACCCTAGTGGGCGGAACGGCACCCGTCCACAGATGCGTAGTTTGCTGGTGCGGAAACAACGGTGTCGGTAAGCTTAATGGCACCGTTGTTTCCGGACCGGCAAACTTGTAATGAGGGCCATTGTTCAGTTGGTTTGATGAATGTGGGAGCCGAGCATCTATTCTTGCTTCCAAAGGATTGTGAGTACATTGCCTGGCTTTGTGGTGCCAGGCGAGGAAACCGCTCAGGTTGAGGCCACTTACTGGTCAGTTGGCGGGTATCCCACTATAGTGGTTGGATCGTTGGAGCTCCATCGATCTCCGTATTTGGTGAGTGAATGAGGACTTCGGTGAGTGTGCTGAACTGCTAGTGATGAGGACGAGCGAGAGACTCCAGCTCCGCTAGTATGGCTGTGATGTCGTCAGGAGCACTTTGAAGAAAAGGACCCTCTGACTGGGGTTTGTGACCCTCCCATGTGTATTGCTCCTTTAAGGAAATGTGTCCTTCCCCTGTGTGTTGCCCTTTTAACATGGGCCATGAATGTGTCATGGCCCAAGCTAATAAAAGGAGCTTCTGCACTCCATAACGGCTGCAGACTCCCGAAGAGGAACGACTGACTCTGTGTCTCATTTATGTAGGCCTGCAGTCCTACACGCGGGAACACAGGCCTGCATGCCCGGATGCCGTGGGACCCTCGTGCCAGCACGGTAGCAGAGGTCCGCACGGTCAGGGTCATGGATTGCTGTGCCCCCACTCCCGATGGTGCTGGTGTCCCAATGTCCAGAGCAGGCCCAAACCCCCAGACGCAATGGGCCTCCAGATAGTGCTGATGTCCATAACACTATGGGGGCCCGCTGGGTGTCCACAGCGGGCCCCCTGTAACACTGACGAGCAGAGAAGATCGGATGACTGCTGCTCTTCCGATCTGATTTCCGAGTGCTGTGATGATCTTTGGTTAATTGGTAATAATGCTTTGAAGATTTGCGGACTAGTGCTGCTACAGCAATGGACTATTAGGATTATCACTTTGAGCCAGGATTTTGAAAAGAAAATGAATTAACCTTTTCTTTTTATGAAGAAATGTAGGTCTTAGAATTGCCCTGCGCAGTAAGGACTTATGGAATGACCCCTGTGATCATACAAGGCTGATTGTGAGCAATGCTGTGAATGCTCAATGACTTCTCATTTTGGCTTACTGCACAAAAACCCAGACTCATTTAAAAGTGGAAAAGGTCGCTTTAATGTGACAGGCCAAAGCTTACAATTAAACGCTTACCTGGCTCCATGGCCTTACAGACTAAAGAAATATTTTAAACAACTAATTAAATAATTAAACATTTTCATTTTCCCCCAACAATTAAATAATTAAATAAAGCCACTTCCTCCCTAACTATCCCTTGGACCCTACCGTCTCCTTACCCCTTTTCCAGGCGTCCCGCTTTCTCCCCGGGGCCATGCCCCTCCAGGCTCAATACCTGTTCCCCCGGGGTGGCCCGCTTGTGCAAACAGCACCACCCCATCCTTTCCCGTGCCATTCCCCCATTGTGCTTCCCTCCCCCACATCTAAAGGGGCCATGCCCCCGGCACCAGAAAAACCCTCCACCGAGGTGTTCTTTCTGCCCCACCCACCCACCAGTTTTCTTTACCTCCAACTCCTTAACCAATCTCCCAGCCAAGAGCCCAAGTCCGCCAGATAATTATTATTCCCATAAACCGACAAGTGTACAACATCCTCTCTAAAGATCATGAATCCCTCATAGCTTATTTCCTTATGGTCCAAACCTGTACTGCCACTGAGGCACAAAACTTAACCATCTCTCTGTTTATCCCCTTCCTAGCCCGCTCTATCGCTCCCTCACTTCTCGCTCCCCTCCAAACTCTCTGCGGCAACAACTTAGTCCACAGTATAGCTGCTTGAGGCCACATTTCACGAACCCAGACTAAATCCCTTTTCATTTTCCTCAGAAGAGCCACCCCCGTATCCCTTACCAGGTCATTCTACCCAGCATGGATAATCAATGCCTCTGGCGCCCCATAGCGTTCCCTCAACCCAGCAACATAGGAAGCAACTGATCCCAGCGCAGACCCCCTAACCCGTGCCATTTTACACAACATCTTTATAGTTGCAACCCAGTTGCCTGCCAACAACCCTTTTCTCAACTTCTTTCCCCGCCCCCTTAACCCTAGAATGTCCCACAAACCAGATTTGTGACATCTGACCCGATCTCCTAGCAGCATCTGAAAAAGAAATTACAAAATCACTTACAAATCAACAACCTCCTAATAAATGCAACACTCCTGCTATCAACTGAAAAATTCTATAAAGGCATCCCGTTTGCCCCGGTCACTGACATACCCTTAGTATCTCCCTTACTTCCAGCGTCCCAACCTTTTCACCTACTCTTCTGAATATCCCAGCCTGCTACCTTCAGATGCTGCACCCCTCCTAAATGATGAGTTCCAACCAACTAACCTTTCCCACACCACTAGTAACACCTTCCTCAGTACCCTATCCTTCCTGGCCATCTCCTTATCCCTCTCCAAAAACACCCCCGGTCCTCTCCTACCTGTCCCCCTATATTTCGCACCTTTCACCTAACCTTTAAACAATACACCTAAACCGACTTAGCCCCCCTTTTTCCTCTAAACTATTACCCTCCTGCTCACCCTTACCCCCCACCTTTCATTACCTTATTAATATGGCCCTGCATTGCCCCCCCCTGCACCGGGGGCCCACTTGCACACCCGTCCATGCAGGCCCTTTTCTTTATTACTCCTCTTCGCCACTGCACCAGGGGCCAAACCTGCACCCCCGTCCATGCAGTCCAGTCCATATAACTAATCTTCAGGCTCCTTGCGTCCATTACCACCTGTTTCCCACCTGCACCAGGGGCCCTAGTGCACCCCTGTCCATGCAGGCCCCTTTTCTGCCTTACTCCTCTCCATCGCTGCACCAGGGGCCATACCTGCGCCCCCGTCCATGCAGTCCATTCCATATAAATTCCTCTTCCAGCACCTTGCTTCGTTGCTCCACTTTTTCCCCCCAGCTGCACCAGGGGCCCTAGTGCATCCCCGTCCATGCAGCCCCATCTCATCACTTCCCCCTTGTGCACCAGAGGTGCTCCCGCACCTCCGTCCATGCAGCCTGAAGCTTACTCACCTTGTCGTGCGGCAAGCGTGAGGGCTTCGCCACTGTCGTCCCTGCCCTCCAAACGACGGCCACCACCCCTTAACAATTTCCACAGTTACATCCCCCCTGCGGCCCTCCCCTGCCCTACCTACACGTCTTCCTCCTCACCCCTCTCCTACCCCCTTTGGATCGCCCCCAACACCTCTCATCAAACCTTGTGCCCCCCCCTCCTTTTACGATAAACTGAGCCCGACCTACAAGCACACCCCAACTTACCTGGCATGTGGTCCTTCCCCCCCACCCCCTTGCCCTGCTCCTCCCCCTGACTCACTGTCCCCTGCCTGAAAACACTCTGTAACCGGATGCCGACCCGCACACCTGCTGCACTCATGTTTAAATTTGCACATCCACCTCGTGCAGCCTTCTTTATTGAATGCCCAACATGCTGTTGAGGGCTGTCCTCTGCCTCATCCCCCCACCCCCTCATGGGCGGGGCGACCAAGAAAGAGCCGGTAAGGCACAGGCAGCCCACTTGCTGTGTGCAATGTCTGGGCAGGCCTCGTCAGAGCCATCCAGTGCAGCCAAAGATCCATGTCTATCTCCCCCCAGACCGCCTGACTGTCCTCCGCCATTCTTGCTCTGAATTCCTCATCATAGCGTACCCAGGCAAAACCCCCAAAACTCGTGAAAGCCTTCCTAATTACGTCCATATATTTAAGCAGGGCCACGCATCGCTCTGGGAATTTTTTACAATATACACTGGCATAAATGATAAATGCCGACGTCCAATTCTCAATAGTCACCGGGACCCTTGGGCACGAAGCCAGTTCCCTCTCTTCTTCTTTAGACCCCTCCTTTGCTCTCACTTCCCTATGGAGCAACTTAAAAATATCTACAAATTCCCCCGCTTGAATATTCTCCCTGGTCGCTGCCATCAAGTGTGCCCCCAAAGGTTTTGTGATACCCATGTACGGCAGTTTTTTTCTCCTTTCCTTTCACTTCAACCTGCTTTTCTTTTTCAACTTGCACCTCGAGCATCAATGGCTCCACCACCTTGTCCGTTTGAACCTCCACTGAGCAAATGCTCTTCTCATCCCCCAAGGCTCCAATGGCCTTTACACCAATTTCTTTGCTTACCCCTTGCAGTCCAGACCCTTCATTTCCCGTTCCCCCTCTCGTGTCCCCCCTCTGCCATGCAGATGACCATTCCCTTTCCCATTCACCTCTTTCCACACAGCCCGTCTGCGGTCTGGCGTCCACACCGATGCTCTTCATCTCTTTTCTTAGAGGGCTCCTACTGCAGGGACAAAACATATCAGCAGACCCACCCATCCAATAGTTCCCCTGACCTCTTGCCCCCCGACCACCCTGCACCTGCCTTTCCCGATCCCACCTCAAACTTCTCCTCTCCTCCCCCTTTTCCCTTACAGCCCTATAACCTTCTAACTCCCACTGCCCCACATAATCCTCCAATCCAACATCATCACCCCTTAAATACCATTGTGGATGCGAGCTCAGGCCCGAGTTGAGTTGATCTTCTTCGTGCGAGCCCGGCGGGTCCGCCCCGCCACTCCTTTGACGTCTTCACGGTGGGGCTGCAGAAACCCCTGCCTGGTCCTCTTCTCTCGGGCGAGGCGTGCCGTCCTCCACCCTGGAATCCTCATCGCTAGGGGCCGTGCTGTACCCTTTAGGCTCTCCTTGCGCTGACCGAGGAGAGGCCGTTCTAAAGCCCTCTACCTCCACCTGACCAGCGGAGGCTGCGCAGCGCCCTCCGCCCTCACTCCTCCTACCCGGGGGGGGGCGTTCCGCACCCCACTCTAACCTCCTCAATTGATGGGGACCTCTCCCTCCTTCTCCCACCTGCACTCTTCTGCAGGTATTTACCCCATCTTCCCCTCTGCCCTGTCACCCCCTTCTGCGCCCCATCACCGCCCCCACCATGGATCCCTTGACCCACCTCTTTTTGAGCAGTCCTAGCTTCCCCTCGGCTATCATTGACTCCCTCCCTCACTGGCTCCCCACCTGAAATCATTTCACCCCCGGAGGCCCTCTTATGTATCTCCCTCCTCATCTTCCTGCCCCTGGATTCCCAAACCTCCCCTCTCCCCGCCGCGGGGGTGCAAGCCACCACTGCCGCGAGAGCCCCATCTGCCGCAGCTCTACACTGCGGCCTGCCCCCACCTACCTCCCGTTCTTCCGTTACTTCCCCTACCGCCCCTTCCAATTGGGCCTTAGATGCCCTGCTAATGATCTCCAGAGCCTCCCTCGGAGCCCTGGCATCCACCAGCCCCTTCCTATTGACTCCCTGGCCCACCATCGTGCACCGAATAATCTAACTGTGCACCGAAATATGCTCCTTTTAGCCCTTAGCTAACTAAACCCCCGAGCCAGCACCTACCCGTGGGCAAATACTCTGATAAATGGGAAACCAAGAAGTAAATTGCACTATGAACTAATCTCCCATAAAGAGTCACTTAACCACTATATAACCTATTCAGCATATACAATCCTAAATATTATCATATAAAAAAGAATTTTTTTAATTTTTTTTTTAATTTAAATATAAAAACCCCCCTATTAATGCCCTTGCCCCTGGCGACCCACCAAAACCAGGTCTTAACGTGCCCAGCAGCAAACACCTGAAACAACCATCAAACACTTAATTGGGGGAAAAAACTCCTCCATACTGCCCCCTGGTGGCTCGCGAGACGAACCACACTCACAACCGAGAGCTGGGCTGGAAGACTTGACAAACCCCAAACCCACCAAAAAGAGACAGCTGAAGCCGCCGCTGGCACCGGTAAGGGGGGGGTACCTTATGTACGGTACCCCCGACTATTTGAAAAACTTTTTTTTTCTTTTTTTAATTATTATTTAATACATTTATGTACTAACAATTGCAATACCTAACTAAATACCTAACCGCCCCTTCACTAACACAACAACCCTGCCTCACCTGCTCTAACCTCACACACTAGGCCCAGCTACTTCAGGGAAGGCTCGGGAGCAGGCGACAGGACTGAACAATCACCAAGTCCAACCGTCGCCTGCCTCCCGAACTTTCCCTGGACCCTTAAATACCGTGGGGAGGCGCTCTGCCCCCAGCGGCCACTCGCTGGCCGTGTGCAGCACCAAAAACATCCCCGGGGGAAACGCTTCGCGTTTTGCTAGTATTGCATGTTTGGAGTTGCCATATGCACACACATGTTACATTAGCTGTAACAATTGTGAGGAATTACAGATTTAGTACTGCATCACGTAATGTGTACTCATAGGGACTGTTGCTCTCGAGTATCTATCAGTGAAATATGCAACACTCAGCGCATTGCAGCTGCCTGTTGTAATGGTATTGTGCCATCAGCTTGCTTATCTGTCATTGAACTAGGCCGCACGCAGCATATTGCGAGTGCCTGTTGTAACAGCAGTGTTTCTTCAGCCTATGGCTAGATGGTGAAGAGTTGAATGCCTGTTGTGATGGCACTGTGCCATCTGCTTACGGGTAGATGGTGAAGAGCTGAGCATTTCTTTTTTGCTAAGAGTGGAGTAATAAGCCGGAATGAGTAGTGAAATAGTGTAGGTTGGGATGCCTCCTGCATTAGTAGTGATTTGATGTCAATTTCTGCAACACTTTTGGTAATGTGTTGGGTTGTTTCTGGTGTTTTTCTGAATAGTCAAAATTGTGTTTGCGTGATTTCATCGGCATGTTTATGAAAATGTTTGGTGTTGTGTCATCGCATTCATTGCAGGTAGTTTGGGGCATGCTGATTTTCAGCACATCTAGTCCTATGTACCGGAACACCTTTTTGGTTTAAGTTGATCCGTACTTTGTTTATGTTTTGGACGTAGGTATCCTGTAGTGATGACGGGGCTCAGTTTGGTTTGGGTAAATGGACGTTTTGGTCAACAGTGGTCTACATGGCTTGTAGCAATTTTACCTATGGACTGAATTAGTAATTTGGTCAGAGCCCTATCCAGTGAAAAACCTTTTCTGTGTTTCTTCAACCGTTTCTCCTCTCAGTGACGCAGGTTTCGTTTGGAAGGTGCATTATTGCGAGTAACTCTGATGGTTGGCTCATCGGCGGATCTGGCTGATATTGGTTAGGTCCTTCTCCTTGGGAGGGGACACATTAAAAGTCTTGTCCTGAGATAAGATCAATGGAGTTCCGTTGGTTTGACAGCATTAACATAAGGTTTGCCCATGCCAAGATTACCAGGGGCCAGATTACAGAATCTTTGCACCGGTGCAAGGGCAAAGTTGCATGGTATTAGCACTAGGGCAAAGTTTGCCCTATTTTTAAAAACACTAGGACATATTAGAAAACCATTGCACCATGATAACTCCACCTTAGCATTGTATAAGCACCTGGACAAAAATTGCCCTAATGCAAGAAAGATACATTTTGGATGCGTTTTTTCCCCAGAGCAAAGTTTGCCCTAGTGCTAATACCATTCCGTATTAGCACTAGGGCAAACTTTGCCCTGTTGCAATAATGCAGTGAAAATGTATCTTTTTGACCCAAGAGCAATTTTTGCCCTGATCCCTATAGCATGCCAAACTGCACTTGTCATGGTGCAATAGTTTTCTAGTATGTCCCAGTGTTTTAATAAATAGGGGAAACTTTGCCCTAGTGCTAATACCGTGCAACTTTGCCCTTGCACCAGTGCAAAGTTTCTGTAATCTGGCACCAGAATGTTGGGTTGTTGTTGTCTTTATCTTTTGAGCCCGACTCAGTAGAATCCCGAGCTGCCTGGCCAGTGGTTTGGGATGGGGTTATGAGGTTTGTTTTACTCTGCCTGGTGTATGCAGGTATGATTTGTACGTAGGGTGTTCCACCTCACCTTTCTGGTTGTGCTTGTCTCAATGCTCTGCCTTATTATATCGTTCTGGTTTATTTATTAGGAAGAGCTGGCGGTGCATGGAGTATGTGGGTGGTGTGAGTGTTTCCCCCTCAGTGTGTTGGATGTGGTAAGTTATTTAACTTATATTTAGCTCACTCGGAGCGCATGCCATAGAAATTCATGACCTCATCATTGACCAACAACTAGACATTCTAGTGGTCTCAGAAACCTGGTTACACCCTGCTTCAGGCCCACTGCTAGCACTCGCCATACCCCCAGGATTCAATATCCTTAAGACCGACAGAACCAACACCCAAGGAGGCGGAGTTGCCTTAATAGCCAAATCTACGCTGCAAATCAGAGCTTGCCCCATTGAAGAAACACATGGGTATGAACTCCTCCTAGCAAAATTCACCTCCAACCCTAAAACTACCACTAACTTCCTGGTTGTGTACAGATCACCAAACAAAAACACACACCCTGATATAGATATCTCACTATTACTCACCCCCTGCATCAAACCCAATACCAAATGCATCATACTCGGACACTTAAACCTAGGCTACAATGACCCCCAAGATCATGCAGCCACAGCATTCTATACAGCCATGCAGGATATGAGCTTTATACAATTAGTCAATGCCCCCACCCATGACAAAGGTAGAATACTTGACTGGGTCCTCACCCTCAACTCACAAGTATCCATTGACTCTGTCCTACCTATCGATTGGTCTGACCACCACATCATCAGCTTTTCCGTAAACAACAGAACTACAGACCCCGCTGTGACAAAAAACCTGATACCTTTGAAATCAAAAATATAAAAAAAACTCATAGCCGACAACCACTCCCCCGCCCTAAGGGAAGCACTGGCCTCCATCACCCCAGAGAGCAACAATCCTACTCACCTAGCAGAGTGCTACCAAAAATGCCTCTCAACCACCATTGACTCATTAGCTCCAATCGCAACGAAAACTGGGAGGGCAGATAAACGCACATGTTTTTGGTTAAATGAGGAACTAGTCTCACTGAGACGCACCAAAAGATCATTAGAGCACATCCACACAAAAAAACAATACTCCAGACTCAGCAAAGGCGTTTAATGATGCCAATAAAATCTACAAAACAGCCATAATAACCCACAAAACGGATTCCCTCAATCTGCGCATCACTAATGCCTCCTCCAATTCCAAGGAGCTGTTCTCCATACTCAGAGAACTAGAGAATCCTTGTAAAGATACATCACCTGTTAATGCCAGTAAAACGTGGTGAACCACAATCCAAGATGCGCTAGCATCCAAAATACTACTTCTACAAACGAAAATTGCAAACAAAAAACAAATCCTAGCAGGCAAAGCCCTACCCACTATCTTAGATGACTCACCAAATGCCAACCTCGGCAAACCATTCCACTTCACCCCCGTCTCACAAAAAGCTGTGTTAGACACCATAGCCAAACTAAAAGCATCCAACTGTAAAGAAGACCAATTCCCCCCACCTAGTAAAACTCTGTGCCCCAACGTTAACTCCTATCATCACTGAATTTGTCAATGCCTCTTTCAACACCAACACAGTCCCTGCCAGTATTAAAAAAGCATAGTTGACCCCTCTCTTGAAAAATCCAACACTAGACCCGTCTATCACCACAAACTACCGACCAATAAAAACGGTCCCATTCCTATTGAAAATAATAGATAAAATAGCGTACACCCAAATCCAAAACCATCTAGAACAACACCAACTGCTGGGTGCCCGACAATCAGGATTTTGCCTAAACCACAGCACTGAAAAGGCACTTCTCGACTTAAAAATCCAAATGGATGCCACCAAGGAAGCAGGCAAACTCTGTCTTCTAATGTTGTTAGATGTTTCTGCCGCATTCGATTTAGTTGACCACGAAATAATCTGTGCCACTCTATCTAACAACTTTAATTTCTCTAAGGATGGCACCAAATGGGTTAAATCCTTCTTAGCAGACAGGACATCAAGAGTATCTATTGGCAAAGAGCAGCCGATCCTCAAGGATCCTGCCTATCACCCACTCTTTACAATGCCTATACCAAGTTGCTATTTGCAGCCCTGGATACCATGGGTGTCATCTACACCAACTTCGCAGATGACACCCAGATCCTTATTCCCCTATCAGGTAACTACGAGCATGATACACTGCTTATCAATCAAATATATCCATTAATTCAAAATGGGATGGCCCATAACAGCCTCTGCCTCAATGATGAAAAAATAGAGCTGCTTATAGTTGGGTCACAATCCAGAATCAATTCCCTACAACCTGCTTATGCATCATTCATCATTGATGGTACCACAATCCCAGTACTCAAACACGTAAAAAGCCTTGGTGTCTACTTAGATGCCTATCTAACTATGACAAAACAAGTAAACGCCCTCTCTTCAGCCACCTCCTACACCACCAAGCTCATTTCCCTAAGTCGCAAATTCCTCATGCCCAAAAACTGGGTCACCCTAGCGAGAGCACTAATACTCTCAAAGTTAGACTACTGCAAAATTCTCCTCCTAGGCAGGCCCAACACTAACTTGACCAAAGTCCAACTTATGCAGAACAAAGACCTGCGAGCAGCACTAGAAATAAAAAAGACCGACCACATCTGCAACATTAGGAGAGATAATCACTGGTTACCCATTAAGGCGAGAATCATATTCAAAACCTTATGCATTACACATAAATGCATTACCAATAAAGCCCCTATATACATCAACAATTCAGTCATGAAAAAATCCTCCACCAGATCCCTTAGATCCAACAACAACTCACTCCTGGAAATCCCATGCTACAAAAGCTCGAGAGCTGGGTGCAGCAGCTTCAAAGTCCTAGTCCCCAGACATTGAAATGCTCTCCCGATAAATATCAAGGGTGAAGAATCCCTCCAGCGATTTAAAAAATCACTGAAAACCTGGCTATTCAACCAATTCTAATAGACCCAGCTATCCCAACCTGACCCATCTATGCCTTCATAGATGCTTTTATGTATTTGATATTACCATGTACTGTACTTTCTTGTCCTAATAAGTACCGTTTTAACTGTAAAGATTGTAATAACCAAACTGCCTGCAACTACACCGTGATACCTAAGGGTTGGGCGTATAACAAATGTAATAAATAAAATAAAAATAAATAAATAATACACGTGTTTCCACCTTTGGCTGACAGATCTTTTAGTTGTTTTTGCTCCTTGTGGTTGTCCAGTAGGCCGGAAGTCAGGGTTCTCAGGCTCGGTTTTCAGACCCTGATGTTCTTGGTTTCGGCTCAAGAGTGGCAGATTCGAGACCTGGTGGTGGCAGAGCCAGGTAAAAGGAGATTTATTCTGTACTTATGGTGGAGTTTGTGGTGTTGTAGCCCACTGATGGGGTGGTTTGTGTTTGGGCTTGGAAGGCCTAAGATCTGAGACTGGCAGTCTTGGATGGGAGGTTTTTAGGTTCCTTGGTTTCGTTGAGGATCTTCTTTGGTTCGAGTGTGCTGACGGTTGTGGGATTTGGTTGTGAAGTGCTGTCTGTGCATGCAGATAATTTGTTCATTGAAAGAAAGGAGGTGTGCTGTATGATGATGTCCTGGGTGCATGGAGTGTATGAGGTCACTGAAAGAATGCTGTATGAGTGTCTGGAATGTTTGTGCGAAGGAGGTGTCAGCCCAGGCAGTTGGAGATGTAAGCCTGAGTGATGGAAGCCAGTGGGTCCTTCTCGGGTCTCTGTCCTGTTCCTAAGATTATACTTGATGAAACTGAATAAAGGAACTTAAGATGAACTTACCAGATGCCCCCTGAAGCTTTCATTATAACACTTGGGGATCACACATGTGTTCTAAATCCTTGCAGCTGGGTATATCCTGATCATCTTGTTATTTTGTTGTGACAGGTAGCAGAGAACGTGTTCAATGCACCAAAGCTGTATCCTGACTAACAGATGAGAAATGTTTGGAACTTTTTGTGTGACTAAAATCTACCCTTCTCTGATTCATCAGTGACCATCAGTGACTGAAGATTGTCTGCTGACCAGTACCTGTTACGGCCAGCTCTACTCAAGAAGATACATGTTTGTTTCAGTATTTTGAACCAGTGAACCATTTTTAATGAATAAGTATTACATACTGTTTTACATGCTCTTTTGTCACGTCATTCTTATTTCTGTGATTCCTAAAGATGCCTCGATGGCTTGTTCTACAGCTCAAGGGGGGGTGGGGGGGTGAGAAACAATGTCAGTTGTAGCCCCTTCTAGGCCATGTGTAAGGGCAGGATAATTGAGTTTTAGTCCCAATCCGTAGTTGCAAGTACAAAGGCATATTTATTAAATGCGAGCACTGCCTTAGAAATGCACATTGCATTCAAGCGAGGCCAAGAGAAAGAGTTCATAATTGTATATTGAACAGAAAATTGTGTTTTCATTTAGGAGTCTGGGATGGGCACCAAGTGAACTTGTTATTAAAACACTGTGAGGGCTTTGTGTAAACCAACCTTAACCTTCTGACTGCACTCCAGACTTACTGGCAAGTGGGCCAAGTGTCCCGGTAAATAGTAAACACATTTAAGAAAGAACTACAGAGCTTTTAGCGCCCGAGCAGCATATTGATGTGTACCAATGAGCAAACTCCTCCCCATTCGGGTGGCAGCTTCTCATATGCTTTCATTCCACAAGCCCAGTAATGATCCATCAGTACTGCCGTTCCTGCCCTCATAGCTGTGAGTTGTTCCACTGTCTTGCACACAACGTTCTCGCCAACTTCAGCCTCGCCATTGTTCTGATAGCACAGAGTTGAGGTCTTCAGGGGTATTTTTGGCATTGGTCCAGCTTCATTCTCCACCCATGTCAGTAACTTTACACTGGCATCCCACTCCTTCAGGCACTTGTCATTTTCCTCCTGCACCTTGTTCACTGACGATTGGGCTAGTGTCAGTGCATTGCTTCCCACCAGTCCATCTTGCCACCCATCCTTAGTGTACACTCATCCATACACTAATATCTGTGGTCTTTCCCAGCAGGCAGGCTCCCCTTCTATCTCCTTCACCCTTTTTTTAAAAACATTTTTTATTTTTATTAACCGAAGTAACTTACAGACATATACAAATATTTATAGTGCATTACATTTCAATTTTTGGCAGTCTGAACCCCTTCACCCTAACTCCCCCCACACCTTCTCGACCTACGTTGTGCCACGTAATTCTACCTCCTCTGGTATCAGCACCCTCTTTACGGTAACATTCTGTTTTTGGTACCCTGTACAGAGCTCGTCAGGTCCACGATCAACTGCCTCCAGGCGTCTATCCTCTCTAACTCTTGTTCCGTGTTCTGGCCCGCTGCCTCTTGACACACCACAGTTTCTGCGTTTGCCCATTTTATGAAGTCTCTCCACCACACTTGTACCTCAAGCCTCCTTTGTGTTTTCCACCCCTTCGCTATCCTGCGTTTCGCTAATATATACGCTAAATCCTTAAGCTTAAACACATGTTTGGCTCTCTTGGGTCATGCAAAGCCCCCAAGCAGACAAGACTGAGTGGATCCGATGTCGAGAGTAATGTCTGCTTTTGCTAGTGTTTGGGGCACCTCCCCCTAGGATCTCCCAATCTCTATGCAGGCCCAGACCATATGGATCATGTTTGCATTGATCTCCCCACACTTCGGACAGGATTGCGTTACTTCCCGATTGAACCTTGCTATCCTATCCGGAGTTAGATATGCTCTATGGGTCACATATAATTGAATCTGTTGGAACCTCGTATTTCTAGACACCTTCTTATGGTACACTATCGCTCTAGTCCACATTGCTTCTGATATTGGTTCCTGTAGCTCTGTCTCCTAATCCTGCTTTAATTGCACTAGCTTTTTCCCCGTTTTGGTCATCAATAACTCATATATACGTGAGACTTTGTGTCCGCCTTCGGACACATCATAAAATGTCTCTATCGTCTCTTCCAATATCAGGGGTGCTTTGGCCTCCGGCCATCTATGTCTAACGGTCCTCAGCAGACGGGAGTACGGGAGGTGTTGTCCTCGATTTACTCCTGTGTCACCTGTCAGTCCCTCGAAATCCTTAGGTACCCCTTCTCTCATTACATCTCCCACTGTCGCCACCCCCTTGGGTTCCCGGTACCTACGCACATTTAGCCGCAGTTTTTCATCCACCACCTCGAGCCTGACCAGCGGGATCTGCGGGGAATATGGGGTTATGTTCCCCATCAAGTGGCAGGCCCTGCACCACATCACACAACCCAGTTGGAGCAGCAATGGCAGGCAAGCTTTACGTGGATCGGTTATCCACATCACTTCGTTCAAGAAGAACGGGGTGCACATTGTATGCAACAACCGAAATTCGGGCGTTTGCTCATTCGACAACCATTGAGCTACGAACTGCAACTGGCTAGCTATGAAGTATACTTCTAAATGTGGCAATTTTATACCCCCTTGTTCATATGGATTTTGGAGCTTCCACAATGCCACCCTACACCATGAGTTATGACATAAGAAGCCCCTGCAAATGCTATGAAGTTACTGAAAAACTGTTTCGGTATCGCAAATGGGATATTTCCAAAATAATGTAGGAGCTTCGGCAACAACACCATCTTTAGCAACACAGCATGTTCCATCATGGACAACGGCAGTCTAGCCCAGAAAGCTATGGAGTTCTCGATTTTACTCACAGCTATAACCGTGTTCTGCATGTGCTGTGTCTTGGGATTGTGATAAATGTCTACCCCCAGGTACCGGAATGTGTCTATTTCCCATCTGATTGGTAACACCGGCAGCCCATCCACAGGCCTCCCAGTGTATCCTCTCAGAGGGAACAGGCTTGACTTCAGTGGGTTGATCGTTATACCTGACAGAGCCACATATCGCTCCATCACATCAAGAATGTATTGCAGATTTGTCTTGGGGTGCTGCAAGTACAGGAGCATGTCATCTGCGTACAACGAGATCAAATGCTTTCCTCCCAGGGTGCTTATGCCTGCTTCCCCGTATTCCTCATGTAAATAGACCACCAACGCTAGAAAGAACAGCACCATAGACCACGGACTGCCCAACGCTAGAAAGTACAGCACCGTGGACCACGGACAGCCCTGCCTCGTGCCCTTGCTTAACTGCCACTGTTCTGAGATGATGATGCCCGTCTTGACCCTAGCTATCGGTTTGTTATACAGCAATCTGACCCATTTGATGTATGTGCGCCCAATACTGAACCTTTCCAACACCCCTGACTGCGCCTATTGACAAAACTACAAATTGCTGTGTATCACATGGTGCAATCTTCTCAGGTTGTTGGTAATATTTCTATGTGGGACACATCCTGTCTGGCCTGGGTGTATCAACTTTGCTATGGCCGGTTTCAGCCTTTGCACCATTACTGCTGTGAATATCTTCCCATCTTGGTTCAGTAATGAGAGGGGCCTATATGAGACGCAGTCTGTGTCTGGCTTACTTGGTTTAAGGAGGGGGATAATTATCGACTCACGCAAGGATTCGGGCAACCTGCACGTGTCCAGAGCTTCGTTGAGCATTGCTAACAGTGGGGCCAGGATTTCATTTCTGTATTCTCTATAGAATTCACTAGGAAGCCTGCCTGCTCCTGGGACTTTGATTGTGATGAGGACCTCCAGTCTCTCTCTCTTCCTCATTTAGCTTGGGTAGGTTAATTTCTGACAACACTTCCTGCACCTCTGACCTATCGCCCTCTGAAGTGTCTGCATACAATTTCTTATAGTAATCATGAAAACATTTATTCACCCCTTCTTCTGTCTCACACAACTCTCCATCATTTCCCTCAATAGCTTTGACCGTCTCTCGTTTACTCTCATTTTTATAAAGCCAGGCTAGCAACCTCCCAGGTTCATCCCCTTCCGCATGTTGCCTTTCAATGTATTTCCTGTAGCTTAAGTTGCTAACCGATCCCAGTGTCCCCTGCATTCTTGCTGTAGGCGAGTCACCTCCTGTGCCTCTTCAAGGGACCTCTCTCCCACCCGCGCTATGGCTTCCAGCTTAGCTTCTGCCTGTTGTAAATCCTGTAAGATGACATCTTGTATCCCTTTCAACTTTGCTATGGCTGCCCCCCTTATTACTACTTTGAAGGCCTACCACAGTGTTCCTGCAGATTTCACAGTGCCAGCGTTTAACTCAAAATATTCTCTCACCTCCCCCCTCAAATGTTCCCGGAACCCTGTACCCTTGAGTGCCTCGTCCCTGAGTCTACACGTTGGAATCCTGGCTCTGGAGGGAAGTATCTGCCACGTGACTACCAGAGGAGTATGGTCAGAGAGGACCCTAGCTTTATATTCCGCCCTTGTGAACTCTGTCAGATTTTCTTCCCCCACAAACACATAATCAAGCCTCGGGAAAAGGTTTGTGAGTGCGGTGTAGTGGGAATATATTCTTTCTCGCTGGTGCAATATCCTCCAGACATCAGCCAAATGGAATGCATGTACCAACGTGTTTAAAGCCTTAGCTGAGAGGCCTGGATGAGCATATTTATCGATCAACCTATCTATCGCCGGGTCCCTCGTGCAGTTGAAATCCCCTCCCAATATCAGCGCACCATCCCTGTACGGGCCTATCTTAGAATATACAGATCTAAAATAGACTACTATGTCTTGATTAGGGGCATGCATATCTATAACACATATTTCCTTGTTTTCTACCATTCCCCATAATATTGTCATTCTGCCATCTGTGTCCAAGATGGTCTGGAGGACCCTGAATGGGACTGACGGTGCCACCCAGGTTAGGACCCCTCTAGCATAGGCTAAGTATATTGAACCTACGGTCACCCCTCCCCACTTACGTGCCAAGGTATCTTGTCTATTTTTTGTTAGATGAGTTTCCTGCAAGAGGGCTATGTCTATTTTCTGGCACCTTAGATCTGTCATCACCCGGTTCCTCTTTATATAGCTGTTCAGGCCTCTCACATTCTAGGTTACTATTTTAAGTTCCCCCATCTTCTAATGTGTTTCCCTCTCTCCTTTCCTCCCTGTCACATTTGCTATCCATTCTATGTGCGTAACTATAGGCCATCCCTCCTCTAACTACCCCAACACCCTTCCCTCCCCCACAACCCCAATTCCCTCATCCCCTGCCCCCCAACCCATAGCCCAGCTCAATTTCTCATGCTCAGGCCTACCCACTTCTTGCCCTTGCTCCTGGATCCTGCCGAGATGCATAAGGCGCGGCAGGCGGATACGTAACTGTTAGTATCCATGCAGTTTCGTGCAAATATGAGTGTAGGACATGTCTATGTTGTGCGATCCAGAGGGAGCCCCAAATTTCGTCTCCTGAATTTAACTGTATCTTGAGGTTTCGTGATAACGCTGCAATGTGTCTGCATCCTAATCCTGGTTCTCATCTGCAGTTATTCCTGACCATTTGGTTTGGCGCTGTCTCCGGTTGCCAGGTTCTGCCCATCCATCCATTGTTGTGCTTCCTCAGGTGTCTCAAGAAAGATTGCACGGCCCTTATGTATCACTTTCAATTTAGCTGGGTACAACAGCATGTACTTCTGGTTAGCCGCTCGCAATCTCCTCTTGACTGCTATGCAGCTCATGCGTTGCTTCTGGACCTGCAGTGTATTGTCCGGATAAGCCATTATCGTGGCCGATGCTCATTGGGTCATCCCTCCTCTGCGGAAATATTCAAGGACCTTTTCTCTGTCTTGGTAATTCAAAATCTGGGCTTTTATCGGCCTTGGCGGGGCTCCCAGCGGCAGTATTTGCACCAATGACCTGTGCGCCCTTTTCACAGTGAAATCTTGGCTAAGCGTTCCTGTCCCAATTTCTTGCTGCAACAGAGTATCTACATGCTCAGTCGGTTTTGTCCCCTCTTCGCCCTCCGAGAGCCTGATGATCCTTACATTATTGTGTCTGGCACTGCCCCCCACTTCTTCTGCTCTTTCCTCAAGGTTCCGCACTTGTTGGCGCAGTACTCTGACTTCTTCTGTGGTTTCCTTGAGGTCACTTGTGTTCTCCATCACTGATTTGTCCAGAGTTCCTGTGCGTTCAGCAAGGGCCCTCACATCCTGTCTCAGCAGGTTCACGTCAATACTGACTACTTCTATTTCGGCCTCCAGAGACTCCTTCAATGATTCAATGGCTGCCAGAATCTGTTGATCTCCCTCAGCTAGCCGCTGTTCTTTTGAAGGCATTCATGTCGCCTGGGGAGGATGCTCTATCGTGGGCACGGTTTTAGTGCATGCCTCCAGGGTGAGTTGTTTCCCTTTCCCTTTCTGGTTCTTGGACGTCATGCTTGCCGCCGCTTCTTATTTTTATTGGTTTGCTCCTTTTCTTTCTTTCCGGCCCTTTGAACCCAGTCTAAGGTAGCCCTGGTGCGGCAACTTCACCTTCTGCTAGTCTCTCAGTGCGGGTGAGCAGCGTCTTGCCCACCCACCTTCTTTCTGGAGGTCCCTGAAGCGTTTGTTGGCATTGCTTTTACCCACTGCATGGGGTTCTCAGGGTTCCTTTATTTGTGTTATACTTAGCGGCCTGGTAGCGCCTACTTATTGAGCACCTGCTGACCAATGCGCCCTGCAACTGTTGAGCCACACCGTTGTAGGCCCACGTCTATGTGGGGCTATCCTATGCAACACCCTGCTATGACCTGTGTTCGTAGCATTTGTTCTAAGCCCCAATCCTTGATGGTTCTTTGTTCTGGGCCTTTTTCGCCTCCAATACATCTCTGAGTAGGCGGAATGTTCTGGACCTCCTAGCTTCAGGCTTACCAGGTGTTGTTCTTTATGTTGTGGCTTGCTGTGTTCTCCACAGCCAAGCACATATGGTGTCTCACTCTTATGGCCAGCCCCGTTGGAAGCGCAGGGTTTCCTGGTCTGTCCTGCCACCTCACACCCTTCTGGGGCCTCACTGCTCTTGCTCTCCCAGCTCCGCTCTCTTTGGCTCATACAGTCTTAGCAACAGTGCAGTGCCGTCTCAGCTTCGCCCCAAGGAGACCCTTGTGCTTGTATCTATAGCGCCTATGGTAGTCCCTGTGGGGTGGGGGAGGTCGCGCTGTCCTGCAGGCGCAGCACTCTCCGCTGCCCTCTACTTGGGCACAGTCCCCCAGACACACTGGGGTGCTCTTACCTTGTCTGCAGTCAAGTACCCAATGTCCAGCAAGAGCCCCAGCACAGCTACGTTTAGCAGCCCTCAGCAGTGTGTAATTTCACAGCTGTTCCTCATATATTTCTGGCCGCATAGCCTCCATATTTGTCAGGGCCTCGGGCGTAGCACTCACACCTTAATTTCCATGTTCCTTGTATGATATGCCTTGTTCATACCAAGCCTGCTGTGTCCGGGCCTTTCATCCCTGCATAGCACTCTCCGCTGTTGTTCTGAATTAATACCCACACCTATGGCTCTTCATGTGTTCTGATTGTTCTCCCCTAACAGTCTGCTTTGGGCTTGCCCCCTGGTCCTGCTCGCTGCTCACGGGCACCGCGAGCATGTCTGGTGGAACAGTTGGGTGTGTGTCACAGTGCACGATAACACAGTCAGCCCCGGGGTGTATCTTTACTGCTTACGGGTGTGGGGGATGTTGTTAGATTCTGGCACCCTCCGTTCCCAAAATCCATAACGTGCAGTATTCTATTCACATTTTAGGCGGTTCATTGCCTCACCGGGAAGTTGCTGCATACCCACTCTTGTGTTAAGCGAGTTGCTGCGGTGGTTCTTAGTCTGCCTTGTTGTGCCCATGCCACTGTGCGGCTGCCTACGCACCCTATACTTCAGGGTCTCAGCACACTCGCCACCGTCTTCCCTCCGCTCACGTCGCCTCAGTGGGGTTCTGCTTGGCCTTTAACGTTAATACTTTCCATGCATGCGCCTCCATCCCTGGCTCCGCTTCCCGCCACAGGACTGTCCCAGGTGCTTGGCTCTTCGGCAAATGTTACATGGTCCTGTTCCTCCTGCAACATTACTCGGGTATCTCTGCTTTACCTGCACTGCTCTTCATTTGCCGCTGCGCTACACTGGGCCCCCAGTGCTTGCTAATAAAGTGGTGAATTGGCTTCTGCTCCCGCTATCAGGCTCCTGGCATCTGCGTCTGCTGACATTGCATTCTGCTCCAGCCCATCAGCTTTCTGCTGAGTGTCCTTTGTTCGCAGCTGCCATCTTGGGGTTCGTCTTCATTCAGCTGCCGTTCCTTCCTCGGGATGCCACCACTGTTCACTCTTCGTCCAGCTATGCCCACCTGATTTATTCAGGTGATGTAGCATTCTGTTCATATTAGGCTTGTCTGTAACCTCATATTTTGCAGTATCTCATGGATGGATCACAGGAGCTTCACAAGGCACGTCCTGTTACATGGCTCTGTAGCCACACACCCCTATCTCCTTCACCCTTGTCCAGGGACATGGCAGTTCCTTCAATGTGATAGTCTTTGTTTATCCCTTATCAGGTCCGTCAGTTATATACTGTATGGCTTCATCTAGCTGCCAGTAGTTATTCATCATGTTCAGTGTCTTTATGTAATTATCTTCGTATGGGAATGTTCCCTTGGGCACCCATCTCAATGTTGCTGTCTTCCCTTGGAATCTACCTTGTGTTTGCACCATTGTGAGGTACATCAGGCACTGTGCTCTTGCTGCAGGTGTTTGAGTTGCTAAGAACGTTCTAGAGGCACTCATGGCATAGGGGATTAAAGAGCAGACATCACCGCTCTCATGCTGTGCTTTCCTTACCTACTTATGTCATATGTTTGTACCACATGTTGTTATACACTTGAGCAGTGTCAGTGAGATACATGTCTACTCCCTTCATGTCTGTTTCAACACTGCGCTTACCTCTCCTTACCTTATCAGCAGTGTCCTCTCGTCCACCTGACATTGTCATCCCACTTGCTTGGTCGGGGGAATGTTAGTAAAGGGTACAGCGGTAGCAGTAACAATAACATATAATTGCCAGTATATGAATCCCATCAAGCTACTGGGAATCAATAGACATGACATTACGATAATATTCTTTATTTCTTTATTGTTCCCTTCATATCCACTTACGCTGCTTGATCCTTGCAGGCTGGTGATACAATTGCCTGCCTGAAATGCGCAGAAGAAGCGTTATTGTGTTAGTATTTACAAGTACCCTCAACCTCCTCTAACCAAATAATCACTGATTGCAAATGCAAATACCTCCTCCCAGACCTTTCTTACCAAGGGGTCTCATAACTTGGTCAATACTGGGAGTTCAATGTGTTCTAGTTGTGGGTATGTTTGGGCCAAGTACTCTACAAAGACAAGATAATGTACTGCAGGGGATCGTGCTCTAAATCGTCTGGGTCTTCTCACATAATGGACAAATTGATCAAAGAATGTTTCTGGGTGACAGATGGAAGCTAACATCAGTGAAACAAACAATACAATCCCCATGACATTCACGTAGAGCCTGCGTGTGCAGAAAGGAAAATAACAACCAAACAGTGTATCCTTAGTCGAGCTGTACAAGTATTCCAGTTGCTACTTCTGCTGATTGGGATCGTGTAACCATGGGATACCCGGGTCTCCCTAATTGGGTAAGGGCTGCAAGCACTTGTAGTTCATCTAGGTCCTGAACGTTGGCCCTGTCGGTCACAGAGACTGTTGCCAGGTGAGGCCACTGCTTTGTAGGGCTTGATGTCTTGAAGCTGATTCCAGACTGACTTTCCTACGAGCTTAACAGCACGGTCTGCTATAGCCTCGACCACATGGAGTCCAGTAAACCTAGGCACTTTCCAGCACCTGGTAAAGTTCAGCAGGAGAACATTATCTCCCACTTTCACAGAATGCCTTAGTTCACAGTCTTGTGGTGCGTCGTCGCAATCAATCTCTTTGCCATCTTCTGGGCCCCCCTGGATTTGCTGTATCTGACGATAGATAAAAGAAGTCAGTCTTTCCTTGCTCTTGTGGGAGGAGCCAGGGGAAGATGCATGCACCATCCTGTCACCACCTCGTGACCTCATGAGGCGTTAAATGGTGGTCGGAACCTGGCTTACTGTGCATTGCAAACAAGGCAAGAGGTAAACAGTGCAACACATTTTTCTTGGTGCTTTTGCTGAGTCTTTGCTATGCACTCCTTTAGGAGTCCATTCAGGCGTTCACCCACTCTATTTGCTTGCGGGTGGTACGCACAGGCAAACTTATGCTTAATGCCTAGCAGGGTTGTGATGTGTTGGAATAGTTAGTTGGCGAAGTGAGGGCCGTTGTCAGACCGCAGGACCTTGCACACACCCCATCTCAGGAAAACCTCCCTGATCAAAAATGTGGCTGATCTAAGGGCGTCAGCATGTGAACAGGGACCAGCCTCAATCCACCTAGAGAATGGACAAACAACCACTATCATGTGTCGGTATCCTTGGCAAACTTGGATCATATCCACGTAGTTCACGTGGAGGTGCAGAAATGGGCCTATGGCTTCTCTCAACTCTCAAAGTATGCCCTGCTGTAAACTGATGGCATGTCAAGCAGTTACTGACAAAATCGGCTACATGTTCATTCAAATTTGGGCAAAAGCACGTTTCTACAATGCGTTTAGCAATGACCTCCTTCCCTGTGTGTGTGTTGGATAATGCAATTGTGCTAATGGTGTCTTCAATAACGTTAGTGGCATGACCACTTTCCCTCTGTTGTTCTGTCACCATAAGGCATCTGTCGGAGACATGGAGCACCCTCTAATTACCCATAGCTCCTTATCCTCCTGGGGCGCAGCTCCCTAAAACACCATTATCTGTGTCTCTGGTAACACATTGTAACCTTCCCTCATCACCATGTTCCTCACTCCTTCCTAAGCTTTTGTCTCTCTTTCAGTTCCCACAATTGCTCAAAGTACGCTGCCCATTTCGCCTCATAGTTGCTGCTTCATTTCCTCTTCAGATAGGGTCTTCCCCTTTGGTGTGGGCCTGGCACTTCACTAGTGCTGCCCGTTTTGAATATGCAATCACCTCAATCAATCTGTCCAATAATAGCGCATGCTGCACTGGGGTCCCATCTGCTCTCCTGAACCCTCTCCTGAGCCACCGCGTCAGTCTTGAGTGTACTGTTGATGTCAGGCCAGTGAGTCAGAATAAATAATCACCTCTTTCTCTACACTGTCTTCTAGTGCTAATATGAGAGCCACTAGTTCTGCTGTTTGTGCTGAGTAATGGGATGGTAGTGGTGCCCTTGCAACCGCCCACTCTTGTCACATCCTCCTTCATTCTTACCACAAGAGTCCCAGTACATCTGATCCCATTTGATCAAGTGTTGATGAACCGTCAATGTACAGCACAACCCCCCACTCAAGTGCGTCCTCCTCCGCTTTGCGTGTTTCACTGAACATCTCTATGTTCTTTGTGCAGTCTTGTGCATAGTTTCTGGAGAACATCTGCCATGAATGTCGCTGGGTTCACTGTCTTGCATTTTACTATCTTCAGTCCTACATTTGATAGTATCACCTCATACCCTGATTCTCTCTGTGTGGTCCGTGTGCTCTTTGGCGTATGCAGTATCGCGAAGAGGGCGTGTTCCACGTACAAAGTGGTGATGCACCACATTGTCACTGCTGATGATATCTCCACTGCGAAAGCTGAAGCTGCCAGAGATTGTTCGGCCGAATAATGTCCTCTCATCACTGGGTCAAGTTGTCCACTGTAATAAGCAATTGGCTTATGGCCCATGCTTGTCTTCTCTGTCAGTACCACCTTCATCACAACACCATCAGTGTGGGAGAATAAGAAAAAATCCTTTTTATAGTCAGGGCTCCCTAACACTGGGGCCGTACTTATGTTTATGTTTATTGAGTTTATATAGCGCTTTAAGCCAAAGCGCTTTACAGTATAACAACAGGTACAAAAGTGAGAGAAGCGTATTTACAAACATGAAACAAGTCATTAGAACAATCTGTAGAACAATTTACAAAGAGAAGGGGGAGAGTGGGGTGAGGGGGTAGTTAATGGGGGTAACCAAGTCTGTATTGAGGTAAGGAGAGTGGGAGGAAGGGGAAGGGGGAGTTATCAGGTAACCACCAGTGCCCTCTGTGATTTCAGTGATCAGTTGATGTCATAAGGGAAGGGGGAAGGAGGAAGGAGAAGGGGGGCAGGGTTAGAGGGGAATGGGGTAGGGAAGGGGGGTCAGGGAGGGAGTGAAGTATAATGGCTTTCAGGGAGGAGCAGAAGGATGAGTAGGTGGGTGTGGAGCGGATGGAGAGCGGTAGGGAGTTCCAGTGTAGGGGGGCCAAGAGTTGGAAGGAGTGGAAGCGTGAGTAGGCACATGGGACTGGGGGTACAGTTAGAAGGTAGAGGTCTGCTGAGCGGAGAGGGCATGAGGGAGAGTAAAATAGGAGGAGGGAAGAAAGGTAGGGGGGCAGATCATGGAGAGATTTGTAGATGAGACAGAGGAATTGAAATTTGAGTTGTGAGAGGAAGGGAAGCCAGCCAAGTTGAGAGAGAGAGTAAGAGATAGAGTCTCGAGGGCAGAGAAGACATAGGGTACGAATAGAGGAGTGGTAGATGGATTTTAGGGGAGTTAGGTGAGAGACAGGGAATCCAAAGAGGAGAGAGGAGCAGTAGAAATGGCGGGAGAAAATAAGGGAGATTAGGAGTTTGAAAGCATGGAATGTGAGAGAGGAGCGGATCTTGCGGATGTTGAAGAGGTGGTGCCGACAGGCACGAGAGGTTAGAGAGATGTGGTTGGAGAAGGAGAGAGAGGAGTAGAGATGGAGGCCGAGATTGCGGGCATGGGTAGATATGGGGAGTTTGGAGGATGGAAAGTGGATGAAAGGAGGGGAGAGCGGAGAGAATGTTAGGAGGGAAGAAGAGTACCTCAGTCTTGTCAGTATTGATGGAAAGAAAGTGGGATGACATCCAGTTTTTTATGGCAGTGAGGCAGGAAGAGAGAGTGTGGTGGAGGTCTGATGTGAAGGAAGAGAAGGAGAGGAACAGTTGGGTGTCGTCTGCGTAGAAGTGGTGAGAGATGCCGAAGGAAGAGATGACTGGGGTGAGAAGGGTTGTATAGAGAGAGAAAACAAAGGGTCTGAGTACAGATCCCTGGGCGATGCCATAGTTCAGGGGGAAGCTGGAGGAGGTGCGGCCGCCCCAGGAGACAGTGAATGATCGATTGGAGAGGTAAGAGGAGAACCAGGAGAGGACAGGGCCTTTGAAGCCGAAGGAGGACAGAGTGTTAAGAAGTAAGGGGTGATCTACGGTATCAAAAGCTGCAGGGAGGTCAAGGAGGATGAGAATTGAAGATTGCTTAGCATAGCGAGCAGTGAGGAGAGAGCTGAGGACATAGGTGAGGGCAGTCTCAGTGGAGTGTTTAGGGCAGAAACCAGATTGCGAGGTGGGGAGGAGGGAGTGGGATGAGACAAAGGCAGAGAGTTGAGAGTAGGTTAGGTGCTCGAGTAGCTTTGAGATGAAGGGTAGAAGGGAGATTGGTCTGAAGTTTGTGGGATCTATAGACTCACTTTTGCTCTGCTATGCTGCATCACTCTGTTATGGTGGTGCCAGAAACAGCTAAATGGCAGCAAAACCCTTGTGCGCGCCAAAACCCCTGAAAATCGCGTTTTTCAACACACAAAAAGATGGCTGCCCAATCTGCCACACATTTTGTCAGTGGTGGAACAGAGCTCCCACTACTGAAATGTGTAAATGGGCTCCACAACAATTGAAAGTGGAGTACAGAGGAGAAAGCAGTGCTTTGCTAAATGAAACTCCAAATATTGCTTTAAATCACCTTTTCTTTGCTGCTGAAACTTCAGAATGCCGGTACATAACACCTTCCAAATATTCAAAATTCTCGCTGGGAGCTACAATTCACTTAGTTTAAGGAATCAATGTGAACTTAGAAGGTCCTTAAAGGCTAAGAGCAAAAAGAGATCACCACAGCAAAAGTGGCCTGCCTGTAGATCTGTAAAAATAAATCTCCGTGCAGCAGAGGGCTACCTGTGATGACAGCTGTCAGGGGCCTTCCTGATTAAACTTTAAAATGTTATAAACTGAAAGTCAAATGTTTGCAATATAAGAGGCCTATTACTGATAGTAACCCATATTGTAGTTGTTTTTGATCCCATAGGTTTAAACTCTTGAATGAGAATTCTATCTGTTATTTGATGAAACAGGTTGTTTTGTGCTAAAGTAAAGCCAAAAGAATTTAACAATTACATTAAGCCTGACTGGGGGATGTACTTCTATCCAGGGGGAGGGAATTCCTCTCATGCTGGCTCAACTGTGCTAATTACAGGCTAGGCCAGACTATTGTCTCATGCCCAGGACTGAACTATGGACAGCCTCCAACCCTGGATATTGAAGGTGTGAAAGGTCGTAAAACTGCTGCAGCCCAGGAAACTCCTGGCTGACAGAACAAAATTCCGAAGGAGGGGGCTACCACATGCTTCAAGGAGTGACAAATACTGACCAGTTGGTGTTAACAGGATATGTAATGGACATTTTTAGAAGGTGTATAACTTATTATCAGAAGTGGTGCAAAATCTGAAAATGGCAGATTAATTAACCTAATTTTTAGCACTACCTTTGAAAATTTAGTACAACCATGTAGCTTATTCTGAACAGAAATGGCAATAAATGTGGGTTTATGGGGACTGTTTTTCTGCTAGAATTGTGAAACATTATACACACATTCCCATGGTAAACGTGCATATTTGTGGAAATTTACAGAAATATTGGAACATGTTCTCATTACAAAATTGACAAAATTCTACAAAACGTCGAAACAAAGTCTCAGAGCTGTGGGATTTTGATGAGCAGATACTCTATAAAATATGCAATCGGTGTATGTGATTTTTATAGAGGTGCACATGTGTAAATATGTATTTTGTCAAAATTAGACTTTGTGTTCCAGCTGCTAGGGGTGGATTCTCTGCATCATAAAACTATACCATAAAGATGACACTCTGTTTCTCTCCTCCTATCAAGGCAGAGAGTAGACTCTGACCCAATCACCTTTCACAGAGGCAAGCCTAGCTAAGCCAGCCCAATACTCCCATTTCGTGATGTCATCTGGCATAATATATAGGGACAGCTGATAACACATAGGGACTTCTGCAACTTTTCTATCTCCTGAATGCTGGCGGAGTGCTCTGCTGCTGAAATCTACATGTTCCTTGTTCCAGACTCCAGAAACTTGGCAAAGCAAAGGCCTATGCATAGCTGAACCATTCTCAGCTAGGCCTCAAATTCTAGAAAAGAATCCCAAAAGCCTAGGGGAAGCATCATAATACAGCCGGGCGTGCTGTTAATGATTGCCTGCTGAATTGAAATATCCTCAGAACCAAGAAGGGCAGATCCCGTGCAGTCCTGTGCAGTGCTGTGACCAGAGAGCCTTACTGACCCTGTCCAGTCCGATGTGCCCAGCTGTCATTCCCTGATAGATCCGATTCAATGGTCCAGAATCCCAACGGTCCAAAATCTTGAATCCATTTGTTTTGTGAGTATTAACAGGAAGCTAGAAACTGTTGATTACCATGCAATATCTTCTCCCCTCCTAACCTCTGAACTATTCTTACTTCCATAATCAGTAACATTGTCTAAATCTGTAGTGAAATCTTATTCTGTCTATCTGTAAAAGCATCCTTTTCCTAGTCATTTTGTCAACTTTGATCTATTAATTTGAGTAACCAGCCTAGCGCTCCAGGGTGGACTTCGAGGAACTAGGATTAACTCGCGAATCACTCCTGACTCTTACGTTGTGCCGTCCTAGTGGCTTAGCTTGGATGCTCTAGTCCATATTCAATATTTTTCTGATTTTAAAACTGAAGCCTCTGTCCAAATTCGCGCCTATATTTTTGAAAAACACCTCTCACTAAAACCTCTATAACTCCCTCAGTTGTTGTGATAGAAATGAAATTTCAACTCCTACTTGTACCTAACATCCATAGCTATTCATAGAACACAGAACCGCAAAACAGTGCGATTCTCCCGGTATAGCAAATATCGCGCAAGGAAAAGTTTGCCGCGCATTACAATTCTGAAAGGTTTCTACACATGTGAATTAGTTTCCAACTTGGACTAGATCATTGCTTGTGATTTCTTGCAACGGTTCAAAGCGGCTGCAATAGGAATTTATAACAATTTAAGTAATTTTGACCACATTTGGTGTTTTGCTCAGGCAATTCCAAAGATAATTTAAAAGTCATACTGAGAGTTGAAAAGCCCACTTCGTTTTTCTCTTTCTGTTTAAGGGGGAAGGGGGAACTGAGACACTGTTTGATCTGTACTATTTCTGAATATCTGCTATCTCCTCACATCTATTTAAATTAGCTTATTGGTGGGTGGAGGTGTGTTGCAGGGGGAATTGTTAACCACAGTGCTATCTGTTTCAAACCAACACAAAAGTATTCTTTTCTGTGCTGCAATTGCTTTTGTGCTCCTTATTTGATTCCTAGTGTATTAAAGATATTATTCAGTGTTCCGTCACCCCATTGTTGATTGTTGTATCTATTAAAACATATATTGTGATTTTGATCTCAAATAAATAAATAAATAATACCTTTTATAAACCAGCCTGATTCCTGGTCCAGCGTGACCCGGGGTATTTTTAAGTAAGGGGTGTGATATGAGTGGTACATCTTTCAAATAATTGAATCCATATATTAATGTTTTTCCTTTGCGCTGTACACTAGGCCGAGAGCAGAGTGTATCGCCTGATTGAAATCCTTAACAAATCTGGGGGCTGGAGTCTGGGGTTTGATTGATTGCCACGCGTGACAGTCTAACACAGCAGTCTAACCTGCATAGTCATAATATTTTGTGTGGTGTGAGTACTGTGCTACACTGTATAAGCGCCCCTAAAATAAATACTCTAGAAATCAGGCCTGTTTGAAAAAGTAAATTTACCCTGAAATAATTCCTCTAGGAAATTGATATCTCCAAAATGACAACCCCTGGTGGAAATCACTATTGCTAGGGAACACCTTCTGCACAAACTGTCAGGGGCGAGTGGCCATAGCAGGATGAGAAAGTCTGGCTACAGGAAATCAAACAACAAGTCACTGCCATAGACTTAGATATATGGCAGGACCAGGGTCCATTACACCAGGCACTTAGTGAACTGTGTATGGCCCCAAAAGTAAAAGAAGAGCAATGTAAAATTGCCAAAATAGCGGCTTACCTGTACCTCCATATTGGAGTAATACAGGAAAAACAAATGCCCGAAAGCCTAGATCTGGCAAAGAGGCAAGTACAATCCCTAGAGAAAACCCAAACTGATCTGGACTCTGCAGAGCAAAGGCTACAAAAGAGCCAAGAATCAGAGATAGAAACCAGACAGTACCTGACACAATTAAAGGAAGATCTGGCTCTCCTGCAGCAAGAGAAGGCAGAGCAAGATACCATATTACAGACACTGCAAAAGGAGTGTCAGGAAAGGATGGACTCTGCAAGAGAGTCAACACAAGCTGGCACAACTAAATTATAATAGAACTTTCGCAGGGCAGATAATTGCCCTAGAAAGTCAGATTGATGAACTAAAGGAGGAAAATAATAAATTAATAGTGAAGGATCTCCACACTCAAACAGATTTTGGTGAGGAGCGCCAGAAATTATATGCCATTAGAAAACAAAGGGACGACCTGGCTGAGCAGAGGGGAACTCTATGTCAAGAGAGGGACGCCTTAGGCCAGGAAGTGAGCCAGTTTATAACAGGTTAGAAGAAAGATAGTTGGCCCTCCACGAGCTTAGTGGGGTCAACGAATATGAGAAGCTACTAGAGCATACCAGGATGGTGGAAGATGCCTTGGGAGAGAGCAATCAGGCCAAAGATACTAGAACTCAGGAGGTGAATCTCCTGCAGCAGAGATTGCCCAGTTCTCCCAATTCAGGCAGGAAGCACAGAGAGACAATGAGGCTCTCTGTGAAAACAATGACAGGCTACACAAACAGATAGCCATGCAAGAACAACTCATAGAGACCAGTAAGGCCTTAATAGAGGAGCAAAAAGGTCAGATATTGCCATGTCATCAGGAAATAGGGGCTGCAAAAGATGAGGTAAGATGGGAGAGAGAAACCCCTGAGCATAACCTCAGGAACCCCGCACCAGGGACTTTAATTCCTTCTGTTCCATGGACTCTGCCACCCCCATGTCCACTGGCTCATATGAACCAAGGGCCACAGGATGGTGGACTTCAATACAATGGGAGATATGGGACTGACAGATAAGCGCTTCCCAGAAATGGTTGGCAGGCATCTATGTACAGGTTCCTAAATATTAAGGCCAGCCTCTCTGATTAGGGAGACTTCAGTGAGGGGAGAATCAGAGAACTAGATCCTCAAAAATATCCTTTACCAAGAGATAAGTCAGTCAAATTTGGTGGGGAATTCCATGAGACTAGGTCCACAAAGAGCATTTTTAAAACCTCTTCCCAGCTAGGACAGTGGGGGGAGGAGGTACTCACCCAATCCTGGGAGCAAGGGAGAGTCAGAAGACTCTTCTAAGTGCCACAGGTCTCAAGAGACTAGGCCCCCACATTCTACCAGCCCTTCCCAAGCTCGCAGAATCAGGGAGAGCCTAGGGGATCAGACAGCCACCTCAGGTAGCAGTGCCTCTGAGTCAGAGGATGAGTGTACAAGGGTGACCAAAACTAAAAAGGCCAACAAAGTTAAGAGAGCCTTACTGAAAGATCCCCTGAAGCAAATCAAGGCTATTAGGAGTGTCATCACGCCCTACCATACAAATGCCAAATATTCAGTTTGGGAGCACCTTGAGCTGCTTGAGCAAATGATGGAGACTTTCCACCTGAAGGACAGCCAAAGTTGTATTCAGTATGTCAAGTGGACATTTTCACCTGAGTACTCCAGCTTCTTTGTGGGGCTGGAGGATCAGAACCACGTAAAATGGTGCACATATAGGGCGGCCATCTTAAAGCATTTTTCAATCCATAGAAACCCTCAAGAGGCCCGGAAGGCAGCCTACAATCTGCAATGTGGGGAAGACCAGGCCCCAGAAGAATTTGTCCAAGAGCTGAAACATGCCTTTGCGCAGACCACCAGGAGGGTGCGCACAGATAGTAGGGAATTTATCAATACCTTCTTTCACGCCCTCCCTAAATACATTATGACCCAGCTGGTGAGGGACTTTCATGAGAAAAGATCAGTAGACTGGGTTATTGAACAAGCAACTCGCATCTACGAAGTGCAGAAGCCAGTAGAAAATAAAAGTGCCAATAAAAGCCCAAAACCAACCAACAGCCCTGCTGCTGCTAAGGTGGCGGAGGTGAAGGTTGCCCCCATTTTAGATCTGGAGATGGGGGGACCTAAAAACATTCCTGCACAAAATCCCACCAACCAAAGACCCGGAAGGCCCTCGGGCCAATCCAAAACAGGGAGTCAAGGAGGTAACCCCACAAATGGGACCCCTACCTCCCCAGACTACATCAGCCCCCGTTATAAGGGCAATAGACCCATTCTGGGCTATGTGTGGACTCCCCCAGCCCAAGGGGGGGAATCCAACCAGGCAGCCGCCAACCCAGGAAACTTCCCTCCTCGCTTTCTTCAGGAGGGCAGTAATTCCCCAAAGGCCGGTTTGAATTTCTTTCCTTCCCCCGTACCTGCCAAGCACCAACCCACAAAACAACCCTTCTTTCTTTCGCCACTTTCCTAAGCCCAGACAGCCCAATCCGGGAGAGGGGAGGCCAAGGGTGGAGGGGTACCAAAACTATCCCAAACAAGGGTATTATGGGAGAAGGGACAGTTACCCTTCCCGTGATCAACCTAGGGTAGACCAGAGGACCCCGTACCAGCCAGAGTGGGTGTCCCAACTGGAGCGCCAGGTCCAGAACTTGGCACAGGATCTGGGTTGCATGCTGAGGGTGCAGCGAAACCCTCAAATGAACATGGCGACTCAGAACTCCTCAAATCAAGGGTCTGGTGCTCCAGAGCAATGACGGGGAGAGAACCCCGACAACCCACCGGTTCTCAGGGAAGGGGGTGTAAAGCCTTAGAGGAAGCTTCCTTCCCCACTTGTGAAAAGCCCCTGGAAACCCATGAACCCGAACCAGAATCTCCTGCCCCCGAAAGTCTGCAACATGAGGAACAGAGGGCGGGTAGGAGAAATAAAGAGCCTAAAAAGACCCATTTTGTGGAGGAGGTTCGAATCTTCCAATTTGAAGGAGAGGGGTCCTCAGAGGCTTCTGGGAAAAGGATATTCTCTTTCAGGGATGGGGGAACTCCTCCCAAAGAAAAATGGGTCCCTAGAAATCCTGATCAAGACTGGGTAGATGTGGGGACTGAGTCTAAACCGCCCAACATTGAACCCCAGAATGACCAGCAAGGAAATCACCTTGTTTAAACCAATTCTGGTGACTGCCTCCAAAAAGGGGGGGCAGCCCAGAATCAGAACCAGGGGAGTCCAAATCTCCCCCCATATCCAGCTGTCACCTTTTTCTTACAGGTTCCCAAGATCTCAAACAAAGTCCTGCTCAAATCACCCCTCTGTCAGAATCCAAAGCAAAGAAATGAAACCACCAATTGTCCAAAAATGCGCATTATCTTTGCCCCCTTGAGGAGAAGGAGGGAAGATTTTATGCCCCGGTCCAAATACAGGGGCAATGTACATTTTTGGCTCTGGTAGACACTGGATCCCAAGCCACCCTTCTGTCAAAAAGGGCCTTTGATCAGCTGAATTCAGGAAGGGGAGAGAAATACCAAATCCCTCTCACCCCTCTTCCTGGGCAACTTCAGAACTTCGATGGGAATGAAATTCCTGTCGAGGGGACTGCGGATTTAGACATTAAAATTGAGTGACAAGATGACGCCCCCGGTCATAGTTGTGACTCCAGAGGGCACACCATGTTTATTAGGGAATGACATCCTGCGTAGATTGTCTCCCCTCATAGATTGTGTAAACAGGGTCCTCTGGACCCAGACTAACTGACCAATAAAATTGAAACATAGTGTCAACCATGTTGTTTTAAATGGCACATGCCACATGGTTGAACAAAAACCTGACCAAATTGAATTCCATTTCCAAAATAACCAAATCCCTGACGTGACAGTAATTGCAGTTGGTCAACAAACTGGTGATGGGAAGTCCTCTCTATTTCTGAAAATCAACCTTCTTTCCAGTCTCAAGTGGCATTCCACACTGGAAGGGAATACGCTGAAATTCTATACAAATTCACAATCAGAAAATCCCAATCCTTTAGTCCAAAATGATGAGAAACCAGCTCAAAGCTTGGCTGACATTCAGAAAATTGCAGAGCAGTTGTTCATCCCTATTCAGTTAAATGAGGGGAAGGACTCTGTTCTCGCCCGAGTGTGCGTGAACAATGGTAAGAGCTTCATCAGCGAGGCCATGTTCCGCAAACTCCCAAAAGATCTAGCCATTCCCACATTTAAACTGTTAGATAAATGGAAATGGACCTGGAAACACCCAATTCCAAACATCTCCTGCCTAGCAGGTGTATGCTCAATATTTCCATAGGCAACAAGAGCATAGTCCATAATTGTTGGGTCGTGCGAGATGTCCCTGCTGCATTTTATTTAGGCAGTGACATTCTCAATCGCTTTGCCATTAGTTTGGACCTAATAAACTTCAAAGCCTGGTCCCGATTAGCGGGTAATCCCATGGCCTTTGATGACCCAGAGAAAGCATTTCGGTCAGCTCAACTGCTGCCATATGCAGTTGAAATTCAGATTGGAGAGGAAGTCACCATCCCAGAACAGACCTGACAATTCTCACTTGAAGTAAAAATTAAAAGAGGACAGCAACTAAAAAATCCTGACGCCTATGTTCATCTCAATAGTCATTTCCAACAGCAAGGGTTGGGGGTAAACCCAACACCACTAGTCAATACAGAACACGACACCATTCCAATAGAGGTGGATAACAGCGACCTAAAGAGTATCACTCTGGGCGCAGGCACCATTATTGGAATGGCGGTTGATGACCGTCATTTTTCCATAGATTTAGGTAACGAACTGATAGGACCGATCCCCAATGAATGTTTTGACAGTGATAGCGACAATGACACAACATCAGACAGGATCTTCACCCGGCATGGGGGGAATTTCCTGGTGTACTCTTCATGCCCTTATGGTAAGGAAGATGTGACCTGTGACTTCAGAAGGGATGAGGTGATCTTTCATGTCCACCAGGACTGCCTTCCCCACCTGAAGCCATCAGTCCAAGTCAGTACTTTGACCAGGGACTTCTCCACTCAGCTGGAGGAGGCCGCTGAGATAGCCAAACCAGATGTCTTTCTGAGCTTCAGGCAGATGGTTGAAGAGAGAGTCAACCTAGCTGATGCCTGTGAGACTCTGGAGCAAAAGCAAAAATTGAAACAAGTTTTCTTAGATTTGCAAGATCTCTTTGCGGTGGACTCATATGACTGTGGTCGCACCGAAATCCACACAACAACAATTCCCACGGACCCTGGCATGACTCCAGTGTTTGTGAAGCAATATCGCTTACCTCTCGCATCAATGGAGTCCCTTACTGAAATAATTAAGAACCTTGAGTCCTGTGGGATAATTCGTCCAGTCCACAGCACCTTCAACAATCCGGTGCTGGGGATTTTGAAATCAAACGGCCAGTGGAGACTCTGTGCTGATCTAAGGGAGCTCAACAAACGGGTCCATACTTCCCGATGGCCTCTTCCCTACATTGACCAAGGGCTGACCCAGATCCAAGGGTCAAAGATATTCACTGCAATTGACCTGACCAATGGGTACTGGACTGTACCTGTCAGTAGTGAGGACCATTACAAGCTGGCCTTTACCTTTGGGGGGCAGCAGTACACTTGGACCTGGACTCCCTTCGGATACATCAACTCGGGCAATGAATTTAACATCTTTCTGCATAAGGCCATGTCTGACTTGGGTGAAAGGGGTAACCTGGCCTATGTAGATGATGTTCTAATCAAAAGCTCAACTGTGGAGGAACAAATAGCAGAGATCCGTTATGTTCTGACACAGTTGAGGGCTGCCAGAGCAAAACTCTCTTTCCAAAAGGCACAGTGGTGCAGGACCCGTGTAAATTTCTTGGGGCATGAGATAACTCCTGAAGGTCTCTGTCCCCAGGAAAAGAAAGTATAAGCTCTCCAGAAAATAAAAGACCCCACAACTCTGCGGGAACTAAGGAGCCTCCTTGGACAAACTAATTACAGCAGAACGTTCATTGAGAACTACGCAGAGATCACAAGACCCCTGATCCATCTGTTGAAGGGGGGGGATCAAGTGGCAGTGGGGTCCAGAACAAGCCGAGGCAGTAAGACAACTCAAAAGAAGCCTCTCACAAGCGCCATGCCTAACTTACCCTGTCAAAAACAAGGAGTTCATCTTGTAGACAGTGTTCTCAAATACATGCTTGACTGCAGTGTTATATCAAAAGCATGACAAGGTCAATAAGGTAATCTCCTTTGTGAGTAAGACTTTATCCTCTGTGGAGGAAAAATTCAATGATTGTGAGAAGGCACTCCTGGCAACGGTGGGGGCATTGAAGACTTACCGCCCGTTTATCCAGGGGGAACACATCATAGTGGAGACTCCACACCAACCTTTGCAATATTTTCAAAGTGACAGAATCCGGGCCGGAAAGGTGAGTAATTACCGAATTACTCCTGGATTCTGTCAATGCAAGGCTTTCCTGTGGAGGTCAGATATGGCCCTCGCGCAAGGTCTGGCTGACTTGCATGATTGTGCCAGAGAAAACTGTCTCGAGGACGAAGGTCTTACATCAAGGACAACATGGAGGCATACCTTAATTCCCCACACAAAGTCTATGAAGAAGACAAGTGTGAGGGAATGCCCACTGTTTATGAGGATGGGTGCTCCTACCATGTTGACAACAATGGGGAAAAGGAACTTGTGGCCAGCGTAGGGAATGCATGGGTGAATGATGCCCCAGAATCCTCTGCTGGGTACAAAATCGGTCCCCGAAGTAGTCAAGTGGCAGAGTTGATGGCTGTGCATCAAGCCATCCTCACTGCTGTCCAACACCAACTCCACAAACTGGTCATAATCACTGATTCAGATTATGTATGGAACAGGTTTGTTGAACACCTGGTTAACTGGAAAACCAGAGGCATGCTATGTGCTAATAATAAACCTTTAAAACACGGAAAATTAATACAAAATATTGATGATCTGGTCACCTCAAATGGGCTGACCATCTACTGGAAAAAGATTATGGGTCATTCTAAAGTAGAGGGACCAGACAAAACCGGAAATGACCTAGCTGATCAGCTGGCCCAAACCGGAGCCATCCAAGGGGATCTACTTGAGATCGAGTCCCTGTTGGGGGAAATCCAGGTCACTGCTATCACTAGGTCCCAGACAAATGCTCACAATGAACTCTCAACTGCACAATGGAGTAAGGAGACCCCAGATGCTGATTTGATTACGGCTCAAAAAGGGGATCCAATAATTGGTAAGTTTTATCAACACATTGAGGACCCTGAGAATTTTCCCCTGACGGATTCCGGTTACATTGGGAAAGAGAGAGTGTTGATGAAATGTCCAAAAATGTTCCGAATCCAAGACGGTTTGGTGGTGAGGAGATTCATAGCTTGCCATGACCAGTGGGTGGTCCCCACCTCATTCTGAAGCCTGATGTTAAGTCACGCCCATTATGCGGCCACAGCCGGTCATCGGGGGTTCCATATGACATTAGAAATCTTGCGAGAGGTTGCATACTGGCCACACATGGGGCAGGACCTCGACCAATACTTGAAGGGGTGTCTTGTGTGTGCACAATTTCAGCCAACATCACTCACACACCGAGCTCCCCTTCAAAAGAGGGGGATGATACTGCGTTGGTCAGATTTGCAAGTCGATTTTATCGGGCCTGTGATTCGCTCCTCTAGTGGGAACAAGTACATGTTGACCGTAACTTGCTTGTTCACTAAATGGGTGGAATGTCTCCCGGACCCAAATTGCAAGGCAGAAACAGCAGTTGCCCTGATGATCAATCCCATCTTCTCACGTTTTGGACTACCCCAAAGGATTGAGTCAGACCGAGGTAGCCACTTCACTAGCGAAGTGATGACAAAGATGTGGGAGATACGTGGGGTCAAAAGGAAACTATATATTGCCTACCGGCAGTCCCCTAGTGGTGAAGTTGAGAGGTACAACAAAACTATTGTGAGCATATTAAAAAGTTTGTGGCAGATTCTGGGCCAAGTTGGGACATTCGATTACCCTTTGTCCTGATGGCCATCAGATCTACCCCTTCTTCTGCAACAAAAAGTTCTCCATTTCAGCTGATGATTGGACGAAGGATGGTGCTACCCCAGCATCTACTCTACAGAACCCAAGAGCAGACCTTGATAAATGTCTCCACAACTCATGAGTATGTTGAGAATCTGAAAAAAACACCTTCAACATGCTTTTGCCTATGCTCAGTGAAATCTAGAAAGATCTGCAGACAGTATGAAGACTCACTTTGACCTTAAGACAACTAAAAACGAATATCAAGTAGGAGACTGGGTCTACTTGTACAATTTCCAAAGGAACCAAGCCAAAGAGTGCAAATTCCTCTCGAGTTGGTGGGGTCCTTTTGAAATTGTGGACAGAATCTCACCAGTCACCTACAGAATCTGCATCCCCAAGGGCAGTTTGGCAGAAGGGGAAGACAAGTGGGTCCACATAAACCAGCTGAAGAGTTGCCATCACAGGCATACTTTTCAGCATATAGAGGAGCCAACCGGAAACCCGGAGGGGGGAAATCCGGAATCATAAAAGAATCACTAAATGCTCACCGTGTATGTGCAAGAAGAGTGTTAAGACCATTAGTGTCCCGGGAGGATAGCTCAGCGCTAACGTGCTCGCCTTGGAAGCAAGACGACACGAAGCAACACAGGTTCGATCTCCGCGTCCTCGCTTAGAAACCTCTGGGTATTTAAGCGCGTTATAAATACTCAACTAAGACAAACTACGCAACTAAAAAAATTTAAAAAAAGAATTCCTGTAACAGCGCCTCGATGCCTGTAGGCTGTGTGTGAGCTTTAAAATGCAAAATAAATAAAATTAGTAAACATTGATGGGGAATATCACCAATTGTAATCCATGCACGTGTCTTTCCCACTGCTGAAATCCCCAGATGACGTGTGGACACAGTAGTGGGAAAATGTCCATAACCATGCTATGTTCTATCTTCTAACATCTGGACTAAGAATCATCCCAAGGATCACCAAGGAGGACCTCCTCGAGAACCGAGAGGAAAAACCCAAGGAGTACGGAAGATCCGCCCATCCCAACCAGAATCGGCGAGGAGAGCGTGTTGCCTCAATCGCTGATGGGAGAAGCAACCGGGTTTCTTCACATGGACAGAATAGAGTCTGAAGAATAGGTCGAGGATAGCAGAGGCTTTATTGCAGATGGATCGGGCGTGTATGTGCTGTAATCAAAGACCCATGCCTTGCAGTAATTGCACAACCCCAAATATTGTTGCATCTCCCTCACTGTCATAGGCTGGGGTGTTGTATGTATTGCCTCTGCTCTTCGTGGGGCAATCTGTCGGCCATCCTTGAATATCACCTGTCCAATGTACAGCACCTCCTTCTGACAATAGTGTCATTTGGCCTTGTCTACCTTGTACCCCTTGTCAGCTAGCACTGTCAGCATGTGCACTGAGTCCCTCCTGAACTGATACTCTGGTCACTGCAGATCAAAATGTCATCCACATACTGTAAACCTGTGCTCTCTGTCTGTATGTTAATCAGATCCATCTGAATCACTCTGCTGAAGATAGATTGTGACTCGCAGTACCCCAGTGGCAAACTAGTATGTTTCCACTTCTGGTTTCTATAAATAAAGCTGGTCAAGTCTTGTGAATCTGGGTGTAGGGGCACTAAAAATAATGCATTCTTCAAATCAATGACCGTGAAGCAGGCAGCCTCCGCTGAAATGCTGCACAAAATTGTTGCTGCGTTTGCTGCTCGAGGATACTCTGCTTCTGCAATATGGTTAAGAGGTCTTAAATCCTGAATATAACCCCATGATCCCCCATTGGTCTACACTGCTGTGTTACATGGAGATTCTGATGGTACTAGAATGCCTTTCTCAATCAGGGCTGTAATTGTCTCATGAATGCACTCACCTGTTTCCTTTGTTAGCGGATACTGCTTTATTCTTGGCAAAATTGCTCCTGGTTTCAGTTTGATCTTCACCCCTCCTATGCTCATTATGCATCCCACGTCATAAGGACTTGTGGTCCATAAACTGCTGGGCAGTTTGGCCATGTCCTCCTTCCAAAATGGAAGTGTATCGGAAATCAGTAGGTTACACTCATCTCGAACCCCCTCTCTAGTACCTGTCTCTCTTCTCCGAATAGTTAATCATCTGTTACTGTGGTCAGCCTGCACCCTTCTGCAACTGCAATTATTGCTCTCCATGCCCTCCCTGTGTCATCCATCCCGTGTACTGCAATCCAATCCTCCCTTGCCAACACTGCCTCTATTTCTATGGACATAATCGTTCCCTCTGGCTCGTCCAGTGGTGTTTCTGGCCTGAGCGGGTACTCGTTTGGTACTCGACACACCTTTCCTGCAATGCCTGGCATCCTGTAATGGCAATGGCAGTTCTATATAGAAACATCTCTGGGTCCACTGGCCCCCCCCCTCTGTATCGTACGTCCACAATATGCTTGAACAATCTGCCTTATATTTAACACGTGTATGCCTGGTGTTGAGCACACTATGCCTTTGTCTGTGAATGAAATGGCCATGTTTAGTCTGCTCATGAATTTTTGTCCCACTATATTTACAGGTGTCTGTCGAGAGAAAAGAAGAGGTAGTGTAAGTCGTGATCTCCTATAGATAGTTAGATGTCATCAGTAAAAGGAACCGCTTCTCGAGCCCCAGAGGATACTTGAGTGTTCATCGCATTGTCTGACAACGTAAATGTTCCTTCCCTAATGCATGACCTAGTCGCCCCAGGTGTCAACAAAAAAGGAAAAGGTTTTGTCACCTATCGCCACCCCTATGCGAGGTTCCTCCGCAGGGTTTAGTGTGATCGACAGGATGGGACACATCAAGTTCGTCTGTGGTCTGTCCTATTGAGGGTACATGGATAACCCGTTTCCTGTAAAGGGGTTGTTCCCTACCATGGTAACTCCTCCCAGTCATTGGATGTGTACTGTCGCCACTGTGTCCACGTGTGCTGATGCGTCATCATTCTGTATTTGTGCTAGCTGTTGTGTGCTCCCTCTAATCCACTGGTCTTCAAACTTTTTATGCCAAGGCCCCCCTGAGCAAACAATAAATAGTTCGGGACCCCCCTTCCCCGCCCCTCTGTGTTGATGTTCTTTTTTTTATAGAGATAGCTGCGAAATGTGTGATGTCCATACACGAGGACACTGGATTGTTTTGTATATGAGACTCTGACGAGCATGCCAATCAAAGAAGTTGCCACACATTGTAAATCCACTAGGCCAGTGGTCTTCAAAAATGTTTAGCTTAGGCACCCCTGAGCAATATTTGGGCACGCAGAGCCCCCAAATAAATGCCAAATGGACAGTATGTATTACGCACCGTCACTGCACCCTACTCCCAGTATAGTCCGTGGGCTACCCCACCTGCTCCCATCGCAGTGGCTGGGCTCCCTCATCCCACTCCTACCCAGTCCCTGGGCTCTCCCCACACCATCCCACAACCTGGGCTTTCCCCACCCTGCTCCCACCCCTATCCCATGGTTCCCGCCCATCCTGATCCCACCACAGTCCCTGGGCTCCCCATCCCGTTCCCAACACAGTCCGAGAGCCAGTGGCGGCTGGTGAATATTTTAAGTGGAGGGGCATAACTATTTCCCCCAAAAATGCCATAGCGACCGAGCGCAGTGAGGGAGTCTGAACCAATTAAGGTGGGTTTGGGGGGTTTCCCACAGTGATTTTTTTCATAAAATAATGGGTTAAAATGGTGCATTGTAGAGCATTCTTTAAAAGAAAATGGGTAAATATCCAAACAGTTTGCAATTGCTGCTGGGGGCCCAGGGGGCAGGCATGACATGCTTTACTGGACATCTATGATAGATGTCCAGCAAAAAATATACCATCCCTGTCCCCTGGGCTCCACTAGGCCATGATTCAATAAAATAAATTAACATACACATACCTTCTGCATTGGCTTGCATGTGGGTACTGAAACACCCTGCACATACAGTGCCCCAGCCAGCGTTTCCAATGAGCTATGCAATGCTGGCGAAGCAAAACGCCCCAGCCTTGAATGACTCAGTGAGCATGTGTGGCTGGGGAATGAACTGAACTGTCAAAGGGAAATAGGGTTTCCCCTTTGACAGGTCAGCCAGCCCAGGAGCACTCCCTCAGCTGGAAAAAGCAGGTAAGGGAGTGCTCATTGTTTCATTGGGCTGGCTTCTTAGCTCCTCAATAATGGGTGAGGGGGCCACTAGGTGGGCACCCCTTTGCCATTATGGATGAGCCGCCAGGCTCGAACTGGCCTACGGGCCTGTTCCCCTTCCCTTTGCCTGGTCGCGCTCTGAAACACCTGTGTACGAGCGCAATACAAATAAAATATCATATCATATCATATCATATCATAGGGCAATGCCTGTACCAAAAATACTAAATGCTAGTGTGGTCCAGTCAAAATGGGCCACCTTTTTGGCCAATGGTGGCCAGTTTGATGAGTTACTTCCCTACACAGTTAGTAATTTTGACCATTGTTGCTGAATAAATATTCTATAAATATCACAATGCACTTATATTTTAACACAAAGCACCCCCTTGGGTACTATTCAAATAGACTGTTAATGAATATCCATTTACAACTGTGGACCACTTTTCCATTGGTGCCTGAGACAGTGTCATGCTTCAGCCCGACCATGTGAGCCGACCCTACTCATTTCTTCCAATCTAAAAAAAACACTCCCCACGGGGCTGCGCCCCACAGTTTAAATACCACTGCTCTAATCTGTGGTACTTGTAAATACTGTGGTATTGGTGCTGACATCTGTGGTACCTGCACCTGTGCTTGTGCACTCGGGCTTGGGGTGCCCTGGTGTTGGTGTTTCACAGCCCTGCAAGGTCACAGCATGTTGAGGGATGGCTTGTTTTTCCAGACTTCTCAAAATCAATGGATCTCATCAGCCTTTTGGTAGGAGTAATCACATTCTTGAGCCCAGTTCACTTGTGCGTATGGCATCTGTTGATATGTACGCTGTGTCTGCCCTTGTGGCTGTAGGCCCTGTGCATATTAATCTTCTTGTCCCCCTTGGTATGGCTGCTTGCCCTGCTCTCCCCAATTCTGTTGTGTCCCTTTATATCGACATACCCGTGTGATGTGCCCTAGCTGCCCGCAGGTCCAGCACTGTGGTGGCTCCCTCCTGAAAAGTCTCCTGGGTTCTGCTGCATCTGTTGTCCATACCCCTGAAACCCTACTGAAAAACCCCCTTGATTGTGATGCATCTGTGGCTCGAAGACATGCCCCGTTTGTAGGTCTCCCCTTCCTCGGAACCCCTGCTGTGGGCTCCCCCGCCTCATGTATCCTCCCCCATGGGTGGTGCGAACTGTTGTGGCTGCTGCTGCTGTGTCTGTAGGGTGTGGCTGGTTATAACCACCCCTTCAATCGCATATTTGATAGCTTTCTCTGTACTAATTTTGCTTCATCTGCCTTCCTGTCTTCTGCTTTTTGCTTAATCTTTTCCTGCCATAGTCTACAATGATGCCCTATTGTGAGCTGTATCTCTGGCCATCCTTTCGCTTCCATCTTCACCAATTTCCTCAAACTCTTCTGAACTTGCTCTGGTAGCCCTTGCACTAATATATGATAGAATATTGCTACTGTTTTGTCCCAAGGCTCTCAAGTTTCGAGATGCCAAAGCTCTTGAATCTCCTGAATGTACTGCACAGGGTCTTTGTCATCGTAATCACCCCTATGTCTGACGTGTCTGGGTATTGTGTCCTTAATACTTGCCATAGTGCCGCCCTGCAGTTTGCAAATGATGCCCCGTTGTGTGCTGTGTTCTGTGTCGTCACCCCTGGGAAACCTGCCCTTTTCCATATGTCATCAACTGCGTCTGCTAATATCGATACTGAAAGTCCTTTTACATCACCCACTGCTAGCCTATGGCCAGCTGTCATCTTCTGCATCTCATAAAATCATTTCCCAGCTCCCACGCTCAATGATGGTAACCTACACTTCACATTTTCCTTGTCCGTGTGTTTCCATGGCACATACTGAGGTCTCATCCCTCCTCTCTATAATAGAGGCAACTGTGTGTATGCTGTAACCTCCTCAGGTATCCTTCTGTTCAGTCTAATTTGTCAAGGCCTCCTCTCGTCCCCAATGTCTGTACATACATCTACTGGTTCCAATATAGGCACCCTCCTGTTATCGTCATAATCTAGACAATCATCCTCTTGAGCAAGCTACAGCTGTCTCCCCCTCCTTTGTCCTGGGAGATCCCTTACTTTACTAATATAGGTGATGTGCGAGGTACAAAAATCACCTGTCTGTTGTGTCTGCTCGTCTGAGCCTCCTCCCGCTTCTCCCTGTGTATGCGTCCTGAACTCCCATCACACCAGTTTGTCTGTCCCTGTTCCACATGGACTGTGATCAATGCTGCTCCCCCCTCTCGTCCCCACTGTATTTGTCCTCGTTTTCAGACCCTGTGTCCATGTTGCTACAAAAATCACCTGTGAAACTCAGTCTTCTCAATGTCAAATCTGTGTTGGGCTCCAGGCTAAGATCGATGTCTCTCAGGTCACCCCTGCTTCCTCCTGCCCATGCCCCTAGGACTGCTCCATCCCCGTCATTGACACTCCTGCCCCGAGAGTGTGTTCTGTCTGGTTCTGTCCTCCTCAAATCTATTCATTTCCCTATCCAGTGCTACCTGTGTCTTCATCGCCCTTATTGCTCGCTCGTCCTATCTCTGAGCGCTTGTTCCCTCGCCATTCTGGCCAACTGCGACTTTCTCTGATCCCTCTGTGCTAACTTTCTTGCTCTGCTATCGCCCTCCATCTCTCTGTCTTCTCCAGTTCCCTTTCCCCCCTTTTCTCCCTCATCTCCCTTTCTGCTCTCTTCCTTTCCTTGAGATCTCTCTCGATTCTTTCTTCCTGTTCCCTTTCCAAGTATTCCCTCTCTTCCTCCCTTCTTTGTTCCATGTCTTCCCGCTCCAGTTTCTCCTCACTCCTTCTCTCTCTGTCTTCGCACTGTAATCTTACATCCCTGTCCTTCTCTCTTCTATCCTCCTGGTGCATTAGTTCTGCCCAGTCTGTCGTGTTGTTGTCCCTCTTCAGATTTTCTAATTACAACTCTGTCTCCATCTCTGTTCTAGCAGGCAACACCTCACAGGAATCATCTAGCACAGTGGCTGCAGCAAAGCAAGGCAGGCACATGGGACGGTATGCTGCTCAGACAATGGCTGCTACAGACACCTCCGCCATTGTCCCTGTCAAACACCCTACCCAGAAACTGCAAGTGGCCCTGGAAGAAGAGAAAAATGTAGGCCCGGGCCGCCTTCGAGCAGGTGCCACGGAGAAGCTAATGAGGCGCATGCTGGCAGCTACGTTTAGCATTCAAGAATCAGTTCAACACACCACACGTGCAGACAGAGGACGACATGCTAGAGCAGACAATGGAAGATGACCAGCTGCTTGCCCTATAGCAGGAAGGAGACAAAGCACCTAAAACTGTGGCACTGCTACTCTCCCCAGTAGCACATGGGGGGGGGGGGCTTTTTTAAAGTGATAAGGTTTTGACAGGTGGGAACGCCCCTTGCTGCCGGTATTAATCCTGCCCTTTTTATTTCTTTATTTATTGTGTGTTTAGAACAAAACTGAAATTTTCACATATCAATCATCAATTACTTAAAAACAGAAAAAGCACAATCAAAGAATCAATTAATTACTTACAATTATAAATCTTTACATAGTTAAAACTTTAGACTTTAAGTTTTTAGCTTTAAAACTATAAAATCATTACTTACAATCCAAATGAATCTTATAGTTCAAACAGTATAAAAATATAAAAGTACAAAAACGACAAGTATACATACTAATAACAAAGAGCGATAAATGACCCAATCAACCTGACAAGAGGATATAGAAACAGCTTCCACACATTGAGGGGGTGATTCATAGAATTCATCGCACAAGTGGCGCACGCGGCTGGCGCACAGTGTGCGCGTGCGAATCCCTGCGCCAGCCGCGTGCGCTAAAATACATTTCCGCGCACCGCGTATTCATGGATTCCAGCCACCAAAACCAGCCGTGGCACACAGTGGCGCAGCGACCCTGCAGCAGCGCCAGTTACGCCCCCAAGAACGCCCCTTGCGCAGGGAAAAGCCATCAAAATCCCCAATTCAGCGCAAAGGGCTGCGCTAACCCTGTACCAGCACAGCAAGCGGGGAACGCGTATCACTGGGGATCGTGGGAAGTTTCACATGCGATTGGCCCTGTGCGAGCAGGGTACGTGTATTACTGGGGTGCGCGGGAAGTTTCACACGCGATTTCAGCTGGGTACGTGCATTACTGGGGTGCGCGGGAAGTTTCACACGCGATTGGCCCTGTGCGAGTGGGGTACGTGTATTACTGGGGTGCGCGGGAAGTTTCACACGCGATTTCAGCTGGGTACGTGTATTACTGGGGTGCGCAGGAAGTTTCACACACGATTCGCCCTGTGCGAGCGGGGTACGTGTATTACTGGGGTGCGCGGGAAGTTTCACATGCGATTTCAGCTGGGTACGTGTATTACTGGGGTGCGCGGGAAGTTTCACACGCGATTGGCCCTGTGCGAGCGGGGTACGTGTATTACTGGGGTGCGCGGGAAGTGTCACATGCAATTTCAGCAGGGTACGTGTAATACTGGGGTGCGCGGCAAGTTACACACGCGATTTCAGCTGGGTACGTGTATTACTGGGGTGCGCGGGAAGTTCCACACGCGATTGGCCCTGTGCGAGTGGGGTACGTGTATTACTGGGGTGCACGGCAAGTTTCACACGCGATTCCAGCTGGGTACGTGTATTACTGGGGTGCGCGGGAAGTTTCACACGCGATTGGCCCTGTGCGAGCGGGGTACATGTATTACTGGGGTGTGCGTGAAGTTTCACACGCGATTTCAGCTGGGTACGTGTATTACTGGGGTGCACGGGAAGTTTCACACGCGATTGGCCCTGTGCGAGCAGGGTACGTGTATTACTGGGGTGCGCAGGAAGTTTCACACGACATTTCAGCTGGGTACGTGTATTACTGGGGTGCGTGGGAAGTTCCACACGCGATTTCAGCAGGATACGTGTATTACTGGGGTGCGCGGGAAGGTTCACACGCGATTTCAGCTGGGTACGTGTATTACTGGGGTGCGCGGTAAGTTTCACATGCGATTGGCCCTGTGCGAGCAGGGTACGTGTATTACTGGGGTGCGCGGGAAGTTTCACAAGCGATTTCAGCAGGGTACGTGTATTACTGGGGTGCGCGGCAAGTTTCACACGCGATTTCAGCTGGGTACGTGTATTACTGGGGTGCGCGGGAAGTTCCACACGCGATTGGCCCTGTGCGAGCGGGGTACGTGTATTACTGGGGTGCGGGGAAGTTTCACACGCGATTTCAGCTGGGTACGTGTATTACTGGGGTGCGCGGGAAGTTTCACACGCGATTTCAGCAGGGTACGTGTACTACTGGGGTGCGCGGGAAGTTCCACACGCGATTTCAGCAGGATACGTGTATTACTGGGGTGCGCGGGAAGGTTCACACGCGATTTCAGCTGGGTACGTGTATTACTGGGGTGCGCGGTAAGTTTCACATGCGATTGGCCCTGTGCGAGCAGGGTACGTGTATTACTGGGGTGCGCGGGAAGTTTCACAAGCGATTTCAGCAGGGTACGTGTATTACTGGGGTGCGCGGCAAGTTTCACACGCGATTTCAGCTGGGTACGTGTATTACTGGGGTGCGCGGGAAGTTCCACACGCGATTGGCCCTGTGCGAGCGGGGTACGTGTATTACTGGGGTGCGGGGAAGTTTCACACGCGATTTCAGCTGGGTACGTGTATTACTGGGGTGCGCAGGAAGTTTCACATGCGATTTCAGCTGGGTACGTGTATTACTGGGGTGCGTGGGAAGTTTCACACGCGATTGGCCCTCTGCGAGCGGGGTACGTGTATTACTGGGGTGCGCGGGAAGTGTCACATGCAATTTCAGCAGGGTACGTGTAATACTGGGGTGCGCGGCAAGTTACACACGCGATTTCAGCTGGGTACGTGTATTACTGGGGTGCGCGGGAAGTTCCACACGCGATTGGCCCTGTGCGAGTGGGGTACGTGTATTACTGGGGTGCGCGGCAAGTTTCACACGCGATTCCAGCTGGGTACGTGTATTACTGGGGTGCGCGGGAAGTTTCACACGCGATTGGCCCTGTGCGACCCGGGTACATGTATTACTGGGGTGTGCGTGAAGTTTCACACGCGATTTCAGCTGGGTACGTGTATTACTGGGGTGCACGGGAAGTTTCACACGCGATTGGCCCTGTGCGAGCAGGGTACATGTATTACTGGGGTGCGCAGGAAGTTTCACACGACATTTCAGCTGGGTACGTGTATTACTGGGGTGCGTGGGAAGTTCCACACGCGATTTCAGCTGGGTACGTGTATTACTGGGGTGCGCGGTAAGTTTCACATGCGATTGGCCCTGTGCGAGCAGGGTACGTGTATTACTGGGGTGCGCGGGAAGTTTCACAAGCGATTTCAGCAGGGTACGTGTATTACTGGGGTGCGCGGCAAGTTTCACACGCGATTTCAGCTGGGTACGTGTATTACTGGGGTGCGTGGGAAGTTCCACACGCGATTTCAGCAGGATACGTGTATTACTGGGGTGCGCGGGAAGGTTCACACGCGATTTCAGCTGGGTACGTGTATTACTGGGGTGCGCGGTAAGTTTCACATGCGATTGGCCCTGTGCGAGCAGGGTACGTGTATTACTGGGGTGCGCGGGAAGTTTCACAAGCGATTTCAGCAGGGTACGTGTATTACTGGGGTGCGCGGCAAGTTTCACACGCGATTTCAGCTGGGTACGTGTATTACTGGGGTGCGCGGGAAGTTCCACACGCGATTGGCCCTGTGCGAGCGGGGTACGTGTATTACTGGGGTGCGGGGAAGTTTCACACGCGATTTCAGCTGGGTACGTGTATTACTGGGGTGCGCGGGAAGTTTCACACGCGATTTCAGCAGGGTACGTGTACTACTGGGGTGCGCGGGAAGTTCCACACGCGATTTCAGCAGGATACGTGTATTACTGGGGTGCGCGGGAAGGTTCACACGCGATTTCAGCTGGGTACGTGTATTACTGGGGTGCGCGGTAAGTTTCACATGCGATTGGCCCTGTGCGAGCAGGGTACGTGTATTACTGGGGTGCGCGGGAAGTTTCACAAGCGATTTCAGCAGGGTACGTGTATTACTGGGGTGCGCGGCAAGTTTCACACGCGATTTCAGCTGGGTACGTGTATTACTGGGGTGCGCGGGAAGTTCCACACGCGATTGGCCCTGTGCGAGCGGGGTACGTGTATTACTGGGGTGCGGGGAAGTTTCACACGCGATTTCAGCTGGGTACGTGTATTACTGGGGTGCGCAGGAAGTTTCACATGCGATTTCAGCTGGGTACGTGTATTACTGGGGTGCGCGGGAAGTTTCACACGCGATTGGCCCTCTGCGAGCGGGGTACGTGTATTACTGGGGTGCGCGGGAAGTGTCACATGCAATTTCAGCAGGGTACGTGTAATACTGGGGTGCGCGGCAAGTTACACACGCGATTTCAGCTGGGTACGTGTATTACTGGGGTGCGCGGGAAGTTCCACACGCGATTGGCCCTGTGCGAGTGGGGTACGTGTATTACTGGGGTGCGCGGCAAGTTTCACACGCGATTCCAGCTGGGTACGTGTATTACTGGGGTGCGCGGGAAGTTTCACACGCGATTGGCCCTGTGCGACCCGGGTACATGTATTACTGGGGTGTGCGTGAAGTTTCACACGCGATTTCAGCTGGGTACGTGTATTACTGGGGTGCACGGGAAGTTTCACACGCGATTGGCCCTGTGCGAGCAGGGTACATGTATTACTGGGGTGCGCAGGAAGTTTCACACGACATTTCAGCTGGGTACGTGTATTACTGGGGTGCGTGGGAAGTTCCACACGCGATTTCAGCTGGGTACGTGTATTACTGGGGTGCGTGGTAAGTTTCACATGCGATTGGCCCTGTGCGAGCAGGGTACGTGTATTACTGGGGTGCGCGGGAAGTTTCACAAGCGATTTCAGCAGGGTACGTGTATTACTGGGGTGCGCGGCAAGTTTCACACGCGATTTCAGCTGGGTACGTGTATTACTGGGGTGCGTGGGAAGTTCCACACGCGATTTCAGCAGGATACGTGTATTACTGGGGTGCGCAGGAAGGTTCACACGCGATTTCAGCTGGGTACGTGTATTACTGGGGTGCGCGGTAAGTTTCACATGCGATTGGCACTGTGCGAGCAGGGTACGTGTATTACTGGGGTGCGCGGGAAGTTTCACAAGCGATTTCAGCAGGGTACGTGTATTACTGGGGTGCGCGGCAAGTTTCACACGCGATTTCAGCTGGGTACGTGTATTACTGGGGTGCGCGGGAAGTTCCACACGCGATTGGCCCTGTGCGAGCGGGGTACGTGTATTACTGGGGTGCGGGGAAGTTTCACACGCGATTTCAGCTGGGTACGTGTATTACTGGGGTGCGCAGGAAGTTTCACATGCGATTTCAGCTGGGTACGTGTATTACTGGGGTGCGCGGGAAGTTTCACACGCGATTGGCCCTCTGCGAGCGGGGTACGTGTATTACTGGGGTGCGCGGGAAGTGTCACATGCAATTTCAGCAGGGTACGTGTAATACTGGGGTGCGCGGCAAGTTACACACGCGATTTCAGCTGGGTACGTGTATTACTGGGGTGCGCGGGAAGTTCCACACGCGATTGGCCCTGTGCGAGTGGGGTACGTGTATTACTGGGGTGCGCGGCAAGTTTCACACGCGATTCCAGCTGGGTACGTGTATTACTGGGGTGCGCGGGAAGTTTCACACGCGATTGGCCCTGTGCGACCCGGGTACATGTATTACTGGGGTGTGCGTGAAGTTTCACACGCGATTTCAGCTGGGTACGTGTATTACTGGGGTGCACGGGAAGTTTCACACGCGATTGGCCCTGTGCGAGCAGGGTACATGTATTACTGGGGTGCGCAGGAAGTTTCACACGACATTTCAGCTGGGTACGTGTATTACTGGGGTGCGTGGGAAGTTCCACACGCGATTTCAGCTGGGTACGTGTATTACTGGGGTGCGCGGTAAGTTTCACATGCGATTGGCCCTGTGCGAGCAGGGTACGTGTATTACTGGGGTGCGCGGGAAGTTTCACAAGCGATTTCAGCAGGGTACGTGTATTACTGGGGTGCGCGGCAAGTTTCACACGCGATTTCAGCTGGGTACGTGTATTACTGGGGTGCGCGGGAAGTTCCACACGCGATTGGCCCTGTGCGAGCGGGGTACGTGTATTACTGGGGTGCGGGGAAGTTTCACACGCGATTTCAGCTGGGTACATGTATTACTGGGGTGCACGGGAAGTTTCACACGCGATTTCAGCAGGGTACGTGTACTACTGGGGTGCGCGGGAAGGTTCACACGCGATTTCAAGTGGGTACGTGTATTACTGGGGTGCGCAGGAAGTTTCACACGCGATTGGCCCTGTGCGAGCGGGGTACGTGTATTACTGGGGTGCGCGGGAAGTTTCACATGCAATTTCAGCTGGGTACTTGTATTACTGGGGTGCGCGGGAAGTTTCACACGCGATTGGCCCTGTGCGAGTGGGGTACGTGCATTACTGGGGTGCGCGGGAAGTTTCACACGCGATTGGCCCTGTGCGAGCGGGGTACGTGTATTACTGGGGTGCGCGGGAAGTTTCACACGTGATTTCAGCAGGGTACGTGTATTACTGGGGTGCACGGGAAGTTTCACACGCGATTTCAGCTGGGTACGTGTATTACTGGGGTGCGCGGGAAGTTCCACATGCGATTGGCCCTGTGCGAGCGGGGTACGTGTATTACTGGGGTGAGGGGGAAGTTTCACACGCGATTTCAGCTATTACTGGGGTGCGCAGGAAGTTTCACACGCGATTGGCCCTGTGCGAGTGGGGTACGTGTATTAGTGGGATGCGCGGGAAGTTTCACACGCGATTGGCCCTGTGCGAGCGGGGTACGTGTATTACTAGGGTGCGTGGGAAATTTCACACGCGATTTCAGCTGGGTACGTGTACTACTGGGGTGCGCGGGAAGTTCCACACGCGATTGGCCCTGTGCGAGCGGGGTACGTGTATTACTGGGGTGCGTGGGAAATTTCACACGCGATTCCAGCTGGGTACGTGTATTACTGGGGTGCCGGGGAGTCCCACACGTGATTTGGCAGTGTGCGTCCTCCCAGGTGTTCCCTGTACACCCTCCACGGCCCCTGCAGGCAGCCCACACCACAGGGGACTACCCTGCATCCCTGGTCATGTCCCGCAGGCAGCCCACCCAACATGGCCATGCCCCCCAGCAAAGGCACATGTCTCCTTGCACTACTGAACACCAACTCATGTCCCCTTGCACCCCCACCCCCCAGCATTGCGAGGCACCTGCCAGCAGGCCCCCACTCATGTCCCACTCATGTCCCCCTGCACCCTCACCCCCCAGCATTGCGAGGCACCTGCCAGCAGGCCCCCACTCATGTCCCACTCATGTCCACCTGCACCCCCACCCCCCAGCATTGCGAGGCACCTGCCAGCAGGCCCCCACTCATGTCCAACTCATGTCCCCCTGCACCCCCACCCCCCAGCATTGCGAGGCACCTGCCAGCAGGCCCCCACGCATGTCCCACTCATGTCCCCCTGCACCCCCACCCCCCAGCATTGCGAGGCACCTGCCAGCAGGCCCTCACTCATGTCCCACTCATGTCCCCCTGCACCCCCACCCCCCAGCATTGCGAGGCACCTGCCAGCAGGCCCCCACTCATGTCCCACTCATGTCCACCTGCACCCCCACCCCCCAGCATTGCGAGGCACCTGCCAGCAGGCCCCCACTCATGTCCCACTCATGTCCCCCTGCACCCCCACCCCCCAGCATTGCGAGGCACCTGCCAGCAGGCCCCCACTCATGTCCCCCTGCACCCCCACCCCCCAGCATTGCGAGGCACCTGCCAGCAGGCCCCCACGCATGTCCCACTCATGTCCCCCTGCACCCCCACCCCCCAGCATTGCGAGGCACCTGCCAGCAGGCCCCCACTCATGTCCCACTCATGTCCCCCTGCACCCCCACCCCCCAGCATTGCGAGGCACCTGCCAGCAGGCCCCCACTCATGTCCCACTCATGTCCACCTGCACCCCCACCCCCCAGCATTGCGAGGCACCTGCCAGCAGGCCCCCACTCATGTCTGACTCATGTCCCCCTGCACCCCCCACCCCCCAGCATTGCGAGGCACCTGCCGGCAGGCCCCCACTCATGTCCGACTCATGTCCCCCTGCACCCCCACCCCCCAGCATTGCGAGGCACCTGCCGGCAGGCCCCCACTCATGTCCCACTCATGTCCCACTCATGTCCCCCTGCACCCCCACCCCCCAGCATTGCGAGGCACCTGTCAGCAGGCCCCCACTCATGTCCCCCTGCACTCCCACCCCCCCAGCATTGCGAGGCACCTGCCAGCAGGCCCTGACACATGTCCCCCAGCCAACACGTCATCACAATCTAGATCCCTGGCCCTTATGGGCAGCCTCCACATGCCAAACACCCACCCAAGTATTGCATCCACCCACTCAGAATTGCCAATTACATGATACAACCCCAATGGCAAGTATGTAAATGAACACATGTCCCTCACATACACACAATGGGTGTAAGTGAATGTCAAAACCCATATCATGATATGCATGAAACCAATGATATGATACTACACATTGAAGTTTGATGAAAAAACTGTATTAAAAGCAACATAAATGGGATTAAAAATAAACAAACAACAATGGGAATTAAAAACAAAAAGCAGTATGTCCGTAAAATAATGAAAAACCACAAATCATAATCCAAAGGAAAGGTGTCCAAAGTCACAGTTCAAAAAAGTACCTCCAAGGGAAAAACAAAACCAAAAACCATTGCTCCATGGGTAAATCCAAAAAAAAACCCATAATCCAACAGTCAACTATATACAGATAAACAATCCAGGGTCCATGATCCCAACTGAAGAAATGAAACCTATCTAAAAATACTACCTAATAAAAAAACTATATACAAAAATGTGGTCCATTGTCCAAAAGGTCCAAAATCAAGAAAAAAGCAAAGGAAACCTAACACTAACTACATAACTATTTACAAGGGCAGTGGGCTAGTGCAACGGCTCACTGGATGTTGTCATGGGCCAGGGCATCATCGAACTCCTGTTCAATGGCTTGGAGACGGGCATGTTCCCCGGCCCCGAGGTCTCGCAGGGATAATGCAGTGTCCAGCTCCAACTCCCTGCGAAGACCCTCAAGGCACTCAGCCCGCCTCAGCGCCCTCCGCATGGAGTTCTCCGCCCTGACCATTGTGAGCCGTTCCTCCTCTGCCCACTGCCGCTCTGCACCTATCTGCCGGCCCAACCGCTCCCACATGGAAGCCTCTCCCATTCCAGGGTTCTCCTGCCCTCCGGCCGATGCCTGCACCCCTGATGTTGATGGTCCCGAGCCATGATGCCTCCCACGTCGAGCCTGCTGCTGCCTCCGACGCAACTGCCTGTGCCAGCATGACGGCATCCAGGCTGATGGAATCCACCGACGCCGTCATGCACGTGCCCTGCCCGATGATGCTGCCACATCCTCCATCTGCTGGGGACCAGTTGCTGGTGTGTCCACCCCTGCTGGACCTCCGACTCCCGACTGTGGCAGGGATGGGATCTCCACCGAGTTGGCTGCATTGGTCGGGGCAGGTCCACAGGGGGCCCTGGTGGTATCTGGGCCGGAAGACGGCATGGAGAACGACTGGCGCATAGCCTCCACAGAGGAGGAGAGGGTCGCCAAAGTGCCCGACACATGTACGAGACCCCCGACCACGACTGCTCCCAACTGGGCCACGTTGGCACGGTGCTCTTCGTGATGACGTGCGTGCTCCCCCCAGGAAGCACGCACCTCATCGCGAATGACACCCGTGTGCAACGTGACACCAATCAGGACCTTCTCCATACGGCCAGGGGTCTCCTCGTCCGCAGGTGGAGGGGAGTCAGATGACATGGACATCCCCCCTACCTGCGGACGGGCCTGGGATGGGGCATCCCTGCTGGTGCATGGTGGTGCAGTCACAGTGTCAGGGACAGTGACATGCACAGGCACCTCCACGGCGACCTGTGCTGCCTCCTGCCCCTGCCCCTGGACTGCACCACTTGCAACAGCAGGGATGCCCCCACCAGGCCCCATGTGCGGCTCAGTAGCGGCCTCCTCCTCCTCTGTGGAAACCACCAACCTGGATGGCTCCACACCGTCTTCCGCTGTTGCAAGCCCCTGTGGGGGCTCACCCACCCCTTCCGCTGCAGCCGTGGGGGCATCCCCGCCGCTTTGCTCCACAGCGCCGTCTCCGCCCTCTTCTTCACTTTGCGCTGTGTAGAGGGAGACATAGAACACAAGCATCAGGCTACTGTACAATGGTCCCCTAGACAGGAAGCAATAGCAGATGAGTGGTACTGTCAAAGATCACTTCCATCATGTCCCTCCACAACACATGGGTCAGTGCAGGTAAAACACATGCAGTAACAGGCATGGTGCATGCTATGGACATAAGCAAACATGTCCAAGGGACTCTTGAAACATACAATGTTGTTTTTGAACTCACATGCATCATGGGTCATGCCTATCACATTCACACACTTCACCGTAATTTCATCCATCTGGACTCGTACACCCCAGACACAGTGGATGCAAGGATAGCTAGGCTGCATCAGTGAATCTGAACATTGACACAGGCATGTGTCATGCATCCATGGCATTCACAAGCCACAGACACGCAGGTCAGACACACAGACATGGACACCATACATGTACATGACATCATCACCCATCCCTCACCCCCACCCATGCCCAGGAACAGAGACTGGCATGCTCTCATGTGCCCATTCCGCATAGGGCTCCCCATGTAGCATTTAAACACATACACCAACCGTGTGCTTCACACATTACTGGTCTCACATGCATGACCATGATGTCCCTGCACACACACACGCGTACATGGCCTATGTCACACATACAGGCAAGTATCAGACAACCAGCACACTGCAACATGCCCTGTCTCACACAGCAATGCTTGGCCACTTACCACTCGACTCCAGACGGGTCTGCCTCTCAAGGACCTGGACGTGGGGCGCTGGGGATATGCGTTCCAGGACCCTCATCTGATCTTCCGACAAGTGGCCCCGGCACCCCTTAGCATCCGCTGCCTTCAAGAGGCGCCGGGCCTTGTTGAGGGTCCTGGACCTGAAGTCCTCCCAGCGCTTCTTGACATGATGGAATAGTCGGACTGCCCCTCCGCGTTGATGGCAGTCACGATGTCCGTCCAGATCCTGTCCCGTCCATCCTTGTCGGCGCGTGATGATCCGAAGAGGGCATCATAATGCCCCAGGACATGCTCCACCAGGACACCAACTTCCTTCTGACTGAAGCTGGTGGCCCTCTGCCCCTCTGGCTGGGGGTCGCCAGTGGTCTCGGATGGTGTTTGCCCCGACATGGCGACCCCCGAGGGAGGCGTGGGTGGGCAACTGGGTCGTGGGGTTGGGCTATGGAGCGATGGTATCCCAGTTGGGAGTCTTCTGTTTCATCAGGGGTGGACACAGCAACTGGACCCCTGCAGATGGCTGATGTGCAGGCACCAAATGGCAGGGCACGGTGGCGGCAGGCAGCAGCAGATGGCTCGTGGGAGGCTGGTCAGGGCTCTGGGGGGCAGTAATTCGGGCTTTTGGGCAGGAGCGTGGTCTTCCGTGTGCTTATGCGTGGCCAGCTTGATATGGAGTGATTTGGCACATGAGAATTCTGCACGTCAGCGTGTAATTCGAGAAAAGGCCCTTAGTGCGTAAGCGCGTCTGCACGCATACGCGATTTCATTGGACAGAAGGCCCTTCAAGCGCAAGCGCCTCTGTGACGTGACGCGCGTGGGCGTGCACGGGCGTTTCAGCGCACGTGAAAAACTGCACGTCTGCGTGGGAATGCGTGTAATCCGAGGAAAGGGCCCATGCGCGTAAGTGACGTGACGCGCGCGGGCGTTTCCCTCAGCACGGGTTAAAGGTGAGCGGGGGCAGCAGTTCGCTGTACGTGCCTTTCGTGGAGACCGACATGTGTTGCTGCTTCCTGTTGTTTCGCGCGCCATCACAACTTCACAGCTATCAAGGACGTATCTCTTCTTTTGGCGGGGGTATTGGCTACGCATGTTTTTCTGCACAGCGCTAGTCAGACGGTGAGTCGCACACACTATTTTTCCCACTGCGGGTGCTCCTGTGTATCGCACCCATTTTCGAGGTCATAGTAGCCTGCGTGTCCCACGCGTACGCGTTATTCGTGTTACTGGGTGCCACCGCGTACTGCGGGAGGTTGATTCCACGCACGTAGGCTGCAGGGTTGGATGCACGGTTTTACTGCAGTTTTGGGGTGCCTGAGCGTTGCGTGACCCGTCACTACATCACCGGGGTCACATACAGCCTTGCAGGTGCAGGGGGGATGTCAACATCTTGCTTCCCACCCCCTTCACCCCAATTGCCCAGGTCAATTGTGGTGTACACCTCCCATTGGCACTTCTCCATCTGTGCCGGCACTACTACATCTGTACCATGGTTGGGAGGACACCAAAGGTGAGGGGCGCCTCAGCTGGGCGTACTCCTTGTGGCAGGTGTGGTCGGGGACGTGGCCGTGGTGACCAGGGAGTAGGGGGGACTCCAGGGTGTCCAGGGCGGCCACAGAGGGGGAAGAGGCAGGGGTGCGCCACCTGAGCACAATGTTGTGCCATGTGTCGGTGCAGTCATGCCACCACCCCCTGTGGTTCCAGGGGATGCAGCTTCTGCATCTGGCACTGGCGCCCGTGTGACCCGGCAGTCCGTTCCATCGACTGCCACGGGCCCAAGGGTAGTGGTAGCTGCAGGTGCACCCAGGCTCAGGGTCTGCCAGCGCAGGCTGCGTTGGCACTTGAGGAGCCCTTGGTAATTCCAACAGGCCAGCAGGGAAACCATAGGGGCAGGCAGGGCTGCTCAGACCAAGACACGTGTCCCTGGGGCAGTTATGTCATCTGCTGCCCCGAACAGCCGGGTGTTGGCAAGTGCAGGGGCAGATGCACCCAACAACACCCCGGTTGTGAGTCTGCCAACCAGGACCGTTGCGGTCAATGACCCTGCCACAGCGGATGTTGCTGCGCAGGGTCCATTAGAGGGCACCCAGATGCCACTGACACAAGTCAGGCCTTTGGTCGTCCCTCCACCTGCCACTCCCTTGGCTCAAAACACCGAACCCACTGGCCATACTGGTCAGGACGGCATTAGCCAGCAAGGGTCTGCGCCACAGTCCAAGAGGAGGAAGGTTGCACCTGCAGCACAGGCTGGGACCCCACACACAGCCATGACCTCCTGCACGTCGAGGAAGAAGCCTTTCTGCAAGCAGGAACTGGACTTCCTCGTGGACTACGTGCGGGGGCCACAGCCGTGACATGCTAGTGGGTGCCAATAGTCAGACAACGGCTGCCCACCGTGACACCCACTGGAAGCATGTTGCGGAACATGTCAGTTCATTCGGCCATGAGGTGCGCACGGCGCAAGAGTGCAAAAAGCGTTGGAATGACCTCAAACGCAGCGCTAAGGCTAAGCGTGCCACTAATTGCGACTTGACTCTGGTGACTGGCGGTGGGCCTGCACCAGAGGAGGAAGAGCTCACTCCGCATGAGGCACTTGTTGCGGAGTTCATACCAGCTGAATTGGTCGAAGGAGTGGGAGAGATGCTGGACTTTGATGCCCAGTCCAGTGAGTGTTGATGCGTGTTTGTTGAGGACGTGTGTGTTTCACTTGTGGGATGTGTTGTGCATGATTGCCACTACATGTGATGTGTACATGGTTCTGATGTGTAAGTAATGCAATGCTTCCGTGATGCATGTCTGCTCTGCTGGATGGTGGCCATGTGGAGCAGATGGGGACTGTCCGCATCACTACTATTGCACCCTACTGACATGCTGGTTACAAGTATGCCCCTCCGGTCCATGTTCCAGCTCACTGGCCCTTGTGAGTCTGCCAACCAGCACCGTTGCGGTCAATGACCCTGCCACAGCGGATGTTGCTGCGCAGGGTCCATTAGAGGGCACCCAGATGCCACTGACACAAGTCAGGCCTTTGGTCGTCCCTCCACCTGCCACTCCCTTGGCTCAAAACACCGAACCCACTGGCCATACTGGTCAGGGCGGCATTAGCCAGCCAGGGTCTGCGCCACAGTCCAAGAGGAGGAAGGTTGAACCTGCAGCACAGGCTGGGACCCCACACACAGCCATGACCTCCTGCACGTCGAGGAAGAAGCCTTTCTGCCAGCAGGAACTGGACTTCCTCGTGGACTACGTGCGGGGGCCACAGCCGTGACATGCTAGTGGGTGCCAATAGTCAGACTACGGTTGCCCACCATGACACCCACTGGAAGCATGTTGCAGAACATGTCAGTTCATTCGGCCATGAGGTGCGCACGGCGCAAGAGTGCAAAAAGTGTTGGAATGACCTCAAACGCAGCGCTAAGGCTAAGCGTGCCACTAATTGCGACTTGACTCTGGTGACTGGCAGTGGGCCTGCACCAGAGGAGGAAGAGCTCACTCCGCATGAGGCACTTGTTGCGGAGTTCATACCAGCTGAATTGGTCGAAGGAGTGGGAGAGATGCTGGACTTTGATGCCCAGTCCAGTGAGTGTTGATGCGTGTTTGTTGAGGACGTGTGCGTTTCACTTGTGGGATGTGTTGTGCATGATTGCCACTACATGTGATGTGTACATGGTTCTGATGTGTAAGTAATGCAATGCTTCCGTGATGCATGTCTGCTCTGCTGGATGGTGGCCATGTGGAGCAGATAGGGACTGTCCGCATCACTACTATTGCACCCTACTGACATGCTGGTTACAAGTATGCCCCTCCGGTCCATGTTCCAGCTCACTGGCCCTTCTGCATGTGGCGTGGGGTGACCTTCCTCTGAGCCCAGGCACAATGTCATTGCATGACTGACATGCATGTCTCCTCTGCCTGCATGCGGGGACTCCATGTAGGCATGCTCCCTTGCCCCTCCTCCGCCACTCTGCACCCCAGTTCCACCTTTGCAGTGGTCTGCTTCAATCTTGCCAATGTGTACTTTCCTGTTCATGCGTCCTGTGTAGATTCCAGCGTACAATCTTCCAGACATATGGCGTGAGGTACAGCCTTAGTACTTGATGCAGGGTATCTCACTTGTACTGTGCATAGGTCAGATGTCCCGCAGAGACATGAGTGCCCATTCATGCTCCATGTGCATTGCACGCATGCCCCTATGTGTCCTTGACTGGATGATCACTGTAATACAAGTCCTGGGTGACATGCATTGCATGGCATCTCATCAGCCTTCTCATGTCAACTGTGGCTCAGTACTACGTTGCACACATGTTTAGGGTCTGACAATCTGTGTGGCTCACAGGCCTCAGCCTGTTTAATGGCCAATGACTCTGTCCAACTGTTGTAGTGTCTTCTTCACACATGGGCGGCCTCCAGAGTTTTCATCATGTGTCCTGCTTACTGTCCCATCATCATTTTCAGTGTTGTCACTTAAATTACATTAAGCTGTTGATGCCAGTCAACACTGCCTGTCAATACACAGGTGTATGGTCAGCCTTTTGATACCATGCTAGGCATCCCTGCTTTTGTACTGGGGTGCTTAGCTTGTAGATATGCTACACATTGAATGCACAGTGCACGTGATGCCTGAATTCGACGTTGCACTGCCTTCACATTTCCTGACACACACCATGGAGTCCTTGTACATGTAGGTAGTGAGTGGCGTACACATTTTCTGCACTGCAGAGACCCACTTCCATGGAAACTGCCACCTTTCAACAGGTCTGATCACAGAGCAATTCAAAGTTGACCCAGCATGCATGCCAGGTTATATGTTGTGTGTCACATGTCTGCCTGATGTGTTTGTTGTCGGTGTGTGTGTGTGTGTGTGTGTTGTGTGCTTCTGACATGTGTAGTGACCTCTTTTCTCTCTATTTTTCAGGTGATGACGCAATGGAGGCGGAGGATGGTGTTGTCATGCCAGACACAGGGTTGTTACCACTACATCAACCCGGCACAAGTGGGGGTCGTGGGGTGGTAGGCCACGAAAACCCCCCAGTGCTACAGTCCATCTTGTCTCTGGCTGCCTATGAGTCCAGCCTTGATGACGACTCTGACGTCCATGTCGAGTTGGATGAGCATCAAGTCCATGTGTCAGGGGTGAGTGATTCTGATGTGGACACTCCTCTGTCCACGACACCTGCACTGAGGGATCAGACAGTCTTGGTTCCTCCGCCCGTGGTGGATCGGGACGCAGGGTCACCCTCCACACCAGTCACTGATGTGCCTGGGACATCACGTCGACGGGGGCATGTAGTCGTGCAGCCGCGGGCGGTGCCAACACAGCGAGGACACCCGGTCCTTGGGTCCCGCAGGGGTCAAGCCCAGCAACGCGGTCGCCGCGCGCAACCGCAGTATACTGAGTGGGAGCAAGACATGACTGCCAATTCAGAACGGCAGGGGGCAGCAATGGAGAACATTGCTGAGAACATGGAGCGTGTGGCCCGATCTGTGCTCCTCCCTGCTAGGCAGGTGCTTCTCCAGCAGCAGGCGGCACGGTCCATGGCCCGCTCGCTCAGGCTGGGCATGGCGGCCTCAGACAGGGCACGCCATGCTGAAATGTCGTCTCTGTGTCAAGCAATTGCTGCTCACGCAGAGGCGCACATGGATGCCCTGTGGGAAGAGTATGCTTCCCTCAAATCAACTCTGGGTGTCCTTATGATGTCTCAGAGGCAGCGGGCAGAGGAGAGGTTTGCAAAGCTTGAGCGTACCATCTCGACTGAGCTACAGGCTTGCCGGGAGGTGCAGCGGTTGTCCAGCCAGGCCTTGCAGGAGGAACTCCGTGTTACACGTGCTACCTTGCAAGAGGAAGCACGTGTATCACGTGAGGTTCTGCATGCAGACCTACGTCACATCGCCACACAGAATCAGGCTCACCCATCCGGCAGACTTGCTGCCGACGAGGGGCAAGCTGTGGCTAGGCGTGGCCAGGCTACTGTGCCACGTCCTCCTTTCCAGGATGAGCCAGACTCCGACGACCATCTATCTCCCACATAGGTCGGGCTGTGCAGGCGTTGAGCCCATGGAGGTTTTTCTTTTGGCTCAGCATCATCACATGTGGATGTTGAGCAGCACCCTGTACCTCCCCCCTCCTGGGTGCCTCCCCCCGGTCGTATGTGGCCATTTTTTTCTTTTAGTTTAGTTAGTTAAGTTTCTGTTTGATAGTTAGTTTAATTAGGCAATGTAGGTTTTTCATAGTTAGTGTAACTAGTTAATATAGTTTAAAAATGCTTGTCTTTTGTGCTTTCATGTGACGGTGCGGTGCTTTGTGGCTTTCGAAGGCATCCACTGTCTGTTCCAGCTGGGCCTTTAAGGCTCGTCTTGTGTATGTGTTTGCTGCTTGGGGTCCTTGACTCACATATGCCACTCCTGCCTCCCTTATCCATGGGCTCGCAAGGATGGTTCGGTGTGACAGCCTATTACACAAGGGCTTTGGACTGTCATATCTGTGGCATGTCTGGTGCTGTGTAACTTGTGTTGACACCCCTAGTGGGGATGATTGTGGTGTTATTGACCACTGTTCAGCTTTTGCTAGATGGGGTGTTTCATGATTAATGTGTACATTCATTGCTATGCATTGTGTAGTATGTTTCTTATCTTTACTGTACACGTGCTTGTTGCAATTCATGCCGTAGATAGTGTGTTCCACACTTTGGATGTGAAAGACGGACTGATGGTGTGATTTCTGATGTAAGTCTCTGACATGGTCCAGTAATGAGATGCCTGAAGAGACACACGCAGATGACTTTAATGCATTAATCATGTGTTTCATGTCCTTTCTGCAGGGGGATGAGCCTCCAGACCACCTTTGCCAGCAGACATGGCCCATTGGACGTCTGAATTCTGGACACGTTTGTTGGTGCCCACATGCACATGTGTGCACAAGCAGAGGCACAGGGATTGCAGACCTACATCCTAGAACTGCTGACGTGTTCCAAGGAACTCCAGGCAAGGTGAGCAGCACAGGGGGGCCACAACACAGCAAAGCTTGCACCAGGCCAGTTGCACATGCAGACTTAGTAACAGCACTGAGGGTGAGCTTGGACGAATATTGGTGTTGAAGCACACAATACAGCTCAGATGTGTTGGTGGACTGATGGCTGTTGATTGTAAGGTTGTCTGGGGCACCTGCAGGGGCAGTGGAACATACCCTCCGGTACACCAAGGTCCATTGAGGCACTTGTATCAACCATGTAGCCTTCCAAGACATGGAAAGGAGCAGCTCACAGGGACATGCAGCAAGGGGCATACTTGGGTGCAGTGCATTTCATTTCCATATACATTTTGAAACATGCACTGCCTACTTTGTTTTGGTCATGGTGGAACACGACTTGTTCTGAAGTCATGCCTTGCTATATGGGTCTGTCTTCTTACCCAGGGAACATTGCATGTTGTGTGAATTGTGACACATTGGTGTTCCATTTGCCACGCACCCACCGGCGGCTGACTTACTGCATTGACTGTGTATGACCCATCACAGGGGTAATGTTACATATGGGTACGAAGCATCTGCACCAGATTGTCTGTTTCTAGAGTAGTTTGTTGCTATGGGGCATATTTGGTGGTGTGTTTTTGTGTTATGGGCACGCACAGATTATTAACTGTGGCTCTCTTTGCAGCATTGAAGTGCTCCTGTAACCGGACCGGAGAGTGCGCAGGCAGGAGGCTAGCACTCAAAACCAGAGCTAAGTGTCTTGTTGTTTTTCTTTCAAACTGCTCTGCATAGGCTTGCTGGGGGGTGCACTAATGCATGGATGAATGTGTAATTCAATTTGGTATGTTCAACCAACGTTCCCTAACCCTCTTTCCCCGCTGGGGTTGCGGATGCCTGTGTAAGCCCCAAACTTGCAGGCGCCAAAACCCTAGAGGGGGTGCTTGGTTCGTGCCACTCCTAAGCCTGGACTACAGAAGGCCATGACAATGATGTCCAAGTTTGTTCGGATTGTGTATGTGTTCATGCAGGTAGTACATTTTCGTGCATTCCCTACTTGCATGTGTCATTCCTCCTCCCCTCTCCTGCCACTCATTCCAGTTATCCAGTGTGCCAACACCTGTCCCGACTGCATATCCCTGACCCTCCTTCCCCACCAGGGTCTCAGCGACCTGTGTGAGTTTGACCTTGCAGGCACCCGGGCCACGGGCCACGGTGGGGGGGGTTGGTTCGTGCCACTCCTGCACCTGTACACGGGACCTGTGACAGTACACATCCGTTCATGGCGCATCATTCTATGTTATGTACCACACATGGTTCACATCCTGTTGTGACATTGTTTTACTGTGCTACCTTGGTTGTTACATCATTGTGGTAGTACTTGGCCTTTGTGAGGTACTGCTACGTTAAGTCATCTACTGGAGGGTGTTCTGGTTCGTTTTTCTGGCTTAGACTTTGTGATTTTGCAAATGAGGGTGGACTCTGAGGGTGCAGGCACCTTTTTACACACAAGGTGGGTGATGGTGACGAAGGGGAAGGGTGATCCTGTGGCCAGGTGAAATTGAGGGTTGAAGGCTCCATGACCCAGGTGCAGTTGTTCAGTGGGTCATGGTCATTTGTGAGGGAGGGGGGGTGTTTTGTTGTTGATAGTTGCCTTGCCCTGCAGTGTGATGGGAAACCTGACATTGTAATTGTGGTATCCTATGTACATGTTGGGTTCTGCTGATCAATGCCTGTTCATGTGTTGTGTTTACCTTTCAGGTGTGAGGGGATAGTTGTGGTTTGACATGCTGGGGTGTACACATGGTGAATGTTCACATGTTATGTGTAGAGGACACTGATGGTCACTTGATTGCACATGCATATGTTGAGTGCATGTCCTTACTGACCCACACACTTGCACTATGATGCACTACATGTACAACCACCCATGGATATCCATGTGTACACTCTGTTTGCCTTCTGGTGCCCACTGTGTCCCTGCAGCACATGTTCTGTGACCAAATATGGATCCTGTACATGCCTAATTTGCTTTTTGATGTGGTTTGTCGCTTAGATGTGATGCTCAGGGTGTGCATCACACACAATAGCTGTTCACTGTGCTGTGCGCTGAGCAGTGTGTTGCAGGAGTTGGACACAGCACACAGAAGCTGCAGTGTTCATTTTGCAATGCACAATGTGCATGTAGACAGGCATTCATTGTTATGTTACGTCTACAACTTTTGTAATGCATTTGGGAATGACTTATTTTGGGTGGGAGGTTGTTGGTCAGTCATTTCATCTGATTCCATGTCAGGCATCATTGTCTGATGCCACTGTACATTTTTGACATGGCAATGTGTACCTTATCGGTACTGTGTTGGTGTATGGCTATTGCTTGCCATGTCATGTTGTGGTTTGGGAGGGTTTGAGTGACATAACAGTGATGGTCATGGCCTGTTTTGCAGGTGTGTGTGATTCACACCTTGCATGTCAGGATCAGCCGCTTCTCGAAGCAACGAGCTGGGGGTAGATCTCTCTCCGCGGCAGGGGCCTCCCTCTGGAACATCCTTCCTGCCTCCCTGGAACTTGAGGAGAACCAAATCCGGTTCGGGAAGCACCTCAAGACCTTCCTCTTTGCTTCTGCTTTCTCTCTCCCTTGCTAAATTCTTCACTGAAACTGCACTGGATCTGCAACTGGGCCACTCTCACCGACCTCGGTCCCTGGCCCAGCCACTCTCCACTTGCACTGCCTCCCTGGCAACCCCTGCACTGCGGGACTGTCTTTCTATCCCTACAGCCCCCCCTTCCCAACACTTGTCTGCACTTACCTTTGCAGTTGCCACCAGCTGGCCTATTTATTTGTTTTTTAATCTACTTACCCTGTACTGCACTCCCCCCCTCCCCTTCCCCTTGCACTTTTCCCTTCCCCCTACCCCTGCACTTGCGCAATCTAAATGACACCTGGCCTAGTAGTATCGTTGTCTGTCTTCCCTTGTTCCCCCCTCCCTGCCTCGTCGCACCTTGAAACACTTGTGTATAGGCACGTTACAAATGCCATATCATGTCATGTCATATGTCATATGTGTGCCTTTTGGTCACACAGGATAGCTTGTGTTTAAGTAACTAGGGATGCAGACAATGTGGCACTTCCATGGCAACTATCTCAGGGTGGTAAGGTTGTGACAGTTGACTGTCTCTTTGTCATCATCGATTGTCACCTGGTATGTGCCAGGCCTGGGTGCACTCCGCACGGGTGGGAGTTTAGGTGAAAAATGTGGCCACAAGCTGGGTCTGGGCTTCCTCGCCACGTGCCCTGTCCCCTCCCATGGGCAGCGCCTGTGCCTGTGGTTGGGGACGTGGGGGCACCACCATGTCCACCGGTACGCCCTGCTGTGTTGCAACATTGTGCAGGACACATACTGCCACCGTGATCATGCACACGACTGGGGGTGCATAGAGTAGCTGCCCGCCAGAGCGGTCAAGGGAGCGGAAACGTGACTTGAGCACTCCGAATGTGCGCTCCACTATGGCCCTGGTTGCAATATGGGCGGCGTTGTATCTTACCTGGGGTGGTGTGGTGGGGTTCCGGATTGGCGTCATCATGTGGTTGCTCAGAGGGTAGGCACTGTCCCCTGGGGAGGTGTAAATGGTTGTGATTATTGGGGTTTGTGTATTTGTGTATGTGTGTGTGTGTGAGACATGCATGCATGTGCAAGGGCATTTGTACTCACCTAGGAGCCAGGTGTCGCCATGCTGCCCAGCTTCCAGGGCCCGGCTCAGGGCGGACATTCTGTATATGAAACTGTCATGGGTGGAGCCAGGGTAGTTTGCATAGACAGAGGTGATGATTCCCTTTGCATCGCATACCACCTGTACATTGATGGAATGCCAGTGCTTGCGGTTTCGGTAGATGTGCTCAGTGGCCCTAGGTGGACGTAGGGCCACAATGGTGCAATCTATGGCACCGAGCACTTTGGGGAAGTGTGCCACCCTGTAAAAATCCAGGACAACGGCCTGACTTTCTGCGGGGGTTCTGGGCATGTATATGTGCCTGCGGACTGAGGGGCGCGCTGTCATGATTGCCAGTACCTGGTGTAGGCAGCATGACTGCGTGGCCTGTGAGACCCCCCCCACCCACTATGGCAGTAGTCCGCTGAAATGACCCAGTGGCCAAGAAATGCAGGACATTGAGCACCTTCTCCATGGGGCTCAATGCTTGGGAGCAAAGGGTGGGGGATGTAAGGTCTTCTTCCCACTCCCTGACCAGGTCTAGGATGATATGGGGTGGAAACCTATACCTGCCGTAGACCTGGTCATCAGGCATCCCAAAAAGGCTTGTCCTTGGTGCGAAAATGCGTGCCCTGGCTATTCTCCTCCTCCTGCGGTGTCCCACGATCAGCGCTGCGACAAATGGGGCATTCATCGTAGCTGTATATACGTGTTTGTTGTTTGCGTGCACTTTTATACTGTGCGCTGGGACGCTTCCGCCTGCCTCCGTGTGGCGGACGCGTTGACGCCTGTGTGCGTCTTTTGCCATGCGCGGGTTTCCCGTATTCGAATCCATGAATATGGGTTGTTCGCATGCGTGTGGGCGTTCCGTGTAGTTCCCTGCAGTACTTCCCCAGTTACGCCTTCTTTTTCACGCGTTATTCCCCATTCCGCGTGTTACGCCCACTGTTCCGCCCACATTGTGCGCTATGTGTGCTTTTGCTGTGCGCGTAGCGCACACTGTGTGTGCCCGCGTGCGCCATGGCAGGATTTGGCGCACGGACAGCGGGAAACACGCGCAGCGTCTTCCTTGAATCGCACGCGTGCACGTGTGCTGGGTTTCTCACGCTTGCGCCACCTTGCGCCTGCTTGCGCTGGGATTTTCGGCACACGTTTGCTCCATGAATCGACCCCTTAACATCTATGTGGGACTACGAGGAGATCGAAGATGGAAAATAAGAACCCTTTCACCTATACCAAAACAATTAAAAAAAATGTCAACAACCTAAGAGACAGAGAAATGTCATTTGTATTTAGGATTCTAATCCATAAATCCTCCTCAAGTATAGATGGACGTAAGGCAGTGTTTTCATTCCACTGCAGACGCAGAGCTGGACAAGATACACACAAATGTTTTAAAGTTTCGTTGTGTAAAGCACTGTGCCTACAAAGCCTTTTGCCCTGCGGGACCTTTCTCTTTTGCCCAGCACATGCATAGTGGGAAAGAGATTTAACTTCAGCCTCAACATTTGGGTACTGAATTCCCAAGACGGATGCTTTCTCAGGTATGGGGCTGGGGTGTTATAATTTCTCAACGGCCAAGTAAAATGATCGTTAAAACGATATTCCAACAACACATCCCTAAGCTGTATCCACACATATCTAAACAGCTTTTGGTTTACTTTGTTAGGGTTCGTGGACAATTTGTGCATTGAAGAATCAATTTTGGAGAGAGTCTCCGTACACCATAGGCCCAAATTCATCAATACCTTACAAGTACCTTTAACCCCCAATTCATTCAGGTGGACAAAGGAGGCATTAGGGGGTCAGATTACACCAGCATACAACTGCAGTTTTCCCACAATCATTCACAGTCTGAATTAGTAATTGCCCCAACTCAAAGAGAATTCCAGCAACTGGGACTGATTCCGGTAGTCGCAACACCCTCTAACCTTTCCCAACATACCCTGTCTTCCCTTGTTTGGGCACCATAAACTAACTTCGGAGCAATTTTCTGTTTGAGCAATTTCAAGACAGGTAAACATGAAAACCTTCCAAACTTGTAATCAAATGGAATCAATTGACTAGTCACTGTCAAAAATGTCGACTCCAGTTCAGCCTCAGGGGCGTTTCTCCCACTTCCATCAAAAATGGACAAGCCGCGATATTTATAGATGTTAACCACCTCTAAAGCATGGCCTCGCAAATCCCAACCACATTTTCTCCATTTACTCTTCACCCTGTTGAGCACCAAAACTTTAGATTTCAAGGTGTTAATTGAGAGGTCAAGCTTACTTAAAAAATCCTCAACCACTTGCAAGCCTATCTGAGTCATATCACAGGTGACTATGTCATTTGCATACGCTAAATATTGTACTGCCAGGTTACCCAATTTAGGCGGGTTTGTCCTAGCATTATTCCAGCAGGCAAGCATGTTGTTTATATAAAAACAAAATAGAAATGGTCCGAGGACACACCCCTGACTGAGTCCTCGATTTGTCTCTATCCAACGGGAGAAGGCACCATGTGAATCCAATCTAATTTTATTTTTTGTTCCTCGATGTAGAGCCTCCAAAATGCTTGGGGGCATCGACTATTAGAAAGACACTTCCAGAGGATGGCCCTATTTACATGGTCTAAAGCTTTACTAATATCCAAGAAAGCCAAGTAAACAGGCCTCCCCTGATCCCTTGCCTGCATAGCCAGAAGCGCCAAAACAAAGCTATTTAGTGGTGTTCCCACCCCCTTCCTGAAACCCGCCTGCTAGGGATACAGGCAATTAGCAGCCGAGCCGACTCTTACAATTCATTTAGGATAATTTTTGGCAAAAATGTTGTTTGAGATATTCAGCAAAGAAATCGGCCTATAATGCATTGGTGACAGTCTGTCACCTGCCATAAAAATTAATACAATCAAGGCCTTACACCAAGTCTCCGAACGTTCCTAGTTACCAAACTATTACCAAAGAGAAATGACAAAAGTTGGACCCAAAGTTTGATTTAAAAGCCGAAATTAGTCAAACCGTCCGGCCCGGGAGGGTTCGATTATTATTTTTGTTAACTAGATTTAATCAACGTTGCAATATCATCCAGGGTCCAGGTAAGGCCCCCCCATCCCCCGCCAGCCAACATGTGCGAATTGAGAACCCTCCAACACCCCCCTTTACATATACTTCTGAGAAATAGGTAACCCATGCATCTTCAGGTATTGTTTGGATTTGGAAATATTGATCTGTCCCCCTTGGCTTAAACAACTGCCAGAATCTCGGGGTATTGTTTCCCAGGATGCAGGCCAACATTTTCTCAGAGTCGTTAATTCCCATAAGAAATGGGTGTCTCTTTAGCCAGTTTTTGTATATTTGTTTAACCCTACGGCCCTCTGTTATCACCCCAGGTGACCCAGTCTTCCTTATGCCCCTAATCTCTAGTCACATCTTCCTTTTCTGCTCCTGGACTAAAGGATCAAAACCATGATTGTGGCCCACCATCCTGGACCCCTTTTCCAGCTGTATGACTGGCAATAAAGCCCCTAAAGCATTAGAGACATAGGGGGCAAACCGTTACGGGAACAGTCTGCATCTGCCTCTAAGCATAAGAAACTCCCAATCTTTCTGTCAAAGGCCAGAGCTATTCTTGGAGACCATTTTACAAGGTCATTCCTTGGGTTAATTTCAACGTTCAGGCCCTTGCCCTCAAACCGTGTTAACTCAAACACTGGAGCTGGCAACACACCATAGCGTGGTCACTCAATCCTGAACTTTGTACGTTCAGGGTACAACCTTTCTGAAACAAATCTGCAGAGAGGAAATAATAGTCAATAGTTGACTTCCATGGACCACTTCGCCAATTAAAGCTTGGTGGGACATCACCCGTGAAGTTTCCATTCACTGGCACCAGGTCCCATGCCAATTTGTGATACCAGCAATCATCCAGACATTCTGCATTTAAGTCACCCAGAACCATAACCGAAGCCCCATCTTCTGGAATTCCCCCCAGCAACAGAAAGGATAGGAAATTCAAAACTTCCTCCAATTTAACAGGCTCAGGATTTAGATATACATGTACCAGCAATTTAGAGCCTGTTAGAGCAGCCCTCGTCTTTTCCCGTTCCTTCAACCAAGATTGCCAACATACACCTTCTTTATAAATCTATTTTTCGAAAATACAAGGCCCAAGGTTCTCTTAATGGCAATCAGTAGTCCTCCAAATGGGTGACCCCTGGTGCCTCGTTCAGCCTCAACATAGACTACATCATAATCCTCTGTAATTGGCACGTCAAACAACATTTCCTGCAAACCAACAATATCAAAAGAGGAAAGGAAATCTGGGTTATTCACAATGTTAACAAAACCCCTAGAGTTTCAGGACACAAAAGACAAATCCTCATTCCAGGCTGCCTGATTGTAATCCAACCATTCTGAATTACTATAATGCAATGCATTTTGCCCAAATTTTACCGAATGCACAAAGACCCGGCCATATCGGGCTGTGTGGCAATTTTACTATCCAATTCCATTTCCCCAACACCGAGTTCATGGGAGACACATTTTGAGATAATAGAAACCCCCACATTTGCAACTTCAAAACCTAGAGAAAGGAAAGATTCATTTTCAACCAAAATAGATTTTCTTACAATTTGTGAACTTAAATGCAATTTGACAATGTCCAAGCAATCACAAACGCAAATTCCACTAGCCCAATATCGCTACTTATAACCAGCCTTAAGTCCCAATTTCAAAAAAAGGGACAGAATGTAATGTCTTTTTAGGGGAATTCTATTAGAACTTTCAAAGAGGCGACTAAGGTATAGACAGAACGCCCTTTCCTCTGACTTTTTCTTTATGATAGGTACCATAGTCTGCCCCTTAACCTGCCTGGCAACTTGAACAGCTGTTGTTTGGAGATGTTTACATTTAGGCATCCCAGACCTCTTTTCTTTGATGGTACGAGGCATGGGCACAGGAATTAAATATAGAGAATCCTCCATATTGCCCATTATTGGTGCCTCCTTTACCACCGTACGCCTTGAGAATATTGAAAACAGTTTCTGGACCCACAATACAGGTCTCAACGCCACCACCCTAGGTTCAGTACTCACCATCGTCCCAGGTTTAACTCCATGGAGGGAGTGAGCAACTGAGTCCCTCATTACACACACCTTACCCCCTCCCAGCCACAATAGTCAGTCAATTTTAGATGGACCAGCATGGTGCACCTCATCTCCTCTACTCACTATGTTCTCATCCTCCACTGGATAGACTGAAATGTTACTTAAATCAAAGGACTGACTACCTTCAACTTGCTCAGCCTCCTTGAAAGCCTTACCCTCTGAGTTTGTTGCCTCTGCCAACCCTGATTCAGGGGCCTCCTCAATCCTGCCCGTTCCCCTCCTACTTTAAAAAAAAGTCCCTTTTCTGATCAAGGTCTTCTTTGACCAGAGCCGTTCCCTTGTCAACCTCCCTCCTTAAATTCCTAAGGAATTTAAGAGATCCTCTATCATTCTGTTTAGGAGGAGGATTACAATGTTTTGATTTGTTTACAACCCCTGGTTTTACTTTGGTTTTAGGACCTCTAGCAGGCGGCGGCTCCTTAAATAAACTACTACATAGGATGGCTTCTGAGTCCTCAGTGCCCATTCCCAAAATTGACACTTGTGGCAAGCGAGCCACTCTGGGGTCTGACACCCGAAATTTCTCACTATCTGGCCCCGGAGGGACCTCCTTTTCCGTGTAGGTCTCAGGCTCATTGTATGACCTCTCAGGAACTGCATAGATCACTGGAGCCTGTGTTGAGGCAATGATATACTGCTAATTCACTTTCCCGACAAGATCTTTTAGGGTTTGCCTTACCTCTCTTAACTCAAAATTCAAGGAGCCATGCCCCCTATACATAGAATCTAATAATCGTGCCAAAATCGGAAATGATAACTCATCAACCACACATGTTGTTTCCCTCCTCACCCATAGGGAAACCACATTGGCAGATCGGCCCTCTTGACGAGGACTTATATTCTCAAGAATCTCCGGTCCAACCACCCCTGAAAACTAACTGCCATGCCCGCACTCCCAGGCAAGAAGTTCCAAGGGCCGGGCAAAGAAGAAGCATCCACTCTATCTATGTTAAATGATTCAGGTTGAAACAACATGATTTCTGTAAGACCCTGGGCTCACGCAGGTGATTCCGGGAGAGCCGACTGGTTGGTTTTAAAGTCCAATCATAGTCTTACTTCCCTAGTTCAAGGGAAATTACAGAGGCCAGCATAGATACTTCTGAAACCAAATCCATCCCTGGTGCGAGGTTCCCCTCGACAATGGAATGAATGTTTTGCTCTATCCTAGATAGAGCTTGGTTCACATTTCCCATAGCCGCAGTCAAGGAATTAGAATATGTGGCTGTTGCTGGATTTTCCAGGCCATTATGTCCCTGCTCCAAATGAACCTGCTGCCCTACACCACCCATGGCAGCAAGATTTACAGGATTCAGAATGGGTGCAAGCGTTGGAGAAGGATGTGCGATCGGTATCACTTTTTCACCTTTTTTCCGTACCCAGTGTAGCAGCCAACTTGTTCCCCTCCAGGATGGGCCCAGGTGCCAACCCTGTACTCCTAAGGGTAGCCACCATTGCCTAAGGAATAGGTATTAGGGTCCTCTTGTCCCAAGCAATCAAATTACAGGGGCAGATACACGCCAGTGGCGGACAAACCACCAATAAGGGGTTCAAAGGCCAATGGCGCGCAGTCATCCCCAAACACACAGTTCCTTCCTCTGACTTTCCGCTCAGCCTTCTTATGAGGGGCTCAAAGGCCAAAGGCCCACAGTCACCCCAAAGCACACAGGTGTAGATGCCACAAAACAATCACCAGAATTTCTTACAGTTTACAAACTCTCAGAGCGTTTAGTATTGTCTGGGGAAGGGTATAAGCACACTTCTGGGACCAGCCCACTTACCTTAAAACACCCCACACTGCCGCTCTCAGGTTTGAACTTTGTGCTATAGCCATGAACTCATGCCAAAGAGAGAACAAGTTAAGCATAAAAACTTCGCATTTATTTAACAATAAGAAGACTAAATAAACAGACAGCAATTTTGGTAAAATGGGAACAATAAAATACAAGTTATAAATCACAGATATTTAGAACACAGTCTCATCTCACGTTCCTTTTATCCAATGTTTTGGACCGCACTCAGTGTAACGACCGGCCTCTCATCGCAGAATATATGATAGTTTATTTGTATAGAGCCTATACACATGTTTCAAAGCACTTCAAGGCAGGGGAGACAGAGGGGGAAAATACAATAACATTCTTACAAGGCCTTGAGAGATACAAAATGGGTAGTAAACTATCGTACTAGGCCTGACGACATTTCTGATAGTGCAAGAGCATTGGCAGTGAATGAGCGAAGGAGGGAGGGGGAGCAAGGAGAGGGAGCATACAATGACTATCATACTAAGCCTGACCACATTTCTGATGGTGCAAGGACATTGACTATAGGTGGGGAAAGGAGGGAGAGTGGGGTTTGGGAGGGGAGCAGGGAGAGGAACAAACAGTGACTATCATACTAGGTCGGACAACATTTCTGATGGTGCACAGACATTGACAATAGGTGGGGGAGGGAGGGAGGTGGGAGCAGGGAGAGGAACAAACAGTGACTATCGTACTAGGCCTGACAACATTTCTGATAGTGCATGGACATAGACAATAGGTGAGGGAAAGGAGGGAGGGGGGGAACAGTGACTGTTACGCTCACCTGGTCTCTGCAGAGTTGTTGGGGCACGGTTGCAGCCCTCCCTGGAGTTAGATCTCCCCCTTCTGGTTTCGTCCCATGCGGATCAGCTATGGGCGGCGACAATTGGTGCCACTGCTCCTGAGTAGATATGGGAAAACGTGAATGCGCTGATAGGTGACTGTGGTATCTCCCAACCCCTTCGACCCAAGGTGTGATTTCTGTTGGCACGTACCGGCCCATAAGGCTCACCTGGTAAATGTGAATGATGAGCTCTCTGTCCTGCTACTTCTGGCAGGGGCGCTTGTTGATGGAATCTAGTTCCTTCACTGATTCCTGAGTAATAGTCCAGTCCGGCTGTAACTAAGTTCCTCTTTCCGCTCTCTCTCAATGTCTTTTGTCTATTCCCCTCTTTCTGCTTTCTTTCAATGTCTCTTGTCTTTTCTCTCTTTCTTTTCCCTCTCAATGTCTTGATGTTATTGCTCTCAATGTTGTTGTTTTTTACTGAATAACGTTCCTCTCTGTTTTCTCCAAAATAGGTAGAAATGCGGCCTAACAACAGCTGTGGAGGTGCGGAACACGGCTGAGTGGAAGATGGATGCAACCTCGATGTCCAGCAGCAGGTGAGTGATGGTTTTAGGGAAGGCGCAAGGTTTTAATGGCAGCGTGCCCTTAACGTAATGTCTGTTAAGTGTCTGACCTTGTCTTGTGCCTTTCTTTTGCAGGTGCTGCGAGTTTGGATGGAGTGCGTCGTGCCTCGGTGCCTAAATGATGCTGTATGCGTTCTGAGATGTTTGCCGGTGAGTCGCGTTGCCAGGAAGAAGATGTCTGCGCTCCGAGATGTTTGCAGGTGAGCCGCGGCGCCGGGAAGAAGATGTCTGCACTCTGAGATGTTTGCAGGTGAGCCGCGGTGCCGGGAAGAAGCGTACAGGTGAGAGCAGGATTCTCCAATGGTAAGTACGGATGAAGATGGCAGGATCTCTCCAGGTAAGATGAATCCCAGGCGACGGTGAGCGTTACACTGCACGGAGGTGCAGAATAACGCAGAGTGTGTGCCTTGGGGTTGGGCTGGCTTTTATAGCTGAGCTCTTAAGGCCACGCCCCCTAGCACAGTCCTGCATGCCACACCCTGACACTCCTAGAAGTTGCACGTGCAGATGCAGACCACACCCGGACTAGTTACACAAATGTGAGTTCTTGAGCATATTCCTGCCCATAATAAAAGAGTTCCTGTTCCATTCCAAGCACTTCTGCCCATAATGAAAATGTCTTGTTCAAGTTCTTCCATGAGCCTGGTGCCAAAGGCACCAGGACTGTGTCCAACCAGGCCCCCCATGCATAAACGTCCCAAAGGGACATGCATGACCCATGATGCCTCCTGCTTCCTCCACTTGATGGTGCGACTCCTGTGATCCTGGGCAAGAGGCCATGACAGCGACAATCGTACTAGGCCTGAAGACATTTCTAATGGTGCATGGACATGGACAGTAGGTGAGGGAAAGGATGGGGGGGGATAAACAGTGACTATCGTACTAGGCCTGACGACATTTCTGATCGTGCAAGGACATTGACAATGGTGGGGAAGGAGTGAGGGGGGGGCAAGGAGAGGAACAAACAGTGATATCGTACTAGGCCTGATGACATTTCTGATAGTACAAGTACATAGATTATGGTGATGGAAGGGGCCAGAGGAGAGAAGGTAAAGGCAAGGAAAGGAAGAAAGACTGAGAGACAGTGAGTAAGGTAAGCAGAAGCAAAGCAGGCAACATTCAGTGTTAAGGACCCATCAAACAGATGGAATGATCACCGCCATGATGCAAGAGCCAAAAACTGAACACATATGATGCAAGAGTCCAGCAGGTGCTTGTCATGATGCAAGTTCGTTGATGGACACAACATGATTCAAAGTCATTGTGATTAAGTGATGATCCAAAATGTCTGGCATGAGAACGACAAGGTTCAGGGTGGGTGAACCAACGTGAGTCAAAAGTCAATTCAAAGTGCTAGCAACAAAACAGAGATTGTACCTCCATAAGTGGCATCAAATTCAGGCTTTGAGCAAGGCGAGTTTAGTTGAGGCAGAAAGGAATTGCAGCTGTGGTATGCAGAGGAAGGGGAATGGACAGAATGATGGCAGTGTTGTTGAGGTGTTAGGACGGACAGAGCCAAAGGGTGGGCTGGTGGGTTAATAAAGCAATTATATATATTTTACGATTGGACAGAAAACAGGCACATTCAGACACGAGAGGGGGGACAGCTAGGTACGATTTTCAAGCAAACAGGCACATTCAGACAGGAGGTGGGCAGCAAGGTACGATTTCCAAGCAAACAGGCACATTCAGACAGGAGAGGGGGGACAGCAAGGTACGATTTTCAAGCAAACAGGCAGAGTCATACAGGAGAGGGGGTCAGCAAGGTACAATTTTCAAGCAATCAGGCAAATTCAGACAGGAGATGGGGGACAGCTAGGATGGCACCCCTCTGGTCAGACACTGCACTCCCTGTACCGTCCTGCTCTGGTCAGCCCTTAAGTGAGAACGTGGCAAGTAAGGAATACTGCTTAGGGCCAAATCAAAGCCCTGGCACCTGCACATGCTTCGTACAAGCCCACATGAGAGTGCCCCTCTATCAACATATGTGCCCATTTTTATAAGGTAGGACTGTCAATCAGAGTGATGCAATCGTCCAGAACCTTCCTTCAGTGCGAAACATGTTTGTGGTGGTGGGAAAACCTGCTCGGTATTGGTCCAAGGCACTCCTACCCCTCCCAACTCGGAACCCAGCTGCAAAATCTCTGGTATGTCTCTTATCAGAAGTGCTCGGGTCAAGCTGTTTTTCTCGTGCGAATGAGTGCGGGTTACAAAGGATGACAGAGCCACTTTTGCAAAAGAAAAATGTTTCAGAGGAAGCTGAAGCATATGCATTACAATTAACCCCTAGTGAGAAAGCTCTACAGGCCCTGCACTCTGCTAGTTAGTATAGTATTACAAGACTGGCCATCTAGGCGCTATAATTGTAGAGTAGAAGAAGGTAGTTTCCTCCTGGTTATCTTGCTTCGGTGCTTCAAGTAATGGTTCTAACAAGGTAGTTATTGCGATACAATTTTCGCTTTTATTTGTGCTGGTTCTAAGTTATTTTTGGCATTCAGTTGGTATGCATGGAGTACATTCACGGGCAATTGTAGGAGCCGCTACGGACCTGCTGAACTATACCCGAACCCCTGAATAGCTCAAAAAGCGCTTTGTTTTTCAGCGCACCGCAAAAAGCTATATATCCGGGTTATAGAGCCCACCCCTGACGCCATCACAACCTTAAGCCGGCCCTTTCAATCAAAATTTATATCAAACATTCTTGAACTTCTTAAAATATATCCATTTTTTTTTTTTTTTTTTTCATTTAGTTTGTACAAACTTTTGAAAAAAGAAAATTCTTACATTATCGTTATCATGCTCTTCCCTAGCAAACTTAGTTTCTAAAATTTTTAGTATGTATTTCTTCTAAACCATTTTACAAGTTCATCGGAGGCGGCTCCCTTTCACTCCACTCCATCAGAGTCTGTCTACGGCCGCTTTGCCCTTTTGGGGATCTCGCCTGCTTCAACCTATTTCTTGTGGCAACATGCGATTTCCTACATTTCTTACTCCATTTCTCGCATCTTGATTTCCATCTGTTGTAGAAACAATGTGAGTGCCAGCGACAATTTTTTATGGGCGCTACAGTGTAAGCGGCACCACCACTTTTCCTCGCTATATGTTGCGACTAAATCTCTTTCAGTAGCCAAATATTTCGTTCTCAGAGCTTTGAGTTCACTGCAATACAAGATCAAGTGTTTCAACGATTCATTCTCTATTTGGCAGAAGCGGCATTTTGAATCCTTGTTCGGCAGTTTCTTTCTGTGCATTTCCACTTCTCTTGTTTCGTACAAATTCAACCTAAATCTTAGGTAAGATCTTCTTAGAATTTTGCATGGAAACATTTCCAGATATTGTAGTGTCTGCACTTTTCCCTTTGCTTCGCCAGGATGATTTGTCATACATTTGTGGGAGTTTCTTTTCTCAATTGTTTTGATCCAGTCGTGTTCCATTACTTTCTTTTTCACAGCGTTTGGATTGGTGGTCAGCTGGTTCTCCTCGGCTCCTAGCTCTTGTAGTATCTTTTTGCATTTCAGTCTCCATTGTTGGAGTATCGGCTTTGGCTGCTCTTTTTGTGCTCTGCCAGTATTTTGAACTGTGGAGCTGAGACCTCAATTGTCTTGCTGTATAGGGTCAGCATGTTCCAAGTGAGTTTTGCATCCAGGGTTGGTAATCCTACTTCATAAAGTACACATGCCGTTGGGTAGCTTGTTGGAATTTGCAAGATCTTTTCCCAAAACGACCCCTCGCACCTTGACCATATTTCGCTTGAGCATCCAAACATGCATTCCGCTCCAAATATAAGGGCTGGAATTACCTTGCTTTTGTAGAAATTTATCACGGGCTTGAAAGAGAATTTCCCATACTTGTTGTGGACTGCCCATGCTTGTGCCGTTAATTGCTTACATTTACTTATCGTTTGAGATACCATTGGATCGTCACGTAAGCTGGAATCAATGTGTACTCCCAGGTATCTACTGCTCTTTACTTTTTGGATTTTTTCTTTCCCCATTGCCCACTGGATTTGATGTTTTCTTGGAGCTGCCCCTTTTAGATTTTCGAAGATCAGGATCTCTAATTTTGTCGTGTTGACTTCTAGGCCCATCTTCGCCGTGTATTCTTTCAGAGCCGATAGCTTGCATTGCAGTCCTATTGGAGTAAGATCTAATATCACAATATCATCTGCGTATAGGAGCCAGCTGACCTTAGTTCCATTCAATGTAGGTGGGGTACTTCTCACTTCTTCAAATGCTTTCCCCACCTCGGATATGTAGAAGTTAAATAATGTTGCGCCTAGGGGGCAGCCTTGCTTTATTCTCCTGGCAGTTAGTATTGCGTTTGAATAGTTGCCTTGTGTGTCTAGCTGAATTTTAACTGTGGTTTCCGAATACAATTCTCTTATTGCCAAGATGAGACTCATGGGGCATCCTCGATCTTTCAGGTTCTGCCAAAGAGTTTCGCGATCTACTCCGTCAAATGCGTGGGCCAGGTCTATAAAGGCTAGGTACACCTTCTGTCCCGATCTGATCGCTTCCATTTTGAGCAAGTTTAGTATTAACAGATTTAGGCTGCACCCTACACCCTTAACAAAGCCTGTCTGTCTGATGTCAATTGAGTTACTTTCCTTCAGCCAGGTGTTCAACTTTTGTAGTAACATGGTAGCAAAGATCTTCCCCACTACGTCCAACAGGGCGATTAGCCGGTAATTCGTTGGTGTTAGCCGACATCCTTTTTTAAAGATCGGTACTATTATACCTTCTTTCCATGTCAGTGGTATTTTAGCTTCTTGCGTGATGTTTCGAAATAGCCTGTCACAGAATGAGGACCATTCCTCAATGTTTTCTTTCAACATCTGGTTTGATAGTCCGTCGGGCCCTGCTGCCCTTGACTCACTGCATTTCTTTATACAGTCGTGTATCTCCTTATGTTCAAAGGTTAAGTCCCATGGTTGGATTTTGGGAAACTCAGGTGATTTGGATGCCATTTTCTTCTCAAATAAGGAGCTGTAATGTGTTTCCCATTGGCTTTCTGTAACCATGTTTTTGGTCATTGCCTTTTGCGGATTGTCCACCTCATTTATTAATGACCAAAAACCTCTGGTATTTTGCTGTCCTAGGGTCTTCAACATGGTTTCAGCATCCTTTTGGTCCAGCACTGCTCTATGGCTTTTCACCCAGTTCCTGTAGTTATTCTTCAGTGATCTCAACTTTCGCTTCTGTTCTTCCTCGTTTACGGTTCCTATCTTTCTACAGTTTTTCCTTAAAGCTCTTTTTTTTCGGGCTATTTCTATATCATACATATGTTTCTTGTAGAACGGTTTCCCCTGGCAATTGACTTTCAGCCTGTAAATTTCCATAAATTCTCTGTATTCAATTAAGTGGTCATTCCGGGCGCTAGGGTGGGGTTTTATGCCATCTGTCAGTGTCTTTATATCTTTGGCTATCATTCTCAGCCGTGTTCTGCCCGGCCCCAATTCAAATGGTTGATTTGGTTGTGCCTGTTTCTTGAGAGTGGGTTGATTCCAGGTGAGAGAGACTAAATTATGATCGCTATGGGTGGTTTTTATCACCTTCATTGATGATATTTCTTCTGCCATTCCCTTGGTTACAAAAAAGTAATCAAGGATTGACTTTTGCTGCCCTCTCTCCCATGTCGCCACTGCTGGAATATCTCCCATTATATTCCCGTTCATCATGTTCAGTGCACGATCCTCCATCTCTTCCAGCCATGTTCTTTTTTTTTTTTACTTCTTTTTTTTTTATTTTTTTATTTTTATATGGTTTATAATAAACCTTTAAAAACAGAAAAGGAAAATAGAACCCATCAGACAAACACAAGCGAGTTACAAAACTTCACACTCGATCAATCCCAACTTCATACATCAAATACGACCACAGGGGCAAGAACTTGGAGCAGTGATTAGACACAAGGCACACTCGTAGTTTCTAAGTTGAATGTTCTTTCATCCTCAAGATGTTCAAGTCGTGATGCCATAGTTTCCAAGAAAAAAGTTAACGCTAAAATTAGTCTTTGATCGGTTGCATCAAACATTAGTTGCCACCAGTCTTTTACACGATAGGTCGCTCTTTCCAACGCGATACTTCCAAATTGTCGAGTTCTATCCTCAGTGAGACCCACACAGAATAGAACAAGATGTTTTAAAGTTTCTTTTGTTTCATTGCACAATCGACAAAGATCAGAATGCAACTCATTTTTTACCCAACAGTTAGTTCTTTCGCGAGTTTTAAAAATATTGAGACGAAACATCATATAAAGTCTTCTTTTCCTTTCATCAGGAAATTGTTTCCAAGGAATGTGTATCTCATTTAACGCTCGTTTTTCACCAGGAGCATCTTGCATAAGGTTATAGGTGCGTCTAAGATCACAGGTCTCACACCAATCACGTCTCCAGAGTTTGTTTTTGACATGATCAGGATTATTATGTAGTGTTTCGAGGTCTGTGTCTAGTTCTGTGAGCACGTTTTTACATCGTTGCACCCATAAATACAGTACAGAGTTTTTATTGGTTTCTCCTGGATTTAACAGAATTTTAAACTGCAAGGTAAGATCTTTAAGAGACATTTTACGAAACAAGGACAATGAATTCCAAATCACTCTTGCATTGATAGATGTTAGACTCAGCTCATATCGTATACATGCAGAGGGAGTGCTTCTAGGTAAACCAAGGACTTTAGTCCAAAAGATGTTTTCGATCGAGTTCCACAAATCGGCTGAACAGCCAAAAGCACATTATGCCCCGTAGATTAAGGCAGGGGTGGCTTTTTGTTTGAAAAAGGATATAACTGGAAGCATGGAATACCGGCCATATTTCTTATGTAACACCATAGCCTGTGTAGCCAGTTGTCGGCTCTTCAGTTTAGTTTGTTCCACCCATGGAGCGTTGTTCAAACTGGAACTAATCCTCATGCCTAGGTATTTGGTATCAGTGATAGAATGAAGTTGTATTTTTCCTATATGCCATTTAAAGGTGGGTTGCGTGGTGATTTTTTGACCACGCAGATCTCTTAATACAAGGATTTCCGATTTTGCAGCATTTATACATAATTTGTTTTTTTCAACATAACGTACCAGTGCTGTTAATTTCCGTTGTAGACCAATTGGAGTTAGGTCTAACAAAATTAAGTCATCTGCATAAAGTAGATGACTCACGTGTGATCCGTTAACTTTTGGTGAAAATGATCCCTCTCCGTTAATTGTTTGGTCAATGTCATGAAGAAAGAAGTTGAAAATGATGGCGGCAAGAGGACATCCTTGTTTTACACCTCTAAAAGTCGGGATTGGTGTTGACAAATTCCCTTGGCAATCAAGACGTATTCTGACATTTGTCTCAGTGTGCAAATCTTTTACTGCAGCAAGAAGGCTAGGAGGACACATTGTTTTTTCAAGTTTTGCCCAAAGTATATCCCTGTCTATACTGTCGAAGGCTTGGGATAGGTCAATTACTGCCAAGTAAATCTTGGTCCCAGTTCTTATTGCCTCCATTTTCAGAGTATTGACAATAAACAGATTCAGGCTGCATCCAACTCCTTTCACAAAGCCACTTTGTCTTTGATCAACAAAATGGTTTTGCTGGGACCATTTTAGAAATTTATTTTTTAACATGGTAGCATAAACCTTACTTAAGACGTCGAGAAGCGCAATCGGGCGATAGTGTGCCGGATTTAGTCTGTCGCCTTTTTTAAACACAGGAACAATTATAGCACTCTTCCATGATGTTGGTGTCTCACGTCTTAACACAATTTTCTATTACAAAAATTCGCCCAAATTTGTGGGTTTTCTTTCAAGGAAAAGTTGGTAAGACCATCAGGCCCAGGGGCACATGAGGTACTTAAGTTGTTAATTGTTTCTAAAATATCTTCTTCTTGAAACTCCAGATCCCAGGGCTCCATTTTTGCCAGTCTAAATTCTGTAGAGAGCCTTTTTTTCCATACAAGTTTTTATAGTAGGTTATCCAGACGCTCTCACTAACCATGTTAGTCTGTACAGCACTCTGAGGGCCAGAAAGATTATTTATTAGACTCCAAAAGTCGCGTGTATTACTACTTCCAAGTTTTTATAACATAAGTTCAGCGTCAGATTGCAGCATGATTTTTTTGTGTTGTTTTATCCAGTTTTTGTAAGCTTGTTTTATGTTTTTGATCTTATTGACAGTTTCATTTGAAGACATTCCACTACACGTGCGTATGTCGCTTCTCATTTTACGCTTACGTTTGGAGATTTCTAAGTCAAAAACGTGCAGGTTCTTAAAACATCTGTTTTTCAGTCCATGTTTTTTTTCCTTATATGTTTCCAATAAATCGGAGTATTCTAGTTTATCTTTGTTTCCTTGATATGCATGGGTTATGCTCCGAGCCTCTTTTTCCGAAAGACGTAACCGAACTCTATTTGATTCCAGTGTTAAATCAAAAGACCATTTATCGGAAAGATTCTGTGAAGAAACCGCAATCGTAATCGTCACAAGGTTATGATCACTTTCTTTCATTTGCTTAACCTGTAGTTCCAAGACATTAATATGCACGCTCTCGGATACAAAAAAATAATCCAAAATGGATTCTTGTGCGTCCCTCATCCACGTGACTTTCGGTGGTATATCCCCGTAGGTATGACCATTCAGCATGTGCATGTTTCTGTTTTCCATTTCTCCTAACCATATTTGGGCCACCTTTTCTAAGACAAAAGTTTTAGGTTTTTTTGATGGCACTGGTAAGCAATTTATGTTTAGGTCGCCACACAGCACTATATTTGCTGCCCCATCTACCTCATAAATATTGTCGATAATATTTGTTATTTGGTCAATGAAAATTGAGGCAGGAGAAACTTTATGTTGCCAATAAAGATTGAGAATATACAGGAAATTCTTATTCTGTTTTCCAGGTTTTCCAAACTGAAGCACAGTTGTCTGAATATAGGTAGTGTGATTACAAGATTCGAATATTCTGTAGCCCGAACTTTTTCAAACCAAGGTCAATAATCCTACAGTTGGTCTGCCAAGTTTTTTCTTAGTTGCAGGATTAAAAGCAATCTCAAAACCTTCTATTACCGGACATGTAGTCAACCAGGTTTCCTGAGCACACATAATATCACTATTTTCTAACCAAATGGATTTTTGCAAGTGCACATGGCCACGAGTATTCCAACTGGCTATCTTAGTTATCGTTTTTTTGCCGATTTGGCATTAGCTTTGTTGTTGAAAATGTATTGCTTTAGAGAGCCAGCTCCAGTCCTTAGAGGAATCAATTGCTCGGGCAATTTTAGGGGCAGTTATAACAGCCGATGTTGGGCTTAAGTTTTGTGCGATGGTAATTTTGATTTGTTCAGTCGGAAACTTCGGTGTTTTGTCGGTTTTTGAGCCACTAGCCTCGAACAATGTTATGTCTTGACTAGATTCAATTTCCTCAATGTAAGCAGATTTAATCACGGCTTGAGTGTTATTGGGAGCAGATCTTGAGTATTCGGTCATTAGCCGTTTACATGGTTCTTTAAAATTCTCATCTCCTTCTTTATTCTGTTGAATTTCATTGATGTCGAAGCCCATAGAAATCAGCACCGAAGCAGCTTCCAATAAGGTGTTGCAGATGATTCGTGAATCAATGTATAGCCGCACAATATCATTCCGCTTCTCATTGAAAAAGTCTACCACTTTTATGTCATTGGTCTCAATCATGCGTAGTGAAGGGACATAATGGAGGAGACGCAAGACGTTCCTACGATTGAGCACAAGGTCGTCATCATTCTCCTCAATTCGTTCGAGAACCAAACAATATTTTGAGTGTGGTTTTTCCTTTACAAATCTCTGATTATGTTTGGGCACATGACTCCCTAAAGATTTTTCTACAGTAGGAGTATGTTCTCGAATCACACAGTCCTTGGTTCCTATTTGCTCATTTGATGTTTTTGCAGAACTAATTACAGACCAATTTGTCTCTTGATCTGGAACCTTTTGTGAACTTTTTCGCGCTTCCGTAAGCTTGGTCCTTCTTTGGCATAAAGTCATGAAGGGCGGAATTGATAAAGCTGGTCGTGAATCTGCAGGTGGCTTCTCAGGTGATATTATAATACAGACCCTTGTATTTTTTTCACAACCAAACGGCATGCGTGCCAAAGCAGGTGCTTTCGGTCCACGCGAGGTTGGTACAATCAGTTCATCCACTATCGCGTCTAGATCTTCATTTGTAACTTCAGTAGCTGCTTCCTCATTATATGTTGATAAGTCGAGCAAATTGACAGAAATGTTAGCAGCCGTCGGCCTAGTACTTCCCTCTATCGGTATTCTCTGCACCATCGGTACTGGTGATTTTTTTTCATCGGTCGCTTGTTGATCAGTAATGATGTCAACTGATAATTGCTCTTTTGGCAATGGGACATTCTGTTCAGCTACAGTTACAGTTTGCACATTCATATAGACAGCTTTAATATTCCGCAGGAATTTTCTTGAGTTAATTGTCATATTTGCAGCTTTGGTTCGTATATTTTTTGGTTTCTTTACTTGTTTTGGTTTTAAGCCCCTTTGAAGGGTGCTCTGCTGTGTAGGACAATTGAAGATGGGAAAGACGACAGGGTTTATAACAGCAGGAATATCATTAACCTTATGAGTTAAGCCATCAGTATTATTTGAGCAAGCTGGAGGTTGCGGATCGATATTGGTTAAGTTGATCGCAGACAAGGAGCTTACAACAGCCTCAGAAAAACTCCTTAGGTCCTTTCCACTCAAAGGCTGCGAGAGACTTTCGTTCCCAGGATTAAGAGCTTCCTTTAGTTGCATCTGAGTTAGGGTTGCCATTGACCCAGATTCCAAGCTTTCTGGAGTACTATGAGTCATACTCTTACTCGAGTTGTTGGTTAGAATTTGCTTTGTATTGGTGTTACATGTTCCACGGGAGTTAGTAGCCTCGACGTCACTAGTACAAATCACGCTTTTACTCAATTCATTACTCAATTCATTAGATAATGTTTGCATTGGTTCTGTCATTACGTGATCCGAGGCTTTTTTAGCGTCAGCATCGATAGTGATGTTTTTGTTGGTTTTCTCTCCGATAATTTGAAGCTGCGTCGCTGAATCGGTAGAAGAATGCCATATGTTGGAATTTTGTGATTTTAAAAGGCCGAGCGCCTGTTTTGCAACTTCTACCAGTAATTTTTTGTCCTCTCTGTTGTTTTATATTTGCTCAGTTAAGACCATTAATGAGTGATCAATTTTATTGTTAGAGTCATAAATCACTTGTTTAAAGAGATTGTTGTCATTTTCAATACTCACCATCTTTGAGTTTAGAAGAGCTACTAAAGTACTCAAATCGTTTATACTATCTTTCAGATGCTCATACATTTTGAGAAAAGGACCAATCGACATAGACACGGTAGAGGTCAATGTAGGTTGTATATCTTGGAGCAGCTTTTTAACAATCGTTTCCGTTAAGGCAGCTGAAGGCGGTCTTTGAATATGAATATTTTTCTGAGAGCGCCTTATTTTAGGAAAATCCCTTTCAATGATTGAAGAATCAGATGAGGAAGCGTCTGATGAGGAGTCGCTACATTGCGACATTTGCGTCTTTGTAAATGGAATGTGAGTACTCTCCTGGGTTTTCTCAGCAGTTTGTTTGTGCGCTGAGATCTGTACAGATCGGTTTTTTTTGGAGCATTTTGCTGCGAACAGGTGGGACCCGGTGAGTCGCTATCTACAAGACGACATTGCTTTGTTTTTGGGCCCGAACTATATGTAGATGCTATTTTGCTGTTACTATCATTTGGCTTCTCCAAATTGATAAACGGATCCGATTCTTGAGTTTTTTTATCCATTCTGGATTGATTTAGTTTGGTGAGGTCTTTTAGTAGTTTATTCACCACATCCAACGAATTTCTCCTAGAAGAGATAACTTCACACGCATTTACATTTGAAGTCTTATGTGTCTCATCAGTCAGATGTTCAGAATGTATTATTTCAGAAGTCACTAAAGCATTTTTTTTTTGTAGTGGGAGCATAATTTGATCTAACACCTGAATAGTAGACTTCTTTGAGGCTTCAAATACATCATCACAACCTGTACTTATTTCTCTACAATCATTGCTTACCACGGGCTCATTTGTGGATTGTGTACTTACAAATAAGGCTAGATCAGACATGGAAAAATCACCCACTGCACATACTCCAAAGGAGCAAGCAGTTTTTAAAGCCAGCTCATTGGAATGCGCTATATACGGGATATTATCAACATTCGAGACAATCGGCAGCAAAGTATTTGTAGTTGTAGAAAAGTCAAACGTGTGTCTCATGTTATCATTCTCCTGAGACACAGGGATTCTACAATGAGATGGAGTTTCTGACACTGAGAAAAAGGGTGAATTTGTCATAACCGGCAGAGTTGTGTCCAGTGAAAACTTGTTTACGATCCGCCAAGCAAGCACCTTTAACATTGCGACCTCGTTACGTGGTACACCACCAAGGAACCCACCATTAACTATGGCGAGTTCGAGAGTACTCGAGCGGTCATCCAAGTTCTTGCCGCCAATACAAGTCAGACTTCGGCTAACAGAACCAAACCCTCCACGTTCCTCAGGGCAGGGCACCAAGCATGAAGCTGACAACGTAGACCGGTGGGTCGAGGGTGAGCCCTGACCCCCTAAGTTTTTACGGGCAGTTTGATTGTTCAAGGGTGAAACAACAGGGTAAGTGCCACAGATGTTAGTACCATCATAGCCAGAGGATTGATGGCACTTAATACAGGAAGCTAGAACATTTGGCCGAGAAATGAAGGGATCTTTCGTGAAAATGCCGGAGGAATCAGTTTGTAAAGTATCAACGTCACTATCATCTCGGACCACACGAGACACACTTACTTGGGAGGGTTGCAGATCTTCAGATTCTTCTCTCGCAGCCCCGGCACAGGCGACCGGCAGAATAGCGAGTCCAGTGGGAACACCAGATCCCTGTCGGCGTTGTGGTCGTAGTCGTGTCGACGGTAGTTTCAAACATCTTGTCTTCGAACGCGTGATAGACTGCAATGTAGAATTTATACAGTCCTCTTTCTCCATAACTCCTAAAGACTCCTAAGACTCTAAGACTCAGCTGACTCCGCGCTCGCTCCGCGAGAGTCAGCGGTCTTTGAAGAGTTCCCACGCAACGCCTCCAGGCAGCACAAACGAGTGTAGAGAGCGGGAGCAGCCTCCAGGCAGCACAGACGAGTACAGAAAGTAAGAGCAGCCTCCAGGCAGCAAACAGGACTCGTTAAACAGAGGTCGATGCAGCCTCTTGCAGCCTCTTGCAGACTCTAAGACTCAGCTGACTCCGCGCTCGCTCCGCGAGTGTCAGCGGTCTTTGAAGAGTTCCCACGCACCGCCTCCAGGCAGCACAAACGAGTGTAGAGAGCGGGAGCAGCCTCCAGGCAGCACAGATGAGTACAGAAAGTAAGAGCAGCCTCCAGGCAGCAAACAGGACTCGTTAAACAGAGGTCGATGCAGCCTCTTGCAGACTCTAAGACTCAGCTGACTCCGCCATTTATTGATGTTTTTGATGTTTTTGTTTCCCAGTTTTTTTTCCGTATAGTTCTAATAATTTTAGATTGAGATCTCCACATATCACCATGTTCAGTTCTCTCTCAGTCGACATCACCTTGTCTACCGCATCCAGCAGGTCGTCCATTAGATTTCCTTGTTTTGGGTCTTGGTGATTCCAGTAGATATTGAATGTGTGTACTATTTTTTTCTGTGTTCCATTTGCTATTTTTGATTCTATTTTTGTATATTGTATGTTGCTTGAATGATTTCTCGTCTCTCGGATTTCAAAACCACTCCTGCGATTCACCAGAATTAACTTGCCTGACATGGGTCTACCCTTTTTCTTGACTATAGCAAGGTTCATGGCCACCTCGAACCCATCAATACACGGGCAAGTCGACAGCCAAGTTTCTTGCAAACACAGGATGTCACATTTTCTTAGCATTTCATTTGAACTGTTTGCAAGATGGGTAAAACCTCTGGTATTCCATGTTGCCCATATTACTTGATTTCGTCCTTCTTGGCGTTAGCTTCTCGATGGATCGTTTAGGGTCTTTGCTAACCATGCCCATTTATATTCTTCTTCCACACTACTTTCACTGTTTCCATTGGAGTCCTGATTGCTTGGGCCTGCTTTTGCTTGTATTTTAGATACTGTGATTTCAATTTTTGCTCCTTTTGTCTCTTCACTTCTCAATGACGAGTCTCTCCATGTTTCTTCAGCCACCAATGGTTTTTCCTCACTCACGTTTTTTTGGGGTGTTTGGATGGGAGGCTGAGGGTTATTAATCTGTAGACTCTCCTTTGTTGCGAGTAGATTGTCTACTTCGTAAATCTGGAAACCCGCTTCCATTATTTGTCTTTCACACCTCATGATCAGTTGAGTTATCTTTATCGATTCTATATGTAGCAATGCGCTTGATCGACCATGTTCGTTTATCAATTCCACGCGACTTAGTTCTGCACTTCTGATTGCCCGAAGAATCGCAATCGATTGAAAAAGATTTAATACAGTGTTTCGGTTTAGCATCTTGTCGCTCTTTTTTGGTTCAATCCTTTCAATCAGTAATCTGAAATGTGTTGTAGACTCCTTCGCACAGTTCTGGCCTTGTCCAGTTTTGTTTTTTGGGCTGTTATCTAGTCTCTTATTCTTTGCACTTGTTTCTTCCATAGTTGTTAAGTTTTTACTCCCTCTTAACATTGGAGATTTACACTCTGATCGATTCAGTCTTGGTTTAGCTTCTCTCTGCATCAGTTTTTTGTTCTTCTCTTGCTCCAATTTATTTTTCATCAGGCTGATTTTCAATTTTTCTTCTATGGTATAGAAGGGTTTAATCTGCACTGTGTCTTCTTCGCTCAGACTTGCTTGGTCATTGTTTTGCTTCTCCGGAGATCTAATTAGGCGGATGACTCTCTTACTTGTCAAATTCTCCTTCTGGCCCTCCTTCTCCGCTACCTTTGGTGTAAGTTCTTATAAGCCCTCAACCCTTTTCGTTGGGGACATCTCTGCGACACTTGCCGTCCCATCTTCATTGTCATCCTGTATGCTGTATACTGACATGTTCATCAGATCATCTTCGTCACACTCTTGGGTCTGTTCATTTGTGGGCTGGTTATTCTTTTGCCCTTTTTCTTTTAAGTTAGTTGTTCCTTGCTTATCACTTATCTCACTGGGTCCTGTTTGTTTTTTAGCTTCCTTGGGCATCTCAGTGTTGTTTATTGTCAGGTTTAAGGCCTTGATGTTTCTGAAAAAATTTGCAGAACTTTGGCCATTTTTGTTCTTTGGTGCGCCCATATTTTTTTTTTTTTTTTTTACATTTCCCTTGTCTGATGTTACAATTTTTTTTGGTATTTTTACTGTTCTTAGGATCAAATATCTCGAACCACTCTTGATCGGGACTCCTGGCTTGGATGTATTCGGCTTCGGTGACGAACCACTTGCCTTGTTGTCCTCACACTCGGCGATGATTATCACGGGGGTTACAGTGTCGGCTGATACGGGGTTCCCCTCTTTTCTTGGTCCCTCGCTCTTGTCTTCAGCTCTAGGGCATCCTTTGGGGGACCCTTGCACTTTGTTCTCTGCGTTATCGGGACTCTTGTCATCTGCCACCAGCTGCGCTTCCTTTGCCTGGATACCAGGCCTTTTTTCTTCTCGCTCTGGCTTCTCAATTTCGGTGTTTTTAGAGATGAGACCTTTGTCGGGTCTTATTTTGTCTGATTTAGCTGTTCTGCTTTTGTTTGATAGCGTTTGTTCCTTTGTTTGCTCTGGCAGGGTTTGGCACTCCTGCTCTACTTGGGCCGCTTTACATGGTTCGGATGATTGTACTTGTGTTTTAGTATACGCATATCTTCTATCTTGTTCTTTATTTAAGGTTATTAGAGCTTGTTTGACAACCTCTGCTAGCAGCCGTTTATCCTCGGCGTTATTTTTAAAGGCATCTTTCAGCAAAGTGGTTGCATGTTCATATCCGCGACATGTCATTTTGTTTTGGAGGGCCATTTCAAGCATGTCGCTTTCCATTTTGATCACTTTTGTATTTAGAAGTGCAATCAATGTGTTCTGATCTTTGCACGTGTCATTAAGTTGCTCATAGAGATTTGTTAGTGGTGTTACAGCTATAGTTGTAGCCGACATCAGAATTGGTCTGAGTTCGTTCACCACTTTTTCAATTGCCGCTTTCGAAGTCAGAATTCCATCTCTTGCTTTCCTCTGAGGTAATTTAATATTTTTGGTTTTTGTCTGGGCCTCGCATCCTGTTTCCGTATCAATCTCCGTGGATCCAGGTGGGGACTCAAGGGTCTCCTGCTCGGGCACTCTAGATTTAATTAGTTCATTGCTACAGCAGGCAGGATCTCTATCTGTCTTTAGCCTTTTATTTTTTAAACGTTTTTGAGAGTGGTAGAATTCAAACTCAGAGCTGGTTGTTTGAGGGATGTTTTTAAGCTGCGCTTCCTTCATTGTCGCTTTCCTCTTCCACGTTTGGTGTCTTGCGTCTTCACAGATTGCTGATGCTGCGTTGTTCTCAGTGCGACCCATTTGGTCTGGCACCCTTCCATCTTGCTGGCTATTTTGCGGTAAGGCCTGGCTGGATACTGCTAATTTGGCATTTAGATGTGCGAGGTCCCTGATTAGCTGATCCGCTATGGCAATTGAGTCTCTTCGCGGATGCTGGTGGAGATTTTTCTCCAATTCAGGGTTAAAGGAGGCTTCAGGGGCTGGGTTCCAGATTTCCTCTTCAGGTTGATCTGGCCCAGGAACTGTAGTTTCCTGTTCATGCATTGTGGAGTCACCCTCTTCAGGTGAGCATGACCCTTCTAGTTCTTCTGTTGGCAATTGTGCTTGATTCCGTCTCCATGCAAACTTGTTTCGTCTCCATGGAGCCCATGCAGTGTTCATGTGGTTTAGCATTTCACCTTTGGACTGTATTTGTGTCCTTGCTGAACAGTCCTCAATTGTTTCCATGTTCTTTTGCGCGTTTGTAAGCGCGTGACAGGGAAGGGCTGTCCCTTTATTAGAATTATCTTGATTGTTTCGAAGCGTGATGTGGCATCTTGACTGGGTGCCTTTTGGTATAATGGATTTTACTTTTCCCATATCTTTTTTAATTAGGTCCTCTACGTTCTTCCATGCTAATATTTTCAGTGTACAAATGTTTCTTTGCTGGCACCCAAGCTTATTGGAGGTTTCTATTACTTCATTGGAATCTAAAGACTCGCCACCTTTCAAGCTGCGGCTTGCCACATCGGTCGGTCTTTGCACGTTTATATTGTCTGGCAGGTCTCCACTACCCCGAGGAGCCTCCTTAGGTCTTAAGTTAGGTCTGAGCCTTTGTTATAACTCCTCGTCCTCAGACTCTTCATCTAACTTATCAGAGACCCCCTCCTCACTACCCTTGGGACCCACCTCCCCATCCACATTACACCACTCCCCTAGCGGCTGCCTCTGTTCAGGCATCAGCACGCTCGGAGTGGGATCATCACCCAGCTTTTTGTTTTTGCCTAGCTTATTCATTGCTCGGATGATCTTTGGGATGGGGTTTGACTCATTGATGGTGGGATTTTGCTCCACAGTTCCTGACTGATTACAGGGGCTGGGCTGCTTTTTTGGGCGCTCAGGGGCTGATAGCCACTCCTCAGCGTCCTCAGCGCCTTGCCCCCTTATCGCTCCACTATTCAGTTCTGTGCGCTCTACTCCACCAGTGAGCGCTCGTTCTCTATGGCTTCCAGGAGGGCTGTCACCCGTGCTCGTCTCACACTCTTGCAGCAGCAGCAACCGCTCCTCCTCCTCAGCATGCTCTATCATATTGAGGGGAGGCGGGGTCTGTGGTATGCTGCTGCTTTTGGGGCTAGAGGCAGTAGAGGAGCAAAGGGATCTGGGGGTAGGCGAGCTTACCGCATTGTCCAAGGATTGTAGCGTTCTTCTCCCAGCCATGATTTCGTCCCGTTCGGCTCGCCTCAGCCGTGCGCGGGTCTGTGGGACACCGGATCTTCTCATCGTAGCGGTGTCACAGCTCCCGCTGCTCCCAGGGGCCCAGGGACCTCGCTCCGCTTTCTGATACAGTGTGTCAGTCTTTGGCTCCAACACCCTGCACCCAGCAAACAGCCAAACAGCCAAACAGCCAAACAGCCAAACAGCCAAACAGCCAAACAGCCAAACAGCCAAACAGCAGAGAAACCGGCGCCCTCTACTCGCGCGGGCTCAACGCCGCAAGGGCGGCTGGGGCGCACTTTTAAGCCTTCACTTCCTGGTGGGCGGGGCGGGCGGATCACCACGGGACGAACTCCGAACTCCATACTCCAAACTCCAAAGAAAGCAGGTGATTCCTGCTACGAATTATCTTTCTGTTGTCGTTAGGTTTATAGTGCACGTTCACTGCACTTACAAAAACGTACTCAGCCAAACAGCAGAGAAACCGGCGCCCTCTACTCGCGCAGGCTCAACGCCGCAAGGGCGGCTGGGGCGCACTTTTAAGCCTTCACTTCCTGGTGGGCGGGGCAGGGCGGATCACCACGGGACGAACTCCGAACTCCATACTCCAAACTCCAAAGAAAGCAGGTGATTCCTGCTACGAATTATCTTTCTGTTGTTGTTAGGTTTATAGTGCACGTTCACTGCACTTACAAAAACGTACTCAGCCAAACAGCAGAGAAACCGGCGCCCTCTACTCGCGCGGGCTCAACGCCGCAAGGGCGGCTGGGGCGCACTTTTAAGCCTTCACTTCCTGGTGGGCGGGGAGGGGCGGATCACCACGGGACAAACTCGAACTCCATACTCCAAACTCCAAACTCCAAAGAAAGCAGGTGATTCCTGCTACGAATTATCTTTCTGTTGTTGTTAGGTTTATAGTGCACTTTCACTGCACTTACAAAAACGTACTCAGCCAAACAGCAGAGAAACCGGCGCCCTCTACTGTAAATGTACTAAAGGTCTTATCAAAATGCACGCCGACTTTACATAAAAATTATATAACATTTATATAAACATTATTCAAGTTCTTATCAAAATGTGTGCCAACTTTATATAAAAGTAGTATAAATATATATAAAGTTTATATACAGTTATTAAGGTTCTTATCAAATGTACTCCAACTTTATATAAAATCTGTTATAAAGTAATTACGTCACCCAATCTGCCTAGCTTTACATTCCATCTCTATTAAATCTATATAAAATCATAATGTCAGCACTATATTTACAAAACCATACCCACTCCTGCGTCATCAACGCGTCACCACCACCTAACACTCGCAGTCTACCTCCTCACAACTCACTCCGACCTCAACAAGACAATAGCGTATATACACACGCTCCTAGCCATATTTTTATATCAACTTTATATTTAAATCATCACTTTACATCAAATCATCTCCACATCCTATCAAAGTACAAAAACGCTTTCTATCACAAAATATACATTTGATATAAAATATATATCAGCTTTGATACCCGTTTTATATTAAATTTATATCAAACCCATATCAAACCATATCAAAAGAGCAGGATTAATACCAGAAGCAGGGGGCTTTCCCACCTGTCAAAATGTAATTGCTTAAAAAAGGGGGCCCCATGTACTACTCTCCCCTGCCCATGAGGTCACTTGGCCTACCATACCTCCACAAAATTGCACACGCCTCCACAAAGTTGCACACGCCACACGCACTGGATGACAGTGGCATTCCAGACCACTTGACCCATATTTCTTGAGAAGCAATATGTGAACTCATACGTGAGACATTATATCAGGCAGAGTCAACCAAATATCAGGTGCAGCATTTGGGCAAGAGAACAAGGAGCTCAGTAAGAAGACTGAGATCCATGCCTCAATCACTGAGCCTTGTGACCATCACACAGCAGGCACTCTTAGCCATTATGGAGCAATCGAGGGAGGACTACAGGTAGTATCGCCAGAATGCCATGCTCGCCTCATCAAACATGGGTGTCACGTGAACCATATATACTGTGGGAATCCTGCAGTGGGTTTGTGTATCGACTTAGTATGGTTCCTGGGGGCCACACACCGTGTGCAGGGCTGAGTGACCACCATGCCAGACCAGCAGTTCTGTTGCAGTAAGTGCAACAGAACTTGCTACAGCAGGCATCATAACCACCATCATATTTGTCTAGGCTGACATTTTGGGCGAGTTCACCACGCCATACAAGGAACCGTGAACACCCACACCACCACCAAGTGACTCATCTGAGACACTGTGTATTTATCTGAAAGACACAGGGAACCCCACACTCTGGGTCAGGGTATTAGTACACTACTAATTGCGGAAAAGAGGAATCCAAAGGATACAATTTTAGAAACAAAAGAATCAAGAAATTTATTTAGACCTGATTCATTATTTAAATATCAGAATTTTAAATCAAGAATTAATCATAGCACTCATAACAATTTTTACATCACAGGAAAGAAATTTAAGAACACATGATTTTACATACAATCCATCTCATTCATACACAGGCATCCAATAGCCATTCGTACATACACAACAATAACACATATAAGTTAAAACTTTATCCTAAAAAAGTCATAACAATCGATTACTTACTGTCTTCATTAAAAAGAAGGAAAATATATAATCAATATATAAGAGACCACAACAAATTGCTCAGGTGGTCATTAGTTTGGGATGGGTCACGTCGGTGTCCAAAATCGACCTCATCACTGGTTTCTCAACCGGTTTCGACGTATTTAACTTTAATTGGGTTACGTCTTCATCAGGAGAACAACAATTACACTCTGAAAAGACAGGGAAACATACATATAAGAGACCCCGTCATAGAGTCACTAAGAGGGGAGCACCCCAATTGTTAACCAATTTTTATTCGTTAAAAATAATTTCAAATGAGAAAAACAAGTTAAAATGAGAAAAACAACCTGCCCCCAACCTTGTGCCGTGGCTCCAAGGGGGGTCTTTTTGCATGCTTGAAAAAGTGCTACCATAATAATTGATGCCCCATAGTGCAAGAGAGAATCCACCAATCATGGCTGACATGCAGACCCATTCAATTCGAAGTTCGAGTTGAAATTACCCGTGCATTAAATTAACGTGACCCAACGCTATAAACCAAAAAATAATTTTTGGAGCAATGTGCTATAACGCAGTTCATAAACCTAGATCTAAAACACTAACCTTCAAAAGTGAAGAGAAAGAGAGGAAAACCAGCTGGAAGTTCCTGCTAGAAAGAACAGGAAAACCTGCTGCACCAATATTCGATGTCCCAAAGCGTCTGGACTGCATCACTGTCATCCGAAATATGGGAAAAGTCCAATCTATAATAATTGAAAGAAATTTATCAGATAGAGTATTTGAATCTCTATCACAATTATCCTAATTAGACCACGGGGCCCAATTACACTTACCCTACAGTAATGAATTGCAGGATAGAGAGAACTTTTTGGAGGGAGAAATCAGTCCTCCAATGTTTCTATTCATGAACCCGATGGCCTTGTGCGTGTCAACCAGGTCACCGCAGCTTTCACGTTCTCTATGTGAGTGAAAGAAATGGAGGAACAGGGGTCACAAAAAATGGTTTTGTAAAGCAACCCTGAGTAACACAAATTACAATAATAATTCAGGTAAGCAGGGTCTAAAAATTTAATCATTGATCACGGGAAAATGCACCCTGATCAAGAGGGCTATAATTGGCCGGGAAAATCAACAATCCATAAAGGCAGCCATGTACAAGTAAAAACTACTACTTGCATCAAGAGCGGCTCGTAAATAAGACCGTACACGCAGATGACTTGCACACGAGAGAATGCTACATACTAGACTAAGAATTAGCGTGTAATGGAAAATCTACTTACTTTTCGGAACGAGCTGTCTTGTTCAGGTATTGCCGTTCGCAGAAAAGCGCCGAGACCGTAACACGGCAGCAACGCTCTGGCAACATGGAAACCATTTCCACGCCATGTTAAATAATAGGCTGCTAAGGTCAGGTGACCGCGATGGGAGGGCCCGCGACCAGGAACCCATCCGCGTAACTATTACTTGTCCGTAAAGCTAAAAAACGAACTATGGATTATGTGCCGGCATACTCGATATGGCGTGCGGCCACTTGCCGAGGAAGCAATCACATGATTATTGTACGTCATGCTGGAAAGCGGGCTGTGGATTTCGTGCCGGCATACTCTGTATGGCACGTGACTGCTTAACATAATGAGCTGACTGCTCATATAAGGTATATGCACACCGAGGTGCGCCGGCGCTTAATCGAAAAGGTCAAAAAAAGCCATCTCTGTAGATTTATTAAACTCTGAAACACCACAACAGTGTCTAAAATGGAAAAATTATAGAGTATGGTGACACTTATACCAACCAAGCATCAACACTCCTTAGAAATATGAGTACCCTGGTTCTAATGTGTTAAGACCATTAGTTAAAGTTTTCAAATTAAAGATCCATAATTTTTCTTTATAAGCCAGTTTTTTTGTCATTTGGGCTATATTGGAAGCAGTGACATTTTCTATGCAGAACCACTCAATTTGTTCTGCAGTGTGGCCCATTTTAACAAAATGGATCACCATAAGGGCATTCAGGTTCCGAGTATTAATTTTAGAGCAATGCTCGTTAATTCGGGTACTTACTTCTCTCGTGGTTTTTCCAATGTACATCATTTTGCAAGGACATTAAAATTGCATAAATGACATTTTTGCTTTAACACGTTGTGAAGGTGCGTAAGTTCCAGGTTTTGTTTTCCATTACAAACAAAGTCATTTTTTCGAAAACTTACAAGCAGTGCATGAAGTGCATGGATGGTGCCCTATCACTGGGTTGAAATTGGTGTCTCGAATCACAGTTGTTTTAGCTGAAGTTCTACTCGCCCGGGGCCATTTTTTGTTTTAAATTTTTGCCTTTCTTAAAAGCAAATAAGGGTTTAGGCAAGATCATGCCTGATACTTTAAGGACCCGTCAATTTCTCAAAATACTGCCTTTGATAGCACTACTGTATTGGCAGTATGTCGAGACACAAACCAATTGTTCTTTTTTGGTGTTATCATTTTTGGGTAGCAGTAACAAATCCCGATTTGCATATCGGGCTCTCTTTCTAGAATGTTTGATAAGCTTTTTTGGATAGCCGCGTTCCAATAATCTATTTTCTAAGATGATAGCATGTTTGGTAAAGTTATCAATATCAGAACAATTCCGGCGTAGCCGTAGGAACATACCAAATGGTAAGTTCCGTAGTAGACTGGAGGGATGTTGGCTCTCAAAACAGAGTGTGGTGTTCCTTTCCGTTATCTTCCTAAATAATTCAGTTCAATCATCTGAGACACTGGCACCACCTGCACAGTGAAATTGGCACCTCTGAGCCCGGGCATAACCATTATGACAATCACTTGTATGCAAGGAACGCAGGTTGCATCATCACATGAGTGTAGCCCCCTTCCCCTGTTGGACAGTCATAGGGCAGCACATGAGGCAACATGCACTGTCCTAGATTGTTTGATGTGCAGCACCTTACACACTCTGGGCTGCATAGGTGGACAGTGCTATGCATAGTACCTTTGGATATGGACTGGATAATGTGGGCGAGTGTTTCATGCGCATTCTAGGCCCTCCTCCCCTCTTTGTCATGCAACCATTTTCAGTGACCCGAATGAGGGCCTGCACGGCTGAGAATAGGCACATGGCAGATGGCCTGAGACCGCATACTGGGAATTGTGGTAATGATGAGAGGGCTATTGCCTGCCCCTCCGTGTGAACGGTTTGCTCTCACAAAGGTCAAAAGTGAGTGACAGGTTGATTGGACAGCCAGGGCACCTTTCCATGCATGTGTTGCTGTTTTGGCCCCCTCATACCCTGAGTCATTGCAACTGTAAATCTGTGCCACCCCACATTCAGAAATAGTTCTGAATTCACCCTTGTCTCATGATAAATTCCTTGGAGGGTGTGGGTTTGCTCTTTGCTTCTGTGTCACCCTGTTCATCCCCAGCATCCTCCAATCATCCCTTCTCATCTGGTGGCAGTGGGCAGCACCTTATGAAGTAATGTCATGTAAGACACAGCCCACCAATATGAGGCTGCCCACCTTGCCAGTTGCGTACATGAGGGTGATAGCTCGGTGGTGCAGGTAATGCCATCTGTGTTTAACATGCCAAAGACATGTTCAAACTCTGCAGAGGGTTTTGCTTTGGCCCAATTGCAACTATGCTGTGCCACAAAGTTAGGGAATATGCACAAGGGGCAGCAGCTAAGGTTTGCATGTGTACACAATACCTGTGGTAGCGAAAGCAATACAACATTTTGGTCATTTTGACAGGCATTCATGATGTGTGACCTGGACATAGTCACCCACCTTTGGTGGTGGAACATTTATCTAGTGGGCATATCCACCTGCTGCTCGTGCTTCACATCAAACATTACAGACTGGTGTTTTGCAAGACCATGGCATCACCATGGGTGGAGCTGGGAAACATGGCACATATGTGCGTGTGAAGCATCTGGACATCCCACACAGTCTGCAGGATGATCCTGTGGGCGTGTTTCCTGATGCAGAACATATGCTTTGGGGGATGAAGCTACATGGGTTCCGACTATGACACAGACCATGTTTGGGATGGATGCCACTATAGACGTTACCCTGTATCCTGTTAAAGGTTGTCATCCGTAGGGAACATGATGTGTTCTAGGCACATGGGAGAAGAAGGCACCCAGCACCTGCGTCAGAATGCCACCGAAAGTGGGTTGACCTATTCCTGTCATGGGCCACCCCATTATCTGCGGATACACTTCCTTCGCGTATGGGCCTACTGGTGGCTCGGTCTTACCGGCGGCGTTCCCCCAGTTTTTTGTCAGTGGTGGATGGATTTGATTTGCAGATTGGCAATCAGACCCACTGTACTTTACATCACTTGGGTTCTGCCCATAATTGGATGAAGGGTGGCAGAATTGTTTCCAGTGTCTTTCCACTTTTCTGGCAGTTTCCGATGGTTTTTGGCCACACTCTAAATAAGGCCCTATATCGGTGTGGTGAGCTGGACAGTGTTTCTTTCATTGCACCCATTCCTTATTCTGATTAAATGGTCGTCGCCCACCCGAGTAACACAGAGTACAGATGCTAGATCTCCAGCACTCCCACTGCCTTGATGAACGAAGATTCTTTCAGAGACACTGTGTACACTCTATAAAAACAAGCATTGAGAAATCCAATATTGTAGGTCTGTTTTTGTAAATGTTAAGGGTAGGCACTGGGATGCCCGCTCATGCCTACCATCTTTGTGGGTATGTATTACCTGAGTCCGGATACAGGAATACTAACTTTTTAGTTTGTCACTTAAGGCGTCTGCTCAAGACTGTGTTAATTTCTTTTATTATAATCATGCCCTATTCATGGCCAGGGGCTATGTCCTATAATCTGCAATGTCAACAAGGAACCACTGGAAGGTTTGGTTAAAAGACAATGGAACACTTTCAGGATGTCTTGTTCACAGACTAGACTGCTGTCGCCTTCAAATTATTCAAGAGTAGAGCATTCAGGGTGAAAGGGCACTTCAAGTAAGCCCCTTCAAATTATACAATCAAAGTACTTGTTTAGCTCAGCATCTTCAGAAGGGCCCTGGACCCCGACTTTATTTTGAAGCAATAATGGAAAAAGCTGCATTTAAAGAGGACATACTTATCTAGAGGTTGTTGGTGTATGCAAGTTACCAGGAGCATACAGAAAAATTATGCATTTCATAGGACAGTGACCAAAACACTCCTCTGTAGCAGTCTTTAGGACTAAACAGGACTCACTTGGGTTTAAACTTCCCCAGAATATACCGTGAAGTTAATCAGGACACACTTTAAGGGCACAAGCCCATAACAAGACAGAACTCTTGGAGGGCATCTCAAAGTTGGTATGGCACCTCCTGACCCCAGATGCCTGTGCAAGTATGATAAACCACATTAAGAAGGTGCTCCCCAATAAATGAAGTGATGGAACTCTGCATACCCGTGCCATTATGTTACTGAGCTTTTATATTTCCCCCATCAACCAATAAATATAGTACAATTAAGGAGTGCATACTAGAACTATTGACAAATGTTTAATTGCAGTAGAAAGAACACACGAATAGAAAAGTATGGAAAATTGTAAAAGCACATAGCTGTCTACTGCACAATGTAACTGAAGGAGGGTAAGCTGCAAGAACTGTCAGAATCAGCAATGATGGTGGGGGATAGCGGGTGGGGGGCGTTGATGGCTGCCAAAGGACCAGCCACCTGTGTCTGGAGGATAGGTGGGTGAGATACAGAGGCAAAGGTTGGTGGCTGCCACTTATCTGGGCGCTAAGATGTGGGTGAGGAGCGGTAGAGAGGGGGAATATGGGGGCATAGCTTATGCCTTTGCAGCTGCAAGAATTAATTTTATTATTAATAAATGTGGTGTGTGTGTTCACCCTCAAACTTTACCTGCACAACTTCAAGGATGGTGATGCTCAGAAGCTCAGGAAGGCCTGCTTTGCTGTCCAATCCATCAAAGTGCACTTGCTTGCACCAATGCTCACACTTCTCCAAAGTAACCAAATGTTTGAACATGATGTGTATCTTATCGCCCAAGCAGTGCTCATAGTTATTAATAATCATTTGCTCATCCTCATCTGAAATGGTTTTCAGTGTGTAATCGGGCAATAGGGTACCTAGACCTTTCCATTTCTCAGCCACAGTGAGGGAGACAGAAAGGTGGGATGGTACCGGGATCAGGGGCTGGGGGGTCAAGGGTGTGGCCAGGTTCAGAAAAAGGCAAGGGCACCAGGGTGGAGGCACCAGGGTGGGGGCAGATGAAACGGTAGCAGTCCAGTGTGGGGCCCGGAGGATAAGGAGGAGAATGTAAGCTTAGGGGCAGGTGAGGAAAAAGCGGGATGCAAGGGTTGTAGAGTGTGACTATAAGGCAGGGGCATAAGGGTGTGGTGGATGGAGAAAATGTAGTACAAGGATTGGGAACACACCTCCAACATCATGCTCCTGCCTGATGCTAGTCAACAAACTGAAGTTCAGAGGTAGGATCAGACACCCACTTGCCCTACACTAGTATGTACAAAGTGTCACTGATTCAATGTACACTACGGAAAGATGTTGCAAACGCCTACTGTCATCTTGAAGAACATCTGTTGCATATTGAGTATGGCAGGTCTTGGGGGTTGGATGGCAAAGGCTCTGGTTTGGTTCCCTCAGGTGCTCTTCTTCCTCTTTCGTAAGCAGGCCAGCACATCCTTCTCGAACTGCTGAGTTTGTTGGGAGGGACTCTGTTAAGAATAATGTTTTACAATAGCATACTATAATATTTTAGCACATTACCCAATAGCAGAACACATCACAGTAAGGTACATATGAAAGGGAGAGAACGAGAGTTGCTTGTAGATCCCTTGGTACCAAAGTGCCCACCCTCCACTCCACCTAGGGTGGTTAGCTCCCCGCCCCTTGCATTTGCTTCCCTTCCCATGTCCTTGGAACAAGAGGGATGGCGTCCTGCCACTTCCTTTAAGTCTCTTCACAAAAATATTTTAGTAAAGGCTAAGTTATTCAGCATGCTAAATATGGCAGAAGCTATTTCATTAAGCTAACTGTCATACGTGTTTCAAAAGATGAGCAATTGAGCCCTTCAAGAATAGAATACACTGTAGATTTTTTATTTGGCCAGTAGTAGTAAGTGCAAATCAAATTTTCTTCATTTAGGGTAAACATGACACTTTTCGTTTTTTAGTGTATATTAGGATCAAATCCTATTCAGCTTATTTCACAAATGCATCAAAGAAAGAATAGCAAATGCACAATCATTAGTGTTTTGCCCCAGTATTCAATGAATGTAAAGGAACAGTGTATTATTTGAACACAAGGCAAATACATATATGGAGTGTGTGGAGTCAAAAACCATGTGTTGGAGAAAAGTCATTATTTCTTTCTGAAACTGGATTAATTTCTTGGCTCCTGGAAAAAAGGGACCTAGTCGTTGGTCAACGTCAAGAAACAGATCGAGTTATGGAGCGGGTTTGTGGGAATGAAGCCCTCAAAAGTAATGTCGTCCCGTGACATTTCGGCGGGAAGCCTTCTTCATGGGCCTCGACTTGGTCTCCCCTGTGTGAGAAACAAAGGAAAAGAAAAAGAGGGGCTCAAATTCTTGTAGAGCTCATCTAAAAAGGAATAGATCTAGTACTAATAATACTAGCATGCAATAAAATATAATTGGAACCATATGGGGGGTACAATGGTGACATTGTCCACTGGCTTGCTGGCACCTTTTTACTGACCTGGACGGAAGTCTGAGATTCGTGTTTTACTTCCAGTCGTAGTTTAACAGGGAACTGGGAGTGATGTATGGCGGACCTCTTAAAGGAGATTCCTGCAGACCGGTAGGTGCACTGAAGTATGGGGCGAAATATAAAAACATATGTATATTTGTAAGTAGAATGGTATAGCCAGAATTGGTAATAATCACAAATGTGATGTTCCTGGCTGGGCAAATGGGCAATAAAAGTACCTGTATGCGAGGTCTTTCCATGTCCTTCACCCTCTTCACTCTGTTGCTTCCCGCTCAATAAATACCCTAATAGTAATAAAAATAATGATGTTAATGTGAGGCACATTGAGATACAATAGAGAATGAGAGCCATAGGCATACAGTAGAGAGAAAGAGAGACGTTGAGACATGCAGTAGAGGGAAAGGGAGAGACGTAGAGACATACAAAAGAGAGAGAGAAATGCACAGAGAGAGAGAAAGAGACATGACCGACACAGAGAGAGGTTGAGATAGAGACCTACACAGCGATACAGTAGAGAGAGAGAGGCATAGGAGTGTAGAGAAGCCCCTCAATGCTCACACCAGAAAGAATACAACCCATTAGGGAAAAAGGCCCAGCACACCTCTTGCAAGGAGAATAAAGTTTTATTTCCACAAACATAGAAATGCATCAGCAAAGGACTCTGTTGCCATGGAACGTTCTGCTGAAATCAGTACGATCAACACTTTATGAAGGCATACAGAGTCCTCAGTGACGTGAATTACATAGTGTGCAAACCCACGTGGCTGGTTGGTCCAGACCCTATACATAAGGGATGCCAGGCCATTGGTCCCAGCCCTGTTGGTCTATCTTCTTCCATGTGGGCTCCTCCTTGCAAGTCATCAGGCATGAAACTGTAGCTAATTGGCAATTATGTGAAACATAGCAATACTGGCTCTATCTCTAACCTGATTTGCACCTGGTACTTCGAGGCCATTGCTTCAAACAAACTATAACCTGATTCCAGACACATGCCCAACCAAGGTTCCCCACCCTTGTTTTAGCTATGTTGTTTTATCCCTCCTGGCACCTCGCAGCACAAATTTCACGACCCATGGTGAAGGCAACTGATCCCTGTTTTCAGGTGTTTTCTGATCGATTGGGGTTTAACAGTATTATCGTTGGTGGTCTGGGGCTGACTGGTATCTTTGAATGCTGGGGGTCCTGGGTTTGAGCCTTTTGGGTGCTATTACTTAGATCTGGGACAGGAAGGGTCAGAGGCTTGTGCCCTCCTTCTCATGGGATCGATGTTCACAGTGAGCTGTCAACCCCCTCATGGCCTTGTAGGGCCCATTCCTTCTGGGATACAAGATGTTGGCCACGTGAGACACTGAGGGGACTGTGAATCTCTGCAGCTCTGGGCTTTCTCACCGCTGCTTGGTCTACAACCTATTCCCACGTGCATACATGTTATTTCTATGTGTGTGGCTTGGGCCTGCGGCATGGCTTCATAACACAACTAGACTTCGATTCCAATATGGCTTCTACTATGTAAGAAGCTGTCTGACCCCAATGTATACATGGGCGAAAGGTGCACCCCTCCTTTCCGCATTATGGCCTTTATCAACACCCCCCTTCCCTGTCCCCTACTGCACATTCACAGGCCTCTGTTTCATCTGAAAGCGCTGGGGGGGAGGGGGACTCTGGAACGATCGTCACTCCTTCCTAACACTAGCATACAGTATAGAGAGAGTGTGAAAAGTGAATACTGTTCTGAAGGAGTAGAGGTATGACTAGTGGTAAAATACCTACTCAGGCACAAATGACTATTTTTTATTTTATTTTTTGGGGGTTTTTACAACGTAACAAAATATACATTACACAAGTGTTTCCTGATGTGCAGTTTTTAACAACGAACTTGATCCCTCTTACACACCCTCCTATAAAACGTATAACCTTTTCACAAAAGCGACTCCCCTCTCCCCCTCCTCCCAACCCCCCAGGAACTTTGCATTATCCACAATAAATCCACTTCAGTCTATGGTTTCTCCTGTGGTCCGCTGGTCATGATCAAATGTAGGTCTCTTACATTACTACGAGTTGCTTAACAATGGCTCTGTCAGGAGTCCTTTCTCATCTTTACCAGGTACACCCTTCTCACCCATGTACCTGGCTCCATCTCGCATGTCTATGTGTGCTATTTATTACATGCCGTACAGTACCCAGCTTTACGTTTGTTCAAGTGCTGGTAATATATTTGTTGACAAAGTCACTCCATAGTGTTTTGTATTGGGTGGATTTCCCATGTAGGGCTGCCGTGATTCTCTCCATTACACAAATGCTGGTGGCCACATTTGTCCATTCCGTCTTACTCTGGCTTTAACTGCTTTCCAGTGCATCACAATGCATGCTCTCGCCGCCAAGAGAAGGGGCACAGCTATCCCCGTCGCTCTAACAAGTTCGTCTTCACTTTTTTCTAAACCAAACAATACAAATAATGGGGTGAGTTCATGATGAATTCCAGCAATATCCCTGATCCACCCAAGGAACTCGTCCCAATACACTCCAATCTGGGGTCATCCCCACCACATATGCCAGTAGTTTGCTCTTTCCCCACATTGTCGCCAGCATAGAGGACTCATTGATTGGGACATTTTAGACAGACTATGGGGATCATATTGCCATCTATGGAGGACCTTGATGGCGTGTAATTTGTACTGACGGGCAATCGATACCAGTGAGGCGCCCTTACACATTTTCGTCCACAGATCAGGTTCTATTTCCATAGTAATATCTTTCTCCCACCTATCCTTGAGTTTGACAGTGGACCCTCTCTCGGCATTTATCAACGTTCTGTACATCATTGAGATCAATACCTTAGTTTCTATGGAAGTGTTAAGGAGTGTTTCAAAGGGAGTGAGGTCTCTCTGTATTTTCTCCTTCCATGGTTCCCTCATTAGTGTACCTTTAAGTTGTAGAAAAGGGAAAACCGGGAGGGGTTCTATGTCCAACGCAGTTTCAAGTTCTGTGATCGTGAGGAAGTTACCCCCCTTCCAGAGTTGTCCCACCCTCTCAAGGCCAGCCTCAAACCAGGATTGGAATCTTCTATGATCAGGGAACTCGTCTCGAATCCATGGTGCCCAGATATGGCTCAATGGCGGTGGCCACGTTGTGATGCCCCGCATGTCTGCGCCCTCCCTCCAGACTTCCCAAATGGTGCCTAGAATAGGATGTTGTCGGATCCTGCGAGTCATTTTGTTCTTGGGTACCCAAAGCCACTTCCGATAAGGTGGCCGGGGCGAAACTATGGTTATCGGGATTCACCCACTGCAGTTGTGTTTGGTTCCTTAAGTGGGGTACTAGGATCCTTAATTGCACATCTATATAGTATTTTTCAAGATCAGGCAGACCCACACCCCCTTTCTCCTTGGGTAGGGTTAGTACCCCATATGCTATTCTCGGTTTCTTCCCTTGCCAAAGGAATTTCAGGATGGCCCTCTTCACTTCTCCGAAAAAGGGTTTTGGTATCTTAATTGGGAGCATCTGGAATGGATATAGAAACCTTGGAAGACACACCATCTTGATTGCGTTTAGCCTCCCCATCCATGAACTCGTATGTTTTTGCCATTTTGTTAGGTCAGCTCTAAACTTGTCAAGCAACGATAGAAAGTTGACTTTGTATAAGGCATCTAATTTTCGTGTGAGATTTATACCTACGTATTACAATGTGGTTTCTCCTATGCGGAGGCCTAGTACTGTGTACCTGTCCATGTCCTGCTGTGAGCGTTCTTTCAAGGGGAACAGGATTGACTTTGATTTGTTAATTTTGAAACTGGAGAGTAATTTGTAATATTCTATCAATTGTATGGTATAGATGTTAATGGGTTTTGTTACGTGTAATAATAGATCGTCGGCATACAAGGCTATTTTATATTCCTTCCCATCAACTTTCATTCCTTCGACTAGTTGGTCAGATCGGATTTCCTGCGCCAGTGGCTCAAGTGATAGGGCGAACAGTATTGCAGACAAAGGGCAACCTTGTCTTGTTCCCCTACCCAGGGCGAACCATCTCAAATAGTCAGAGTTAACTGATACCGATGCATTGGGGAATATATATATTGCCTTCAACCGTCTCCTAAATTTCTCCCCGAATCGTACCTTATTCAAGACCGCTTCCAGAAATCCCCACTCTACCCTGTTGGAGGCTTTTTATGCATCAACCGACATAAGAGAAGGTTCCCCTGCCATTGTCTTTGCTTGATGTATCAGGTGTAATGTTTTGTGTAGCGTGTCTGTCCCCTGCCTACATGGGATAAACCCCACCTGATCTGAATGTATGAGCCAAGGCATATATGTCTCTAATCTGGCCGCCAGGATCCTTGTATATATTTTGGCATCAATATTAAGTAACGATATTGGGCGATACGATCCACAGAGTTTGGCATCTCTCCCTTCCTTGGGGATTACGGTAATCAATGCCTCAGAGAAGGAATCTGGGGCAATTCCCGTCTCCAATATATCGTTGAATAATTCAACTAAGTATGGGAGGAGGGGCGACAGGAAGGTCTTATAGAAGCCTGCCATGTAGCCGTCATTCCCGGGGGTCTTCCCTAATGGCAACCTCTTCACTGCCTTCTCCACCTCTTCAGCTGTAATTGGGGCATCGATCGCGTCTGCTTCTACACGGGTGACTTTCGGCATCTCCACATCGCCCAAGTATCACTCTATCTCAGTGGTATCTCTGGTCGCTTCTGAGTCATATGTGTTCATAAAACCATGCAAATGCTTCTGGGATGCCCTTACCTTGTGTGTCTTGGATAGCCCGTCACCCCTCGTCTATGGCTGTCACTCACCTGTCATCTCTTTGGCCTCGGAGTCTAGCTGCGAGGAGAGCATCTGCTTTATCCCCCTTCTCATAATGCTTTTGTTTAAGGAGTTGGACTTTGCGAACGACTCGTGCCTCCTCAAGGAGATGAAGTTCTTCCCGTTTTTGCCTAACTACTGCGATCTTTTCTGTCCTGTCCTCGGTAGTGGTTCGTGCTGCCCAATCTAGGTGTGTTATCTCCTCCCTTAATTTGTTTTCTATCAGGGCCCTTTCTCTTTTCTTCCTGGCGCCTTAGTATCCCCCGCCATGTAGCTTTCCTTGCGTCCTACACCATTCTCTTCGATGTGTCCCCCGTGTTATTGACCTTAAAATATTCCTTTATCTCGGTTTCCATTTCCATTCGGAAGACAGGGTCTTTCCATAGAGTCTCATTACATCACCACTTTGACCCTTTGCGTGTTAGGGCACTTAAGTTTATTTCAGTAGTGACCATATCGTGGTCTGACCAAGAGATAGGTATGATCATAGAACGGGCCGTTACCTTGACTAATTCTTCTGAGATGTATACATAATCAACTCTAGTGTAAGTGCCGTGGGGTGCAGAGTAGAGGTATAACTTGTTTCATTCAGATGTAATTCCCGCCATATATCTTGTAACCTATATGTCAACATCATCTCCCCTACTGCCATTCGGCCGGCGTCATTTGGTTCGGGGAGTTCAGGGTTAGCTGCCTGTCTATCCATTCTGGTGCTTGCCCAAAGATTGAAGTCTCCCCCGAGTATCACATGCTCCGCGGCTTCCAACATTATTTTGGATACTATTTGCTGCAGGAATCTGGCCTGTCCTGCATCGGGTGTGTACAGTATCAAATAACGTGACCGTTAGGTCACCCATCGTGCCTACTACCATGAGTGCCCTCCCTTTCAGATCCTTCCATACCTTGGAGATCTTCACGTTCAACCGCTTCCTAGTGAGTATTCCTACTCCCGCTTTCTTTAGAGGACCCGACCCCCAATATTCCGTCCCGACCCAAGGTTGTAAGATTCTACGTTCCTCTCCACAGGCGTACTTGGTCTCTTAAAGAAAGAGGACATCTATCCCAGACCTCTGGAATTCCCTGCATACCAGGGACCGTTTTGTGGGGGAGTTTAGCCCCTTGACATTGAGTATAGAGAGACGTTGCATTTCGCTGAAGTAATTGTAACTTCCATTACCTATTCAATATGTGTCGGTCTTGTATGGCAGACCAGAACAGACCTGGTATTCGTGTGTAAGATTCTTGACCACATAGCTTGTACTTACTGAATGCTTTGTTCCTGCCCACCCTCCTACCCTTTCCCACCATACCCCACTGATCCCTTAGCGGCATCCGGTCCAGCTCGGTTGACTACACCTAGCCGGGGTCGGACCACCAGTGAGAACCGGATCTTCACCGGTCTCTTCACAACACATTCAACTAAACATTGAGCCCCCATCATTGCCCCCACTCACCACCCCACCCAGTACCCCTAAGTCATTACATTCCATCATTAACTCAGCTCTAACTTAAACTCCTCACGAATACCTCTTGACACTCATCGGAGTACAGAGCATCATCAGTTCCTTCTGTCCTGCTGTTAACCCACGGTCATGTGAGGTGCTGTTCGCTCCATGGAGTCCCCCTGGAATGTCCATTACCTGCATTTATGATCACCACTTACTTATGTGACCACTGGGCGTTTCCTTCGTAGTTCGAAATCACAGGTGACAGCATGCTTTGTCGATCGCATGGACGATCCAGGCAGAAATTATATGCACAAGTTCATCCGGGGCATTTGTTTTATGAAGCTATCTTCACGAAGGGAATCTGCCTTTGTTACCCATTGTATGGTAGTCAGTTTTCCCTGAAATTGCCCTCTTGTCATTCATGGTGCAAGATGAGTTAAGCAATGTGCTCTTTGTGTGTTCACCAATGTTGATATGAACACTGAGGAGGCACTCATGGCATATGGAATGAGAGAACAAACAAAACGGCTCTCATCAGACTTCACTAATGCCACCCTTCTCATGTGCTGAGACCACACATTGGGCCTCATTAAAAGGCTGGTGCTCCCGTTATGAAGGGGGCCGGTACGGGACCGGCCACCTTCATTCCAGGAGTGCCGATTACGAGCTTCCCATTGCGGCACCCGGATCGCAAGCCTGGTAAAACCAGGCGTGCTTTCCGGGTCCCGCAAGGGGAAGAGGGAGGCAATAACGGGCCAGATGTAATTTGCCCGTTAGTACCTCCCTCCCCATTCCCATTGAGCCCTATGGGGGCTCAAATGGGAATGGGGATGGGTTCCTGCAAGGAGGAATTACCGGGTCCTCCTATGTCGGAGTAACCCGGTAAGTCCCCATTGCAGGAACCCGGTAATGGAGCCCAGAACGGAGGCAACCATAGAGCTAATAGCTCCATGGCTACCTCCATTCTCGTAATGAGGCCCATACTGTATGACTGTGCTGTCAGTTTGTACATTTTCCCAAGTCCACCTGCAGCACCCTATTGAAAACACTGAGGGACTCACAGTACCCCTGTGGGAGGTGACTGTGCTGTGGCCTGATTCTGCGATAGATAAGCGTTGTCAAATATTGTGGGTCTTCATGCAGGGGGATGGGGGAAGAAAGCATTTTTCACACCAATGGGCCTCATCATGAGTTTGGCGGTAGCCCTTAAATGCGGCCTTAACGGTATTAGCGGCTGGAACACCGGTCCACCCAATCATGACCCCGCAAAATTAGCACTGGACCCAAAAGGGACCGACGTTAATACAGCCGGTGTTATCACAGCCAGCGTTATTACAGCCGGTGGTAATACCGCCGTCAACACAGAGCGTTATTACAGACCTATCACAACCCTAATTTCCAGCAGTATTACCGCTTGAAAAGCGGCGATAATACAGCTGGAATTACCCCCAGCCTCCAGCCACAGGTGCATACAATGCACATCAGAGTGCTACATAAGACCCACCCAGGCCCCAAACACACTTTCTAACACAATGCAGCCATTCTCTGCTGGGAGCTTTGACATGCAGTTTCACATGCTGCGCCAGGAGCTACAGATGCTGGACAACCAGGGCAGGGCACAGGGAGCACGCAGAGGGGTGGAATGAGGATGCAGAGGAGGAGAATACCAGCCCCAGCATGGCGTGCACCCATCCCCAGGGTCAGGCTATCACCCTGGGCCCTCAGTGACACCAAGTTAGGAACAGAGTACCGGCTGAATCGGGCGACCATCACTGAGCTGCTGGCCACAATAGAAAATGACATTTGGTACAGGATTGCCATCTGCACAGCCATGCCCCCACTGGTCAAGCTGGTGGCAGTCCTGTAGTTCCTGGGGACGGGCACCTTCCATCACTCTGTGGCTATTCTGCATGACATGGCCTAGTCGACATTCAGTGCAGTCCTGGGCCAAGTGATGGATGCCCTGCTGCGCCATGTCAACCTGCACATACCGCTGCCCACCACCCAGGCCCAGATGACTTACCCAAAGGCACGCTTCTATGCCATTGCACAAGTGCTCAACGTCATTGCAGCCATCGACTACACCCATGTTGCATTGGTTGCGCCCTAGGCCCATGAGGCAGTCTTCTGGAACCGCAAGCACTATTACTCAATGAATGGGCAGATGACCTGTGGGCCTGCCCTAACCATCAGCCACTGCTGTGCCCGCTACCCAGGATCCACCCACGACTCCATGGTGCAATGCAACAGCACACCGCCGGCCTACATGGAGAGACACAGGGGACAACAGACCTGGATAGTCGGTGAGTGCAAACCCTGCTATAAATGCATGTTTAAGCACAAGTAAAAAAGGAGGGTATAGCCACAGGAAGCATTGTATGCCAATAGGAGGCACCGTCAGCACCTCTGCAGCACCTGCATCATTTACGGGGGGCATCCAAGGGCGCATTTACACGAACTCCACACCTGGACCCACTTATGGTGATGGACACGGTTCTACGTGATTTCGCCAAAGTATTTTTCAACGTGGGACTTTTCATCGCCACGTTTTCATCGACCAAAACTCTTTTTTTTTTGTTGTTTTATTTTGGGGGGGGGTCCCCCCCCCCAGACCCCACCCCTTGATTAAATAATCATACCCCAACCCCAACAAAACACCCACCAAAAAATATTTTTTTTAAAACGAGTTTTGGTCGATGAAAATTTTGGCGATGAAATGTCCCATGTTGAAAAATACTTCGACGAAATGCGTGTATACCGATGGACACATACTGCTGCAAACACAACACATCAGACCACAATGACCAGAATGTCAATCTAGAAAAGTGAATGCCCTTCATTTGAATGACAGACGTAACTTGATGGCCGAAGGCCAACCGTCTTATGCACCAAATTATAGAAATACAGACTGCTATGCTTGACCAACAAGCGGCCATTTTAAACGTAGCAAGAATCACCATTTTGCTTGTTAACCATTGCTCATTGCTTTCTGTCTAAACTGCTTTGCAGCTTGCAATTCTTGCGAATTCTGCTTACTCTGCTCAACTGTTAACATTGTTGTCTGAATATGAAAGGGCAAGGTCGCGGGACTAAGGAGTTCGTTGAAACTCCTCATGAGTAGCCCAGAAAGGAATGCCCACGCTCCCTCTCTGTAGCCTTGAGGGAGAGCTGCAGGGCATTTAATCATTTCACAGCTGCCAGCCAGTCTCGTACTGTGTTAGAATAAAGCAGCTAAAGGCTTGAATTATGCTCTTCTTACGGCCCCCCTTCGCAAAACCCTTTAGAGCGTGTCGGCTCCCAGGACACGAATAGTACCTCATAGATAGCAAAGCTTGGAATGTGGCTCTTCCCCCGTGTGCAGCTTGCTTCCAAGAACAGAACCACTGTGTTCTGTTCAACAACTAGAAGATGCCTCCGCACTTTCTAATTGCACATTGTTACTAGAATAGACATCGAAAGTGTCATAATTGTCATACCCGTCGGAAATGTCCATCGTCATCCCGAGTTCAAAGAAACTTAATAAAAGGGGGTGTTAAACATGACATAGCTGATTGTATGATATGCATTTTGTATATATGTAACTGATGTACGTAATCGCTCTCTTGCGTCCCCCGAGGTCTAAAAAATTCACGTCGCAGTGCGTGAGACCACAGTTGGCCAATTGGGACTATTTTTGCTTGCAATAAACCCTAGCATTGGGAATTTGAACCTTGTGTCTGGCACATCTTTTCGTGTATGGTTATTGCCTTGTTTCCATATCGCGAGGGACCCCTAGGGGCCCCTTTCAGGATGGCGCCCGAATAGGGACCCTCCCCCACTTGCCCCATCGTATACGTTGTAACGGAGTAAAGGCGGAAGAACGGCGAGGACAGGACGATCGAGCCGGGATCAAGAGGTGTACGGGGCGCCCTGTAGAAGTGAGGAGAGATTCCTTCGCAGATCTGCACACATCTGATCCCTGATCGACGTACCGGGCCAGAGGGCAAAGGAGGCGAGGGTCCCGAAGCGAGGCAGAGGCCAGAGAAGCGCAGACACGACGTTGGGAGAGGTTGCGTCAGGACAGGCGACTTGTTTTATCAGGTGAGTCATTCCCCGATTCAAACGAAAACCTGATTTTTAGTAGAGTGTTGATTTTGCAAATTCAAACGTCCAGGTAAAGGTTAGCTAACCAAAGGGGAAGGTTAAAAACATGCCTGGAGTACTGTCCACTTTAGCGGGGCTTTTCCGCTGCGGTAGACAGTCCTTGGAAAATGGCCAAAGTGCACTGCCTGGGGGAACGCCGGCTTATGACATGTATGCAAAATATGGTGTGGGTGCGATAATATTTTGTGAAATTTGGCATAGGCAAACTAGAAAGCAACAGGACCATCAGTGGCCAATTAATGGTAGCTTTGAGATTGTGAGGATAGATAACCTAGAAAGGGTGTTGATAAGGAAAAAAGCGCGACCCGCAGCTTTTGAGACTATCAAAGATTGGAGGAGGGAAGCAATGCTCCGAGTAGAGTAGAGAGAAGCATGCGCATAGGCACAAATCGAAGCTTGAGGTAGCAGAAGAAAAGGAGGTGGAGGAGTGGACGGCAAGTCTAAAACGAGAAGGGAGACGTGAGCAAATGAACATAGAAGGAATATACCTGCAGCGGGAACTACACATAGCAGACAAATTAATGGAACATTTGCTAACTAATACGGGTCGAGGCCCAAAACCAGAATCGAAACCAAACACGCCAGTAGTGACTGCGCAGGCCCAACCAGTAGCTCTCATACCCCCCTGCCATAGCCCAAGCACTTCCCCTCACGCAAGCATTAACCCAAGCCCCACCCACAGCTCGAGCCCTCCCACAAGCGCAGACGCACGATTTCCCAGCACCCAGCAAGGCCCTTCACAGATGCCACCTGTGTCACTTGTGCCATCCGCACCTCCCGCTCCAGAGACAGATTCAGCACCATCCGCCCCTCCCGAAGTCGAAATTGAGACCGGGGAGGCGAGAGGCGGGGCTGAAGGAACAGGATTTGGACGGGTAACTCGCAGTGCGATCAGCAAAGAAAGAAAGATTGAATTACAGCGAGAGGCAGAAAGGTACATGGAAGGAAATGATGGGACGGCAGCATTGGCCTCATTGTATGGGTACCGAAGAAGCAACGAGAGACAGCTAGTGTTGGAATGCATGGGGGAAATTTTGGTGGGAGAATGGAAAAAGATACTTGGGAATTTACCGCCACAACGATTGTTAGATGTGAATAAGTTAGCACGCAGGGAGCAAAGAGATGAGGATGTAAGAAAACATGTGTACAAACTCATTGAACTGAAAAATGAAATGGAAGATATATGCTGAAATGTTTGCTACACCTGAATATAGTCAGGAGTGTATTAAGAAAGGTAGGAAGGAGGCGTCGAGGTTGTATATGCAAAAATCGTGGCCGAGAGTTTTTTCAGGTGGTGCAAAGCATTTGCCGGCACCGGGACAAATAGGTGATAAACAAAGATTGCAGGCATGGGTGGGGGAAACAATGCGATGGATGTCGAACAAAAGAACGTCAGTGAAGGAAGTAAGTGAGATATGTAATGGGTACCCATTGGAGATGAGAAAAGAAGCGATGCGAACGATAGTAGGAGTGTTACTGAAGCAGGTCATATCATTGGGATTAAATCAATGTGCGTACTGTAAGGAGGAAGCACACTGGCGAGCGCAATGCCCGCACCTACAGAATAGAGGTGGGTTTGGCCAGAGAAGGCCTCATAGAGGACATCAGGGGTCAAATGACCCAAGCAGAAATAGCATGCAGCAACAACAGAGATATACCAATGGAGGTAATCAAAAGCAATCCTATGGTCAAAACCAAGCGCAACAGAACCAGGCATTGAACCAAAATGTTCCGAACCAAAATCATGGTGGGCAGGGCCAACAGAGAAATGATCAGAGTGGAGGACACCGAGGGGGAAATGGGAATATTTTTGATACACAGCCAAACACATATTATAGCAGCAGCGGTGACTACACGTCGGACGATGTGTTATTTTCGCAATAGGACAGCCCACGGCAGGGGTCGGAACCAGTGTCTATTCCCGTGAATCAGAGAGGACCCTACATAGAAATGAGAGTCGGGAATAAGGAGCACCATTTCCTTGTAGATACAGGGGCACAGAAGTGTTCGATAGACCACCACTTGGTTCCGGAGATCCCACTGTCGGGGCAAAAGAATGTTTCTGTAGGGTTCGCAGGTACGCCAGTAATTAACCCCATGTCCGAAGCTGTCCCAATTACAATAGGACCATTTACGGAACAATGTCCATTTCTTCTGACAGAAAATTGTGGAGAGAACTTGCTAGGATTAAATTTGTTGAGAAACTTGGGGGCAGTTATACATTGTACGGCAGATGGGGTGTTCCTCACGATGTGGCCTCACGATGCACCAGTGACGGAATTTATGTCAAAAGCGTTACCAGAAAAGCTAAGTAGAGTACCAACCTGTCTGTGGGCAATGCATGATAACGATGTAGGATGCTTGAAAATAGAGCCAGCAAAAATAACTTTGAAAGAAGGTGTTACATTCCAACGAATTCCCCAGTATAAAATTTCTGTTGAAGGTGAGAAGGGATTAAAAAGTATTGTTACTGACCTGGTGGGATTGGGGGTGGTTGAAGAAATTGCAGGTAGCACGTGCAACAGCCCGATTCTTCCAGTTTACAAGAAAGGAGGCAATGAAGTACCATATCGTTTCATAATTGATCTGCGTGCATTGAACAAAGTGGTAGACCCACAATTCCCTTTGGTCCCAGACGTCACAACAGTACTGACAATGATACCGGCCACTGCAGAATACTTTAGTGTAGTTGATTTGAAGAACGCGTTCTTTAGCATTCCAGTGGATAAAAGCAGTAGATATCTGTTCGCGTTCACTCTAGGAGGTCGATCATTCACATTCACACGCATTCCACAAGGATACACAGAAAGCCCGAGCATTTACAGCAGAGCGCTAAAAGAGCAGCTAGACATGTTAGAATTATCCGAAGGTTGTGTACTCTTGCAGTACATAGATGACTTATTACTAGCTGCTGACACAAAAGAGATCTGCAAAGAAAGTACTATATTACTATTAACACACCTAGAGACCCATGGTCACAAGGCAAGTTTGAAGAAATTCCAGTATAATCAAAAGAAGGTGTCTCATTTGGGTTACCTACTTTTGAAAGAAGGGAGAAGATTAACACCAGAACGCAAAGAAAGTATTTCTAATATGCCTATTCCAAAAACTCAAAAAGGAGTGAGAGCTGTAATAGGCATGGCCTCTTATTGTCGGCAGTGGATCAGTAATTTTGCGTTGATTGTGAAGCCGATGATAAAGTTAACTAAAAAGGATGCAGTGATGCCTTTACAGTGGTATGAGGAATGTCAGAAAGCGTTTGAGCAATTGAAAGCTGCATTGTGTGCTGTGCCAGTTTTAGGCACTCCTAACTATAAAAAGATCTTTAGACTATTTGTGAGCAAGGGTGAAGGATGTGCATTGGCGGTTTTGACACAGGAACAAGGTGGAAGAAATAGGCTGTGCGGCTATTATTCTTCCGCGCTGGAACCTGCAGCGCGTGCACTACCACGATGCTTGCGATCCGTCGCAGCGGCTGCTGCGTCAGTGAAACAAACGGATGGTAATGGGGCATACTTTAATTCTGATGGTGCCACATGCCATAGACGTTCTATTAAACAGAACACAGACGCAACACCTCACCTCTGCTAGACTAACAAGATCATCTTGTTTGCACCCCACATCCAAATTATGAGGTGTAGCGCATTGAATCCTGCAGAATTAATGCCACTGCCCATAGCAGAAATTGGTGACAACGAATCACCACCCCATGATTGTTTAATGGTCACTGAAGAAGAAACAAAGGGAAGAGTTGACTTGAGCGACATCCCACAGAAAGAGCCAGATGGGGAGTTGTTTTGTGACGGCTCTTGTTTTAAATTACCTGATGGCACATCAACGGCCGCATATGCAATTACTACCCTAGAGAGTGTTGTAGAAAGCAAAAGAATCGGCAACCCTCTGAGAATTTGAACGTGAATATTTATACTGACAGCCAGTACGCCTTTGGCGTGGTTCATAACTTTGTCCGACTCTGGGCTGAGAGGGGTTTCTTGACACCTCATGGGGCCATGATTCAGCATGGGCCTTTGATTGTGCGATTGTTGTCTGCACTCACGTTTCCAAAGCACCTAGCTATAGTGAAATGCGAGGCGCATAAAAAAGTAACATATAAAGTGGGAGAGGGAAACGCATTTTCAGACAGGTTTGCGAAACAAACAGCCACAGATTTGGGAAATAAAATGATGACAGTACAGACTGAGGAAGTACCTTGTATGATAGAGAATGGAGTTGCCACAGTCAAAGAAATGCAGACTGAGGCCACGACCGAAGAGATTCAGGGGTGGGCTGAGGGCTCTGCTGAGTTAGATTTGGAAGGATGTTGGGTGGACAAAGAGACCAAGAACTGGATGTTGCCAAATTGTTATGTAACCGCAGTGGTTACAATGGCGCATAGCCCTACCCACATTTGCGCAAAGAAAATGGTACAGCATTTATCCACAGTATGGAAAAATGAGCACATAAAAAGGAATGGGAATGCAGAAAGGCTAGTGCAGAATTGTATTACGTGCCTGAAACACAATGTAGGGAAGGGAACCGTGACTCCAGTAGGTAGTTTTGGCCCACCCTCTATGCCATTTGAGGTGATCCATTTTGATTTCATAGAAATGGAAAGGTGCCAGAACTACAAATATGTGTTAGTGGTGATTTGTGCATTTAGCAAGTGGGTGGAGGCATATCCTTTAAAAGACTGCACTGCCATGTCAACGGCAAAAGTAATGTTGAAAGAGTATTTCTCCCGTTTCGGGTTGCCCCGTGTGCTGTAGTCAGACAACGGCCCACACTTTGTGGGCGCAGTAGTACTACAGATCTGTGCAGGTCTACAGATAGAGAAACAATTCCACAGTTCCAGGAATCCCAGTTCTGCCGGGCTTGTTGAGAGACATAACGGTATCTTAAAGTCAAAGATAACTAAAATCTGTGCTGGGAGCAAGTTGAGTTGGGTGGATGCATTACCCCTAGCGCTATTGTGCATGTGCACGTCTGTGCAGGCTAAAACTGGGCTCTCCCCCTATGAAATTATAATGGGGAGACCGGCAAATGTATGGTGCGCACCGCAGCCCAAAAGATTATGTGAGGTCGAGCTTCCTGTGTTAAGCACGTACTGTGGCCTTTTAATGTAGAAGTTGCGTTTGATTCACCAGCAGGTGCAGGAGGCGTTACCAGTGCGATACACCGGACCGGGGCACTGCCTGGAGCCTGGAAGCTGGGTCCTGATTAAGAACTTTGAGCGGAAGACAGCATTAGCACCCAGGTGGCGCGGCCCCTACCAAGTACTTTTGGCGACGCAAACGGCCATTCGAGTGGACGGACGGAAGGCATGGATCCATGCGACACATGCCAAAAGATTCCCAGGTCTGCTGACAACTTCAGACGACAAGAGAAAGAAAACGGTCTCGGAAGCAAAAGAAACCCTTGCCAGTCCATTGCCACAGCATCAGCCTGAGCGAGAAGTGAAAGTTGAAACAAAGTCCAAGCGAGAAGTGAAACTCGAAACAGAGCCTGAGGAGGCTGCCAGTAAGGGGAAAGGGCAAAAAGTGCACCAACGTTGCTCAGCAGAAACAACATCACTGCCGAGCGTACCCCTTTGGCGCCCACCAGTTTCTGCAAACGCACCAAAGCCAAAGAAAGAAACTACATCATTGCCATGGCGTTCATCGCTACCCATCATTGTGCCGCAGGCTGACACTGAGCCTGATACTGGAAGTGCAACGGCACTATTCACGGATCATACAATACCAGGAGTGAAACGGTATAATTTGCGGCCTCGACAAGCAAAGTGATCCACAGATCTTTGGTGCTTTTCTTTTGCCTTTGGTTCCACTCACGGACGGAGTAGGAGCCAGGGGCGTAGAGGAGAGAAGTGTGAGAGTTGTACAAGTCGGACAATTCAAGACTCACCGCTCCTGGGTGCGCTAATAAAAAAAAAAGTACATGTGTCAGGAGCCAGAGCAGGACAAGCTGGACGCACATAAGTACTAAGGCCGATAGAGGTCATGTGTCCTAAGCCAGAGCGGGACAAGCTGGATGCACATAGTACTCTATCAATAAAGAACTGTTCAGAAATCGTCTGAGCAGTAGGAGAAAGAACAACTAATCTTGCTCGGAGTGGATAAGTGACCTAGGCTGTGAAAGGGCTGGCAGAATTGAACTGTGACATTTTCGTTGAACTTTTCTGGCATCAAGAACGAGAGACATTTGCGACGAACTTTGCCAGCAAGAAGAAGGACGATGAAGAACAAATCAAGACCAGTTTCAGCCTCCTCCTGCACCCCTGCTGAAAAGATGATAGTTTTAGAGACTGTAAATTTAGGGAAAAAGCATGGTAAAAGGAATAAGGTACTGATTTGGACATTGGTCCTGTGTTTCTTAAGTATGGTAGTACCAACAATAACAGCTATTACACTATAGTTCCTGGAGTCCACGCACCCATTAGAAACACTTTTGCCAAAAGCAGCTACTGAAAGCCCGGTTCATGTAATCACTGGTACTTTATCCCCAATGGAAGAAAGACATAGAGAAGGATATGGCAACAATAGATTGTTGCTCATCATGAACATGACCCATGCGGTTTTAAAGAAAAAAGATTGCTGGGTTTGTGCCCATTTACCACAGCACGGTGGGAAAGGGATAGGCTGGTATGTACAACCGTTACCATTGGTTTATTCATGTGAAGTATCGTTGAGTGCAATGTTCTTTGGGAAATGGAACAAGAGTAATACGGGTCAGCTAGATGAGACCAAGCTCAATGAATTTGAGGAAGTGATCATGAGACCTGTGGGTTGTTCCATATTCCACAAAGCTCGCGTGTTTTCACCAGATCCCATGAGGAAGAATACACGAAGGACAACAAGACTAGATAGAATAGACCGACCCCGCCAGCAGAAGAAACATCAGTAATGACATTTCGAATGAGGGATGAATGGAATAAATAGAACCTGTGTACGTAGGGGACCCTGTTTACATTATATGTGGGGAAAAAGCATATCCATGGTTACCTAGGAACTGGGGAGGTACATGCTACCTAGGTCTACTGTTTCCAGGAGTGTTCCTCTTGGAAACAGCAGAAGTAGCCTGACGAACAAAGGGTAGAACTCAAAGGAGTAGCGAGGTTGGAATGATAGCAATAGATATAGCCAAATCATTTATGCCATTCTTGTCCCAAATAGAAAATTCCTACAATATAAGAAAACTGTCTAGAATATTAAAAAATACAATAGATTCAACAACGGATATTTTATTGAATATGACGTTAGAAGAGAAAGGAATAAGACTAATGGCACTACAAAACAGGATGGCTCTCGATATAATATTAGTTGATCGTGGAGGAGTTTGCAAACTCGTAAAAACTGCATGCTGTGTGTATATGGATGATTAGTCCCCTACGATATTTAAAGCAATCCAGAAATTACATGTCCACACTCTCTACTGAAGAAGGGGGTTGGGGGATAGGATCCTGGTTGTGGGGACTATTGCGGTCCTGGGGATGGAAGTTAATTTCGATACTAATGGTGGTACTTGGTATATTCATAACATGTTGCTGTTGCATACAATGCTTACCAATAGTTTGCACTGAAATAACTGATGGATGTACTAAGGGATGTATGCACATGGTGTCGAGAGGATAACAAACGCATGGCCGAAATAACAGAGACATTGATGAAACAAAAACAGTAAAACAATTCATGGCTATAGACATTAATGATGAAGATGATGCTCATGATAGCATGAAAGGTTCAGATATAGATACCCCAGACTTATCCTCATCGGAGGAGGATACAATGAATGAATGAGACATTTGGCATACGGCCAAAAGGAGGGTTTGTCAATCTGGAAAAGTGAATACCCTTCATTTGAATGACAGACGTAACTTGATGGCCGAAGGCCAACCGTCTTATGCACCGAATTATAGAAATGTAGACTGCTATGCTTGACCAACAAGCGGCCATCTTAAACGTAGCAAGAATCGCCATTTTGCTTGTTAACCATTGCTCATTGCTTTCTGTCTAAACTGCTTTGCAGCTTGCAATTCTTGCGAATTCTGCTTACTCTGCTCAACTGTTAACATTGTTGTCTGAATATGAAAGGGCAAGGTCGCGGGACTGAGGAGTTCATTGAAACTCCTCTTGAGTAGCCCAGAAAGGAATGCCCACGTTCCCTCTCTGTAGCCTTGAGGGAGAGCTGCAGGGCATTTAATCATTTCACAGCTGCCAGCCAGTCTCGTACTGTGGTAGAATATGTTAGAATAAAGCAGCTAAAGGCTTGAATTATGCTCTTCTTATGGCCCCCCTTCGCAAAACCCTTTAGAGCGTGTCGGCTCCCAGGACACGAATAGTACCTCATAGATAGCAAAGCTTGGAATGTGGCTCTTCCCCCGTTTGCAGCTTGCTTCCAAGAACAGAACCACCGTGTTCTGTTCAACAACTAGAAGATACCTCCGCACTTTCTAATTGCACATTGTTACTAGAATAGACATCGAAAGTGTCATAATTGTCATACCCGTCGGAAATGTCCATCGTCATCCTGAGTTCAAAGAAACTTAATAAAGGGGGGTGTTAAACATGACATAGCTGATTGTATGATATGCATTTTGTATATATGTAACTGATGTACGTAATTTGCTCTCTTGCGTCCCCCGAGGTCTAGAAAACTCACATCGTGGGTGTGAGACCACAGTTGGCCAATTAGGACTATTTTTGCTTTCAATAAACCCTAGCATTGGGAATTTGAACCTCGTGTCTGGCGCATCTTTTCGTGTATGGTTATTGCCTTGTTTCCATATCGCGAGGGACCCTTAGGGGCCCCTTTCAAGAATGCAGCTTGAATGTGCTGCAGTGCAAATCCACACCCCATCACCCAACAGCGAGTCCACCCAGAGTCCCACTCCCTCTTCCCTAAAGTACTGTGTGAAATGAATACCAAGGAATAAACATGTACATCAACATCAGAGAGAGTATCCCATTAGTGCAATAAAACATGTATCAACTGTTAAACTAAATTGTTGGTGAAACTAACCCCATTCCCCCTCCCCCACCCACCATAAACTCCCCAACACACAGTCACCCCTCTCCCCACCCAGCACCAACTCCCCAGCACACTGTCCCCACTCCCCCAACCAACTCCCCATCACAGAGTCCCCCCAATCCAGCACCAACTCCTCAGCACACAGTCTCCCCTCCCCCTACCCACCACCAACTTCCCAGCACACAGTCCCTCCTCCCCCCACCCACCACCAACTCCTCAGCACACAGTCCCTCCTACCCCCACCCAACCATTTGTCCATGTGGTGGCCCCTCATGCCGACAGTGCACAGTCCATTCACTGGGTACGTGGCCACTTCCCATGTGCACTGGATTCGGGAGAGCACTGTAGCAGCCGGCGCTATGACCTCCGCCGTGGGGTTCCCTGTTGGGGTGGTGGAGGTAGATGGGATGGAGGCAGGCATTTGGATTTGCTGCCGGAGGAGGTTATTTGTTTCCCTTATTTGTTCTGCAAATGCAGAGAGCCCCTCGCATAGCTCCCTTACCTCTATCTGAACCCCGTGAGGGATGTTGTACATGCCTCCACTACCATCCTCGTGAGAACATTGTCCCTGGCCATGGTCTTCATTGCACCCCTGATGGTACGGCTGATGGCCTTCACGTGCCTATTGTGTTCTCTGGCAAGGCCCACCATTTTTAGCTGATGTGCCTCTATCACGTCCAGTCGTGCCATCACAGCAGCCACAAGACCACTAGGCGGTGTTGGGGTGGGCTGCAATGCCTGGGGTGGCTGTCCTGCCTGGGGGGGGGGGGTTGTACCGACTGTGGGGGCTGCCTGATGAGGAGGAATATGGGGCTGGGTCCTGGTCAGCACCGGGGTGTAGGCGAAACGGTGGTGTGCCTGGCACTGTGGCCTTGGACTGTGTGCCTCCACACGGTCAGGGCTCTCCGGTGGTGTGCTCACTTCCGGCACATGCATGTCTTCAGGTGTGGGGCCGCAGCAGCTTGCTGGTCGTCCCGGTTGCCCCTCCCTCAACCTGGGTAGATTGATATTGTGACATCTTCAACAGACTCCTCCTAGTCAGCACTGGGGAGTTGGCGTGAACCTGGAGGGTTGGGCTATTGGTGTTTTGGCATGGCCCTGGAGGGTTGGGCTATTGGTGTTAGCGTGGCCCTTGGTGGTGGCATGGCACTGCTTCAGTGTGGAGTGGTGAGGTGTGTCTTCTGCCTTGGTGTGCCCTGTTGACCCCTTTGCAGGGTGCTGGTGGCGGTGTGGGTGGGTGCTCGATGGGATGCCCTGCTACCTCATCCTCCCTGGATGCCTCAGATGATGCCTGCATGCCTGTATGGGACATAGCATTTGATCACGTGTTTTGGCTTGCATAGCTGTACATATGGGGGGTTGCACAGGGCGGTTGGACTCATGCACGGGCCCGGCCTGCTTGTATTTTGCAATGGGTTGGTATATATGGGGCCTTATGCGGGAGGGGGGGACACACTTGGGAATGTGGCTTCCCTGTGGTGGCATAGCAGAGGTAAATTGCTGGCATAAGCATTTATTGTCTGGCAAGCATCTGGTATACAAGGCCAGCTGTCAATGGTGCACTGCTGTGCCCACCTCATGGCTGTGTGTTGCATGGCACTTGGATGTGTCCTTTGGATGCCCTCCCCACAGCTCGGGCTCACAGGGGTAGCCTAAGTGCACTGGCACATGTGTGCTGCTGTAGGTGCCTGTGGTGTCTCACACACACTGCACCCAGTCACAATGCCCCGCTCATGGATATTCACACTGGGGGACGTTAACGATAATACCATTGTGACGCTAATTACGCCCAGATAACACCCAACTCATGATGAGGACCAATCACTGTAAAAATTGGGCCTCAGGCGCTTTGTTACATAATATTGTCGCTGGATTTGGCCCGAATGGAAATTCTACCTCAACAATATTGCTCAAACAGTGTAAATCCTGAATAGATCTCCAAGACCCCCCCTTTTGTCTTTTTTACTGGATGCATAGTCGTATTGCATCTGAAGACACTAATATAGCTTGTTGAATCAAGGCAGCAATCATTTCATAGATACCCTCTTCGGCTTCCTTTGACATAGAATACTGTTTTACTTGTAAAATGGCACCTTTTTTCAGTTTTATCTTGACAGATCCTACTCCTTTTAATAATCCGACATCATATGGACGGCTAGTGCACAATGAACTCAGCACCTTTGCCAAATCTTCCTGAAATAATGATGGTACTTTACTCACCAGCATTATTGTTTGGGGAACCTCTCAGTACTCTATTTGCAACTGATAGGTAATACAGATGTTCAACATCACCTTGTCATTTGAATAATGAGCATCAGTTTGTCATCAGTAATATCAGTAAGTCTGTGTGCTGAGTCAAGTGCTATTACTGTGTACCAGGTAACTCCTTTGTCATCAACTCCATGCAATATTACTCTATCCTCTTACTATCGCTGCTTCTAATTCAATTGTAATAATTTGCCCTTCTAGCACGTCCATGTATACCTCCAGTCTAAACAAAAATTCGGTGGGTAATCTCAACAATTTTTCCTGTATTCATGGAAGCCATGCCAATACCACTTGTACCCCATAAAGGAAACCCTCTTTTGGCACCCCTCTTTGTGCTTTCACATTCACATAGTTAATAACTGGTGTGGAACATCTCATGCCCTCTTCAGTGAAAGAAAATGGGCATGTTTAACTTCCTCATCAAGCCTCTTTCCACTATGTAACTGGTGTTTTCCGAGAATATAATAGTGGCTTAGCCATCTCATGTTCTCCTATTGGGGCAATTTATCTGTAAAAGGAACCGTTATCACAGCCCCAGAGAATCCTTGTGCACCCATTGATATTCCTGACATTGGGAACTTTCCCTCTCTAACTCAGGATATTGTCGCCCCAGTGTCAACCAAGAAAGAAAGAGTCTTGTCGCCTATTGTCACCCCCACCCTCTGTTCCTCCTGTGGGTCTGGGGTACCGATAGAATTGGGCACATCAAGTCACTCTGTCGGTTGTCCTATTGTGGATACATGTTCGGTCCTGTTGTCGTAAAGGGGTTCCCTCCTACTGGCACGCCCGCCACTCTAGGTGCCGGCAGTGCTTGCAGCAATATGTTTGCGTTCTTTTCTGCTATTGTATTCTGTGATACTTGTAGTTGTACATGTGCTTGCTGCATCTAAGACTGTACCGCCTGCTGTGGTTGCTGTATTTCTGGCTGCACTTTCTGGGTCTGTATGGCATAGATGGGAGAGAAGTCCAGTTCGCCTGCATTCAAACATTGCGTCTATTTATTTCCCAAATTCTTACTACATGCAATGGTCTAGTTGATTTCCAAGATGGCGTCATGCTCACCATGCATTGGACCCAGCCTGAGGGATCAGATTTAGGAAGCGAAGCTGGTGAGTCTGGCACGTCGCTTCTCCCTTGAATACTGACGCTCCCGCAGCCGCCCGCCCCGTTACTTGAATTGCTTCATCTTCTGGCCTCTTGCTCTTCCTTGTGCTGTGCCCTCTTACTCCTTTTACCCAGCCTTGCACTATTTTCCTTCATACTCTGCCATACCGGCACCCTCCATACCGTACCGCCAGGGTCATAATGAGGCCCATTATCTTACATTACTCAATTCAAACAAATGGCTTCAGGGACTGCCTGGCCAGATGATACCTCATGTATTTATTTATTCTATTGTTTGCATTAATAAAGCACACAAACAGCCCAGAGGCATCATAGCACTGTTACGTAATTGAACAACTTAGTTACAGAGAGCTAGCATGTTGTGTTGCAAATAGAGATACATTACATTACAGATGATCAGAGTGGGCTAAGCGGTGTGCCGGTTCAGGCAAATAGCATTGTTTTGATGGCTTTGCGAAAGGCAAGGTGAGAAAGTTCAGCTCTGAGGGAGGGTGGCAGGGAATTCCATTGTCTTGTGGCAATGAAGGGGGAGCTGGCACTGCCCCTCTGGCTAGTTTCACTTTGGGTACTGTAAGGCGGTTGGCGTAGGGTGTTCTGGTTGGTCTAGAGGGCAAGGATCTGTTTACTCTCTCGAGAGGTAGAGTGGGGCTGTGTGGTTGATGCATTTATAGGTTAGGGAAAGTGTTTTGAAGAGGATACATTCTCTGATGGGTAGCCAGTGGGCTTGTCATCTAGCTGAGGATATGTGTTCCCTTCTGGGGATACCTATAGAAGCACAGAGAGCATTATTTTGGATGGTTTGGAGTTTCTCCTGTTTTTTGCTAATGTATCTGTGAAGGGGGCATTGCAATAGTCTAGTCTAGAGCCGATTATGGCTCTTGCAATGGTGAGGTAGTTTTCGGTGCTAAGGAAGGGTATGGCTGCATTTAGGAGTTTGGTGTAGTAGGCTGCAGAGGACCCAATGGCACTGACATGCCTGGACATGGAGAGGTTGGAGTCGAAGTAGACCCTGAGTGTTTTTACAGCCCGAGACACTGGGATAAGGGTGTTCTCAAGCGTGAAGGATGAGTATTGGTTGTCTAGTTTCTTTAGTGCATCCGTGGGTCCTATCAATAGTATTTCTGTTTTATCTCAGTTCAGGCATAACCAGTTCTCTGCCATCCAGATTTTGATGGTGGAGTAAGCGGAGTTGAGGATTTTAGCGTCTGCCTCGTAGTCACACGATAGAGGGAGAACGATTTGTATATCGTCCGCGTAGTTGGTGTAGGTGATGCTGACTGAGTCCAGTATGTTGAATAGTGGTCTGGTGAAAATGTTATAGAGTGTAGGGGATATGCAGGAGCCCTGTGGTACTCCATAATGGATGATGTCAGGTTTGATACAGGCATGGTCAGAGAAGACTCTCATGGTTCTACCTTGGAGGAATGAGGTGATCCAGGCTGTTGCGTGGGGGAGAAGTTTGCTGAGGCAGAGAGATGATTGCAGGGAATATTGTGGTTGACAAGGTCAAAGGCTGCGGATAGGTCTAGGAGTAAGGCAGGGTTGCCTGTGTCCCTGATGTCGTCCATCTGGTTATTTAGGTCGAGCAGGGCTGTTTCGGTTCCGTGGCCAGGACGGAAGCCAGACTGTCGTAGTCCAAGGAGATTGTTGGATTCAAGGAATTGTTGGACTTGTAGACAGGATGCTTTGTCCAGGATTTTTAATAGGAAGAGGACAGTGGTTATTGGTTTGTAGTTGTTGGGGGAGGTGGGGTCAAGTGATGTTTTTTTAGGAGTGGCGTACATCGGCTTCCTTGAGGCTAGCAGGGACGGATCCAGAGGGGAAGGAGGCATTTGTGAATGTGGTGAGGAATAGTGCAAGATGGCCTTGATGACTTTATTTAGATGAGGGCTTTTGGAATATTGAAAGGATGAGGTTTCAAGGGTCCCTAGATCAACTTTTGTAGATCAGATGATAGCCTTAGTTATGCAGTTCGACTATCGCTTACAGGAAAGACACGCTAAACAGAGAAAAAAAAACATAGCACCACAGGAACCTTTGAAACCCTAAAGACAACTCCCAAAGCTCATCCAGAGTAGGAACCTATGCAGGTAGGGACCACAAGAGGATCCTTATCTTCCGAAAGAATGAACCAAAAGACGAACAAAGGGTTTGTGTATGTACTGTGCCTCTAAAGAACATATGGTCTGAGAGTGTCCAATAGCTCCTCCTAGGCATTCAGTAAATGCCCTTTACCGATCATAGAGGGAACAGCAATTCAGGGAAAACCGGCTGAAAGTCCACATCCCAGAACAGCTAATGGTGGTCCTTAAAGTACCTTTGCAAGTCCAAGATGCTTCTTTTTGGGATATCCCATCATAAGTTGATTGTGGCACAGCAGGGCTATTTCTAGAGGAGCAACAGGCATATTCTAAAGGCATCCTTTGTGTTGCTAAGGCCATGCAAATTCCAGTTGAAGGGGTTGATGGCACTCCTCTGTCCTCAGGACCAATCAAGGAACAAACCGGAAATGATCTCCCTATCTGTTTCCTCACACTCTGAGGAACTGAGTTTTGATATAATCAGGGCAGCCAAATTCTCCATCATATTAGGTTTACCTTGGTTGAGACTCCATAATCTGTATATTAACTGGACAGCAGGATCTATTTTTCTTGGATCATAATATTGTGTCGATCACTGTCTTAGAAAAGCATTTGTGGGTATTGTAAGAAACCTGAGGGTATTCTCCCAGGTAGACCTGCAGAATCCCTTATTCAGGTGGCAGGGGACGGGCTGCCACTCTCAGATCCCAACCATGTGGGTGGACAAGCAAGGGAGGATTACCTGGGTAAAGGAGCCCAGGGTTTCACTTGGGGGAATATCCAAGGTCAGGAGCGGTATTATGCCATTGAAAGGGATGAGGAAGACGAGCTTCTTGAAGCTTTTATAGCAGCGCCAACTCAACTTCCCTTCCACCTCAAGAAACTCCCGTATTCAAATCCAACGACCCCTCCAATCTGGTAGATTCCCTAGGAACCCAAACGCCAGTGCATTTGAAAACCACAACTCCCAGAATCCCTGTTTTCCTGTTTTCGGCCCAAATGCTCCCAATCATTCTTCTCCACTTCACTTTGATTATTCTTTTCCGAACGCCCAGTCTACTTTGAATAAACACTGTTGTTCCCACAAACCCCCGGTCATTCCCGTCTGTCTCACAAACCCCATCAATCTCACCCTTTGGAATTTATCAAACCCCCTGGTACAAGGGTTGTAATTCCATATAGCACCTTTTCCCCATCCAACCACGTCCGGCAATCAGATATACCAACCTCTCCCCTTTCCAACACTAACACTCTTTTACCCCACGAAAGACAACGGACTAACAAAACTGTTTACCTGACATGTCCCAACCCAAGGTTCGGGCAAAGTCAGGCAATTGACCAAAACCTAACACACCTGACGGACCTTTCCTTTCCCCACAGGGATAAAAGGTGGAGCACGAGAGCACAATACGAGCAAGGCATACCGCACGATGAGAGAGATAACTCAGTATGGCAGTTCAAGAGGAGGAGAAAGACGGCGCAAACTGAAAGGGTGACAAGGAGAGAAGTGACCTTGCCCTTTCTGAGCCAGGCCCGTGAAACCTCAGAAGAAGGAATCGTAAAACCGCAAACAATAGCCAGCGTGTGTTGCAGCAGATGTCACTGGTACACAGGGTCCTCCTCCACTGACAACCAAGCCGAGGAGAGATGCCTGGCCCCATGGTACCGGCCTTGACTCCAGAGACAAGAAAAGCCAAACAGTTTATCACAGCCGGTGAGTCGAGGGAAGAGCCGATAAGAAACCAAACAGTGTTGAACGAAAGTAGCAATTGGTTGATTAAAAATAGTACAGAGAACTGTTGAAAGGCAAGGGGAAAGCCAGCATAGAAGAGTCAAGCACCACGTGGGTGTTCACTCAGGAAACTCGGGGCGATTACCCTGTTGTTGAACTACCGTAACAAGGTGGCATTGGGAGAAAGGCGAGAAGGGGGTCAAAGTGGTCATGCAGGGGTCTAGTAAAATGCTCTGTACTGTCGAAAGCCTTTGACTGACAGATGATTGTGAAGTTAAGGGAAGCGAGTCCTGCATCGTAAAGTTGGCAAGAATGAACCTGACCGAGCGATGCCGATAAAAAGGGGGCGGAATCTGAAGTCCCAATGAACAGTGTGTTGACAACAGTGAACCCAGCAGAGGGACGTCCACAGTGAACTGTTCAAAAAGACATTAAGATCCATGAATCAAATATATGTCACAAAGAAGATTGTGTTGAAAGCCATACTGAACCCGGTGGAGGGAGGCTAACAATCGAGAAGGGTCTGGCCCCAGAAGAGGGGGACCCAGGGATGAAGAGCTATCATACAAACACAAACCAAGACGATCGAAGAGGAACTTTTGAATTTTTGTTGACACTTTGTTTAATATTTTGAGAGCTTTTCAGACCATCGGAAGTGAGAAGCTTGAATACTGAAGGGCCTGATACTACTAAACATTTCTATTGGATCTGACCCCGGAAGAGGGGGATCCAGTGGTGAAAAAGTATCGCCCAACGTGCAAGCAGAGAGGAACATGTGTTTATTATTTTGTTGAAGACAGCAGGTCCTCGGAGGCAAGAGACTTTTTGTAGAAAAGAGACTTAACCGCCGAAGGCCCTGATAAGCTGAAAGTAGAACTGTTAGTTTGTGCTGGGAAAGCTCGAGCGTGTGGTGTGCTCCAGACTCCTACCTTTTCCCATGCTGAAAACATGGGGAAGGGAGACCCCACTACAACATCCTGATTTATTATTTGTGAATACTTTCTTTCCTGTGAATCCTATCCCACACTCTTTGTTTGTATTTAGCGTAAGGATTGGCAATACGTTTTTCTTAGTATAGGCCCTTTTATTTGACAGGACGCCACTAGGACTGCCTTTTTATTATTTGATGGTCGTAGCTTGCTCCCATCTTAGATTTAGGCCGAGATTAGAAGTTTTTTCTAACCCGCATATACAGTTTAATAAACACCCTTGAACTGTGATGACTTGTGTCTGTCTTTACTGTTGCCACCATGAGTTCCTTACAGTATTCAATCACCCACTTCTACTAGTCAGAGGTTCACTTCCTCCACAATTTAATCTGCTCTCTACCGGACAGATATAAAGCTTTTTCGGATGAATTTTCGGATCTTGAATTTAAGGATTTACCTCCTCATAGAAGGGATGAATGTGCCATTGAACTAGTTCACGATAAACCTGTTCCTTTTGGCAGAATGTACATTTTGTCTGATCAAGCTCTCAAGGTGTATTTGTATACCAATTTACAGAACGGTCTCATCACTGAATCTAAGTCCCCGGCTGGTGTCTTTTTTTATACCTAACAGGAATTCTTCAGAACTACAACATTGCATTGATTACCGTGGGCTTTGTAAGGTTATGATACCTGATAAATACCCAATGCTCTTGATCCCTGACATATTAGAAGCCGTAAGAGGGGCTTCCATCCTTACCAAGTGGCGCATATTATTTAATTCATATTCGTAGTGACGATGAGGTGAAGACTGCTTTCCGAACCCCCTGCAGACACTACGAATATAGAGTTATGCCATTTGGTCTATCAAGCGCACCAGCAGTGCAGCAGTGTTTCAACATTTTGTTGACCATGTATTCACTGACCATTTGTTACATTCCATTATTGTTTATTTAAACCTACAAGAACCAAAAAATCATGTTGCTTCTGTTCTTCAATGCCTATGGGATAACCATCTATTCGCCAAATTGGAGAACTGTTAATTTCATCTACCTCAAGTGTCTTATCTGGGTTATTATTTTTCAGCTAAGGGTACTGATCTAGATCTTGACAAGGTATCGGCTATACTGGAATGGTCTTCCCCGACTTCCATCTGTGATATACAGAGATTCTTGGGATTAAAACGTTTTTATCAAAAATGCATTCCTAACTTTTCACATTGTATCCTGCCGCTTACTGCTGTCCTGAAGAAAGGGAAAAGATTCATCTGGAATATGGAAGCCTGGGAGGCCTTTACCAGTTTGAAGGCAGCCTTTACCACTGCTCCCATATTGAGATTGCCGGACCAAACCAAGCCCTTTATGATGGAAACTGATGCTTTCAACAGTGCAATCCGAGCAGCATTAAAGCAAAAAGGTGGAGCTGGGACAGACTTTCCTGTGGCTTATTTATCCAAGACGTTATCTCCCTCAGGGAATTACCAGGCCGGGAATCCCTTGCACGCACGTACGTGCCTTTTGTTCCTGGCAGGGGGCGTGGCAGCCCCTTAGCCAATGAGGAGGCTCGAAACGGGGCAATCCCCACTCTTAGCCTCCCCATGGCTGGAGGCTGCCTTCGTCCCCCGCGGGGGACTCGGGTACATATTTTTTTCCTCCACCGTCTTCCCCTACAAACTATCCTCTCCCTGCCCTCCCAACCCCACTTACCTTCTTTTTTCTTCTTTCTTCAGGAGCGAACTCGCTGGTAACACTTCTGTTCCCAGCGCATCCGCTCCCGATGGTCGCCATGCTAAGGGAAAACGGACTACGTTTTCCCTTTCCCGGTTGCCATTTTATTTGACTTTTTGAAAAAAAATGTTCTGTTTCGAAACACAGCAGCGTTTCGGAGCAGAATTCTTTTTTATTACTACCCCGGTATAACATGCTGGGGTACTAATAACTATTAACCCTGTGACAGCGGGTCAATACGGCCCACGGTAATGCCCCCCGGGCCTCGTTAACTATGGGCCCCGGGAGCATTGCCTGGGGCGGTATTGGCCTGCTGTCAAGGGGCTTATTGCCACAATATCCCACGACAACATCCCTATGGACAATTGATCTGACCAGCCTTACCTGTTCAACACTGGCAATAAACCCCAAAAGATTTTATTGTGGATCTACCTCCCTCATCAGGATATACCACCATAATGGCGACAGTGGACTCATTAACCAAATTGGCCAATGTTTGTCTCCGCCTCAAGTCCTTTCCGCTTCCATAATAGCCAAACATTTTCTGCATGCCATTTTATGTCAGCACGGACTACCCACTACCATTATCTCAGACCGCGGGCTGTAATACACCTCCAAATACTGGTCTATTATCTGTAAAACATTGGGTATACAACAAGCATGTTTTCACCCCCAGACTAACGGACAAACTAAGCGCCTTAACCAGTCCGTGGAGTAATACCTCTGCTGCTTTGTTTCAGAATCCCAAGACATTTGTAGAGACTTACTCCCACCGACAGAGTTTGCATATAACAATAGCCTCCATACTTCCATAGGAGTAAGCCCTTTCAATGTACATTTGGATTCCATCCCTCCAGTCTACCCTTGATTACGCCATCTTCCTGCAAGTCACCTTCTGCAGACACCTTGATTTTGGATATTCAAGCAGGACATAAAAGGGCCTTGGCAACTCTCGCTTCGTCTCATTCCAAAACCAAGAAATATGTGGATTTAAAACATTCTAAGGAACCCACATTTGAGGCAGGAGATCGGGTTTGGTTGGCTTCACAATTCTAACCCAAATGTACCATCCAAACTTTCTCCCCGCTTTTTTGGACCCTTTAAGATTCTTTATCGTGTGGGACCAGAAGCCTATTGTCTTCAGTTACCTGTGCCATGGTCTAGAATACACCCTGTTTTCCATGTTTCTCATTTAAAACCTCATGTTCCAGCTCTGCTCTCTTACTCCCTGTTCCCAGCCTAGCACTATTTTGCTTTGTACTCTGCCCGCTTACCTTTACCTTCTACATCTTCTCGCAGTCCTGTTTCGCTCCAGCCGGAGTTTCCTGAAAATTGTCTCCGTAAATCCATCTGACCGCAGTTCTACACGGAAGCAGTTTGTTTGGGTTTTTTTCCCCCAGAGGGTTTCCCCAGGAGGTTGTGAACCCTTTCTCCTGTTTCCTATGTGAGGAGTCAGCATGTCTTGTATGCATTCAAACATTCTTCTTATTGGATGTTGATTTGTACTTTGCCATGAATACATTCAAACAATCTTCTTCTGCTCTTTTCAGCATTAGCAATCTCATATTTATGAAATACTTATCGGTGCTCTGGTCGGAAAGCCCCATGGTGCCCAGCTGCTTTGGGTAGTCTTGCTGGTCTCTTCCAGGGTCTCTGACTCTGCCCGTGCCTTTGTGGAATGGCTGCTTCACCTGCTTTCCGCTATGGAGTCAGCAGAGGTCTCTCCAGCATTCTGTGCTGCTTCGCAGTTACACAATGGCTTCCCTTCTTGGCCTGGGCTGACGAACGCTGCTTCCATGGCCCAACAACCATGTGCTTCTATGCTGCTCCCCGCGTCTCCTCGGCTTTTCCTGCTCATCTGCGGCACCTTTCCTTCTGTCCCGGTAGCATTCTCTGTGTGCCTTGTGTTTGCGAGTCTCCGCCTGGAGTTCCCTGTCATCTCCTGCACTGCTTGTCATTGCGGTCACCATCTTGAAATGTTGCACGCACTGTAGGCTTTGAAAAACAACTAGCCTGCATGTTGTACTTCAATGACCTGTCACTTTGCACAAACCCCTGTCTAATCCTCCTCGTCTCAGTACCTGAGTGATTATGGGAGTTGGAGTCCATAGATGTAATTGGGCTTTTAACTCTCAAATGGTTTTTCTCAGGAATTTAATATGGTTTATTAGAAACAGAAGGTGATATGTGTGAGCTGTGGGTGTTTGGGTTAAAGGTGGAGGACTGAGAATAGGCCATTAGGAACTTGGGTATCAGAGGGTCTTCCTCATGGGGAAGGGGGGGGGATACTGCATCTTGACCAGTGGAACCAAAACATCTCCCGTAGTTGTCTCCCCCCATGTGATCCTCCCTCATAAAACCACCCCAGGGTCAGGATCAGGCAGCGGCTGTTGTCCCTGGCCACATCGGACGAGGTCACCGCCGTGGAATGCGTGACGACTCCATTGGATTCATCTCTTACCCATCCCCTAATATCGCTAGCTCTCTCAGAATCATTTTGAAAACGGGACAGGAAGTCCACATTACCCTTTTCCTTTCCTTTCCTGTATTTCACTGAAAAACTATAGGGCTGTAAATCTAAGAACCAGCGCATGACTCTTGCATTAGTGTCTTTGCGGAGGCTCATCCATGTTAATGGGGCATGATCTGTGACAAGTTTGAATTTCCTACCTGTTAGATAGTATTTGAGGTAGGTTAGGGCCCACTTAATGGATAAGGCCTCTAGTTCAAGCGTCACATTATTTTTCTCTCTTGGGAATAACTTCATACTTGTTTAGAGGATGAGATGCTCTATACCATCATGATCTTGTGAAAGAACTGCACCCAGGCCGAAATGTGAGGCATCTGTTTGTAGAATGAATTCTGGGTTGAAATCTGCCACCTTTAACACACGCTCGCTACACAAAATGTGTTTGAGTTTGTAAAAACACAATTGTTCTTCGTTATGCCATTTAATTTTCTGGGGCTCAGTATTTTTTGCATTTATCAGTAAAATGGGATGTTATAGATGGGAAATTAGGGATAAAACATCTGTGATATCCTTCTAAACCCCAAAAGGCTCTCAGACCTTTCTTCATTTTAGGAGTGGGTGTTTCTATAACCGCTCTGACTTTTTTCCCTATGAAAAACCCAAGGTACTTAACTGCTGATCTAGCTACATGGCATTTCTTTGGATTTGCTGTAAGCTCTGCTTTTCATAAGAGCCCTGGCACCAAATACAAGTGGTGAACCTGCTCCTTTCAAGATGTGGATGATGATATTATCAATGTATGCACCACAGAAACAGGCATTGGGCCGGAGGATTTGATCCATTAACCTTTGAAAGGTAGACGGTAACCCATGCAAGCCAAAAGGCAATACTTTGGGCCTCATCACGAGTTGGGCGCTAATTAGCCCTACTGCCAAACCCCCCAGCGCTATTAGTGCCGGATCACGGGTTTGGTGGAACGGTAAGTCCCCATTCCCCATTGGGCCCATTCGTGAATTGCCCATTCCCCATTGGACCCAATGGGGAATGTTCCGCGCTATTACCGCCGGCACTATTATCACCAGCGGTAATAGCACAGAAAATCGGCAAAATCGCAGTGGATTTGCCCCGAGCTCAGAGCAGTGAGAAAATCCGCCAAGCCCGTGATTTGGCAGACCCTTAAATGTGGCGGTAATAGCGTTACTGCCGCATTTAAGGGTTACCGCCAAACTCGTGATGAGGCCCTTTGAATTGAAAAAGCGGAGTAGAAAAAAAACTGTTTTTTGTTTATCTGCTGGATTTACAGGGACTTGTCAGTACCCATTTGTCAGATCAATCTTGGAGAGGTAAACGGCATACCCCATTCGGTCAATAAGATCATCAATTCTATGCATGGGGTACCTATCAAATTGGAAGACTGTGTTCACCTTCCTGAAATCAATGCAGAACTGTATTATATATAGGATCACAGACTACCACCTGGTCCGGTTTCTTGCAACTTTAGACCAAAATAAGCTTGTTTATGCTGACACATATGTTCACGAAATAAAATGCAGCCAATTCTGGGATCTACAGAAGAGGTCTCGACGATCACGAAGAAGGAAGAAAATAATGAATGGGAGAGCGCCTTTATTAATGAAAAATCCTTCCCTGTTAGCCTACTGAACAAGAAAATCCAGGCGACGTTTGGGTTAGAAGATTGAGGATCAGTGGAGGAATAATGAACTTTTGTCCTGACTGTGGCCGTTTGGAATACATCGGGGGAACCTTATCTGCGATGGGGTTATCTCTCGATTAAGTGGCCAAAACGCAGAGCGTTGACATAACATCATTTGCACATCCTTTGGTAAAAAGATATAGGGATAATGGACATCAAATAATCCCACAGAGATTAGGAGAAGTAGAAAAGACTACCACAGAAATCAGTACAAGGTCCTGTGCACAACAAGGACCTGTAACAGTAGAAAGTTTATTTAGAAATACACTATCTCAGATTGTGAGGAATTAGATAAAATCATTGTGATGTCTCTTTTTACTTCTGTTTACTCTGGCAATAGATGTTCATGAACCAAATGAACATCTGTGGCAATTGTTTTTTGATTAATAGTTAGAATCTTTGGCACAAGAGAAAGGAGGGTATCTTATACTAACCCGTGGTTGATGAAATAATATGTACTTTACAATGTAATGTTTGATGTGATATGTTTTTAAGGAAAAACACTCTCCACACAGGAGGTGTCTATGTAATGAATAAATAAGAAAATATATTTTTGTATGTTAAAAAACACCAGGGTTAGGGTTTGCTAATTTTTTGCGTGAACATAAGTGTTAGCGGGGAAAGGGGTGGGGGGGCGCCAAAGCACTGTTGTATTGAACTGTCAATTAAATATGTTTGAAAGAAGGGATGTTAAGGGGGTTGGGAAGTTGGATCTGTTTAAGGTCTATGTGTTTATTGAAAAGGCAAATAAAAAGTGTTTAAAAAAAAACATAAGTGTTAGCAGATACAAGCTTGTTTTGGTCTAAGGTTGCAAGAAACAGGAGAAGGAGGTGATCTGTGATTCCTATATATAATACTGTTACTACCCTGTTATATCACAGACCCCCCAATAACAAAAAATCAAGGGTTTGGCCTATTGTATACATCAATGCAGAACCTCCATGATTGATCTGGCTTGGCGACTAACGCGATCAGGGATGACCACGGCATTTGAGCGGGCTCAATAATATCAGCCCGTAACATATTTTCTAACTCCTCTTCAATTATACTTTTTCTAGTTTCAGGTAATCAATATGGCTTCAGATGTACTACTTTTCTTGGGGGTGTATGGATGCAATGATATATCCCTTTTACTCTGCCAGGTTCTGCTCTGAAAACAACAGGCAACTGTTTTAATAGGTATATTAGGTTCTCTTTTTGATTCTGAGCTAGGTTGGAAGGAATCAGAGTATTCGGGTTGGATTCATCAGATAACAAGGTGGTTAATATTATGGTACTGTCTTAAATAGGATTTTCTTTCCATTTCTTGATAAGATTGACATGATGAATGTGATTCTTAATTTTCCTGTCTGGCTGTGAGACTCTGTGATTGTAAGTCCCTGTCTGATCTATTATCTCATAGGGACCATGCCACATAGAGAGCATCTTGTTTTCGGAAGAGGAGATTAGAACTAGGACTCTCTGTCCAATTGAAAAAGATCTTGCAACAGCTTTTCTATCATGATAGCCCTTCTGATGTGCCTGGGTTTTGATCATGTCAGTCTGAACTATGGATCTAACTGACACCATGTGCTCTTTTAGTCTCTGAGTAGTCTGGAATAGTGGTAAAGTAGCTTTCTTTTATTCATCCCAGGTTTCACAAAAGATATCTAAGACATCATGGGGTTCTCTCTCATATAAGAGTTCAAAGGGGGAAAATCCCGTTGAGGATATTTGGGGCATTTCTCATGGCAAAAAGGGCCCATGGTGTCATAACATCCCAATTCTTTCCATCAACTTCAACCTGTTTCTTTAAGATGTGCTTTAAAATCTAGTTGAATCATTCTACTAAACGATCAGTTTGTGGGTGGTATACAGAAGTATGCCAAGTTTTAATCTGAAGAATTTCCTTTACCTCTGATATGAGTTTACTCATAAAGGTAGATCCTTGGTCTGTTAAGATCCCTCTTGGGAACCCAACTCTAAAAGATTGGAATTAAGTGCTTGAGAATCTGTTGGGTTGTGTTGTTCCGCAAAGGATTCAGGGTAATGAGTTGCATAGTCTATTTCACCATTATGTACCTGCTTGCCAACTTTGATGATTATAGGGGTCCTACTATATCCATACCTATGGTTTAAAAAGGTATGTCTGTTATGGGTAGGGGCTGTAAGGGAGCTTGAGGGTGCATTTGAATACTGGTCTTCTGACATAGGGAACAAGTGACCACAAAGTCCTTTATATCAGTGTACATTCTGAGACAATAGAATCTGTTTTGGATCTGTGCCTGGGTTTTCGTTCTCTAGATGTCCACCTGTCAGGTGGGAATGGGCGATCTTCAGCACAATTTTCTTATGTTTTTTTTTTTTAGGCACCACAACTTGTGACCTAGGGGTACCATCATGTCCATTGTCCCCCCCTATAAACAGCACAGTATTCAAGAAAAGAAATGGTCCACCCTTCTTCCTTCCCTCCTCTTCGTGTAAGACCTGAAGAAAAGGCTAGGCAAGCAAGGGATCATTCCTTTGGGCAAAGGCTAAACTGGGGATGGCTTCCGTTTCTTCTTCTGTCATAGGAGGTGTAGCTGCCTCAGGTCTTAACTTCCTGGGGTTTAGGGAAGAGAGCCTTCTCGGAAAATAATTTGATAGGCCTCCTTGCCAATATGATTTGATAGGTCTCCTGGCCTCCTTGCATTGGATTTTGCATTTATATCTTTATATCTGTGCTGTAGCCAGGGTCTATGACACCTGCTAATATGTCTACTCCATACCACCAGGCTAAACCCAAATTGGAGGCAAGTCTAATTTCTCACCTTCATATTGGTGACCTATAATCATGTCTGTTCATGTTACATTGACCTTGTGTATCTGCTATATGTTGGTTACCCTGCCCGTGTATGCTGCATCTTATCTCCCTATAATTTCAGTGTAGTGAGTCCCTCTCTTGGTATTCTGGAATCCTCCACCCTTCTATGCGATAAACAGCACATACTTGTGCTTTCTGCTATGTAACTGTAATCCCTACTAGTGCCTCACAACCTAACCAATTCTTTATGGCAGAGGCATGTACATTGACTAATGTCTTGGAACTTGCCTTAGTTTGCCTCGTCTCTCACCCCTGAATTCATGGGGTGGTAGGGATGCCTCAGCTGGTATCGTTTCTCACCTGTACGGTAATGGTGAGAAGTAGAGGCAGGAATTGGTACTTCTGAGTAGGGGCAGTAGGTGATACCTGCATATTCATCTTCCCCTTTACACTGTTCATAAAATATGCAACATTCTTCAGGCTTGTGATTGCTCTCATAACAGTGCCAAAAAGTCCCTCACAACTTATTTCAGCATGCTTGTAAAAGGACACTATGAATGTTCATGAGAGTCTGTGCTAAACGACCCTCTTTTGCACGCTTAGGGAAGAGAGGGACAAAAACCATTGAAAATTATCCAGGGGTGCTTCTACTAGTGTCCGTGACATCAGATTTTGCAGAGACGGGCATACTACTATATCCCATCTTGGAGCTGAGCATGGGGCACAAATTGGCAAATACAAGGTTGGATCCTATCAAAGCTTTCAGATTCCTGAGCCTTAAGGAGGTCAAGGCTGTCTGGGAGTGTGCTTCGTCAGTAGGTGAAAAAGAGGAAGAGGTAGCCAAACACAAGATGGTTCAACAGTCAGTGTGACAGCCGAGAATACCAGGTGGTTTCTATGTAGGATGCCTGGCTCATCGTGGGACATATCCAGTGGCTGGGCAGATTTGTGGATGATGCCAAAAGCCAAACCATTATGGCAAAGCATATTCGGAATCCTGGTCTTCACTAAATAACTCCACAGACAGCACCCTGAAACAATGCATGGCCAAGGTGGCTACAGTAAACCTGCTTGCTGAAATGTTTACAGGGAGGAAATAATTATTCTTTATATCAGTGATGTGTGGTGTCAAGCTAGGAAAGAGGCACAACCAAGTTGCACGGTGCATATACAATCCACAGATGTTCTGGTTGTCATTGACACTGGTGCTTCAGTGAATGTGATACCAGTGTCCAATGTGCAGACTTACATACTTGCCCACCAAAAGGTGAAGATCTTCACGTATGGGGCACTCTGCCACTATCTTTGGAAAGAGTGCCCCATAAGTGATGATCTACAATTCATATCCACACTTTCAAAGTGTTGCTTTTTTTGCAACATAGCTGAAGATGTAGACATAATACGATTTGTATGTGGCATTCATGAAGCAGATCTAAGGTCTCTGTTGCAAGAATACAATTACCTCTTTCAAGGAATAGGGTGTCTTTGAGACCAACAGGTGTGATTACACAGAAGCCATATTGTTTATCCTGGTAAGGCTGTTCAACATCTTCAGACCCCGCAGAGACAGTAACACTGAACACATCTAAAAGCGGGTTTCTAAAATACAAATAGGATTAATTGGATATGTCTTCCAATAATTGAGTTTGTCTGAAGATCTGCAAAAAGTAACAGACATCAAGGCATCATAAATGAAGGTCAGGTGTTGTCTAGGCATGGGACACAATCATGGCCAAACCATTCTGCTGTGACTGCACCATTCTGCCTCCTCATTAAAAAGGACTGTCCCTGGGTGTGGAGTGAAACTGATCAGCAGGCATTTGACAAGACAAAGGTAGCATTGGTGGCAGATTCAATAATGTCATTTTTAAACTCAACTAGGGAAACAGAACATGTATGATGAATTCTATGGTAAATAATGAAATGTATTGTTATGTTGAATAATGTGTAGAAAAAACACAGATACTGAGTAAATGCAAAACCCACTTTCTTATTGCAAAATGAAAACGTGATGCACTTTGTAAAAAGAAATAATGCATACGGTATATAGGTACCTGCAATGTGCTCTATCCTCCACCCCATCTAAGACCTGACACATACCCTTCTCTATGAGGGGGCCTTTTTCAAGTTTATTGTGCTCCACCTGTAGACCATGAAGAGTAGACTAGACCGGAAGATGCTGTGGTACTCTCATGGCTGGGTGTACAGCACCCAGGCTTTCTGCTGCTATAGCCTCATGCTCGGGCAGGGTAGAGGGGAGGATCCAATGACTTTCGGAAAAAGGACTGCCCTCATAGTTGAAGCCGCTACCCCACTGTGGCACTGCTAAAAAAGTAAAAAGTTAGTATGCTTGCACTATGTGCTGTGACAAATCTGGACTATTCATCCCTTCTCCCCAGAGGGGAACCACCCACTTTGACACTAGGGAGTTGATCCCGTTAAGCAAGACCCTCCCTGCGGGTCTGGGAAAGTGGGAACTCACAGGGAGCGACTCTCCTCTAGGGGACAAGGACTCCCATTCCCATCTTTTGTTTATTTTATTTTAATTGGTTTTTTATAACGTGCTTAATACCCGAGTTTGGTTTCTAAGTGCAGATCCGGGATTCGAACCTCTGTTGCTCGGCATGATCTTGCTTCCAATACCAGCACGTTGCCCCTATGGTATCCTCCGTTCCTATGAGGAACTCCCTATCAAGAATACATTGTCTGCATTTATAGGAATTGAAAAGGTTATGTTACTTCTGTTTTGAATTCAACAAATAGTGACATTACATCAAGCTCTTTGGCTTCACGTAATGCTGGATTCCACCTGAGCTCAAGAGTCCAAGAGGAGCTTCACACACCTTTCGCTTGTGGTGGCATACATAAAAAGATGAGGAACCATGAGTGGAAGAGAAAGAATCCTACACAGAGGCGAGCCTCTGGCAGGAAGACGTCCTGGAGGGGCGCTGCAACACTGTACCGCAGAGCCAGCGGTAGCATGGAGAGTGAGCTGATCGCAAAGGGAGATGCCAGAAGACTGGCACCCTGAGAGGCAACATAGCCGAAGGAGAGTACGAGACGGGGACAGTAGAAAGACAGTTTTGCCTGGTGGGGCGACCACACTAAAGACTTCGTGGGCCCGGGGCCTGTTAACCGATGCTGAGACCAGAACACAGTGGATAGAGAGCATCACCGACATCCGAATGAAAAGAGTGACAACTGCTGAGCCAGGCATAGAAAGCGAAGCCAACGCTCCCGAGAAGGTAACGGCAGGGAGAGGGGTGAACGGTTGTGTCCCTGAGTGCTGGAGAAGTAAAAAAGGTTAGGGGAGCCCAGGAAAGCCAAAGGCTGGACATCGTCAGGCACCCAATCGAGACCCTGCTGAATTAAGCATTTCAAAGGGTCAGAGGGCTTTCAGGAGCCTTAGAAAAACAAGTGACATTGATCTGACAGGCTGGGGAAAAAGGGTCACAGAAGGCAGAAAACCCTGAACACTGGATACAGACTGACGCCCACGAGAGGCTCTGTTGAGTTAAACACAGCAGAGGGCGAAAAGGTTTTGGGGAGCCCTAGAAATATAAATAGTAGTGATCAAGACTGGGAAAAGACAGAACCTGGAGGGTCACCTTGCTCAAGCCTAAACCAAGAACAATACCAAAGACAAGGTCAAAAGTGGTGGAATCGCACTTAGAAAATCCTTTTTCCCTTTAAACAAATGGAAAGTATTGGATGTATGTGAAGACGTAATACTTGTCCTTCAGAATCTGAAAAGAGGATAGAGAACTGTATTGTGAATAATTGATGAACTTTGACCATTTGATGGACAGTATTTGAGAGGAACCCAAGTAGTTTGGCCATGTGAAACCCGAGTGGAAAGGCCACTGCTCTGGTCTATTTTCTGGTTACATTTTTCTAAAGTGGTTGGGGCAGAAAGCAAGTAGGTTTTGGACAGAGAACTATTTTCTTTTGGACAGTTTACTAGCACCCTTAGTTTTGTTTATTAGGTAGGGAATTACCCTCATAGCAATAGGATTAGATAGAGATTTTTGTATAACTTGAAGGAAATCCTTTTCCTGGTTCACCACAATGCCCAGTGGCCTGCCTATCAGTGCCCCTGCGCATGTATAAGCGGAAAAAGAACAACAAAAAAAAGAGACTTGTGCGGGTGTTAGATGGTCCCCTAATAGCAATGGGATCACTGTGGATAAAATCTCACTTGCCCTGCCCCAAACCCTACTTAAGCCCTACAGTGCTTACTGGTGCTCCTATTCAGCGTAATATAAAATTCAATTAAGAAGAAAGGGCCTGCTGCACTCCTAGGCTGAGCTGTCCTATGTCCAGTTGCTACAACATTACTGCTGTCTACCTAAATGGACCTGGAGCCCTATGTTCTGCCTCAAGCAAGTATGCCTTACACCCGCAGATAAGAGCCATCTTTGCCTGGAGCGATCCTCTTCACAGAAAAAAGTGTTTTTGCTGAAGGACCAGTGCCCACTTTAACCTGTTTGCAGATCAGAGTCGCATCCTATCTGATTCACTCCCAGGCGGGCGCAAACTGAAAAACAGAGGATTGCTTACGTATTGCATTGGCACCTATGTCAGCCAATATTAACATATGCTGAAGTCCAAAGGGATCAATATGCATGGGCGTAGGACATAGAGGGCATGGGGGGGGGAGACAAAACACCCCCACAATTTTAGGCGGGGGACATAATGCGATTGATCCCCCCCACAATCAGAAGCAAGGCGAGGAGCAGGGGTTTAATTTTAGCAAGGTTACCTGTGTTAACTTAAAATCAGGGCTGGAGCTGGACACTGTATGAGCGGATGTTCGCTCGGCTCTGCTCGTACAGTGTCTCTTGCTCAGAGACAGTCACGCTGGCTGGCTGTATGTGACTGACTCCCTGGTGCACTGGTCTGGATCGCGCACATTATTATTTTCTATCTGCTCGCACTCCTGGGATTTTTCTGCTTGTTAGCATAACAGTTCCCACCTCTTTGATTGGATAACATTCTAGGCATTTTTCTTAATGGGCAGGCTGGAGGTGGCACCTATACCTAAAGCAGTCCGGCATTGATGGCGAAATAAATTATTTTTTATGACGCGCAGACAACTGAGCTCATAGTTTTGAAAGTATTAACCATTACTGTTGAAATTACATTTAAACAACTTTATCCAGCTTCAGTCGACATCTAGATTGACAATGTGTGAAATCCCTAACTTTTATATAATGTTAATGTCCTTTTGATGCTGTATGCTTTAAGAGAGACTTTATACAGACTGATCATAATAATAATTTGCATTTATATAGTGCTACGAACCCCCAGGCTTCTGAGAGCTGCTTATTATTAGCCACAGTGTGTGGTGCTCATGTATCGACCTCGGAAGGATGAAAGGCTGAGTTTGGCCCTGTTGGGATTCAAACCTGCGTCGGCAGGCTCTGCATGGATGTCAAATCCGGGATTCAAACCTGCGTCTGCAGGCTCTGCATGGATGTCAAAGCGAGCGCTCTACTCGCTGTGCTATCTGACCAGCATTTTGCTTAATGGGAAGGCTGGAGGTGACACCTATACCTAAAGCAGTCCAGGCCTTGATGGGCAAATACATAATTTTTTATAGAGCACAGACAACTGAGCTCGTAGTTTTGAAAGTATGAACCATAACAGTTGAAATTGCATTTAAACAACTTTATCATAGTACCTGATCGTTGTGAGGCAAGCTAAGCAACATTATTAACAATTCGTTTTGGGCTCATATTTGATTTCAGTGTACACTCACTGCATTTTGTTAAGTTTTAGCCTGAAGATGCCTCTGCTGGTGAGAGGCCGTCCGTTACCATCACAATGCTTTCCTAGCAGCAGTGGCCAGAAGCGATGGGCTTGCAATTACAGGTGCATATTCCACACTAGTCATTAAAGCTGCATTGCCTGGTTAAAATCATTGTTTATCTGCTCCTGGACGGCCCACATGGGTGCGACAGCCGGGACTGTCAGAAATGTGTTCATTCCCTTCTATCTTAGAGCCCCCTAGCTCTTTTGCTGGACTTTGGGACTTTTTAATTTTAACCTTGAAGTGAGTGAACTCTTTTTCTCACTCACCCATGCGTTATTTGATTTGGATTCTGTATTCTCTTTGTTTTTGGAGCCGGACAAACTCCATAGGCATCACCTTTTGTATTGTGACACACAGCACCTTCAGTGCAGTGTCACAGAGAAGTCCTTTGGATTTCTCTAAAGGTTTAAATACCTTCTCTTGGATAAACTACTATTTCCAAGAGCAGTAAGGTGAAATTGACTTTACTTACCTTTTGTTACTTTGTAGACCCAGCATACACCACCTTATGTGGAGTGCTGGAGGGGTAACTTAGTATCCCCTTTGTCTACTTTCTCATGTAACATTTTTATGTTACCCTTTCTACAATTAATGGCTAGTGGCAGTGGTTTATTTTTCCTACCATTGTGCGCTTTTACCGCAGGCTGAATCCTCAGCTGCAGTATTGCACCCATGGGTGCCCATTTTGTCAAAATGGCCCCGGTATTCTTTTTTCGCCATTTCTTGTTGGAAAGGTCCTTCGTGAGATTTACTCTGCGCGCCAAACCAGGTTTGGTCCCTTTGTTAATTTTGCCTTTGGTGGGATTCGCTGGTGAAGCCTGCCTCTGACTCCAGCGTGTCTGGTAGGGGCAGGAAGCAAGGGAGGTGCCCGAAACTCCCTGTGCTTAGCCTCCTTTGTTACTAGAATGCACCCAAAGGTGATTGACTGGCTGTTATGTGAGTGACAGCTAGGCTGCAAATGAATGGGAGAAACCTGCATAAAAGGCAAGGTCTTTTGCAAAGAAGGCAGAGTCGACCACTGGACGAAGGAACCACGAAGAAGAACTTGGAAGAGAAGCTTGCTGTAACCTCCGGGACCATTGGTTTGCCCGGTGAAGCCCAGCTGCATTGCTGAAGCTCTGAATGCTGATTGACTAGAGAAGCCCTGCATAGGACGACTTCTCCCCTTGGGTTGGTGGGACCAATCAGCCCCAAGACTAACTTAGCTGGAAACCCTCAAACTGCTGACTGTACTTCTTCGCGGATGCTGGAACCGAGTGCCAGGGGACAGAACCTCCAGAAATGAGTTTATAATTTTTAAGTCGGGCCCAAGCTCCAGGATGATCCTACGGACTCCCTCGAAGCAGGACTTCCCAAGCCTGAGCCACCCTAACAGAGTGCCGGACCCCAGAAGCGAAGGAACTCCACAAGGTGTCCAAGAACCGCGGTGGTGCTATTTGCAAGGAGCTGAAACCGCAAAGTGCTGCTGATCTGAATTGCACCCATTGCTGTCACCGTCCTTTGAACCGTAGTGCAGGAGCCCCCAGACGTCCTTCCTCTTGTCCCCACGTCTGAGGCCCAGGAACAACAGGATCTGCAGGAACTACAACAGGAACAGAAGCCAGCTGGAACCTTTTCTTCAGGCTCAAAGCACTGTTTACTAGGGGTACTTGCCTCTTGTTGTGTGTAGCTTGCTAGCTTTCAGTTGAGACTTGCATTTGCTGCCTTTTGCAGCATTGCCCGTCACAAGCCTCCCAGCTTGTGGCCCAACAGTGATATCTTTTGCAACAAACTCTCTTTAACATTGTGCAAGACTTGTGTGCTAATCTTCAAGAAGTGCCTCAGCTCCCCTAGACTTTGCTCAATTGACATTGGCTGTCCTGGCTCCCTAAAGACTCTTCCTACCCTCTGACTTTGTGTTTAACTGTCCCTCCAAAAAGTCATACATTCTTTACTTGTATAGCTGGGAAAGGGTTAACCTACATTGCATTGGGGGATTGAAAAGTGCTTACCTGTGTGAGAAACTTGTTAACCATTGCTTCCCTCCCTAATCCTTTCCTTTTGCCACAAATCTCAGTATTGCTTTAAATGTACACATGATATATCAATGTCCACAGTGTCCTAAACAATTGAAGTCACCTCAGGGTGTAGGAAGTGTCTGTGCACCATCCCAAAAGGGTATCTACTTATGTATTAAAACTGAGAGTCTGCATTTTTGAAGTATATTTAAGTGTTGTATATTTGCTCCCTAATAAAGAAGGCTTATTTTAAAACTGACTGTTAAATTAATAAATAATTATTTTATCAGGGAACCTTGAGTATAAGTGTTATTTGAATACATGTCAATGTGGATTTCTATGTTACAACCCTACAGCTCACTTAGACCCCTCTTGAGATAAACCTGACTGCTCAGTTACACTACCAACTTGAGTAGTATAGGCCTAGACCAAAGGTTGGGTTACCTATTGCCAAGAGGACAAGGCTGGTGTAGTCTCCCACAGGGTTACTACATACAATCTTGCCTAACAGGCGACCGATGTCCTGACACAGGCATGATGCATATTATTAGCAGCACTTTGGCTTTTAGTGCTACGATAAAAATTAAACCATCGGCATCATCCATGCAGATTGTGTTTAATGTTCAGTCCTGATTATGAGCTAGAGAAATTGTAAAGACAATGTAGGTGCAGTAATGTATAGTAGCGCATTTGGTTCTGCGGCTGCTGCCTGGTGGAGCTTTTTGATATATATGCTTGCTGCTCACGTTACAAAGTGTCATGATGATGCTGCACTCATAGCAACTTACTAGCAAGTGCAATGTTAGTAAAATCTGGAGAGCAGAGCTTGCTCCTTTGGCCAATTAAAACAAACCACTACAAGACCAATTTATTTACCCAATATTAGCTGAGTGGGACTCGAGGGGAGAACATAGTCTACAAGTCCACAAAGTGTCCCATGTCCCCCTCAGATTTTATGTGTCTCCCTACGCCCCTGTCAATATGGCACCCACGTCCTGTTCGGGAAGGGGCTGGGAACAAAGGGCACTCCAATCCAGCGAAAGGGGATACATTTGGTCCCTTAAGAAATGACTCCAGAAGATACTTAAGAGCAGCATGGCCCATGATTGGCCAGCAAGTAGGAGTCAATGGGAGGATCTAACAATGAGGGGGCTTGCCGTCCTAAATAAAGGTTGAAGTTCCCTCTTTTTCCCTAAACCGAAGAAGAAATTCAACATGGCCTACAGGTGTAAGGCACTGGATTTAGGCTCCAGTCTCTTTCCCCTCTTTTTCGCTGCACCCAATGAAAAGTGTGCAAAAATGGTGAAGTAGCAGACCTTGCGCCTTCCAAGCTGTAAGAGCCATGTCGGATGCCATTAATTATGGCTCGTCTGCCAGGTGTCCTCAGCAATTCTCGGTTGAGCGATGGGAGAGCAGCTTTGATCACTTGTGGCTCCAAACCGGAGTTAACCATGGACATAGCTACCAGGTTTCCCAGCTCCATATGTGACACCTCAAGCACGCACTGTTTTTCCCCTGTGCACGCTGGGACTTGTAGGTCCATGCTTACAATGGGAAAACGTGAAACTGCAAGTTCCAGCATGAAATTGGAAAATAAACCATGACTTGCTAGAGGTGTACCGAATGGAACTGGGAAACCTGGTAACTATGTCCATGGTTAACTGTGGCGCAGGTTCCGGACGGGAATTGCTGAGGACACCTGGCAGACGAGCCATAACCAAACTGCCGCTCAACAGAGGGAGAGCTGCCCCACATGGGAGGCAGGCACCCAAGTGCGGGGGCTGCACCCCCAGCTGTCCGAGGCTCTGGGCCGGTCCACATTCAAGCTTTACCCTTTGGAGAGTGCCTCTGGAGGACTGACGCTGAACTGGGAGGGGAGCGCAGCTGCCAGCCCAGACGGTCCTGGACCATCTTGAGGAGCACTACTAGCTCGCCTGGGACTCCCACCGGACCCCAAGTCCCACCTGGTACTCAGCTGCTAGGCTTGCGCTCATGCCCATTGGCTCTCACTGGCTCTGGGGTGGGTTGGCTTGCTGCCTTCCTGGGTCCCCAGTCCAGGTACAAAGGAGACGTCTGGAACCTGTGCCACACAGCCGTCCTGAAGGAAGACACTTCCCATTGATTAACAAGCCTCACAAGGGGCTTAGGGAGCCTGGCCAGACACAAATGTTGAGTCAGCCAGGTCGGCCATCACTCAGACCATCTGGTCCGACAGTTCAGGCCACATGGCCAGTTGGGCCCAGCTGAAAAACCAGATGGTCTGGCCACCCCCCAAAGCAGATTACCAGGTGCTTATTGCAGAAGAAGGGTGCTGGAGGAGAGTGGAGCAGTCGGGAGCCCCCACGTCTCTGGCCTGATGCGTTACAGCTTAGCTCTCCTGAGAAGGCTTGGGCCCCATCCAGGGCAAGAGGCAATCGCTGTTGGACAGGGAGGTGCCCAAGGGTGGGGTTCAGCACCCCAGGCTGGGCAATGTTAGAGATTTGAGAGCGCTGCTTGGACACTGCCGCTGGCCCAGAGGGGCATTCCTGCTGCCGTCAGGGGCTGCTTAGGATGCCAGCTCCATCCCGGGGGCCGGGGATGAAGCCGCCTTTCGCACCCAAGGTCCAGCCCCTCTTCCCTGTCTCCCATAATATCCAGGCTGCCTCGAGCCTCCCCAGGCTGATTCCTGCCACTTTACTGCCAGCTGGGGGAAAGTCATCTGGTTTGCTAGGCTGGCCAGAAGGGGAGAAGAGCAACCCCTGCCCACCCGCACCCTGCAGTACATCCAGGGTGGGATGTTCCTGTGCACCCAGTTGCATAGTAGGAAGAATGGAGAACCTTGCGCTGCCGCCACAATTGTGCTTTTGATAAAAGCTTGGCTCAGAGGATGACTTTCAATGTATCGGGGCACTTTAGCTACTCTGCTACCTACGAAACTTCCCTAACCCACAATCAGATCATGATTCAGCACCAGGTGTATTTATTTATTTAAGCTTTTTAACGTGCCGCATGCCCAAAGGGCTCAGGGCGCACAAAAAATACAGACAGGATAAACAAATAAAAGAACAGGATAGTTGAAGGGCTTTGCAAAGAGTATTCAGTAAGGGAGGATGGGGGTTTGATTGATGAGAGGACTCAGTCAAGGGGGAGGTTGAAGAGGTGGGTCTTCAACCTCTTCTTAAACTCGGGGGCCATTTCAATTGTTCTAAGAGCAGTAGGAAGGACATTCCAAGCCATAGGCCTTTGTACATCAAAGCAACAGCCCCCAGCCTTTACCAGCCTAAACCTAGGCTGCAGAAGTCGGAATCGATCCTTTTATCTAAGAGTGCAGGGAGGTACATATGCCTTTAGGCGGTCCCTGAGATATTTTGGAGCAGCATTGCTCACGCACTTATTGGTAAGTGTAAAGATCTTATGTGTAACACAGTATTTCACAGGGAGCCAGTGCAGGGCCTGCCTGGAAGCTGTAATATGGGCACATTTGGATAAGCCAGAGATGGCGCGAACAGTCCCATTCTGGGCAATCTGCAATGCAGATAGATTGGACTGGGAGCATCCGCTCAGGAGGCCACAAGAGGACCGGATACTGGAGACATGCTGATTCATTGTCAATTTGGCATCCAATATGACACAGAGGGTCTTTACCTTCTTGGCCACTTGAATGATAATGTTAGAAATGCTGGGACTATTATACTCCAAAGGAAAGTTTTTAAGTCCAGGGCCAGAGGCCACAATCAGTAATTCTGTCTTTTTGGTGTTGAGAGCCAAGGAATTGGCTGCCATCAAGTCGTGGATGGCAGAATAGATGGTATTAGGGTTCAGTGAGTCCTGTGCATAAAGGCCCGAGAGTTTCATGATGACCTGGGTGTCGTCAGCGTAGTTGGTATAGAGGGCACCCAGGCCGTCTAGAAGTCTCAAACAGGGAATAATATAAACATTAAACAGAGAGGTCGAGATGCAAGACCCCTGCTGGAATAGAGCAGGCATCTCTGGTGGCCACTCTGGCGTTACGTGGGCCAAGAAAAGAAGCAACCCACTGTGACGCCAGGCTCGAACAGCCTACTATAGATTGCAACCTGTCCACCAATAAACCATGATCCACTAGATGAAATGTGGCTGACAGATCAAGAAGCATCAGGAGCGCCGGCTGACCGTGATCAACAATATTCAACAGACTTGATTTAAGATCCAGCATGGCTGTCTCCATGCAGTGTCTTGCTCTAAAGCTTGACTGCCGTGTTCCAAGAATATTGTTCTGTTCAATTAAGCTCTGGAATTATAAATATGCAGCCTTGTCCAGAATCTTAAAAAGAAACGGGACATTGGTTACGGGGTGATAGTTGTCTATGGATATTGGATCAAGATGATCTTTCTTCAAAAGTGGGATGATCCACGCCTCCTTGAGAATGACTGGTACAGATCCCTCAACAAATGAGAAATTGACTGATTTTGTCACCCAAGGACTCAGCACATCCATGCAACCAATAAAGAGTCCAGATTGACAAACATCCACCCAGCATGAGGTAGGTTTCATATTGGTGACAATCTTAGAAATGTCAGTCTCAATGCTCGGTGCAAACTGAAATATGGGTTTATGAGAAGCTAGTGGAGGGTTACATTTAAAAGGGTCAGTCAAGGGATCACTTGCCATATTGCGTACAGTTCTCATATTCTGGATGGAGCTTTGGTGGGCTGCAACTTTATCAGCAAAGAAATTGTGAATTTTCTGACACCTGTCAGAGTTTTCACCCGTCCAGCCATGGTACATGGCTTCCCTTTAAATTCCTTAAGGATAGAAAACAGCTTCTTCGAGCTGGATTTAGCTTGCGTGATCCTAGAGTTATAATGAGAAGGTTTTGCTTGTGTAATAGCATCCTTGAACTGTTTAACCAGTAGTATATAGGCAGCCTGGGATTCGGGCGCAGGATTTCTATGCCAGTCACGTTCTGCTGATCTCTTCTAGTGCTTAAGGTGAAGAATAGTGTCATTGAACCAGCCCTTGTTCAATGTCTCAGTCTTCACGTAATGAATGGGTGCCAAGGAATTAATAGCCCCCTCCAGGGTATCTGTGAGGTGTCGGGCTAACTCATCTGCCTTATTATACTTTTCCAAGGAACCAAGCATACACCTAAGCAAGGGTGACATCTTTGCGGAGGTGATGTTCTTCCAATTTCTGGTTTCGATAACTAGTCGAGGATTAGAAACGTTTCTTGCCGGGGGCACAGGAATATTCACGCAGAATGTAAGCAAATGGTGATCAGACCAAACAGAGGAATTAGCAGCGAAATTGGAGACCGTGAGATGATGCGAGAGAACCCAGTCGAGGGTATGCCCTCCAATATGGGTTGGTCCAGTCACCCACTGTGAGAACCCTGTAGCATCGAGAGCACCCAATAAGGACCGAGTAGCGTTATCTAAAGGTGACTCAGCCCAGTGGTTAAAATCTCCTATCACTACAATGGGTGTGTTTACCTTAGTGATTATATTAAATAGGCTTATCAACTGTTCCTCGAAGAGGGGAAGTACACTTGGAGGTCCATAAATGAGGACTATGGTAATTGACACATTGGGCCTCATTACAAGGTTGCTGGTATGAAATCTTATTTTCCGGTATGCCGGTGCCACCGTGTCCAGCAACCCATGTTGCTGGAAACTCCAGCTGATTCCGTGTTGGTGTGCATGCTGCACCGTTATGCAGGAAAATACCAACAAACCCCCCAAAATGCCAACACTGGCATCATCAGTGCCGGTGCCTCCAATTCCGGCAACACAGTTCCGGAGCCACCGGCACCAGTAACAATGATGACGCAATTACCGTTACGGGAAATACAGTGTTTGCCGTAACAGGAAATCATCCGGCACATGCGACATACCACAATCCTGAGCACAGAAACACAACCATTAACATGGCATCAAGAGTCTGGGTGACCCGGAGGTGTAAGCCACGCTTCAGCGAGGCGGAGCTGAACATGTTGTCGGACTCCATAGTCCAGAATACTGATGAACTTTTCTCAACTGACCAGCGCAGGCAGGCTCAGCTGCGGGAGAAGACCACCTGGGAGGAGGTTGCCCAGAAAGTCACAGCAGTTGGCACAACCCCCTGCACTGTGCGTCACTGCACCAAGAGGTGGGACGGTCTGCGCTTCAGGGTGCGCAACCTCTGGAATTGGGCATCCTCTGGCACAGGGTGCAGCTTCCCCAATCTACCTGCTGCCCTGGGAGGAGATGTGCAGCAGTGTGCTGCACCTCGAGGCAATAGAAGGGGTCAGTGCTGCAGAGGCCTGGAGCCAGGACATCTGACGAGGCTGGTGAATACACATAACCACAAAGTTACATTAACCTCCCTTTCCACCCTGCAATACAACCCTGTCCATCCCTCCCTGAGACCTGCAACCTGGGTACACACACCGACATACACCTTCCCCCAAAACCTCACTCATACCACAAATACCCCTAGAACATACACAGGCACCTTGTACTGCCAACAGAACATGCGTCTGCTGCCACTCAGACACACATCCACCTGCCACAGCAAAATTGGTGTGTGCCCGCCATGCTAACCCTGGCACTAAGTCATGTCAGTGCTTAGTCCCCTCACTACCCACAAATGAACAGCGTCACACACCAAGGAAACATGTGACTCCCTCGTGCCAGCCAGCCCGACCCATGAGCGGAAATTACCATCTATCCCTGTAAGTCCTACAGGCAGCAGGCACATGGCGACCCCATCCATGGCACACCCCTCCCCAACACAACATCACACACTGTGTGGGCCACATCCCTAACACCTTACCCAGCAATTGTCAGTACACCACAACAGTATCTCCGGCACACACCCTACCATGTACGTACATCACACATACACCCGCACAGTATGCAGGACACAAGCATGTGTGCATCATGCCATGTCCCTGACACAGCACTGTCAGAAAAAAACAAAGCATGAATCTATGTCTCATCAATCCACACTCATCACTGACGACCTGCCTTTCTGACTCCCTCAGGCACATCATCTGCCAATGAGGAGGCCCATCCAAGCACCTCAAGGGGCACCAGACATTGACGCCGACGAACACAATGGACCACCACCACCTCCACACAGGACTCTACAGCCTCAACAGGCACAACTGTGACTGCAACCCCCGCTGCACCCATCGAGCTACCTCAGGCCCCACCGGTGCAACCAGTCCAGCCACCGCAGGCCCTGTTAGGCAGAATCCTGTGCAGTGCCCTTAGGGACCACTACACACAATTAAGACTACAGGTGGCAATACAAGTTTTACCTTTGGTGCAAGCCCATACTACTATGCTAAAGTGGTAGCAGTAGCGGAGCAGCCAGGCTTATCTCAAGAATATATGAGCAGTAGCAGAGATTACACAAAGGCACCACAATTACTGTGACTCAAGCAATCAATGACTCAAGTTTCAGGTAAAAAATATAAGTACATTTATTTTTTAACCTTTTGTTGTAAACACGACATTTCTATTAATTTAAAATCACACGTACAATACACTACAACCAACCAATTCACTGTGGTACACTCTAACTCAAGGTAAGTACCTTATGGTTTAACGGACCGGTGTTGTGAAACAAAAGACGTTACCGGGAATACACTTGTGATCACTTTTTGACAGTAATGACAGTTCGGTCTTACTAAAGAAACGCGTATCCGCGGCAAGAAATGTTACCGGGGCAAAAACACACTTAGCACCTGGTTAACCAGAGAGAGTTGGGGGTAAAAATCATAGGCAATACTTTTGTCAAGACAGACAGAATCAGAGAACACTATTTGACAGAATTCAAGAGTCAATAGGCCGGAGCCAGTGTCAAGTGGAACCGTGTTCCTGTTGTCGAGGATCACACAGTCGGACAGTTCACGATTTATCGTAGCCAGGAGTACTTAGTTATTGTCAACAGAGGAAGCAAAAGTTATAATAAGGAGGGAAGACAAGGGCAAGCCTTGGAGATGAAGAAAAGGGGATCACCCTAATTCCTCAAGCAGAACACAGTACCTTATTCAAAGAACAGGCTGGTGCCACAACAGTTGTTCCTGGTAGTTTCCTGCAGACCCACGGTTCCTGGAGCTTCGGGACAAAGGAGGACGTCTGGAGGGGTCTGCACCACACAGGGATGAAGCCAGCAGCAGCGCCTTAAAAACAGCAGAGGCTCTTCAGATGGCTATCCGGACCACTACAGCCGTGTGCAGTGATTTCGACCAAGAAGAGGATACTCTGGCTGTAGAAGGGGAGCTGGTTATCCCCACCAGGCTCAAGGGAAGAAGACTCCGGACTGGATCTTCTCTGGTCGTCAAAGGGTAGATAGCTCAGGACTGCAGCAGGGCTTCACCGGGACGGAGTAGTTGCAGCAGTCGACTTCTTCTCCGCTTCTCTTCGGGTTCCTTGTAGTTCCAGTGGCGACTCTGACTTCTAGCCCAAGAGACCTGCCTTTTTTGCGAAAATCCCCCATTCACACAGCCTGGCTGTCAATCACGCAGCAGGGGGGTTGTCCAGCCCGGACAACCACCTCAGCCAATTATGGCAAAGTGCGACTTGGGTTTCCTAGGATACCCTGTGCAGGGGGTGACTACACCCCTCCCTCACATTCAGCCCACCTAGACACCCAGGTGCCTAGAGGAGGGCTTCTTGGCAGAAGCCACCCAAAAGACAGTGAACAAAGGAGGCAAACCTGGTTTGCCGCGCAAAGTAAAACACAAGAAGGACTTTAACAAAAAGAAATGGTGAATAAACCCGACCGGAGCCAAAAAAAAAGTATTTGGTCAGTATTTTGTCCAGCAAGTTTACGTTCGAGGCTAATATAATAGCCTAAAATAATACCACTTTTATATAGTATAATCATGGTAGAAAGGTTAGGGTAGATACCATTGCCACCAGCCAAGTCTAAATGTTAAAAGAGCGAAACAATGCTCTAGGAGGTACAGATAAAAAGGAATATGGGGTAACCCTTTCCAGTACTCCATCCATGTAAGATGGGGTGTACTGGATCTGTGGTTAAATGCCAACTTTACCCTTTTCTGGGGGACTGTAGTCAGGCTCAGAAATGGAGTCAGTGGGAAGTCTAAAAGACTACCCTGTGTTACTGTACTGAGGGTGCTGTGTAACACACAAAAGAAGGGGGCTACTGAAGTGGTGTACTCCAGAGTCCACAACCACAAAAACAGATGAAATACACATGGCAAAACACAAGTAAGAGTGGGGAAAAGGGGTACACTCTTACCAAGTGGAAAAACAAACTCCAGAAATCCAGCAAAGCTGCTGGGGGACTGACTAGGTAAGGGAAATTAGCCATTGAATGAGCATGCATTGAATTCTCCCTAACAGGCCCCACCGGTGCAACTGGTCTAGCCACCTCAGGCCCCACCGGTGCAACCAGTCCAGCCACCTCAGTCCCCACTGGTGCAACCAATCCAGCCACTTCAGACCCCACAAGCTACACTCACCCTGGCAGCCCCAGTTGCAGCAGTGCCACCACCACCACCACTGCAGCCACATGCCTGTGCACATGCATGCATTGTAGAGGACAAAGCTGATGATGGTGCAGTGGACAAAGGGGATACCACCGACCACAGCATTGATGAGCCCCAGCTATTCAGCCCCATGGTCCAAATTAGCTCGCAACACCCACCCTTCCCCAGTGTGAGGGAAATCGATGAAAGACTCAGCCACATGGAACAATGCCAGGATGCCTTGACAGCCCTGGTGCAGCAGCACTTCCGGGAGGCGCAGCTCATGCGCAAGAGCATCCAGCCCAGTGGACACTGTAATGCCTGTGTACTTGACAGCTGTACACATGGTATCATACAGATGTTCAGTTGGGGTACGGGAGGGGAACAGTGTTATGTTGTCTATAGTAGAGACAATGGCCATGTTCCTCCAGGACGTGCTGGACTGATGGCCCACAGCACTCCCCCACACACCATCCACAAGTACAGCGCATGCTAGTTCGGTGCAGAGCAGCCCAAGGTGGCGTTCTATGCGGCTGGCCCCCTTGGCACACAGCTGCACACCTGACCCAAAAAGGGGTAAAAAAAAAAGCCATGGACACATATGTGCCCTGTCTGTGACTTGTGCACGTCATCATTGCCGAATATGACAGGAGTTGCGTAGAGAGAGTTGGAGAGGGGAAGTGGGGAGGGATAGTATTGCCTGTTCATTCGTTACACATTTGTAAATATTTTCATAGCACAAATTACAGTTGGTGTTGTATAGAAATCATGACTAGACATTGTGTTTTCAGTGTAAGTGAGTGATTTATTTACTGTGCAGTGCCCAGTGCCCAGTGCGCTAGCTGGCCTGTGCCACCTGTCTGTGTCCAGTGATCAGAAGTAATGGTGAATAAGTTCCTCTTGTGCAACACAGCCATCCATGCCATCACAGCGATGTGCAATTGGCAGCTCATCATCACTCACATCCTCTTCCGCCTCTGGTGGGTGAATGTCCATGTCAGGGGCAGTGGGACGTTGAGCCTGATACACAGTGCAACATGGCAAAGGCAAGGACTATCTTTCCCACCTTCACAGGGCTGTGCATAAGTGCACCCCCAGATCTGCTCAGGCAGGGGAACCTCGCCTTTACCAGGCCAAATGTCTGTTCAATTGTACGAGTATGGATATGGGCACAGTTGTATTGCTGCTTATGCTGGTTGTGTGGTTGCCTCATGGGGGTAATCAGCCATGGCATCAGGGGATAACCAGCATTATCTGCAAGGGAGCAACAGAAAGTGTAGAATGTCATACTTCTGGGCATATCATGTTAGTACAGTCCGTATAGTGTTCACTAAACAATGCACTATTGCACATGCAAAATGCTAGTTACGTAACATATGTCCTATTTTGGGTACTAGAAATGCGCATTATGAATATGCATGGTGGGTGTGTGGTGTGCAGTGCCTTTGACATGGCCCATTCAAAGCCACCATGACCTCTGACCCTTTCACTACAACTCACACAAATGAGACCGATGTATTTGTTATTATTGTGGTAAAATGTGATAATACTATTATGTCCAAGAGACTGAATCATAGATATGTATGGCTAATCTTTTCAACTTCCGATCACATGCATATGTGTATGTGCACTTCAAACAGGCAGAGGACCTAATTGGTGTACGGGACAATGGTGGTACGTGGGTGGGGTGTTCGAATGCATAGGTATTATCAGTCTGTGCATCAGGTGGGTTTTGGTGACTGTTTGTGTTTTTGTCACTTCGGTGTGATGCATTCTGGTACATGCAGTGCTTTTGATATTGCTGTACGGATTTGATGTCGTTATGCATGCACATGATAAATTTGTTCAATTGAGACACGCCTGTCACGGCCTTGCACTCAGGCATGCTATTACTGTGTTGCACATTGCATTCCCCCTCTACACTTGCACGTTCAGTACACTCACAAGGCATAGTAGGTTAATCTCCCCTTCCCTTTATTATCTTTAATTGTTGTACTATTATAGCAATTATTGATCCTTGCTCAAATGCATGGTCTACCTTCCCCTTTACACACCCTCTCTGCCCTGTGGGTGCTTTGAAAGTGTTTTGCTAATTGCATAATAAGTGAACAATAAATAAATGAATTAATTAATTGCGCACAGCCACTGCTGATAGGTGTTATACATACCCCTAATTCAACAGTGCAAATGCCCTGGTAGTTACACTCACCCAGCAGCCATATACACTATGGCGTTTTCTGCCCCTCCCCCCCCAATTCAACAGTGCACATGCCCTGGTAGTTACAATCACAGAGCAGCCAGGTACGTTGTCCACTGAGACATGCCATATACCCTGGCGGTGTGGAGTTGCGCAGCACCATGGAGTTGTGGGTTGAACCTGGAAATCTGCCTCAGCAGTGGGTGATGAGGTGGCGGGCATCACACACCATCTGCACATTCAGTGAGTGGTACCTGCCACAACAGCATGCATGGCCACCAGCTCCACATGTGTGCAGTCCAATGCACCCATCACGTTGGGCATGCCTGCAAGGGCATGGAATTACATTTTAGTGGCATTGACCTGGTCAGCTGTCCTGGGTAGGCTGATGTGATCTCCAACGTGACGCAGGCATGCATCGATGACCTGAACAAGACACGCAAAAAACAGGGTTGCGATAGCCCATGCAGTTCACCCACAGTGTGTTAGTATGTGCCCGTGGCTAGGAAGTGTAGCACAGACACTACCTTGAGCAAGGGGGGATAGCTGTACGGATCTATATAAGGCTGACCAGGTCGTCATGGATCAGGTCCACTATGAAAGTGATGGTGGCCCTGTCTAGCTGGTAAAGGGTGTGGATCTTGCTTTGGCTCAGGTTGAAAGTTGTGGCCCTTATGCGTGGTATTGTTGGCTGCCTGCGGGCTGCAACCTGCTGGACACTTTAGTTTTGCTGGGCCATGATGGCCCTCCTTCTCTTAAAGCACCTCTGCTGCATCCTCTGCCTCCTTATCTTCTCAAGTAGTAGGCCTGCATGCAGGGCCTGCAGCTCCAATACTGCTACTGCTAGCATGGTAGTATTGGAAGGGGTGTGGGTTGTGTGGGTGGTCCTTTTGTGCTGTTGCAGTGCTCGTTGGGGCCACCTGTGCTGATTTTGGACCCCTGTAGCATGTTTCTACACACCTGACTCTACTTATCTCCTGGTCCATGATGCTACTGTTTGCAGCACAGTGTTCACGGTGCTACCGGCATGTCCATGCTGATGTTTGCATGTGCCTGGAGCTCGGAATGTGCACTTACTAAAGCCATGCCGGTGTCTCAGGCACGGCAGACGTGTCTCTCCGCAGATTCCAGGCACAGTGTTGCCGGATACAGTGGGTCACTTGTGGTGACAGCGTTAGCGGCATCGCAACTCAGAGTATGCCGGACCGGAAAAAGATGCCGGTAGGGAGCAACAGGCACCGCTATTTCCGGACTAGCATACTTATAATGAGGCCCATTGTCTGAGATTTTCAATTTTACTATAAGACTCTCACAGTCATCCAGTGCCTCATGTGACACTGATGTGTAACTGAGTTTTTTACAGTAGGGCTACCCCGCCTCACCTACCGACTTTGCGGTCAGCCCGAAAAATCTGATAATTATTAGGAGTTGCTAAGGTGACTTCTGAGGGGGTGGTCTCATTAAGCCAGGACTCAGTGACTGCCAGGTGGACGGGACTCGATGTCGTAAGAAGGTTCTTGATCTCTACTCCATGCTGCTTGAGTGAACGAGTATTAAGGAAGCAGGCGGTCACCAGCTGGATTAGGTACAGGGTTTTGCTCTATGAAGGCGGAATGAGGGGTCCTCTCTGCATTATTAGGGTTGGCTTGGTAAACATCGGTATGTGCTGGGCTCAGCATAAGCACGGGTGCAGGGAGGTCAGTAGTAGCTTGACTCGTGACCTCCAAGCACGTGCTGCCTCCTGCATATCAGTTAGGCAATCCATCCAAGTTTGATAAGGTTTTATCGCAGAGTAAGTTGTGAAACCATTCAAAGAGGCAAAGCAGCCAGTATGGTTAGACAATGAGGTCTCGTGTACGTTGTCATATTCAAGTACTTCAAGCCTGACTTTACGATTCCCCTGAATGCTCATGATTAGATCAGTTCGGGACATGCTGAAGTTGGAGCACGTACAAAGACAAGGTCCCAACTATCTTTACTTACAGAAAAGGTTTAGAGGAAAAGCCTTCTGGTCTGACTTGACGGCACAGCACACGTGCACCTCACACAAACTGGCTTTGACGCACCGGCGCTGTTGCGCCTCACAAAGTCTAAAAAGGGGGGTGTGGCTACAGGGCTTGTGGGAGCTGCAATGCACAAAGGGGACAAAAACAAATAAAATCTAATATAAATGAATCAACAATTTGAATGTAAAAAAATGTGACTAAGCACCTAAAATAGATTCTAAAAACGGGTACAATTGAAACAATTTTAGAAGAAGCAGCGCAATCTATCAAGGCTTAACAAATGAATATGCATTGCAATACGAAGGAGAGAGGTGGTGCACTTCTGTCCACACTTTGCCAACCAAAGCTCCACAGTGCTGCATTAATGTTAAGGTTTAGTGGGATTCTGACTTGGAGGCATTCACTTATAATCCCACAGATGGCATCTTTGCCCCATTGGCTCCTCAGGCAAGCACGTACACAAATGGCTGAACCTGTGATTCTTCTTGTCCTGAGCAGGATTACTATTGCAACAACACATCATCATAAGAGCAAAATGAACCTGTTTCACACAGTCTGAAGCCAGCTCACGTTCCCTATTAGTGGGTGTACAATACAACGCTTGGTGAATTCTGTTTCACAATGATAGGAAGAGCCAACATTGGAGGATCAAAAAGGACGTTGCTATGAACGCTTGGCCTCTACAAGCCAGTTATCCCTGTGGAAGCTTTTCTAACAAATCCTGCTTGAAACCCAAAAACGATTGTGAGGCCCCTCTTTCACAGTCTGTATTCATGCTGAAAATTGAGATCAAGCGAGCTTTTGCTCTTCTGCTCCACTGGAGAGGTTTGTGCTCCCTGAACTTAGGACACCTGGGTTATCATTTGACAGATGTACCATCCCAGTCAAACTCCCCACCTACCAATGTCCCCAGAGTGGGCCATATCCAGCAAGTGCCGACTCTTGGAGCACAAAGCCAGAGCTCCCCAGAGCTCAGTTCCCGTATCACTGGATAAGCAAAATAAACAGTAGTGGTATTTCACCAGTGAACCAAGGGCCTCCCATTTATTCTATACCCCTCATAACTCTTCACAATGCCAGACTACGGTATAACTTGACAGGGCTTTCTTTCCATTCTGATTCTGCCAAGCCCCTTCCCTCGTCTGTGGTTTCGCTAGATAGTAGGTAGGGACAGTGGGAATCTTGTGCATCCATTCATGCACGTTACTTATTAGATGATAATTCATTTGGCTATTTTTGTACCACTGGAGTGGCTCATTCCGGGTTAATGGCTGCCCGTTAGCTGACATTTCTATTGGTTTTTTAACAAGCTGAGGGCATAGTCATGCACAACACCAAAGCATACTATAGGCATACCTGGTGCAGTGTACATACTACAGATGAACATATATGTAACAATAAATCACTTGAGACACCTCATAACAATATTTACAATATGTAAGCAATTAAACATTTACATAAGTCTACAATATTGAAGGGCAGGTGCCCGTTGGAGTCACGGTGCAACACAACCATCGGGATAATGAATCAGAGTCTGATTCCGGATCCCTCAACCGAATCAATTTAGGAGTCGGTCTCGAGAGAGCATGGTTTACGGGTACGGTTATCCCTCCATGGCTATGACCTTCATTAACCTTCCAGACTCTGGAGCTCGTCACAAGTCCTACGTCCGGCAGGAGTATCCTGGAGTGCTCTATCTGATTCATTAATGTTGTCAGTCTTCTCTCAATAGCTAGGCCATCTCCGGGTAGTTATCCATCATAAGGACCTCCACCGATCTCTCTGTGCCCGTTTGCTGAAATCTTGATGCCTTGCGGATCACCAATAAGACAGGGTGGCTGAGTTGTCTTGTAAGCGATTTACTATGTTCATCTGCGTCTGTCAAAACCAGTGTAGGGTTTGGTTTTGTGAAAGGAAGCAACCCCAACTTCCTAACAGGGTTTTGTTGATCCAGGAAATACCTCATCTGGAATTGTTTGGCTTCAATTCACCATTACTCTTGGCACACTTAGCTACCAGACCAAGGCCAGCATAGATGGAGATGTTATACCCTTTTTGCCTATCCCCAAACAGACTCCTCCTATACAGGACTTCTCCAACAGGGATAGTTAACAGCAGGACCACACAGAGGTAAGGATCACTATGACTGAGAAAGGTTAAGTGAGTCATAGTTACTCTCAACGCTTACCCGAGCTTGAATTTCTTCACTTTGACATTCGGAGCACTGATTAGAAATCAAATCAACACCCGTCACAGCTTTCAATATGCTTTGTTTTAATTAAACAATTGGATTGCCCTGGTCCACACCAGTTCTAAGTCAGCTGCTAGGCTGCAGAGGCTGTTCAACTTGGAGACCTGCCGTGGATATGGGTACTGCACTGCCCGCCGCAAAGATTTACACCATCTCCCCGAGATTTTCAAGGACCAGCGAGAGCTCACTGGAACCGTGACACTTTTCAAGTCTCAGTCCCCTCTCTCTCTCTCTCGACAGAGATCAGCCCCCTTCTTTCAACAACTTTGCCCCATCCTACCACATAGGACCTTCAAAACCACTGCCCCTCCCCTTTTCCGACACAAACACTTTTGCACACGACACACCAGAGAACGGATTAACACCGCAGCCGTTTACCTGACATGTCCCAATACAAGGGTCAGGCAAAGACAGGCAATTGATCAGAATCACACAGAATATCGAGAGAGAGAGAAAGAGAGAGAGAGAGAGAGAGAGAGAGAGAGAGAGAGAGAGAGAGAGAGAGAGAGAGAGAGAGAGAGAGAGAGAGACAAAAACAAAAAATAACTCTTCTCAGTGCTCCTGCCCCTTTTCCGGGATCATTTGTGTTACTGCCCTGGATGCCACAAGGGCACCCATCTCCATCACTCAGAATTTTGGGATCTGATCCAGATTCCCTTTTGATCGGCTGAGGCAATATCCCATACCTTCTGAACAGCGCTCGCCCATCTCTTAGGGCCGGCTGACATGTTCACCTGCTGTTCAAATGAGAACCTCAGCACTTACAACGGCCGGGTATGGGCCCAATACTCCAGTGCCATTCATTTTCAGGGCTAGTTAATTCGGCAGGTGAGTTGTTGCGTGCTCCTTAGAAGATTTCGACTTCCATGGCTACTGTCCTGCTGTCTATATCAACCAAAATCTTTTATAGTGTCTCAACATCTGCATCGGATGCCTTAACCCAAAGTTTGGTTCATCCTGCAGCACCTGTTCTGCTTACCAAAAGTGGACCATTGGGCACTTGCATTCGATGCACGGCTCCACGATAGCGAGCCAGGCTTCTTAGCCATTTAAAGTTTGAGAATAGGTTGACATCATCCCCCCCAGCATAGTTCACCATCTTTCAAATCCTATCACACACACTCATGCTCCACCTTCTTGACAGAGCAGCCAAGAGGAGCTAGTAGTGCACCCCTGCAACAGGATCTCATCGCAGCCAGCATGCGCTTGCCTTCACCTTCATTGCGCCACAGGGTTTTTTCACCCCTCCAACTCACGCACATGTTAGATTTCTTAGTCCATTTTACAAGATGGGTTGGGCCTGTAACTGACATCACTGCAGAGCCCTGGCACCCTTTGTGGGCCTCCCTGCCCAGCAGTGCAACGCGCTTGGTCCACACTGAGGACTTTCCACCCCAGTCGACAGTCCCACTAGGAGAAGGGGGACGACCCATGTTGCCACCCTAGTGACCCCCGAGAGGGACCGGGTCTGTTGCCAGAGGAGGGCACAGTGCCAGACAATCTCTCTCTCTGCCCTGCAGACACAGCAGAACTACAGCCAGGGTGCTATAACACTCACCTTGGGGGGAACTTGGGCCACAAGGTGTGTTTGAAATGTCGGTGATCAATGTATCCTGAAATTCACACTAATTCTCGCAGCTAGCTGCATTCTTCAATAAGTGACAGGCAACTCTCAGATGTCGGACCTATCTGCCAGTGGAGGAGAGGCTGGTTGAGGCAGCACCCCCAATTCCGCTTGTGCAGTGAGAAGACTTGGTGCCCTGTCTAGCTTCCCCAATTGTGAGTTGGCCAAGACCATCTGTGTTTTAAAAACCTGTTTCCAGGTGCTTAGCACGGGAAGCCATCCGCCGTTTGCAGCAATGCAAGGGGCTACCCACGGCAACAGAGGCCGGCCACTCTGCATCCAACCCAACCAGACGTGGAGCAATCGCTCATCCCAGATCATGATCTCCCGCCCTTCTAGGGTCGGAGAGGAAGGCTAGAGGTTGCAGGAGTCTGGGTGGAACTGCTAGTCTTCAAACCTCAGCTCAGACACGAGGGAAGGTTGCCCGTTGCACTGACAAATCTGGCTATCACTCACCTGTGGTAATGTGCGGCCAGAGCTCACCCAGCGTGCTGGGCCCCGGTCATCCTGGGGAGACATCCTTTGAGGACAACCAGATTTCCCTCCTGGCTGCCCCCACTTAGTACTTCATTTCTGACAGGGTCCCTGTTAACACCCACCCACCGGTGGGGTGGAGTCAGAGCAGACCATTCAGCCGGCACGGCTGCTCGGGGCTGGCTCAGAGAAAGGGCAACTTTGGGTTCTCTCTCTCCTGTGTGTGGCTGGGGCACTACTGGCAAGTTAACCCATTTCTGCGTAACATCCCCGTCCATCTCCTGGATTAGGGACCCTACGGGAAGTGATCCCGGCCCCAGACCCTAGTCCCCCATGCGCCCCAGTCACAGACCTCTCCGCTGGCTGGGCCATAGCATGAGGGGAGCCCCAGGCTGTGGGTGTGCATATGGAATGCAACAGAGGTTGACCCTGTAGCTCTACCACCAGCTGCTCCGCCGTTAAAGGATAGTTCCGGGACTTTTTTTTTTTATTGTCCCTACGGTTCGGCCATGTGTTTTTAAGCATAAATCGGTAGATCGTAGAAAACTTTCCTATGGACCTTACCCGACTTTTCGTCCATTAACGCACTCGAAATCAGCTGCCATTTTCTGATAATCCTATCATTTCCCCCCATCGCCCTGGCTCACCTGCTTTTGCGGCACTAAATCAAATCCCCCGCCCCTGAGCCTGACATCAGCAGACGCGTACCGCCCATTTCCCAACGCCAAAGCACGTTTCGTGTCAACAATCGCTGCGCCTCAGCTAATGACGTGTCGCCATGGAAATGGCAGGGCGCCTCTTTCCTCAATAAGTATAAACACACTTTGAGTATTCTGTGACTCGTTTCTGTGCTCTGGTCAGCTACCTTCGCCGCTTCTAGGCCTTGTGAACACCTGTACCATCTCTGTAAATTATTTTACTTTCTTTACCACACAATGGCTACAATAATGCCGTATATGTGCGAGCCCGAGTACACCGAGGAAGAACTACTGGAAAGGCAAGCACGCGGAAACGATGGGGATTCGGACGGCAGTTGGGAGGACCAGTCAACGGATGAAGAGCCTGGACCATGTCGCATGGACGGCGTCTCCACCTGGTGCACGTGCAATCGGTGCGAGCTAATGCCAACTGAGGAGGAGAACTGCTGCTGCCGTGAAAATTCCGGGTGCTTGGCCTACATTTCGGAAGGCGAGCCAAGTCCGCAATGCATCACCGAGCTGCCAGAGTTCAGGGAAGCCTGCCTCTCACGGACCGTGTTGAGGATGATGATGGTGCTTATGCACGAACTTCGCGGCACTGTTCGTCCGCGTAATCCGAGTAACGAGTAAGTATACTCTGGTTGTGATGTCAGTGATGCCACTACTATTTCATGGTCGTCTCCCACATATAAAATTACATCTACATATCATTCGAATGCATGTAAATCGGTTCCATATTGTGCATTTTCTAGATAGAATTTTTTTCAAAGCAGAATGACATTTTTTACCTGAATCGACAGTGATAAGAAAGTTTTGTCATTTTAATACAGTTTGCATCTTTCATTTTCACAGGTGGTACAGGCTGGTGGCCTATCGTTGCTTCACTTGGTGGCTTCACGGGAGGCTCGGACACCGCGTTCGAAGAGTAATACCTGCCTGTGCGGTACTTGCCATTAGACAACATTTCCCCAGCGACAGTGGACAATACCGCGGATTTTCCCTGGATGTGCTGCAACCGGAACTTTACAATGTGTAATGTTTATTATTTATGTTCAATTGAAATTAAGATCTAAAATAAAACCCAACATATATTTTAACAATGGTTGTTTTGATTTTTTAAATGAATCTAGTGTGTCTCCATTGAATAGTCTTCCTGTGCCTTGTCTTGTCACACCACATGTCTCCGGCCAGCATCCTCCCTCACGCTGGCCGCCCACCTTCAATCCACATAACCGTTGAACCCATATGCAGCAGACATGCATATGTTATTTTGCGGGTTGGCATCAAGCCTCCCGGCCTTGCCTCCTCCCCCAAAAATACTTACCACACCACTTTGTTCAAGCGTTGGCAATAAAAGGCCGTTGGATTTTATTGATACAAAACATGGTTATAGGTAAATAATCAATATGGTTGATAATAATAAATCATCCTTTTGGGCACCGGGTACAGAGATGACCCCCTCTGGCCCGTGCCGCCTTGCCACCACAGGCCAGCCTGCTGCTGACTAACTGCCTAGGCATCCAGGGTCTCCAGGGTGAACTGCACCCATATATTCTCCTGGGAGGCTGAGGTATTTATAAACTCACCCCCCTGCCTTCCATGTACTAGATCCTGCAGCCTGCCTCTTACATGCAGTTAGATGGCCTCTCCTTGGTGAGGCCCTGCGGCAAACGAGTCTTGTCTGCACGACCACCGCCCCAATCCACCCCCCGCCCTATCAAAGGCAGTTCGCACCGGGGTACTTGTGCTGGCAAGTGGAGCTGTCAGGGAGCGATAAAGGCCAAGAGGTGCCAAATACCATGTACACTTCAAAGTGGTCTATAGAGCATGGGTTGTTGTTCCCATGTCTACCTCCAGACCCCGTGTCTCCTGCCAAGCATCCCCCCTCACGCTGGACGCCCCCCTGCAATCCACATAAGTGTGTCTCCATTCACGAGTCTTCCTGTGTCTTGTCTGCACGACCACCGCCCCAATCCACCCCCCGCCCTATCAAAGGCAGTTCGCACCGGGGTACTTGTGCTGGCAAGTGGAGCTGTCAGGGAGCGATAAAGGCCAAGAAGTGCCAAATACCATGTACACTTCAAAGTGGTCTATAGAGCATGGGTTGTTGTTCCCATATCTACCTCCAGACCCCGTGTCTCCTGCCAAGCATCCCCCCTCACGCTGGACGCCCCCCTGCAATCCACATAAGTGTGTCTCCATTCACGAGTCTTCCTGTGTCTTGTCTGCACGACCACCGCCCCAATCCACCCCCCGCCCTATCAAAGGCAGTTCGCACCGGGGTACTTGTGCTGGCAAGTGGAGCTGTCAGGGAGCGATAAAGGCCAAGAGGTGCCAAATACCATGTACACTTCAAAGTGGTCTATAGAGCATGGGTTGTTGTTCCCATGTCTACCTCCAGACCCCGTGTCTCCTGCCAAGCATCCCCCCTCACGCTGGACGCCCCCCTGCAATCCACATAAGTGTGTCTCCATTCACGAGTCTTCCTGTGTCTTGTCTGCACGACCACCGCCCCAATCCACCCCCCGCCCTATCAAAGGCAGTTCGCACCGGGGTACTTGTGCTGGCAAGTGGAGCTGTCAGGGAGCGATAAAGGCCAAGAAGTGCCAAATACCATGTACACTTCAAAGTGGTCTATAGAGCATGGGTTGTTGTTCCCATATCTACCTCCAGACCCTGTGTCTCCTGCCAAGCATCCCCCCTCACGCTGGACGCCCCCCTGCAATCCACATAAGTGTGTCTCCATTCACGAGTCTTCCTGTGTCTTGTCTGCACGACCACCGCCCCAATCCACCCCCGCCCTATCAAAGGCAGTTCGCACCGGGGTACTTGTGCTGGCAAGTGGAGCTGTCAGGGAGCGATAAAGGCCAAGAGGTGCCAAATACCATGTACACTTCAAAGTGGTCCATAGAGCATGGGTTGTTGAATTATTTTTCTATTTTTTTAAAGTTATTCAAATACTTATCCGCATGTGAATAATGTGTATAGTTCCAAGAACCAAAACGAACCTTGCATTGAACCTTTTATGTGTCATTTTATTTTTTAACACATTGGTATTCATAGAGAATTGTTGATCTTTACTTTTCAGAACTTTCCACAATGCCTGCCTGTTCCATTGGCGGTTGCCCTTCGAAGACTCATAGTAAATCTGAAGGTACTATAATGCATGTTTTCCCTAAAACAATAGATCAGATAAGAGAATGGGTCCGATATTGCGGATATCCACCGTCTGAGCTTGAAAGTAGAGTCCTAGAAGTCTTTGCGGACAAGAGGGGTGATCGATAACGCATCTGCAGCAGGCACTTTACCTCTGACATGTACTCCACATCATTGCTAATAAAGAAGAACACACCGCGAGCGAAGCGAAAATTGCTCTCAACCGCTATTCCCACTCTATTCATCCACATCCCTCCACTGGTGAGTCAAGTTTACGTATTTATCTCTCGGCCTTGCGGTAGTGTGTAGCATTAGCTAACAATAATTTCCCCATTTATGTATCCACTCAATATGAAGGCGGAAGATTCTCCATCCGTGTCGTTATTGCAGTCATCAGCCACGTCAAGCGCCTATCGGGTAATCTTACTTAGCTATTCTGCCACTGACTTGTTTTAGGCATGTAAATCAATAGTTTTAATTTATCGTGTGATTATTTTACCTAATGGTACACCCTTGTACTCGTCCTCTAGTCTTTGTTTTCAGTTATAATTATTGTTATCCAAAATAATGCAAGTACTGTCTTTCAGGGAGATGCTGAGGAGTCCAACGCATTGACGACAACCGTTGATATCACTCAGATGCTCGAGGTACGTTTCCGGACAGTTCCATCGATGGAGATCATCAGATCTTGCATTCTAGTAGCGTGATTGTTACACACAATGTTTATTTCGTTTTTAGCCATTGATATGTCCTTCTGTCGTCGCCCTCCTATGTGTCTTCTTTTTTCAATATTGTGTTCATTACTAATGAAAGTCCTATGTTTCAGGGAGTCGATGGAGCATTAGTCCAAGAAGAAGGGGGAGCATGCAGTTACGGGTCGGCGCAACAGCTTGCAGAAGTGTGCACCGCAGTTACATCGTCCCTTGATGTTCTTATGCATTTCGAGGTATGGATACTGACAGTTCGATCAAGCGAAATCATATGACGTGATTACATCCGCTATACTTCCTTCTTTATTAACGCAAGTACTATGTTTCAGGGAGATGACGGAGCTTCTTCTACAAGAACATCACCCCTAGTAGTTGATGCAGATCTCTGGGTGGTGACACTTCCAACGATCGAGCAAATAAATCGAATCATATTTAGATATCCATTATTTATTTTAGACAACTGATCATTTGTGCAGGTCTATTTAGATGAGCCGTTGACGCCTGCACAAAGTGTATGTTCTTTTTAACAAAATAGAAAACCATACTAATGCAATTACTGTGTTTCAGGGAGTTACTGAAGCATCATCTTCAATAATATCATCAATGGAAGTCTATGAGGAGCCCGAGGTATGGATCTTGACAGTTCCATCTAACTAGATCAACAATGCGTGAATAATTGTCGTTTGAATGTTCTACACAAAGCGTTCATTCGTGTTTTGCTATTGAGATGTACGTGGGTATTGGTCCCCAAGTACATTTTGTGTTTTCAATATTATTATACATACTAATGAAAGTTCTATGTTTCAGGGAGTCGATGGAGCGTCAGTGCGTGATGGATGTGCTTATCATGAAAATATAGTTGTTGCAGCGCAAGAGGAAGTGGAGACATGCACACACGAGTCGGAGCAACAGCGTCCCGATGTTGAAGTTCGAGGCAAGAAAGTTTCAAAGAAAAGAAAGCAAAAGAAGGTTAGTGTCCTGGTCACTATATTATGTTGTTTTTCACTGTTAATAGTTCAATACTTTAAGTTGTGTTTAAACTGAACATCCCTTTTCCAATCTGTCCTCTAGTTGCGAGTGGGTGTACGAACTAGATCTACACAGACAGTGAAGCGAACGAGAGATGTTGCTTGTCAAACCTTTTGGCAGGGACTTGAGACTGGAGATGCATCGTGCCAATGGGAAGAATATGAAGTGATTGACAACGGAGCTATACCACATCCAGCCATTGATAGTGAATGTCCTCCTGGTAGTTCGGATGCAGTCGGAGATCAATTCACAGAATCCACACCCGCAAAAACTAAGACCGCGAGAAAGTTGAAGAAATTGTTTTATTCACCCATCGCCGGAGAAGGGACAGATGTTGCAATGGAAGAGAATGAAGTGGACGACAATGAAACACCATCAATATCACTGAACATAGCGGAAGACGATATCAGAGATTCTACCTTTCATGTGAGTGACATGTCCTCAACGTTACAGGCCGAACCAGCTGGGATGCAGAGTGACAGTATAAGGAAAGAGGCCAAATTCATTGTATTCGATAGTTGTTTGATTGATATTATTCGGATGAAATGTGGGCATTCGATTGGTGGGGAAGTATGTGGGGAGCCATTGATTAATGTGACTCGTGCAATTCGAGGCACTAACCTTAAAATACATGCCACCTGTACAAAATATCATCCTTTCTCATGGTCTGCACAACCCATGCTGGGGCAACTGCCAGCAGGCAATCTACTTTGTGCAGCGGCTGCACTTTTTAGTGGTTCAAGTTTTAAAAAGTTAGAGTCTTTCTTTCAGTTTGTGGGAATCCATTTCATTGCGAAAACTCAGTTCTACAAATACCAAACCGATTATCTATTTCCAGCCATTAGCGAAGCTTGGAGAATGGAAAAAATGTCTATTGATAGTACATTCGCGGGCAAACGGTTCAGGCTAGCCGGTGATGGACAGTGCGACAGCCCAGGATTTTCAGCCAAGTACTGCACCTACCACTTTCAGGACATGGAAAGTAAGAAAATTGTGAGTTCGGTGGTCGTGCAGGTGTCACAAAGTACATCCTCAGTGGCCATGGAGAAAGTTGGCTTTGTAGCATCATTGCAAGAACTACAATCGCGGGGAATGGTGATCGACCTGATAGCCACGGACAGACACGTTTCAATTGCCAAGACAATGAGAGAAGAGTACAAAAATATAAATCACCAATTTGACGTTTGGTATCTTGCAAAAACAATCAATAAAAAAATGTCGGCTGCAGGTAAAAAAAAAGATATGCAAGGTATTTCACAGTGGTCCAAGTCAATCAGCAACCATCTTTGGTGGAGCTCAAAAACATGTGGAGGGTCGTTGGAAATTCTACTGGAAAAATGGCGGTCAGTAATGCTACACTGTAGCAACGTTCACCGCTGGACCACAAACCAACATTTCCACAATTGTGAACATGGCCATTTGTCCACAGAGGAGGCATGGAAGAAGAAGTGGTTGATTCCTTCATCACCCACTCACAAAGCCATTGAAAAGATTGTATTTGATAAAACTATAACAAGAGATTTGAGGGGACTCACGGAATTCTGCCACACAGGAGATTTGGAGGTGTTCCACAATATGTGCCTAAAGTACAGGCCAAAACGATTGCATTTTGGCATGGAGGGCATGATAAATCGGTCTCTTCTAGCGGTCTTGGCACATAACCATAATGTTGGCCGTCAACAAAGTAGGACGACCGGAAGTTTAGGGACGCTTCGCTACAATAAGGCCTTCACTAAAAGAAGTAAACAATGGGTGATCAAACCAGTGTTTCAGGATATGCAATATGAGTTTATTGAGAGACTTATTGTTGATGTCCTAGATAGGCACATACATGGAGTTGTGAACGAACCTGTGCAGGGGACAACTGCATTGCCACCCAACATTGCCTCTGTTCCATGTCCACCTAAAGAAGAGCTCATTGAGAAATACACATCACGGTTTAAATGATTGTAATTTGATTGTCTGTTCTCTCGAGTCTCCTCATGTCGCAGGCCCATTGAATATGTGTATCTATGTAATGTGTAAATAAAAGTGATTGCTCAGTGTACATGCAATGTGTCTCTCCACCGTTGCCCCTCCCTTCACCGTGCAGTTGTGCGAACCACCCGGGTGTCACCTGTGACTTTGCTCTGCAGTCTCCTCATGTTGCAGGCCCATTGAATATGTGTAGCTATGTATTGTGTAAATAAAAGTGATTGCTCAATGTACATGCAATGTGTCTATCCAACCTTGTTCATTTGCGCATTAAATTAAACCAAACAGTAATATAAATCATTTTTCAAAAAATATAGAATGTCTCCGTATTTATGGTTCTCTGGGGCTGCAAATGCACGCAGACAAAATGCAAAGATGGAGTGTAAATTTCAAGTCCTGTGAGATGGCCTTACACTGAATGTAGCTAACTAGGAATGTGTGCTCGTTCAAAGTGAAGGTCAGCTGCTTTGATTTTTTGCTCGGGTGCCGGAATGGCCCACGACTCAGTATAAGGTTCTATTGTTATTTGACCTTGACAGGCCGGGACCATCCCGAAAGACTTCTTTTTGGGGGTGTGGTGCAATAACGTAAACGATAATGAATATAATTTCAGAAACTAAAGCCATTTAATGTTCGTTCATTAGAAGAAATAACGTTGGCATAGAAGGAGTGGTATTTTGGGGCTGCCCTACGCACAGACACAATGGAAAATGCAAATATAATGTAAGTAACTCTTTAGATGAGTTTATACCGCAATTTAATTACTATACAGTAGCTTTAAAGACGGGTTAAGTTGTACTTGTTCGTTCTATGTGGCATATTGTTTTGTACCGCGCACTATCTTGAGGAGAACCATCTCCTTTTACGGAAGCACCTCAAAACCTTCCTCTTTGCTTCTGCTTTCTGTCTCCCTCTCCCCTGCTACAACTGGTCCACTGTCTGCGACCTCGGTCCTGGGACCTTCCACTCTCCACCTGCACTGCCTCTCTGTCAACCCCTGCACTGGGGGACTGTCTCAGTATCCTACAGCCCCCCCTTGACGTATAATACCCAGTTGCACTGTCCTAGCTATGAAATAATTTCCCGACCTAATATATAAAATGAATAATTTTAATAAAGATCTGATGGTGAGACTAATTTCATTTTTTATGTTTTTAAAACAGATACATCCTTCATTATTGTATGTGTCACGAGTACCAAACACCGGCGGATGGCTTTTATAACCGCCAGTTGCTTCTCCGCGTGAACAACGTTACCACCCTGACCATTTTATGGGACGATCGCCAAGTACAAGTATGCCCTTACGCAGTACTAACGGCTAGATGCAACATACAGACCGTTGGGGTGGCCTAGTGCCTCGTTGTTGGAACAGCCATGCGATTATCAGTGCGACCGAAGAGCTTATTTTATCGTAAACCAACACCCTGTGTACTGCACACGAACATCGCTTGCCTCAAGACGAACTATTTTGGATCGAGAGCAAAGAAAAATGAAAATCGCAGAATATTCTCTAAACATTTGATGTCAAATAAATGTACTTTACCAAATTTACAATCTTGCGGTTTGATTTAAAAGTACAGTTTCATATTCCGAATTGTGGCGCGCTGTGTTGTGAGCTAATCTGTGTTGGTTTCCGGGTTCTGTGTGTAGTCGCGTAGAAGACGCCTGGGCGCGTTTGCCTACGCAGCACAGTCACGTCACGGATAGAGGCGGGGAATATGAATGTTTTGATAAAGTCTGTTTCAGGGGCGGGGGATTTGATTTAGTGCCGCAAAAGCAGGTGAGCCAGGGCGATGGGGGGAAATGATAGGATTATCAGAAAATGGCGGCTGATTTTGAGTGCGTTAATGGACGAAAAGTCGGGTAAGGTCCATAGGAAAGTTTTCTACGATCTACCGATTTATGCTTAAAAACACATGGCCGAACCGTAGGGCCAATAAAAAAAAAGTCCCGGAACTATCCTTTAATTACACTTCTGCATGTTCACCAATGGAAACCTTGTTATAGCTTTTACCTCCTATAGTCAAGTGTGACTGTTTTCTCAGCGCTCCACCAGGCCATTTGTCAACCCCAGCAAGGTCGATCCAAGGTCCTGACTAAACCATCCAATCAGTAGTGGTGAGGGGCAGTGTTTGCAAAGGGCAGGGACTTAAACAACTTGAGCTTATGACCTGCGCTTACTGGGAATTCCTTGTTGATAGGAAATGATTGCAAACCCCAAGCACTATCACAAACAGGGTTCAGCAGGTTACAGACATTGGTCACTGAAGGGTAGAAATGCTGATCTGTTCAGTTAAGCATGCATTCAGCTCACAGAATCGAGAACGCTATCAATCCTTTCCGTCTCCAGGCCAGGAGAGGTTTGACGTGTTGTGTGAAATCATGCAGCATTCTTCACTCAAGGAAGTGCCCTTGCATCAATTCCTTTAAGTGTCAGCTGTACAACCATACTTCCCCCCAGAACCCAAAAACCTTGGTTTCCCAGAAGCTGCTTGGCGGGTCATGGAAATAACACAGCCGGATCACTAGTCGACATTGTTTATTGGTGGGACTATAACTGATCATCTTCAAACCTCCAACTTTTGTTCTTGATTAATGCAAACATTCTTGCCAAATGCTTTCGCTTTGGTTAGTCTTGTGCCAGTACAAGAATGTAACCTCTAGCGGCACAATATGAATGCCCGGGCCATCCCTGCCAAACCGGTTTATGGATTCACTCCTCAACCGGGCCCCTCAGATCAGTAGAAGAGGCCCAGGTGCATTATGTGCAGGGCCTGGAGCGTGGCTCGGCCCCACTCTGGTTCCTTCCATCATCGCCCCTCTGAAGTCTAGCAGTACGAAGAGGCGTGTCTACGCCCCCAATGGTTCCCTGCATCCGCAGGAAATAAAGAACTAGAGGGGCAGGGCCACATAGATTGTTATATAGGGGCTGGTGTAGGGAAAATAAATAGAAGGGGTCCTGAACAGAGGTGGGAGGCCTCTGAAATTAAGAGGACAGAGACGAAGGACAGGGAGGTAATGCATCATCTATGAGTAGTCAGTGCACTAAACCTGACACCATGCCTGGGCACAATACCACACTCCCAATCACTCTGACAATAAAGGAAATTCTTGAATTAATAGGGGGGTTGTCTGAATGCAGTCTCTAACAATGTACATATGTATTTTCGTACCTTTGGAAGAAAAAAAAAGATAGTTCATTTAGTTTCTAAAAGGAAAATAAATTAGATTCTATCTTTAAATGTCATTGAGAAATGTGGAGTGCTAGTCTCGCGAGTTCGGATCTGGCCATGCTCTCGCGAGTCCTGGCCTGGGCATGGGTGACGGGAGTGTGGAGCAGAAAGGAGAGAGGCGAGGAGCTGGGAGACAGCAGTCACACGGTGGCACTCCTCCTGTAACTGGGGTACAACCCTATAAGGACATTATATTCTGGATATACCAGAAGCTATATGAAGAGACTCAAGGTAGTGTAAGGAACTCATGGTAGCAACAGTAAAGTCAGCCAAAAGTGATCACAGTTCAAGGGTATTTATTAAATTGTATGCAGGTTGGAAAAACGCCTAATCTAAACCTAAATCTAAGATGGGAGCAAGAGTCGACCATCAAATGAAACTAAGGCAGTCCTTGTGGCATTGTGTCAAATAAAAAGGGCCTATACTAAGAAACCTATTGCGAAACCTTACAACTAATATAAAAATGGTGTGGGATGGTTTTCAAGAAAAGAAAGAAGTGTTCACAAATAATATGTCAGAATGTGGTAGCTGGATCTCCCTTCCCCACGTTTTGAGCATGAGGTAAAATGGGATCATGGAGCATAGCACACACTCAAGCTTTCCCAGCACGAGTGGAAAATTCCACTTGCAGCTATCAGGACCGGCGATGGCCAAGTCTTGTTCCTCTTGAAAGTCTCTTGCCTTGGAGGGCCTGATGTATTCAATAACAAAACAAAAGTTCCTTCAACAAAATGAAAGATTGTTTACTGGTTTTTCTTTGGGTGAGGATTTTTCATCCCTGGTTTCCCCTCTTCCGGGCGCTGACCCCTCTTTACTTTCAGCCTCCCTCCTCCGGGTTCACTATGGCTTTTCTTTCGCTCACCAATCTTAATGTATTTTTAAACAGTTCCAGTGGACATCCCTCGGCCGGGTTCACCTTTGTCAACACACATCCCTCGGCCGGGTTCACCTTTGTCAACACACTGTTTTTGGGACTTTGGACTTTGCCCCCTTCTCATCAGCTTCCCTCTTCCGGGTTCACCCTTGCCAAATTCACATTCGTTTCAATGTTTGCAGGATTCACTTCCCTTGCTTTCTCACAGTTCTATGGTCAAAGGCTTTCGACTGTACGGGGATTTTGCTTGACCTCCTGTATGACCACTTTGATCTATCTTGGCAGCTCTCCTACAGCCTTCTGGTAGCTGTAGTTTTCTTTCAAACAGGGATCAACCACAGATCCTCTCAAGTTAGCACCCACGTGGTGCCCGTTCCCTCCACAGCTGGTCTCCCCTCAACACTTTTACAGTTATTTAAACTTAGGTCAACTTGCCACTTTGCGTCTTTCATTCACCACAGCCTGGATCTCATCGGTTCTCCCCTCGACTCGCCAGCTGTTATGAACCGCCTGGCTTTCCTCGTAACTGGAGTCAAGGTCTGTACCACGGTAGGAGGAGTTTCCCTCGCTCCCACTTATGAGCGTCGACACGCTCCGTGTACCGTTGACATCTGTTGCAGCACACTTGGGCTATTGTTCTCTGTCTTACGATTCTCTCTGCGGAGGTTTCGCGGGTCTGCGTCGAAAAGGGCAAGGTTGTGTCTCTCCTTGTCAGCCTCACGATATTCACCACCTTTCTCCTCCTCTTGAACTGCCAGACCTGGATAGCTGTCTCGTCGTGAGATCTGCCTTGCTCGTACTGTGCTCTTTTACTCCACCTTTTATCCCTGTGGGGAAGGCAAAGGGCCGTCCGGTGTGTGTGATTCTGATCAATTGCCTGTCTTTGCCTGACCCTTCTATTGGGACATGTCAGGTAAATGGCTGCGGTGTTAGTCCGTTCTCTGGTGTGTCGTGCAAAGGTGTTTGTGCCGGAAAAGGGGAGGGGCAGTGGTTTTGAAGGTCCTATGTGGTAGGATGGGGAGTAGTTGTTGAAAGAAGGGGGCTTCCGCATTTCACCCGTCAGTGTCCCACTCCCACACCACGAGGACCACCCATCCAGGTGATCCTCCCTCACTGGTCGACCTCCAGGAACTGGATTCAATAGTGATGACCATGTTCTGGCCACCTGGATGACAGATCCCTGGGGACTAGCTAAGGAGACACCTTCAGGTTTCTCACAGTAGCAAAAGGGACAGTTCATTCAACTGTCTTCTGTGTAAACAGGTAAAATCAAACTAAAGTATAGGAGTCTCTGAAATGCCAGTGTTGAATCATCCTTACCAGGTCTAAAGATAATTGGTGAAGAGGACAGGATCAGACCAGCAGCCATGCAGAAAACCACAGAAGAAACATGAAATGAGCAACACCACCCACAGTGTTTCTACATAATCCAGGTAGGCCAGGGATTTTGTGGCCCTAGTGGGAACCACTATTCACTACATATGTGGATGCCTTGAGAGGGGCAGATTACACCCCAGGAAGGAAGAAGGCCATGCTGCTAAACATGATAGGGGTGGAAGAGCAGAGAATATTTGCCACATTGAAGGCTGAACCGGTCGAAAATGAAGATGATGTATATAAGAAAGCTATCAGGAAGATAGTTATTAGATTCTCCTACAGGGAACACACCTTACTACAAAGAATACAATTTTACACCAGGAAGCAGGATATGTCTGAGCTAGTAAATGACTATGTCACAAGACTGCGAGAAATGGAGGCACTGTCTGAGTTTGGGGACAATACAGAAAACATGATATGCAACATGTTGGTACTGCACACAAATAGCAGGAAAGTGCAAGACAATGATATATTGGAAAAAAGAACTTCAGTTAGATAAAGCCACTCAGATCTCCAGATCAGCAGAGGAGACCGCACTCAGATGCAAGGAAATGGCGAGAAGTGTGCAGAGTGGGGAGGTGCACGCCCTTCAATATAGAGGAAACAGAGAAAGGCCCAGGAATTACGCTAGAGAAGAGAGACACAGAGATAACCCATGAAATGCCACCGACATCCTGCAAATGAAAAGGCATGCCCGGCCAGAAACAAAGAATGCACAAACTGTACAAAAATTGGAAATGTTGACATGGTGTCTCACTGGCGGAGAAGGAAAGTGACATCCATAGAAGCAAGAGAAGAAATGGCGGAAGAAGAATCATCAGAAGATTATAGACCCACAATCATTATAGTGAAAAAGTACAAAAACAGAAACCTCACTGCCTGATCAAGGTAGATGGGAATGAAACCAAAGTGATAGTGGATTTGGGGTCAGACTTGGCCATAATACCCATTCGTCTTCGGAACTTCCACTTTGTTTTTTCCTACCATTTCCCTGTAGGTGCGAAACAAGGTTTTTGGAGGTACCACAGTACGCCTGTTAGGATGCATAAAGGAAAATATAGAATTTAAAGGTAGGCAGTCAGTAACAAGAGTGTACTTTTCAGAGGAAGGCCTGGGGCGGGATGACCAGGCAAAGTTGAACATCAAGCTGGATGCCACCAGAGAAGACCGGGTCCACTCCATAAGAGCAGGAGGAGCATCCCTACCCTGAGAGGTGCTCCTTAGGTTGTTCTCAGAAGAACTGGGAAGGATAAAGAACTATGTACATAAGATTTAGCAGAGAGAAGGTGCAGTGCCAGTCAAACTCAAAGTTATACCAGTCCCAGCTATGGCGAGAGCTGCATTACAAAATCAGTTCCTGAAGCTGGTAAAAGAGGGCACGACTGAGAAGGTGGTAGCGTCGGAATGGTTAAGCCTTGTCGTTCTGATAAAAAAAGCAGCAATCCAATGATATTAGAATTATCATAGATCTGCGCAGTCTCAATTTAGAGATTAGTTACCAAGCATCAATGAACTGATTCTGATAATGAAGGAGGCCAAGTAATTCTCGAGGTTGGACATGCATGACGCATATCAGGTTAATCAACACAAAGAGTTGCAGCCTTTATCACACCATTCGGCATGTAGCGCTATTTTTTATTTTCTTTATTTTTTATTTGTTTCTTACAAAACTTTTCACAATTTCCAATTTCCAAATTGCCTTTCCAATTTCATAACATTTGTCATTTTAAAAAGTCTTTAACTTTTTGAGGCAATCACTTAAATTCTAGCAAACTGTCTAAATAATCAACCGTAGCACACATCAGCATATAGTTCCTTCCCGATAATAATGCTGACCACCAATTATCCATGTTGCCATTTAGAGGGGCAATCTTCCCCAAAGCCATTGTTCTTTCAGATTTTAAAGAATGACACTCAGTCACTAAGTGTTGTAAGGATTCCGCTTGTTGATGGCAAAACCGACAGCAGTTGTCAATAGTGCTCTTGTCGTGTTTAAAAATAGCATCTCTTTTGTCGGTCATAGGTTCAGACTTAGCCGCAAGAACTGGTCGAGATGGCATTTTGAGGGAAATTGTCGTAGGTATTTTGGTACCTGATTTATGGCATGGACATCACCAGTATGTGGTAGGCTTGATTTTAACTTTGGTCTATTATTAATGGTGGTAATCTAATCTGTAGTACTCACCTTCTTTTTAACAGCACATGGATTGTCTACTAAGAGTTTGACAGTAGCTCCCACATAGTCAAGGTTCTTCAGAATTTTTATTGACCATTCTTTCAAGAGACTGTAACGCTCACCTGATTCCCACGGAAGCGCTGATCCCGGCTGGGCTGCTATCGTTTCTTCAATTGAGAAGCGTAGAGCTCGGACGACTCTCAGGACTGGGCTTCCCCTTATCGAATGTCTGACTTGGAGGGTAAGTTTTCTGCAGGTGGAAGAAAAAGGGTTAATCACCGTTTGATGGGATTCCTTCTCCCACCAATCGCCAGTTTCTCCCACAGCCTGGCTTTCTACTTGTCTCGGCGAGCTCTCACCTAAGGCGTATAAATGCTGAGCTCTCCATGCTGCGTCTGGTGCAGGGGTGCGTGGATTCCACTTACGTCACTGGATGAGTTCAGTGTTGAGGCTCAAGTCTTTTGCGGCCTTAGTTGTGGCACTGGTGCTGGGATGCCGAAGAGCGATGCCGCCGTTACTGCACGAGCGGATGCCTGTAAGTATACTGTAGTCTTTAGGCTTTAAAAGATGGGCACCTCAATAATGTCCCTTTTCCTTTGTTTCAGGCCTCGGGATGCTGTGGGCGTAGTTTTCCGTTGCCGCTGCACGTGCCGATGCACGTAAGTATAATGATCGTTGGCCGCTTTTAATGGCACCTCTAATAATGTCCTTTTTCTAGTTTTCAGGTGCCGGGATGCTGCGGTTGATGCGGCCGCTTCTGCGCGTGCAAAAACTGGTAAGTTAAGATGAATGCGACTCCCTTCACCCAAACCCCTTTTTAATTATGTCCTTTGCCTTTCAGGTGCAGAGAAGCTGCCGAAGAGAAGGCCGCGGTTAGCTCCGTTGCAATCACGGATGGATCAGGTAAGCGGGCGCGGCTGCGAGCGAGTTGCACTTTTCTAACCTTATGTTTAATCTTTGCAGGTTTTGCTGGTGACTGGATTCCGGGATCTGGTAAGTATTGTTCTGTGTCTTTCTTCATCCGCAGGTTGCGGCGCGGAAGCTGAAGATGACTCTGGACCTGGAATGCAGGAGCCGACTCGGTGAGCGTCCTGCTGCTGCTGCAGAATAACGCGAAGCACGTGTTTTCCATCGGGCGTGGTTTAAATAGCAGAGAAGTGCTTCCAGTGTGTGTTCTTCCACCGGTTCCACCCAGGTAAGAAAAGAGTTCCTGAATGGAGGGAATAGTTCCTCCCAGCCCTGATGGTTGGGGACTTCAACCAGACTGGATTGTTCTGGGTAAATATGCAGCATGGTCTGCCTCAGGTAAGTCCACCCAAGCATTATTACACTGTTTATCAATATGAGCCTGGCGCCTATGGCGCCGGGACTGAAACCCTTCATGAGCCTGGCGCCAAAGGCGCCAGGACACGGTCCAAAGGGCCCCTGTAGGGGTCTGCTGGGTCCGGAGTAGTGGAAGACAGGTCTGCTTCCGAGGCCAGTCCTGGCCCCTCGGGAGTAGCGCCCATGACAGCACCCCCCCTCAAGGCCCCTTCCAAACTTGTCCTCCCCGGGTGTTTTGGTTTATCGGGAAAGGTTTGGTGAAATTTCTGGACTAGACGAAGAGCATGGACGTGGTCATAGGGTTCCCATGACCTTTCCGGAGGTCCGTAGTCTTTCCAGTCGATTAGGTAGAATAGCTTCGATCTGATGATTTTAGAGTCCAAAATGTCTTTTACTTCAAATTCGGGCTCCCCATTCACTTGAATGGGCTCTAGAGGATTGGTCAATCTGGTTCCAGGTTGCATGGGTTTCAAAAGAGATACGTGAAATACAGGATGTATTCTCATATGGGTTGGCAATTCTAATTTAACGGCCACTGGATTAATTATGGCCGTAATTGGATATGGTCCCAGGTATTTGGGGTTGAAGGTGCGAGGCCCTTTAAGCGATAAATGTTTGGTGGACAGCCAGACTTGATCCCCAACCTGGTATTGAGGGGCATTGCTTCGGTGTTGAACTGCTCCTTTTTTGTACCTCTCTTTAGCTTGTTGTAGATGTGCAGTCGCTTCCTTAAAAGCTTGGGTAATAAAGGTGTGCAATTGATCCACGGCGGGTGTTCCAAGATCTTGAGGTGGATCAAGGTTGGAGGTTTGAGGATGAATCCCATACAAGATGTAGAAGGGACTCTTCCCGGTACCCGAATGAACTGAATTGTTGTAAGCATATTCAGCTATCCAAAGGATGTCCTTCCAGTTACTCTCCGACTGTTGTAGCATGCATCGTAAATATTGCTCGAGAGTCTGGTTTGTTCTCTCGGTTTGTCCGTTGGTCTGGGGATGATGGCTGGTCGAAGGTCTTACATCGATTTGAGCTAATCGACAACAGCTACGCCAAAAGTGGGAAATAAACTGGCTCCCCCTATCTGAGATTTGTACTGACGGGAAGCCGTGTAGCGGGACAATGTTTTCAAGAAATACTTTGGCTAGGACTGATGCTGAAGGTAAGTCTTTTAGCGGAATGAAGAGGGCCATTTTAGAAAACAGGTCCACAATAACAAGAATGGTGTTGTACCCGGAACAGGAGGGTAAGTCTGTGATGAAGTCCATGGAAAGGGTATGCCAGGGACACGGTGGGATGTCTAATGGTTGCAGAAGACCAGCCAGCCTCTTCTTCTGACCCTTGTTTTGAGCGCACACACCACAGGACATCACAAATTCCTTTATGTCTTTTCTCCACGAAGGCCACCAGAAGTGTCTCTTCACCTTTTCTGTGGTTTTGGCAATGCCAGGGTGACCCTCAATTAATGAATCATGATAGCAGGACATTACCTGTCTTTGTAAATCGGCGTGTGGTAGGAACAATCGTCCCTGGAATTAAGGCAAGTCATTGCTTACGGTGAGATCTTTTCCTTTTTGTAACAAGTTCAGTAAGTCTGGTGAGGTTACAATTTGTTTAGTTTTTTCTTCAATATCATCAATGGATTGTGAAGAAATCAGACCCACGATCCTTTGTTCAGGAATTATTGGTACAGGTTCTGGATTGGCAACGTTATCTCCCATTCCAATTCGGGAAAGAGCATCCGCTTTGCCGTTCTTGTTGCCGGGGCGATAAGTGATCACAAAGTCAAATTCAGCAAAGAATAGAGCCCAGCGAAGCTGTCTGGAGGATTGAGCCTTGGCAGTTTTCAGATACTGCAGATTTTGATGATCGGTGATCACTGTGACGGTGTGTCTGGCCCCGAGGAGATAATGCTGCCATGCCTTAAAGGCTGATTTAACCGCTAGAAGCTCTTTGTCTGTGATGGTGTACTTGATCTCAGGCGCTGAGAACTTCCGAGACCAGAATGCCACAGGATGCAGTTGGTTAGTCTCTGGATCTCTTTGTGATAGGACTGCTCCCATTGCTAAGCTGGAGGCGTCGGTTTCAACGATGTAAGGGAGGTCCGGGTGTGGGTGTTTCAGTATTGGCGCCGAGGTGAATTTAGCCTTTAGCTCTTGGAAGGCTTGTTCTGCTTCTGCGGACCATTCAAAGCGTTTATTTTTTCTTAAGAGGGCGGTGATGGGTTGTACCACTCGTGAAAACTCTGGAATAAATCTACGGTAAAAATTGGCAAAGCCTAGCATGCTTTGAACGCCTTTCACAGAAGTAGGAGACAGCCATTTGAGGATAGCGGCTACTTTTCTCGAGTCCATGTGGACTCCTTTGGGTGTCAGAATAAATCCCAAAAATTCGACCTCAGTGACATGAAAAACACATTTTCCGAGCTTGGCAAAAAGTTTATGTTGGCGAAGTTTTTCAAGGACCGCCCTAACATGATTTCGATGGTCAGCTTCTGAAGATGAGTACACAAGAATGTCATCTATGTAGACGACAACGCAGACATCAATGAGCTCTCTGAGGACATCATTCATAAAATATTGGAAGGCGGCCGGTGCATTGCATAGTCCAAAGGGCATCACTTGGTATTCAAATAGCCCATACTTAGTGCGAAAGGCCGTCTTCCATTCATCTCCTTCCTTTACCCGTACCAAGTGATAAGCTCCCCGGAGATCAAGCTTAGTATAAATACAGGCGTTTTTTACCTGGTCAAGGAGTTCCGGGATCAGAGGTAAGGGGTACCGGTTTTTTACTGTTATCTGGTTCAGAGCACGATAATCTATACAGGTTCTGAGGTCACCTTCTTTTTTTGGTACGAAGAACAGAGCCGAGGATGCAGGGGACTTCGACGGACAGATAAAGCCATTGGCCAGGTACTGGTCTAAATACTGTCGCAGATGAAGGTTCTCAGGCTCGGTAAGGGCGTAAATCCTACTGCAAGGGGGAGTTGCACCGGGTAGCAAATCTATCTGACAATCGTATGATCTGTGGGGTGGCAAGGTGTTAGCCTGTTCCTTTTGAAAAACATCTTGGAACTCTCGATAGTCTAGAGGTAATTGTGGACCGTCAGCCATTACTGACGCTAGGCCAATGTTGGGTCGTGGATAACAAGTTGGTGTGCACTCTGGGAACTTTATCGTCTTTGCTTGCCAATCAATCTGAGGATTGTGTTTCTCCAACCAAGAAATCCCTAGAATTACTTGGAATTGAGGAGCCTTGATCACGTCGAACACAATTACCTCCTGATGCCCGTCTTGGCCTAGTATCGTCACTTCAGTAGTGGTATGGGTCACTGGTCCGGAGGCGATTTCCGTCCCATCCACCGTGGTAATGACGTCTTTAACCACCTTTGGACAAAGAGTTAAGTTCATCCTGGAAGCCAATTCGCGGTCCACATAATTTCCAACTGCTCCGCTATCAATGTATGCCTTAATTGCATGCAAACGATCCGGTTGCTCTGGGTTTACGAGGACCATTGGCATTATGAAGTGCGAGGTCAAAGAACTGGTTTTTACGCTAGGCAAGCGGACCTCTACACTTGTCGGGCGAGGTCGTTTCCCGGCTCAGGCTTTTCAGAACTCTTATCAGAAGCTCTCACTGTCTTCTTAGGTGGTTTCACTGGGCAATCTCGAAGAAAATGTCCTGAATTTCCACAATAGAGACATAGTTGCATTTGTCGTCTCCTGTCGCGTTTTTTCTGGGTTAGGGGACCCTTTACAACCCCAATTTGCATAGGTTCGACGGCTTCAACTGCTTTGGTATGACTTTGAGGCTTAGGGAACACTCGTGTTTCAAACCTGGATCGATCCGCCTTTCTGTTTTATAGTCTGTGATCCAATTGGACCACCAAATCAATGTACTCTGAACAATCCTGAGGAGGATTCACTACCTGGGCAAGGACGTCTTTGAGTTCGCCACGCAAACCCCTGTGAAAAAGCGTGATTCTTTTGTCCTCAGGCCATCTGGTTTCCACGATTAGCCTATTGAATGATGCAATGTAGGCCAAAAGATCTTGATTGCCCTGTCGTAGGGAAAGGAGTTCGTTGTCCAGGGCCTGCCCCTGGGAATGCCTTGCAAAAAGTCTTTCCATATTTGCCTGGAAGGTCGGGAAATCACGAAGGATCGGGTCATCCTGTGTAACCAGAGGGATCGACCAATCAGCGGCACTGCCGCTAAGATACAAAAGCACAAAGGCTACTTTAGTCTGGTCAGTCGGAAAGGCTGCAGGTCTACAAAGAAAGTGCAATCGGCATTGATTTATAAACACCGCAAACCTTTTAGGGTCACCAGAGAAGCGTTCAGGCGGTGCCAATGGCACATTTCCAGGTAGGTTGATTTGAACAGGATTGGCTGAAGCCGCTGGGATATAGCTCCCTCCTGAATTAGGTAGCGGGGTTTGCCCCTCTTGTGTCTGTAATAACTGTCTGGCGAGATCATCAGTTCGTTCTTTTGATATTATCAATTCCCTCCTAAGGGCATTCGTTTCCTGGCGGGCAGCATGAACTTCAACTCTTAATTCCCCTAATAACTGGGCCAGTTGGTCTGTGTCGGAAGTTTCCATAGCGCCTGGGTAGGAGGTTATTGGTGGGCTTCGCGTTCTGTAACGCTCACCTGATTCCCACGGAGGCGCTGATCCCGGCTGGGCTGCTATCGTTTCTTCAATTGAGAAGCGTAGAGCTTGGACGACTCTCAGGACTGGGCTTCCTCTTATCGAATGTATGACTTGCAGGGTAAGTTTTCTGCGGGTGGAAGAAAAAGGGTTAATCACCGTTTCATGGGATTCCTTCTCCCACCAATCGCCAGTTTCTCCCACAGCCTAGCTTTCTACTTGTCTCGGCGAGCTCTCACCTTAGGCGTATAAATGCTGAGCTCTCCATCCTGCGTCTGGTGCAGGGGTGCGTGGATTCCAGTTACGTCACTGGATAAGTTCAGTGTTGAGGCTCAAGCCTTTTGCGGCCTTAGTTGTGGCGCTGGTGCTGGGATGCCGAAGAGCGATGCCGCCTTTACTGCACGAGCGGATGCCTGTAAGTATACTGTAGTCTTTAGGCTTTAAAAGATGGGCACCTCAATAATGTCCCTTTTCCTTTGTTTCAGGCCGCGGGATGCTGTGGGCATAGTTTTCCGTTGCCGCTGCACGTGCCGATACACGTAAATATAATGTTCGTTGGCCGCTTTTAATGGCACCTCTAATAATGTCCTTTTTCTAGTTTTCAGGTGCCGGGATGCTGCGGTTGATGCGGCCGCTTCTGCGCGTGCAAAAACTGGTAAGTTAAGATGAATGCGACTGCCTTCAGCCGAACCCCTTTTTAATTATGTCCTTTGCCTTTCAGGTGCAGAGAAGCTGCCGAAGAGAAGGCCGCGGTTAGCTCTGTTGCAATCACGGATGGATCAGGTAAGCGGGCGCGGCTGCGAGCGAGTTGCACTTTTCTAACCTTATGTTTATTCTTTGCAGGTTTTGCCGGTGACTGGATTCCGGGATCTGGTAAGTATTGTTCTGTGTCTTTCTTCATCCACAGGTTGCTGCGCGGAAGCTGAAGATGACTCTGGACCTGGAATGCAGGAGCCGACTCGGTGAGCGTCCTGCTGCTGCTGCAGAATAACGCGAAGCACGTGTTTTCCATCGGGCGTGGTTTAAATAGCAGAGAAGTGCTTCCAGTGTGTGTTCTTCCACTGGTTCCACCCAGGTAAGAAAAGAGTTCCTGAATGGAGGGAATAGTTCCTCCCAGCCCTGATGACTGGGGACTTCAACCAGACTGGATTGTTCTGGGTAAATATGCAGCATGGTCTGCCTCAGGTAAGTCCACCCAAGCATTATTACACTGTTTATCAATATGAGCCCGGCGCCTATGGCGCCGGGACTGAAATTCTTCATGAGCCTGAGGCGCCAGGACACGGTCCAAAGGGCCCCTGTAGGGGTCTGCTGGGTCCGGAGTAGTGGAAGACGGGTCTGCTTCCGAGGGCGCTGGGCCAGTCCTGGCCCCTCGGGAGTAGCGCCCATGACAGAGACCTTTAAACGGCTTGTCGCTAGTTTCTTTCAAGATCGCATTTGAAGCAGCAGATCCAGGAGCTATCATTTTTCGGTAGAGAGCAAATGATTTCCAAAGAACGGATGCGGCAAGAGATTCAAGTCCCAGCTCGTACCGTATTGCAGTGATTGAAACATTGTTTGGAAGACACAACACCTTTCTCCAATACCGACCTAACAATTTCCACATATCAGAGTCGATGTTAAATCCAGCCTTGCTGCCAAAAGTGATTGTAGTAACCACCTTTTGGCGATAAAACGAGATGGGCGGTACAAGTATAAATTTGCCAAACTCCCGATGTAATTTCGCCCCTTGTAAGGAGCGGTTGGACATTTTTGATTTCAATTTTGCAGTCCACTCCCATTCTCTTATAGATTTGTTGAATAGTATTCCAAGGTACCACATTTTTTCAGTTCCTTCTAGTTGTTTCCCACTGATGAACCATTTGAAGTTTTTATTTCTCAAACCAGGATGGCATCCAAAAGATAGGATCTTTTATTTTTCTACGTTGACCTTCATGCTATTACTCTTTAAGTAGGCCTCTAGATGTATTAAGGGCCGTTGTAGGCCAATTTGTGTGGAGTCCATCAACACTATCTCATCTGCATAGGTTAAGTAGCTAATCCCAAATCCATGATTTTGGGCGGAAAGGTGTTACAATCCCTAAGTGCCAGCGGGAAATCAGCAATATATAATTTGAAGATCAAGGCGGCCAGTGTGCATCCTTGCCAGACACCTCTCTCTGTCGCGATGGCATCGGTCAAATCTCCATTAGCAGTCAATCTTACTTTGATCGTCGTCTTGGTGTGGAGTTGGATTAACATCTGCAAGATATCACCTAGACATTTCCAATTTGCCAATTTTCGCCACAAGGTCGTCCGATTCACCCTATCGAACACCTGGTGGAGGTCAACAAATGCCAAGAATAGTGTTTTTTAGGGCTTCTAGTTTTAGAAGATTAAGTAGGGTTAGGTTTAACTCTACACCTACTTCACTTGTGAAGCCTGGCTGTCTTTCGTCAAGGATGTTTGCCTCACTTGCCCATTTGGGCAGTTTATTCTGCAAAAATGATGCGTAGATCTTCCCGATGACATCCAACAAGGCAATCGGATGGTAGTTTGGCGGGTCAGTACGATCACCTTTTTTGAATATAGGCACAACCACCGCCAATTGCCATGAAGATGGAATTTGTCTTGCCTCAACTATTAACTTGAATAGTATTTCCATAAAGACAGCCCATTGAGTTTAATTCTTCTTTAATATCAGATTTGTGAGACCATCAGGACCGGGTGCTTTTTAATTTTCCGATTGAATTTTCGCTATCTGATCTATTGTAATCGAAGTCCAAGGATAGAGCTGGATCAATATATTGCTCAACTTCAGGCTCTGTCAGTGCTTTAAAAACCATTTTGAAGTGATTCGCCCATGAAGTAGCATTAACTCAAACTAGCGTATTCGCTACCTGAGTTCTAGAACCAGCATTTATAATTGCCCAAATTTCGCGACTCTTGCGAGTACAAATCAATCTTAGCATTTGTTCCACTTGTTCTTGCTCGCGGTAATGTTTGAAAGCAAACATCCAGTTTTGATATCTCTGTTTTCATTTTCTTTTCTTGAAACAAGACTGCAGAGCAGGACTTTTTCAGCAATTTCAGATCTTCTTGTAATGTTTGTTTCTTCTCTTTGATTCGTTTACTGAATGGATATCTGTATTTTTGATGGTCGATACTAAATCCGCTTTTGGAGGTGATAAATTGGGCTAAAAGAGGGACGTATTCAACAAGAAATTCTCCATCCGAACTGCATTACTCAAAACCATTGTTAGCTTTGAGATCTCAGAATGCCTTATTTTCAACTGATTTAGCCCCTGATGTATCTCCAGTGGTGTTTTGTAAACATGACTCGTTCCTGCTAAAGCAGTTGTCCAGCGTAGATTCACAGCATTATGATCACTGTTCTTCATTTTTAAGACCTTCAAGGAAATGATGTTTGGAAGAAGTTCCATCAAAGTCCATATATAGTCCCGAGTTCTGTGGGAAGTTTCTCGGTGCTATGTTGGGCGAGCCGGGTTATCCCCACTAGTCTGACCATTTAGCATCTGAGAATTTTCACTAAGCATCTCGTCCACCCAGATTTTTCCTCGACCGGCTTTAGGATCTTGATTTAATTTTTTGATGTTGCCGTTTAAGTCAACCCAGGAATAATTCAAGTCTCCACAAATAATTATGACAAAGTTCTGGTGCTCAAGCATGAAGTCGTCTATCAGGGAAGTAACTGATGTTATAAAACTGGTTGATGAGATTTTAGCAGGATTCCAATAGACATTCAGCAGCAGTATAAATGCACTAGGTGTAAATGCTCCATAAGTTATTTGGATTGTAGTTCCTTGTACAAAAGCGTTTGGGTTACAGGACTTTAAAACTGACCCCCCTGGAATATTTTTAATCATTGTTAAAATTCCATAAAATGGGCGGCCAAATGTGTTTTTCAGTGCTGGGTTTAACATCAGGGAATAGACTTCACATACTGGTGCCGACCTTAACCAGGTTTCTTGTAAGCAAATCAGGCTGAATTGATCTTTTTTTAATTCGTTATCCTGAAATAAATGTATAAATCCTCTTGTATTCCATGAAATGTCCCTTGACTTTGGAGAGAGAGCTAATGATAGTTTGACTGATTCTTAGTAGAAGAAATAACATGGGAGATTCTTCCATGAACATTTTCTTTTGTCTTTCGTTCTTCTCTTCCTCTCTCCAAATGTTTTTGCAGGGATCTCCTTCTAATTTCATTAGCTGAGGGGTCACTGGAACTTGAGGTCTTCTCCACACAAGTCTTTGTTGTCTTTTTTTGTGTACTTGAATAATCGCTTATTTCATAGCCGAAAGTTAAAAGCTTGTTTTTAGAGTTTTGCAAGGTATTAGCAACTAATTGAGATTGCATATGCAGCACGACCCAATCAAAGCGGTCTTCGCACAGATATTCAACTATGTTGATGTCGTCGGATTCAATCGTCCTCAGTGCTGGAATGCAATTTAGAAGTTGCATGATATTTCGCCTGTTCAGGTTAACACCAGCTTTATCTTGTAGCACATATTCAAGTTGTAATTTCTTCGTATGAATGGAGTCTTCTCTTGATCCACCTTTTAGTGGATGGGTGTCCAGTTCAGTTTTTTCACCTGAGAAGTGGTATATTTAGGATTTAATTTTGAACCTGGGCCATTGGAACGTTTGACATTAATAGCTTTAGCATCTCTTGATTCCAGAGGTGCTATTCTTTGTTTCTCTGTATTTCTTTCCACAAGATTTCGTTTGGCAATTTTGATCTTTTTCGGTTGGCGGGGGAGTCATTGTTATATTTCTGCGGCGTCTCGTCTAGGCTTTCATGCAAGATACTGATTATTGATTCATTGTTAGAATCGACCGGAGATCCACTTATTTCATGTTCATTTTCTATCGAGTAAGTAGAGAGATTTGCTAGACCTTCTGATGTAAAAGATACTTTTTCGATTGAGTCGTCAGTTGCAATTCTTGGTCGTTTGGTGGAATGACCAATTATATCTTCTGGATTCACCTTTTGCCGGCATTTTTGGTCGCTTCATCAAACAAGGAGTTTGAAGTTGGGCGTTTAAATAGAAATTCTATAGGCGGAGGAGTTTCTAATAAACATTTTTGCGTTGGTAGATTTCATTTTTCGGCCCTTTCCGCTGTTCAGTATAGTACTTTTAGCCACAACTGGTGGTTTTGTTTTACAACTGGGTTTACCTATTAAGTCTTATTTTTTGTCAAAAAAGATACCGAAACTAGCATGTTTTTGGATCAGTTGACTGATTGGTTGATGAAACTGTCGGGATTTGCGCTCCTCTTGTAGCTATACCCATGATGTGAGATGTTGGATGGTTCACTTCTCGGTGTGATATTGAAAAAGGGTTGTCAAGCAGCAATTGTTTGTTGGTCTTAAAAATGTCTGAAACTTGCTGCGGTACTTTTAGGGTATCCGTTGCCGCAGGAGTCGCTGAAGGTCTAGGGGCAGAGTTACCAAAGCTTGTTTTCCCTGTTTTAAATTTTTCGAGTATGTGAGCCGATTTATGTACATCTTTATCTTTCCTTGGAAGAGATAACTCATTTTCTAGAAGATTTTTTTTGTCAAGTTTTCGCTTGTTACGGGACTCATTTGACATTTGCATTTACAATTCATGGAAGCATCATTGGGCGTAACTTTTGATCTATTTTGTTGTATCCATTTTGTGCATTCGAGTACTGCTTCCATGAGATCAGTTGTTTGCGATAACTCATGCCCAGCGATATCACTCAACCGGGATTGCCACTTGGCTGAGTTTTCCGCTTCTTGGTCGAGTCTTTTGTAGGTATGTTCTGACAATGACTTTAGTTTGGAAATGTTGGTGTTAACCACAGCCAACAGGGCGTTTTGATCTTGTATTGATTCATGAAGTGATTCAGATAACTTTGGGAAGGGCTGTTGAATTTGCAGCCATTACATTGTTGTAGATTTTGAGACCTGCTGCCACTGACAGGTGCTGTTTATTTGCTTGCTCGTTTCCAGTATCATTGTGATGTGCCAAATCTGAAGCTTTTTCAGAGCTATCTGAAGTACATTTGATTTGTCGTAATTTTTATGATCCTTAGACTTCGGTTCATCAGCACGGTTCTGCTGCATCAAGATATTTTGAATTGGATTTGTGAGAGTCAGGATTTTGTTTACTAATGGAGTACCAGTTTGCTCTACATGTTCAAATGCTGAGTTCAATCTAGGTGATTGCATTGTTTCTATATTTGAAGTGCAAGGTATTGTTAAAAACTAACAATGTCCTGATAGAGTCAGCATCGTTATTTTTACTCTTTGTAGAGATCCTTGGTTCAGTTCGCGTCTTTTTGATTTTTAAGAAGTCGCTTTATAACCGTTCTGTGAGTCGCGCCTCTCTGGCAGCTGCATCGCCAAAGTGAAAACGCTTTTGCCCGATATCACTGCCTCCTTTGCCAGTGTCTGGTAAGCTTTAGAATTTAGATTTATCAAGCGACTGTGGTTTATTTGTGTTGTCACTTGCGCTCATATCTTTCATGTTGATTGCTTCTTGAGAGGGACTCACGGTCCATGGCAGGCTTATGTTCAGTTTTTCACGTGGCATTACGCTCAGCCGCCGATTATTGGCGAAAGCAATTGTGTCATTTTTGCAGACATTAATCAGCTCGTCTACTTTGTCAAACTTGGTTTAATTCGCGTCAGGTTTCTTTCGGTTCAATGGTTTATCAACCATGTTCATCTTTCCATTATTAATGATTTTTTTTCTTTAGTGCAGCTACTCAGACTGTCTTCAGTTTCGGGAACGCCTTCATTGTTAGTTTGTTTATTTCCATTTGCAATTACTGAGGGCGTACAATTTGTTATGCAGACGTCTGGTGTTTCATGTGACGCTTCATGTAGATGAACAGAAGTAAGTAATTTGTCTGCACATTTGGTTAGTTCCAGTATTTCTCGATCAGTAAACTCACTCGGGTTACCGCATTTGTCGGTAAGTGGATTCTCAGTTTCAGCGATACATTCAATCCCAATATCAGTGTCAATTGAAACACCTGAGCAATTAGATGAAATAACAACGGCTTGGAGTCGAGCATTTTTTGGAGTCGGAATAGAATTCATACTCCCTTCAACATTTGCACGGAGTTGCTCGTTGTTTGTTCCATTCAAAGTGTCAGAAGTTTTATGGAAGACTGGGCACACTACAACAGTGTCGGCAAGTGTATTTTCATTATTATTTGCGCTGGTGTGCCAGGCGCGACTGTGTGTATATGCAGCATAGTTTGAAGACAATTCAACTGCATTAGAATGTTCAAGGGTACACTTGCACTCACCTTGCTCACACGCTGTTGCGTTAATTGTTTCATATGCTGAATCGATTTTACGTTGTTGCAGCAAGAGCTTCTGGCGGGTCAAGGGACTGGCCTCCGACATTTTCACTTGCTTTCTTTTTGCCACAGCAGCAGACGAGGTAAGCGGAGACTGTTGTCTATGGATTTTTTGTTGGGAGCAGCACAGCACGGCGCCCCCTTCACGCCCCTGGCAACACGAAGACACCAAGACTCAGCTCCTGACTCCGCGTCTGCTCCACAGACGTCAGGGGTTTTTAAGGTAATGAGCAGCAAGGACAGACTGCGCAACAGGGTTTTCCACAGCAGACAGCCCCACCAGTAACACGAAGACTCTGCTTCTGCTCCGCAGACATCAGGGTTTTTTAAGGTAATGAGCAGCAAGGACAGACTGCGCAACAGGGTTTCCAACAGCAGACAGCACCACCAGTAACACCAAGACTCAGCTCCTGAATCCGTTATACCAGAATGCCATTCGACCTATCCTCTACCACTACGGTGTTCCAGAGGATGATGGACTTGTCACTGTGCAACATAGGAAATGTGTCGTACTTCCAGGACAATATTCTAATTTATGCTGAGGACAAGGAGATTTATTCATTATGTTGTACTGAGAAATATGCTCAATAAATTGCAGAATGCCAGAGTTAAATTGCGAAATGAGAAGTGCATGATCAAGGCGAAAGAGGTGGAATATTTGGAGTACAAGATTTAGCAAGAAGGCATTATCCCAAGAAAAATGTGCTTCAGGCGATAGTCGAGGCACCAGCGCCAACCAATAAAGAAGGCTTGAGATCATTTTTGGGCCTTGCAGGGTATTATGCAAAATGTGTACTGTGGTTCTCTGAAATGACAGGGAGCATGAGTGAACTGCTAAAGGAAGACGGTGGAGTACGTGTGGAAGACAAGCAGAAGGAGCATATGGAGAAGTAAAAAACGGAGAGGCGGCGAGAGGCAGTCTGAGCAGGTTCCCAGTCTGTCATTTCTATCTTTGCTTGTCTTTTCCTAGAGGTTGTGCTCTTACTACAAAACCCCCCTACAACCCACGGAGAGGCGGAGACGTTCTCCGCATCCACCAAAACTGGGATGTCATGGTCAAGTATGCTGACACAGGACCTTGGTTGGCACTTGATACTCTCCCCCACATTCAATATGCAAGACACAAAAAAGACATTCTCATCATTGTCATCACTAAACTCATTCAGTTCCGAGCTGTCTGGACGTGCTGGTTCCACTTGTGCCACGGCTCAGGTGGGCCTCTGTCCATGGGGCTTTGGCTTCATTTGCCCCCTTCATGCAGAAATGGGTGTCGCTGCACTGCAGAGCTGGAAAATAAGTGGTGTGACCAGAAATTCAAGTGGGAGCGTGGGCAGGACAGGATCGCCGCCCTGGAAGCAAGTTACCAACTGCTGGAGGCGAAACAGGACGAAGAAAACAGGTCGAGGCACAATAACATCGCCTCAGGGGCATTCCAACAACTGGCATAGACCCAGACCTTGGGAGGTATATGTCGGACCTCGTCATATTTGTCATAACTCTCCCAGACGACGCCCCACTTGAACTAGACCGCGTCCACAGAACAGTTTCGAGGCAATCTATCTCTTCTCCACTGGACATCCTGGCAAGGGTCCACTTCTTCAAAGTCAAGGAGGAGATCATGAAAGAAGCTAGATCGATACAACAAATCAACTTTAGAAGATCTACCATCCTGCTCTACCAAGATCTAGCAAACGCCACCCTTCAGAAATGGAAGGTGCTCAAAGTCTTAAAGGAATGGCTGCGGGAAAAGGGTATCGCATACCACCGGGGATTCCCAACATCAGTGAAATTTACCTGGGAGGGTGCCCAGCAGCAAATCCACTCGTTGAGAGAGGCTGAATGTTTTTTGGGAGTCCGTGGGGGAGGTGAACCATCCGAGGCTGAGGAGATCCCTCAGAGACCCTCCAAGAAACAGGCGAGAACGTCATGGACGCGGTTCAGCAGGAGAAGCAGGGTCAGCGCCCCCCACCGGCAAGACCCCCAAGCCGGACTGACCACCTCAATCGCTGTCTGCGCCCCAGAGGCTAAAGAATTACATGCGGGAGTCTTTGGGATCACACCCACACATGTTGTTATCCCTTCATTCTAAAGGTTCTAGTGGTACTGTGGCCCCAGGATAGGTGAAGGCATTGGGTGGAGGGGGACTGAGGATTCGGGAAAGGGGGTTGCCCCTTTGAGAAACACCCACCGTTTGATGCACCCCCCCTCTGCCTGCGTAAGCAGGGATGTCGTCAATCCTCTCGATGCGTTGGGTCTGGTTGGTCAAAGTTGCTCTGTGCTGGAGCACCAGAAGTTGCCCTGTTAGGTGCAATGTGTTCAGTCCTACCATTTGGCAAGTTGTGGGGTGGGGGCGCGGTTAGGGAGGGTGAAGGGGTTAGACCAGAGAGCGGGGATTCGGGTTTTCCTCGCCTACTGCATTTAGCTAAGATTTGCAACACATTGACACTGATAGCCACACTAAACACACAGAGTCAGCGGATTTACCAGAGAGCAGCATGTATGGTCCCCAGCAGGGCAGCGCCCATAGCTGAACTTACCATTGAACTCAATGGGGTTGGATGATGACAGCGAAATCAGGATCCTTACATGGAATGTCCAAGGCCTTAACTACCCAGGGAAGCGCAGGTTTGTCGAGCATAGGCTGAGGCTACTGGAGGGGGATGTGGTTTTTCTTCAGGAGACCCACCTACCGCGCGCCGATGAAAAGCGCATCAAATTTAGGAGATACAAAAAGGGGTTCTTTGCTACTTCTGGGGAGAAAAAGCGAGGTGTAGCAATTTTATTAAGTGATATAGCCCCCCTAACAAACATTACAGTCAAAAGAGACCCTGATGGGAGATTCCCCCTTGTGAATGGACACCTTGCTGAGCATCCGATTACCATAATCACTATTTACTGCCCCAATGCTGCCCAGGACAAGTTTATTACCAACCTGATCCCAACTATTCTGGCCTTCGCAGAAGGGGTTCTTATCATGGGTGGGGACTTTAACCTGGTTCTGGATCCTCTGGTTGACAAAACTCTTCCCCAAACCAGATCTGATTACACACAGGCTCTATCCCAAGCTAGACTGCTGAGGGAAACAGACTCTAGATGCATGGAGGCTACATAACAGCGTGGCGAGGGACTATACTCACTATTCTCATGCACACAGGGGCTTCTCGCGCATAGATCTTTTGCTTATCTCTGGGCCCATCTACCCATGCCTGGACAAAATAGATATACACATCCGGACGATCTCGGACCACGCCCCAGTGTACACGATTCTCAGCTTAACAGGCTACACTCATCCCTCCCAGAGATTCTGGAAGCTGTACAACCCCATTCTTCTCGATGAGAGCATAAAAAGGGAAGCCGGGGAAATGCTCACCAATTACTTGACCGAAAATGCAACACCCAATATAGGCATAGTCATTCTCTGGGACACCATGAAGGCGGTGGTGAGGGGTACTCTCATTAGCGCAGGGGCTGAGTAGAAGTGGATTTCGAAATTAGCGGCAGCCAAGTTAGAGGAGGAGGTCACCTCATTGGAAAAGGAACTGCAATCCCATAGATCACGGAAAATCGAGCGGGCATGGAAGAAAGCTAAAACTGGCCTTGAAATGCACTGGGCTGATCGCACCGCCAAATCTTTAGCTTACACCAAACAATTTTATTATAGCAAAGGTAATAAAGCAAACAGAGTCCTTGCATATAAATTAAAGAGAGTCCACAGCAGGAATAATATTTTTAGACTGACTGGAGCTGATGGTAGAACCCTTTTTACCGATAAGGACAAAATGGAAGAGTTAGTGAACCATCACAGGGCAGTAATGTCCGGTACACACACTCTCCGCAACAGTCTTCCCAGCTACTTTTGCAATCACACTCCCTGTACCACAACCTCCCTCTCGGCACTAGAAACTCTGATTACATTGGAGGAAGTCAATGAAGCCATCAAGTCCCTAAAAAACATTGCACCGAGGCCCGACGGGCTGACTGCAAAATTTTATAAAAACCTATGCCCATATCCTGGCCCCACAATTAACGACCCTGTTTAACTCCTTTTTATCCACAGGCTCAGTCACCAAATCAATGGCGGAGTCGTTAACGATTCTAGTTCATAACCCGGGGAAGGACCCACACCATGCAGCCTCTTACAGACCCATAACCCTTATGAATAACGGCGGGGAAATATTTTCAAACATTCTAGCGTTGAGGCTGAAATCGCATCTCCCAGACCTAATCGTCCGTGACCAGCCAGGGTTTATCCCAATTAAATAAAGCTAATCCCGAAATCCTCCCATACTGCTGGAGAGGGTGCTCATCCACGGATTCTCTGTTCCACCTGATGTGGTCTTGCCCGAAGGCCGAGGCTTACTGGAGGGAGGTGATAGAGCACATAAAAGCAATCACTGGGATGGCGATACCATGGGATCCCGGAATTGTGCTCCTTGGGGAGACAGGGGGAGGGGAATTCCTGTTGATGGGGCAGAGATAGTGGCTCTGCAATCATCTCCTATTAGCTGCAAAGGTGGCAATGGCAAGGCTCTGGAAAAACACGGACGGACCATCTATACCCTTATGGTGGTCAAAGTGTTGGGACATTGTGGTGGCCGAAAAGGTTACGGCCATCCGGACAGGGAACCTGAACTATTTCCTCAACACATGGGCGCCGTTCATGGACTACGCTGAACAAATCCCATGCCTCACCAGAAGACCTCCCCTAATGCGCTGGCTCCAAGGAGGAACTCTTGATTAGCGCGGGAGTGGGGCTCACTGGTTGCTCTGTGTTGTTGTGAAGTGTGATGCTATTGTCAATGTGTTTTTTGCGAATACTCCAATAAAATGTTTGTTTAAAAAAAAAAGAAATGGGTGTCGCTGCTCTGCAAACCCTCGCAAAATGATTTGCGATACTGCACCTTCCACATGTGTGACCTTTAGCTGGGCAGCCACCAACATGAGGCAGGTCATACCCATATTAAGGGCAACTTGGCAGCTTTCTGACAGATATTATTTCTTTGGCAACAAGCTCCTTTTGCCATACTTGTTCACTTGCTATTTTCCCACCATACACACATCGTCATGTTTGACTGTTTTCATGGTGGCATGCATGGCTGACGCCCTCATGTCGGCAAGCTCATGGGAACGGCTCAGTTCTAGGATCCTTGCCAGAGTTATTCCAGCCTCTCACAGTATTTGCTGTTGCATCTTGGCGCAATTGAATCCGTGGATGATTTGCTGGCACACCTCTTCATCTCCATCTCTTAGTGCACAGGACATCGCCGGGTGCCTCAGCCTCCCATGGAAAGCGTCCATGGATTCACCTTCTTTCTGTTTCACCGACCACATAACAAACCTTTCATAATCGATGCTCACCATGGATGTGAAATATTCCATGAGAACCACAGTTGCCGCGGCATGTGAATTGTCCACGGGGAAAAGGTTTTTTTTAAACGTTTATGTATAGCTGGACCTGTGGAATATAGGAACGTGGATTTTTTGCATAGTCATTTGTTTCGCCCACAGCATTAAAGTACATTTCAAGCATTTCTAGACCTAAGCTTGAAACAGATGCAGAAATGTCAAACTCAACTAGCGCGGCTAGAGAGCCCCATTGGCGAGGCATACCACCTCCTACTCGCCCTTGTGCAGCTTTGTCAGCTATTTGGGCTAAAGAATGCAGGGTATGAACTGTAGACAAAAAACAACAAGAAGGGATTGCACCTGGAGTGTACTCCTGTGGAACAGTCAAAGTCTAGTAAGGTGCCCACGCATGTGGTGCAGGCTCCCCAGGGTTTAGGTTTGACACCAGGTACCCTGATCTCCTCTCTATCACCACTGGAGACAGGGTTGCTGCAGCACTTGGCAAACGTTAAGGAACCTTAGGCAGCAACCAACCATCCAAGAGGAACAAAATGTGGGGGAAAAGGCGCACAAGTGATCCTTATGGGAGCCGAAACCTTGAGGGCAGAGGGGCCGCACCTTTGGTAGGGTGGCAAAGGTATCACCATTCCAGAAGAGCACTTGAGCGCAGCGCACATATGCTGTGGTGGAGTCCTGGAGTGGCTGACAGGAATACAAGCTGTGAGCGTGCTTAAGAGGGAGCAACCCGCTCCGAATGGCTCTGGGACCTGCGCACAGCAGGCACAGAGTGAGGGCGGCAGCGCTGCCTGTATACTGTTCACTTGGACTGAATGTTTACACACGTTGGTGGCCAACGGTGCAGCACAGTGGGGATGGGTGGCAACGACTGTTAGACCTCCTTCATCACCATTTTTGGAGACGGCCACCGTGGTCACACAGAGCTCGCCTAGCGGGGACACAAGACACAGTGTTATGTTCTACTGGTTGCCTGCCGCCACACTAAACACACGTTCAGCGTAACGCCCCCATTTTTTCAGCCCTCGTCATGACGAGGTTCCAGCCAAAGTTGAGGGGGTTTACGACTGGGAGAAAAAGAGGGGAGCAGGGCAGAGGAAGTCAAGAGTAGAGGATAGTGTCCGAGAGAGGTATCATCGGCCGAAGGAGAAGTAGAGGTAGTGTGAGTAAGAAGGGAAGAGCAGGACGAAATGAAAGAAGTGTTTTTTTTCTTTTTTTAGGTTTTATTAGTTTTACAATATAGAAAACATTTTACTGCAGTCATTGTCGTGTATAAATATCATCCTCGGATAGTCAAAATTCAAAAAAACACAAGCTCATTCATTCCAAGGTCCATTGTTGTCCAGCTGTCACTCTCCTGGAGGACAAGCTCAAAATCAGTATCCCTCTACCCTCCCTCGATCTCTATAAGATCATGTGTATTATTCACTATTCTTAATTTTCTCAAAAGTTTAACTAATGCTAAAGAAATGGGAGTAATTTTATCCTGTGTAAGCACCTTCCGCCAATCCTCAGCATTCATTGAGTCATATTTCTTGATCTCCTGTCCCAGAGTTTCCCTCAAAGCTGGGCAGAAAAGTGTCATATGTTTCAGTGTTTCTTCAGAATCATCTTTTAGACACAATCTACATATTATATCAGCTCCATTTGTTCTTTCTCTTGGCCGCAGTACCTGTCTCCTTGGGAGCAGATTTAAACGGAATCTCATGAACTGTGATCTAAAATACTGATTTGGGACAGCTGTAGGTATTTTGGGAGTGTATTTAGCTTCATTGCTTCTTGCAGTGGTTTACCAATTATTCTATATGCGTGCCTTTCGTTCTGAGTCGTTATCCAGTCCTGCATGTAGAGCTTCTTTTTGATCTTGATCGGATTTGTCAACAGCGTGTTATCTGATTCTCCCAATCCTACTATGATTATTGACAGGTGACTTTCCATTCTTCAAGAGTCCTCTCAATAATGCCCTATATTGCTTTTTTCTCATTTTTTTTCCATACTTTAAGACCCTTAATAACAGATGCTTGCAATTGGTTGACGTTGAAAAAAGTGGGTGACAATTCCGTACAAATTAAAAATAAGGTTGTTAAAAATCTGTTTGACCAGATACAAAACAATGTTAAAAACCTTTAAAAAATGTGCATTGCGAAAAAATAGGCTTCTAAAAACATGTTTGTCATTCCCAAAAGACCTTAGGTAGAAATAATTAAAAAATGTATGTTGCATACATAATGCAGACCGTTCTGGTTATCTGGTCAATTGTATAAAGCAAGCACTTAAGGTCTTCAGTTTGAATTCTTTGTTCATTTCTTATTGCTGGAATTTCATTCTTTTTGATGACTAAACCGGTTGATGGTTGAGAGGGTAAGCCGGTATTTACTCAGCACCTCCCTGCACGGCCTCGGGAGCAGACGTATTCTCAGCTGGAGGGTCAGCTGTTTTGGGCTCTTTGCCATCTTGTGGTTCAGGGTTTTCTGGGCATCTGCGTCTGTAGTTGAAGTTACGATACCGACGTTGAGTTGGTTGCTGACTGTGGGTCCCTTCCCCCCTGGTTTTCCTTATCTTCTTCATTTATGTCCTCTCAAGATGGTCTTTGACGAGGAGGGCGCCTGCGGAATCGTGGTCTATAACCTTTGTACATATTTTGTCTGACTGGTCTGCCTTGTTCTCCCGCACCCTGGTTATCAGCATCCTGATGTACAAACACGTCTTCCTTGGTGTCATTCCTGTTGATGAAACCGTACCCATTTCGTACATTAAATTTTTTAACTGTCCCCAGAACCTTTGTTGCAATGACCTTCTTCTCCCCCGTAAGGACCGTCGTGGCTAGGCCGGACTTGCTGTCAGCGGCCTCGGGCTGATGCTGGGTGTCGGCCTCGCTAGTCATGCTGATGTCCGTGGTGGTGACTTGACTCCTTCCCCGGGGTTGACGGTAACAGGCCGGCGGTGACTGCTGCGTTCAGGCTCCCTGGCGTCCGATCCTCCCTTGCTTTTTTTAAGACATCAAATCCTCCTTTGGGGGTTTCCTCCATACATTTTTGATAGAAGGAGATAAGATTTCCAAATTTCTACTACAGTATTTAAAGATCGGAGGTCACGGGGATATTATGTTTGGGAGGGCGAAGTGATAGGAGAGACCAAGGGGTGATACACTAGCAACTACATGGATTCATCCCAGACTCAAGGAAGCAAACGGGGCACTGCATTTAACTGTCTTCTATGTAAATATTAGTAAGTGATACTAAAATAAAAGAATCTCTAAAATGGCAGTGTTGAATCACCCTACCAGGCCACAAGAAGAAGCTTTATTTACAGTCACAGAAAAATATTCAGAGAATATTTTGGTGTGTGTGACCTTTACACTGATGAAGCGCAACTCTAATTGCGCTCACCGACCAACATCTAAATTACAAATAGAAGAAACGTGGGCTAGCTGTGACAGTTTAGTCAATCTACAGCATGGAGTTCTAATAATTAAATCTCTGTGATCTAGGAATTTAACACGGCGTTCTAATAACATAAGAACTCTGTGGTGTGTACTTTATTGTAGCTCTACGGCAATGGGGTCGTTATTTCCCTGTGTTATATACCGGTTGTCGGTGACTTTCCCGGCGAAACCCCAGAACTCCTAAGAAACTGTTATAGAAAGCCATTGTGGCAGTGGACTAACCTGGCTAGAGGCAAAGCTAAATCTGTTTTAAAAGTTCAACAATTGGGCTACTTATGCCTCAGAGTGAAAGCAGTATTGGTTTGCCTGACCTAAGCATGCCGGTCACGGTGACGGAACACGCCCCGCCCTTCAGCCTCAGGCACTCCCCGCCCTTCCGTTTAAGTCAGCTGAGTGGCATGTCACGTCGAGCAGTGACGCAGTACCCGGATATGCGACTTGGCATTGGCAACATTCCTACACAGGCCGGGATGAGAGACACTCTGAAGATGGCGGAGTTCCGCTCGAGGGAAATACCCCGTTGCTGCGGCTGCCTGACGGTACGCTCGGTTAGCCTAGGCCTGGCTCTGTACCTCCTGTTTTCTGGCACGATGTTGCTGGTGCTGCAGACGGTGAACCTGGCGCACGGCGAGGACGCATCGCCGGCCGATAAATTGGCGGCCTACCTTGTTGGCCTGCTTCTGATGCTGGTGGCTTTGGGCCTGATCTGCGGCATCCTGCGGAACCTCCCCGGGCTGATGGTCCCTTTCCTTGCCTTACAGACCTTAGATCTGTCGGTCAGCGTCTTGAGCTTCTTGGGTCTGTTCCTGCGCTACCCGTCCTGTGTCGGATTCCTCAACTGGGAGAGGCGCCATCTTTCCTCCTTCATGGATGAGGACGAGAGCGGAGATCCGTCGGAGAAGCACCTTCTCCGTCCCATCGTCTACTTGGCGCTGGCTCACGCCGCCTTGCTGCTGCTAAAGTTTTACCTCCTGCAGTGTGTCTGGCGTTGCTACAAGCACCTAAAGTCTGAACGGAGCACGGAGCGGACCGTGCACATCTCCGCCGTCACCCTGCCCGAGAAAGGGCTGCTGCTGCCCTCCTATGATGAAGCTTTGGCACTACCCACTAAGCAGCCTCCCCCGCCGGCCTACTCCGTGTAGTCACCGCTGCGGGACATCTGCCAGGGCTGCGAAGGGACCATTCATCGGTCTGAATTCTCTTCTAATAAAGGGCTTTTCTGTCTCCAGCTTCTTTCGTACTGACTGCTTTCAATGTATGGTGACTAGGGATGACAACATGGGTTCCTGTCTACTAAGCCAACCACACTGTGACGCAATGCTGTTTCGTGCAGGCCTTTCGTTGAACTTTCCACCCTACTTTACAGGGGCGGAGGGACAACACCTTTCGTTTGTCTACTGGTATTGATCGGAAAGCGGCACTTCCTAGCATATACAGTGGCTGGTCTCTGTTAAATTTATGTTATGATGTGCGATTTAATGTTCCACTTCTGCTCGTATTGCTCCCGGAGTGCTATCCAAAACCACAATGTGATGGGTTATAACTCCCCTCGACAGCTCATGATATGGGCTCAACACCACGGATTATGCGCTACTACCACATCCTTTTACCACCAGTCTTGACACTTCAGGGTTGTTTCTGGCCTCGGGTTGCATAATTTGATTTCCCCAGTTATGCATAGTCCCTACACACGCTAAATCCATATTGCTTCCCCCAACACCACAGTCATATGTTGGTAGGCAGCCAGTGAGTCACAGTATGTCTTGAGACTTCCATTCAGCACACCAGTGATTTGTCCCACCGCCACAGTCTGGTCTATCGGGCAGCTAACACACCGTCTGATTACCAGGGGCTGCTGGACAATCTGCACGCCCCATTTACCCTTGCACGGTTCACTCCAACCTCGCCTGGCTGGCAAGGGCTATGCACCAATCTATCCCATGGCTTTGCAATCAACCATATCAAATTATCATATGCTTTGGTGAATCGATCTTCAAACCATTGGATGAAGTAAGATTTTGGGGATGTTCATGTCGTACTGCTTCTGAAAGTGTTGATGTTCACGTATTGAATTTACACATTTTTGATCAACGCAAAACTTCAAAGCCTCATCTTAGTTTTTCACTTGTATGCAGAAAGTTACAATTAATGGGACGTTCCTTTTTATTGCTTCCAGTTTCAACACACCAAAGCACTGATTTTAGTACATTTCACCCCCCTGGAATTTGACAATCGGTTTCTTTAAAACCCATGGAAAGGATAGAAATGAGTAACCTTCCTTGGAAGAAAATGGAGACGCAGTTTGTGAAAAAATAATTCGTAATCATGTGATTTTCTTGTATAGCTCTCCTTTGTCACTGGACTTGCCAATGGCGTTCTCAGCAACCCATAGTACTCCGAGATGATCACAGCCGAAAGTAATATGATCTTTGCAGCTGTATGTTAAAGTACTTTCTGTTGTTTAGACAACTGCTCATCTTGGCTGTCAAGGTTATTCTTTGCTACACACCGTTTTTGGAAACATTATTGTAAAGTGCCTTACGAACTATTCAGCTTGTGTAATTGTTTGTGGTGGGAGCCATAGGCGATGAGTACATTGGGGAAGTTGGCTCCGTACTCCTTGAACCAATGGGCAGGAGTGTCATTTTGCCCCAGTGGATATTCTGCATGTATTTGTATGGGGAGACTAAAACGGAAAAAAAGATTCTGTGCCATGCGCTTTTTAATCACTGTGTGACAGTGCTTTTCCCCTTCTCTCTTGCTGTGCTGAGGCTTAGTGGAGTGTTAGCATTCAACTTGCTAAATAGGTGTTGCTCACGTCAACCCTCATCAATGGAGGACTTGAGCCTTTATTGTGGGGTTGGAGGGGAAATAAGAGGGGTGAACAGGCAAACGCTGTTTGGTGCAGAAGAAGCAGGGGGGGGAAGGTGGAGATCCAAAAGTAAAATGCTGAGTAAAGACAACTCGGCAGGTTAGGCAACTGTTGCAGAAATGTTTAAACCTGCATGTAATCCCTATGCCCCCCCCCCTTCTTGCTGCAAAATGTGCCAGAAAATAGATTGTTTGGACATGGGGACGGGTACAGCCTGCGACTCTGAGAATGTCTGCTGTCATAGCGAAAAGTTGACACCCATGGCGCAGGCTATGCTTTGGCAACATATTTAAAATGGTGTTTTCCGCAGTATTTCTCGTGGTTCTGATGATCACAGTTGAGAACTAGCAATGCAAGGATCGATGTCTAAAGTGTTTATTAATTGAACCATAGGCACTTGCCCGCTCAGTATTTAGAAGACCAGTGACGTACAGCACAACTTGCTTTGTGCATTACATTGATTTTAAAACGACAGAGGAGTACAATGGTTAAAACGTATCACTGTCCGATGACATTCTGCATATTAAATTCCATACTAAGGACATTTGTGTCCTATTCCTAAAATACAGTGTACCTAGAAATCCTAGAAGCTCCCAAATTGAAGCTCCCAAATGTAAGAAATGCTATCACCCAAAGAGTGTTTAGGGAAAGGCGAGTAGCCAAAGGCCTACTTTGAATGCATTATTTTGTGCCCGTACCAGCAGCTTTTACGAGTACAAGTGTAACTGTTGATTTACGTTGTGTATGTGCATTTGCACCACTAAAGATTCAAGAAAAGTATACACGAGGAAATCGTTTGGTGATAGTGACTTATTGCATTCGACAGATACATTTGGTGATAGTGGCTTATTGCATTTGACAGATACAAGCAGGCCCGTTTCGTTGGTCAAGTTCTTGCCTATTTGCGATACGAAGACGACATGGCCTCCAACCTTTTCAATCATTTGGTATTATTAATTAGGCCATTTAACAGTCTGACAGATTAAAAACCTTTTGGTTTCTCAGTTTGTGTGTGCCCTTAGGAAAGTCCTGTTCTGTGTGCACACCGATCTGTGCCTTTTGCAGGTCATGGGTTTGAAGCATTTTGCATGCAAAATATGTGTTATGGGTCTTGACGGGGAAAGGTCGATTCCAGTTGCGTGGCCACCCAGTTAGTGAAAGGGATGTACTTCACCGCACCCGTCTCTGTTGCAGGTGGAATTTGCAATACTGCCAGTTTTGCTCTGCCCGTAACAGAAAAGAGTAGTTATATTGAAATCTCTTCCCCAAAAAGATGAACATTTTAAAAACGCAGTTGCAATGATGGTTTGCAAGATCACTGCACATGTGCTTTCTTAACCCAGGTGGTTGGGCGACTGACGCCATCCTCGTCCAAGTGCGTGTTCAGGTGTTGATAATACGTACCACACCAAACTGTGCACGCAGGAGCGGACTGCAGGTTTCTTGGTTTCAGCCCCCTTGTTTAACCTCGCAAATTCTGTTTGTTTGTGAACCAGGGATTGGAAAGGGAAATCTGCAGGTGTAGTGCCCTTGCATCTCTGTGTGCCTGCGGCTGTATATGAATCCGCCCCTGTCTACTTGTCTATCGTATTTTTGTTTTAAGGGGAAACGGGTACATAGAATCCAGGGTCCAATTAAATATTTGTTGAGGTACATTCAGTACACTTTCATGCAGTGCTAAACGTTTCCTCTTAAATGTTGACTTGCTGCTGACATAGCCGCGTAAATCATAGTGGTGGTAATTTTCAAAAAATGCATTCGTTTCTGCTGCTTGTCAATATAATCTACAACGTATACATGTCGTCATTATCAAGGTATTGAGACGTGATCTGGGTGTTTTCACATTTTTAATTGCTGCAATTCATTTATTGTAATCACTTGGTGTTTTGTAAAAGTACATTTAGCCATCATGTTGATTAAGTACGTACAACCAAAGAGATTAAGAATGCTTGTTATTGATTAAAATAATTTTTCAAATGCGTAACTTATTTTCTTTCAACATTGCACGTTCACTTTTTTCATCATTCAGGATCATAATTAATGTATACTCTGTCAGACAAAATATCAGCATTTACACAATCAAAGTCTGAAAAGAAAGTGTCGTCGAAAGGTTTAATATCTTGGTCCACCAGTGGAGTGGATCTGGAATTCTTTCCCATGTCGAGCCTGGAAAAGAATACACAGTTCTGCGTATACATTCCTATCTGAATCGGAATATTGTGCACAGTTTGTTGTCTTGGTTCATGATTCCCTGAGTACTTTGAGCATGCAGTAGAGGCAGAGCAATGGCTTGTTCTATTGCCGCATGAAACTGAAAAAAAGCATTAGTGCTCTGCATGTACTGTGGTGGAGCGATGGGACCCTGAAAAGCTCAATTTGCTCTGGAATGCGAACTGGAGTACTTTGATAACTGTGAGGGCACACGCCAGTCAAGGTTTACTTTGAACCGTAAATTCCCAGCGGATTTCCCTGCACTGTACTTGCTCTACTGGCAACCCTTCATAACCTACCCGTTTTTTCTTTTCGTGCATCACTAGTTTAGTAAAACATGGCATGCTTTAAGCCAGTTTTGGGCTATTCTGGGAGGCCTCTGCCAATACCACTCCCCCAAACGCTTCCTTGTCCCTATAGTTACCTCCTTACATTAATAGGCGACAACTGGGTGAACCCAGGGTCGGTGGCATCATGAAAAATGAGGTGCCCTCTGCAAACCCTGCTGGGGGTCCCCACAGTGGGCCCCACCCATGCTACTCTAAGTGTGTGCCACAACACAGACCAGCCTGAGCCCCCACACATGCACGATGTCCATTATGATCATGCTGCTAGAGGTGCGCTCCATGCATTGCGCAAGGAAAGGGATGTAAACCAAATCTACTTGCATCTCACCAAGTATAGAAAGAATTGACCAAGTATAGAAAGAATTGGGGTGGCTGGCCTGGCCTCTGGTGTGCTAATGTAACAGTTGCTGCTAGTGCTTCATTAGTAACCTAAATATGTGCATGCCAGAAGCAGAATTTGGAGTCGGTGCGGTGGGTGCTCTTGTGGGTGCACTGGTATTGTTAATGATTCGAGGACTGGTGGCAGCTGAACATTTTTAATGTAGTCTCTCCCTGAATAAGCGTGAGCAATGGAGCATAGTGAGGGGTGCCAAGTAATGTTGGGAGGGGTTCATCAATGGGCTCTCCCAATTGGTTGAACTGGTGCTTTTTACAGCATAATTTTTGAGAAAAAAGCAGTAAAAAAAAAATACGAGTTACAATTTGGTTCTCTCGGATCACAGTTGCTATAAAAAAAAAACAGAATAGTACACAGCATTTTAATGATGCCCGTGTCCATAAAATGTGCCAGCATTCGATCACTTTGATGTTACAGCCACAGTGTATGCCAGAATGGTCACCGTAAATCACTTTCAGGGACCCGCAGACGCAATTATACTAGCATTCCCAATATAGCATTTTGAATGATGTTGCACAAATTAAATAAACCGGCATTGTCCCTATATATTACTTCCATAATGTAGCCCCTGCTGCCAAATGTGCACATATCGCTTTTGCACAGAGACCCACACAGATTAAAAATCTCTGTGCACACACTCCTAGCAATATATTCCAACCCACTAGCATAGAAACACTTACCTTGTTTTAACTGGCGGTCTTCTCTCGGTCCCCACAAGGGAATGAAAGCCATCTACATCAAGGTGGATGGATGTGTGGGCTTCAGCTTTGTAACCTAGAAACCACTTGGTGGCAGTATGCAGCCCTGAATTTCGGTTGTACCGGCAAAGTGTGCAGCTCTGCACCTGTGCCATATCCAACCCTCCATATCCCCTGACACCCACCTACTCGCAATATCTCCTACCATGCCTGTGGTTAACCACCCCCATTTTAATATAAACTGATACAGCCCTACAGATAAGGGGAATATCAGTCACTTTTACTCCCTAAAATGGGCAAATACAAATAATAGTAAAAAGACGTAGAATCTTGCACCCCTGCTTTTATCCTCAGAGCTCCATGGATGTGTTTGGACCATTAGTGCACGAAGTACCACTTATTTTAACTGCCCGATTGAAAGAAGTAAACCTGTATCCTGAAGTACATAAATAACTAGGTGCAAATAAATATGACATTATTTAAGTTTTTCAGTTAAAACAAGTTCACTCGTGTGTAAAATACTATCATTGGGAATTGCACTTAATATTTTGACTCCCTGAAAATCATTTTACTCCCAAATTAAAAAAATAGGGAGTAAAATACCCCCACTTCCAAATCTTATTTGGAGCACTGGTCTCATAAGTGGGTTCCGTACTTACCAACGATCCACGTGTTTTGCTGTATACTGCTGTTGCACAGTAGCATTATGTTGTGTGTTTGATGTAAAGCTACTCACACGGTTCTGTTGTGAAAAAATAACTTGTTAATTCTTATAAATTCAATCCTTAAGACCCCCAAAGCATCCTCCATAACCCACACACAACAACTGATTCTTTTAACTGAAGATAAACATTCTTCTCCTAATGAACATTCTCCCATGACATAGTAAAGATTCAGGTTCCACCCTGTTGATCCAAGTCACTATACAACACATCTCCTTCCCTTGGTCACGGTATTTCAACAGCTATACACATGCACCCCATTTGAGAAACTATGTACAACCTTATGCAACAAAATAACATTGATCTTCTGGTGGTGGTTGGGCAATTCACACGTCATGAGATATTTGACCACATAAGGGTATTTCAACAACTATATACATGTACATCACATTTGGAACTATATACAATCTAGCGCAATTCTTATATATTCTAAATATGACATGTAATCCTCAGTTTACGTCATTATGATCTACTTTGAACATCTCACATGTTATGGTATCTTTGAGCATCCTGTCTCCACTTTGGCTTCGATACAGCCACCCTTCTGAGGTTCCACACCTGACCTCCTTCCACTCTCACAGCTCCTTTCAACACCTGCCTCACTTGGACAGGACTTGTATATAACAACTCTCCTTTGCTCCCTACAACTCCCTTCTTTATTCTCACCCAATCTCCTACTTCCACTTTCACATCCCTCCTTCCAAGCTTCTTATTTGTTTTTTCACGCTTCCGAATTCGGAGCCCTTCCTAGCCAGGGAGGTACCACCCTTGTATTAGGCTTTCTTCCTCTCATGAGCTCAGACTGACTTACTCCAGTATTGTTATGGGGAGCCAAGCGTAATGCATATAATCTGTCTGTCTCTCCCACACGCCTTCGCCATCCGCACCGCCTCCATTATATGTTCCTTCTCTCAACCATACCATTAGTTTGTGGGTGATACAGTGCAGTTTTCTTATGCTTCACCCCACTCAACCTCAAATACTTCTGGAAATTTTCACCCACAAACTGTTTCCCATTATCCGTCAAAATCGAATCTGGCAATCCCTCTCTTTCAAACACACCCTGCAAGAAGCCAATTATACTCTGGGATGATATATCTGTCACTATACGAAATTCTGTCCATCTCGAAATCCAATCCACCAATACCAAAATAAAACTCCCATATCCTCGTCCCATGTCCACGGGACTCAAAATGTCCAATCCCAATTCACTTTGACAGGGGCATCTACCGTCACCAAAGGCCGTTTCTTTGCCACTGCATTCCTACCTGATGTCTCACACTCAACACATCCTCCAATCATCCTCTCTACATCTCTGTTGAAACCAGGCCACCAATAAACATTTCTTAATAGACCTTTTGCCTTTTGATATTCCTACGTGACCCTCCTGGGCTGTTTCCATCAATCTCATCCTCAGAATCCTCGGCACCACTGCCCTATCATATCTATACAAAAGACCTCCTACATGCAACTCCAGCCTCACCTCCCACAAAGCTCTCTCCTCTCCATTTAACCATCTTTTCTCGGGCCATACCCTTTGTACAACTGCATCACCCTCATGAAAATCTCATCCTCCCTCAAAACTATCCGCCATGCTTCACGAGTAATTACACCTTCGTGATTCATAAACACGGTGTCAGTGATTACTTCACCTTTCCATTCTCCATCTCTCTCCTGTTCATTCACAGTTTATCTCGAAATGTGATCCGCCAAAACATTCTCTCTTCCAGATACCACCTACATGGCGAATGTATGACCCTGCATCCTTGCAACCCAACATGCCACCCTTCTCGGCACCTTTTCCAAACTTTTTTTCTTCAAATATCGCCCTCAAAGGCGTATAATCGCTCCTTATCACAAATTCAGCACCCCAAACCGAAACCTTGAATTTTTCCACTGCCCAATGGCAGGCCAGAGCTTCGTTTTCTAGAGCCGAGTAATTTTTCTCAGAGCCGCTCAGCATTCTAGATGCATGTGTAACAATGAACTCATTGTTCTCCGCTCCTACCTGTGACAACACTGCTCCTATACTAGAATAGCTGGCATCCACGGATATCACACTCTATCTTTTTGTGTCAAACATTGCTAGGCCTTAGGCCATATCTATTTCCTTTTTTTATTGATTGTATCGATTGGAATTCTTTATCACATTCCACATCCCAAATAAACTCTACTCCCTTCCTCAGCAAACTTCTAATTTTCACCACTTTATCAGCAAATCCACCAACACATTTCTGGTAGAACGCTATCATTCAGAGGAATGACCTTAACTCTGCCTTTCCTCCCGGTGGCCTGACCCTCTTGATACCATCCATCATATTCTTTCTTGGTTTCAACCCTTCTGATATTTTATGACCTAGATATTCTAACACCTCCTTTCCAAACATACATTTATCCGCACTCAGTGTCACTCCTTTCTCACCCAAAATGTTTAACGCTCTCCTGAGGTTCACATCATGGTTTTCACCACACACAAGCATGTCATCCTGAAAGCGGCACACTCCAGGAAGTCCTTTCAGCAGCTTGCCCCTCCATTTTTGAAATACTGAGGAGGCTGACACCAGCCCAAACGTCATCCTACAATAATGGAAAATACCCTTCAGGGTGATAAAGTGAGTTTCTTGGAATCATCATCTAACCTAATCTGATGGTACGCTGACAACATATCTAATTTGGAAAATAACTTTTCCCACCGTAGCTAGCATCTCAGACATATTTGGCAGGGGATGCCTTTCTGCAACAACACCACAGGTTCAATCCCCTCAGCTCAACGCACACTCTTAGCTCCCCAGTTGACTTTTTTTACTATCACAAGGGGAGATACCCACTAGGTACTTCTCGCTTGCTCAATTATTCTTGCTTCTTTCAGTTTCTGAAGTTCACTTATTTCGCCACAATCGGCCTGCTTCCTTCCCTCAAAATTATTCTGTGAAGCATACCACTCGCACCCAATTTATTTTAGAGAACACTTTCGGATTATCCTAATTGAATATTATCACTCACGTGCAACACCTGTTTGACTGCATTCGGATCCAAACTTGTATGCAAACCTCTTGTCACATCTAAAATACAACCCCTCTTCACTCTTAAATGTTTTTATCTTATCAACCTTCATTTCCATATGATCAAAACCACTTTGGTTATTCATCCTAATTCCTTTTCTTCTTTATTTTCTTACACTCTTTGTTGGCCTCACCCACTCTTAAAATTTCAGTAGATACTACCAGATTCTTTTCTACCAAGTTTCGCAGCGCATGTCATTGTGTGTTCACCCCTCTTTGCTATTAATATCACCTGATCAAGATGGTGGTGGGGGGAGGGGTGGTCAATCCTCGTTGCCAATGAGGTAAACATACTCACACGGTTCTGTTGTGAAAGACTAACTTGTTTATTCTTATAAGTTCAATCCTTAAGACCCCCCAATGCAACCTCAATAAGCCCCCCCCCCCACACCAACTGACCCTCTTTAATGAAGATAAACTTCTCCCAATGAACATTCTCCATGCCTAGTAAAGATTCAGGTTCCGCCCTGTTGATCCAAGTTCTGTAGAAGTCACTATACAACAGTGTTGAATAGGGAAAACAGCAGTTGGTGATGTTCAAGACTGTATCTCGGGTTATATGTACATTTAGGGTGTGCTGCTGTTTGCAATTCCAGTAGACCTGCTCTTTGACATGTGGTGGGATCAATGGCATATGAGTGCAATCCATGACATGTATAGTGTTCAGGAATTATGGAATTTCCTAAAACAAAGAAATGCCCTTTCATGGAATTGATGACCTCTGGAGTCATAGGTAATGCAATTGGAGCAGAAGCATTTCTAAGGAGAGCATGTGATACCTGCACAAGTACATGTGGAAAAATATGGGCTGTGGCCTGACATACAACCTCCCCTACTGGGTACTGAAAGCTGCCTGACACAAAAATGAAGGACTGCCACCAGCTTCAATGGAGTGTATATGGCAGTGCACATATTGACTTGGTTTTCTAAGTCCCTCCTCATGGTTTCTAAGTCCCTCCTCAGTTAGCTTGGCGTACATAGAGGGTGTTGGGCCTGTCCAATCGATACTTCAGGATATGGGTTAGAGCCCAACGGAATAGTCTAACCCTGGAAACTGGTAGCCTCTACTTTCTCTTCTTTCTTTTAATTCCAGCTGTGAAATAGATTCATATCTCTTGCCCTCAATGAGTAAGTGTGACTACCCGATGTACAGTGGAAGGGCTCTGCCATGCTGCATGGAGGCCTGTGTGGTTTTAGTGCAAAAAAGAAGGTAGGTGAGGCGCGCACTCCCGGTCCTGGTCAATTGAACCTGTTGCAAAGAATATAATAAGTAGCTGGGTCAAATCCCAAAATGGACAAATATTCACAGGGTTAGATCCCTTCTGCTGCAAATCAGGTACTCAGTAATAACAGGGTTAGATCCCTTGCTGCAAATCAGGTACTCAGTAATAACAGGGTTAAATCCCTCAGCTGCAGTTCTGTGGTCTGTAGTTGTTCTCCTCCTAGCGCTTTCTTATCTCAAATAATCATCAGGGAGGCTGTTGAGCAGGTGTGTCTAATTAGACTCAAAGGATTCTGGTAGCTGTAGTGAAAACGTTTTTTTCTGTTCAGGTGACCAGCAACCGACACCCCTCCAAAGCACAAGTCCTTCCCAAATTTGGGGGAGGGGAGAGAACCATCTTTATGATTCTCCAAAGTGGGGCACAGTCACCCCGTGGCGCTGCCTCTGGAGCCCGGGACTCCCATAGCATTCAGTACAAAAAAGAAGGTAGGTGAGGCGCGCACTCCCGGTCCTGGTCAATTGAACCTGTTGCAAAAAATATAATAAGTAGCTGGGTCAAATCCCAAAATGGACAAATATTCACAGGGTTAGATCCCTTCTGCTGCAAATCAGGTACTCAGTAATAACAGGGTTAGATCCCTTGCTGCAAATCAGGTACTCAGTAATAACAGGGTTAAATCCCTCAGCTGCAGTTCTGTGGTCTGTAGTTGTTCTCCTCCTAGCGCTTTCTTATCTCAAATAATCATCAGGGAGGCTGTTGAGCAGGTGTGTCTAATTAGACTCAAAGGATTCTGGTAGCTGTAATGAAAACGTTTTTTTCTGTTCAGGTGACCAGCAACCGACACCTCTCCAAAGCACAAGTCCTTCCCAAATTTGGGGGAGGGGAGAGAACCATCTTTATGACTTGTGCTTTGGAGGGGTGTCGGTTGCTGGTCACCTGAACAGAACAAAACGTTTTCACTACAGCTACCAGAATCCTTTGAGTCTAATTAGACACACCTGCTCAACAGCCTCCCTGATGATTATTTGAGATAAGAAAGCGCTAGGAGGAGAACAACTACAGACCACAGAAATGCAGCCGAGGGATCTAACCCTGTTATTACTGAGTACCTGATTTGCAGCAAGGGATCTAACCCTGTTATTACTAAGTACCTGATTTGCAGCAGAAGGGATCTAACCCTGTGAATTTTTGTCCATTTTGGGATTTGACCCAGCTACTTATTTTTTACAACAGGTTCAATTGACCAGGACCGGGAGTGCGCGCCTCACCCACCTTCTTTTTTGTACTGAATGCTATGGGAGTCCCGGGCTCCAGAGGCAGCGCCACGGGGTGACTGTGCCCCACTTTGGAGAATCATAAAGATGGTTCTCTCCCCTCCCCCAAATTTGGGAAGGACTTGTGCTTTGGAGGGGTGTCGGTTGCTGGTCACCTGAACAGAACAAAACGTTTTCACTACAGCTACCAGAATCCTTTGAGTCTAATTAGACACACCTGCTCAACAGCCTCCCTGATGATTATTTGAGATAAGAAAGCGCTAGGAGGAGAACAACTACAGACCACAGAAATGCAGCCGAGGGATCTAACCCTGTTATTACTGAGTACCTGATTTGCAGCAAGGGATCTAACCCTGTTATTACTAAGTACCTGATTTGCAGCAGAAGGGATCTAACCCTGTGAATTTTTGTCCATTTTGGGATTTGACCCAGCTACTTATTTTTTACAACAGGTTCAATTGACCAGGACCGGGAGTGCGCGCCTCACCCACCTTCTTTTTTGTACTGTGTTTTTAGGCCTTTTCCATCCTTGGTGGAGTATTTCCTGCCCCTGTGTGTCATTTGGCCTCACCTGGCATCGTTTGGCAGGAAGTAAATGTTGTATATGTTTTTGGTGGCGTCAGAACTCTGAATCATACAGCATTTATCCTATCCACTGTTTCTACCTTTGTACATATAGAGTTTAAAGCATCTGGTATGTAACTCTTATCGCATGCTTTAAATTCTGACACTCCAGGTGTGGTGATTTTGCAGTTTGAATCATCTGGAAAAGCGCATGTTTTCTGACCCTTAACCATTCAAAGCCTCAACCGACCAGTGTCACACTAGATAACCTTAGAATATATATTACCTACCCAGTCCCACACCCGAAGAAAAGGTTCAGACGCACCTACCAATCCAAACAATACTGACTACGATACAGCTGGATCAGCGCAGCACCACCAAAGCGAGTCGGACCACGAGGAATCAGCAACAACCCACAGGTATACAACTCTAACGGAACCAGAAGTACCTGAATCAGGATACAGACCCCACTAACCCAACCCTCAATCTTCTGCATACTTAACCCACACAAAGCCACACAACCATCTCTCTCCCAGCAATCCGCACACACTTTACCACACTGCATCAACAACACATAAACCTCACCCACAGCACTGGAGGCCTCGCCCGATACTAGCACCAAAGCCCAGCACTCAGTGTATACCGAGCTGAAGCTGCCAAAAGCACACCACTTCTCCCACTCTCCTTATCCACTCCTCCTGACTAACCCTACCCGTCCTTCCTGTTTACAGATCCGACAGAGCACCCGGGGACCAATTCTGTTGGTGACGCTGCACTATATAAGTACCTTTAACTTTATCATTACCTCCAAAAATATAAAGATGCCATAGACATAGATTAGGATCCGATCCCGTCTAACCTCATGTGAGCCACAAAGCAGCTCCAAGCCAAACAGCAGCACCCGATGTTGGCAGTTTCACACTTAAACATTTTAAAGAATAACATACTACACTGGAAGCTTGGCAGCCACCATTCATTTTCTTCCTGGGGGTTGGCTCTGGTTCAAGAAGCTCTGCGCCGATCACGCCCCTTTCTCCAACTAAAGTGAAATCTCAATATTTAGCTGTGCACGACGCGTTATTGTTGTCATCGCCAGGTTTCTAAAAAAGCTGAGGTGGTGGGATAGCTAATGGAACCATGGCACAAATTGCTCTACTGGGCCAGGTCTGTTGAATATTTTATTGAATTTAAGGAGTCAGAGGTATAAGTACTTGTGGATGCTTGTGTGCCATTGTGGGGAAAAGATGCACAGGCCTTCAGAGGAGAACTGATTGTGTGGTATCAATCCGGGTACTGGTTTATTTTTTACCTGAGAAAGTGAAAAATGTAACCCCAAATAAATTCTACATGCCTGTTTCCTGAAGGACCATAGACCAATATTTGATTTCCTATTTTCATCAACATTTGTGTTTTCATCCTACTGTCTTTGTATCAGTTACTCATTGTTTTCTTATTTTAATAACAGAGCTGGTGGATTTTGACAGCCTGGTCTGTTTGTAGACTGCTCACCCATGGGAAAGTGGGACAGAAGTCAAAGCCGTCAGCCTCAATGAGTTAAGGAATTTCTCCACATAACTACCATGAGAGGAAGGTCCTTCAACTCAAGTTGCTCGGAGCCCTAAGGCTTACATTTTAGGAACCTCTCTAATGCAAGGGTCGTACACCTGCCCTCTGCCTGGAATGTTCTGGGACTTTGCACTCTCTTAATATACGTCAGCTCCTTCAACAACCAGTGCCCTAAGGGACAGTGCAGCGCGGGAGACTGAAGAACTATCTACAGAGGGAGCAATGTCACACCTTGAGAGGTTTGGTGAAATCTGCTGGTAAAACATCAGCAGAGACCACCTGCTGCAAGTCCTAAACAGTATTGAGAACTGGAGCTATTGTTGGGGATTTAGCACCACCCTTGGGGTGGTGTATCTTTAATACCCTGTCTGTGCCAAAGAGTACCAAAAGCACCAGTGCAGCAATAGTTTTCTCACAGCAGACCCGCTCGAGCAGAGGAGACTTGGCACAATAGCCTCTGGTGTTTTTATATAGGCTACCCAGACCTTGATGCACAGTGCAATAGAAGCTGAAAAGGGCTCAGCTGCCCTTTTACCTGAAGGGGCACCTAGTGCAGAAAGGTGCTTTGCAGAGTCTGTGAAATTGAGAGTAGAAAGGAGAAAGAAAAAAACAACTGCCATGTAGTAGAGTGAAATAAGCAGGATTGTGTCTAGTTCGGAATACTTGCACAGAAAGATGAACCAAGTTCCAGGTTTCAAGTGGGTGGCAAGTAGAACTCTCATTGAGGCCCCTGCATAATTCTCTTGTCTAGATGTGGCAGGTGATTGCACAGTTGCACGTTTCTAGAACATTCAAAGCAGCCAAGAGACCTTGTTTTTTTTTAACGATGGGAGAAGTTCCAGGTAAAACATCAGGTACACTTCCACAAGTAGCCTGCTTTGTAGAAAGTTAGCTTTGTCAGGAACCAACTGAAGAGGATGGCTGTGATGGATCAACCACCCAACATTCCTCATAGTGAGCATGATGAAAGACTGGTTCTATGTAGATATTTTCTTCTTGTGCACCTTTTTGTTGTTTTTAACAGAAGTTCAGCCACATGGTTCGTTATCAGTGATAGGCACTCCTGCTGTTGTTATCTACAGGTGGAACCGGTGAAGGTGCAACAGATAAGTAGCCCTGGTGCTATTGCAGTCTCTGTACTCGGAAAACCAATTGCAGGTTTTAGCTGAAGAATGCCCAGCCTAAGATTGCTCTTGTGAGTACAGCAGAAAGGTATGTCACCAAAGTTTCAGAAGATGTAGCCCAGATGTTAGCAAAATTGCCTTTCTGCTTTGAGCTCTGTATATGGGGATCGCGGCAGTCATGCTTTCAGTCACTTGCAAAGATGTAAAAAAAAAAAAAAAGTTGAAATGTCATTTCCCAAGCTGGAATCAGAGGATGCCTAACTCTGTATTCAAGATAGGGCTGTTCCCAGAGCTGAAGTGATTCTTCTCAAAAGGATTGTGGACAGCCAATCTGGCCAGGTTGGGGTGCTTTCCAGGATGTATTTGGTCAGGTACCTTGCCTTGTTTGCTGCTTGTGCTGGTGGGGGGGGGGGTGCTGTTGTGCGCCGAACAAGATGGCCGCCTAGTCTGTAAACTCCATGGCTGATAATATCCTTCACTCGGGAATCCTACTTTAAGTTGCTATTGTCGAGTGCCCAGAAATCACGCTCTTCCTGCTAAAGACTCTGTGACCACGTTGTTCGAATCCGGGGCCAAATCGGAGCCTGGATCCTGGAAAACGAACGGCTGCACTGCCGTGATCCCCCCTCCAACGGCTGGGACGCTACGTGCCAAAATCACTCCTGGACTGACACCATCGCGCTGAGTGGGGGAAGGAGTGCACCAGACCTGACAGCGATCAGCGTACCAGCCCGAAAGCAGCCTGGAACGTCCAGCATTAAGCATATAAACGCATCGGCATATCCTGGGGGCCGGACACTGGATGCGGGCACACGAGCGCCGGAGACCCGGACTGAGAGTGGACTATAACACAGCCCGCGAGGATACAGAGACTACACCGAGACCGCCTTGTAGCCCGAAGTAAGACCCGCACAGGAGGGCGAGACAAACACCCAGACGGTCTGTGACGGACCACCCCCCCACAAGCACCCACAGGCAGATAAAACCTGCCGAGGGGGCGGAATCGTTGTGCGCCCCCCCCCCGCACCAGCGAGACTACAACGCCCGGGGTAGAGATGCAGCACGGTAGAGAGCTCTTGGTGCCGCGCTCCCCCGACAGCGAAGGTTGCAGCAAAGCAGACCCAGTATCAACAAGGTACGTGCAGGGGGGTGGCTCCCCCCCATAACTCCATGCACACACGAAGCGGCCTCATAATATCGCCAGGACCCCACACAACCTGCAGAGCAAACACTGCCCATCCCCCCTGAAAGGGACTGAGGGACAGAAGGACAGCACTAAACAATACCAACCTCGTGGGGAATACTCGCCATGCTGCCGGGTGGGGTGATCCACTGAACGAGAACCCCGGCACTCTACCTACCTCCAAGAGAGCCTCGAAGCACCAGACCCCCAGAACTCCATTAAAAGGGCCTGGGGAATACATCCTAAACTTTCAGGCAGAATAGTCTGCAACAGTCATCAAAGGGAGGATCAAAAAACAAAAAGAGAGGCCCCAGGGACACATTTGCGAATACTACCATACCAGACTCGGAATCCGACCCGATATCCATCCAAAGGGGTTCCACATCGGACCCCCAGAACAAAACATGACCCCCTATATGGCAGCAATGGAGAAAGGGTTCTTGGCGATCAACTCCAAACTGGATGACATATGTGAGAACATCACATCCATCCGAGCAGATATTAGGAAAGTCAACTCCAGAGTCACGGAAGCAGAAGAAAAGAGTGTCCAACCTCGAAGACACATCTGCCATACTAAACAAAACCATAGAAAAGATACAAAAAGACATTAGAAATATCCAAAACAAATGGGAAAACCTAGAATCCCGCACGCGCCGCAATAACATTAGGGTGGTCGGGGTGGCAGAGCGCAAACTCAACACTCCCATGGAACACTTCCTCGAGGATATGCTACATTCTCTGTTCCCAGAGGCACAGTTCTCAAAACAATTCCTAGTCGAAAGAGCACACAGAGCGCTCGCCCCTCCTCCTAACCAGGCGTGCCATCCCAAACAATTATAGCGAAAATACTTAACTACCGGGACCGAGATCTCATCCTTAGAATGGCACGTGAAGAAGCACCCCTATCCTATGACTCCAACTGCATCCACATCTACCCAGACTTCTCATCAGGGGTCGAGGCGACGAGGCGCTCCTTTGACACAGTAAAGAAGGCACTCAAAGAAAGGAAAATAGTATATGCAATGCTTTTCACCGGCCAGGTTATGCATACAACACAACGGCAAGACACAATTCTTCGAGACACCGGAGGAGGCCAGGTCATACATGGAACAATACATTCCGACAGTACAGGGTGGAACCTGAGGCCAAAAACCCATACAACCATATACAGAAGCAGAAATACAAAGACAATGCACCAACACGATACCTAAATTCAGCCACGACTCCAGAGAAGAAAGCGGCCCACCCAGCCCCCCGCACTTTGCAATGTCGCATACAGTTCCCGGGGAAGGTCAGGAACTCATTGGAGATCTGTATCCTGTTGACCATCCTGAGCTGCAGTCTTTACTGGCAGAAGGTGGACCCAACAGAGCAGACTTCAGTAAGGGACAGAGAGAATGTCCAACTCTGGAAGGTCTTCGCTAACAGGCAGCTTCTCAGGCTGATGGGCAAGAGCCTGGGAAGTATAGGTTGCACTGGGAAAATGGCCTCCTCTACAGTGAACCCACTGAGTCTGCACCTGGAGACTACAAGCGGCTTGTAGTACCTCAAGAAAACAGACAACAGTTCTTGCAACTAGCCCACGAGATTCCTTTGGCTGGTCACTTGAGTTTCAAGAAGACCAAGGAAAGGCTCTCACTCTACTTTTATTGGCCAAAAATGGGGGCTGAGTTAGACAAGTTTTGCAAGAGCTGCCATACCTGCCAGACCTCTGGTAAGGTTGGGTCCAAGAATGTGGCACCTTTAGTGCCCCTCCCAGTAGTGGGAGTCCCATTTGAGAGGGTAGGGATTGACATTGTTGGTCCCCTTGATCCCCCAACCTCCTCAGGCAACAGGTTTATCCTTGTTGTAGTAGACCATGCTACTAGGTCCCTGAGGCAATTCCTATGAGGACTGTTACAGCTCAGGCTGTGGCTAAGGCCCTCCTTGGTATTTTTACCAGGGTTGGGTTTCCTAAGGAAGTACTCTCTGACAGGGGGTCACATTTTATGTCCCACTACATGTAAGCCACGTGGAAAACCTGTGGAGTTACTTACAAGTTCTCTACCGCCTACCACCCTCAGACAAATGGGTTGGTAGACAGGTTCAACAGAACCATGAAGAGCATGATAGGTGTGTTGGGTTTTACTTTCTCTGGTCTTTCCCTGATATGTGTGTATGAGTTTAGAGTGTTCAGTATGGAGTGTTAGCTGTGGAACGTTATTGGGTAAAACTGCTTTCATTCCATAAGAGATCAGTTGGAACTGAAACCTAAGAGCAGGGGGACCGGTGGATGTCTCTCTTACTAAGAACTTGTCCTTATTATATGATATATGTTCCTGTTGTGCTCCCTGTAACCTTGAACCCAGTAAAGCAGTCTGTGTACCTGAGGCTCCTGTGTAATCTGTGTAAACCTCCAAATACTAAACCTAACATTGGCGACAAGGATCTGGAAGACGGTTGAGAAAAGAATGCACAGGAAAGGAGCAGGACCAAAGTATTGAGCAAGCTGGAACGAAAGGACAATAGGTGGAAAGGAAAGAGCCACCAGGAAAAGCAGAAGAAATCTGAGGCATCCACTGGCCCCCCCGGCGCTCAATTGTGAGCATTTATTAGCTCAGGCATGGTGCCTGGAGTGGTGGAAATATTAGTGTGTGTTTTGGTTGCTCTAAGGTGAGCATGGTATGCTCAATTGTGAGCATTTATTAGCTCAGGCATGGTGCCTGGAGTGGTTGAGTGGTGGAAATATTAGTGCGTGTTTTGGTTGTTCTATGGAGAGCATGGGATGCTCAAATGGTGAGCATTCAGTAGCTCAGGCATGGTGCCTGGAGTGGTGGAGTGGTGGAAATTGGAATATGCTCAGTTGTGAGCATTTGTTTCTCTAGAGGGTGTTTTCAGGACACCCATAGTGCAGTTGAAATGTTATGCTTTAGGCAGATAGTGGGGTTATCGATGTAGATTGTGTTAACATGGTATGGGAAACTCCCATACCAAAGGAAACGCAAGATTGGGTGCATACAAAAAAATAATTCAAACATCCATCATAACAATACAGAAATCATGGCATGTTATTTTTTTTGGTTGAAAGCAACATGTCTCTAGCTCATGGAATTTATATCAGTAATGCAAAGGCCATTATAAAAAATAAAAAAAAATGTCATGATTTCTGTATTGTTATGATGGATGTTTGGATTATTTTCTTGTATGCACCCAGTCTTGCGTTTCCTTTGGTATGGGAGTTTCCCTTTGGTTGTGCTAAGGTAATGGGCAAGCGTGCTGTTCCATAGCGTTTATAGGTTTTAGTGTTTATTATTTAGATTCAAAATAGTTGTTGGTGGGTGCCAATGGTGTAGGCTTTGTTGTTGCCAATTGTGGGAAATTGTATTGAGGTAGCATCCTGTTATTCAAGGCTATCTTCATCATAGAGCCAATGTTGTTAGTGGTGAGTTCTTCAATAAATGTCAGTCTATGAAAGTTGTGGTGCCAAATTTGTAGGCATGTGAGTATTCAAAAGTGTGTTGTGCGATGGAGACATCAGATGAACTGTAAACAAATGCTCAAAGTATATATTTCAATATGCATTGTGTTGTTTAATTTGAACTTTCTTCCACAGGTACACAACCAAGATGGACTCTTAAATTTTGAGTCTTGGCACTCTAATGTGGTGCTTAAAAATTATTATTTTTTTACTTCACATTGTTTCACCATGTAATAATACTAAATTTGATCCAATTGGTTTGTGTGAGTCATCGCATGTGAATTTAGTGCATCTTGAGTGAGAGTGGAACAAATTGTTTCTCAGTTCAGTGGTGAATAGTTGGTTTACATTGTTGTGTGGGTGTGAACACCCAGTGGAGCATATGGTTGCTCAGTTTAGTACCTGGTACCTATTGTGGTTTGGGTTCTGAATACCCGGTCGAGCATATGGTTGCTCAGTTTTGGTACTTAGTGTGGTGTGGGTTTAATACCCGGTTGAGCATATGGTTGCTCAGGTTTCTTATTGTGGTGTGGGTACCGATGCCCAGTGGACTTTATTGATTGCTCTATGGTGAGCATGGTATGTTCAATGATGAGCATTTATTAGCTCAGGCATGGTGCCTGTAGTGGTGGAGTGGAGGTTATTGGTTGCTCTATGGTGAGCATGGTATGTTCAATGATGAGCATTTATTAGCTCAGGCATGGTGCCTGGAGTGGTGGAGTGGAGGTTATTGGTTGCTCTATGGTGAGCATGGTATGCTCAATGGTGAGCATTCATTAGCTCAGGCGTGGTGCCTGGAGTGGTGTAGTAAGGTGAGTTTTGGTTGCTCTAAGGTGAGCATGGTATGCTCAATTGTGAGCATTTATTAGCTCAGGCATGGTGCCTGGAGTGGTGGAGTGGTGGAAATTGTAATATGCTCAGTTGTGAGCATTTGTTTCTCTAGAGGGTGTTTTGAGGACGCCCTAGGTGGAGTTGAAATATTATGCTTTAGGCAGATAGTGGGGTCATCCCTGTAGATTGTGTTAGCACAACCTGTTGTAAGTGAATGATGATGCAGGGATATTGTTGTGAGGTAGGTGGTAATGGTTGTGCATGAGATTGAGGGCTGGTTCCCTTGTAGAAAGTGCCATAAAAGGCCTGTTATGTACTGGTGATAGTTCAGGAGTTGGTGTGGCTTCTTGTAGCTACTGCTAAGGTCTCTGCAAGGTAATAGCTTGCTTGTTTGGATGGGTACATCTTAGGAGGATGTCTGTGATTGTTTTCTTTAAGTGTCTAACTCCAAATTGCATAGTGTCCACTATCCCTCTTCCTTCCCATTATTTCATTGTTATGTAAGGGGGAGATGTGTTGGGTTTTACTTACTCTGGTCTTTCCATGATATGTGTGTTTGAGTTTAGAGTGTTCAGTATGGAGCGTTAGCTGTGGAATGTTGTTGGGTAAAACTGCTTTCATTCCATAAGAGATCAGTTGGAACTGAAACCTAAGAGCAGGGTGACCAATGGATGTCTCTCTTACTAAGAACTTGTCCTTATTATATGATATATGTTCCTGTTGTGTTCCCTGTAACCTCGAACCCAGTAAAACAGTCTGTGTACCTGAGGCTCCTGTGTAATCTGTGTAAACCTCCAAATACTAAACCTAACAAGGTGCTTTAGAGGATCCCCTTAAAAGAAAGGGGGACCTTCTATTGCCATGCCTTCTCTTTGCTTATAGAGAAGTCCCTCAGGAGGGAGTAGGCTATTCTCCCTTTGAACTTCTTTATGGCCATCCAGTCAGAGGTCCATTGGCCCTGGTTAAGGAGGGGTTGGAGAGTGCTCCTTCCCCCAAGCCAGTCAGTAACTGACTAAGTGATAGGTCTCCGAAGGAGAATGTCACAAATGATGGCAGAAGCTAGTGATAACCTGAAAGCTGGACAAGCCCTGGTCAAGCATTGGCATGACCAGAAGGCTAACATGGTGGAGTTCACTCAAGACCAGCTAGTTCTAGTTATGATCCCCACAGGGCAGAGGGCCTTGCAAGATAAATGGATGGGACCCTTCAAGGATGTGGGTAAACTTGGAGAGGTGAACTATCTGGTGGACTTGGGCAATCCCAAGGAGGCTCCTAGAGTCTTCCACACCAACCGACTAAAGGCGTATGTCTCCAGACCTGAAGTAGGAGGCTTGCTTCTGGCTTCAACGGAAGAGGAAGAAGAGAGCAAAGCTCTACCCGATCTCCTCAGAGGCTTACCCTTGGACGAAAAGATTGAAGGAGTGAATCTCTCTTCAAATCTGACACCTGAGCAACAAGAAGAGTGCAAAGCCATGTTAAATCAGTTTGCCTCTCTGTTCTCACTTTCACCAGGCTTGACCCCTTGGGGACAGCATGATATACTCACTGGTGACTGTCTGCCAGTCAAAAGCAGAGGATATAGGATGTCAGAAAATGTAAGGACCCACATCAAAGGGGAGGTCAAGAAGATGCTTGATCTCGGGGTAATAGAGCCCTCTACTAGCCCATGGTCTAGCCCAGCTGTGTTAGTACCAAAGGCAGGATCCAAAGAATTGAGATTCTGTGTGGACTATAGAGCTCTTAATGCAGTCACCAAGACTGATGCCCACCCTTTGCCCAGGACAGATGAGTTGGTGGATAGGCTTGGTTCAGCCAAGTTCCTCAGCACATTTGACCTTACGTCAGGCTATTGGCAAATAGCCCTGACAGGCCATGCCAAGGAAAAGACTGCATTTTCTACCCCAGTTGGCTTATACCAATTTAAGGTGATGCCTTTTGGATTGAAGAATGCACCTGCTACATTCCAAAGAATGGTGAATCAGGTTCTGAATGGGATGGAAGACTTCTGCATGGCATACTTGGATGACATTGCGGTGTTCAGCCAATCCTGGGAAGAACATGTGAACCACTTAGGGTATGTTTTGCAGGCTCTTGGTCAGGCCAATCTGACCATAAAGGCAAGTAAATGCCAAATTGGTCAGAGTAAGGTGGTCTACCTTGGGCATGAGGTAGGAGGTGGAAAAATAAGGCCTTTGCTCAGTAAGATTGAAGCTGTGCAAAATTGGACAACACCTACAACTCAAACCCAGGTGAGAGCCTTCCCAGGCCTCACTGGGTACTACAGGAATTCCATTGAGAACTATGGGACCATAGCTTCTCCACTGAATGTGATCTCCTCCCCAAAATTCCCTAAGAAGGTCAAATGGAATGAGGAATGCAATCAGGCCTTTGAAAACCTGAAGAAAGCTCTTTGCCAAGCACCAGTACTGAGAGCTCCTGACTATCACCAAACGTTCATTGTGCAGACAGATGCTTCTAATGTAGGTATAGGTGCAGTCCTTAGCCAACTGGATGAGAAGGGTAGGAAGCACCCCATTTGCTTCATCAGTAGAAAACTGAAGGATCCTGAGACAAGGTGGGCAACAATCGAAAGAGAATGCTTTGCTATTGTGTGGGCACTGAAGAAGTTTAGGCCATACTTGTATGGTTCTACTTTTGTCATTCAGACTGACCACCAACCCTTGACATGGTTAATGCAAATGAAGGGAGAACATCCAAAACTATTGAGATGGTCTATCTGCCTGCAAGGGTTCGATTTCACCATTGAGCACAGGTCAGGGTGTCACCATCAAAATGCTGATGGACTCTCTAGGATGTTTGTCATCGACTAGAGGTATGAGGTTCATCCAGGAGTGGATTAAATCCTCCTGTCCCTTAGTCTGGGGGGGGGGGGCGAGTGTTAGGAAGAATTCTCTGTAAGGCTAATTTCCCAAACCTAGTGAGTCCCCCAGCAGCTTTGCTGGATTTTTTGGGGTTCATTTTTTTCTCTCCTGCTAAGCGTGAGTTTCTTTTGCTCCCACTCTTAGACATGATTTGAGGTGTTCCTTTAACTTTCCATGTGTTTTATGGGCTATGGGGTCTTTTACTCCATAGGGTCTCATGTGTTTTTTTGATGTGGGTTACACAGCACCCTCCGTGCCGTAACCCAGGGGTGTCGTAGCGACCCCCCAACATAGACTCCATACCCTGGGACTGACTACTGTCTCCCAGGGCATGTAAAGTCACCATTGGCTTTGCTAGTCCCAAATTATGAACAGAAACCAGTACAAACCATCATATTGTGGATGTACTGGTCAGGGCAATTCGATTGCCCCGGGGTCTGTTGTTCGAGGGGGCACGTCTCTGTCCCCCCTGATCGAGTTTTGGCTGGTGGCAGTGGATACTACTTTTTATATTTGACCGCGAATATATCTCTATGGGATTTTCCCATTGTTCGAGGCTACCAACTTTAATTATTTAATTCTTATAGCCTCGAACATACCGCCAGTTTATTTATTTAATATTAATTCACCGGTTGGTATTTTTTGCCAGAACTCGATTCTAAAATGGCGTTTGTGTTCTCTTCTGTGACTCCAACCCAAGTCGAGCCCTTCGTTCAACTTTTTGGGGGGCTTCTCCACAGAAACCTCCAAAAGTGGTGCCACTCTGTCTGGGTACCACAGGGGGTGTGGGAGGGAGTTTAGGCACCCTGGACTGAGTTACCTTGGTAACTCAAGTCGCACTCTTGTGTGATTGGCCCAAGTGGTGAGCCGGCCAGCTCACCACTTAGCATGTTTGATTGACAGCTAGGCTGAGTGAATGGGGGTGTGCTTCATAAAAGCAGGGCTTTGGGGACTGGAACTTGAGAAGTCGCCACAGGACCTAAGAATCCGAGGAGGGAGAAGCTGAGCCGACCTGCAACGACGACACCACCGGTGGAGCCCTGCTGAACCGTCTCACCACTTTTCCCGACGACAGAGGAGATCTCCAGTCCGGAGAGTCTTCTTCCTTTGACTGGTGGGGATAACCAGTTTTGCCTTCTTTTCACCTTCCTGGACCATCTCGTGGCTGCCTTGCCCGTGCCAAGCACCCCGGCAACCGGAATACCACGGTTTACCACTACCGCAGGGTAGTACCTTTTAACCGGAGGACTCCGCGGCTGGTTTCTTCCCTGGCAGTGCAACAACCTTCATCTTTCCTCCACGGCGAGACCTCTTCTTCCTCTGGACGAAACACTGACTTGCTGCCAGGAACAACTGCCCCCGCTGAAGCTCCCTTCACACTTAAGGTACTGTGTCCCGCCTGGCTTCCCTTGCGACAGATCGTTCGGGGTGACAGTAAAGCCTTGACTTTCTAACATGGGCTAGCCTGGGATATCCTAGCTAACTTTTCCTGACTTGAATTTCATCCTTTTTTTGTGCGAACTATCTACAAGACTCTTTGGGCATAACCCCACTGTGTGAACCTGGACCCCTTCTGCTTGCTCTCTCCAAGAGTGGGCCTTGCAATTGACTTCCTTGCTCTCCAGTAGAACTCTGCCTATCCTGCCTTACTGTGGTTCTTGGTAAAAGTATTGAAACTTGTGTGCTTCCTTAACTATGCCTTTTTCCCTCCCTTTCTTTACAACTTATTAGAGTGTCATCTTATGTTAAGCGCTCACCTCTGTCTGAAAATAAGTGGTGTTTCTCACTAAGACTTGTCTTATTAGTGAATAGGGTTGAATATATATGATAGTGACTGTGTGTTGAATTTACTTACCTCGTTTTTGCTAGTGTAAACTACAAGTGTGTTTTTAAATAAATAATTATATACTTTTACACCAAAGCTCTGGTCAGTGTTTGTTTGTACTACTGTGTCCCTGTACCTATTGTGTATACTCTGCATACTGCCTAACTCTTCTTGAGGGAAGTCTGACTGCTCAGCCACAGCTACCAAGTGAATCTGTGTGGTACAGACTGCTACCAAGTGGGTTTAGTGCCAAACACCTGTAGTCTTAAATCTTTTGCAGTGGTCCCTAAGGGAACTGCACAGGTTTCTGCCTAACACACAGCCAGAGTCAGAACTAATGCGACCATCTCCGATAGCTTCGGACTACAAAGAGGAACGAGGCAGGGATGCCCCCTATCCCCGCTGATATTTGCACTCACAATAGAGGGAATGGCAGCATTCTTACGAACCAAACACACATGGAGAGGGATACGCATCATGGGGAGACCTCAATTCATCTCACTATACGCAGATGACACCATGTTATACATCAGAGACCCAGAAACACATCTTCCCCCGATTATGCAGCACATCTCATAATTCACGAAATATTCCGGATATAAGATTCACCAACTCAAATTCGAAATAATACCTTTAACCAAAGCTGCCTCACAATCAGAAGCTACTGCCCAGTTCTGCTGGTCACCAACCACAGCCATGTATCTGGGAATTATTATGGCAACAGATAAAAACGCACTATACTCCAATAACTATGGCCCATTACTGACACAAATAGAAACCAAGCTTAACCTCTGGGCGAAACTACCGATGTCCATGTCCATGCCCTACTGAAGATGGTGATCATCCCCAAATTGTTATACCTCTTCAGTGCTTGTGCTGGCAGTGTTTATTTTGAAGTTCTTCAAGTGTGATAGCTAGAAGTCTGAGCTCGACTTCAAGTCCATGGCATTTCAACTATTTCAGCATGCACTCAGGGTTGGAGAATGGTTCCGGAGCAAGTGCCCACATTAGTGAATTTTCTACATGCACACCACAACAGGTGACATTAAATTGATAATGTAGGGACAATTTGATAACCGGTATGATCTGCTGACAAATGTCTCCACCCTCACAGCACTCATGGTGCAGACTGTAAAATTGGATGACTGTTCACAGTGCTGTTTCCCTGTGATGCTTGGTGTTTAACTTGAAACGTGTCAACAATGTCTTTAAGGGCAAACTGGTGGATGCTTAAACTCCATTGTGTCGCAAAGGCTTGTGTATTGGTTATGGCATACAAAGTCTTCATCCAATATTTTTTCACGTGGTGCTGGATACCCCAGGATTATATTGCCTGACAAAACAGAGTGGGATTTGTAGGTTCAAGATGCTGTGGATTGTCCATGATTACACTTGTAGCCCAGTCCTATGGTGCATAAACATGTTTACTCCGTACACTCAGCAGTCTGTATATCGTTTCTGACCAGATCTGCCTTCTTGTTTGTGGAAGCAAATTCAGCCTCCAATCTGAAACCCCTCTTGACCGGCTCTCGAGCAAGGCAGTCACTTGCAGAAGATTTTCACCATCCTGTTGGTGGTTTCTTATTATGAATGGATCATGGTGAATTGTGGCACTGATTCACAATGATCTGTCTCAGGAAATAGAACCCTTTTTGCAAAGCCTGGATGTTGTCATTTACAACACTGAAGACCCGTTCTATGGTATAATATTTTAAACGCTGCATTGCTTGGACGGCATCTTTCAAGGTTTGTAATGACAGGGCCTCGTTTCGGCATTTATAACGTGTCTATACACAAGTGTTTCAAAGCGCGAAGAGGCAGTGGAGGGGAAACAGAGGGAAGACAAACAACGATCCTACTAGCCCAGTGACATTGAGATTGCGCAAGTGCTGGGCAGGGGGGAGGGGAAAAGTGCAGGGTAAAGGGGAGGGGGCAGTGCAGTACATAGGGTAACATTGAAATAAGACAATACATAAAAGTGCGGCCAGCTGGTGGCAAGTGCAAGGGCAAGTTCAGACATCAGGTGTCAAGTGCTAGTAGGGGCTGTAGGGATACAAAACAGTCCCCGAGTGCAAAGGTTGCCAGGGGGGCAGTGCAGATGTGCAACTGGTGGGGAGGGGACCAGGCCCGAGATCAGAGGGTAGCCTGGTAACCAGTGCAGTTTCAGAATCAGCCAGGAGATCAGCGGAGGAGAGGAGGAGAGAAAGCAGACGCAAAGAGGAAGGTCTTGAGGCGCTTCCGGAATCAGAGATGGTTCTCCTCAAGTTTCAGAGAGGCAGGGAGGCTGTTCCAGAGCGAGGCCCCAGCAGAGAAAAGAGATCTACCACCAAATCACTTATCTATTTAGTCTACAAGCTAACTGGCCCATAGTTCTCTTGGAACAATTCCATATATTTCCAGCTAACCAACATCCTAGAGGGATTGGGACATTCTCGAATGAACCACCCAGAAACGCAAGCCTGTAGAAAATCAAAAGGTAAATATCACTGCTCTCCACTCTACATACCACATCAATCCTGCCCTCAGCAACTATAGGGAAAAAATACAGTAACAAAAGGCTTAGAAACCACAAAGATGTCAGAATCAGAAAAGGAGGAGGAGAGAACTGGAAGCAATCCTCACTTGCCCTTCCGATCAGTCACTCACACCAAGACTCTACACACTTACCACCTTAAGAGACCATTGACATCTTTTATCTACAGATACCTCCCGAAACACCCAATTGAAACACATTACTGTGACCATGCACTGATCAGATAAACAGGACTCAACAACTAGAAGACCATAACCATAAGGAACAACACTCGCTACTCCATTCATCGCGAGATACTTCACCATCCACCCCAAATGCTCAGCAGGAATTGATAGACATGCCAGACACCAAGAAGAGCCTCTTTGAATCTGGAATACTTAATGTGGATCTCCTGGAAACGTTTGGACGCAACCTTGAACAACCCAATGACACCCACCCATCCAACCAGCCAAACCCACCTTTAAGTGACAGGCCCAAGATTCCTCCTGATCAGTGTACATTCTGTCTCCAAGCATTTGTCAGCCATCTTTTTTTATCTACTTTGGCTTAGATGATCAGTCCCCGGTTATCCACAAGACTATCCCATCATGCTCCGAGGTCATCTGTGATAATTGCAACAATAATAGAGGTGGTGGCATATCTCTGGTGCATAGAGGCTCCTGTAGTCTCAGCACCCACCATCAACATCATCCCAGACTGAATTGCTCCATCTCTCCAACAGTGGCACTAAGCTTCCTTTTTGTCTACAGACTTCCCTCTTACAGCCCACACTTTGCTGACTTGACTGCCATTCGGGCCATAGTTCACCAATTATACTTGGAGATTTCAACATATGGCATTGGAAAGAAGAAAACCCTTTTTATTTATTGCTTGTTTATTATTCGCTTATACAGCAAGTATAATACCATTGCAAAGCTCCCGCAGGGCAAAGGGAGGGAACAATGGAGTGAAACACATTTAAAAACACAATATTTAAAAAGCAGTGGAGGAAAAAGAAAAGGAAGAACATACTATGTCTTGTGAACATTAAGCATTTGCAAGTGCAGCAAGGAAGAGGGCAGAGGGGGTAAGTGCTGGGGTGTCCGAGTTCTTGGGTGAGCCACAGATGAAGTGCTTGATGAAGCATTAAACAAATGCTTCATCATTTCATCATCAACAGATGAAGCATTAAACAAAAAAGAAGGGGAATATACTGAAGAGGATTCGAGGCACACCACTCCTCTGCAAAGTCCAAGAAAACCTAGGCCATCTAAAGGTTGTTGCCTAAAACTAGAAACAACATCAAAAGGCCCAAAAAATGTGGTGCTAAATAGGAGCTATGTGATGACTCTCTGTAATCAAACTTCACTACTACGCACAATATGAACAGATGATATAAAAATTGTAGAATTTCCAAGAGAAAAGCGGATGGACCAAGTTATACTACATTTAACCTCCAATAGGATCAAACAGAAATTGCTGGAGGCCAGGGGCATCCTCATAAAAAAGGGTTTCCAATTAGAAACTCTGGAAGAAAATCTCAAGCTGGACAGTATAAAAGAACCAAAGAAGGAAGAAAGGGAACACAAGGAGGTGAGGAAAGTATATAATACGAAAAAAGCCATCAACAAGGAGTGCAGCGAAAAAATCAGACTGATCCCAGTGGATGACACAAAGAAGGACTCAAGACTAAACGCAAAAGAACCCCCGAAAATCCAAAGGGAAAACCTATCCCCAATGAAAAAAAGCGCAGAGAAATTGAAAACCCTGAGGTTTACTGTGGATAATTCTGGGAACCTGAGGAAGGGTAAAAAAAACCCTATTGATGGGAAAAAGAAGTCCAATAATTGGACATGGATGGCTAGCACTCTAAACACAAAGAAGAAACAATAGACTGATGAAGAGTCCCAAAGATCCATTTACTGTACCTCATGGAACACCAGAGGCTTTAAACATCTGTTTTCTAAAGGCAGTAGCTTCTTGGGAAAATACGACCTCATCTCTATTCAGGAATCCTGGCTGCGCGAACCACCAGTGTGTTAGGGATATGAAGTGTACATAAACATAGCCAGAAAGAGGCCAAAAGGGAGACCACTTGCATGTCTTATGATTCTAAAAAAAACAAGATAGTCCCTTACAAGTGCTGGAGCACAATATTCCGAACTCCTACATGCAAATATTAAAAATAGCATTCAAATCTGAGGAGAAAGAAGGGCCATCAAGGATGCTACTGATCAACACCTATTGGAGCAAAAATATGCCGAATCTGGTGGGATACCTAAAAGCCATCATGAATGCCATTGATAAATCAATGATGGAGGAAAGAAAATCAGCTGATTCTCCTCAGCAGGGATTTAAATATTAAATTGCTGGACATGGAGGGTAAAATCAAAAAGACAGAACATCTAGTAGGGAAAGAACAAAAATGGAGGAAATGCGAATCCGAGACATGAGGATGCTAAATAGCCAGACGAGAGGTGACCTGAATGGTGCTAGCACATGGCACAGTGGCAAATCGGGAGCTTGTCTGGACTATTGCTTCGTAGGAGGTAATACTCTTGCATGGATAAATTCATTCACAATAAAGAAGCAAGCAAACAGTGACCATAGCCTACTGGAAACGGAACTCGCCTGGCAACTAAGATCAAGTACAAGGAGAAAAGGAACGATGGAAACAGAGGTGTCTTGGGGATTAAGACTTAAAAAACGACAATACCAAAGCTGGTGCAAGATTACAACAAAGCCATTGGGAACGGTGAAGAGGTGTTCGAATATAAATGGCTGCTTGAAGCCTTTGAGGTCAAGTCTGATCCGAATAGAGTGAAACCAATTGAAAAGAAACATGCTTATGATGAACTTCTAGTGGCCAGAAGAAAACAATACAGAGCTGATCTGACACGGATAATAAAGGCAAACTCCAGTGAAAAATATGAACTATGGAGGAAGTGTCAGCAAACATACAAAAACTGGCTACGCTCTACTAGATTCCTCAGAGCACAAAGAGATGCAGAGAAAATGTTAGCCGCAGTGTCAACAAATAATGCAAGAAGCACGTGGGATATACTTAACAATAGAGACCTTAACCAATCTGCAATAGGTGTCAACCAAGTTTCGGAAGAAAATTGGTTCAACCACTACACCCTATTGTATGATGGGAAAATCAAGAAAAATGTTACAGAGAAGACCCTTGATCAAACTCCCTGGGCTCTGGAATTCGACAGAGACGACATCGTAATGATGATAAAAAAAACTCATTGACTCTAGGGCAGTGGCCCTGATGGCATCTCGAACAAGATGCTTAAAGACAGCTGTGAAGACTGGTTGGACTTAATATATGCGCTGTTTCAACAAATAAAACAAGCAAGGCAAATTCCCTCTTCCTGGACAGAGGCATACATCGTGCCAATCTATAAAAAAGGGGACCGAGGCAATCCCAGAAATTATAGGCCAATAGTGTTGCTGGATTCAATTGGCAAGCTATTTGCGTCCATTCTGCTAAGAGACTTAAAAAAATGGGCGACATAGGCGAAAATCCTGGACGAGAGACAAACTGCTTTCATCAGCGAAGTAGGAACTGGTTTAAATCTGTTCCTGATTAATCTGATGAAAGCAGAGGCCCTGGAAGGAAAGAAAGCTACTTACCTAGCCTTTATTGACCTCGAACAGGCGTTTGATGGGATAAACCGGGAGCGCCTGTGGACCTTTTAGGAGCTATCCAAGTCTTATACACTGGCACCACAATACAGATCCAAACAACAGCAAATGGAGGGCTGTCCGGAAAGATCAGAACTTCCCATGGAATTAAACAGGGGTGCGCCTTAGCCCCCTTTTTATTTGACATATACATGGCAGATATGAAGATCATGCAAGCCCAGACCCGTGCCTTCCCCCCAAAGATAAATGGGACTGAAGTGCTGTGGAAGTTGTATGTGGATGACCCTGTATTTGCTGACCAAATGCCCGTAGGACTTCAGCGATGGATAGAGGCCTTTAACAAGTACCTAATAGAAAATTACATGAAAATAAACATCAAGAAGTCTATAATACTATATAATACTAATAATGAAGTCCTGTCGAGGGAAAAAGCCGGCAGGTAAACACTATGCCTGGTCGCTAGAGAAGGAAAAACTGGAGGTGGTGGACACAACACTATATCTTGGGGTAAGGATAAATAAAAACTGCAATGAAGATGGGCACTACGCATTGATCCGGGAAAAGCTAACGACCTTGACCAATCAAGGGCTAGTTATACATCGAAGGTACGGAAAGTTTTCTTTGACGCCCATAACAAATAACAACTTTCTATGAACAAAAGGTGGTGGCCGTAATTACTTATGGAGCAGAGGCCCTGCTAGTGCTGCGGCGGGAAGTCTGGAACCTGTGTGAGTCCTACTTTTGGCAGAAAATCTTATGCCTTCCGAATTCGTTGCCTATTGACCTTATAAGAACGGAATTAAGGCTCCAATCTTTGGTATCAATTGTGCTGTGGAAAACCTTATCTCTTTACAGAAAATGTATCCTTGACAAACCACCTCAACCGTATGAAATACTAGTAAAGACAGGGCCATCAAATGGAGACACGATACTCCAATCTTGGAAAATGAAATGTAAGACCATCTTGGATCAGTTCGGCATCTCTGAGGACACCTTGAAATGCAACCCTGATAAGGCTAAAAGAACCATCCAGGAAAAGGACTGGGAGGAAACTCAGGCAATCAGACTGACAAGAAACCAGTGCCATAACATCATATGGGAGCGAAAAGCTTTAAATATGCTGCCATCCTACCTGGCGAAACTTCCATCAAGCCACCACAGAGACCTCCTACTGAGATGCAGACTTAATATCTGCAATTCTAGAGAGGTAAAATGGAGAAGAAAGCTAATGGAAAAGTCTAAAGCGTACTGTAGGCTCTGAAAACAAAGAACACCTCGAATCCATTAGACATGTGATGTAAGCCTGCCCGGCCCTGGCATCAAACCGCCAGGTAGCTATGGGAAGCTATACTATCAACATCTCCTCGGAGACGGAGGAGGAATACTGGGAGAGAATATTGACAGTCAAAAAAGTTGGCAGAACATTAGACGCCCTAAAATTTGTGGAATCCCTAAAATTGGAATTGGATGAAGAAGGACCTGAAGAGGGTGAAAAGCAAGCAGGCCCATAGCACTCCCTCGCTTAAAAACCGGCATAGGCAAAGATCACCACTTACCAATAAACAATGGACATCTACTTGATGTAACTTTATTGAAGATGGAGAAATGTTAAAGGTTTAATCTGTTTAACCAATAAAACATTAAAAAACATATATAAAATATCAATGCATCCCTTAGGGCTTCCCACTGTGGAAATTCACAGAGTTGTAACTCTTGTACTCCTGTTCATACTGGAGATGAAAAGATACACCTAAACGGTCCCCCAACAGGTGAAGATCACGTCCAGAACTACCCAAAAGAGCTCCCACTCATCGGAGGTAAACATCTAACTGTTCAATGCATCTGCAACCCCATCCTCCATTCCCGCAAGATGGGCAGTGAACAGAGACATTTCATTCGGCAGAAGCGAGAAACACATATGCATTGCTTCCCTGCACACAGAAAGTAACCCACTTGTTGTGGTTGTGGTTGTGCATGACCGACGTGCTTTCAGGAATTATGTACTCTATACTGAGGGAAGAAAAGCCACCAGGTGGCCACAGTTCCAGCAGGTTCATATGCTTCTAAGTCTCTAATGGGGACCAAAGACTGCTCACCATCCGATGAATCAAGATAACACCCCAACTACTGAGAAACTCATCAGTCATGATAGTCAGATGGGCCAGCGATGTTACAGAGGTTCATCCCCATCAGCAAGTTGGCCCGCAGAGATCACCACAGCAGGTCCTGAAATGCCTACTGGAAACCCACCAAAGGTCTGACATGTCTGTGACAACTGGCTGCACAGTGCATTCGAAGTCGAGCCTCCAGCACCAACAGGATGCACAAGGCTGTGAGATCTGAAAATGTGCAAGAAAGCTAAGGCCGGGACTAGGCTATGAGGTTGGAATACATCATCTGAAAAAAAGTTTGCAACTCCTTGGGAGGAAAGGCCCTGCCTGTGTGAGTTTCCAGTACTGCTCCAACAAGCTGCAGCAATTGAGATGGGGAACTTTGGGAGTGCTCGTGGCTTCATGAGAAGCCCAAGCTGTGCAAAAGCCCAACAGTCTGGTGCAGATTGCCATCACCAACTCTGGGGAAAGGGCGCAAATGAGCCAATCATCCACGTGGGGGAAGTCACAAATTCTCTCCCTCCTAATTTGAGCAGCCACCACTTGGTCAAGACACCTGGTGCTAAGGAAAGAACAAACAGTAGGAACCAAAAATGGTAATGACAATCCCCCTGTACAAACCTCAGATGCCTCCTCTGGTTCTAATGGATCGGCACATGAAAGTAGGAATACTGAAGGGCCAGTGACACCAGCCAGCGCTAGGGCTCAAGTGACCATCTTGAATCTGTCCATCCACAGATACAAATTCAGAAGCTGTAAATCCATGATGGGATGCAGCATCCATACTACTTTAGCACCTCAAAATAAAGAGTGTACCACCCATTCCTGCAGTCTGAATGAGGCACCAGCACAATGGCACTCCTTTCCAAGGGAACGCAGACCCTCTCCAATAGGAGAGGTCTCAGAGGAACAAGAAGGAGAGTGGTTGATTGAAACAAAGAAGAGAGAGGAAAGACAGAAGAGAAAAGAATAAAGAAGGAGAGGGAGGAGAAAAGAATTGACGAGAAAGAGAAGAGAACGACAAGACTGTATCCCCCCAATGTAAAACATAAGGTCCAAGCAACAGAAGTGGTCAGGTGCTATCCCTTGATGAACAGAGAGAAACCCTGCACCACCACCACCACCACAGAAGAATAGATCAAGACCAATTTTAAATTAATTTGGATCAGAGGTAGCTGAATGGCAAAGGGAGGTAGACCCCATCTTACAGGGTACCTCCGTCCCAACTATGAAGACGGAAGCACCACAGAGCCAGTTTACTTGTGGGGACCTGATCCCTATTGCAATGGGGGAAAGATGGGATGAGCTGGAAGGAACATCCCCTCCAAATTGAGGTTTAGGACTGTTTAATAGCTAAACCCAGGTACAGAACCATGGCCTTGGAGGCCTTCAATGCCTCCATGGACTCATCAGCCTTTATCCCAAACAGGTTGTCCCCCTCGAATAGCATGTCAAGCAGCTTGCCATGAACATCCAGGGGACACCCCCCAAAGTATTTAACTAGGAATGCCTGTGAATAATGGAACCACTGCTAGAGCAATACCGTCTGCTAGATTGTAGTGTGACACAAAGCTTCCTTTTCATCTTCCACCAAGGAGGCAAACCCATTCTTCTACTGTGTCAGCAATATTGCCCAACTTGGAGATCACATGGTGTGGGTGTACTTAACTAAAATACATGTGGCCTTCACAGATAAAAAGGCTAGATGCCTGAAGCAAAAACCTTGCAGCCCCAAGCATCCAACTTCATGCTCTACAATGTCTGGGGTAAAGAAAAGAAGGTGGCCGACTTTGGTAATGCAGTGGTAACTAGTTTCAACTGCATTACCACACTGCCATAGTACAACTTTGGTGGTGAGGTGGAGGATCCACCATCTTACCACCCCAAAAAAAAGAAATCAGCAAAATCGGCAGAATCAGCGCTAGTGGAATTACCACTGGTGGTAATTTGAACTCTTTGCCATCCTCTGTGAGCTGGAAACCCCCTCCATCCCTCCTAGCACCATCCTCCAAGACAACGCATGGTGCAATGTCATCCAAGAAACATTTGCCAACTAAATCACCCTCCTACAGCAAAAGATTGCAGCCAAACAAGTCAACACCGGTTCTATGTGATTACAAAAAATCAATAGATAGTGAATTAAATATTAATGAAAAACAAAAGGAGGCCCGCTCCATCAACCCCCTTTTCCCAATGCTTGAAACACTTGTGTATAGACGCGTTACAAATGCGATATCATATCATATCACCCTGAACCACCCCCACACCTTTTAACCCCTTACCCCAGCCCTCATATATTTATTTTTCTGTATTTTCTTGTTACTATTTCATTTGTTCTTTTTTTCTCTCTTTATAATCACTGGATACCGTCAACATCACAGGCCCCCTCTCTACACCACCCACAAAACCCAGGGACTTCCCTCCCTTCGAGTTCCAACCCATCAGCAACCACACCCTTGGAAACATCATCGAAGGCCTCAAGCCCTCCCCCTGCCCAGCCCCCATCGTGAAGGACTACACTGAACCCCTTCTCCCCCTCATCACTGCCATCAATTCTTCCTTTGCCTCCTACACTGTCTCCCTGGCCCTCAAAGAATCCTGAGTATCCCCCCCTCCTCAAAAATTATCCCTTGATCCCTCCATTCCCACCAATTACCATGCTATCATCACAGTCTCCTTCCTGCTTCATTGATAGGGTCGCCATTTGCAAATCCAGGACTTCTTCGAGTCTCACCATACCCTAGGCTCCCACCAGTCCGGGTTCTGGCCCAAGCATGGTACAGAGAAGGCACTGCTCAACCTCAAAAATCATTTTGACACTGCCATTGACCAAGACAACATCTCCCTTCTCTTACTCCTAGACCTCTCCGCCACGTTCAACCTGGTCAACCACAACACACTCTGCCACCATCTCACATCCTTAGCACACTTCTCGCAGGGCGCAGCCAAATGGGTCACCTCATTCTTTGCTGACAGGACCTCCAGAGTATTTGCAGGCGAAGCCTTGGCGCACCCAAACCCCACAGCCTGTGGCATCGCCCAAGGCTCTTGCGTCTCCCAGACACTATATAACATATATACCAATCCACTCTTCAACCTCCTCACTCCCTAGGTGTCTCATACACCAACTATGCGGATGACGCCGAGATCCTCATCCCTCTCTCAGACAATCACACACAGGACATGCTCAAAGTCAACCTCCTGTATGAAACAATCCAAACCTGGATGACCACACGCTCCCTCTGTCTCAACGACGAGAAGACTGAGCTCCTTCTCGTAGGCCCTGCAACAAGACAAAAAAAACTGTACCAGGACTACAAGTCTTTCACAATCGATGGCCACACCATCCCAGTCGCCAGCGCTGTAAAAACCCTAGGCGTTTATCTGGACCCAACCACATCACCTCAACGTCAAGTTACGCCACTAAGCTCATCACCACCAGCAGACCTTTTTTGTTCCCAAATAAACAGCTTGAAGTGGCTCAAGCCATTGTTTGCTCAGAACATGACTGTTGCAACTCTGTGCTCAGCGGCACTTCCGTCAGAAACCTACACAAACTCCAATCAATAAAAAAAAAACAATGCACTGAGAGCAGCTCTCAACATCGGAAAGTGGGACCACATAACAGAATCCAGGAGATCCACTCACTGGCTCCTGGTTAAAGATAGGATGAACTTCAAGATATTATCCATCACACAGCATTGCCTCTCCAACAATGCCCCCTTATAACTGGCAACAAGAATCACCAGACACACTTCTGCCAGGTCTGAATGCACGGCTTACAAATACTGCCTCAACACCCCTAGATTCAACCACAAAAGAGTGGCAGGGGGCAGCTTCCCAGACTGTGCCCTTGCACTCTCGAACATGCTCCCTGAGCCCCTACATTAAGAACCATCCTACGCAGCTTCAGGCAGAAGCTCAAAACCTACCTCTTCAACTAAACCCCGCCCCCCCCCCCGTGTGTCTGATCTCATTGTAACTAGCGGCCTGATGCCCTTGGGCTTAGCGTGCTGATATAAATGCCTACATAAAAAAAATTCCAAAAGTGATAATTCTGCCAAAATCCACACGGAGTCCTATGGACTCCAATATATGGGGACTAACACCAAAGAGGACCATACAATTAAAGACTGAGAGGACAAAAAGGAAGAGGGAGGAGAGTCCAAGATAGGAGGTCTTTTTTAGAACAGGACTAGCGCGCATGGGAACTGGAACCGAGGGTTACGAGGAGCTACCATATAATTAATCTATCCAAATACAATCTGTCATTTGCCGAGAAGAAGGTACTAAACAAAGGCTTAGGTTTTATCCCCACCAACCTACATGACAGTTTGAAATTGCGGATTGAATTCAAAAATGTATGCGCAAAATACATCTTTGACAATTTTTCCAAGACACGAAGATGAATAACAGAATGAATGAATCAGGTCTTAAACACCCTTCAGACTTCATGCCACCTAATGATAGCCATAGTCCAGAAGCAACAGTTTTTGAACAAAATGTACTGTCAGAGTTGGAGGTTATGAAAAACAAAAACACGAACCATTTTCAGAACCTAACAAGACTGGAAAGAGAGGCAATCCAAAACATAGCCAAGAATAAAAACATCATAATTCGTAAGGCGGACAAAGGTGGAGGAATAGTAATCCTGGACAGAGAGAAGTATGTGATCATAAACAAGGAGAGCTGGATTATAGTTCGTAGTTCACCCTGAAGTGTTAATTAGAACACAATTTTCACACACAAAAAACACTTTGTGGGGTCCGCTATTTCGTGTGGAAGCTTTTCATTCTTTTTTTGCCATTTAATGGGTGGCCTCAGTGGCTATTACTTCTGGGGTAGCCCTTGTGGCATGTACGGGCTTTTGTCTTTAGGTGTGGGATGATGGGGTCTTCTGTCTGTCTGGGCGTAGGTTTAGGGGTGGTAGGGATCCTGTCCCTAATGCTGTAGTGAATTGGCTATTGACCACCTGCTGCTTGGTGATGGCGAAGTTTCATCATTACAGACACAGACTGGAGATCGTGCAACGGCGAGAAAGAGAGACCATATAGACTTTGAGGGGTCAAAAGTGAAAATCTTCCAAGACCTATCAATGGCAACTCTGGCCAAAAGGAGAGATTGCCACCCGCTAACCACTTGGCTGCGGGAACAGAGAATTTGTTACAGATGGGGGTCCCCTTTGCACTATCATTCGAACATGGCAACAAAGGGTATCGAGTTGTCAATGCCGAGGAAGCCAATAGCGTGCTGCGAGGCCTAACCACTGGGACAGACAGCACAGAGATGGAGGAACTCCCATCGTCCTCCGAAACCCCCAGGAAACCGGAGGGTCCCTGGTCCAGAAGAGTGTCACGCCAAAGGGACTAGAAAATTCAAGCGACTAAACACGCCCTGACTAAGAGAGACTGGACTCTTGGCTGAGGCATGCGGATGAGCGAGCCCAAGGTGATCATCAGACAGACTTTTAGCTCCCCGGCACTCAGAGCCACTTATGTGTAACGGCTCTCAGACTGGCCGGGCTAGCCCTGTCGACAAATGACTTTACGACCGCATTCGTCGACTGGAACACTACATGGCGAACTGTGCGTTCTTCCCGCCAGCAAAGAGTTTGTTATTTAGTAGTTAACCCAGTTGCAGTCTCCAAGGACTCCCCCGTTGAGTGGCCCTATGTTTTTCTTTAGGGCATCTCCTACCACAAGGCAATCCCTGGGGTTATTTTTCTTTCAGTTAAGGGGGGAGGGATGGGAGTCAAAGGGGAAAGTTAGCAAGGGGCGAGAGAGAAAAGGCGAAACACGGGGTAAGTTAGAAGAGCACATGCATGTGCACAGTGAGGTGGGTAGCTTTAGAAAAGTCCACACAAGATGCACAAGGGCAGCGCACCAGCAGTTGACAGCGCCTAGGGTTAGGAAGCGATTTTTGAAGTCGGGGGTGTGGATTAGTGGAAGCACATGAAAGGGCCGGAACAAAGGTTGCTGACATGGTACGGTTTGCGACCCCAAATGTTAAGGGCTTGAACTCTCCTCAGAAGTGATCCATGCTGGCCGGGGCGTTCAACCTATTGGGTTTAGACATTATGTTTATACAAGAGACAAAATTCTGCAAAGGGGAGTTCAACATTAGAGAGAAACAGCTGGGGGGTATGGAGTGGGCCTCAGGACCGTAAAAGAAAGGGGGAGTGGAAATACTATACAAAGCCACATTGGGCCTACAGATGGTACAGATCCATAGGAATGCCGGCGGGAGGTTCCTGGCAAATAATGGGATCATTAGATCCAAGGCGGTCAGGTTATGCTCTGTCTACTCACCAAATAGCCACCAATTCTCCTTTAGTAAAGCACGCCTAGCCTTCCTAGATGGGTGAAAAATGGGGTTGTTAATCTGTGGTGGGGACTTTAACACAGTGCTCGATCCCACAGTGGATTGGATGTCGTACAGAATGGGAGCCAGGCGACCGTCGGGTAGGGTGTCGCTCAAAGCCCTCATGTGGGAAAATGTTTAAATCAACACCTGGAGAACACAGCGCCCATACACAAAAGCATACACTTTTTATTCCCCCCCACACTGCACTTTTACTCGGATCGATTATCTATTTGTAGACGCAGCGCAAGAACACAACATAATTAACGCAGGAATTGACTTAGTGGGATTGTCAGATCACGACATGGGAATGGCAGATTTGGACTCAGGGCCAGGTCAGGGATTTCTTTCAGAGAAATGATACAGGTGAGCTCCCCAGGACAACGGTGTGGGAAGCAGCGAAAGTGACAATAAGGGGAATGCTGATAGTGCAAGAAATCTTAATGAAAAAGGTGTGAAAGCAGTGAGAGGCAGCTCTCAAAAAAGAAATTAGAAGTAGAGAGGCAGACCTACCCAACAGGAGAGCTAAAACAGGAGCTAAAGGATCTGTGGAAGGGAAAGGCATTGACCCAGCTCAGATATATGAAACAAACGTTTTATGACAAGAGAGACAAGGCCCACACATTATTAGAGACAAGACTAATAGGGCCCCCAGTGAAATTACCGCACGGTTCGCAAAGTTTTATGAAAACTATATACTTCAGAAAGGGAGGCAGATGGCAACAAAGCAAGAGAGTATTTGGATAGCATAACGCTTGAGAAGCTGAAAAGCCACGACGCGGATCATCTGAATGCCCCCATAAAAAAACAAGGAGGTAAATGCAGCCATTTCAAAATTGAAAGCGGGTTCAGCACCGGGTCAAGGCGGCTTCACCCCAGCCTTTTACACGTCTTATAGGGGGGCCTTTTGACCCTTTCTGACCCTTCTTTTCAATGATATAATGGAAACCGGGACAGCTCCCGACCTCTTTACGGAGGCACGCATAATTGTTCTGCCAAAGGGAGGGATAGGCAGGAATGTGGCTCCTGTAGACCGATCTCCCTGATCAATGTCGATGCAAAAATGTATGCAAGCATTTTGGCTGACAGATTAAGCACGACTATGTCCAAACTCATCCACAGCGACCAAGTAGGTTATGTCAAACGGCGGCAAGGGTCTGACAATATCCGCAAAACATTAGACCTCACGGCATCACTGACTGCTAGGGACGACGACCCCACCCTGGTCTCGATCGATGCTGAAAAGGCATTTGACAGGGATGAGTGGCCACTCATGATGGCAGTGCTGCAAAAGGCAGGCCTAGGGGCACACTGGATAAAGGGAGAACAGGCCTTATACCGAAACACAAAAGCGCTGGTTGTAGTCAACGGCATAGCATCCCCCCCCTCGCCCTAATCCGAGGGACCAGGCAAGGTTGTCCACTCTCACCCTGTTAATATTTGCACGATGCATCCTGTCAAACCCCAACTCAGTGTTAGGGGGGAGTCAAACAGAGAGCTCACTAGAGATTTCACCTGTCTCTCCAAACTTAATGGTGTCTCATTTGGCATCTCAATGAGGCTTTGGATGTGAATGATGGACCTCCTCTCGTGATTCTCCACATCGTCTACTTTGGAAGCTAGGTCTAGGTTTCTCTGCTCACCCTGGAAGCGCGCCTCTGCTTTCATCTCCAGCAGGTCGGTAGCTTACTGGTAGTTCTCCAATGCCTACATTTTGTCCTCAGTTTTGTCAACTCTAATTTGCAAGGCGGTTACAGTCATTGCCACACTGATTTTAATGGATCGAACCTCCTCCAGGAGCAGGCGTATATCTGCTTTTGTGGCTGCTTCTTGTTCTCCCACTGGGATGGCTTGTGGGTCTAGGGGCAGTGGGACCTCCATTTCTGGGCTAGGGCGACGGAACTCCTGCAGTTTGCGTATGACTGCCGGGTCTAGGTCGGATGGCATTCAGCCATTCTGGATCTAAACTGCAGTTCAGTCCTCTATGCTTTAGCAGACGGTGCAGTCGGAGAGGGCAATGAGAAAGCTGTGGTGTTGTGGGGTCTCCAACTCCACCCCCTGACTGACTGCTTTGGGCCCTTCTAACGACTCAGTGGATCCGTTTTCACTGGCTCAACATACTGGTTTCTCCCTCTTTTGGCCACGGCTTGCTGGTGGCTCAAAGCGCTTTCTTGCCCTAGGCTTCTGATATTACTGCATGAGCTTCAGGTGCCCCAGGGCAAGCCAAGTGGACTGGCCTTATTTGATTTCCTGTGCATGTGCAGCTTTATCCTGTTTGCTGGAGAGGTGTTCAGGCAGGCTAACTTGTGGTGGGGTGATCGTTCCACTGCATAGGTGAGCAGTGGCTTCCATCCCTCCCCCGGACACTAGCAATTATGGGCTGCATTCCTTTGCTCAATCCGAGCCCGTTGGTGAGGTGCTGATCCTCAGATCTTGCATATGAAGGATGGCTGTTTGGGCCGGGCCACCTCACTGTTCGGGTGGAAGCAGCGTGTGACGGGACTGGCTTATGATCTCTTTTGTTGTGCTCTCCCCCCACAGCTATGTGCAAAGTGCTGCTCTTTCCGGCCGGGGAGTTGCATGGATCAGTGTCCGTGACGCGATGTGTAATTCCTTTCTCAGCCGAGGCACAGAGAGTTAAGAGGCAACTTGGCAACCCCCCCGAAGACGTGGATGTGGCTGAGCGCTGCCGAGGGTTCTGTCCCGGTGAGCACATTGTTCGAGACTCCTCCTTATTGCAGCTTCCCATGTGGGTGCCGGGGCCAGCGTCGCGGTCTGCTTGTCCCTCAATGAAGGATGGATGAGGGCAAGTGCAGCCCCCCGCGATTGCCTAGGGTGCCTCACTGTGTTTCCCGCACCGCTGCCTCTGCAGCGTGCTTTGCGTCCCCCGGGGGTGGCGGTCTCTGCTGATCACACTCTTACTGCAGGTCTGTGGCCTCCCGGGGGGACATGGATCCAAGCAGTGTTTGTTTGGTCCCCTTTCCCGTTTCACCTGAGGATTCAGCCCGCAGCTGGGTAGCCACTTCTTCTTTGTTTTTCCGCCGAGTGTGGTGCTGGTGTGCTGGGCTAATTTCTGTGCTCCGCCATTCCCTCTGCAGGCTCAAAGGACAACGTTGCTCAGTCAGCCATTTCGTCTCCACCCCTGATGGTCTCCTTTTTCACTTTTTAAAAAATATATATATATATATATTACACGGCCACGGTAGTGGCCGTGTGGTTATGGTTAAGTTGCTAATCGCATAGGAAGAGCACTTTTTGGGCGGCTTAAAACTTCGCTCTCCCTGGACGAATCCTCACCAAACTGCAAAAAAATGATATGGCCCACTCTGAATTGTTTTGCAAAGTTTGGTGAGGTTTGGTCCAGGGGGGGCAAAGTTATAGGGGGGGTCCCAAAATGTATTCTTTTCACATAGACTGAATGGGAAAAAAACGTTGCTCACGCCTACAGCCCAAACCGCTGGACGGATTTTCACCAAATTTGCGGCAGGAGCAGCGGCTTGGTCCCGAAAGCGTGCTTTGGTAAATTTGGTGAAAATATGTCCAGTAGTTTTTTTTAAAAATGACCAAAAAGTAGGTCACTAAAAATTAGTGATATCTATGTCCGGTCCGCGGACACACACTTCCCTGTTCGCTCCGCGGACAGTGTCCTGATTGGCTAATCGGCTTGCATCATGTCCGCGGACATGCAACGTGTTCGCTGATTGGATGGTGAGGAGCATGAAGTGCGTCAGATTTTTGGAAACGCCCGCCATCTTGGATTCATGGACAGCGGGCGATGTCCGTGGACATCGCAGTAATGAAAAACACAGTATTCCACTTGTCAAACTTATCAAATAATCTCTGGGGAGGTGAGGGGTGATGAGGATGGGATGGGGTATGACTGCAAGAGGCAAAAAAAAGGGTGTTTTCTACCACGAAAATCCGCGAACAGGCCCGATGTTCACGAACAGTCCTGTGAAAGTTCGCGAACACCTTAACATTACAGGGTTGGTGAAATGCAGTTCTTGGATGGCTTATAACTTTGGCGCCACTTAATGGAATTGCATGCCATTTTGCACGGCTATTCCTGGGCTGATTCTGAGTGAGTATGCAAAGTATGGTGGGATTCTGTCATGAGGGGGCAAAATTAGAGGGGGGGTCCCAAAATAATGTAAAGGCTTATAAATGAGGTGCCATTTGACGAATCCTCACTTAATTCGGGAAACTGATAATACATTTAGATATGAATGTTTTTCCGAAGTTTGGTAGGATTTTGTGAAGAGGGGGCAAAATTAGAGGGGGGGTCCCAAAATAATGTAAAGGCTACTAAATGAGGTGCCATTTGACAAATCTACACTTCATTTGGCAAACTGATAATAGATCAAGATATACATGTATTTGCAAAGTTTGGTGGGATACTGTTGAGAGGGAGCAAAATTAGAGTGGGGGTCCCAAAATATTGTAAAGGCTTATAAATGTGGTGCCATTTGACAAATCTACACAAAGGTTTGCAAAAAGATTATAGATTTAGATGTTTTTGTAAAGTCTGAATGGATTTTTGCAAGTGGGGGCTAGGTTATAAGACGATTGTATCTGCATACATTTGACACTTTTGAAAAAATAAAACATGGGTGGATTTCCAGCAAACTTGTGTAAGGAGCATTGGCAAGGACCTACAGCATGGTTATGCAAATGTGCCAGTGTTTTATTATTTGACAAGTATCATACTGTAGCTACAAAAAATAGCGGTATACCTTTAGTGACTGAGGGGTAGCCTGTGGCCATGGGCAATGGCCAGATTGTCCGGGTCATGGAATAAGGTCATGATCCGGACAATCTGGCTACTGGCCATGACCACAAGGGACAAAACATAGGATTAAAGTGGCCATGTCCACCTGGGACTGGCTTTGTGGTAAAGTTATTCTAAATTAGGATAGATTTGAAAGGGAAGAAAAATGTGCTTGTGGTAATATGGTCATAAGGCTCTCTTTTTGCCTTCTGCAGGCTGCTATGGAAAGCAAAGAGGGGCCCTGTATGCAACCCTCACCTTCCCTTTCCATGGTGGCCATCCTGGAAAAGGATCTTCCTTCCTACACCGGAACGCTGCAGACGTCCCGGTGTTGGAAGACAAATCCTATTTTTAGCACCCCGGGTTCCCGCTTTGGGAACCTAGGTTGCTAATGGCCTTTGTCCCCCATTTCAGGGGCTGGAATGGGGGGATAATGGCCCAGAGACCTCGTTATCCACCCTTGCTACGCTTCGGCTGATAACTTGGGCTGCTGGGCAGTTATCCACCATTCCAGTCCCTGGAACAGAGGATGTACGCCCCAATATTCCCATTAGCATAACACAAAATCCAAATGGAAATGGTGCAAAACCTTATTTAGTCCATGTACTTTACTGAAAAATATAAAGTAGATGGAGTCTATACATTTTTTTTTTTAGTTCTATTTTTTAACTGTGAAAGGTGGTTCCTAAAGGAATGTGTAATTTGTTGTTTTTGGATGTATTTTATTTGGCAGGAGAGCTGAGAACGAAAGGTGGGGAGGGAAATGAGGGAAGAGCAACCAAACACTAATATGGAGAGGTAGGTGGACAAGGGAAAATATTGCGCGTGTGTTATTTCTAAGTTAGGGGGCACTGTTTTTCATGCTCCTTGATTACAGCAGTGGTGGTGGCTCTTGGGGAGGAGGGATGGCATTAGCTGATAAATAGCAGTCTTGCTTAAAGTATGTACTGTGTACTAGATTGTTAATGGATAATGAGTAGGAATAGGTGTTGGAGCTGTGCAAGGGAAATTTTGAAGTTGGAAGTTCCTAGATCAGAAGAAAATGCAGTTCCGAACTGTCCACCAAGCAGAGATCTTATCGTGAAGTGCGGACGGGTTCTCAGACACGTCATCATGCCGCGCGCCAGCGTATGGTCATGTGGCACTGTCCGGAAGTTCCGCTATGAAGTCAGATGTTCGTAGATGTCTATGGATGCCAAACTAGTTGAAATAGTTGCAAGACATGTATAGAAGTGCTAAAAATTATTCCAGATGGTAGGAAATGGCAGAGTTTTAAGGTGAAACTTTGGAAATTGGACACCAATATTGCTATATCGGGTAAGTATGATATTAGTAAGTTGTAGGAAAATAGCATGCACTGGTAAAAACCTATGAAATTCAATGAAAAAACTTTGTTAAAGGGACATTATGGTTAAGTTGGACTAATAAAAACCTATGAAAGTCAAAGAAAAAACGTTGTTAAACGGACGTTATGGTTCCAAGTAAAACCGAAAAACCCCTGAAATTCACCAGTTATGGTAAGCTAAGCAACCATAACTCGCGTCACCACCGTGCACTGCTAAGACTAACACCCAGGACATCAACGATGACATCACAAATGTAATTGATGACATCACTGATGACATCACACGTGAAATACATTTTGATGAAGTCTCTACAAGGAGTTGTATTTATATTGTTGATAACAAGATGTCAGGAGTGATCGGGAGACCTATCATGAACTACTTAATCTATTAAAGAATGTACTCATCTAATATCATTGTATTGGAGTGTTGTTGTTAATACAGAAACCTAATGATATATAAACATAGGCAATCACTGCAGCATGCACCATAGAAGTACACTATTTATAATATTGTAATTTTGGTTTGTACAATAATGAATGCTCTCTTATCAGAGTTTTGAGTAACGTTAAACATGTAATAACTAGCTAACAATTCAAGACTTAGAGCACTTGTGCTGGTACAAACAATACATATGAAGCACCACAATGCATACAAATCAGAGGCACATACAGCAAAACTAAAGTAAGGAAGAAAGAAACTGCATCATCAGAAAATGTTAATGACATTAAAGTTTATCTTCATGTATTCAAATGAATTGTGTGTTCGAGGCCTGCTCATTTCCCCATGTATGTGCACCATGAGCTGAGACCAAACCCTAAGGAAAGTACATAAAGAACATATGACAAGGTTAACATCTAAATATATATCACCTTTTTCAATTTTATTATTCTGACTGCCAGGGAACAAAACCACCTGGCCTATATATGTCAAGGAACAAAACAAGTGGCCCAGATATGTGATGTCATCAGTGATGTCATCAATGACATTTGTGATGTAATCTTTGATGTCCTGGGTGTTAGTCTTAGCAGTGCACGGTGGTGGCGCGAGTTATGGTTGCTTATCTTACCATAACTGGTGAATTTCAAGGGGTTTTCGGTTTTACTTGGAACCATAACGTCCCTTTAACAAAGTTTGTTTTCTGAATATATATATAAATATTTTGTTTCTACTTGCATTGTAGGTGAATGTCCTGCGGGGACCGAAGATCATGGTGTTTGGAGATATGACAGAGGAGTTTAGAATGCATATGTGCTTTTTAGCCAATCGGAAGGTAGGTAGGGGTGGCCAAGTCCCTGCTTGTGACTCATGTCGAGCTGCCTTGTGGATGGGTACTGTAAAGTTACTGGGAAGAGTATGCGAGTGCAGGTTTTGTGTGATGTGTCTTCAAGTAGCTATGATTGCAGATTTGGGTGGGTGGCCATGCCTGTGGCTATCTTCCATCGACATGGAGTACGATACATATCCGGGTGTCCTGGCTGGTTTCTTTTTTCATTGATGTGGTACGGATCCTGTCCTGCGGTTTGCTGGAGTAAAATCTTTGCGTTGCTCAGTGTGCACTTCGAGGGACTCATTGCTGCCTTGGCCAATCTAAGATGGGTTTAGTATAACCAGAGGAGCGGAATGGGTTCGTCAGGGGCTGGGGAGGAAAAGCCAGAAGGCAAGATGATCATCTAAGCAGCAGGGGAACCTGGATGGAGAAGGAGGATTACCCTATTCTGGTCGATTTGATGGGACGAGTGACAAGGAGCATTGCGGTACCTGATCGCAGGTTTCTATTTGGATTGTAAGGGGTGAGTTTGTGTTGTAGGTATTGTGGGTCTGTCTTGTGCAGGGCATGGTTGGTGATACACAAGGCTTTGAAGGTGGACCGTTGCTGACAGGAAGCCAGTGGAAGACACGGATGGCGGGTGTGATGTGCTCTCTGGGGCCATGGGCTAGGAGGAGCTTAGCTGCAGTGTTTTGGACCCTTCCAAGCTTTACTGAGTTGAGATGCATGAGTGCCCAGGTAAAGGGAGTTAGTCTAGTCTAGGTGGGAGAGGACGATAGTCGCAATAGCTGTGAGGGTAGGGGAAGATGCGTCAGAGAATGCAAAGGTGTAGATAGCATGATTTAGACACAGAGTTGATGTGGTGTGAAAGCATCAGAGCTGCGTCAATGGTACATCCCAGGTTCTTTACTGAGTTGGATGTGGTGGGAGGCTGGCCATGGGGTGGATGGGGGGGAAGAGAGTAGTCTTCCCGTAGATCATGATTTTGTTTTTTCCAGGGTTGAGGAGGAGTTAGTTAGCCATCATCCACTGGTCAATTCCTGTGAGGCATGAGGTGAGGGGGGATTTTGGGAGGTGGAAGGGCGCAGTTTGGTAAGGTGGTAAGGATTTTGAAGATGATCTGGGTCTCATCTGCATAGTTGTTGCAGGTTAGGCCATGCGAGAGAATGAGAGCAGGGAGGGGGCTCAGATAGAGGTTAAAGAGCAGGGAGGATAGGCAGGCACCCTGTGGTACACCTTTGGTGAAAGGGCATGGGGTTGAGGAGAAAGGAGGTACATGGAAGGAGGATATCCACAGCAATGTTGTATCCTTGATGCAGAGCGAGTGGAGTCTGTCTGTGAGGGTGCGGTGGTCTATAGTGTCAAAGGCTGCTGAGAGGTCAAGGAGGATAAGTGTGGCAAAGCCTTATTTTATTTTTATTTATCGGTATTTACAATGCGCCTATAAAGTAAAATGGTGTTTCCAGGTGAAGGCGAAGGCTCAGTCCTTCTGAGTCTGCGGTTCTTTTAAGGTCATCCCAGATGTAGAATGTGGATGATTCAGTTCCTCGTAGAGTTCTGAAGCCGGACTGGCCAGGGTCGAGGAATATGTTGGATTTGGCGAAAAGACAAAGCTAGGAGTAGGCTGTTTGGTCAATTAATTTGGCTATGAAACATATGTTAGAGATAGGTCTGTAGTTGGCCGGTTGGAGGGGGCCAATGGAGGTTTTTTTTGCAGCGGTTTGATGTGGGATGTCTTGAAATCTGCTGGGAAAATGCCTGATGTGAGGGAAGATTTAATGATAGATCTTGCGATGCTGCCTGCACAGGTTGAAGAAAAGATGTCTTTTTGGAGAGCAGGTCTCCTGGGGATCCCGACAGATGGCTGCTGGCAAGTGTCTTCTGGAATTCAGGTGGCAAGATGGGAGAGAAGAAAGCGAAACGGTTTGAGGGTCAGTCTGTGAGGTTGGACATGTGTGCAAGTGATCGGGGCGGGAGTGCTGCTAGTTTGGATTAGATGGAGCGGTTTCTTTCCACTGCTATGTTGTTCAAGTGGTCCAGGAGGGCGTCGCAGAAGGGCTTGGGGGTGGGGAGGGACGGAGGAAGTGCAGAAAGGGGCCTTGAATACTGAGAGGATCTTGTGGAGTTCCCTGCTGGTGTTACAGGCATTAGAGATTCAGTTCCAGTAGAAGGATTTTTTCTCCTTCCAGATTCCTACCTTGTAGGCTTTGATCTGACAGGCATATGCAGCTCTATTCTGGGGCGATGGGTCGGCTCGCCATCTGCGTTCGGTTCCATGTGATAATGTTGCATAAAAAAGTCAGCACCTAGGTGAAATTTTTTTCTGAGCCATAAAATTCTTTACCCAAATATTTTGAGAGGGGTATAATTATATATTATTACCTCTAATCGTAAAAATATTTGGGGAATGTTATTGTCTGGAGGGTGCATTTGTAAGTAAATGTCACCACCTGGCGGTAATTTTTACGGCAACATTATCACTGCATACCCTGCATTCCAGGGTGTGGTTTTGTGTTTTGAGAGATGGGGTGAACCATCTGGGGGAAGGACCTTGTCTGTGGGAGGAGGATCTGAAGGGGATGAGTGGTCTGAGGGTATTTGTAAAAATGGCAGTTGGAGAGCAGACCTCCGTGAAGAGGGAGATTGGGTAGGGCAGTAAGCAGGGAGTCAGCTAAATCCGGAGTTACTCTGATCTTGTTCCACAGTGGGAAGTGTGTGGGCTGTCCAGTGATAGTTAAATCAAGGAGGAGGATTTGCTGTGGAAAGCATGAAGAAGATGGCTGCATGGTCCGTCCAGTTTAGTGGATGTGGGAGCAGCGTGGAAATCAGATTGCAGGAGCTGAAGACAGCATCTAGGGTATGTCCTGCAGAGTGTGTGGCGCCAGGTACCAATTGAGCCAGGTGGAGGGCTTCCAAGTTGTCCAGGAGTGGTCATGCCAAAGGGTTATGTGGAACATCGAACCATATGTTGAGATTTCCTAGCATTGTGAGGAAGGGGTGGGCGACCAGGATGGCCGGTAGGGAGTCGCTGAGGGTATCAGTGAAGTTTCTGTTGTAGCTGCGGGGTCTGTATACGAGTAAGAAGTTATGTGTAAGATAGGAGGTGATGAGAAGTTTCACTAGGAGAGATTTGCTGTCTGCATTGCAGGCTTGTTCCTCGGAGTGTGAAATGGTGAGGTATGTTTTGTGGAGGATGACGATCTTGCCAGCCCTGCTGGTTCTGTTGTGCATGATGACAGTGTAGCCTGGGGAAAGCCCTTGTGCGCAAAGTAGGTCGGGAAGTCCTTAGAGAACCAGGTTTCTGTGATGAAAAGGGTGTCTGGAACAAACTGGGGAGATTCACTGCTAATCACAGTGAATAAACTGGGGCACGGCAACCAGCAAACAAGTTGCACTAGTTTTATGGATATATAAACAATTTCAATCATTCATGAGTCGCACAAAATCAATTTCTCTATAAATGTTGTTATTATGTTTTAAATCATAATTCTCATGTATTTCTAAGTGTCATACACAGATTTTGCTTCAATACAAATATATTTGAATATTTTAACGCAAATAATTTTCTTTGGACATCACTTAAACATGTGGTTGACACATTAAATTCTCACAAAACTTTGTGTTTAAATTCATAAAAAGTCCCAATATTTGAGTAGGAATCAGTTATCAGATATTGATGTAACAGTAGTCCTCTCATCTAACTAAGCGTTTCGGGCGCGTTCCGCCCTTCTTCGGGTTTGAATATTGGATGACTGTTCTTTTCTTATCGCCTGCAATCAATGATAAAAAACTAAATCAATATTCCTTGATTGTGGTGCTTTAATCAATATGCTGAATCATGTTTAGGTGCTAAATCACACTAACCTCAGTGCTGGATTTGGAGTTTAATCAAGATGTCTCTACACATAGAGATTATATGATCACTGAAAAGTAAATATATATCAGTGTCAATGAGAGTAGTTATAACTGTGGCACAGAGGGACCAGGTGCTTAAAATAGCGCTGGGTCCCCCTGTCACCACACACAAATCAATCTAACTTCATGTGATTTCCTTAAATAAGAGTATGCTTACCCTCACTCAAATGTTGGAGTTTTACTGTGAGGGCCAGTCACGGAAGACGTATGGATTCCCTTCTTGCTTGAGAGTTAAGAGGATTCTGTCCTGAAACTGTGCGGTATGTTTAATATGCTGATTTACTTGCTATTCTGTTGTGCCAATAAGCGTTTTGCGATACAGTCAAGATTCCTACCTGTGCGTGGGCATGCTTTCTCCATTCGTTATGTGTAATCCGATGTCTAACGTTAAATATAACACTTCGCGGGAAAGCCCTGTTCCGGCAGATTCCCTGTCAATGTACAAAGGGCAAGCTGTAAGGCTTTATCTATCTGTGTGTATGTTAGATATGCGAGGCACGTGCAATCTACTTCATGGATTACCTCGGCTCCGTAGAAATCCCAGGGTGCTTGAACACTATACTTGTTGGTTCCTCTTTCGCAATCTGCCGGAACCACGCTTTCCCGCGAAGTGTTATATTTAACGTTAGACATCGGATTACACGTAACGAACGGAGAAAGCGTGCCCCCGCACAGGTAGGAATCTTTTTTTTTTTAATAAAACATTTTTATTATCATTTGATTACAACATAAACAAAACAACCAAAACCAAAAAGGGAGGAACAAGAAAAAGACGAGGCAGTTACATCCACTGGGCCGACCCGGCTCACCTTACAATAATAATTGTCTTGCATCATCATCTTCATGGAGTACGGTCACGGTTCACCTTATAAGTGTTCAGGGTGATGTCCCCGGAGTCCGTATACTTCAGGGCCCTCCCTCCTCCCATGCCGCCCATATTTTGGAGGCCTTATTGGGACAGCCTCTTGCGGTATAGATCCTCCTTTCAATCATAGCACATGTGTCCATGTCCAATGCCCATTGCTCCAGTGTCGGAGAGTCCGGGGCTCCCCACTTCTGTGCAATATTGTGCTTGATTAGGGCTGCTGCCGTATGCAATAGCAATTCTTCCCATTTGTTCAGTTCGTGTTCTCCCGGTGCTCCCAGGATTAGGACCTTCGGATCCATGTCTATAGTTTTGGAGAATATCCGGGTCAGTTCCCGACAGCAGGCTTCCCAGAAAGTACGGATCCGGGGACAGGACCACAGGATGTGAAAGAAGTTCCCCTCCTCATCCCTGCACCTGAGGCAGTTCGGGTTCATTGCTTTCCCCCACCTAAACATAGCAGTTCTTGGATAATACACTCTATGCAGTATTTTCAGTTGCACCAGTCTAAGTCTCGAGGAAATGGCGGCTTCCTGTGGGTGCATTAGTACCCGGATCCATTCCTCAGGGTCGATCTCCCCTACATCTATTTCCCACTTGGCCTTTAGGTTGGTCAACTCAGGGGTTGCGAAGGAAGTGATGGCGTTGTAGAGAATGGATATGCACTTGGAGGGGATATATTCGGGTAAAATGTTACGTTCTAGAGGCGAGCATTCCGGGATATTGTCCTCTGTCGATATATGGACTCTCAGGGCATAGGACATTTGCATGTGATGGTATCTCTCATTGTCTGGGAGCTGGAATCTGCATTGTAGGTCCGCAAATGGGGCAAGATTCCCACCCTTCCAGACATCCCCCACCCTCTGGATCCCAGCCCTCACCCAGCACGGCCAGGGCTTGAGCTTTGCAATTTCTCTCAGGTTGGCGTTACGCCACAGGGGTTGCGCCGCTGATAGTCTGTTCCCCAACCCCGCAAACTTGTGGACGCTCCTCCAGGTGGTAATGATCTGTGCCTTCATTGTTAGTGGGGAAAATCTGGGGGGGGGGGGTTGATACAGTAGTTGCAATGGGTTGGTGTCATGCATAGATCTCATCTCGGCTTTTATATGGGGTAATTCCCGGTCTCCGTGCAGAAGTCATTAACCACCACCAATTGGGAGGCCCAATAGTAGGTCTGAAGGCGGGGCACTCCAATCCCACCCTCCCAGATCGACCTCTGGAGTGTGGCCAGGGCTATACGTGCTTGTCCTGCGCCCCATAGGAGCTCCCTGAGTAGGGTTTCCACCCGGCCAAATTCCGCCCCCGAGATCTGTAGTGGGGCGTTTTGAAGAACATAAAGGAACCGCGGGAGAGCTAACATTTTAATAAGGGCAGCTCTACCCATGAGGGTCAGGGGGAGAAGCTTCCAGTGTTGTACATTGTTGGAGAATCAGTCCATGATCGGTTTGAGATTGTGCATGGTATAACTGGTAAGATCAGTTGTTATCCAGATCCCAAGATATCGAAAGCCAAATTGTTCTATGTGGTATGGACAGTCAGGTGGATCAGGCTGACCGCTACCCTTCACCGGGAAGAAGACGGATTTCTTCCAATTGATCCTTAGACCACAAAATTCCCTGTATTGGACAAGCATCCGGGTCACCACGGGGCAGGTTCGGACAGGATCTCCCAGGTAAGTCAGGAGATTGTCCGCGTATAGGGATATCCGGTCTTCATGTCCCTCTGGCCACCTGAATCCTATCCAGGATGTGCTCTGGCGAAGACATATGGCCAACGGCTCTATCGCGAGAGCGAAGAGAAGGGGGGAAAGGGGGCACCCCTGCCTTCTACCCTGCCCAGTCAGAAAGAGCGAGAGGTCCACCCATTCACCCTGACCTCCGCCCGGACATTTGTATACAGCAGTTTCACCCATCCCAGGAATCCCTCCCCGAAGCCCATGCATTCCATGATCTCCCAGAGGCCATCCCATTGGACCGAATCGAAGGCCTTCTCAAAATCAATCGCTAGAAGAGCAAGCCGGTCGTTAATGGTGGGAGCACTCTCTAACGCCAAGTGGAGTTGACGCAGGTTCATACGGGTCGATTTGTGTGGCATAAAGCCACATTGATCCGGGTGTATTAGGGCCTCAGCCACCGGTTGTAACCTATTGGCTAGGAGTTTGGTAAGGACCTTAGCCTCGCCATTGATTAGCGAGATTGACCTATAGGAGGTGCACTGATCCTGGGGCTTATCAGGTTTAGGGATGACCACAATGGTGGCCTTACAGAGGTCTTGCGAGAGGGTGCCCTGTTCCCGTGCTGTCAAAAACATTTTATGGAGGGAAGATGTAATGTTGCCCTCCCCCAGCTTCCACCAGGTTTCAGCTGGGAACCCATTCGGGCCCGGTGTCTTCCCGGTTTGCAATTGCGCTAGTGCTTCAGCAACCTCGGTCTCCGAGAGGGCAGAGTCAAGACTCGCCCTTTGCTGTACTGAGAGAGTTGGGAGTGGTATGTCACTAAGGAGAGTTGGGTCCAGCTGCAGGGTCGGGGCCCGATAGAGTGTTTCATAGAATTGGGCGAAGGCCTCGGCTATCTCAGCGTCCGATGTGCACCTTTCACCCCTCAAGGTGACAATCTCACGAACACAACGTTGTCCCTCATCCCTTTTCTCCAGCCAAGCTAGCATTCTGCCGGCCTTGTCCCCATGTTCATAGATTCTGGCTCGAGAGTCCCAATGGGCTTGTTTAGCATTATCCAATAAGAGGTTTCGGAGCCGCACAGTGGCTTGTTTAAGGGAGAGCTGGGTCTGTGGGGATGGGTCAAGAATGTGTTCGCTCTCGCGTCGGGCCAGTTTGCCCTCCGCTGTTGCTATGTCTTGGAGTCTCACCCGCCTCCTATTTGCCACCCAGGAGATTATGGCGCCTCGCAAGACTGTCTTATAGGCCTCCCATACCACCACTGGGTCCTGTTCTCCTTTATCATTAAACTTGAAGTATTCGGAGGAGACCTCTGTAAGGTGGTCAACTAGCTCGGGGAAACCCAGATAGTAATTGTTCAATCTCCAAGTTCTGGGGGGGGGACCCTGTTTGCGAATTTCCACAAGTAGGGGTGAGTGGTCCGAGATGCCCCGGGGAAGGAAGTCGGCGCTCGTGCCCTATAAAGATCTGTGTGTGGGACAAAGAGATAGTCGATCCTGGAGAGGGAGCCGTGGGCTCCAGAGTGAAAGGAGTACCCTTTGGTGTCCGGGTGTAACTCTCGCCATACATCACCCAAACCCAAAGCAGATGCAAAGTTATACAGTTTCGTAGGGTTATCCGGGTTGCGGTGTCTAAGGTGCGTACGATCAGTGGCATTGCACATGACATCATTAAAATCTCCCCCCAGAAACAGCCTATCAGGTTGGTGTTTTCCAATGAGGGCCGTCAAGTCCTCCAGCAGCTCCTGCCCCAACCCAGGTGGGGAGTACACTGAAGCAAAAGCGACCCTCTCCTCCCAAAGCGTTCCCAGAATCAGCACATAGCGGCCCCTAGGGTCCTGTTCCAGGCTCTGAATAGCAAAAGTAATGCGCTTGTGTACAAGAATGAGGGTGCCCCTGGATCCCATTGTGTAACCCGCATGGAAGGCCATCCTGTAGTTTGTGCGTTGGAAATGGGCACAGTTTGATCCCGCAAGGTGCGTTTCAGATCGCAGGGCCACGTCGGGAGAGTGTCTGCTAAGTAGTTCCTTAATCAGGCGCCTTTTGATCGTGGAGCCCATCCCATTTACGTTCCAGGTGAGTACCTTAAAAGATTTGGGGCGTTCAGTCGGGCTCGACTGGGGTTGTATGGATGCCATCAGATAGTTGGGATAAGAGATTGGGCAGGTGATTCACGAGGAGGGTGTCCCCGTCAGTGGTGATGTATTGCGGTGCCTGCCCAGGGTAAATGGTATTGTACTGTCTGGACCATCTGTGGCCTCGTCTTCCCATGAACCTCAACAAACCCTGGAGTTTACAGTGACGCGTTGCTCCCAGGGTAACAAAAAACTCCCTATAACTTTCCCTTCCCTCCCCCTCCCCATACTCCACCCCAACACAAAGTACCTGTAGCCCCAAAATCGCTGACTCAAAAGAGGGTATAGCGTCAACCTTGCGAACCCCCGTTTAGGTTAAAACTAAAGAAGTTAGGGGGGGCCCTCCGGTAGTCGTCTCCTAGGTGCGATGGAGATACGCCACCGCTATCTACAATATTAATAACGTAAACGACTTACAACAGTTTCGTGGCACCACCCGGCCTAGTCCGTGGTATCAGTTCGGTCTCACACCCGCTTGTGGGATCGGACCTTCCCGCGGGGGGCCTGCCAGAGTCAGTCCCCGGCTTCCGCTGGTTGGTTCGGTGAGGGTGGTTGATCTGGCTCTGGTGGGTGCCGTGCCGGTGGCCTGGGATTTCTGTCTCTGTTGGCTCGAGGTGCCGACCAGTCTCCCTCAATATGCTGCTCTGCCCAGCGCCAGCACTCCCTTGGGTCGCTGAAGTGGACCGTTGTGCCCTTGTGATAGATTTTCAGCTGCCCTTGGAAGAGGAGGCCGTATTTGACTCCAATCGCTTACAACTGCCTTTTAAGTTTATAAAAGAATTGTCGTGCTTTCTGGACCTCCCGCGTGTAATCCGGGAAAAAGGCTATCTTGGATCCGTTAAAGGTGATCGAGCCTTTGGTTCGTGCAAGGTGCAGCAGCGTGTCTCAATCCCGATAGTTCAATAGTCTTGCTATCACCGTTCGCAGGGGAGCACCGGGCACTGGTCTACCCGTGGGCATTCGGGCCCTCTCTATAGAAAAGAATTTAGAGAAGGATTGCTGGTCGAACAGGTCCATCAGCCACTGCTCCAAAAAGAGCTCCATGCAGGGGCCTTCGGCCTTCTCGGGAATACCTAAAATCCGAATGTTGTTGCGCCTGGACCTGCCCTCTCCTTCTTCGACTCTGGCTTCCAGAGTTTTGAGTTTGGCGGTGACCCCTTGAAGCTGTTGTTGCACTGCATGCAGTCCATCCTCCGTGTTGGAAATACGCTGTTCCGCCTCGCCCGTTCGTGCTGACAATTTCTGCAGGTCATGTCGGAGGATGGACACGTCCAGGCTGATTCCGTCCATCTTCTGCTCCATCGATGTGCAGGAGTCTGCTATGGCCGCCATAACGTCCCTCAGGGAGAGTCCAGGTGCTGAGTCCTCCTCTACCGACGGCAGCGGTTGGGAGTCGGGGGATTGCGTTGGAGGGATTGTGTACTGTTTGATTCTGTTTTGCATGGTGGGCCGTCCAGCTTTGTCTTTCCCCATGTCCGTAGACGGGCACTCACCGCTGTATGCGGGTATTCGTCACGGCGACCAATTGGCAGCGCCCATCTCTCCTCGTCCGGGTGGAGCGGTTCAGAGTCCGGCCAGCCGATTCCTCCAGTCGGGGTCCCACGCCGTAACTCCCGGCCCCTGCCAGTCCTCCGGAGCTCCGTCCCCAACTCCGACTGGCAACCACCTCAGAGTGCGTGGATAGTCCGGTCCCCCGCTCAAAGCGCTCTCAGTGCTCCGGCGGCCATCTTGGTTCGTCATCGGGCCTCACCAGCGTCTCCTTCCCGGGCTCCCACCTCTGCAGCCCCGGCGTGTTTCAGGCTGGAATTGGCCCCAGACGTGCCCTGGGGTATCACGCACCGGAGATCCTATTTTGGGGGTCACCAAATGGTCTGAAGCAGTCGTTTATAACAGGATGTTAGGCCGCGGCGGCGGGAGCTCCAGAGGCGAACGTCTACCGCATTGCGCAGTTGGCCACGCCCCACAGGTAGGAATCTTGACTGTGTTGTAAAATGCTTACTCGTATAACAGAATAGCATGTAAATCAGCCTATTAAACATACCGCACAGTTTCAGGACAGGATCCCCTTAACTCTCAAGCAAGAGGGGAATCCATACGTCTTCCGTGACTGGCCCTCACAATAAAACTCCAACAACTGAGTAAGGGTAAGCATACTCTTATTTAAGGAAATCGCATGAAGTTAGATTGATTTGTGTGTGGTGACAGGGGGACACAGCGCTATTGTAAGCGCCTGGTCCCTCTGCGCCACAGTTATAACTACTCTCATTGACACTAATATAGATTTACTTTTCAGTGATCATATAATCTCTATGTGTAGAGACATCTTGATTGAACTCCAAATCCAGCACTGAGGTTAGTGTGATTTAGCACCTAAACAAGATTCAGCATATTGATTAAAGCACGACAATCAAGGAATATTGATTTAGTTTTTTATCATTGATTGCAGGCGATAAGAAAAGAACAGTCATCAAATATTCAAGCCTGAAGAAGGGCAGAACGCGCCCGAAACGCGTAGTTAGATTAGAGGACTGTTGTTACACCAATATCTGATAACTGATTCCTACTCAAATATTGGGACTTTTTATGAATTTAAACACAAAGTTCTGTGAGAATTTAATGTGTCAACAACATTTCTAAGTAATGTCCAAAGAAAATTATTTGTATTAAAATATTCGTGTATATTTGTATTGAAGCAAAATCTGTGTATGACACCTAGAAATACACGAGAATTATGATTTAAAACATAATAACAACATTTATAGAGAAATTGATTTTGTGCGACTCATGAATGATTGAAATTGTTTATATATCCATAAAACTAGTGCAACTTGTTTGCTGGTTGCCGTGCCCCAGTTTATTCACTGTGATTAGCGGTGAATCTCCCCACTTTCTTTAGTTGATGCAGTAAAGGTAGCAATTTACCAACTGGGCGCACCTAAAGTATAAACTCGAGTGGTCTTCCTACTATATGAAATTGTTCGAAAACGGATAGTTGGAACAGACTGAAGAGTAGTAGTGTGCATCTCTACCTATAATTAACTTTGAAAAGGGTGTCTGGGCCTTCAGAGGATATTAAGTCGTATATGTTGTGGCGTTTAGTTTGGCAACTCATCTGGCCTTGATTAGGATGCATTTAAGTCTTCTTCTAGAAAGGCTATTTGCGACGGGGTAGGGGGAACAGAGGGGGTGAGTGGTTGGACGGTGGTTGCTGGCCCCAGGAGAGGGGAGCAAAGGAGGGCATGCTGGGGGGGGGGGGTGAGGGAGGGCAGGGGCTGAGGTCGGGGAAGAGTGGGGTAGTTAATGGAAGGTGAGGTGTCTCTGTAGTGGAAGGAGGGGGAGGATGGTGGGAGCATTCTAGGTGTGTGAGTAAAGAGTCCCCACGAGGTGTGGTTCCTTGGAGTGGTCCGCTGTGAAGGTGGTAGGAAGGGTGTGTGAGAGGGAATTACAGGGGTGTCCCTCATCTGAGGAGTGGAGTGAGTGATGGGAAGGGAGGACCGAATAGGTATTGGGCTGTGACTGGGGCCATCGAGAGGGGATGATGTTGAAAGGAGGTGGGCAGAAGGGGGGGTTGTGAGGTTGGAGATGGGATTGGGTTGCTGATTTCTACAGGAGTGCAGGGAGGGTTGAATGGAGTCAGTGCCTGGACTGTTGTAAGAGTGTAAGTGAGAGGTGAAGTCATGGATCTGGGGTGGGCGGGGAGGGGTTGTATGGTGAAGTGTGCAAAGATAAAAGGGTTAAAAGGGTGCAGTGTCCATATTTTAAAGGATTTTGAGGTGCCAGTGGTGTGGTGCGGTGTCAGCGTGGCATCTGATAGAGGGGTATTGGCCAGGAAAGCCTCAGCAGTGTTTATGGATACAAAGACATTGATCAGGTGGAGTGGGGGGCGGTGGTGGATGGAGGACGGAGGACAGGGTGGGGGGAAGGCGTGAGCTAGGAAAGGTGTGGTCTTGCGATCTAGGATGGCGATCTTGCCTGCCCTGCTGGTTCTGTTGTGCACGATGACAGTGTGGCCTGGGGAAAGCCCTTGTGCGCACAATAGGTCGGAAGTCCTCAGAGAACCAGGTTTCTGTGATGAAAAGGGTGTCTCGGCCTTCAGAAGATATTAAGTCGTATATGTTGTGGTGTTTAGTTTGGTAACTCATATGGCCTTGATTAGGATGCATGTAAGTCTGCTTCTAGAAAGGCTATTGGCGACGGGGTAGGGGGACCAGAGGGGGTGAGTGGTTGAACAGTGGTTGCTAGGTGAGAGGTGAAGTCATGGATCTGGGGCAGGGGGTTGTATGGTGAAGTGTGCAAAGATAAAAGGGTTAAAAGGGTGCAGTGTCCATATTTTAAAGGATTTTGAGGTGCCAGTGGTGTGGTGCGATGTGTAAGGGTCAGCGAGGCATCCGATAGAGGGGTATTGGCCAGGAAAACCTCGGCAGCGTTTAGGGATACAAAGACATTGATCAGGTGGAGTGGGGGGGTGGGGATGGAGGACGGAGGACAGGGTGGGGGGAAGGTGTGAGCTAGGAAAGGTGTGGTCGGGCTGGGATGCTTTAGATGGAGGTCCGTGTGGGAGGTGCAGTGGGAAATGTCTGGAGAAGTGGGTGGGGGAGATTATGTGGAGCGGGCTGGGGAGGGAGGAGAAGGGAACTGGGGGAGGAGTTGGCCCGGTTTCTGGTGCACCATAGTGACCCTCTAAACTTGGAGCTATGAGGCATGATGGAGGATCCGCTGCCTCTGCTCCGAAGGATAGATTTGCGATTAAGGGCCTACCGCACTGGGAAAAGTGTAAGGGTAATGGCAATAAATACTGCTAGATTAAAAGTACAGGAGGCTGAGGGGGCGCTGTTGCACAGCTAAGAAGATGGCTGCTGCCTGAAAAGCTTTGGCGACTGCAGTAATATCCTCTGCACTATCCTGCGACTTGCTGCCCTGCTCACCCCCCGCAGCCGGTGCTGTGGATCTGTAAATGTGGGAGGCATCGCCAGAGCACGGTGTCGATCCGAAGCAGAATCTCGGTGAGTCGAATGAAGAGAGGCGCTGCAGTACTCATCCGTCCTGGCCCCTGTGAGACCTGCTGAGAGGGAGGCCGACCCAGGCGAGAGCTGACTGGGGGTGACAGGGACCCTCTGTGGAGACCCGCTACTGACGCTGTGGAGGTGTACAAGGGGTATGTGGCAAGGCTGAAAAGCCCTGATTCCCCAGGAACGTTATGGCTGCCATACAGTGTGACACCCCCGCCCCCGCGGGGAGACCCGGCCTGCCTGATGTGTGGTGCAGTGGGAGGGGGCTGTCGGCACGAAGCTGATGAAGTGCCCGATTACGGCTGACGTGGACAGATTAATTCGGAACCTCAGGTGAGATCCTTCTCGCTGCCGTGCCCCCCGAACACAGTTGAGCGGACCGCGTGTCTCCCTCGCTGTGACAGGAGGGCTAGCCCTTTGTTGGTAAGGGCGTGCCACTTCAGCAGGCTGTCTACTCTATGCACGGCTCTCCTGATCCTCGATCAGCTGTGCTAGAGGGACGCTGATCAGTGCGGACGCCTATCGCCTATATTTTCGGACTGGGCACCTTACAATCAATGCTCTGCAACACCCCACCACATTATCACATGACACCTAGTAAACGCAGTAGCCGCACCTTGGAACGGTCCCCTTGCACAATTGACTCTTCATAGTACCTGGGCTATTGACTCAGTGCCTGCTTGTGGCTTTCACTGCCTGGAACCTCTCTGGAAGCGCACAGATCTCCTGACTGGGGCCCCAGTTGATGCTTATTGGGGGCATTGAACTGTGACTAAAGGAGCAGATAAGAGGCAGCGGGATCCTGGGGGCAACGGGCCGTAGAAGCTTTGCGGCTGGCGCTGAGCTGCTGCATCGAGGGCCCTGTATTACAGGCAGAACGGACAACACCTAGTACCCCTTATAAAAGGAAGACACAAAGTGCATAGCTCATAGCTGCAATAGAACCTGCACCAACCTATACTACTATACTCAGGGCGGCACTGCTGGCACTAAAAGTGGCACCACCCCAGCGGATGGTAGAGTGAATCCCCTGTATGGCCCTGATGAAACATACCCGGTCTCCAGTGGGGGAGAGATCCTGGACAAGGCCCAATGCTGCCCCACACCTATAGCCACACCCCGGCTGTTATAGACTGCCATGTCTGGAGTACATTTGCTACGCGCCTCTACGACAACACTAGGCATTTCTGGGGCCTGGACTATCCACAATAGCAGCCGACCACACAACCCCATACAGCGATCTGGACAAGAAGTAAGGCAATACAATGGTCAATCCCAAAAAACAGGCAAAAATTGACCAATTTGCATGGTCAGATGCTGCAGCACGCTCCGTCTCCAGAGCAGAGCCACCACCGGGCCACGTAGACATGACCGCCTGAAACCAGACTCTACTAGCCCTGAAGAGTAGCACGGACAACCTAGGGGCAAAGATTGATGCCCTCACCTGCAAGGTCGATATCTCTGCCATACAAATTGATAAGTTATGCAGTCGAATGACGGAGGCTGAACAAAGGATAGGGAAAGGGGAAGACAAAGTGGCTACCCCACAGTGAGAAGTGGCCGAATTACAGCAATCCTTCAAGAAAGTGATGGGGAAGAGTCCACATCAATCGACAACATGGAGAAGCTTGGGGAGAAACTGTTGGTGGAGACCCTGGGGGATCCCCTGCTCATGAACATGTACATGGTAGAGCATGCACACCGATCGCTAGCTGGGAGACCCCCCCATTGGACCCTGGAATGTGCCATCTAAAATCTTCATCTACCGTGACTGGGACATCCACTCTGCCAGAGAACAGAAGTAGCTGCGGTGAAGGTCCTCCACAATTCGGCTTTTTCCAGACTTCAGCCCATCGGTTCAGGAACAACACAAGACCTTTCAGTCTGTAAAGAATATCCTTCAAAGAAAGGAAGTACAGTACTCAATGATATACCCAGCTAAACTTAGGGTACTGCACAACAGCTTGACGACCTTCTTCACCTCATCAGAGGCGGCGGAAACGCTTTGCTATGAATCTCCCGGATCTGGGGAGATTGCCTCGACACTCATCCTGATGGCATCCATATATCCTTTTTTGAATCACTCCATGGCAGCCTCATTAGCTTACATTGAAGGCTCTTGGGGCGATGGACGGGATCGCAGAACAACATACAGCGGCCGCCGCCAGCAGGAGTGCCCTGGCCGCCCTTTGCGCCTCGATATCCACAGACACTGTGGGAATTGTTGAGGGGTTGTTAATGTGGGATGTTTGGGAAGAGGGGGAGTAAGGAGCCAGTAGGTTTTTGTTTCTGGTGTGGGTGGGAATGGGTGGGTACCCGGGTTGGGTATAAGGGAATTTCATTTATGCTAGTTTGTATAGGTAATAAGGGGGAGGGCTCGAAGGTCTGCACAAGGGAGAGATTTCTAACTCACAAGATGTACCATGGTAACACACTACCTGTGGTCCATTTCACAGTCCAGTTAAGCAGGACCTATGACGCAAGGAACCTTGTCTTATTGTTTGCATCATGGGTACACCTAACATAGGGAAGAAATCAGATGACACATTGTCAATAATGTCATGGAACATACGAGGGTTCATTAACCAGAGGGAACCAGGTTAATACAAATTACAGCAGGAACCACAATATAAACATACTATGCCTGCAGGAAAGCCACCAAGTTCGGGAAGCAACCCTCCCTAGACTGGTGGACTGGGATGTCCACAGGTACTATTCCTCTCACACCACACACTCTAGAGGGGTGGCGATCTACATACATGGTTCCTTGGAATTCAACTTGCATGAGCGGATCGGTAACGAGGAAGGACAATATATCATATTAGCTGGGGAAATCTCTGGATTAAAACTCCTGTTGATAAACATATATGCACCAAATACATACTCCCCTGATTTATTTCACCAGTCCTCCAAACACATTCCCAGGCTATGATATCATTTGGGTGGGTGATTTTAACATGGCCTTCACACTAGAGCTGGATAGGTCCCCTACAGCACAACAATCTCTACCACATGCTGCCCAAGCATTGTCCGCTATCGCTAAACACCACGAGTTGTACGATGTGTGACGAGAGATGCATCCTACAGATAGGGAATACACCTTTTTCTCTGGCATTTATGGCAGCTCTTCGAGAATTGATTACACCGTGACCACTGTCAAGTTTAAGAACTTCCTCCCCCTCCTCCTCACCTGGCTCCTCAGAGGTATACTCTATTGGGATGGTCTCGGTCTTCTTTCGTTCCTTCCGTGTCGTAGGGGTGTCTCTCTTGGGTGTCCTGATCTTCTTTTCGTGCAGGTAGGGTCTGGCCCCTCCGGAGGCCACCTTGGCAGAGAAGGAACCCTGACCGCGGGGACCCCCGGGGGGCCAGCCCTAAACAGGGAAAAAGCACAAAGGCGGAAAAAACCCTGTAAGTTCAGATGGGTTCAGTTGGCTGTAATCACTTCCTTGATGACCTGAAGGCAGCCGGTGTTGGTAGAATTCAAGGGAATGTTTGTTTGTGGCTATATAAATCCTTGGAGTTAGGGCATGAGTTTGATGAATAGCTGGAAAAGGAGGGTACACAAAAATAGAAAGGAGTCGAAGAAAAACCCGATAGTGACAGTGACAAGGGAATAGTGAGAAACAGTTAGAGCTAGTAATAAGTACCGAATAAGGAGCAGTAAGGTAAGCCGACAGGAAGATGCTTACGGAGCGGGAGACCGCTCAGTAAACGAAATTGAGGAGCCGGGACCGGCTGCAGAAAAATAGCAAGGGCGTAATAAAAGCAGCCCTAGCAATGTATAAGACAGGAAGACAGAAAACCAGGAAGAGTGGACAAACAAACTTAGGAAGGAACCAGACAGAACAGGAGGATGCGAGGATAAAAAGTAGGACGCAGGAAACCAAAAATTATACAGGTAAGTCTGGAGGCGGCAAGATAGCAACCGATAGCACTAGGGAGAGGCAGGCAAAGGGGGATACAAAAGGTAGAAGGGATGTAGACGATCCGACGAGACGGACCAGGAAGGCTGAAAAGGAAAAAGAAGTGAAGAGGCAATGAGAATTTCACGGACGAAGTTTCCTCACGAACCGTAACGTTGGTAAACAGATACAACGCGTAGGTCGGTGGGAGGAGTCAGCATATAAGGACTCGTCCGCCATCTTGGGTGAGGACTGAAACGCGCATACGGCAATCAATGCCTACAGCGTTTCCAGACCCTCCAATCCGAGTTCCTGACAGTATGCCCCCTTCTTCTCGGAGATCCCCCGGGTTTGCCCGGAGGAAGTCGGTGGAATCGTTGTACTAACTTTGGGGCATGGACATGGCTCACTGGTTCCCAAGTCCGCTCTTCCACTGGATAACCCTTCCAGTGGACCAGATAGTACAGTCGTCCTTTGTGGTATCTGGAATCCACTAAATGGGATACTTCATTTTCGTCGGGAACAGGAGACACTTGAGTACGCCCTCTGAATACGGGTCTCTTGAAAGGGTCCTCCTTATGTTCTTTCAAAAGGGAAACGTGGAAGACTGGGTGCACCCTTTTGAGATATTCCGGTAGCCTGAGCTTAAATGCCACAGGGTTTATTTGTTGTAAAACTGTAAATGGCCCAAGGAAGCGCGAGGAGAATTTGCCTTTATGAACCCATCTCGGCAGGAATCTGGTGGATAACCAGACCAACTGCCCTATCTTCCATGCAGGATTGCCACTCCTTCCCTTGTCTGCCCATTTCTTTTGCGAATGTTGACTTGCTTGATGAGCTTCTTTGGCCAATCTGTGTACATCTAGTAGGTCCTGTAGAACTCCATCAAGAGCTGGGATCTTGGTAGAAGGAGGAGTAAGCCAGGGTAAGTGTTGGGGATGGTACCCATATGTACAATAGAAGGGACTCATCTGGATCGAGGTATGCAAGGCGTTATTATAGGAAAATTCTGCTTGAGGGAGAAAACGGTACCATTCTTCTTGTTGAGGACTGCAGAAGCATCGGAGATATTGTTCAAGGCTGGCGTTTAACCTTTCTGTTTGTCCATTGCTCTGCGGGTGATACCCTGAAGAGAGAGCCTTGTGAATACCCAGAATTTGGCAGAGAGAGGTCCAAAATTTGGATGTGAATTGGGGGCCTCTGTCCGACACGATGGTTCTGGGTAAACCATGTAGACGGACTATGTCCTGGAGAAAGGTTGCTGCCATCTCTGAGGCAGACGGTATCTGTTTGAAGGCAGAAAAATGGGCCAATTTGCTGAATGAGTCAATGGTCACCATGATGACTGTCATGCCATAGGATGAGGGGAGGTCTACTATAAAATCAGTGGATATGTGCTCCCAAGGGCGGTTTGGTAAGGAATGCTGCTGCAACAATCCTAGGGGTTTTCCAGTTCGGTATTTGTTAGAGGCACAGACTGAACAAGTAGAAACGTACTGATTTACATCCCTTCTTAAGGTTGGCCACCAAAAACCTCTCCGTAGGAGGTCATATGTCCTCCTTATACCTGAGTGTCCTGTTAAAGGCGTATCATGACACCAAGACAATATCTGTACCTGTAGCTTCTTGGTCGGAATATAGAGTTCACCTTCATAGTAGTACAATCCGTCCTTGTCTTGGCTCACTTTAGATGGAAACTCTGTGCACATCTGATACTGTGGTACCAGATCTTGTAGAAAGGAAACCGTAGATGCCAACACAGTAAGGTTTGGGAAAATAAGCTCATGTCCCTTATAGTAACCAGATTCTTCTCCCAGGCTTCTTGACAAGGCATCAGCCTTCTTATTCTCTGTTCCTGGTATGTATGTAATAACGAAATCATACTGTAAAAAGAAATAAGCCCATCTGGCATGTCTGGCGTTGGAACATTCCATCTTCTGCAAAACCCGAAGGTTACGATGATCCGTTCGAATGGTAAATTGATGGTTAGCTCCCTGTAGTAGATGTCTCCACTCTTGACAGGCCAATTTAATCGCCAAAAGCTCCTTCTCGATGACAGAATAGTTGCGTTCGCTACAGGTAAGTGTCTTGGAATAATATGCTACAGGGTGTTCATATTCATCTTCCTGCTCTTGAAGTAGGACTGCCCCTACTGCTCCTGAAGAGGCGTCCGTCTCCAGAATGTACGGTCTGGTCTGATCAGGTTGGACCAGGATGAGTGCGGTAGAAAAGCATTTCTTTAGAAATTGGAGCGCCCTTTGGGGTTCATCGCCAAAAATGAACTTAACACCCTTCTTCAATAAAGAGGTCAGAGCTAACACCTTGTTGGAGAAGTTGGGGATGAACCTCCGATAAAAATTGGCCAATGCTAAGAAGCTCTGCAGCTCCTTGATGTTAACTGGATTCTTCAACTCAGTAATGGCCCTTACCTTGTTGGCATCCATTTCGATACCTTCTTTGGACAAAATGAATCCCAAGAAGGACACAGAAGAAGATTCGAAAATGCATTTCTCTGGTTTAACCAGCAACTGATGGGATTGAAGACGTCGTAGGACCTGTTTGACCAATGATCTGTGATCTGAAAGAGTCTTAGAGAAGACGAGAATATCATCAAGATACACTACCACAGATACAAATAGCATATCCGAAAAAACCTTGTCCATGTACCTTTGGAAGACTGCTGGAGCATTTACTAGGCCAAACGGCATCACTCTATACTCGAAGAGTCCAAAAGGGGTACGGAACGCTGTCTTCCATTCGTCCCCCTGTCTTATTCTCAGAAGGTGATACGCTCCTCTTAGGTCAAGCTTTGTAAAGTATTCCGCTCCTTGAACCGCCTCCAGGATATCTCGAATCAAGGGCATGGGGTATCTATCCCGGATGGTGACCTTGTTCAAGCCCCGGTAATCTATACAAGGGCGAAGTTCAGCCGAGTCTTTTTTCGGAATGAAGAACAATGAAGCTCCACAAGCAGACTTAGACTCTTGGAAGAGTCCGTTCTGTACGTTTGCGTCAAGGTAATCCCTTAATGCCTTCCTCTCCGGTAACGACAGTGGATACATCCTCCCAAAGGGAACCACTGCATCTGGTGTTAGGTCAATGCAGCAGTCCTCCGCTCTATGTGGTGGGAGTAGTCGGGGTATGGTATCTAGGAATACCTCAGAGAATTCCTGATAGTGGAGAGGAACAGAGGCAACTGTGATCCGTTCTGGGATTCTGTTTATGGAAGACACAGGGTTTTTTGAAACCGAAGGTAATTCAAAACAGTGAGATTTACAAAACTTGGAGTCGAAGTGTACCTTGTTGGCGGTCCAATCAATGTGAGGGTTGTGCCTCCTTAACCATGGAATACCGATAACCAAAGGAAAAGGGGCTGCTCGGATCTGATCGAACACCAGAAACTCCTCGTGGTGGTTTAACTTCATTCTCAAGGGAATTGTCTCCTTAGTTATCGGCCCAGACGACAAGGGTCTACCGTCGACCCCTTCCGCTGGGATAGGTGTGGCCTTGGTTCTAGTGGATACAAGATGTTCCGCTGCCCACTTGGAGTCTATAAAGTTCCCTGCTGCTCCACAGTCAAGCATAGCTAATACTTCGGTGAGACCGGCCTCTGTCAGCCAAAGGTGAACTCGGAACACCATCAAACTGCAATCCTCCGGAGTGTTTACTGCTCTTGTATGGTTGCAAGGGTGTTGGAGACTTCCCCCGAAACTTCCCTTGCTGTAGATCGGGGGTTGTAGTTTCCCTGTCTTCTAGGAAGAACTTCAGGACAATTTCTTAATAGGTGCTTTGAAGAGCCGCAATACATACACAACCCAGAGTCTCTTCTTCTCTTTCTCTCTTCCTGCGTTAACGGTCCTCGGGTTGTTCCAATCTGCATAGGTTCATCAGGGGGATGAGAGGACCTGGTTGGAGGATTAGATGAGGGTAGAGGGGTTGGTCGAGATGTGCCTCGGCTTCTTCTTCTTTCGGATCGTCTTTCCTTCAAACGAAACTCTATCTGAAGGGACAATGTAACAAGGTCCTGAAAAGACGCAGGTCGGGCTACTCGGGCTAGCTCATCCTTGATATCTTCATGAAGGCCGCGTCGATAAATGGTTTGCTGGGCGGAATCTGGCCAATCCGCCTTGGCTGCCAGTCTCTGAAAACGGGAGAGATAGGTCTGGACATCAGTGTTTTCTTGTTCGACATCTAAGATTGCTTCTAAACAAGAGTAAAATACCTCCGGTCTGTCGAATCGTTCCTTAAACACCTCCGTAAAACGATCGTAATTGTCCAAAATTGGTTCATTTCTGGTGACAAATGGTGTAGCCCACGAAAGTGCATTTCCCATTAGATTGGCTATGATAAACCCAACCTTTGATCGAGCAGTCTCGTAGGTGTGGCTACGAAAGGCAAAATATACCTTGCACGCATCGAGGAATTCCTTAATTCCTCCGGGGTGCCCATCATACTTGCCAAAGGATAGAGACATCGTAGGCAAGTCTCCACGGTCGTCACGATGCATTACAACCTGTTGTCGGAGGGCGATATTTTCAGTTCTCAAGGCCTGGACCTCCATCGTTAGATTCTGCATGGCTGCCACTAGTTCCTGATACTGTTCCAATGACGCCATGGTGGATTCTGGCCGTTGTATGCTGTCAAGTTTAAGAACTTCCTCCCCCTCCTCCTCACCTGGCTCCTCAGAGGTATACTCTATTGGGATGGTCTCGGTCTTCTTTCGTTCCTTCCGTGACGTAGGGGTGTCTCTCTTGGGTGTCCTGATCTTCTTTTCGTGCAGGTAGGGTCTGGCCCCTCCGGAGGCCACCTTGGCAGAGAAGGAACCCTGACCGCGGGGACCCCCGGGGGGCCAGCCCTAAACAGGGAAAAAGCACAAAGGCGGAAAAAACCCTGTAAGTTCAGATGGGTTCAGTTGGCTGTAATCACTTCCTTGATGACCTGAAGGCAGCCGGTGTTGGTAGAATTCAAGGGAATGTTTGTTTGTGGCTATATAAATCCTTGGAGTTAGGGCAGGAGTTTGATGAATAGCTGGAAAAGGAGGGTACACAAAAATAGAAAGGAGTCGAAGAAAAACCTGATAGTGACGGTGACAAGGGAATAGTGAGAAACAGTCAGAGCTAGTAATAAGTACCGAACAAGGAGCAGTAAGGTAAGCCGACAGGAAGATGCTTACGGAGCGGGAGACCGCTCAGTAAACGAAATTGAGGAGCCGGGACAGAAAAATCGCAAGGGCGTAATAAAAGCAGCCCTAGCAATGTATAAGACAGGAAGACAGAAAACCAGGAAGAGTGGACAAACAAACTTAGGAAGGAACCAGACAGAACAGGAGGATGCGAGGAAGCAAAAAAGTAGGACGCAGGAAACCAAAAACTATACAGGTAAGTCTGGAGGCGGCAAGATAGCAACCGATAGGACTAGGGAGAGGCAGGCAAAGGGGGATACAAAAGGTAGAAGGGAAGTAGACGATCCGACGAGACGGACCAGGAAGGCTGAAAAGGAAAAAGAAGGGAAGAGGCAATGAGAATTTCACGGACAAAGTTTCCTCATGAACCGTAGCGTTGGTAAACAGATACAACGTGTAGGTCGGTGGGAGGAGTCAGCATATAAGGACTCGTCCGCCATCTTGGGTGAGGACTGAAACGCGCGAACGGCAATCAATGCCTCCAGCGTTTCCAGACCCTCCAATCCGAGTTCCTGACAACCACACCCTCCATAGCTAGGTGTGTGATGGAGGCTAGTATACTCCCCAGAACCCTTTCTGACCACTGTCCATTTCTAACCTGCATAGCTGGCTTAGTGGGACTCCCAAGGCAACTACGCTGGCGATTCAGAGCCACAAGTCTAGAAGATGTTGCTTTCCATGGGGAAATTGGCCAACACATGCAGACCTACTTCCAAACCAATGTGGGCTCTGTACCCGGCACGGGGGTGATCAGGGAGACCTTTAAAGTATAAGTTAGGGGATGCTGTATATCAAAAGAGGGGGGAGTGTTGAAAGCCCTACGTAGGTCCATGCAGGCATTGGAACCGACCATTAAGGAATTAGAGACTCAACAGGGGGCCCAAGATACGGTCGAAGTGTGCAATGCCCTGAGAGTGCATAGAGAAGATTTGCACCAACTGGCAATTGGAGAGGAGAGATTTCTTGGCTTTCCCGATTGCTACGACAAGGTATGGAGAGGGTGACCGCCCCAGTAAGACACTAGCATGGGCTATTAAACGGGAACATCAGATAACGCTCATTGCGGAGAACAAGGGCCGAAATGGATACCTCGTGAAAGACCTTCAAGGTATCAACAATGTTTTTCGTGAGTACTACAATCAGTTATATACATGCCTTTCCAGTGTAGGGCTTGATAATATAAAGCAATACCTAGATGAGATAGCCCTGGGAGGGTTAGACCCAGACCAAGGGGAGACTTTAAATGCACCCATAACAGACGAAGAGATCTGCAAGGCAATACTCTCCCTCCCTAGTGGTAAAGCCCTGGGTCTCAATGAAATAACGGCCGAATTCTATAAAACGTATTGGACTACTTGCTCCCAAGTTTGCGTGATATGTACGAAAGCGCCCTGTTTATGGTCACCCTCCCAGACTCTACAAGAACTGCGCTGGTAACTGTGCTCCTTAGCCAGAAAAGAGTCTCCGAAAATGCACATCATACAGGTGATTGTCCTTAATCAATACCGACAATAAAATACTGGCTAAAATACTGGCGCATCGACTCCTGCCACACATGCCTGCACTAGTCCTGCCGGATCAGGCGAGCTTTATCCCAGGTCAGTCAACCCAAAATAATCTGAGGTGGCTGTTTACACTCATGCATAACATTGACTCGGAGGTCCCTATGGCAGTGGCAGCGTTGGATGCGGAGAAGGCCTTCGACTCCATCGAGTGGTCTTTTCTTTTTGAGGTCCTTCACCGCTGCGGGTTCGGCCTGATACTGATACGCTGGATCTGCTTGCTGTACACCGCACCCAAGGCAGCAGTGTATACAAATGGGATAGGGTCAAAATATATCTATCTAACGCGGGGCACATGACACGGGTGCCCCCTCTCACCAATCCTGTTCGCTATTGCAGTAGAACCCCTAGCTTGTCACATTTGAGAATTCCACGCACACCCAGGCATACGAATAAATTCACATCTTACCGTTGTTTCTCTTTACGCAGACAATATATTACTCTACGTTAAACACCCCAGGCTGAACTTATCCCCGCTGACACAAGAGATAGTTAGATTCGGGGAACTCTCAATATTGAGAATTAATTGGAATAAATCGGAAGTGCTGCCCCTGACTACAGGCGTTGAACAGGCAGACGTAGGAGTGGACCTCTGCTGGTGCCCAAAGGGCATAATATACTTGGGTGTCCGCGTGACCACGTCAGTGGGAGATCTCTACAGGGAAAACTATGTGAGAGCGCTGGAGCTACTGGAGCACAGAGTAGACTTGTGGAACCTCCTGCCCATCTCTCAGGGGGCACGCATTGCACTAGCTAAAATGGTTGTCCTGCCCAAGTTGCTTTATATTTTCAATAAATTACCCATTTGGGCTACGCACTTCTGAACTCGAGCCAAAAGCTTAATGAAACGATTGGTCTGGGCTGGTAAGCAGGCCAGGCTATCCTGTGACACCCTCCCACTGTCATAGGGCAAGGCAGGTTGGAATACCCTGATCTATATCTATGGGCCTCATTACACCTTGTGCAGTAAAAAACGGCATTTACTGGCATGGCGCTATTAGCGTTTCCGCCCTCGCAAGAGGGCGCTCATTGCGTACCATTACGAGTACGCGGACACGAGCAGAGAGCTATGCCGGTAATGTCCATACTGCCATGCCGTAAAAGTCCCCAAAAAGTCCCTTACCGGCTTCGACCAAAGTGCTAATAGCACCTCTGCCCTCACGCTACATGCAAATTGCGGACACCGCTATTAGCGGTCACCGCCATTAGCGGTCACCTTTAAAAAGCGGAACCGGAAATAGCGTCATCGCACAGGAACAGGAAGGAGCATGGCGGCCATCTTTAAAAACACAATCCATTGCCATCCTCTGCATCCAGGACCTCTTTCCAGGAAACTTGAACACAAATTCATCCCGGATAGCCCGAAGATGCCCAAGGCCGTGAAAAAAGCTGCAGATCGCCAGCGAAAAGAAAAATTCAGCAATGAGGAGCTGATCATGCTCACTGAGACACTTGCGGCAAATGCCAATGTAGTCTTCAGCAATGACATGCAGCGGGAGACCCTCCTCAAGAAAAAGGCTATCTGGGCAGAGGTTCCCCACAAAGTCAGTGCGTTGGGCACCACCACCCGCACAGTCAAGGACTGCCATAAGAGTTGGGACGACCTCAGGGGCCGTGTCAGAAACATACTGTCAGTGAATCGCAAGCTGGCAATAGGCACAGGAGGTGGCGCCGATTCCCCTCTGAAACTCCGGGAGTGGGAGGAGACCTGCGCCTCCACAATTGGTGTGGAATCTGTAGAGGGTGTTGGAGACATGGAGCATGGTGTGGCCACTTCATCCAATGGAGGTGAGTGTATACATCAAACAATGCAGAGTGAAGGGTGAGGGGCCCCCCAAATATGTGTCCATATTCAGGCCATGGATCCAGCCACAAACATACATGCATGCATCACCACATACACGTGCAACACAGACCCATTCATGCATGACCCACCCGACATCCCCATTACCGGAATCCAAAATAAAGAGTCCCCAATGCATAGAGAGGCATGAGGTAAACATTCTGCATAAGGCACGTTGAACCATAAGCGATGAAATTCCCTATTTTTGACCCCTACAGGATCACAGACAGAGACTGAAGACCCATGCACTGCGACACCTGCTCCCCCAGCAACGAAAAAGCCCAGGAGTGATGAGACAGGGGACACCGCCACCACCTGAAGGGGAACCGGGAGGAGTGTTCAGCAGCAGAGGGCCAAGGGCAGCAAGAGCACCAGTTCTACGCAGCCTGAGGCCACGGCTGCTGCTATTGTTGCACCCACGGCAGTGTGTCCCATTACATGTGAAACCAGCACGGAGGGCACGCACTCTGCTGCCACCAGTTCAACTGGTGAGGCAGCAGCCACTGCACCACTTTCGGACGAGGAGGAGGCAATTGACGTTCTGGATCGAAGCCAGACCCCCAGCCCAACACGGTCCATTGAGCCTAGCCCAAGGCCATCATCAGGATCAGGAAGCCATGGAGGATCAGCCACCCACACCGTGGAAGGGGCATGGAGCCCTCAGGTGTCCTCACCTGATGCCAGAGGCATGGACCAGGGCACAGCAGCCACCCCAACAGCTCGTAGCACGCAACATGACCTTGCATCCATCAGCCACAGGCAGGTAGAAATCACTGCGCTGGTTGGGCAGCATGTGGCTGAGGCAGCCCGTCTGAGGGATGACCTCAGTATGTATGCAAGCCAGACAAGGGAGGGCATGGAGGCCTGCACGAACAGGATTTGCGAGGAAATGGCCCAACTCAGGCAGGCCATGACACGTATTGCGGAGGCCATTGAGCGCCAATACCCACCCCCAACACAGGATCAACCGGGTACCTCCTCCTCTGCGAGTTTCCGGCAAACAAGCCCCCTGCACCGCTCTCTGCGCAACTTGAGGCGCACAACATTCCAACCACCCAATGGCGAAGGAGGCACTGAGGATTAGGGCCAGCAAGGACTAGGTGGCACATGTGGAGCAGGACACGTACACACTATAAGGCTCACATGGGGGTGTTGTGGGGGGAGGGGGGAAAGGGTGTTTTGGGAGTGTTGTGGGGGGAGGGGTGAAAGGGTGTTTTTGGGAGTTTTGTGGGGGGAGGGGGGAAAGGGTGTTTTTGGGAGTGTTGTGGGGGGAGGGGGGAAAGGTTGTTTGCACAGTTGGGGCCATGCACATTTTGTTCACATTCTGATCACAATACACTGTTGAGAAGTTGAAACACAGGCTTGGTCTTCATCATTGTGTATGTGTACTTTATTGGGGAGAGGGTCCTTTGTGGGCCTCACCACATGCATCAGGGCAACAATACCCATCTCCATCCATAATAGTTCTCCCTTGTATCTCATCAAATTTGATACATCACATGCTGACGCACATAGTGTCCATCCTGGCCATCGCCTCTTGCGCGTCCTGGCGGACCATTTCACCAATCCTCATCCCCATCAACATCATCCTCATCTGGTGGTTGCATGTCAATGTCAGGTGGCATAGGCACATTCCGTCTGATGCACATTTTCTGCTGCATTACACATGCCATGGTTATCTTCGGCACTTTGTCATGGCCGTACAGGAGAGCCTCACCCGGGCCGCTTAGGCGCCAGAGCTGTTTCTTCGAAAGGCCAAATGCCTGCTCTATCACGACGCGGGTACGGGTATGTGCAATGTTGTAGTCCTCTTCCTGCTGGTTCTGTGGGTTCCGTATAGGGGTTAGGAGCCACCACTTCAGGGGATAGGCGGCGTCGCCTGTATGGGGTGAAGAATGGGTACCTGTTACCGGTCACCTCTGGTGCGGCCTGTACATGTCACACAAATCGTCTTTGCATTGTGATTGAAAATCACAACTACCAGCATGCATGCAGACGATCTGCATGACTGCAATGTGCAAAGCTGAGCTCGACCATGCAAGTGGACTTGCCCGAATCATGCCTCTGACAGTAATAGAAATGTCCTGGGTGAGGCCAGGTCTCAGGTGTCCCTGGGCCCAGGCAAATATAGTACCACACTGCCAGTGTACTGCCATTCCGACATCCATGTTGCCATGCGGTGAAGCATCACTTCAGTGGTGCTATAGTTGTGTGGTTCTATGCTATGGCTTGGGTGATCCCATTGCATGCATTCAAGGGCACATTGCTGTATTGATGTTGTGCTGCCCTAATTCTGTATGACTGTCTTGACGGCATGTTGCTGATGTGTGTATTATGTGGTGTGGCATGATGTGCAATGTGGGTGTGGATGGATGTGTAATCTTTTGAAACATGGATTTTTTTCAATGTTGTGCAGCTTCAAATTGCATGTGGTGTCTTCTCAAGTACATTGTGGCCTTCCCTGATGGACATTGGCGTACATCTGTATGTCCATTTGTTCTACGCATGACAGTCAACACCCAGTTTGAGTATGTATCCCCTCCTCCCCCAATAACACCGCCATGTGCATGCCCTGCTACTCACCAAGTTGCCACTATCATTGTCCGGCTTGTCGCTCCATGTTGCGTGGTATGGTTGAGTTCTGCAGGACCATTGAATCATGGGTTGATCCGGGATATCTGGCACAACAATGTGTGATTGTCTTGTTTGCGTCACATGCCATTTTGACACTGATGGAGTGGAATTGTTTTCTGTTTCGGTAGACTACTTCATTGTGATGTGGGACCACCAATTCCACATGGGTACAGTCGATGGCCCGATGCTACTTGGGATGTCTGCCAGTGAATAGAAGGCAACTTTGGTGTTTGCGATCTCCTGGGCAGTCCGTGGCAGGAATATGTGTTCATGTGCAAGCTTCAGGAGGGCATCGAGTACCTGGTTCAGCGTGCATGAAAATACTGGTTGTGAGATGCCATGCATCTGCCCCACAGTATGCTGCTAGGAGCCTGTGGCCAGGAGGTGGAGCACAGTCACCACCTTCAGTAGAGGGGAATTGCAGTTCCGATGTCTATGAGGCTCACAATGTCGTCATGTATCTTATCCACGATGCTGGTGATGGTATCCAGGTCCAGACGGTACAAGGTATGTATCTGCTCAGGTGTTAGGTTAAATGGACTGGCTTGGATCCTGGGGATTGTTGGCTGCCTTTGTGGTATTTCTGGGTGCCCTGGTGGTGCTTGCTGCGCCTGTCTTGCCCTTCACCTACTCCTCCTCCTCCTCCTCCTCGGTGCTGCCTGTTGTTGTTGGTGCTGCACTGCAATCATGTCCTCCAGCCCATGTAATGCTGCTAGTATTGGACCATCTTGGTGTGGGAAAGGGTGTGGTGTGCTCTTTTGTGCTGCCAGTCTCCATTGCCGCCACATGTGCTGATTGTGTCCACCTGTGGCAGGTGGGAACACTGCTCAGGTCTCTTTACGGGTGGTTCGCGATGCCGGTATTAGCGCCATGCCGGTAAGGGGTTTTTGGGTCTTTACCATACCGCTATTGCCATGTCCGCATGGCTTGCAATGGCGTGCTATTAGCGCCAATGCCGCTATTTCCGACCTGGGGGTCGCGCGCCCACGGACTTGCCACTATTATTGGCACCGTACTTACCGGTTCCGCTAATAGCGACAAGTCCGGGTCGTAATTGGCTAGGGAATTTAGTGGTACCGGTAAACCCTTACCGGTACCGTTATTCCCTTACCGCAGAACGTGTAATGAGACCCTATATCTCCTGGTGGCGTAGGCCCTATTTACAGCAGGATGGAGATCCATCACGTCTGACTGCCCTCACTCCCTTCTAGCGAAGGCTGTTGCAAGTCCAAACGACCTACTTGGAATGCTCGGGACCAACCAGGAAAAGGCGCCACGGGTTGAGGTCCAGCGTATAGCCTGGGACCTGGAAACATGTAGGACCTGGGAACAGATCAGCCGGCTGACCCGAGCTGGGACCTACTATTCCCCAGACTTCTCCATGTACAAAATCTATGAGATCCCACTTAAACATGAGAGAGCTTTCCAGATACATTTTCAGAAATTGGGGATCCAGATGTTAGGGGATTTAGTTCATGAGGAGCAGTCTATAAAATGGGAGGCCCTGAGAGCCAAGGGTGAATGGACCGCCTTGACCCTGCTCTTGTACTTTAGGATTAGAGAGATACTGAGATCCAAATGGTGTGTTCACCCAGGCCCCCACCTCCCTCCCAGTTCTTCAATATGTGCTCAATCCTCTATCCACTAAAAAACTGGTATCAATCATCTACAAAATGGCCAGAGGGAAGATGGTGGTGGGTGGCACAGACATAGAAATACCTCGGAGGGAGCTTTGGGGACTGTGATAAGTGAAGAGCATTGGAAACTCATCTGCATGCAGACATGTAAACTTAAATAGTTGTTTTAGGCTAATACACTACAAATTCCTACACCAAGTTTATTATTCCCCGGCCCAGCTATGCAGATTCTTTCCTGAGAGGCCTCCCTCCTGTAGAAGATGCAATGAGGACTCTGCTGATTTTTATCATGTGGCCTGGTCATGTTCTCATATCAAATCCTTTTAGGGGTAGATCGAGGAAGCAATGTCTGCGATGTTACCAACATCATGGAACTACACACCAGAGCTATGGCTTTTGGCATTGATCGGGGAGGGGCCTGGTCCTGAGAGGAGGCTGCTAGGGATGGCCACGATGACCGCTAGATACATGGTAGCTAGGACATGGGGAAAATGTAATGCACCCTGTTTTTTGAGATGGCTGGAGTTCATGAACACATGCAAACAAAGAGAAACTTGGCATGCATCAACACTCCCAATCAGTAGCCGACCAATTGATTACTGGCCCTTCTTTCTTCAATACTACTCAGAACAGAAACAAAACATGCTGACAACTGGGGAAATCTTGTAATAAAGGGACCTAATCCAGAATGAGAAAATCACCTCACTGGTGTTGAGATTGTTAAAGATGTCCGAAGGGACATACAATAGGTTGGAAATTGCCCATGGACCAGCACCATCCTTTAAGCTGTGAACATTAGTGAACCTGGATAGCGATGGAATGATTTTCATGACGTGTACGAATTTAACAATGCTAGATAAACTAATGTGAATAGTCAAGTACATGTAATATTCTATGTGCAGTACCATGAGCCTGGTGGGGGGCAGGGGACATTCTCCTTGTTGGTATGTACATGGTAACTAATGTTCAACTGTTACGTAAATCAATAAAGTTTAAACAATAATTAGGTACAGGAGGCTATTTAGACCCCAGGCCTGCAGCGCTATCTGTGGGTAGATGCAAGGTAGTGATACAAGACCGTGCCTGGAATTAAAATGCAGGTAACCTTAGATCCCTGGCCCATGTCACTATACCTGACTGTTCCCTCCCTGGACTGGAGCAGGAACCAAATTATCTCCTGCTCCACACTCTGCTCAGCCCCCACTGTAGCACCTACCCCAGAAGTCCCTCCCGTCCATGCAGTCGCCCTCACCTTCCTTTTGCTGTCTACAACATGCACTGCATGAAAGGTGGCATGGAGGGTTTGGGGGCGGGGATCGCAGTATTAGGCCCGTTCAGCATGTCAAAATCAACTGCATGGTTGCAACAAGGCCAAGCAGATTGCCAGAGAAGCAGCATTTTATTGCAGTTTCTTTTCAATTGACTGTCATTTCTTAAATATAAGACCAATTTTATTTCTCAAAGTATGGCTGATCCACAACACTGAGAATAATTCCGAGCTGTTAGCAGTCATTCCACTCTGACAGCTAAAGTCTTTGATAGCCAAACTTGTATATATGCTTGATATTTACAAAAGCGTTATTGTTAGGATGACTTTTGTCTGTATAATACATTTAAAAAAAAGAAACCCGTACCAAACCCAGCGTGCATTAGATATTTAGTGATTCAGTCATACAACCCTCAGACATATATGACAACTATAAAGCGCTTTGCTCATTCTCATCTTCCCAAAATGCTTTTTAATATGCAAAACCGCCAACACCTCATTGGTTTTATTGGTGCTACCTCACATTATCTTTGGAATTCTTTTTAATCAATACACACATACAGTGTGTTACGCAATCACTTTTATATTCAAATAAACGACATGCATTTTTTTTAAACCATTGCAAAAATGTGTTTTCCCTTCGTAAAAATAAAGGTTAAAACTGATGCATCATTTTACAATATTAAACGCATGCCAATGCCAAGCACAGAGTTCCCACGGGTGGCACCAAAATGATGTTCAGAAGCAAGCACCAATTTCCCTCCCCGGCCACACTAATGAAAGGTCTGTGGCCACTCAAAAGGTGCAAGCATGAAATAGATCACATAGAAGATAAAATGGCAAAGAGTACATCTGAATGCCCAAGCACATCAAGAAAATTGTGAAAAGTTACCCAAACGCCATAAAAGGATGAGAACAAAAACTATGTGCCAATGCACACACTGTTTCACAGCTGTAAAGGTGTATGGTAAAGATATCCATTCAGCCATCTTTACAGAAGCTGTTCAGTGCTAAGCAGGCAAATGGCATCTCTGCTGGGTTTATCATGTGTCTTTGGTGGCTTTCTGCTGCATGCTCAGTACTACCAGGAGAACCAGTTGAAAGGCATGTCATACAATGCATAACTGTGATGTGTTTAAGTAATCATTACATTCATTATATTTTAAATACAAGATAGGACGTCTACTGTGAAACAATATTTCAGACGACAGCAGGATATCTATAGCTATACCCACGAATCTCAAAATGTTCATATGCATTGTACAGTGCAACCAACCCTACAGATTTAATAAACATTTTAAATTACCTTAAACGCAAGCTGGCAAGACCCATAGCCTAAACCACACCCACAAAAGTAATATTGTGCTGGAACCCCCCAACCAATTGCTCAATTTGTGTCTATGCTAAGGCAGAGTTTACAAACCTCACTTGTAATTTTGTCATATTTTAATGGTCTTCCAGCCCAAGGGATTGGAGGTACATTGGCTGCAGCAGGTAACTTGCCATATTTCCATTTTCACCCCTGAGAGCTGTAACCATGAGAAGGGGGTTGAGTCCATTTTATCCAAAATTTTAGAAGATGCACCTGTACCACTTGCATATATTTCGTATGTAAACTTTACCATTTGACAAGACTGGATGTAGAAATGTAGTTATGTTGCATTCATATTACAGACCAGTCTAGGTGTTTCTCATAGTGATAGCAGGCAATTTGTGAGAGAAACCAGATATTCGCATTGAAACCAAAATTCCTCGTTCCAGCCTTCCCTCACATGTCCAGTTGCCAGACAGCTTATGTACTTATCACTTCCTCTAAAAGATTGTTTTCAGACCTAACCGAAAGTAGACAATTAGGTGTAACAGAATAGGCGTGGCTTGCAGCTGATGGAGTAGGACATCCTTTGGGGCTACACCCGCTGGATCCGGGAAGATCCGACAATATGCAACGTTCAAGCTAATAGTATGGCCTGGAAGTGAACTGAGGCTGGTATGAACCTCCCTGGAGTGCCAGGCTGCAAGGGGCAGAGCAGAGGTCTGCTGTGTGCCGGGATACAGAGCGAAATGAAGCGGCTGTTGGTGGTGCCAGAAAGCAACATGGCGCCCATGTAACAAAGAGGACATCAAAGCAGAAAGGTGAGCTCAGAGATCCTGTTGGAGGTTGAAGATCTCAACTGGCACAGCAGTGCGCAGAATGTGAACAGAGGAGCTGCTACAGCTATAGGGATTGAGCAGGGCAGACGTGGAGTGCTGCAGACCCGGTCCGGCTGAGAATGAGATGCAGCAGAATACAGGGCAGCAGCTGACCATCGGAGGCCTGTGCCTGTTGAGGCAGTACCAAGAGGTGTGGCAGGTGACCCACCCCCTCTCCCAAAGAAGTGGTTCTGCCCCAATGCAGCAAATGGATGGTGTGAGGCGAGATGACAAATCCGATTAGCTTCAAGAGGCAATTGGGGGAATGTCTGAGGTACGCATAGAAGCAGGGCGGACCCTTAAGAAACCTAGTGCACCCCGCTGTGGACACGAGACCAGGGGAGGACGAAAGGAGCAGCCCGGTGGGGTGTGCGGATGATCCCGGGCCAGGCTGGGAAACTGCAAGAAGTGCTCCGGGGAGAAAGCAGAACACTGACAACAGCAGCGAGGCACAAATACACGTGGCCTGCTCCAAAAGTTAGAAGCTGGGCAGTCCATTGAGAACTTTAGTGCGCCCTGCTGTGGGCACAGAACTAGGGGAAGACAAGAGGAGCCGCCCGGTGGGGTGCACTGTCCCGGGCCAAGTTGGGTTACTGTGTGAAGAGCTCTGGTGTGAAAGCGCTAAGCTGGACAACAGCAGCAGGGCATAAATACACGTGGACTGCTCCGAAGGATGGATGACTGTGTGTCTACTAAGTGTGCCTGACTGAGACGCCATTGGTGGAGGCCCCGTCGCAGGCGGAATCTGTGAAGAAGACAAAGGCTTCACCGGTGTCACTGTGTAATAAAAGGGGGAAGGCCCATGAAGCAAAGAGTGCGGTGTGCAAGTGTTTTAGGGCCCTGAGACTTTGGGTACAGCAGAAGCGGGCGGTCAGAGGAAGCGGATTGTGGCCCGGTAGCAAGGATTAGTGTAGGAAGACGCCGAAGATCTATTTGACACAGACATGGAGCGCAGCAAGGCAAGGGGTACTGCAGCTCGCGAGCACCAAGAGAGGCCATCTGAAGAGGGAAAGGGCTGTGAGGGCCCCCGACCCCCTGGAATTTTCAAATGTATTCTGGGCCATGGAGTCCTATGCAAGCATATGCTGGGTTGCCTGGGCGACACGGTAGGGGTGATGTCCTGCGTGCAAAACCCCTGCAGTAAGCAGTTGAGTTGGGAGGACCACACATCATGCCACCTCCTTGCTAAGTAGTGCATCGCGCTGGGAGAAGGCCGCAGAGACCAAGAAGGTAAACATCGCGGCCAGAGAGGGTCTGGGAACCTGGTCACGCTACCCCTGCTGTTCATGATCAGTGGGTGCCAGAAGCAGAGGCAGTTGGATGGTGGCAGCTGAATAAAAGAGAGTTCTAGATGCCAGAGCTGGGCGGTAAGCATATATGGCAGACCCCTGTCATACCATACCCACCTGGACTGGACAACAGAGCATAAGGGCAGGCTAGTAGTGTTTGCTGAGTGGAAAGAGAACGCAAGAGTCCGGGTGGAGAGGAGGAATCCAGTGCACAATCCTGGTGGCATTGGGCCTGCAGCGGCTGGAATAGGCGATTACAGGCTGCCTGCAAGTGAAAAGGGACCTGTGGCCAGAGGAAAGAAGCAACGAGCAACGCAGACTGTGGCTGGTCGTAACAGAGAAGGGAAACATACTACAGTTGTAATACAGCAGGCTTCTGTAAGACTAAGGCGGTCCAGATACACTGACTATGGTAAGATGCTTACTGGGGGCAATAGAACCTCGACTGGGTTGCGAACAGTTGGAAATATTGGAGGGAACATGCAGGGGAAGTCCATGCAGGGTATGTTGCCTGTGCACATTGAGCACCAGACAATACTGCATGTGCGTGTGAGGGCTGGACTAACTCCCAGCAGGGGATTGCATATGATGGACCCGTCGTGAGTAGCAACGGTAACGAACAACCCCAGACAGCCAGCAGCATATAACCATTGGTCCTTAGACAGCATCTACCCAAGCAGAGAGTGCTGGAGCCAATAAGGGAGCACAAAGACTAACGGAATGCCTCCAAAGTCAGCCAAGACCAAGGTGAACCAGTCAACTTTAGATAGCTTTGCCAAGACCAAGCATCTGACACCGGGAGGAAGTATGGAACCGGTGAAAGAGGGGGAAGTGGGTGCCCTGGAACTGCACATTCAAGTGATGCGCGCCATTGTGGACCTAAAGGCCTGTTTGGAGACGCAGATCGAGGTGGTGAAAATTGACATCGGACTGCTGTGTCAGGATGTCCAGGGCCTAGCAGAGTGCACTGCTGTGTTGGAGACACAGGTGAAGGAGACTTTGGGGGAGCTCTGGGACACGCACACAGACGTTCATGTTCTGCAACAAAATGTCAGCATTCTGGAGAACAGAGTGGAGGTGGCCGAAGGACTGGCCCGGAGAAATAATATTCGGATTGTAGGTTTGCCTGAGGGAGAAGAGGGCGTGGACCCGATGACATATATAGAGAACATGCTGGTGCAGGAGATTGTAAAGCCCTGCATTAGGTTTCATGGCCCAATCGAAAGAGCACACAGGGCGCTAGCTTGACGACCTCCACCAGGGGTACCCCCCTAGACCAATCATAGCTAAGGTCCTGAATTATAAAGACAGGGAAAAATACTGGCCTACTCTAGGCAAGAAGGAGAATTGAAGAGGGCCTCGGTGGACCTGGCGGTATACCCAGACTATACGTTCCAGGTCCAGAAGAGCAGGGCGCAATTTTCAGCACCTAAGGCCAGGCTCAGGGAGGTGTGCATGAAGTATATGTTGATTTATCAGGCACGACTCAAGATCATACATAAAGCCAAGACGTGGTTTTTTAGCCTTCCGGAGGAGGCACAGGCATGGACGGACAGGGAGAAGATCAGGCCCTGTGAGGCGGAAGCAAGGGACAGCTGAGGAAGACACAAAGAAAGCCTTACCCAATCTGGGTCTAGGGATAACTAAAGGGTTTCGGACGGCGTGGATTGGGCGGCCGCAGACTCCAGTGGGTCTGCTATTGAACATATAGCCTTTGGAGCAGGGCGTTTTTTTCTAAAAGGCAGGTAGACCATCAAATGGATCCTGGACGCTCAAACTGCTGTTTCTTGCACATGGTGGGATTTTTTTAGTAGTCAATGCTTGCAACAAGAAGTAGAGACCATATGTTACACTCACCTGGCTCCCACAGAGGCGTCGATCTGAACTGGACAGCTGCGGTCTCCACCAATGTGACTCGTAGGGCCGAGATGACGAACTGACCTGGCCCACCTAGCTTCGTTTGCTTGGCCCGTAGGAATATTCTTCTGTAAATGGAGAAAGGGAATTAACCACCCGTGGGGTTGAGCGTAAATCCCCCCACCCCCACTGTTCTCCCCACAGATCACCTTTGATGTCCCCTCTTATAGTCTCACCTGATGATTTGAAAAGATGAGCTCTTCATCCTGCATTGAGCGCAGGGGCGTGTTGATAACCAGTTGCTTCACTGGCTCGAAGGAATTGGTGAGTTCCAGAACAATATTGACTCCGAAAAGTATGTAGTTCGTAAGAGTTCACATGTCTGACTTTCACTCTTGTCCGATTCCTTGCAGTTTGCAGCTTGACCCCAGCAAAGAGTTCTTCGTGGTAGCTTCGTGGTAGCTGACGAAGTTCAGGTAAGGATTTGGCTTATCCTACACAGTTCAATAAAATAAGGGCAGAATGTAACCTGTGGCTTGCTCCCTTATTCAGGTGTGGCGAGAAAATATGAAGTTCGGGGAATAATGCCTCCGGTGGTAAAATTAGGTAAGTTTATTGTGGTGAGAAGAGTTCCCCTTGTTGGCCCTTCGTCTCACCTTGTTGTCCTTTTGTTCCCCTTAGGGGCTGGGGTACGGCGAGGATGCAATGGAGACTGCGCCGACCCGTGAAGAGGAATAGTACCTCCGGCGGTAATCAGGTAAGTCTATGGGGGTAGTTAATATTGCCTCTGTTTATTCCCTTGGCTCACCTTTGCTGTTCTTGTGTTCCCCTTAGGTGCCAGAGTGCAGCAGGAACATGCAGAAGGATGTGGTGGATCGTGAAGATGCCGCGAAGGCCGGTGAGTTCAGCGCGGCGCTGCAGCAGGCGAGGCGGCGCGCGTAATATGCTTTCTTCTAGCTCGAAGGCACGGTGGATCCGGAATTCAGGTAAGGAACAAAGGTTTTGCTCTTATTCTAACCTCTTCTCTGTTCCTCCCTTTTTCTAGGAGCTGTAGACTCGAGGTGGGTGTGGCGGAAGACTGGATGCAGGCTTGCAGACACGGTGAGCGTTACGCTGCTGGATGCAGAATAACGCAAAGCGTGTGCTGCTCTTCGGGCGTGGTTTAAATAGCCTCCAAAGTAGTCCCAGGTAAGTATCCCCCCCCAGCCCCACCCGAGTAAAAAATAGTCCCTAGGTAAAATAGTCCCTTCCAAACCTCATTTGCCTTGGAGCTCTGCAGCATGGTCTGCATCAGGTAAGCTTGCAGCATGGTCTGCATCAGGTAAGTTCTACTCTATGAGCCTGGCGCCATAGGCGCCAGGACTGACTCTCCATATGAGCCTGGCGCCATAGGCGCCAGGACCGCACCCAAACAGCCCCTAGCAAGGGTTTTTGGGCTTGCTCAAAATAACTTGATGCCTGCTTCTGGGGTTGCTGGACCTGGTCTGGTTCCCCGGGGGTAGGCATCATGACACCATACCCATGGCAGTGCTGCTTGCCACACCCTTTAAGTTCTATATTTTGGGGGCACTTCTTTTGGTGCCCACCCGTTGTGCACCAGCCCCAGGCAGGCCAGCTTGGGGTGAATGCGAGAGGCCGAAATGCCTGAGCAAGGCCTCCAATGCTGGGTGGTTGTTATTGGATGGGGAAGTTGGGAGAGTTCAGGGAAGGTAGGGTTGCCTGCATGTAAGAAGAATGGATAAGTAACATGGCATCTCGTGAGGGAGCACAGCAAGCGGGGAAGGAGTGCCTGATGGGAGGACAGAGAGAGTCAGCTGGATGGGAGAGACCAGAAATGAATGGCGGGAAATATAAACTTACTGGCCTGGAATGTGAGTGGTCTGAATGCATATGTGAAGATGAACAGGGTATTTACATATCTTAGGGGTTGTAAGATGGATATCGCTTTGCTACAGGAAACACATTTTACAGCGAGAAAAATAAGCTTTTGTGGCAAGTAAATGGAAGGGACAGGTATTTGGCTCCCCGTATTCCACCTATGCTCGCGGTGTCTTGATATGGATAGCGCCCTCAGTGCCTTTTAAGGTTACGCATGTCCAAATGGACAATAAGGGTAGGATGGTGTTGGTACAGGGCCTCTTGGAACACAGACATTTGTTTGGTTAATACATATGCCCCCAATCACGGTGCAGCCATTTATTTTCAGACACTATATTCACGGCTGAGCCCTTATCTAGGAAGCAGTATGGTGTATGGAGGGTGGGGGGATCTTCACTGCATGCTAGACCCAACCCTGGATAGGTCAGATGCCAAATACACAAGGCTGGCTCAGCCTGCCAGGGCATTGTGAACACTTCTCAATTCCTTTGCCTTGGAGGATGCCTGGAGAGTTCACCCGGGTGTCAGACACTATTCACATTTTTCAGCCCCACACGCGGTACACACAAGGATAGATTATTTTTTGGTGGGTAGAGAATTGATGCATCACATTACACATGCTCAATACAAAGGTAGGGTTTTGTTGGACCATGCCCCATTTAGTCTACAGTGGCAATATGTGCCCCTCGAGACCTGATACCTACGTGGAGGCTTAGGAGCGAATCGTTGAGGGACCCTCATTTCGCGATTGCATTAAAGATTGCATCACTGAATATGCCTTGCATAATGTGGGCTGCGTACCGAGTGCTGGAACTTTTTGGGAGGCATTGAAGGTAGTGGTCAGGGGTGTTGCAATAGCAGGATCTAGCAGTGTGCAAACAACTATTAAAAGGGAGTTGGCCTTGACCGAGGAGCGACTGAGGAAATTAGAGCTGTTCCAGGTGCAACAGGTTGATAGAAGTGCGGAAGCAGATAAGCTAAAACCGAAATGTATGGATTGCTGGGAGAGACTCGGCAAGCACAGATTTGCTAAATACATAGAGAGGCAGCATACAGAAGGGGATAAACCTGACCGTTTGCTTGCATGGCTATACAAGAAAGAGGGACAGCAAGGGCCTATACATTCAATAAACGTGGGACAGGGGCACCTGTGCCACACCCAAAATGAGGTTACCAATGCATCCCAGGATTTGTATCATTCACTGTATCAAGAGGAACACCCAGTGTCTGGCGCCTGCGTGGATGAGGTGTTGGATGACATCGAGCTCCCAGGACTGACCCAAGAGGAGACGGATGGCTTAAAGGCGCCCCTGAAATTGAAAGATATACAAGACACAATTAGGGGTTTGCCAACAGGGAAGCCGCCGGGTTCGGATGGACTACCCAGTGAGTTCTATAAAGAATATGCACAGGAATTAGTCCTTTATTTGCTTAGCACCTTTGAGGATGCTTATGAGACAGTCCTCCTCCCACTTAGCCTGAGAGAATCGATTATCATACCTCGCCCCAAACCGCACAAAACCCCAATGGAATGTGGCTCTTACAGGCCCCTTCCCATGCTTAATCAGGATGTTAAAATAGGGACCACTATACTAGCAAATAGGATGAAAAGGGTTATACATAAGTAAGTACAACAAGATCAGACGGAATATGTTGCAGGTCGTAACATGGCATGGAACTTGAGAAGGTTACATCATGTAATTGACAGAACAGCATCCTGGGAAACACTGTGTACCAGAGCCACACTGGATGCAGTGGAAGTATTTGATTCAATGAGCTGGGACTTGCTTTATGCAACACTGCGCAAGTTCGGTTTTGGGCAGGCCTATATTAAGTGGGTCCAACTGGTGTATGCCAAGCCGATGGCAAGGGTCAAAACTAGTAGATGCATTTCAGAGGCATGGGAACTAGGAAAAGACACGAGAAAAGGTTGTCCATTATCGCTGCTGCTGTATGTTCTTGCTATGGAGCCGAGCGCCCAGTACGTTAGGAAGGAATACAATGAAGCAGGCATAGACATAGAGGGGACCAGACATCTGATCTCCTTATACGTGGATGACACATTGTTATACATTCAGAATCCGGAGGATAATTTGGAGTTGCTCCTGGAAGCCATGGCGCTTTTTGCGACACTGTCAGGGATTACAATTAGTATAGATAAATCAGCGTTATTCCCGATAGCAGGATTGAGCCAGCTGGAGGCTAAGGTGTTGCCAGTGCTTGCCCTACAGTGGAAGGTGCGCGAGTTTAGGTATTTGGGGGTTAATGTGTACCACGACCCTGCTGAGTAGCACAAGCATAACACACTGCATGCTCTGGAAGGCATCAGGAGTTCTATGAAGTTCTGGACTGAGTTGCCCCTCTCAGTGATGGGAAGAGCTGCTTTGGTGAAGATGGTGGCACTGCCGAGATTATATCATTTTTTTAATGAATGTCCTGTTTTATATCCCTAAGCCCCTTTTTAAGACCCTTGAGGTATCTGTAGAAGCTTCCTATGTCAAAATGGGAGAAACAGACTAGCCCTCCTGACTCTATACAGGTCACACGCAGAGGGTCCCGCACTTTGAATTATACTACATAGCAGGACAGCTTCAATTCGTGGTAGGTAGACGGGCTAGCGGATGACCCTACTCCGGACACACTAATGCTGCAATCCGCAGATAGGCGTTATTACCTAAAGGAGATATTGTGGCTCAGGAAACCTCGAGTAGGTAAGTGGCTGCACCTCGTGTCCCTAGGGTTGAAAGTGTGGGACAGAGCTCTGGCAGTGATGGGGTTGACAGACCCGGTGTCTGCACAGACTCCCCTGCTCTTGGTGGAGGCATCCTCGACCCAAGCGAGAATAGGCATACACATGTACTGGGAGGCCAGTGGGGTAGCTACTATCGGTGATCTCCTGCAAGATACTGTTTTCATACCCTTTTCAGAGTTGGCAAGACAGGTAGGCATACATACTGGACAATATATGGCACTATTAAGAAAGAGATCACATGTAGGTGGCCCACTTATGAGTTGATGGAAAAACACTTTATCATGGACATCCTGTATAATATAGCTAAAGGGGGAGACACCATATTGCGAATATTTAACCTCTTGCTGTCTAATGAGCTTGCCTCCCCGCTGGAGATAAAAGGGAAATGGGAGGAGGATCTGGAGGTAACCTTCACAGAAAAACAATGGGCAAGGATAATGGGATACCGTAAGAAAGTATCACATAATGCAAGACTGCAGTTTATACAATTGCTAGTGACGCACAGAGTGTACTGAACACCTTATCTTATTTCTAGGTTTCTGGGTACAACAGAACAAGGTTACCCCTGGTGTAGGTTGATGGGAGCGGAAATACTTCACATGTTCTGGTCATGCCCGGTGGCTGAGCTGTTCTGGTGGGAGGTGGCGAACAGATTACAAAAGGCAGGAGTGGAATTGGATGCACTCTCTCCAGGAGCGTGCCTGCTGGGCTGCTTCACACGCCCCAAGGGCCGGAGGCATGTTAGTAAACTAAAGGATTTGGCGTGCATCTTGGCCAAACGTAGAATAGCTATACCATGGAAATCATTAAGAGGTCCGGGTATAGAGAAATGGTGGAGGGATTTGTATAGGTGGGGGCAGCAGAAACTGTGGCTTGGAAAGGGGCGGTGTACCAAACCTTGGGGGCTAATTGAAGAATGGGAAGTTCTGCTACAAACTCTGTTTGTCAAGACGACTACAGAAGATGCAAAGGCGAACTGACTTTGGCGACAGTAAAGGGGGCTCCTACCTGTTTTGAAAGAAATGTGCCTATGGAATATACGAGATGTAGGCAAGTTGGAGGGGAGGGAGTTTGGGGGGTGGGTCAGATTGGGAGGGAATGTTGGGGGTAGGATGGGGTACATGTTATACGTTGACGCTAGATGATATTGCATTGGTCTATGTAGTGCCATGTTTATTTGTGATTTGGTAAAACAAACAAAACAGATACAAATTAATTAATAAATAAATTCAAAAAAAGATTAGCTGCAACAATGACTTCTAGCGCACTCAACTGTAGAACACACTGCCTTCTCCAAATCTTGGGCAGCAAAGATCTGAAAACACTCTTTCAACTAACACAACATAGAAGATGGCAGGCTTGAATTAATGGAGAGGAAACAATAACTTTCTAAACCCTGCAACCTTAAAAACGTCCTTATAATGTTATGCAGACAAACTAGGGGTGAAGGGGTGTAGTTTGGACAATGCAGACAGAGTTTGTTGAAGGGGCAGAATCTGGGGATGGTGCAGAGTCGTGCAGAGGAGACAAAGTTTGGTGAGCATGCACTTATTTGGGCCTAGAGCAGCAGAACGCCTAAACATGCTACTGCCCCCAGAGGACCCCTTTCATGCCCCCATCTTCAGGGTGGACAAATAGTTGCCACCACCCTCCCCTTGTCAGTCTAGAAAATTAGACACCCCTCGAATGGAAGGCAATGCAGGATAATTGGTTGGGCGAAGACCAACCGCCTCATTTAAAGTGTTAAGAATATATGCTCATTAGTCATTACATAGTTACTAGCTTAACTAGAGTGCGGCCATTTTAAGATGACCAGAATCGCCATTTTGTTTTCTCTCTCTGTTCTCTCTAACGCTGCTACTTTGCCTCATGTAAAACTGCTTTGCTGAAGATATTATTCCGCTTCAATGGTCCAAGGTTACTAAAGACATGCTGAAACATTACGCTGGAGAGCCAGACAGAAATGCCCGGTTCCCTCCCACACATATCCTTGAAGGCAAGGAGCAAGGCATTTTAATCAGTACACGGATGCCAGTGAGTCTCCATAAAAGAATAGCAATGCACGAAACTACTATTACAGGGTTTGAATTATGTTCTTCTTTACGGCCCCCCTTCTGAGCACTGTGAGGCCCCGGAGAGCAAGCTGACCTCTAGAGCGTGAATCGAAACCAGGAGATAGTAAGGCCTGGAATGTGCCAGTCCCCCTACGAGCAGCTTGTCCATGAAAACAGAAGCTCTGTGTTCTCACAAAAAAAGAATAGTGTCTGTAAAATATGGTGATCTAAAGTGTCATATTCATCACCATGGTCAATCATCGCCTCCACTTCAAAGGGAATGAATTAGGGGCGGCATCAAATGTGTCAAATTTGTCATTACTGATTGTAAGATGCTCATTTTGTATATATGTAACTGATGTACGATTTTCGCTCTCTTGTGTCCCCCGAGGTCTGTTAGACACACGTCGCGGGGCGTGGGACCATTTGGCCAACTGGGACTATTTGTTTTGCAATAAACCCTAGATTCTGGGAATACAACCTCGTATCTGGCGTATCAGTTTGTGTGTGGTGATTGTGCCTTGTTTCCACATCTGTGGGTCCCTCAGGGGCCCCTTCACCCTTAGTCACATCACTTCATGCGGCCTGATGGCATCATTCCAGGCTCCAACGCTTCATCTAATGTACCCAGAGTGCTTCTGGGGTGCACCACAACACTGCTCTCCATTTTCCTACCTCTCAACGAGCCAGTCTCAAATATGCAAGGCCGTTGCTGGACAGATGCAGAGGAGCGGTCTGAGAACAGTGCCATCTTAGATATGCCACAGGCAAATTGTTTCATCAGGATGCATTGGGCAGCAGGAGTTACCATGTGTGAACACCTCCACATTTCTTTATCCTCTCTAAGGACATCTGTTTGCAAAGGAGCACCCCCAGATCTTCCATTTGCACACCATCCTTCACCAAGGGAGTTGAACAAAGTACGATTCCTATAAACTCCATGACTTACAAAAGCTCGGGGGAAAATTCTAAATCGATGAAGGTAGCAGCTCCTGAATCTTGTACATCTGCCCTGTCTGGTTGCAGGGAGTCGAAGGGTTGATAGTTTCCGAAGTGGTTAGTCACAGCTGCAGAACCACTCTGTGTGGCTCTTTAATCAGAACATCATTGGGTAAAAAGCAGCAAGGGGACAAGAAAGAACAGTGTCCCTAGATGGGCACAAGGGGGTGCACCTACCAGCTGCAGGAATTATGGGAGCCGGGACAGGGTATCCCTCTTGACAGCTGCAATGTGCGGTATATGTAACAAGTACGCACATGCAGCTCGAGAAGTCGAGGGATAAAACAGGGGTGGGATGCTCAAGGTGGGGGGCAAGACATGAATTTCACGAGCGCCTTGCAACATCGGTGTGCTGGAGAATTGTTGCAAGCTGGGTGTGCCCAGGAGATGGAAGACACTGGGAAAGGGGACCGGCAGATCCCTACAAGATCAGCAAGCCAGGCTCTCGGGTGCGCGCTTGGAGAGGAGAAAATTAAATGCATAAATGTATGCTCTGAAAGGCACATTCACAGTGGGGCCAGCGGTTTCAATTTACCCCTTGGCAGATGGGGCTGGGAAGAAGGCTGTGGGACGAGGGTATGAGATGGAAGGGAGCCAATCAGCAGATGAATTCTGGTGTCCCTAAAATGCAACAGTGTTTTATGTGCTCGCTGATGTCTGCAAGGCACCTTATTGTTTAGATGCTGTGTGAATGTCTCCCTTCCCACATGCTGAGTGTTTCTTGTGTTCCTCATGTGAGTTGACCAACGACAGGTTAATAAAGTTCCAGAGGTCAGCACGATTACATATTGCTAATAAAAAGTAACTTCTGGGGCAGAGTGGCAAGGTATGTGACGTCACATGGGTGGTACCAGAGGGGGTCAAGATTGTTTGCTCCAATGATCTTTGATTAACCTATGTCTAGCTATGGGGGACTGACACAGTCCCATAAATCAGTTTTGCAGGAGATTTAATAGTTTGCAACAAAGTTTGCAACTGTTTCTGACTATGCAAATAAAGTGTAAATGTATAAAAGGTTGGACAGCTTCTATCAACCAGTTCTATTCAACTGTGGTGTTTGATTTGTGCTTGCTCAGCTCTAATAAACAGTGTTACTTCTTGCTTGGTGTACATTCATCTTTGGATTACTTTTGGTGTTTCAGTAGTTACCTGCCTGTGGAGAACCCCTGATACATTGTGGAGGCCCCAGCGAGATCCTCAGTTCCCACGGCCAGCTGATGGTATTCCTGCCACCCTCTTGGGGGGTGCAGATTTGGCGACCGAAGGCCAATCTCACGTGCACCACCGAGGAGGTCCTGCAGAGGCAGAGTCCATAAAGGTCTGACTGGTCCTGAGCGCCACCCGCTCAGGCTTGAGGATCTCTAGGACACATGAGTGTACCCTCACACAAACACTTGCCCACAAAGGAGGGAGGGATTTTCTTTTATGGTGTTTAGGACGCATCCTTAAGGAGGGAGTTCCATCCACCCAATAGGGAGTGGATGTGTGGCAGGCACGTCTGCGTTAGAGCAGAAGAGTGTGTAGAAGGTGGGGGACCATGTTAGATGGGAGTTGCGCATAGTGCAAGCGATTGTAAAGTTGCGTCTTGGGGAAGAAGGGTGCTTTTGCTTTTTTGAATTGTTGAAGGAAAGCATGCAGTAGAATAGTGCATGAAGAGACGTTCATTGTGGTAAATATTTGACGTTTAGTGTTTGTTGGCAAATGTGGAGTCGGCCGAGTTGGAAGGGTCGACACCCAAGGTAACATGTATATAAATTGTGCTTGGCACAGTATCGGCGGACACCAGCCCGGGAGATGTGCGTGGTCTGGCATTTGCACATTAACATAGGGGTAAGGTGGGCCTGTGGAGAGGGCCGATGGTGTACTCACACGGAGAAAGGAGTCAGGTCTGAGAAGGCCAGCGTGTATGGTAGGTGTGAGTGGACAGTCCTGTGGAGAGGGCCAGTGGCTATGAATAGGGTGTAAGGAATAAGTTACTTATCTATAACTCTGGTTCTCCAGCATTGGTATCTTTCATAGATTCCCATGCTGTGAATATTCCCCTCGTCAGGCTGGGAATCCTCAAGAACATAGAGCAGTTTAAACCTAAACTGAAAACTTTCAGTCACTTCTGTGCTCCATCATAGTAATTTTGGATCATACTGCTCACAGCCAATAGAAACACCTCCCTTAACTCCTCCCCTGTCGGCCATCTTCAGATTTACCAGCGTACGTGAGTGGCAGTAAGACCCAAAACACAAGCCATGCAGGGTAGGTGGGAGGATTGCATGTGAATCTATGAAAGATACCAATGCTGGAGAACCGGAGTTACAGGTAAGTAACTTATTTCTTCTCCAGCATTAGATCTTTCATAGATTCACATGCTGTGAATAGTTTACAAAGCAATATTACAACAACGCTCAGGGGCGTAGGCAAGCTCCCAGAATAACTTACCACTGGAGACTTACCCACCTCACACAAAAAGAACCGAATGGCCAACTCTAGCCTCTTCCGCAGAATGTCTATCGACACAGTAGAAGCTGGTGAACGTACGCACCGATATCCAGGGGGCTGCACAGCAGAATTCTGGAGAGGAAAGCAGTGGTTGCATCTACTGCTCTGGTAGAATGCGCTCGGGCCCTGGTTGAAAGCGGTTTGCTGGCTTGCTGATGGCACAATGAGATGCAGGCAGCAACCCATCGTGCAATGGAGGACTTTGAGAGATCCTTCCCAGGACCAGATGGTCCAAATGAAACAAACAGTTGATTTGTTGTACAGAATGACTTAGTATGCGCCACATAGTAATTGAGCACGCGCACCACATCCAGCGTGTACAGTGTTCGCTCCGGTGGAGACTTTGGTGTGCCAGAGAACACAGCAGAATCACCTGGCGATTTAAATGGAAAGCAGGTGGCACCTTCGTCACAAATGTTGGGTTGGTACGTAGAACAGCCTTGTCCTTGTGAAACATCAAATAGGGCGATTTTACAGAAACCTCCTGGATTCCCCCCACTCGCCTGGCTGACGTTATGACCACCAAGAATGCTGTTTTCCAGGAAATATGTTTAATGGATACTTGGTGCATGGGCTCAAACAGTGGTTTCATGTGTCTTTTGAGTAGCACTTTGAGCTGCCATGCTGGTCGACTGACAGGTGGAAAGAACTGGAACCGCCCATGCAAAAACTCCTTTACCAGCCAGTCAGACCACAGGGATGGCGACCCTGTAGTGCGGTTGTACCTGGAGATCGCAGCAAGGTGCACCTTTATGGAAGAATCTGTTAAACCAGACTGAGCCTGGGACAACTGATAGGGCAACAGATCCTCTGTTCTGATGGTCTAAGATTGCAGTCGTTGGTTTTTGCACCATACTTGAAAATGTTTCCACTTGCTCTTGTAACATTTCAAGGTGGATAGAACTCTAATCCTGGCCAGGATTGCCTGGCAATCTTGGGAAGGGACAGAGCCTCAAACTCTAGGAACACAGGAGCCAGGCCGTCAGATTAAGAGAGGCCGGGTCGTGGTGCAGTACTGCTCCCTGATTCCCAGGCAGGAGTGACTGGTGTGGACGAAATCAGTGTTGCTGACGAGAGGGCAACGATGTCTGAGTACTCGGCCACACCAGGACACTAATATCATTGTGCACCGATACAGTCTGAAGGTGATTGACCATTCTGTGTGTATTGGGGGTGTAAAAAACCCGAGGAGTTTCTCCCAGGCTCTTCCCTGGGATCCTTAACTCATGTGGCCAGGTCAGGGCCATCACTCTAGGATCCCAACCCTGGGGGCGGATGAGCGAGGATGACCTGGGCTTGGGGTCCTTGGGAACTGCAGGAGGAGCACCCTGAGTCGAGACGTAACCCCACCCCACCTGACATTCCCTCATTTAAAATAGGATACTGTCGACAAAGTCTCATTATGCCCTAATACCTATCTGTAAACGCACAAAAATCCATTTATCCACCATCATACACTTACCCCCTTCACCCTAAAAAAAACCTACATAGTTTTTCCATAATCACTCAGAAAAACTACAACGCTCACAATCCCTCCACTGTTTTTTCCAAAAACCACAGGGAAGAGGAAACCCTGAGCCATGAAGATTACCCATAGGAGCCAATGCGCCATGAGTTCCTATTTCCCGCTAACGAGGCCAGGCGAGGTCAGGCCTCCCTTTTCAACCACTCACACCTGATGCTAGTTGGCTCTCCCAGGGAGAATAAAGGTGGAACACACAGGTACACTCTGAGTGAGGTGGGTATGCTGGATGGAGCACAGAGGCAAGGAGGAGAATTTGAGCTGAAGAGACCCTGGAGGGCCTTGAGGACCAAGTGCTGTCTAGTTGCACAGCCTGTGTGTGCAGGGGATGCTGCAGTGTGGTGAGGGAGTACCAACTCCAGGGAGCCAAACCAGGGGCAGCTGGGGTCACCTGGCAGTGCCCACACCAGAGCTCCTCCCAATGGCAAACAGGAGAGCCCAGGCCTTTGAGGGGCAGGTGGTAGGACCCGGACATCAACAAACATCCCCTTCTGCTGCTCCCAAAACGTGAAAAAGCTGTTTTCGGGGAGCTAGCAAAGTGGGAGTGAAATAAAAAAAGTACATTCTGGGACTGGAAGTCTAAAGACATTTGTTTTGGAAAAGTGAGAGAGGTCTGAGCCTGACTGAAGGAGATCCGTGTGAAACTAAAGGAGAAGTCGGTGCCCAACTGAGGGAGACCCCGAGAGGTAGAGAGAAGCTGTTGAATCCTACGTTGCGTTTTCAAGATAACTGCAGCCCTCCCGAATGAGTGAAAGAGTCGGGGGTGAAGCAATGGCCGTGGTATCGTCCTTGGCTCCCAGATCAAAAGTAGCAACCCAGAAGTCACAGCCGGTGAGTTGGAGAAAACTGTGCCAGGCTGGACTGTGTTGAAGTGAAGGTTGTAAATGGCAAAACAGTATCAAGTGTGAATTAAATTTGACTAATACAACGTGGAGAAGTGCCCAGTCGAAGGTCTCTGTTCAACGTAAGCCGTAGAGAAAGATTGAACTATGTTTTGGTTTGTCGACAAGTGACACCGAAAGGTACTCGGAGTGGTCATGCAGGGTATTGGTCGCACTCCTCACACACCCGAAAGAAGGAGGCCTATTTTGAACTGTAAAACCACTAAGTTTGTGAATCTTTAAGTTTATGAACTTTTTACCCTGGAGAAAAAGAACTTTGTTTTGTATAGGTTCAAGGCATCCTGCGACCCAGAGACTTATGTAAATAAGAGACATTGCTGTGGAAGGACCTGAACTGCATCCTCGTTACCAAGAAGCCAGAGTGCGTTCTAGAGCCCGAGTGTGCCACCTTGTCCTATGCTGAAAACATGGGTAAGGGAACCTTAATACTCAGTCATTCTGATGCATTATTTTTGGACACCGTTTTCCTTTGCATACGTATTTTCCCAGCACATATTTGTTGTAGTAGCGGATGGAGCAGACAATAGGTTTTGTTAGTATAGGCCATTTTGTTTGGACAGATCGTGCTCCCATCTTTAGATATAGGGCCAAATAGCCATTTTTCTAACCCACAGTGTTCAATAAACACCCTTCAATTGTGCATCATGTGTGCCCGTCTTCACTATTAATACCATGTCGTCCTTACAGTGGCTTACATGGTATCACGCATCCATTACTGAAACTGCACATGGAACCTTAAACTTACGAAGAGCACAATTGTTGAATTACTTAATTTCCAGTAACGCTTGAAATTATGTGTGCATGATTTTAAAACTACGCTGTATGCAAGATTTGAGCAACTTGCTTTAAAAACAGCACCTAGATTTAAAACTGGACCGGTCAGCCTAAAATGCGGGGTGCTAAAAAACTATCTTTCCCAGCAGCCCCAGTGTTCTATTAATATGTTGACCAGACGCGCCACCGCACCTGAGAAAAGCTTGGTCTTCACGGAAACTCGATGAAACAGCATCTCTACAAAGAAAGATGCAAGTGCTGGTAATTGACCCCGTGTCCGCTGATTCTAATGCGGACACACGCACTCCTAATCCTTCTCACCCAAAACCAGTGCTTAGGATGGAGCGTCAACAGCACCTTAGAAAGTGCCCACCCCAGGCGCACTATCCACGGTACAAGGAAGGCCAACACGACATGGGTTACTCCACAGACCTGAATCGCTTACCGGCCAGTGAGAGGGCAAAATGTATGGCCATAGTAGGCAGGTACCTGGAATTAAAACTGGACGCCTGTGATAGCTTGTGTATGCTACAGACGAACCCATGGGCCTCATTACAAGTTTACCGGTCCGGTAACTACGGTACAGGTAATCTTGCCGGACCGGCAAACTAACATTTCGGAACTGGCGGGCGTACCGGCACCCACGAGCAGAGCATGTCGGATGCACCGGCAGCATTCTGAATGGTGCCGGTGCATCCGACCTCCCCATTCCCATAGAGCCCTATGCAAATCAAATGGGAATGAGGAGTGAACGTTTTCTGCCCCTGGCAATGGGGAAATACAGGGTCCGCCAGGGTTGTAATGGCCCTGTATTTCTCCATTGCCAGGAGGCAGAAACATTTTCAAGTGTGGCGGCAGTCTGCCGGTTTCACCGGCGAGGCTACCACCAAACCTGTAATGAGGCCCCATGTCTTTCTGCAGATGCTAGCACACTGCCCGTTCATAACAGGAATGAGCACCTCAATGAAATGACTTCCCATTGTACAAGTACTAGCCCAGATAACTTAACACCAAGAGACCAAAGCTACCCCATTCATGAGAATGTACAGGCAATCTCTCCCCCTTGCAAACCCCCTACTACCACACTGAAGGAGCTAGGAAATTATGTTAAAACACCCACCCCCAACGCCTATACCCCAGGGCTCACATTTCAATGGTGGCAATGCCACGAATGAACACACCCTGCGAGCCACCCCCCTCCCCCAACCCAGAACCCTGCGAAGCAACCAACAAAGTCAAACCACTTAGCCCTCAGTGTTGGGGAGAATTTTCATTTCTGTGCTAATTCCCTTCATCCTTAGAGACCCCCAAGCTCTTTTGCTGGACTTGGGGCTTCTGACCTTTTCCACCTGAGTGAGTGGGACCTTTCTCTCACCCTCTCATGTGTTTTTCCTGACTAGGATTTGTGTGTTTTACTGTTTTATGGAGTCTGACAAACTCCATAGGCATCTGCTTCTTGTATAGTGACGCATCACCTTAGGTGCAGTGCCACTGAGAAGTCAAAGGAACTTCTCTGAATGTTTAAATACATTTTCTTGGGTGAACTACCGTTCCCAGGGTTGGACTGGCATTATCGGTCGATCGGCCACTGGCCGATAGACCTTGAGTACCTGGGGGCCGGTTTTTCTTGACGCCACCCTGGGCCGGTTTTTTGTTTATAAATAATATTAATAACTAAACTCACAGTCACAGCTCGCAGGCAGACAGCCACTGTAGCGTGGCGCTGCGGTACGTACATGTGTCAATCGCGGGCACTTGCCGCGGCCCAAGCTGTGCCGTTTTCTTTTTTTTGTGTAATGTAAATGTTTGTTGTCGGAGACGGAGACACTCGGCCTGGGGCCTGGGGGGCCTGCTGTGTTGCCGAGTCTCCGCTGACGCTGCCTCATCCTCGGCAGTAGCAGCGGAAACTGGCACCAAGCGGTCTGTCTGCAGCAGGGTGGCGGGCAGGGCCGCAGGTGCTGTCACGCAGTGCTGCATAAATTATTCATCAAAGCAAGGTAACAACACACGTTGTTACCTTGCTTTGATAAATCATTTGCAAATGTTGCATGCATGCATGATGCATTATGCAGCATGCATCAGATCAGACAGAGCCAGGGCCACCACTGGCTCGCTCTGAAAGGCTAATGTAATAAATTAACACCTACTGGCTACTGCAGGCTGGCCTGCCTCAAGGGCTGTGCCCCGGGGCACAGCACACAGTCTGGCCTCTCCCAGCACCTTATCAACAAGTTGCTTTCAACTTTGCAGGAAGTAAGTTTGTGCAAAGTTGAAAGCAACTTGTGCCTGGGGGGCTGCCGGGCCCTGGGAATATGTGGATGTGGGCGGGTCAGGCCGCGGTGTTGACAGACTCTGTGTCGCCGCAATTGGACGCTACCACGTGACTCTCTGAAGAGAGAGAGAGAGAGAGAGAGAGAGGATAAGTTGGGCCCCCTTGATGATTTATTGGCCACAGTGAAGTGACTGACGATGCGCCGGCAGCAGGCCGCCAGGAGGAGCCAGCCCACGAGTCACCACCACGACTGACACCAGTTGGAGCACCTGTCCCGACTCCTGAGTGAGACCCGGCCCGTCACCCCACCCAGCAGCGTCCCGGCCTGAAGAAGTCGAAGAGAAGACGAGACAGAGAGACCGAAGTTCAGTAACTGGACGGACACACTGTGTTAGGAGCCTCTGCTCTGTCCTGAGGTAAGATGCGCCACAACCCATTGCATTGCCTCTACAATAATGTTTACCACGTTGCTCTACTGCTGCCCCAAGCCTCATCAGAGTAGATCGGGCGGTTAAGTAAGTGTTTGCTTAAATTGCTTCTGGCTGGCTCTAGCTTTCGCTTCGCGAAGTGCAGTGGCCTGTCGTTGCAGAGATGCTATTTGGCGCAGTGTCTGCCAGTTATGCATAATGGAGTCGGCATAGGTTGCAAGTTATACATAAGCCAGCATTATAGGTTACGCAGCCTCCACTGGCAGTACCGGTAGGCAGAAAGCCTTTGCATTTTGAGGTTCATATGTAACTAGCTGGGAGGGGTGGGGGAGACGGGTGGAGGCACAGGGCCGGGTACTGTGTGGTTTCCATCCATATTAGAGGGGTGGGAGGTGGGCTGATAAGTGACTCCCCCGGCAGTGGCGTGCGGGCACAGGAAGAGGCGTGAGAGCGCCGGCCTTGGCATCTCCCGCTCCCAGCGCCGGGCTGGGTACCTTGGACCGCTGCCCAGGCGCAGTCACTTGGAGAACATTGGACTCAATCATGGCCCTTGTCTTATTCCAGCCTCACTGATGCCCGCAGCCTCCTCCCCCCTCGTCTCAAGCGCAGGACTGTGGCTATGGGGGACTGGTGGCTGCGCTGCTCGACCACACGGAGACTGCCACCCCCCTCCCCGCAGCTACCCCGACATGGCCCTGTGCAGTTATGGGAAGCCTTGAAATCCAAGGCAACCGCAGTTCATGCGGCGACTTGCCATTGCCTCTCGCCCTCACAATCTCCCTCTCCCCCTCCCTCTCATTCCAGCGCCCTCTCCTCTCTCTCTTCCGCTCTCACAATCTCTATTCCTCTCATTCGAGCGCCCTCTCCTCTCTCCCGCCCTCACAATCTCTCTATCCCTCTCCCCCTCCCTCTCATTCCAGCGCTCTCTCCTCTCTCTCTTCCACTCTCACAATCTCTATTCCTCTCATTCGAGCCCTCTCTCCTCTCTCCCGCCCTCACAATCTCTCTATCCCTCTCCCCCTCCCTCTCATTCGAGCGCTCTCTCCTCTCTCCCGCTCTCACAATCTCTCTATCATCTCCCTCTCATTCGAGAGCAATCCCCTCTCTCTCACTCACTGTTTCTATCTTGTCGTGTTCTCTCTCTCTCTTCCTTCCTCTCCTCTCTCCACTCTTCTATTCCTGTCGCTCTCTCGCCTCTTCCTTACATCTCCCCCTTCCTCTCTCATTCTCACTCTCTCGCCCCCTCTCTCCCACTCTCTCTCGCTCACTGTTTCTCTTCCTATCTTGTCTCATTTCTCTCCTCCCGCTTTCTCTTTCTCTCGCTTCCATCTCTCTCTATTCCTTCCTCTTCTCTCGCTCTCTCTCCTCTCTTCTATTCCTGTCGCACTCTCATGCTCACTCCCACCCCCCTCTGTCTCCCCTCTTCCTTCCATCTCCCCCTTCCTCTCTCATTCTCACTCTGGCCCCCTCTCTCGTCTTCCATCTCTCCCCCTTCCTCTCTCATTCTCACTCTCTCGCCCCCTCTCTCCATCTCATACTCAGTACCTCGCTCTCTCACTACCCACACCCTCTCTTTTCTACATTCTCTGTTACTCCCTCACTCCCGTCTCTCACCCTCCCCCTTGCCCTAGCACTCTCTCACCTTGACCACTCTTTCTTGCTCCATCTTTGCTGTCTCTGTCTATTTCTTAACCCATCACTCGTTTCTCTCATCTTTATCTGCAGTCTCTCTTTTTACTCCATGCTCCTCCTTTCATCATTATCACTATCATTGCAATATTATAAGAATAGCTCCTCTTATAAGCACCCCCCATCATGTGATCTCATTCCAAGCAGTGGCAATGTCCAGGCTGCAATACTGTATCACTAGTCTACCATTGTAGAAATTCTCCCAGAGTTTTGAGGATGTTGCGGATGTCATAAGTAAACAATATAGTCTGAGATTAAACAAAGCTGGAGACTTGTGTGGTAGGAATGGTTTTATTACAGCACGTGTGTGTGTGTGTGTACACACACACACACACACACACACACACACACACACACACACACCCCCCCCCCTCCCCCTCCCACTCCCTCCCCCGCCCCACCCTGCTTCGTGGGTTATTCTTCTGGGGTAAAGTCGGGGAGGGCTGTAGCTGTGGAAATGATGAGTGGGTTCTGCGCATGGCGTCTTGCTGCTTCTATGATCCGCCCTGCAGCTCCTGTTAGTGTACCCCAGGGGTGCCACATTCAATGCATTTTTCTATTAGAAAATCGGAAAGTCACCTACTATGTGGCGACTGGTCCTGCCACTCTAGAGTAGCGGTCTGCCACCTTTGGTTGAACAGATGCTTGCTGTGGACTCCACCTCCCATCAGCCCTGTCAAGCACAGCACTTTCAATGGGATGTCTTATGGAAGCCGTAGTACAAAATGTTTGGAGAGCTGCAGGTTGCAGCCCCTTGCTGGTGCAGTGCAAGCTATTGCGCTGTGGGCTGCACAGCGCAACATAAGAATATAGCCATATTTTCAGCACTTCTCCATAGCCCTGCAGCCCCAAACACAGGGATTGCCTCCAAGAATTGGGGAAGGAGCTCTGGTATGCCAGGGTCAGGGGGAATACACTTTGTATGTGCATCACTGTCAGTAGTAAGAGAGCTATGTGCAGTTGTACTCATTGCTTGTAATTACCCTGCAATCCCTCCACCCCCTGACTTCTCCCACTGTGCTGTTTGCAGACCTCCTCATACCACAAATGGGGCAACTTGCAATTGGATAAGCCCTCCTCCGCTCTCTCCGTGGGTGGAGCGGTATTTGAACACAACACACCTCATTCCCCTCCTGCACACGCTAACCTGGGGCATACTTTCAGGTCCCAAGTACTCCCTCTGGCAGGCACGCACATCGTTCCCCTCCTGCACACGCTGCTCTAGGTCCTACTTGTGCTTGCACACCTCGTTGCTTCCTCAGAGCGGTTTGCCCGCACCTTCTGCACACAGTGCTTTAGGTCCTGCTTGTGCATACATGACTTGTTGCTTCCTGGGAGTGGTTTGCACGCACCTTCTGCACACACTATATAAATGATTGTGTGGCACCTTGATTGGGTGGGGGGGATCTCACCACGTTAAGGGTGGTCTCTCAATATCTTGTTACGCACCCTACCCCCCCTCTTGCTCTACTCAATCCTACCATCTCTCTTTTTACCCCACCACCCAACACATCCTACCTTCTTACCCCTCTCATCCTTCATCTCGCACTGTCTGAAATGTATCTATTTCAGATGGAGTCGGCTGCGCACCCCAATGTCACTCATACTGCAAAATGCACAGTACCTGAACTACAATAATACTATTAAAGCAAGAATGAGTGAGACGTACTCTGTAGTACATACATGCCTAAACCCCTATGATCCCTTTATGGAAGTTAAGGGAAATAAGGCAATAGGGAGGGGAGTTACTAACTTACTGGGGGCTACTGGAGACCAAGTCCTGGCACCTCTACTGTGTACAATGCATAAGAGAGGCGTATGGGCTATTTCAGACAGAAACATTAACCAAAGTTGCCAGAGAAGGGAGAAATCCTTCCATCCTGCGTTGGAAGGAGATGGGAAGGGTAACGGTTCATATTGTTTTCAGAACCACCCATATGGTCAGTTCCATACTACCAGTTTCCCTATTGCAAGGTGCCTGACGCAGGCATTCCGGGTGCCTACCCTTAGCAATATGCTATTAGTATTTATATGAAATATACTGTGTTTATTGGGTTTTCATCATCCTAACTTTGTTTCTTGTTGCAGGCAGGTTGCTGTTCAAGTATCCACTCTAGTCAAGCCTTAGCAGAGGTACCAACAGCCAGCCAGGCGAGCTCATCCCTGTGGGTAAGTAACCACTTGTGACTGTATATCTTTAATACAGTGTAATGTAAGGTGGTCCTGTTTGGCACACTCAAACCACTTGGGCGACCTTCATTATGCACACCTTTTGTCTCCCACCCAGGAGCACAGCCTCCCTAGGCTCCAGTGCAGCCTATAATCAGCAGTGAACAGGCAGGACTCCTATCCTATTCTTCTGCACACAAATTAGAGTTAGAGAATCAGGCGCTCTCCTCTTTCAATCTGGTCAAGTTTTGTTATTGTGAATTTGCAAATTCCAGACCTAATGTGTGCTAGGGCAAAAGGAAAACCTGGATTATACCTCTCACAAACACGGGTGGAGGGTAGGATGATTACCTGAAGGTGTGCATTTGTTTGCACTCAGCAGGAATTCACTTGCTGTAAGTATGTATTGCTGCATACATCATTGGTGTGTTTCATAAGTTAATTACAATGCAGTTTTCCTTTTTGGCTACTATTTTTTCCGGAGACGTCAGACCATAATACAACGTCCAGGCCACTGCTGGCCAGGATAAATAAAATGAATGCCTCCAGTTCATTTATCATGCCATGGGACTGGATTACTGTTGGACTCAGCTGGATATTGTTCTCTTTTTTGGGGAGGGAGGTTATGGTGGGGTTGGGGAACAGTCAAATCTGAAAATGCTGACATTGATCTAATAGAAAGTACTTGTTTCCTCTAATGAAATGCTATTTTGGATGTTGGCAGCCAGGTTACTTAGACCTACTGTGATAAAGGCAGGAATGTGATGCCCATATAAGGTAATTTTATTTTTTAGGAGAGAAATGGATTCAAAAAAAAGAAAGGGAGGAGCAGAAAAACTAAGAGAAAAGAAGAAAAAGCGAATTTATGAGGAAATCCGGCAAAACCAAAAAATTGAAGATATGTTTACAGGTCAGACTATCAAAATGTCACATGGTATTGCTGGGAGAAAAGTGGAGGAGGGTGACCAGGCATCATATTCAGGTACAAGTGTTAAACCTGGTTCTTCACTGGAGCCATCAAGAGCTCAAGATGTGAGAACAGAGGAAGTGACAGAAGCCGGCGTCTCTGCAGTTATTGGTGACATAACAGAGGCAGATGCAGCAGCAACTACAATATCAGCAATCTTTGAAGGTGCCCCCCGAGAGGAAGTGTTGGAAACCAGTGTGCCAGAAATAATTGAGGATGTCCGTCTTGAGGGTGTGGCAGCCAGTGGTGGTACCAGTCTGTCACAAACAATTGAAGATTCCCCCAAGGAGGAAGTGTTGGAAACAAATCTGACAGAAATAATTGAGGATGTCCGTCTTGAGGGTGTGGCAGCCAGTGGTGGTACCAGTCTGTCACAAACAATTGAAGATTCCCCCAAGGAGGAAGTGTTGGAAACAAATCTGACAGAAATAATTGAGGATGTCCGTCTTGAGGGTGTGGCAGCCAGTGGTGGTACCAGTCTGTCACAAACAATTGAAGATTTCCCCAAGGAGGAAGTGTTGGAAACAAATCTGACAGAAATAATTGAGGATGTCCGTCTTGAGGGTGTGGCAGCCAGTGGTGGTACCAGTCTGTCACAAACAATTGAAGATTCCCCCAAGGAGGAAGTGTTGGAAACAAATCTGACAGAAATAATTGAGGATGTCCGTCTTGAGGGTGTGGCAGCCAGTGGTGGTACCAGTCTGTCACAGACAATTGAAGATTCCCCCAAGGAGGAAGTGTTGGAAACCAGTGTGCCTGAAATAATTGAGGATGTCCGTCTTGAGGGTGTGGCAGCCAGTGGTGGTACCAGTCTGTCACAAACAATTGAAGATTCCCCCAAGGAGGAAGTGTTGGAAACAAATCTGACAGAAATAATTGAGGATGTCCGTCTTGAGGGTGTGGCAGCCAGTGGTGGTACCAGTCTGTCACAAACAATTGAAGATTCCCCCAAGGAGGAAGTGTTGGAAACCAGTGTGCCTGAAATAATTGGGGAAGACATCACCCCCCTAAAGGAAGTGGCAGGTTCTAGTAATTCAGAAGAATCGTTATCTTCTTTACCACATACTGAAGACTCAGGGAACTGGGGTGTGCAGCAAAGAGCACAGAAAGATGATCCACTGGTGGCAGACTATTTGTTTCAACGTCCAAAACACGATCAACTTTCCCATTTCTTTCGGCACCATCCAATTCAACCTCCCAAACATAGACGCATTAAAGCAGAGTTAGCATTTTGGAGAAAAGATGGGAGTAAACGGCATTGGTTAAGTTACTCTGAAATACAAAATGCCCTTTTTTGCACAGTTTGTTTAGCCTTTACTAAACGTGGAGAGAGGGGTCTTTTCATCAACGGAATGAAAAACTGGAGGCGTATTTACCAGCGCATTGCAGAACATAAGGCAGGCCAAGGTCATCGGAGGTGCACGGATTCATATATGATGACCTTTTCAGGGGTCGACATAGGCGGTCTACTCTTTCACCAACAGAAATTAGCTCGAAGTGAGAAAATCAGAAAAAGGATAGAAGTATTGGAGCGCGTCATTGAAGTTGTAAAAGTCATTGGGAAAAGAGGGCTCAGTTTTCGTGGGAAATCAGAGTCCACGTTTGAGCTGGATAACGAAGACCTGGATCATGGCAACTTTCTTGAAATGCTTCTGCTCCTAAGTAAATTTGACAGACCTATAAATGAACATATTGAGGCCATTCAAACCAAGTCCAAAAAGAAAACCGGGCAAGGACGGGGTGCTTTTGTGACCTTCATGTCAAAGACTACAGTTTGGTATGTGATTGAAGCCATTTCCAAACTGATTAAATTGGCAATCAGTCAAGAAATAAAGGAAGCAGGACTATTTTCCATTCAGGTAGACTTAACCCAAGATGTGAGTGTTACCGACCAGTGCTCTATAATTATTAGATATGTTACAGACACTGTACATGAACGCCTGCTAGCAGTAACCAACTGCACTTTTGTCTACTGGAAAGGGGCTGTTTGAGTTGGTGCAGAGTGTTATCAAAGATAATGGTCTTGACCTACGCAAGTGCATTGGAAATTCAACCAATGGTGCATCCAATATGCAGGGCCAGTACAATGGTCTCACATCCTGGCTCAGTAAGGAATCCCCTGGTCAAATACATGTCTGGTGCTATGCACATGTATTAAATCTTGTACTTGTAGAAGGGACACAAGTATCAAATGAATCCACGTCTTTGTTTGGCCTGTTAAACTCCTGTGCCGTTTTTTTCCGGGAGTCCTACAAAAGGATGGATGTATGGCGTGAGCTGTCTGTGGAAGGCTGCACAATCCAAATAATAGGAGAAACAAGGTGGTGGGCAAAGGATGCAGCACTACGGAAGGTTTTTGGCTCCTTTAATAACCCAAACAAAGCAATGTTCATCGATGTGGTTGTAACACTCAATAATATTTGCTCAAATACAGATAAATTCAATACAAACATCCGTTACCAAGCTTTATGTCTTTCTGAGGCTCTGTGCAAATTCCAAACCGTGCTCACAGCCCAGTTATATCTCCGAGTATTTAATTCGACAACCCCATTATCTAAGTACCTCCAGACAAGTGGAATGGACATCCTCCAGGCACAAAGAATGGTCTCGGACACTACAAAAACACTTGCTGCACAGTCAAGAAATTTTGATTCTGTGTACTGTGCAGCAGAGAAATTTGCAGAATGGGCCAATGTGGGATTGGATGAGAGAGGCTATGATAAAGGAGTGGAAACTGCACTTCCAGAGGGGAGAGTGTCCCACAAAAAGAGGATGCCTGGAATGAGTGCAAGGGATGAGCCAATCACCTTGGCTAAAGACCGGTTTAGAGTTACTGTACATAATGCCATTATGGACAACATTCTTCAAAGCCTAACTAGTCGGTTTAAACCCCACTCATCTCTTGCCGCAGATATAGCATGCCTGGATCCCAAAAATTTCAATGAAATTCTACCCGACAATGCTCTTACAAATATGTGCTCCTTGCTTGAAAGACTAGATGACTCCACAACGCTACAGGGGTTAAGGGAAGAACTCTCAGACTTTGCAAGCAAGTGGACTAAAATGAAGAGGACACTACCAGAAGAGTATGCCTTTGACGCCCTACATGGTGAAGATCCAGCACTACAAGAAGAATATGGAGAGCTACCTAAACATTTAGTACAGAAATGCAATACATGCCGTAACTGTGCAGTATGTTGCTACGCAATTCTAAAAAAGTATGAACTTTTTAGTAGTGCTTACCGGCAATTGTATTTGGCATACAAGTTCATCTTGACGTTATCTTGCACACAGGTAGCGTGTGAAAGAAGTTTTTCGAAATTGAAGAATATTAAAACCCGCCTAAGAAACCACCTCAGCCAGGACAACCTCGAATCCTTTATGCTCATGTCTGTGGAGCGGAATTTGCTTGTCCAATTGCAAAATTCAGACATAATCGACCTGATTGCACAAAAAAGTGCATTGTTGAAGGGACCCTTGATTGAGTGATTTTTCAGGATTTCCACGAAGACTTTAGAGCCAGCTTGTCAATGCATGCAACAATGTTCTTGAAGGCAAACAGCCTAATATCGTCTTTTAAAGTAAAACAAAACATTTAAGTTTGGATAAGTCACCAACTAACATCTTAAAAACTTACTGTATAGCACCTTCAGGATTCGCATTTGACCATCATCACTTCAATCACTAGGACCTTGACTTGGTTCAGTTGAAATGTGCAATACATCAAGTACTCTGAAACCATGATGATGTGTCCAATCAAAGACCAAAGTGGGAAGGATGACACAGTACTTAGAATCATAAAGTGTCTGTGAAGACGGTACCATTCATCAAGACAGTGTTAACATCAGTGAGGACAATATATGAATCATTCAGCTTTACATCTTAGTGTATCATCAGATTTGGAGTCCAGGCCAGCTACATGACTTTCAACAGAAAAATACTTTCCACAGATGATAGGGGTGGGGGCCAAGATGAGGCGCCACCCAAAAAGCAAGAAAGGCAAGCAAGCAATATATAGTCAGTCCAAAGACATTGTAATAGTGCCAAAGACACAGCAACAACTAAAATGCACCCCAAATGGACAATCCAGACTTTTAAAAGACTTCTCTTTGCCCTTTTTGTATGGCAACCACCCAGCAAACTGTTTCCCAGCAGCACGAGCAACTGGCCCCAGAACTACAGGAAGCCCACGTTGGGAGTGGCACGTCATCGTTCGTGCCCAGGAGCAAAGGCACAGGGCTTGTGCTCAAGTCCTCTTGCTGAGAAGACATGCCTCAGAGCAACTCCGGCTTCATATCATTGCGAGGGGCCACGCTCCACCGGATCAACATCCCGGCCCCTCGCCTGACACAGATAACTGCTGCAACGCTCTGCATAACCACGGGGAGCAGTGGGGTCACGCAGGGGGGCCCAGCCAGCCCCACCAGACAGAGACAACTGGCGTCTGCTTCCTGCAAAGGTAACTGTACCAGTAAAACACTGCATGCCACGTAACAGAGCACAACACTAATCAGCGCTTCCCAACCATGCGCAGCACCATAAATCATTGGATAGCGGGCCGGCTTGCTAGGTGTGTGAACACAATTTCAGAACACCTTCTTAAGGCGTTACTATTACTGCTTACTCCTGCTTGCACTAACACTTTACCACCACTTACCAGAGCCACATGCGGCCCTACTGTGCATGTTTAGTAGCCACGTGCGTACAGCGCCTCTCGAAATCTCTTGCATGTGTACAAGCATGTGAACAGCAACATGTGGCAGTGTTTGATATGTGCACTAATTGCAGCACTTTATTGCAGCATTTGAACAGCTACTACGACATATCCTGGCACAATGAAATTGCAAGAGACAACAAGGGACACCCTGGTGACAACTAACCTAAGCGCTACACTACCTCATGTGTGTTTATTATGTTGTTGTGCCTTTGTATACTGCTATAGTGATATTGTATATGTGTGTAGAGTCAGAAGCAGAGACGTGTGTTTCTATGAGTGTAACAGCTAGCTGGAAGCATGCGCAGTGATCAAAACCTTACCCTCACATCCCCAACCTATCCATAAGTTACCTCTCCCTAAACCTCATTCCGGTTTCCCTACCCCCGCTCCTATCCAACCATTGTCACCCTACCCTAACCCTCCTTCCCTGCTGGGGTTGCGGAGCCCTGTATAAGCATTGACTTGCAGCAGGTCTCAAAACCGCAGTGGGGGTGGTTGGTTCATGCCACTCCTGCGCCTCGGAGCTGTGGAAGGACCCTGTCACAGAACTGTATGCAAAGTAATGTTATTTTATGAGTTGTGTTGTAATGTAACAGACACATGAGCCCTCAATATGTAGCATTTTCTGTAAAAGTCATGAATTGATGCGATTCACAGATGATGGTTTGAGGGCCACTTTTTTGGAGGCGAGGGGTGGGTCACTTTTCTTTTGTTGTCCGGGCCTATTTCTTGTCCCAGTCCGACCCTGACCGTTCCCAAGAATAGTAAAATGATCCCCGTCTTACTTTTCTCTTTGTGGGACCAGCACACACCACTCTATGTGGAGTGCTGAGGGGGCCGGGGGGGCAGGTTACCTAGTAATTCCTTATCCCACTTCTCATGTAAAAAAAAAATCTGTTACACTAACCCACTTTAAATGACTGGTGGCAGTGGTTTCATTATAATTATACTACCAGTGTGCATTTTTACCTCCGGTTGAACCCTTAGCTGCAGTACAGCACCCATGGGTGTCAATTTTCTCAAAATGGCCCGGTCTTCTTCTTTTGCCATTTTCTGTTTGTTTGTTTCGTCTGGGCTTTTACTCTTAGTTGATGCCGGTTTGAGTCCTTTGTGTGTTTTGCCTTTGGCGGGCTTCAGCCCTCAAGGCCGCCCAGGCTTCAGTGTGTCTGGAAAGGCAGGAAGTGAGGGAGGGTCCCGAAACTTCCCTGTCTTTTGTCTCTAGGTGTGCCTGAACGGAACCAGTCCTGATTGGCTGGCTGGCTGGCCTGAAAGGGCAGCCACCTTGCTGTGTGATTGACAGCATATGCTGTGAATTAATGGGAAAATTGCATAAAAAGCGAGGTTTTTGTGACTAGAGGCAGAGTTGACCACTAGAGAGGAACATCCAAAGAAGAAGACGTGACAGGACGCGAGCAGCAACCTCCTGGACCGCGAAGTGCCCGGCGAAGCCCTGTGACTGTGCTGACCCTGTTTTCATATCGACTGGGAAGACCACCAACTAGCCTCAAGACAAGCTTCCATTTGGTGCATCCCCCAACTTGCTGTGCCTCACCAGAGCTGCAGAAGCCCAACGCCAGGGGTCCTGTGACGATTGCAGAGTCCAATATTTTGGAAGTCTGAATCTGGACAAATCTTCGTGGGCATACAGAGACAGGAAATCTTGATCCAGAGTCCCCTCACCAGAGTCCAGGACCGAGGGAGCAAGCTTCTTCCAACCAAAGATATTAGTTTTTCATCGACACCGCAGAAAAGGTGCCAAAACACAGAAAAGCTGCTGAAACAAAGAAGATCTGTAGCTGAGGAGTCCCTCTCCGGAGTACTGCTGCAGGAGCCGCCATATGTCCACCCTTTCATCACCATGTCCAAGGTTCAGGAACAAGGGTCTGCCAAGCTGTAGCAAGGAGGAATCCAGCTGGAACATTTTTCTTCGAATGACAGGTACAGTGGGGTTTGGGGTGTTCACCTTTTAGCCTAAGTTATGCTTCTTACCTTGCAAAGTGCTTTTGTTCCACTTTACAGTTGATACCAACTCTACTACAGTAACTCACCTGAGTTACTGTGACATCTACTGAACTTACTAACTTTGTCAAGACTTTATCTAAGAAAAAGTGCATCAGAACTATTGACTTTGGCCATTAACTGACTGTCCCGACTCCCTAAAGGCGCCCCTCTAACCCTACTGGCTTTGGCCGTACTTGTTCCCTCATAGGTTATAATTGTAGACACTATTATTGCTGGGATAAAAGTAATCTGCCTCCCTTTGGGAGATTGTAATTGTTTTACATTGTGGAAAGTATGTTCTAAATCGGATTCTAACCTTTCCTTCCTTTACAAACTTGACTGAATTGGTAACTGAAAATAAGTGCAATATTGACTTAAACTGAAGTCTCATCTGTGTGCTGGAATATGTGTCCTTTACAAACTGAATCCAAACTTTAATTGAATGCTACTAGTGGATAACACTTTTTAAAGAATGCTTATTTAAACCTTGTGTATATCATAAATAACTATGTATATAACGTTGTACGGCTCTCCAGCTCACATTACCCCTCTTTAGATAAGCCTGGCTGCTTAGACACGCTACAAGCTTGTATAGTACAGGCCTATATTAAAAGGTGGATTACCTACTACCAAGCAGCTAAGTCTTGTGTAGTCCTCACCAGTTGGGCTGCACTAATTCTTACGTAGCACTCAGATAAAGAAAAAACTAAAATCAGCCTTATTAAATACGAGGTCCTGCAACAAGCATGCCCTTGATATTCATGAATATATTGTGAATCACAATCTTGACATGATGTTTTTGACAGAAGCCTGGATCACAATGGCTAGCTGCACAATGATCACACTAGCTACACCTGAAGGCAGCTACACCATCTTCCGTCAAAATAGAGATCAGGGACTCGGAGGAGGTTTGGCAATCATAGCCAAAAACTATATCAAGCTCTTGAACCTCAAGTTGCTGCAATAATTGTGAGAATCTGCACTTGAAAATGACTCCTTGCAGTTGTTTTAACTTCATCCTGATTTATCAACCCTTGGTAGAGATGACATCTTTCTTTTAAAAAAAAAACGTGTTTATTTGTAAATCAGCACACAGGAGAGCGAAAACATTAACAATTACTTATAGCCTCACGAGACACGTGTGAGTCGATATTTCCCCCTTCCCTCCCCCATTGTTCCCCGTTGGGCTGCATCACTTTGTTTCACTGTGATGGGCCAGGTTGCGCATGTTCGCTGGTTGCGTGGAGGGCTCTCGCGATTAAGCGTGGTTTATAGGTTAAGGCCGGATAGTTCTGGTTATATTCTAATAGGGATGCCCAAATGTTCCTACAACGGTGGAGCACGCCCGCCTTGACTGCCGTGACCTTTTCGGTAATCAAAAGGTCCCAAATATTAACCCACCAGAGAGATGTCAGGGGGCCTTCTGTCGATTTCCAGGTGCAAGCAATCGTGATTTTGGCCGCCAATAGTAGTTGGGTTATTAAGGCTGCATTCCTTCCCGTCCTCGGGTAGGAACCTGGGATTGGAACCCCCAGGAGGACATGCTCGGGGGCCAGCAAAATTGTCACTTGGGTAATATCCCTTATCGCGGCAAGGCATTGAGACCAGAATTCCTTTACCTTAGGACATGTCCACCACATGTGGAGGTAGTATCCGGGGAAGCCGCAGAGGCGCCAGCAAAGAGGGTCCAATGTCCACTGGAAGTGACGCAGACGCAGAGGGGGAGGTACCAATGCAAGAGCAGTTTGTAGGCACATTCCCGGTTGGTGATGCAGGGGGAGGCTGAACGCGTTCTTGACCAACTGTCCACCCATGTATGGTCCTCTATAGTGTGACCCAGGTCTGCCTCCCATTGGGACGTATATTGGGGCTTAGTGCGAAAGGGGTCCTCCTGCAGTAGTCTATAGAGGGCTGAAATCCTCCCTCGGGCCTGCAAGTTGGTTGCTGTAAGCTCCAGTGGGGCAGGGGGTCGTGTCGCTGCCGCTCAGGTTTGGGGGTGAGAACACCAATGCCTTAACTGGGCATAGGTAAATCGTATCTGTTTCCGCCAGTTGGAAGGTTGATTTGCATTGTTCAAAGGTGAGAGGCTCGTCCCCCATGAAGAGCTGCCCCAGGGACTCGAGGCCTCCCGCCACCCAGTTCTTAAAGTTTTTGGGACATGATCCCGGGGAGAAGACTGGATTCAAGAATATTGGGGAGAATGTACTCAGGCCTCCTGGGATACCATTGCGTCTACGGGCCCAGTCCCAGGCCTTCATGGACTGTTTTATGGACGACAGCATGTCAGGCCATGTTAGGCGCCTCACATAGCTAATGAACGGGAGGAAGCGGAGGGGGAGAGAGAGGCGGGATTGTTCAATGTCCACCCATTTCGGGTGCCCTGTGGCAATTCCCCACGCTTGAAGGTGAGCGCTGCTATTTGGTATTTGCGGAGGGTCGGAACCCCCAGTCCCCCAAACCTTGCACTACCCATCATGGCTCTTCGGGGGATCTGCGCTTTCTTGCCCTTCCAGATGAAGTCAAACATTTTCCTTTGAAGCCGCTGCAGGGAGGGTAGCGGTATTGAGACAGGCAGGGAGGAACAGGCGTAAAGGAACCGTGGAAGGAGGTTCATTTTGTACAAGTTTGACTGATGAACTTTTGATGGTAGGGCAGGAATCTGGACCCATAGGTCCTGGATAGATTTGAAACTCCATTGGAGCGGGCTTTGCTTCTCTAGGACTTCCCGCTCGTCTTGCCTCAGGCCCACCCCTAGGGCTACTGATTTTCCAAAGTTGATGGTGAAACCTGCTACCCTCCCGAAACTGCTGATCTCAGTCAGAGCCGCTCTCATGGAAGTCTTGATGTCTGTGATAGTTAGCAACACGTCATCTGCGTAGAGTGCAATATTATGTTTAACAGGGCCCATCTGTGGGCCAGTGATCTGAGAGTTCCTGCAGATGCATTGGGCCAGGGGTTCCATGGCCAAGGCAAAGAGCAGGGGGGACAACGGGCATCCCTGTCTCATTCCGCATGTGAGAGGGATGGGGTCTGATGAGAGTCCGTTGACTCTCAGCCGAGTCTTGGGGGATTGATAGTTGGCCAGGACCATTTTCAAGAAGGCTGAGCCAAAGCCGAAGGCCTCAAGGGTGAGGCGTAAATAAGTCCAATCCACTTTGTCAAATGCTTTGGTTGCATCGAACGCCAGCAGGGCGAGTTGTTGTGCCTCCTGGTTCGCAACCTCTATTAAGTCCTGAGCCCTACGGATGTTATCTTTTGTTGACCTGTGGGTAATGAACCCAGTCTGATCCGGGTCTATGATGCTCGGGAGAATAGACGAAGAATGCTTGCCGAAGAATATTCCTACGGGCCAAGCAAACGAAGCTAGGTGGGCCAGTCCAGTCCATCATCTCGGCCCTACGCGTCACATTGGTGGAGACCGCAGCAGCTCAGTGTCCTTTTGTGGCTTGTAATAGTCCTTCAGGTGCCGAGGAGGTGTTGGCGACACCACCACTGCTGTGCAAGAAGACGCTCGTGAGTATAGAAGATCTGAGGCCGCTTCTGAAGGAGCACCCTTTTATAATGTCCTTTTCTGTCTTTCAGGTGCCGAGATGCTGTGGGCGATGCCGCCGCTGTTGCACGTGCGGTGGCACGTAAATATAACTGAATTGTGGCCATTTCCAAATGGGCGCCTCTGATAATGTCTTTTCCTTCCTTTCAGGTGCCGAAATGCTGAGGGCGATGCTGCCGCTGCTGCGCGTGAAGAAGCGCGTAAGTATTACTGAATTGTGGCCACTTCAAAATGGGCACCTCCAATAATGTCTTTTCCTTTCTTTCAGATGCCGAAATGCTGAGGGTGATGCTGCCGCTGCTGCGCGTGAAGAAGCGCGTAAGTATAACTGAGTTGCGAACCCTTCGGCTCGGACACCACTAACAATGTCTTTTGTCTTCCAGGTGCTGGGATGCTGCCGGTGTGATCACGGATGGATAAGGTAAGCGAGCGCAGCTGCGAGGGTGTTGCCCGTTTTCTAACCTTATGTCTTTATTTGCAGGTTGTCGGAGACTGGACTCTTGTGGCGGAATTCTGGTGAGTAGATGTTCCTGTGCCTTTTCTTCATCCACAGGTTGCTGCTCGAGAAGCTGAGGGTGTGTCTGGACCTGGAATGCAGGAGCCGACTCGGTGAGTTTCCTGCTGCTGTTGTAGAATAACGCGAAGCACGTGAATTCTATCGGGCGTGGTTTAAATAGTGGAGAAGTGCTTTGGTGCATATTCTTCCTCCAGCCTCACCCAGGTAAGAAAAGAGTTCCAGTGTCAGAGGATTAGAATCAGCCCCACCCAGGTAAGAAAAGAGTTCCTGTAACAGAGGATTGGTCCCTCCCAGTCAGTGGCTGGGACTTCACCCAGCTTGGATTGTTCTAGGTGAGTATGCAGCATGGTCTGCCACAGGTAAGTCCACCCAATCACTACTGCACACTTTAAGAATATGAGCCCGGCGCCCATGGCGCCGGGACTGTGGTTCCTTATGAGCCTGGCGCCAGAGGCGCCAGGACATGGTCCAAAGGGCCCCTGTAGGGGTCTGCTGGAACCGGGGGTGTGGATGATGAGCCTGCTTCCGGGGACGCTGGGCCAGTCTTGGCTCCTCGGGAGTAGCGCTCATGACAGCTTGGAAGGGACTATTTTTTACTCAGGTGGAGCTGGGGAGGAATACTTACCTTGGACTACTTTGGAGGCTATTTAAACCACGCCCGAAGAGCAGCACACGCTTAGCGTTATTCTGCATCCAGCAGCATATCGCTCACCGTGCCTGTAAGGCTGCATCCAGTCTTCTGCCACGCCCGCCTCGAGTTTGGAGCTCCTAGAAAAAGGGAGAAAGAAGGAGAAAAGGTTAGAACAAGAGCAATACCTTTGATCCTTATCTGAATTCCCGATCCATCGCGCCTTCGAGCTGGAAGAAAGAAGTTATTTTATGCACGTCGCCTTGCCTGCTGCAGCGCCGCGCTGACCTCACCGGCCTTCGCAGCATCTTCACATTTCACTGCATCCTCCTGCATGTTACCGCCGCACTCCGGCACCTAAGGAGAAGACAAGAACAGCAAGGTGAGCCAAGGGAATACACAGAGGAATACCCCCCCATAGACTTACCTGATTTTACCACCGGGGGTACTATTCTTCTTCACGGGTCGGCGCAGCTTCCACTGCATCCTAGCCGAACCCCGGCCCCTAAGGGGAAACAAAAGGACAGCAAGGTGAAACAAGGGACTAACAAGGGGAACCCTCCTCACCACAAAAGACTTACCTGATTTTACCGCCGGAGGCCTTATTCCCCGAGACTTCATACTTTCTCTCAGCGCCTGAAAAAGGGAGAAAGCAACAGGTAACTTATGGACATTATTTTATCAAACTGTGTTAGATAATACAAATCCTTACCAGAACATTACCGGTTGCCACGAGGAACTCTTCAGTAAGGTCAAGCTGCAACCTGCAAGGAATCGGACAAGAGTGAAAGTCAGGCATTTGAACTCTTATGAACTACATACTTACGGCGTCTTGCCGGGAATATCGGAGTGAATATTGTCCTGGAACTCACCAATTCCTTCGAGACAGTGAAGCAACTGGTTATCTACGCGCCCCTGTGCTCAATGCAGGATGGAGAGCTCATCTTTTCAAATCATCAGGTGAGACTATAAGAGGGAACATCCAAGGTGATCAGTGGGGAGAACAGCGGGGTGGGGGGGATTTACGCTCAACTCCACGGGTGGTTAATTCCCTTTTTCCACTTGCCGAAGAATATTCCTACGGGCCAAGCAAACAAAGCTAGGTGGGCCAGTCCAGTCCATCATCTCGGCCCTACGCGTCACATTGGTGGAGACCGCAGCAGTCCAGTCCAGATCGATGCCTCTGTGGGAGCCAGGTGAGCGTAACGAGAACCCGGGGGTGCAGGTCTTTAGCGAAGAGAATGGCAGTGCCTCCTTTCTTGGTGCCATTGGAAGCCAGGAATTGTAGAGGGGAAAAATCTGTTGTGCAGGCGAGGAAAGTCCACCGGGACCGGGTGAGTTTCCTGCAGGAAGGCTACTGAGGCTCCATCGTCCTGCAATCTTTGCAGAATCGATTTCCTTGGCGGTGGGGAGTTTAGGCCCCTGGTTCTCCGAGGTCTGTTGTCGCAAGAGGGGGGGGATGAGGGGAGTCGAGTCAGCCATGGTCGTGAGTGAGGTGCTGCATCGGGTTCTCCTGGGGCTGAGGTTTTCTAAATAGCCTCCAACGGGAGGTGCGATCTTCTAACAACGGCCACCAACGGAGGGCTGAACTTGGGACCAGGGGGACCGGATTTAAAGTATCGGTATGTCCCCTAGTCATCCAGGCTGTCATCAGCCAACTTCATAGAACTTCACTCCAAGGGCAAAAGGGTGACATCCACCTTGGAGGAGGGTATGGGCCCGCAGCAAGCTTAGGCAAGTCAGGTACCAGTGTCATGGATTTTTCAGGTCTGTCGCTGATCTTCATTTGGGTTTACGGTTTCTTTGCACTCTTGTCTAGGCGGCGTGCCAGGGTCTGGGGGACACAGTGCCCGGATCGGGACTCCTTCAGCTGGGGGTGGGGGGGGCCCTGCTCTTCCCGTGGAGCCGGGCCGCAGTATGGATGCTGCGTCGTGGAGGTGGCTAATGGTTGGCAAGGTGCCCTTGAGTGAAAATTGGAAGGCTGTCGGAAAGAGCCATCGATAGCGGATCTGTTGGTCTCGAAGGAAGAGCGTGAGTGGGCGCAGGATTCTGCGCTTCTGAAGGGTCAGGGGGGAGAGGTCCTGGAAGATTTGGAGGGAGAGCCCTGTAGAGTTCATTGCGTGTGCGACCAATCGCTGCAATGGCCTCTTTAGTGGTGTAAAAGTGGATTCTTGTGATCACATCAGGTGGGGAGTCCAAGTCCGTGCCCCGACGAGGGCGCAGTCTGTGGGTACGTCAAGGAGCAATTGGGTTTCATCTAGGTTAGGTAGCAACGACTGGAAGAAGTTGCCTACATACTCAGGGAGCTCCTTGTCGGAGATCGAGGAGGGCACTCCTCGGATGCGCAAGTTATTGCGGCGGGAACGATTTTCCATGTCTTCCTGCTTGTGTTCGAGGATTTCGGTTCTGTCCATCAAGGCTCGGACAGTGCGTTGTACTTCCGCAAGACCATTGGAGTGTTCTTGGGCTAGGTCTTCCGATTCCCCCAACTTGCGTTCAAAATCGTGTTCCGTTTGTTCCTGCCTAGTGGTGAGCTCGGACATGCAGGATCGGAATTCCACTTTGATAATCGGACATGAAGGCCTGGAGGTCCTCCTTGGTTGCAAGTGAGCCCCTCTCTTCTGGCAGTTTTGAAGGCGTGAGTTTTGATAGGTCTGTTTTCCTGCCCTTCTCCACCGGCAGGAGCATGGTGGAGATATCCGCTGATTTAGGGAGCTTCAGGGATTTAGAAATTATTCCGTGTTGAGGGGTGGGTCCAGCAAGAGTTAAGCGAGGTTACTGGGGCTGGCTGACGGGTGGTGTTCCAGGTAGTCCGTAGAAGGTCTCAAGGAGCCAGCCAGGGGACCCCTCTGCCTTGGGTTGATGGTTGCAGAAAGGAGTAATAAACCTTGCCGTTCCAAGAGGGGCGCTGGTGGGGCAAGCTCCGTCAGCCCTTTGCCGTGTTAAAGGAGAAGGTCCCCCGTCAGCACAGAGGGAGGAAGGAGGGCCCCCAAGCTTCCAGTGGCCGCTGATGACAGGTCGCCACGAGACCTCTCTGTGGGCCAGTGAGGCAGACAATCCGTTGATATCAGGGGTGGGGGGGGTAGGGGCACCCCAGGAGGCAGAGGGGGGATCAATTGCCCACCGTGGTGGTGGGGGCAGCCCGGTTCACTTCCTTTAGGGTTCCAGCCACAGGGCCTCTCGAGTGTGCGCCCAGGTATGGGAGGAGCAGGGGAGCTAAGGCCACTCCAAGGCAGCTACGTGTGAGGGGAGCAGCGGCAGGCACCACTGGTCAGTGCCTGGGCAGACAGCAGGGTGGGGGGGACCCCTGGCTGGATCTCACCTTGTGTGGGGGGGGGGGGGTCCCAGCCTCAACATCCCCGCTGGGGCTCTGTGGTCGCCGAGCCAGAGATCAGGTGTGAGCCCTCGGGGGGGGGAGGGGGATCCCAGTGTGCCGGGGGTGAGGCCGCGGCAATCAGCACCGCAATCCGTGAGGGTCTCTCCCCGGTTCTCAGTGCCGCTGCAGGGTCTGATGGGCAGTCCTACACCATGAGCGGGGCCACTCCGCTGCGTCTCCTTCCTCCCCGTGGGGGGGGGGGCCTCACCCCCCAGCCAGTCGGATCGGGCAGCGCCCTTAAAGGGGAAGGCAGCGGAGGGGAGCCGAGATCCAATGCAGCAAGGTGGTGGCAGGAAGGCCCCGGTGTCCTCGGGCCAAGGGTCTGCTTCAGAGGGGCAGGCAGCCCCCGACCGCGGCAGCAGGTGGATCGAGGCCATAGTCAGGCACTGGGGGCAATGTAGGGAGAAGCTTAGCGAAAGTCTTGTAAATGTTTAAATATATTCATTAGTTTGTTTGTGCCTACACCTCTTTGCGCCAAATTTCTGATGTAAATGAATAAAAGTACGTAGTTAAGTTTCTTCAAGTATATTTTCTTAATTTATTTGATATATGTTCTGCCCATATCCGGGAAAATTCTCTTGCTCCTGCCTCAAGCATCGGGGGGCAGGAGCAAGAGAATTTTCCCGGATTTGAAAAAGGCGCCAATGAAACGCCGAAACACGTGTCATCCATATGGGCAGAACATATATCAAATAAATTAAGAAAATATACTTGAAGAAACTTGACTACGTACTTTTATTCATTTACATCAGACATTTGGCGCAAAGAGGTGTAGGCACAAACAAACTACTGCTTACTTCACAAACGGAGCTGAGGGACTCTATGTCTCCGTGTTGACCTACATCCTTGCGACACAAGAATAAAATAACAAAATAAGAAAACCATTGCCAACCTTAATAGCACTAACATACGGGTCGCGAGAGTACACCTTATGAGATCCCCACTCAAGAAGCTCCTCACTCAGTAGATTAAATATATTCATCTTTGCAAAATCGTTTTGAAGGCAAAATAAAATAGCTTCAAAACTTGATAGTTTGTCTAAGGATCTCTCACCCTGATTGAAAGTTTTTTACACATGGGAGAAGCCTGGCAGGCAGGACCAAACTCGGGGCCAAGAGTCGCTGGATGATTTCTAAAAGCGGGGCTGATGTAGTGCGCCCGCCATTTTGGATCCGTCCTGAGGTTGCCGGCAGCGGTTGTCTTCGCCACGTTTTCGGGGAAGCCCGGCGTGATTCATGCCAGGATTGCAGCTGTTAGGGCTTCCAACCTTCGGCAAGCTAGATCAGGTGTTTCAGGGAGCCGGGGGGCATGACAAACTGGTGATTTTCGGATAACGCTGCGGGCTTCATGCAGAGGCCATTAAAGGAGCAGCCACATCGCTGGCACTCCAGGCCCCGCCCCCGATGACCTCTTTTAACAAAGAAATCACCTAGCTCTTAACTGATTACAATAGGTCCAATAGTGCCATGCTCTTTCTAGGCAACCTGAATCGATGGAGCAGGAATGCCACTGATAAAGAAGCAATCGCCCTTGAAACAGCTTTCAATAACATTGATCATCACATAGCCAGTACAGCCGCTAAAGGCGACGTCCTAGACTGTGTTGTATCTCTTTCTAGACAAAAAACAGAAAATCACACAAATCAGGTTGTAAAAAACTGCACCTACTATCTAAAACGTCTAAAAAATATTTGTGCCTACCTCATTGAACACAATAGTACCACCATGGCAAATCTAGTCAAGGATTGACTATTGCAATGCCCTTCTCGTTGGCGCTGATAAAAGGATTGTGCCGAAGCTCCAGATTGTTCAGAACAATGCCGCCCACATCATCAAAAAAGTCCCAAGAAGGAGTCATATTTCACTCTACAGACAGGCACTCCACTGGCTCCCTGTAAAGGCCAGACTACAATTTAAGGCAGCCACTTTGGTGCACAAGTGTCTTTATGAGAAAGCCCCCATCTATATGAAATCTTTATTGACCCTCCATGAGCCAACCAGATAACTGCAATCATCCAATCCGACTGTCCACCCATCAAACGGACCAGAGGTTTGGGCAAATCCTTTGCTGTATACTCAGCCAAAACATGGAATACTTTGCCTCTGCCCCTATGAAAAGAAATCAACATCAGAGCCTTCAGAGGATCGCTGAAGACTGTACTCTGAGTAATCCCATGGCCTCCCCACCTCCTGCTCCTTGTCCTGCAACTTTGTTGTCTGCTTGTGTTTTTGTGCACCCCAATGCCTGCGGGTTCTGAAGTGAAGCGGCGTAGAAGTGGTCCTTTGTGGTGCCATACGGAATGTTTTTTGAGTCTTCTACAGTGTTTACTGGAGAGGAGGAACTGCAGCTACTGATCTTGCTAACAATAGCATAAAATTCCCATTCAGGCACGGTGCGTGCGTGGGGTGAAGTGGCGTAGAAGTGGTCCTTCATGGTCACTCACGGACTGGCGAGGGCAGACGAGTGCCGGGTCAGACCCCCCCCCCCCGCACTCATCTTTCCATCCAGTGACTAAATTTATCACTGCAGTAAGTAGCGTGTGCAGCGCCCAGGGTAGCGAGTGGGAGACTGCCGGAGAATATGCTCCTTTGATCCCTCGCGTCTATTCATTTCCGGTGCTTACTGTTACTTGTAATTGCTGGATATGCCCCCCAAAACAAGAATTACAAAAATTAATTACAACTTGAGGAAGAATAAGGGTAAACCTAAAGAGGATATGGTGGCCCCTGGCACAGATGGGGTACCATGCATTCCTAGTGCACTGCTGAATGAACGTGGCACTTTTCCGGCATTATTTTAACATTCATTACCTACTGCCAAAGACACGGCGCAAGAAGAGGTGATTACCCCTATACAGAACGGCTTGATCCCCATTGATACTACGAACTATGAGGACATCGATAACAACTCTTTGTTGGATCTGTGCCTCTCAATACAACATTCAATGGCGCCGCTCCCTGTTAATGGAGCAGCACCTAATGAGAACAAGCAGAATATTCCACAAAAAGCTGTATTGACAGTTACGGCGCAGGTATTACATCCTGAAACTGGTCCCCTATTAGAGGTGGCTATGGGGCGGCTTTCAGAATCTCCTAATCTTCAAAAACATATTGAGGATTCGGCCACCCTGAATGGTGCACATCTAATGCTTCTGCAATTGTAAACCTTCAAGCGTCCATGTCATCACTACACTTTGCCCTTAAAATTCTGCTGAAGCTATGCAGAAGGAGCCACGCGAACACAGTACGCCAGCTGAATTTGCCGGACTCTGGGCAAACTACAGAGAATGCGCCAGTTGATAAAGCCACAGAGGCAGCTCTGGCAAATGCAGAAGTAATTCTATCTGAAGAGACACCAGTTGAACCCAATGAAAAGTCTGTGGCCTTCTTCTCTCAGATACAGCGGAGAAGGGCCAAAAAGGCACTGCAAAAAAAGCCCCGATACCAGTAGCATCACAGTTTGGAAACTGCTAAACCTCTATCTCAAAAAGCGCGGAAAAGACCCCTTCAGACTAAAAAGCGTTTGGCTAAAGTCCAGGAACACTCACTAGTTGGGTATTGACTGAAAAGACCAAGGAGATATCAGTGGTTAATAGCAGCAACCAGGCCTCTGACCTTTCTGACAGCACTGATATCATAATCACATTTTCCACCCCCTGTGGTAAACCTAAAATAAGGAAAGGGGAGTATTCAGTATTGGAGGTGGAATTCCCTGGTACACCCAGGGTTCCCACGCAGGACGATAATAACATTTGTATATTAAAACATTTGAACCAGAAAACGAGGGGGAAATGGCTGTCTAGGTCAGCAGTGCTTTCCTGTTTACATAAGATACCGCAACTCAGAGTGATCCTTTCTGAAGATTTCGCCTTTGTGGAACCAATAAAAGGGAACAATCCTAATGTAACGGCACTTCATTGTAAAGTATTAGCGTCAGCAGAACTTATCCAGAGCCATAAATCCTGCTTGGTACAAGTTGGACTAGGAGTGGATGTTGATCCGGAGGTGGATGACCCCTTGTTTACTGTGACAGCTAATACTTTTAAAAACAACAAATGCAACAAGCCCATCCTGACGCAAGGCAAACAAGTCCAAATGAGTGACATACAAAATACCCTCAAATGGCTAGCTGACGCCTTGCCGTTAGTGTTGCATAAACCTTGAGTTTGTTCTCTATTGACATGGAATACACGTGGTCTTAAACATTTGCTTACACAGTCTGGTTCCCTAGCCCGAACTACTAACGATTCCTTTTTTATGTTGCAAGAAACTTGGTTGCTTTCCCCCATGGTTATTGATGGTTATATGCTATATCACACTTTGGCCTCTAAGGGCAAGTTTGGAAGATCCTTTGGGGGCCTCTTAATAAGGGTTGAGAAAACAATTACTTCCAGAAAAATTGTTACACCCTCAGAGGAATATGTCAAAGCTGTTGAAGTGAAGTTAATGTTTCAGGGAGTATGGGAAAAAATATTGTTAGTGAATATCTATAACCCCCCCTGGTGCTTGCTTCAGAGAAACTATTCAAGAACAATTAAACGACTTATTCATTTCTTGGAAGAGAGAGACAGTGGGCGAGTTTATAATAGTTGCAGGTGATCTGAATTGTCATATGAAAGGGGGTGGTTGTACCACCTCAGATGAACTTTTGCAACACTACAGTCATATGGAACACGGTATTATTGACACCAAGGGGGACTGCTGGTCGAGATTTTTTGGAGGTTAGAATCTTGAAATAATCAATGGGCGCACATGTAGTGATTGCCCAGGTAATTACACCTGGAGGGATGGGAATGCACCGAGTACCCTTTATTATGTATTTACTAGTGGTGAGGTTGCTATGATTGTTAATGATATGAATGTACATGTGAATGATTGGAGTGATCATGAGGCATTAATCCTGACGATTGGAGATATTAATCATGCCCCTAGTATTATAAAGACAGGTAACATCCTAATTAATCATGCTACTACTAGAATAGTATGGTCTGAGAAGAACATAGCAAAGGCTGGCCAAACAATTAAAGTTTGGGATATGAATTACTCCAGCCTGTTTAATTCCATGCCACTAGAGGACATCGAAAAATGGATCTATACCTTCTCTGGCAATCATGCTACTTCTAGGTCCCTGCTAACGATCAGTGCTGCCTGTACAACTCAGGCATTTGATAAAGAGGTGCGGGACACTAAACGTATATTGAGAAGGAACATTCGTAAAATAAAAGTAAGTGGCACAACAATATTGGATACCTACAAGGAAATTAGGAAACAAAACAAAAAATATTGCCTTTGGCTAAAATTACGGAAGAGAGACAAAAACATGAATGTTGGCAACTTCCGTAAAGGTACTTTGCTCCAGGATCTCCCATAATATCTGGGCGTTATTAGGGACAGCACGGGTGAGAAGGATCATATCCCAGATAAATCCCATAAGTGCACAAGAATGGGCAAAATAAACTGAGAATCGTAATGGCATGGGAAATGATTCTTCCCCCGCCCCATCCCAGAACTAGTCAAGTTATGCCTCCTTTCAGTTACTGTGGATGAACTAATACTTAAGATCAGCAAACTAAAATCCTCCAGAGCCCCGGCACCTAATGGTTTATCCAATATTGTAATGAAGAAGAATCTGATATTATAGGGCTAACCTTCTAAAAATCCTAATCGAAAAAATATTCAGGGATGGAAGAATTCCCGCCACCTGGCAGACAGCGATATTAATCCCTGTATTTAAAAAAGGGAGTTTAACTGAACCTGGCAATTATCGTCTTTTGTCAATGTTTGACTGTTCTGGCAAAATGTTTGCCTCTTTAATACTGCAGAACCTACAAGCTTGGGTTGAAGGTTTGGGTATCTTGGGCCGTTTTCAGAGCAGGATATTCAACCTCCCATAATTTATTCATAATGAACAGTCTCAGACAAAAAGCACTGCAGCATAATAGTCCACCTCTCTATGCCCCCTACATAGATTTCAAGGCAGCATTTGATGTTGTGAATCGTGATATGCTGTGGCACAATTTGGAAATGCTGTCTTGTCCTGAGGGCCTGTTGTATTATTTAAAACCTCTTCATAGTAATAATACAGTACAATTGAGACTAGACACTGGAGGCTCTATGACCAAACCTACAGGGCAGAATAGGGGTGTGAAGCAGGGATGTGTTACTGCACCCCCGCTTTACAACTTGTTTGTCTCTGATATACCTAGATTTATCTTGGATGTACACAATGGCCCTCCCAAAATAGGTTCAAGCCACTGTGCGATAATGGCATATGCTGATGATCTAGTTATATTTGATCATACATTCAGCAGACTGCTCCGCTATGCTGAACGGTTATGGGCATACGCTGAAATAAATGAATTAGTCATCAATACAAATAAGACTGAAATATTATTATACAAACATGGAAAGGTTGCCCGCCCATGTATGCATATAAAATCTATCGAGATTCAATATACCCACTCATATAAATATCTAGGTATTGAATTTGATAATAAAGGAGACTATGAACTATGTCAACAAGTCTGGAAAATCAAGGACACACATTTAACAGCTATGATCTGCCAATTTACGCATACTCAGAGCGGATATTCCATCTGAGGGGGGAGCTAATTGTACATCCAGTGTCTGGTTCCAATGATATGGCCTTGAGTCCTTGACCAACATGAACCTAGATTGGCTGCCGATCATTGAGGGGAAATTCTGGAGGATGCTCCTTGGGCTCCCCCAGAGAATACCCATGGCCATCTTGAGACTGGAGCTGGGGATTCTATCCTTGAAATGTGTGGCATTAAAAAAGAGAGCCGAATTGTATGTTAAAATCTGTAATGCTTCTGCTAATCCCTTATTGATGTGTATTGAGGAAGATATTCGTAGTAATAAACAAACTAAATTTGCAACTGACATGGTTGCATTGTTTAAAGCAATAGATTGGTCTCAGAAATGGGGGGACGATTTTGAACATCTGAAATATCAATTAGGACATTGCTTGAATATATGGGATTGGCAAAACAATTTTGCCCATTTAGAGAATTTGAATAGCTATAGCTTTGTAACACACATGTTATATACTTACAGGAAGGCCCAGAAATATTTGAACTTATGTCCATCTGTTAATCTAAGGCGTTTTATACTCCTCATGCGCATCAACCACCTACTACTACTTGCAGCCATTGGCCAGGAGCGTTCAATATCCAAAAATGATCGCTTCTGTAGAATATGTACTAGGCAAGCCGAACCAGAAACAGCTAGACATATACTTACAGAATGTACAGCGATGGTTTCTATATTTACTAAATACTACGATAGGCATGTCCACAATTTAAACCACATTGGGGGCAAGGAGTTTTGGCATTTTTGTTTAAATACCCTCAGTCCCAGTCTTCATTTGTCGTTATATAGAGTTTGGTTGCATGCTGATCAACTTCTTAATAACAGTGTTCATTAGAAACCTTTCAATGGATTGATGTAATGAAATTCATCTTATTCATCTGATCTATTTTTATATATTGAACCATTCTGTTGAATAATTCTTCTGGTTGTGTATGACATATTGAACATCATGTAAAGCAAATTGAGCTCTTTGAGGCCTTGTCCTTTTGAGGTGGTTAACCATAATACATAATTTGGGTTGAATAAGAAAAGATATACATGTATATAGGTCTCTATTATTTTCCCTTTTTTTGTTCACTTTTGAGATATTAAGTATATATTATTTGTATTTAGGAATATGTTTGTGTTTATAAATGAATTTGTTGATTTGTTATTGATTTGTGTGTAAAGTTTTCTCTTTGTTAAAAAAAACTGTATCACATTAATAATAAATAACTAACTCCATAAATAAATAAAGGTGTTTAGGACTCGAGACACCAGAGGAATCGGGGGAAATGCATAAAGGAACTTCCCTTCCCCTGGAAATGGAAAGGCGTCCCCAAGCTCTCCAGATTGGGGGAAGCAGCTGGCAAAGGTCTTGCAGCAACTGTTGTTGTGGGTGGCAAAGAGGTTGATCTCCAGGGTGCCCCACGTTTGAAACAACCAGTGAATCGGACCGTTGTGCAGTTCCAACTCGTGGCAAGAGCATGACTCCCTGCTGAGGGAGTCTGTCAAAGTTTTCTGAAACCCCCGTAGATGGAGAGTGAGAAACATGCCCTGCTGTAGAGCCCAATGCCACAGGGCTTGGGCCTCCAAGGAAAGCTGCGTCGACCTTGTTCCTCCTTGCTTGTGGACATAAAACATCGACATTGTGTTGTCGGTGTAAATACGTACCACATATGCCCTCATGAGGAGAGGAAAAGACTGCAGGGCCCAAATAATTGCTCGTAGCTCCAGCAGGTTGATGTGCTAGCTCTTTTCCTCCTCCGACCAAAGCCCCCTGGTGTGTTGTTCCTGGCAGTGGGAGCCCCAGCTCTCCAGCGAAGCATCTGTCGTGACGGTGGCTTGATGGTCCGGCAACCTGACGGGGGTGCCCTGCACCAGATGTTCCCTCAACGACCACCAGCAAAGGCTCTGTTTGAAAACTGGTGTTCGAGTAATCCGGCCATCCCATGACCCTGAGGCTTGGATCCGGAGGGCATCCAGGAATTCCTGCACCGGTCTAATGAGTAACCGGCAGGTGATCAACGGGATGCATGATGAGAACATCCACAGCAGGGATTTGTAGTTGCAGACTGGCATTACCTGGGCGCGGTTGAGAAAGCGCACCTCGTGTAGAAGAGCTGCCACCCTTTCGTCTGAGGGTCTGGCGGTGCGGGGTTGGGTGTCGAGCCTTGCTCCGAGATAGAGTGCCTGTTGAGATGGAACCAAGCACAACTTCAATAAGTTGAAGAAACCCAGTTGCTGTAGACACTGGATGGTGGTGGCGGTGTTGGATTCCTCCAGTGGGTAAAAGGAGGCTGTTACTAACCAGTCTAGATCCGGGTGGACATGAAAGCCCCTCCGCCGCAGGTGAGCCACCACTGGCGCAAGGCATTTGGTGAATACCCGTAGGGCAGACCACAGGCCGAATGGAAGGGCCTTGAACTGATAATGTACTCCTACCACCACGAAGCGTAGCTAGCACCGGTGTGAGAGGTGAATAGGGTTGTGAAATAGGCATCCTCGAGATTGAGGGACACCAAGAAATCTTCTCGTAGCTGGCACAACACCAGCTGTAGCCCGACCATGCAGAACGTTTGCACCTTTAGGAACTTGTTGAGCACCCTCAGATCTAATGTGGGCTTCCAACCCCATGACGTGTTGTGCATTGACTTTTTCCTTACCAGGAAGTAGCGGAAGTAAACACTCCTGTGCCCACCGCGTCCTTGGGAACTTTCTCCACTGCGCCCTTCTACTGTAGCGCTCGCACTTCCTGAAGCAAGAGGTGTTGCAAATTCTCTGGTTTGTGTGCAGGAGGAATGTCCGGTGGATAATCCACGAACTCAAGCGAGTGGCCCTGCTGGGTGAGAGATAGCACCCATTTGTCAGTCGTGATGTGTGTCCATTCTTTGATGAACCTTGACAGTCATCCTCCCACAGGGGTGCTGAAGTGGGAGGACCTGGCCCTGGACAGGTCATGCTTGTTTGCCGGACTGGCCCCTACATTGGGAGGAGCCACAGTGTCACTGCGAACCCCTTTAGGACTGGGGCTTTTTCCTGTATTGGTCCCCTGATGACTATGGGGTCTTTGAGGAAGAAGACTGGTATGTGGTGCAGTTATCCTGCCATAGCACCCTTTTCCTGAATGAAAGGACTGGCACCTTTGCTGTAGTGTGCCCAAGGAGCGAGCACTTTCCTTGTCCATTTTTATGGACTGTAAGGCCTCATCCACCTTCTTCCCAAAAAGGGCAGCTCTGTCAAAGGGCATATCCACAACCCTGGACTGAACATCTGGTTGAAAATCTGTGGCCTTAAGCCAACCCTAACTATGGAGGATGGTTTGGGGGGCGTGGCCTGAGCCCATGGAGTGAGGTCGTCTTCAGACGGAGCTCCCGTTACGATCCGTGCACATATCAGACTTAGAGACATCCTAGCGCACACTGCAGCGGCCTGAATGCAGAGTAATGAGGAAGAAGTAATCCTATAGCAGCTGGGCGAAATCCCAAGCAAAATCGGAGCGTTTACATAGTAAAACGCCCGATCGTAAGAAAGCCCGGCGAAAATCCAAGATGGCGGACGGAGCCGCGACCTCGAAGTAGAGAGAAGATCCCCGCGGTGATACGGCTGTGCCAGGGAGCGGACCAGCCAGCGATCCCCCCCGTGGGGAGGAAAACAGGAAACAGAAAACAGAAGCCAACCGCAGGAAAACAGGCACGGCCGGAAAAGGATGCGGGCGCCTCAGCGAGGGAAGGAGCGGCCACGGAGGAGACAGACCCCGCGGAGAGGCCGACATCCCCGGACAGCGAAAGAGAGGTCGCTGTGGATTCCCGACGGTGGACAGGCCAGGGCCCGTGGAGAAGACAGCGGGTGTGCCCGGGGCAGCGCACGCCAGATGAAGCGGCAGGACCTCCGGCTCCAGGTCGCTGAGGTGAGCGGCATAGGGGAAAGGCCCCCCGGAGTGAGGGGGAGGTGGCCCGCTTCCCTACGCACCAACACGCACCAAGCAGAGAGCTGCCCGCCCCAAGGGCACCCTGGACTAACTGCCGCCATTATATCATCCCCAAGGCCAGAAAAAATCAAACAAAAATAAATAAAACCCCAAAAAGCGGAAGACAAGGCAAAAGTTTGGACCCCCGGCGGACCAACATGGCACCCACGCAATAAGGTGAAGGGCTACAGTGCACGATCGAGATACCTGTAGAAGGCAGTGGAGGAGCCAAGAGGGGAAACTCGGGGACCACCTCATGAGGCACATCTAGAGGCAAATATCTGGACTTGGTTCTAGCATCCCACTTTGGGGACGGCGCCCCCCACCTTTGGCCCAGCTGTCCACAAGATCGAAAGGGGACAAACACACAGGGGCACAATGCCAAATAAGAAAATTGAAGGGAAGGCCAAGCAGAGTACCATGGACACCTACACCAAGACACCTGGGCAAAAACAGACAACATCAACAGACATGGAAATGGCTGTAGCTAATGCACCTCAACCGACAGAAGACGCAAACGAGGGCACAATCATAAAGGCAATAGCTGCCATGAAGGCATCTCTTGAAAACAAAATGGACGCTGCAATAGGGGCCCTGAAGGTATCGCTAGAAAACAAACTGGATGGGGTGATGGTGGATGTGGGCCTCCTTCGTCAGGATACAAGGAATTTGACGGAGAGGGTGGTGGCGACGGAACAACAGGTGCAGCAAAATACGGCAGGGGTCACCACAACGCGGACGCAATTAACGGAAGTATTGCAAAGAGTCAAGGCCCTGGAACGGAGAGCGGAGGATGCAGAGGGAAGAGCTAGGAGGAACAACATCCGTGTAATTGGACTTCCGGAAGGCGAAGAAGGTAACGACCCTACGGAGTACATACAAAACATGCTCCTCCAGGAGGTAGGGGCGGAGGAGCTGTCTCAGGGCTTTGTGGTGGAGAGGGCACACAGAGCACTGACAAAAAGACCCCAACCAGGTGCCCCTCCGAGAGCGATGATTGCCAGGGTCATGAACTTTAAAGACAGAGACAAAATACTGGCATTCTCAAGGGGGGGGAGGGGGAGAGAGAGATCGTCAGAGACTGCTCTAAGATCACAATGTACCCGGACTACACAGCCCTGGTCCAAAAGCAGAGAGCACAGTTCGGCCCAACGAAGGAACGACTCAGGTGTGCAGGGGTGAGATACATGCTCTTGTTCCCCGCCAAACTGAAGGTGATACACCAGGATAAAACATGCTTCTTCGATTCGACGGAGGAGGCCCACAGGTGGATGGACGCGCAGGGCATCCCCCAGCTGAGGCAGAGAAACGCCAACAATAATGTAAAAAGACCCTGATAAGACGAAACGAGAGAGAGAGAAAACGCAGCCAAGCGCAATGATACCAAATAATCGATAAACAACTAAACCGGAAGACAAGTATGAAGGAGCGATCAACCTCACTTCAGTCAAAGTTGGCTGAGAAAGGCGACGCCCCCGCACAGTGAGAGCGATCAACAAGTTTAGATGCCAGTTTTAAGGCATCACACCGCTGCAAGTCGGCCCCTTCCAAGGGAGTACGATGAGGGAAGCGGTGGAGCCCAAGCAGGGAAAGGGTGGCTGGCCGTTTGTTCATTAGTTTTTGTTCGGGTTAAAGACGTTGAGTGTGGTGAATGGACAGCATATGGCGCAGGCAACAGGGAAACGACCGCTAAGGATGAAGGGGAGATACGAGTAGAAGGTGACCAGAGTTATATACAGCAAATGGCAAAAGATGACAATCATGGCCGCACCAGATGGGGGGGGGGCCCGCAACAGGAACCGTAGGAGACTCCCACACAGGGAGAGTAGAGGGCAGGACACGGAGACACGGCTGTGGGACGAGGAAGCCAGACCGCATGAAGAACAATGGGGCCAGATAGCACGACAATAGTCACCTGGAACGTGCAAGGCCTTAATGCGTATGTCAAGAGACTTAAGGTCTATGCATGGCTAAACCAACTGAAGGTCAAGATAGCGATGCTCCAGGAAACACACCTAACCTCACAAAAGCAGGCCAAGGTGAACAAGAAATGGGGAGGACAAACATACAGCGCCACGTATTCAAACTATGCACGGGGAGTACTGATATGGATTGCCCCAGGTGTCCCGTTTCAAATGCTCCGGCAGGAGTCAGACCCGGAGGGAAGGCTGGTGCTGGTACACGGCATGCTGGAACATAGGGAAGTGTGCCTGATCAACACCTATGCCCCGAACTGTGACGCAGCGGACTTCTTTAAAAGGTTGGTGCCCAGGCTGGCCCAGTACAGGGAGGCGACGTTCATCTGGGCCGGCGACTTCAACTGCACCTTGAACCCATTGCTGGACAGGTCGGACGACAGGCACAGGAAGCCAGCGCCCCCGGCCAAGGAACTGCACAGGGCCCTCGAGGGATTACAACTGGTCGACATCTGGAGACAGGTACATGGGGAGGGGAGGGGGTACACATACTACAGTGCACCGCATGGGACATTTGCACGGTTAGACTACATATTTACGGGCAGGGAATCATTACATGATTTTACAGAAATCACTATCAAAGCACACACATTCTCCGATCATGCCCCAGTATTGGCAACATGGGCACACACCCACAGGAAAGCCCCGATACCAACCTGGCGGCTCCGGGCAGAGGCCCTAAGAGAGGGAGAGCTGGAGGAATACCTCCAGGAGTCCATAGAGGATTACTTTGAGCAGAATGAAGGTAGCGTGGAAAGTAGTGCCACACTATGGGACGCGTTCAAAGTGGTGATAAGGAGGGCGGCAATAGGCAGGACAGGGGGATTAACGGGGGCAGCTACGAAAGAGCTTAGTGAACTTGAGAAGGTGATAGAAACGAAAGAGCGACTAGCAGGAACGGGAGGGAGTGAGCCCCGAGAGCTAGTGGAACTGAGGTCAGATTGTATGGTACTTTGGGAAAAACTGGGAAGGCTGAATTACGGGAGGTATCTACAATGCCTACACGCGCAAGGGGAAAAACCCAGTAGACTTTTAGCTTGGCTTACTAGACAGGAAAACAAAAGAGACCCCATAACAGTGTTAGAAGATCACACAGGAAAAGAGATCAGAAACCAGGAACATATTAACGACCTATTTGCCCAATTCTACGAGCAACTATATGCCCCAAACCCGGAGATAGATTCAGAGGACATAGCTGATGCACTGGCAGAAATTAGATTACCAAAATTAGCAGAAGAACAGGCTCAGTCGTTGGACGCACCCATCACGGTAGAGGAAAGAGGGCGTGATTATGGGGCTCCCCACCGGGAGAATCCCGGGGAGTTTTATAAAACATTTAAGAGTACCATCTCCCAGAAGCTACTTGATACGTATCAAGGCGCATACCAGAGCAATCGGCTGCAACCCAGCATGTCCGAATCAACGATAGTCCCGATCCTAAAACCGGGGAAGCCGCCCAAGCAATGTGCCTCCTATAGGCCAATCTCCCTTATTAAACAGGACGCTAAAATTCTGACGGCGGTGTTAGCCAACCGCCTAAAACAAGTTGTGCCCACCTTGATCCATTCGGACCAAACGGGTTACGTCCCGGGGAGGAACACGTCGTGGAATCTTTGCAGATTGCACCATGTACTAGATGAGACAAATCAAAGACAAGGCGAGAGCGCAATAGTGTCCCTGGACGCTGTCAAAGCGTTTGATTCGGTGCGTTGGGAGTGGCTGGTGAGCGTACTCGCCCACTTCGGCATTGGTGAGGGATTCCTCCGGTGGATCAACTGCTATACAACGATCCTAGAGCAAGGGTGAAGACAGGGCGATACATCTCAAAGGAGTGGAGGATACATAGGGGAACCAAGCAGGGATGCCCACTGTCGCCAATATTATACATCCTGGCCCTAGAGCCGCTCGCGGCCTTTCTTAGAGCGGAATATGGGGACACCGGGATAGACAGACGGGGTGCTCCATCAAATCTCGCTATACGCGGATGACATGCTGTTATTCGTAGAGAATCCAGCCGCCAATCTACCATGCCTCCTAAAGGCAATCAGGGCATATACCAGATTATCAGGCCGAGCAATTAATAAAGACAAATCCCTGGTACTCCCTCTGACGGGGCTAAGGCGGGTCCCCCTGGGCAGCCTCCTGGACCTGGGCCTGACATGGGCACGGAACTCCTTCAAATACCTCGGAATAGAAATACACCACGATACTGCTGACACCCATAGAACAAACACTGGCGGCACTGGAAAAAACACAGAAATCAATGGTCTTCTGGGGAACACTCCCGCTGGGGATGATGGGGAGGGCGGCCCTCCTGAAAATGGTGGTGCTGCAGCGCCTGCTATATTACTTCACAAACATCCCATACGCCATTCCCAGAGCCTTCTTCAACAGATTAAATATGATAACACGGAATTTCCATTGGGGGGGAGGGAGTAACAAAATTGCTATGGAGACTCTCCAGAAAGACTACGAGGACGGCGGTATCAGGCTACCGGACTTTGAAAAATATTACCTAGCAGGACAGCTGCAGTTTGCAGTCAAGTGGCTGGGAGAAGATGAAACAATAGACACAATTGTCTTTCAGCCAGTACTAAAACGATACTATTTGAGGGAGATCTTGTGGCTTAACACACCCCAGCTCAAGACCCTGCCGAACATGCTTAGGATCGCAGTGGGGCTATGGAAAAGGGCATGGAAACTCCAGGGTATGAAAGACCCATGCTCAACACAGATTCCTCTGGCGGGTCTCCGGGGGGGGGGGACACGAACATGCTAGCGATGTACCGAGTGCACTGGGAGGCCAAGGGTGTAGCACAAATTGGAGACCTGAGGAGAGGGGAGAGGTGGGCAGACTTTCAAGAAATGGTGGATGACCACGAGATACATGAAGGCCAATTCAACCTTTATAATTGCATAATACAAAATATCAAAAAAAGATGGCCAGAGTGGATAGACCCGGAGGAGGAGGAGATGACGAAGCTAGACGTATGGTATGACATTTCGGAGGGAACCCACACAACCTCCAGGTTATATGAACAATTGTTAAAAACAGTAGACCCGCAAGGATCAAACACGAGGCAACGTAAGGAGGAGGAACTCCAGAGGCCATTTAGTGATCAGGAATGGGCCAGGGTGCTAAGATACCCAAAAAAGGTCTCAAGGAATGCACGGTTCAGACAGGCACAGCTATACATCACACATCGAGCATACCTCACGCCCAAGAGGATGCACAAGATGCGGACGGAAAATCAAAACAGGTGCCCACGCTACCTGGCAGAGGACACGGATGTGCTCCACATGTTCTGGACATGCCCAGTGATACAGACCTTCTGGGACAGAATCAGAACCAAGATAGCACAAGGCGGACTCCAACTACAAGCAGATCATCCGGAGAGATACCTACTAGGCCTCTTCCCAAGAGGAAGCAGACATGAATCGCACCAAGCAAAAATGAAGGACTTAATATGCATATTGGCAAAAAGAAGAATAGCAATGTCATGGAAGTCAAGGGAGGGCCCGAACATAGATGGATGGAGGTCAGATCTCCAAAAGTGGGCACAGACAGCGACTGCGGTGTGGATAAGAGCAGTGAAAAGAGGGGAAGGGGGAACAGTACACAAATTAACCACATGGAACTCTTTGATGCAGGACCTATTCGACACGAGAGAAGAGGGAGACAGTGATGACCCCATGGGGACGGCAGACTAACGAGTAAGAACGAGGTAACCCGGCATAAGCTCCGTGGCGAGACACCTCTGTAAAGAACTCTGCGGTAGATGGACATGAATGGTACGGTCGCCTGAAAACCCCGAAGCTGCGAAAGTACAGCAGGCTCTGAGAAATATGCCAACGCGCCAGTGATGCTGTGTCATGTCAGATTGTATGTTTTGTTTTTGTTGTTGTTCAAAACCAATAAAGACATTTTAAAAAAAAACTATGGAGGATGGTTCAATTCACAAGCTGGCCAAAACCAGTGTCGACAATGTTCACAGAGACCATAATTGGGTGGCCTGATGCCAACTCGCTTCCTTGAAAGATGTCCATGGCCTCTTGCTTCTTGTCATCTGCCAGGAACTCCAGCACTGCTCGCGATTGTACCACTGCTCGCAATTCTAACGTGCAAGTATGGCCATTGCATTAGCCACCTTGATAGTCGTGGCTGCGGTGGTAATGATGTTCTTACCAAAGGCGCTAAGGTGTTTGCCTTCTTTGTCTGGGGGGGACAGAGCAGGATGGCGATGGGTTAACAGACCTTTTTCTGGTAGCTGCTGAGACAACAGAGTCTGGTATGGGTTGTGTGCAGAAGCAGGCGGCAGTGCCCTCTGCGGTGCTGTACCTTTTGTTGAACCAGTCTTTTAGCGGGGACAGTTGTAGGATGCCTCAAGGTGATCAGGCCATCCCCACAGACGTCTTCCAACATCAGGATAGACATGATTTCCGCAGTGAATCTCTGGGAAGTGCTGTCTGTGACATGATGGCCTCCTCTTCGGCTTCATCCACATAGGATTGGAATAGAATTGGATGGGACACCACAATACCACCCTGCAGCAAGGTCCCCTCAAGGTTCGGGAATGATGCCTGCGGATGGGTCATTAATGCAGACAATGTGCTGGTGTGGATGTCAGAGACGCCAGTGACAATGGCAGTGGTAACAATGGTATGGAAGGAACCACTTTTGCTTGTCGACGAGGGTATCACAGCTATGGACATAGATGCCATCGACGAGATCCTCATGGCCATGATGTTTTCGTCAATGACGAGGAACTCGTGGCCATTGACGGGGTGCCGTTGAACAGCATCAATGGCCTTGGGGTAGATGACCTGGAGGGAGGCTTGGTCACCGATGATGACCGTCTAGTCGCCGATTTCCATGACAAGCCTGTTTTGGACCTTGAAGGCAAAGAGTGGCCACCAGACTTTGATGTGGACTTAGAAGCCATCGCCACCCTGGGGCGATGGAAAAGTCTTGGCTCTCCTCCTCTGCCAACACCCCTTAGGCACAGAACTTTGGTGAAGACCATTCCTTGTGTGAGGATCTGTGCTAGTCTTTATGCCTCTTTTTGCTGGTGGCCTGGATTTCATGTGACCTAGACCTCTTACTAGAGGTGGTTCGCTGGGCCGTCTTGCCCTGTCCTAACGAGGCACGACTCCGTTCTGAAGCACAGTCAGAGGCCCCACCGGCGTCCTCGAGCCATGCGAAGAGACGATTCCTCATCATTTTTTTGGGGAACGACTGGCAGATTTCGCAGTCCTGGGTGACATTGTGAGGATCAAGGCAGTCGTTGTGATCATCATCCACTTAGACATTCTTCAGTCCACAGGGGGCACAGGCAATGAACAGGCTCTTCCTTGTGGGTTCCGCCATGAGGTAGGCCCAACTGCGCAGACGAAGCTTCATTGAAGATTACCAGCAGCAAGAACGGCTCACGAAGGTAGCACTGTCACTGCCAACGCCGGTCGTCGAGTAGATGTCGAAAGATACATATTTCTTCATGGAAAAGATATTAAATTCCATTTTATTCGTAGAAAAGTTGCAGAGAGGATTTTTGGGGACTCCCTACACTAACATGTGGTAAAAAATCTGAAGATGGCTTAGAGGGGAAGAGTTAAGGGAGGTGTTCCTATTGGCTGTGAGCAGTATGACCCATAATAACTATGATAGAGCACAAACGTGACCAAACGTTTTCAGGTTTAAACTGATGTAACCGAAGATTCCCAACCTGACCACAGAGAATAGTCGCAGCATGTGAATCTATGAAAGAGCCAATGCTGGAGAAGAAGAAAGAAAGGTAAGTCGGGATGTTTGAGAGGTGAATGTGAAGTGGGGAGGTGGTGAAGCGAGGGGAAGTGTGAAGGGGTTATGGGTGATTTGAAAAGTGGGGAGGTGCTATTGGGACATAGAAGGGGGGAGGGATTTTTTTTAGCAATTAAAGGTGGCGACACAAACAGTGGGGGTTATAGCGTCTAGGGACATTTCTCTGGATCATGTGTGTGATAAATTGCCCCAATATTGTGAAAAAATATTCAAATATCATTTCTAATGGGTTCAGAACACCACAGGAGAGGTTTCCATGCATGGCATGTGGAAGGAACGTTCAACGGTAAGGTTATAGAAAATGTTCATACCTTTTAACAAAAAGGTTCTAAAATTAAGAGCCGACACACTATTTTAGTGCTTTGGAAGCTCTACAAAGAGAAAAAGCAAGAGCCTGTGAAGCAGAGCAGCCATAAAGACAATCTGACAGAACCGCTGTGTGCCCCAGCCCCTCCTTACAGAGCATACCCATCATTAAAGCCTGCCGCAGGGTAGACCAACCCACAGCATGAGCCCCCAGACAGGGTAGATGGGATAGAAGAGCAGCAGGGCAGGGGTGGGCAGACAGTGGGAAAGACAAGACAACGAAGGCAGAGGGTACTTGGCGGACATAGAAAAGAGCACACTGCAACAGTTGGATGCTTTGTTTAACGAGGCAGAGGGTCATAGAGAAGGCAGTGAGGAGGAAGGAAAAGGAGCAGAGGGGACACTGAAGATGGAGGGTGGACATCGGGGTGGTTAACATTTATATTGGATAACGAGGAGTACACAAGGAGGAGGAGATGGACATGTGGGACTGTGACATCGTTGTCTCAAATGAAGGGGAAGAGGGAGGCCGCACAGAGGATGACTAATTGTGGACAGCGTATAAAGAAAGGGGAAGGGGACAAAAGCAGAGGAGGAAGGAAGACATGGGGGAGCAAAGCAGAAACCGGTCCATGACTCTCTGCCACTGATGGGGGGAGATAAATATATGAATGACACGTAGGGGGGCATGAAGAGCCTATCTGCAGCCATAATAGGGGAGCCAGGGGACAAAATATGGGAACAAGCAGGGTACAACGGGGTGAAGTTAAGCACAAATTCACACGATGGAGCCCTGTTTAACAAACGCCGTGCCCATGTGTGGCGAATATTAAGGAGTATGTACCTAGACAGCTTGGATCTGGGGGCCATACTGGCCTGCAAGATGAAAAAAGACAAGGACCCCACAGAGTATATACAACAGGTTCAGGAGCTTTGGCCATTAGAGATGGAGAAACCCTGGGACAAATACATTCCTTTATTTTAACATATTGGTCAAGGGCCTCCCATCAGACATGCAGGCCTCCCTAGACACAAATGTGGGAATAGAGGCAAAGGGGTGGCCAGAATTACAGGCAACAATAGTACACCATTGTAAGAGGAAGCAAGAGAGTGAGAGACAGACAATACATAATGCTGCAAAGGCAGAGAACAAGCTGGTACAGAAGAAGCTGGCAAAGTTGGCAATGGAAGAGGCACTGTTCATCCAAGATGCTGCAGCGATGGCCCCTGCCCAACAGTGGAGGTTCCCAGTAATGAGCGTCCCCCAGAAAGGGGTACACATGCAGCCACAGTATGCCCCACAATATGCAGACCCAGTAAGCCTTCTCTGTGGTGGAAACCATAGCCTGGAATGACCTCCCTCTGGCCCTATGGGATACTACAGATCATCTCACCTTCCAGAGATCACCAAAAACCACTCTGTTCTGAAATGACCTGATCTTGCTAGGTTTATAACTTTCCGCCCTCACAACAGCGCCAAGATGCTCTTGGGCGTACATTGCGCTTTACTAAGTTCATGTAAAGTAACATAACATAACACAATGGGGTTACAGCAAGGGGTGGGGATGTACCATGTGCTATTATCCACAAGGGACAGGGTATTCACAAAGGGGATAAAGGGGGAGGTACAGAGGTGCAGGATTCAGATTTATTGGGCCGTGCTGTAACCAGGGACATTTCGCAACTATGTGCCCTTTTGGGCAGCAAGTGCAAGCATACCAACCAGCACAGCAGCAGGTTCAACCCACACAGCAAGCACAGCCCCAGCAGTTCCAACAGCAGCAGGTGCAGCCTCAACAGCTACAAGCACAGCAGGCGCAACCTCAGCCCCCGCATGTACAGCCCTTCACCCAAGCAGGACTGGTAGGGGTACCAGGAACAAACCAAAGTGCATCACAAGCACCTGCACAGACAGTACATTACTGGGCCAGAATGTGGTATCCCCATTACATGGGAAGAACAGTTCTGGGAAGGAATCCTTTCCTGTTCCCACAAAATATAGCGTCCCAATAGAAGTGCCCACAGAAAGTGCGTGTGTGTCCATTCCTAGCAGTAACTGAAGCCCCCGAAGAGGGACCCAAGGTAGCTGTGAAGATGGGACCAACAGAGGTAGCTTTCCTGATAGATACAGGGGTCATCAAGTCTTGTATAAAGGAGGGTGGGTTCAGACTGTCAAACACAGTTATGGACATGCAGGGCTTCTCTGGTGCTATTGTCACAGTTCCAGTAACAAAAGATTTACTGTTAATAATAGGCATACAACATATTGTAGCACCTTCACTGTACTGAAAGCATACCCCCATAAACCTATTAGAACGGGACCTACTGAGCAAGCTAAATGCAACCATTTCATTTACAGAAAAGGGCAGAGTGTACTCAACTCTGGGCATGTATTCCACCAGGGTGGCAGCCGTCAAACAGGCCATATATGCCGACAGCACATTGGGAGGATGACCCATGTACCCAGAATTATTCCTACATGGGGTTAATACCCTGCTAAGGTGGGTACCGGGAAACAAAGGGAAAACATTTCAACTCACTACAGAATTCCTGTTCAGGCCCCAGTGCCACAAGGAAATTGCCCCAGGCACACAAATATTGCTGCATCTAGAAGAGGAAATTACCTCCAATAGACATTGCGATACAATGCGGGACAGATGAGGAGTACATAGAATGGCGTACAGTGCGCTGTATTGACCCCACACTGACAATAACAGATCTGATGTACAGCTTTTTGCAGATGGGGAGGGGGGAATTCTGTTCCAACTGCACATACCGTGCCTCACACCAGTGATAGAAAGGCTAGTACCACATCTGACACAGATAGTTAAAAAAAAAAAAAGAAAAAAAAAAAAAGAACAGGCTAGCTACACGAAAAAAGATTTAAAGAAGGTCCCTGGGAAAATGTTAACAGGGCCCCATGATGTGGGAGTGATAAAAGGAATAGGGGCAGTCCGAATACAATTAAAAGAGGGAGCATTGCTGCCCAGAGCAAAACAGTACCCCCTGTACCATGAAGCAGATGAATGCCACACATTTCAAATTATTGCAACAAGGCATAATACAGACTTCATCATCCGCATGCAACACAGCCATATACCCCATGACGAAAGCAAAGGGAGGATCGTTAAGATTCATACATGACCTCCATCCCCCAAACAATGCGATAGAGGCCGACTTCCCACGTGTGCCAAATCCGGCTACAATACTGTGCAACATCCCATTGAAGGCAAAACATTTTACAGTAAGTGACCAAAAGAATGCCTTCTTCGCCATACCAATACACCCCGACTCCAGATACCTCACACTGTTTTCCTATAGGGGGGGTCTTATTCAAGCACACAAGTTTACCAACGGGTACTGAGAATCACCCAGTATATTCAACAGGGTAATCCAAATTTGGGCAACTTGCAAATGTCGAGCACAGTCATACAGTATGTAGATGATTTATTGGTCTGCAGTGAGACAGAAGAATGACACTGGGCAGATTCCATCCTTTTTTTAACATTGCTAGCAAACAAAGAGTACAACGTGGACAAGAGGAAGCTACAGTATTGCCAGAGGTGGTATACCTGGGACAGATAATCTAAACCGAGGGGCGGAAAATAACACTGGAGAGAGTTGAGGCAATACACACAACCCCCCCCCACCTCGCACAGTGAAAGAGATGCAGCAATTCCTGGGGTTGTGCAACTACCAAGCCTCTTCTCAAAGTCTTAAAAGAAGGCCAAAAATGTAAAGGTCATATAAAAAGGGACCTCAGAGATTAATGTAAATTTTGCCTAAATCAAAGAGGCACTAGTCAACCCCCAATAACAAGGAGAAGTTTCTCCCATTCAGACAACTCAGTGATGATGGCTGTCCTCACCCAGAAGAAACCACAGTGGGTAATAGCCTGTGGCCTAATACAGAAGTCTCTTAGACCCAGTGATGCAGGGTCAATTCCCCAGCAAGCAAGTGCTTGCGGCTGCAGCATTTGCCATAGAAAAGGCAGCAACTATCACAATGGGGTGTCCATTGCTTTTGTACGTGGAACACTCCCTTTTTGCAATATTGGAAAAGTCGAAATCCACTCTGACTACACAGAGGGCTTCAAGTTATGAGATTATAAGGACAAATCCAGCTATTAAGGTTGTCCAGTGTCATGCGGTAAACCCAGCCACCTTCATAGCGGAACCAGTTGCGCCCGCAGAGTAGGTCTATGACTGTGCACCTTATATGCACAGGATGGAGGGGAACATCCAAGGTAAGGAAGAGGAAATGGAGGGAGGTGATATGGTCTTCATTGATGGGTCCTTAATATATAGATTCCAGCACAAGACACAGGCACACTGGTGCTGCAGTGGTAGGACACATCCATGGGGAATTCTGTATTACTTGCCAGATGTGGTTGCTATCACACTATTCAGCACAAGCAGCACAGTTAGTGGCCCCAATAGGTGCACTCCAACTGTCCAAGGCACACATGGCTAACATTTTCTCAGACTTGGCTTATGTCACTTCCACTGTACACTCAGGGTTGGCCAGGTGGGAAAGAATGGGGTTTAGGAGGAGCAATGGGTGCCCAGTCTAACCAAGTTACTGATGCAGTTGATTGAAGCATTAAAACTGCTGGTGGAGGTAGCCATACTTCATATCCCAAGGAAACAACATGGCTGCCAATGCAGCCAAACAGGCAGCCTACCTGCCTGAAGGGACCACCAGGTTGTACCCAAGTGCAAAGGGATAGGGTACCCATGATGACTGCAGGTGAAAACAGGAATAAGGGGTTTGCGGATAGAGTATTTTCACACACTGCCCATCTACAGATAATTGACCTACAGGGGGAAGCGCCACAGGACGGAAAGGATTTATGGGTACAGAGGGGGTGATCGCTCTCTCCTACTGACTTGGTGTGGAGACAGAATAGGACAGGGAACCCAGTAATTCCCAGGAAATTGTTGACTGTAGCGCTGGTACAACGCCTCTTTCCCACCCACGTTTTCAACGAACATGTGGCAGCAGAAATAAATGAAAGATGGTTTGTCCCAAGGCTCCACAAATTGGTGGCCTTGGATAATGCCAGGTCAGCACACTGGGCAGTCAAAGGCCAGATTTATGAAAACCGGGGATAAAGCAGGGAGAGCACTAGCGTGGCTGGAAAGACGAGATTGGGAAAGAGGGTATGTGCGTGCTATACAGGACACCCAAGGGGAAATGTTTGTGGATGCCACTGACATAGCAGAAGAATTCACCACCATCTACAAAACATTATGCACCCCTCCTCGGGAGCCCAAGACGTCGGGTGCATTAGAGTTCCTTGACTCAGTGACACTGCCAAGCCTTACTACGCAGCAGGCACTCGTGCTAGAAGCCAATATTACAGAAGAGGAGGTGGCAGCTCCACTACAGGAACTCCAATCGGGGAAAACACCCAGACCCAATGGCTTCCCAGTAGAGACCTGGAAGCAACTCAGGGATGCTACTGTCGGACCCATGCACCAACCGACTTTTCCTGAGCAGAAAGGAGGGCACTCACCCCCCCAGACTTGAGGACGGCGCACATAGTGGTACTACCAAAGCCAGGGAAGCTACCGGAAGACTGTGCTTCATATAGGCCCATATCCCTTATCAATGGGGAGACGAGATCCTTGCGCGGATTCTGGCCAACCATCTGCTCGGGTTCACAGACTCACTCATTCACCCAGATCAATGTGGCTTCATGCCTTCTAAATGCACCAGAATGAATATGCGACGGGTTCAGTTTGCCACTGAAAACTCCCCAGCGCTAGCTGCTCCAGCGGTCCTCCTCGCGATCGACTTTGAGAAGACGTTCAACTCGGTCAACTGGGCTGCTCTCTGGGAAATCATGAGGTGAATGGGATTTGGCAAGAACTTCCTCGAGTGGGTGCACTTGCTTTATACCTCTTCTGAGGTGGTGGTGCGGGTCAATGGGGTATCTTCCAGGAGCTTTGCCCTGGGACAAGGGACACGGCAGGAGTGCCCGTTCTCCCCCTTGTTATTCACTCTAGCCATCGAACCACTGGCAATTAAGCTGCGAGCTGCTCCGGAATGGGTGGGGTTCAAATGGTTTAATGGGTGAGGCAGTGGGGGGAAGGACAGGGTCTTACTCTACGCCGACCTTTTGTGGTATATGTGCACGACCATCCGGTCTCAATCCGAATGATAATTGCTGGATATCAGAGACAAGAGCCCAGCATGAAATAAAAAAATAAAACAAAAATTGGTTTGGAGGAAATGCGTAGGGGCGGCTCACATAGTTCACTGGACCATAAAACGGTCTCATGCACCAATGAAGAAGTGGCCCGCAGTTGCAAATGGATATTCATTCCTTTAGTCACAGACTGTTTGAATAGTACCCAATCGGGTGTTTTGTTTGTTAAAATGTAAGCAAATTATGATATTTAAAAGTATATTTATTCAGCAACAATGGTCAAAACTACTAGCTGCATAGTGAAATATCTCAAACTGGCCCACATTGGCCAAAAAAGTAGCCCATTTTGACTGGCCCACACTAGCATTTTGGTATGGGCATTGCCCTATAAGCCAGTTTGAGCCTGGCGGCTCATCCATAATGGGCGAGGGGGCGTCTACCCAGTGACCCCCTCACCCATTATGGCAGAGCCAGTCCAGTGAAAAACTGAGCACTCCCTCAGATGCTCTTTTTCCAGCTGAGGGAGTGCTCCTAAACTGGATGAACTGTCAAAGGGAAACAATGTTTCTTTTTGACAGTTCAATTCCCCAGCCGCACATGCTCACTGAGCCATGCAAGGCCGGGGGCGTTTTGCATCTCCAGCTTTGCATTTCTCCTCAGAAATGCTGGCTGGGGCACTGCATGTCTGCATTTGCGAGTGGGAGCTCCTGCGTCTTCTCGCACATACGGACAGAGCAGCCTGGAGCGGGGCGTTTCAGCACCCAAGCGCAGGCCCTTGCAGAAGGTATGTTTATGGTCATTTATTTTTTATTTAAATATGTGTATGGATGAGTGAGTGTATAGTGATGGGCGCTCGTATGAATGATAGAGTGATTGTGGTGTGTGTTTTGGTCCGTTGAGCTGATTTTGGCAAGTGGGGCGAAGGGTTGTAAGTTACTAGGGGAATCCAGATGTGGACCCCTTGCTCACTATTCTTAGAGAGTCACAGCTCCACCCTACTGATGAGGTCCAACCAGACTGAAAAACGTGTCTGGGTCGGTTGTTTGTACTCTTGTTCAGAGGAGAATTGCTCATCATTTTGGTGCTGGACTGCCCTAGGGCAGGACAAAGACTGATATGTTTTAGATATTTCTACTCTGTGAAAGATAGTGAGCTAAAGACTCTGGGCAAGTCTCTCGTAACCGGGACTAATGTCCAGCAGAGGGACTCTCAGGAGCCCCCTTGTTATTTGCATATTTAAGTAACTTTCGGTCTCACCCTAAGTTAATAGGAGAATAATAAGTGGACCCCTTGCTCACTATTCTTAGAGAGGCACAGCTCCGCCCTACTGAGGTCCAACTAGATCGAAACACCAGATGCCCAGTCAAAAAACCATACTTTCCCCCTTAGCACCCCAGCAACAATTGCAAACTGTTCGTCTTTTTATACATTTTGTTTTAAAGCATGATCTAAAATTTAACATTTTAAACCATTATTTTAAACCCCCCCCCCCCCAACCCACCTTAATTGATTCGGGGCCCCTTGCTGCGCTCAGTCTTTATTGCTTTTTTGTGCGAAATATGTATGCCCTGCCACTTAATAAATTCACCAGCTGCCACTGCCCTCGGACCGTGTTGGGAGCAGGGTGGGGGGAGCCCAGGGACTGTGGTGGGAGCAGGATGGGCGGGAGTACTGGGATAGTGGTGGGAGCAGGGTGGGGAGAGCCCAGGGTCCGTGATGGGGTGGGGAGAGCCCAAGGACTGAGTGGGATGAGGGAGCCCAGCGACTGATGGGAGCAGTTGGGGGAGTCCAGGGACTATATTGGGAGTAGGGTGCCGTGATGGGGCACAATAGTTCATAGCCATTTGTACATGCTGTCCATTTGCCTTTTTTGGGGGGCCCAGTCTGCCCAAATTTTGCTCAAGAGGGGCTCAAGCCAAAACATTTTGAAGACCACTGCCCTAACCCAACCGTTCCCAACACACATCCCAACCCGCCACCTAGTCTTACACCCCCCCACCCCAACTCCAAAATTCCAAGGTATACATCCCTCCTCCTCACTTGTTCAACCCCCTCTTCCCCCACCTGCTACATCCTCCATGTAGATCTCAGTCCACTTAATCAAGAGCGACACGATGGAAAGCAGGAGTTGAAAACATTGACCCACTCCCCCCTGGAGCATACCCCACCGCCCATTGACCAGGTAAACCAACCTTCCCACCCCTGATAGATACTCACCTGCACCCTCTGCTTGCACCTCTCCTGACAACATAGCATCCCCACCCCCAACTCAGGCTTTCCTTCTCTTAGAGCAGCAAGATCAGCTCCGACAAAACCCCAACCTCCACAGCCCCCTCACCCACACCCCATGGGCTGCCCTAAAGTCAAAGAAAGGCCCAGACCTATGCCGCACATAGCATCCCCCATTCTCCAACCCAGATCCCAAACCCTGCCACCTCACTCTAGGGCCCCAAGCCTCCCTGCTGGCACCCAACCTGTTCCTAGCCCTATTTCCCTCTTCACCCATCCCTCCCCATAGTCCGCCTCCACCCACAACCTACCCCATCCATACCTTTCCCCCTACCCACCTCAACCAACCCCCTTCTGCTAATGCCATCCCCTGGCCACACCCTCCATTAACCCTACCCACTCCCGCTCATCCTACAATCGCCAACCCGACCAATCCAGCACTTGCAAGCATACCCATCATGGAGAGATCACTCAGCAATCTTCTTTTTCATACCACGGACCACTGTGGCCCGCGCCCAAGGACACGCCTGACGACCACACCTCACTCCACTCTGGAACAAAGTCGTTATCACCCCAGATCTAGCCAACTCCCTCCTCACCTCTCTCCCAGCACTCTCCCTCCAGGAACTCCCCCCCCCGACCCCCATCATCAAACTCTTCAATTACTGGTACTCGAACGCCCTCGCACCCCTCACCAGAACAAAATGGCCCTCTCATAGATCAGGACCCACAACCAGGTGGTACATTGTAACCTCATATCACTAAAAATCCTCAAACACCATCTGTGACAGACGTGAAGAGCCAACCATAATGCCCAGAACAAAATTGCCCTAGTAAGAGTAACCAGAGCATATAGAATGGAAATCAGAAAAACCAAGAAAGCATTCTATGAAAACAGAATCTTAAACTCTTGCAACACGAGCAGGGAACTGCATAGAATCATATCAGAATTAAATTCTCCAGGCTGCTCTAACTACCCCCGCACCAACTCCCAATCCCTATGCAACACTGTATCAGAACACTTGCACAATGTCTATCAACAGAACCTATAGCATCATCTCTAAATTGGAACATATGCCCCGCTCCCTACCCACCCACAGCCCTTAGCCCCGTCCAAACCCCCTTTCAATAAACCTTCACCTCTTTCTATCCAATCTCACACCAGGAGTTCCTCTCGCTCCTAGCACAAAGCCACCCATCAGGCTCCCCTGACAACCCCCACCCACCCTCCTCAAAAACATCCTTGTCTCAACCTGTGCAGGCAGTATCGCACGCTCAATCTTCAACCACTCCAACATCGGGAACCTTCCCAGAAGCCTTTAAAACCATCCTACATCAAACCCCTCATCAAAACACCTACACTCCTCCCCCAAAACTACCGGCCCATCTCCAACACCTGCGGCGTGGCCAAATCCATGGACCACACAGCACACAAGCAGCTCAGCCTTTTCATTGAAGCCAACAACCTCCTGGATCCTGCAAAATCTGGCTTCAGAATGCTCCTAGGAACAGAGTCCTCCCTGGCGTCCTTCTGGGACAACCTAGAAAGAACAACGGATGCAGAAGGCTGCACTGTACTCATTCTCCTCTTTACAATCTATCTAAACCAACTCCCCACACTCATCCACTCCCAGAATCTCACCTGCTACAACTACACAGACAACACCCAGATCATTCTTAAAATCCCCAAAATCGCCAGGTTCCAACCATCCAGATTGGCCATCATGCCTCACTGATATCAACTACTGGATAACGACCAACCACCTCATTCTAAATCCTGAGGAAACGAAAAGCCGTGCTCCTTCCCCAACCCTTTCTCTGGCCTCAAACTCTAGGCCTCCTACCGGCAACCTCCACCTCAGTGAAAAACCTTGGATGCAGATTTATCCCTCTTCCAACACATGAACTCCATATCCAGAACCTGTTGCTTCCATCTACGCATCCTAAGGCATATCTTCCCATCATCTCCATCATCCTCTCCCACTTAGACTGCACAAACTGCCTTTACATAGGTGCACCAGCATTTCAGCTAAGGAAATTGCAAAGAATCCAAAACGCTGCAGCCCACCTGCTCATTAACCTACCTCCCAGAGAACACATCAGCTCTAAACTGAGTCCTCCATTGGTACCCTTCCCTATTGGTCAACGCACTACCTTTAAAGCCATGTGCCTCACTCACTGGGCCATCCACAACACCGGCCCGCAATTCCTCCAAGACAAAAGTCACTCACTACCACCCCTCAATGATACTCAGATCTGGCACAGCATCTCTTCTAGTTGTCCCACATTACAACTCCACCAGACTGGGCGGTTCCTCCTTCTCTGTCCAAGCTCTGATCATCTGGAACACCCTATTCTTGCACATCCGCAATACTGACAATCACTTGTCATTCAGAAAGGCCTTCAAACCTGGCTCTTCCCCTTTCTCCTCTTGGAATCCTATCACACTCCATACTGTCAATAGACGCACAGAAACACTGACCCAAAAACAACAGCATTCCTATCCACCAATTCCCCATGGATGCTTGCAGCGGCACACCGTGACAAACTTTAGTCCTCTGTCCAAACCTCCTCACTGACAGACGACCGTACATCATTCTCCTCAACCCCCCCCCCCCCTCATTCCTCTGGGCCCCTCTTACCACTGCTCAGACATTCGTTCCAGGGAGACCACAATTAGTGAGACCAGCAAATCGTATTGGCCCAAGAAAAAGGACATTGTAGCCGAACTCCATCCAAGCATACGTATGTATACCGGTATCAGGTAATATTATCCCCACCAATCATATCGCCATATATATGGTCATTGAGAATAGCCATAGGTGAGGTTATTAGTGGGGATAATTTATGGGGTAAATGGGAGCAGGGGTTGCAGGGTTGTCTCCCGCAGGTTCCGTGGGTTAATATTGCAGCAAAAAAAGGCACCATTCTTGTATGGCGATACCTTGCACCACAAATTCAGCCATGGTTATGCCATTCCAGTCTAGCAGCTCACATTGCTGTCCACACTGAAACCCCTGAGGTACCTCAACACTTCTGCCATTAGTATACAGCGAGAACCTAAAAAAATATTATGGTCTTGCTGGGCACACATCGAAACTCCAGTACGAACACTAGCCTAAACCACCAATAGCACCGACCCAGGTGCCTGACCTCCAGGCTGCTTACAGAAGCCTAGCCAGTCCACCTAAATCCTAACCTGGCACAATGCACACAGGAATCTGAATTTAACCCTTAGAACCTCCCACACATGGACTGCAGCAAACCGAGGGCATTCCAACCACAAAGCACATTGAGGCCATACAAACGGGGAAAGGGCACTATATAAATGACAAATAGAATACAATACACATGGGTGGTTCTGTATAATTTGGTTCAAAATAATTTTCTGCCATAACATTTGATAGGAATTATTTTCCTTATTGGCATATGGATTTCCAGAATCACACACTCATACCAAATCAAGTTCAGGCATATGCAACATGTGTCTTTTTGGGCAGCTTCTAACTTCGCTCCCCGTGGACGAATCCTCGCCAAACTTTGCAAAAAAAGTATATGGCCCACTCAATTTTTTCACCAAGTTGGACATGGTTTTGTCCGGGGGGGGGGGCAACATTTTTTTTCCCCATAGACTGAATGGGGAAAAACTTTGCGCATGGCTCCAGGTCATAAGCTGGACGGATTTTCACCAAATTTGCACCAGGAGCGGGGGCTTGGGCCAGAAAGCGTGCTTTTGTGTGTTCGGTGGAAATTGGACCAGTACATTTGTTACAAAACACTGAAATGCAAGTCCCAAAAAATGAGTGATATCTGGGTCCGCTCGGCGGACCCATTTCCCTGTTCGCTCCGCGGACAGAAGGATCATTGGCTCACGGTACGGCATGCTGCCGGCGAAGTTCGGACACGGCCAGTGGTTGGAAAATGTATGTTGGCAGCAATAAGGGAGGGAACGGGAAGGGGAGTGAGAAGTGGTTCATGTGACATTAGTCAGCGTGTACTTTGAGTGGTGATCGGAGGCAGCTGTCATAACGGCCCCATAGCTTCTGCCGCGAGCTGTTTGCAGTGACCTCTTTTCGTGGTGAGTGCTGGCAGGTCAATTGCAGGAGGGGACTGAATGGCACATGACAGATTGGGTGGGAGCGCAGGTGGAATGTGGTAGTTCGGCACAGGGTGGTATGCATCGGTGAATGAAGGTGCAGTGGGTCTGTGCTAGGAATAGGCTATTGGGTGCATGGTCGAAGGCCGTAGGGCATGCACTCAAGAGCGTAGGGATGCAACATACCCACTGCAGGAGTGCATGTTTGACTCTGCATTCGGTAGAGGGTGGCTCTTGCATAGTGTGGTGTGTGCAGATTGCAGTAGGGCCAGTACTGCAAACAGAATGTGGGTAGGTTGCCAATGGCACCATACTTTGTGAATGGAAGTGTGTATACCCATAGTATGTGATTGAAAGTGCACAGGGAGGCAGGAGAGAGTTTTCTTTGTACATTATGGTAACTGTTGCAATGTGTTGCTGCATAACTCCATGGCGGTGCGCTGTGGTTGGAGATGCTGCAGTGAAAAGTCACGCAGTATGGGCACACGGTGCAGTGTTTGCATACTGTCAGTATGGTAGAGGGCATGGTTGAAGGGCATCTTATATGTGCTTGGATAGTGTGCAGTGTGCACAATGCTTGGAGTATGGGCAATGCTGTAAACATTTTGTGGTTAACTTGGCAGTGACACAATACTTTGCGAGTGGAAGTGGGTAAGACCATAGTATGTGAATGAAAGGGCGTAGGGGTGCCTGAGACAGTGTAATGTTTATACATTATGGTAACTGTTGCATGTAATGCTGTGCATGTCCGTTGCGGTGTGGAGGTTGGTTAGGAGTGCTGGTGCCGGTGGTGCATATGTGTATAGTGGTAGTTGGCGACATGCTGACATGCATGGTTACAAATTGGTGCAGGGAATGAATGTGTGCAAGGAGCACATCCAGTGGAGCAATGCAGGTTTGACAGTGCATGAGGCATAGGGTGGTGATCTTTAGAGAATGGGTTTGGAGGACATTGTGGACGTGCTACAGTACCACAAGTGAGTTGCAAAGCATGTATCGTGCATTCCATGGTTGTGGTGATAGTTGCAACATGTTACAGTATTTGATGTGCGTCAGTGAGAAGTTGTATAGTGCGGACAAAGGGTGCGTGTGTACGTAATGTGACTATGGAATTGGGTATGGTTGAAGTGCAGTTTATATGTGGTTGGTTACTCTGCTGTGTGCAGATTTATTGAAGTAGACCCAATGTTGTGCAGCTGTTGTGCATAGGTTGCCAGTGACACATTACTTTGTGAATGTCAATGTGTAGGGGTGGTGCAGGCTGTGGTATGTTTGTGGATTCTGCTAAGTGAGACACGTTTTTGTGAATGGGTGTTTTTTGGTGTGGGGGAGATGGGTAGAAGTGCCGCTACATACGTTAGGTTTGTGCATAATGTACGTAGGTGCCCACATGGTTGCTTGCTTCTTTGTATAGTGTTGTGGTGTGGTGGGTGTGGAAAGGGCTGCAATGGTGTGTGCATGGCCAACATTATGCTGGGTGTACGATCTTTGTGGAGGCTGCAATCGTGCTTAATTTAGCAGAAGGTTCTGGTGGAGGGGCTTTAAATATGGAGTGGGGTACAGAAATGAAGGTGTGCAATGCAGAGGTTTCGTATGTGATTAGTGCATGCACGTTTGAAAATTTGACAGCACCCAATGGGAGAGTACTGCAAAAAGGGACCATGGAAACGGAAGAAGTATTGTGTGAGCTGTACTGGGCCGTGGCCCACATTGTAGATAGCAAAGTGTATGTGGACATCCTGCCATTATGAGCAGGGTGGAAAGGCAAATGGAATTGTGGGAAATAGGCAAGTAGGAGTTTAGGGCATGGTTGACAGGAAGAGGCGGTACCATTTCGTCCCATTACTGTGTCGTCAGGGTGGTCGAGCTAGAGAGACGTACAGTGCTCATCGTCGGTGATACCTTTGTGCGCCATCTGCCATCTGCACAGGTGTGTGCAAAGAGGCGTTGCAGGTAATTTCAGGTTGGAAGGAATGGACACTTTCTGGGCCTGTCAAGGTGACTGCAGTTTCAGTGGGATGGTTCGCCTGTGCAGATATGTTGCGTCCGTCATGAACATTGACTTTGTCATGCTGCACTATGGAAGTCTACATTTGGGTTACATGTCGTGTGGACGATTAATCCGTCACCTGAAGAGGTTGCTGACCGCAGTGATGCATATTTTTCCTACTGCCAAGGTACTTTTCTCATGCACAACGCCAAGAGGACTATGGGTCCATGACGGTGTAAATTGTCCCCAGCCAGAGGTCGGAAGGTGTGCTATAAACAGAATTATGCTTGAGTTTATTTATTTTTAAATGTTTTAATGGCATTTATGCATATTTATGAGCATTTAAAACACAGGTTATTACTTCATAACATCTGGCATTTCTCGTGTCTGCCTCATAGTTCATAATTAACATTAAACAAACAATAACTAACTGTCCTCCTTCTTGTCACCGTTATGATTATCTCGCCTTCACCATATGAGTCTATGTTTGGACGCGGTCTTCATGCCTCGGGTGTTTTCTGTTGCGGGGGGGGGGGGTGCTCTGTCCTAGTGGGAGTGTTCCAGGTGTGCCTTTCTCCGTGATGGGTTGGCTCATGGGGGCTGAAAGTTTGTCGAGAAGATCATATCTCTCATTAGGGCTTTCCACGAGTCCAGTGTAGCACTTGTTTCACCTCCTCCTTGGCTGTTCCCGTCTTCCCAGGCTCTGGTTTCAGCGGTGGTCCATCTCTCCATTTCTCTGATCCAGGGTTCATATCTGGGGCCTCCGGGCAATTTCCATGCCATTGCAATTGTTCTTAGCAAGTATACATGCCATGTCCATTAGTTTTACTATATGTTTGATTTTGCTTAGCCTAGGGTGTGTGCCCAGTAGGCACTCCTTCGGCGTCCCATCATATCTTTCCAATCCTGCTCTCCTGCAGGTTTGTTCGATTGCAGACCAGAATTTTTGGGATTTGGGGCAGGTCCAGAACATGTGGATCATGTCTGCGTGTTCGCTGTTGCACCATGGGCATCGTGGCTGGATTTGCTTATTGAATGTAGCTACCCTTTATGGGGTCATTTATGTCCTATATACGACATTCAGCTGAATGAGTCTGAACCTGGAGTTTCGGGACACCTCTTTCGGGTACAGCAGGGCTCTGTTCCATTCATTATTAGCGATTTCATTACCCAAATCTTTCTCCCACCTCTCTTTCAGATATACGCTTCTTGGGTTGGGTCTGTCATTTATTTGTGTGCATAGTCTGGATGTTGGTTTCCATCCATCGCACAGGTTGTACATTTCCTGCACAAGGGGGTGTGATTCCGGTTCTTCTGGCCATGTGTTCGTTACTTTTTGCTGTGCGTTTCACCCTTTGGTACCATAAGAATTGGCCTGCTGCAAGCCCGTCCTTTGTCCGTCGCGAGTCGAAATCTCTGAATTCTCCTTCAAACAGGTCTCCCCATGTGTAGAGTCCGCAATTCTCCCAGCTGATCATCGCCGGTAAATCAGTGGAGGTCTTACAGACCTCGGCCAGCATGAGGATTTCAGGCATATACGGGTGTTGTATACTAAGCAATGATCTGACCTTGTTCCAGATGTGTCTCCCTAGCCACAGTAACATGGGTGGGGGCCAACCTGTGTGCTCCATAGCACTTATTTTGAGATGCCCGTCGGATCTGGGTGAATGTCTCCAAAATTGGACCATGGCAAGTCCCAAACTCAACTCTACCAGGGTCTATTGGCTCACCTATGCAGATGACATCGTCCTGATTAATAGGACAGCAATAGGCTTGCAGCACTTACTGAATGGCCTAAGTGAATACACCAAACTTAACAGACTACAAGTAAATCCAAGGAAGTCCAAAATTATGGTGTTGAAAAATCCGAAAAAGCAAATCAACTTTGGCAAATGGTTCTTTGAAGGTGAGTCGATCACAAGGGTAGATTAATTAGTCTACTTGGGCTACACGTTGTTTGCTTCACCTTCAATCAGCAAGGTGGAACGAGAAATAAAATCTAAGGTTGAGAAAAAAAAATACCCCAGATGAAAAAGATCTTCCTTGAGCTGTGCAAATTCACAATCAAACCATTAATAAAGTACTATAGCGCCAAAGTAGTACCAGTGATATTGTACGGACTGGAGGCCCAACCAAAGCTTTGGGATATACACTGGCTAAAAGTGGAAGGTCAGATTTGGAAGAGGTCCTTGGGACTGCCTAGTTGTCTTCCTATGCAGGTCCTTAGGTTCAAACTCACCCTGAAATCATTGCAGCAACAAGTAGCCTGGAGATTGATATCTTTGTACAGGCTAATGATAATTCCACAAAACATTCCCTCTGTGAAGAATTCAAGTGTCATCTCCAAATGGACAGCTCCAAGATTCTCCAGCAGTTGGATGCAAAAGCTAAAAACAACCTGGCAGGAGCAGACTCATCTGCAGAAACTGTGAAAGAGAATCCCACAAAAGTAAAGAAAGAACTGGAAATAATGGACTGGATCAAAACAGGGTCGGAAATGAGGCTTGTAAAACCAAAGAATAGTTTCCTAGTATTGGAAAAAAACTGGGAGATTTGCCTAAATACCTGCTAAAACATCCAAGCAGTCAATCAAGATCTGTTTTTCTAAGGGCGCGCCTAAATTTAATTCATGCAGGCGAGATATATCAGAAGACAAAGCCAGAATTTAATAGCGTTCTGTAAAATCTGTGCAAATCAAAATAAGCAAAATCTGCACCATTTGCTCTTAGAATGTGAAGGAACTTGGGAAACCAGAATTCTGTACTTTGGGAAATGTGTTCATAGTCTGGAATGTCTGCATTCAGAGAACTTCTGGAATCGCTTGATTTCGGGGCAAAACACTGCCTTGACGATTGCAGTGGGTCAGGTACTTTTAAAACTTGGCCTGACAGGTGTTTGGCAGACTGGGACAAATGGTTCTTAAAGAAAAGTGGTGAAATGTAATGATAGAATTCAAAAACTGAGGAGGAGGTGAAGGTTTTTTCTTTTTTTCCCTTTATTGTTTTCATTGGGGAAATTTAAGCTTTCCTTTCTTGTTTTTTGTCTTCTTCCTTTCCTCTCTAAAGGCATGTCTTCTGTTGGTAGAAATGGATAAAAGAATTTGCAAATTCAATGTTGATTTTAAATTGGCAATAAGTTGGTTTTTATTATTTTGTAAAGATCCAATTTGATTAAAAAAAACCCAACAAATTATAACTTCTTTGAGATGCAGTGGGGCCGTGAATTGCTGGAGGAGAGTTGTCTCGGCTATTGGCTCGTCCAACAGCCATTTCGCATAGTGACCCAGCTAAGTGGCCAAATAGTATTTCTGAAACTCAGGCAGTTGTATGCCACCTACATTGTGGGGGAGTGTTAAGATGCTTAGTGTTAGTTTGTGTCGGGATGAGCCCCACAAAAAGTCTCGGACTAGGGTTTCCAATTTGCGGAAGAAGGGTCGGGGTATGTAGTAGGTTATGTTGGTGAAGAACCTCGGTAGTATGATCATTTTAGTAATTGCTGCTCTGCCCATTATGGAGAGTGGGAGTTTGGCCCAAAATTTGACGGATTTGTGCACCCCATTCACCGCTGCCTCTGTGTTGCATTCGTGAGTGAGGTCAGGCGTGTGCTTCACGTTGATTCCTAGGTACCGGAATGCGTCTTCTTGCCATTGGATCCCGATATCGGGTAGGTCCTCTGATTTTAATCCTCTGAGCCCCGCAAGAGGGAAGGAGCACGATTTCTGTCTGCTAAACTTTATTCCAGAGTATCTTGCAAAATTGTCTAGGATTTCCAGTAGAGCACCTTGACCCACCTGATGAAGTTCTCCCCCAGACTGAATTCCCTTAGAGTCTCGATCAACCACTCCCAGAATATTTGAATCAAACGCCTTTATAGCGTCTAGTGATAGCACTGCTAGGTCCTCCGTGCTGTCTCCGGTCTGTGCCATCATGTGTTGGAGCCTCCTTAGGTTAGCTGTGGGGTTACGGCCCGGGACAAAGCCATTTTGGTCCTCATGTATCAGGAGTCCTATCACTCTTGCTAGCCTCTTAGCCAGGATTGTTGTTAATATTTTGCAGTCATAATTTAACATTGCAAGTGGTCGGTATGAGTCGCACTCATTTGCTGGCTTGTTGGGTTTGAGCACTGGTACTATGAGGGTCTCTCTCATGCACTCTGGTAGAGCTGTCTCATATGCCTCAAGGTACACCCCGTGAAGCATCAGGGTTAGGGTCTTTTCGTAGGCCTTGTAGAATTCTGGTGGGAGGTCATCAGTTCCCGGGGTCTTGCATGTGGCTAGGGATCTGATCGTCTCCGATATGTCGTCCACGGTGATCGGCTCACCTAGTGGCTCTCTTTGTTCCAAGTTCAATTTGGGGAGCCCTATTTCGGCCAGTGTTCCTTATGTCTACTAATGGGACTTGCTCATCATGGGAGTATAGCTTGGCGTAACAAAGTCTGAGAAGACATAATTTATTGCCTGCTGTGTCCTGTGGGTTGTTCCATGTTCATCTTTAATTTCCTTGGGAATTTGCCTTGGATGCTCTCTCCTGCATAACCAGCCAGAATTCTACCAGGTTTGTCAGCCTCCTTGTGTGCCTTGGCCGTGCGCATGGTAAAGTCGAACTTGCAGTCTCTCCCATGTAAGCTGGTAGTTGTCCCTGATCTCCTTCAGCTGGTCTTCTCTTTCCTTGGTTGCGGGCTTGCTGTTTCACAGCTGTCTGATCTCTTACTCGTTGTCCTCTAACTCCTTTTAGCTGCTTCCTAATTCCACCAGCTTCTGCTATTATCTCTCCCCGTGTCACAACCTTCATGGCTTCCCACAGTGTGCTCCACTTCTCCAGTGATCCTGTGTTGACATTTACGTATTCTTCCAGCTTCTCTCCTAAGCTGTCTTTGAATGCAGGGTCTGTTAAGACTTCTGTGGGCATGCGCCACATCGGGATGGGAGGACTGGGACCCTTCAGATTCAGTTGCGCGAATAGCGGGGAATGGTCTGAGACTGACCTGCCCCGGTAGCTTGCAGATTCCACTTGGGAGGTTAGTTCCCTATTTATGAATAGGTAATCTATTCTGGTGTGAAGGCCTTGGGGGGGACGAATAGAATGAATAGCATCTGTCACTGGGGTGCAGGTCTCTCCAGATGTCGACTAGGTCCAGGTTTTCTACTACATTGTGGAGCACCCATGAGGTGGATTTATTGCAGAGTTGTGGTGTTCTAGACCTGTCTGTTTCTTCATCCATCACGCAGTTGAAGTCCTGTTATTCTGGCGCACAGCCTCTTGAGGTGAGTGGGTATGCCATGGTGTGGGAAGTACGAGTTTACACTGCATATCCTGGTGTTTTCCATCGTACCCCATGCTATCACGTATCTGCCTTCACTGTCCGCCTCCACCCTCAGTTGCTGGAATAGTGTATCTGGACTCACCCATGTGTACACTCCACGCGCATATTTCGAGTAGGATACTCCTTTGCCGCCCCAGCGGTCTGTTACCTTGTTCATGGTTTCATTCGTGACGTGTGTTTCTTGCAGGAGTGCGATCGACACCCTTTTGCGTTTCAGGTATGAGTGTATACGATTCCTCTTCAAGTCGTATCCAATCCCCCTGACATTCCACGTGATTATTTTGAGCTGTGCTGGCATCTCCTGTTTGTGGTTTTATCAGTGGTGGCCCCCCCCGTCATATCTGTGACGTAGCTTTATTCTATGGGACATCACGTCTCTCTTTGCTTGTGTGGTTTGGCTGGATTCGGTACTTGGTGTCGGCTCGTTTTTCATTCGTTCGGAGGCTGCAATGAGGAGGGTAACTTTAACAACAACGTAAGAAAGGTAACTATAACTGTTGCGCCCAGCTTCTGCCATCTTATCGCAGTGCTCGGGTGCTCTTGTGCCGTCTGGTCCCATCCGGGTTTCTAGCGTGAGTGGGGTCGTGCTGGCAACTGGCCTGCAGTGGTCTTTTTGTGGGTTAGTGCTGTGTGCTCGTGCTTGGGAGGTCGAGTGAGCTCCATAATCATTTAGCTACTCCTCCCTGTTGTGGTGTTCGTGATTTCATGTCATGTCGGATTGCGGGCAATACTTAGGGAAAGAATTGAAGGGAACGGTGGTCAGCATCTCGTCTAGCGCTCCTTACAGGCTCTGCTCTGGTTCTCTTGAGAGGACTCCATTGGCACTTCTGCCAGGTAATTATGTTCCATCCACATGTTGGCAACTGCTGGTGTCTCCAGGAATACAGCTCGCCCTTTGTAGATCACCTTTAGCCTGGACGGGTACAGCAGCATATATTTTAGATTCAGCTGTCGAAGCCTGGCTTTGATTGGCACAAATGAGTTCCTTGCCCTCTGTACCGATTGTGTGTAGTCTGGGTAGATGGTGATCTTCGAGTTGTCTCGTTCTATCACTCCTCCCTCTCTTGAGAACTTCAGAATTACTTCCCCATCTCTGAAGTTGAGGATCTTCTCTATGATGGGATGGGGGTGTGAACCCAGAGGTGGTCGCTTCTGTAGTGATCAATGTGCTCTCTCTATGGCGAAGTCCTGTGTCAGCTTCTCTGCCCCAATTTCTTGCTGTATTAGAGCTTCCACATATGCAGTCGGGTCCGAGGTTTCTGTCCCTTCTGGGATTCCCAGTATCCTGATGTTGTTGCGCCTAGCGCGTCCTTCCGCTTCCTCAGACCTTGCCTCCAGGGTGGCAACCTTCCTTACTAGGACCACTACCTCGTGCTTTAGTTCCGTGGTTTCTGATGTTTCATTCAGGGAGGATTCTATATTGGTGACTTGCTCTGTTAAGTTACGGGCATCTTGGCGTACAAGTTGGATGTCTGCCTTTACTTCATCGATTTTGGTATCTATGAACTTCCTCAGAGCCGCTATTGCTTCAAGTACCTGACTGCCTTCCCGCTTTCCTCTGGGCTGGTCTGCTGCGTGGCCTCCTTTGGGGCCGCTTGGATGGCGGGATGGGGTTTCGTTGTGATATAGGTATCCATGGTGGCATCCTTCGCCTTGTTCCTGGATGAGGACATGGCAGGGTCGCTTAGTCCCTTTGGTTGGGTTTGGTGTGCGCTCCGTGCTTGCTTCTTTTGTTCGGGCTTGTTTGTTTTGAGGCTCACTTCTGTCTGGCTTGCTTGTGCCCATCTCAAGCCCCTGAATGCCCCCGCAGCCTGTGCAGTTTGTACTGTGTGATTCCACGTTGTGACACTTATTGCGGCCTTTGTTCGGGGCTTATCATGCTCTGTTCCACTTTCATGTCCAGGGAGCCACCCCGGAGCTATGGTGCAGAGGCTATGCTTTTTCTGTGCGCTTATGGGGTGGATGCCTTGCTTTGGAGCGGATCTGCTGTAACTATCAAGGAGGCCCTGTCGCTGGAATCGGCTGCCGATGGGACCGCAAGGCTTTGTGATGTGTCTGTTATCCTCGGTTCGTCTATGCCAGCAGATATTACTTGCTCTTGTCCTGGTGCAGTGCTTATGGCAGCCCCTGGTCTAGCCCTGTGGTGGTTTGTGATGCTATCGCGGTGGGGGGTCTTATTTTGGGCTTTGGTGTGGTGGCTTTGGTATTGTGCGCCCTGGTGGGGTAGTTTTATTCCCCTCAAGGTGCCTTGCAGTGTCGCCCAAGCGGGCCCTGGCGCAAGGGTCCATTTCCTGTTGAGTAGCGGGGCCGCAGGTTATATGTGAGCCGGCTCGGTATCCTCAGTGCCAGCGGTAGTGTCCTGCTCTAGCGTTGCCCACATTGGCCAGCTTTCCTTCCGTGCAGCTCCCGCTTTTCTGTCGCTCCGGATGATCCGGGATGTTGGGTGCAGTAGCAGAGACCAGGCTCTGGGCTCCCCACCTCTCCGACTACGGTGGGCCTCATGAGCCCCCTCAGTTCTGGTGTTTCTAAGCGCTTATGCCTGGCCAAATTCGGCGCTCCCAGCCAGTCCCACACGCACCCGCTCCTCAAGCTGCTCCGCAATTGGGTCCGGGGCCCTCTAGATTAAGTTATGCTCCAGCTCAGGCCTTCCGGAGCGGGTTCTGCCGCTTCGCTATGCGCAGCTGCAACGCTGCTTCTCACCGGTTCTCGCTCTACTGCTCCTCCACGAGTCGTCCGCCGCCTGGATCCTGGCTGGTTTCTCATCGGCTGGCCCTCCGCTACCTCAGCTGTGCTGGAGGGGTTTCTCAATCGCTGGTGTCCCACCTGGCGGTCCCGGTCCGGTTGAGGGCCACTATTCTGGGTCGGAGCGGTCTGTCCCCGGAGTCGCTGAGCTTCCCTCTTCGGTCTCACGCCATCCGCCTTTATTTCTTATGGCCAGCGCTGATGCCACTGCCTCGCTGCCCACCGTGTCCCGGCGGTGGTTGGCCTTGCTCTCGCTTCGGAGCTTCCGTCCAGAGTTGTGAGGTTAAGGTGTCCGCTGTTCCCCTGGGCTTCGCAGTGTTGGTCTGATGCAGCTCTTGTCTCCAGGATGTTTTCCGTTCAGCTTCGGATGTGTTGCAGTGACGAGTTTCGGCTGCTGCTGTGCCGTTGTCACGGTACTCGCCTCGGGCTGATTAATGCCTAGCGCCCGCCATTTTGTGTGCTGCCCAGGATCAGGGGGGGGGGGGGCGGGCGTACGTATTTTGCTGGGTCGTTCCAGCTCCGATTTCACCCGGAGTCATTAATAGTATGCGGTTTTTCGCTACTCCTGCATCTGGGTCAGCTTGCAATTGTTGATTCAGGCTTCGAACACCATATTAAGGATCAGATTATGTAGGCTCGGTCGGAGCTCGGCGTTTCAGCTTCCTCACGCCATGAGCACCAGGCCACGCCCCCCAACAGAATTATGCTTGAGCTTATGAAGACTGCTGGCATGTTCTCCTCCCACCATGAGATCGCAAAATATGCAGTGGTTCCATAGAAATGGCATTTATTTGAGCGCCATTGGCAATGCTGTTTTCTTTTACACTGTGCAAGAAGCATTGACCAGAATGTGGTAAAAATGTGAGGAGAGGCAAACAGAAACGCATATAAAGAGAAAATACAAAAAAACTTGCTTGCATGCAGGTCAATAAAAAAATAAATAAAACTTTATAAATGTATGCTGGAAGACTGCATCCCCTACCAAGTTTGATATTGTTTACCCCCCCCCCCCGCCACTCACGATCAAGAAAAGGTAGTGGATTACGCAGTACTTTCTGGATTGCACCTGCCACATCCTGAGTGGGTATGTGGATGTGTGCGGATGGAGAAATTGTGCATACTTTCATTGAACTTTGTAGTGGATGTGCTTTGGAACAGTACGACATTTGTACTGTAAATGTGTAGCGGGACATTTCAAGTGTTGTACAGGAGTGACAGTGTTGGATGATAGCGGATGCGATTGGTGAATGCATGTGCACCTATTTACGCACAACCCAATGAAGTACAGCTGCAGAGAAGATAGTGCAAAGGGAAGGCCTGCTCTAGCTTTACAGGGGTGCGGCCCTCGCGCTACTTTGGGATGCGCACATGCCAAAATCTGCCCTTTACACCACCTTGCCCAATTGCCATGGCAGTGTGGGTGTGGTTAACAGGAAGGGGAGGTGAAACTGTTGTACATTATACTCTGCGTACTGAGGGTGGCTGCCATGGCGAAACGCATTGTGTTGACTTCAGGTGATCCCTTTGTCATATATCTGCAGAACTATTCCCTGCAAAGACACTATGATAGCAATTTTGGTTTGGAAGGATTGGACGCATTGTGGAATGCTGTGTATGAGTGCAATTTTGGTGATATGCATGCACTTTGCAAAGACCTTGCCAGTTTTCCAGTAGCAGATGTGATTGTCATGCATTACGGCGGCATGCATATGGGTTACCTGGCTTGCTTACATTTGTTACGGAGTGAGGAGATTGCTGGATGTCGTGACCACAGTTTTCCCCACCGCCAAGGTGCTTTACTCATCCTTAATACCAAAAAGAGTATGGCCCCCTGCTCATGGATGTAGTTCCGAGCCAGATGCAGGAATGTGTCTCATCAACAGAAGCTGGTCTACTTTTTTCGCTCGTGGAATGCTCTTCTGCAGCAATGACCTCATTAGTTGTGTAAATGCAGACCTTTTCCAAGAAAATGATATATGATATGGCATTTATAACGCGCCTATACACAAGTGTTTCAAGGCGCGACGAGGCAGGGAGGGGGGAACAAAGGGAAGACAGACAACGATCTTACTAGGCCAGGTATCATTCAGATTGCGCAAGCGCATGAGAAGAGGGGAAGGGAAAGTGCAAGGGGAAAGGGAGAGGGGAAAGTGCAGTACAGGGGTGGTAGAATAACAAGATAAATAATAAGGGCCAGCTGGTGGCAAGTGCAAGGTAAGTGCAGACAAGTGCTGGAAGGGGGGGCTGTAGGGATACAGAGACAGTCCCGCAGTGCAGGGGTTGCCAAGGAGGCAGAGCAGGGGGCAAGTCGCTGAGCCACGGACCGAGAACAGTGAGAGTGGCCCAGTGCAGATTTAGTGCAGTTTCAATCAAGAATTTAGCAGGGCAGAGGGGGAGAGAAAGCAGAAGTAAAGAGGAAGGTTTTGAGGTGCTTCCGGAACCAGAGATGGTTCTCCTCAAGTTTCAAGGAGGCAGGAAGGCTGTTCCAGTGGGAGGCCCCAGCCGAGAGAGAGAGATCTACCCCCAACTTGTTGCTTTCAGAAGCGCCTGACACTGAGGGAGTTGGAGGCGGATGAGCGAAGAGCTCGAGAAGGTAGATATTTAGGAAGAGAGAGTTGAAGGTATTTCGGCCCCAGGCCCCAGAAGGCCTTGTGGACAATGCAGAGGGTTTTGAACTTCATCCTCGCAGCCACTGGGAGCCAGTGCAGAGATGTCAGTCCTGGAGAGATACGGTCCCTGGGCTTGAGGCCAAGGACCAGTCTTGCAGTCCTATTCTGGATGAGTTGCAGAGGGCGGAGAGTAGAGGCAGGCAGATTTAGATAGAGGCTGTTACAGTAGTCCAGCTTAGAGAGAACCAGGGCTCTGGAGACAGTGAGCTTCTGGGGGGAAGGAGAGGAAAGGAATGGAAGAATACCTCTGAGGAGGTGCAGCTGGTAGTGTGACTTCTTTGAGACGTCAGAAATACGAGGAGAGAAGGATAGTGTGGAGTCGAAGATGACCCAGAGGTTTTTTGCCTTGCAGGTAGAAGCAGGAAGAGGGCCAAGAGAGGCTGGCCAGAGAGCTGCAGGGAAGGAGGGAGTGGTTGTGCCGATGAGTAGAATCTCGGTCTTACTGGCATTAAGGCAGAGGTCATTGGCGGCACACCACTCCTGGATAGCGGACAGACAGTCAGAGATGAGGGAGGGAGAGGAGGAGGCCAAGGGTAGCCTGAAAATGAGCTGGGTATCATCCGCATAGCACTGAAAGTTGGGGCAGAGAGCGGCGATGCGGTGGGCAAGGAGTGCCAGATATTGGTTGAACAGCCAGGGAGAGAGGTTAGATCCCTGGGGGACACCACAGGTAGAGAAAAAGATGTCAGAGAGGAAGGACCCAAGTTGGACCTGGGGGGTCAATTGGAGAGGAAAGAAGTCAGCCACGCCAGAGCCAGACCAGTGATACCCAGGTTATCACGAGACGGTTGAGCAGGATGGCATGGTTGACAATATCAAAGGCAGAAGAGAGATCAAGCAAGATGAGAATGCATGGAATGTTAGAGTCAAGGTTGGAGAGCAGGTCTTCACGGATGTTCAGGAGAGCAGTTTCCGTGCTTCCAGCAGCTCTGAAGCCAGACTGATGGTCATGAAGACAAACCACAGATTCAGCATGGAGATTAAACTGGGAGATGGCCAGTTTCTCCAGGAGCTTGCCCAGGAAGGGAGTGATAGAGATTGGGCGATAGTTAGCCGGGCAGGAGGGGTCGGAAGAGGGTTTCTTAAGAAGAGTGTGCACAAGGGAGTGCATAAGGGGGGGAAGAGAAGACTCCAGTGGTGAAGGAGTGATTGCAGAAGTCAGCCAGGGCAGGAGCCAGGGAGTCAATGTGGTCCTTGATAGTTTTGGAGGAACAGGGGAGATGCAGTTCTGTTTGCTCGTCTACAGGATGTGGTGAAGAGTTTACTGTACTAACGTGAGCACAAGATAGAATGGGGAGAAGGAGGCCTCCTGCTTCCCCGGGGCACAGCCCTCGCGGTCATTGGGGAAACGCATGTGGCACATTTTGTGCTTCTTACCATGGTGGCCAATGGGAATGGGACTATGGCCTTTGGCCAATCAGGTGCTCTGGGTGTGCGTCACAGGAAAGGGCGGCATTCACTTTTTCAATTACTTTGTGTACTGTGGCTGGCAAACATGGCAAGACGTACAGTTTTCGTAAAGGGTGATGGCTTTGTGGAAGATCTGTGCGTGTATGCCCTCCAATAAGACTTGTCTGGTCATTTCGGTTTGGAGGGAGTGGACGCTTTGTGGTGTAGTGTCAAATGGTGCCGTTTCAGCAGACTGCTTGTAGAATGTCGACGCGTGGCCTCTTCGGCAACTGTACATTTTGTGATTGTACATTTGGAGCCTTCTTTTTGGGTTGCATGCCTTGTTCCCGTGTGTTTAGTCAACTGAAGATTATGATAAAAGCAGTGCAGTGCAATTTTCCTACTGGCAAGGTGCTTTTCTCATGTATACCCGCCGAGAATAGTGTGGAAGTATTCCAATGATTCCTGTCGCCAGCCAGAGGTCGGAAAGGGGTCTCATCAACAGAAGCATGTGTGACTTCTTGAGTGCTGCTGGGATGTTCTCCTGTGAGAATGAGAACATTGGTTCACAATACATACACCTTTTCAAGGAAAGTGGCATGCCTTTGTCGCGCAGTGGCTATGAAATGTTGTTTCACAATCTACAAACTGCACTGAAGACCCTATTGTAAGAATGTAAGCTGACGTTGAAAACAAACATTTATGTATTTAAATTTTTTTTTTTTTTAAAAAAGAACAAATTAAAAAAAATGTGTTTCTAGGGAAGCACCTTTTAAAAAAAATGATTTAAAAAAGCCCCCCCAAAGGCTCCTTTAAGAGCCACCAGAACCAAGGACGTCTGCTCCCCTAGTTGAAAGTTATTCCCCCACTCCTGCCCGCACAGAGCACGTAAAGTCAACGAATATCGCGATAGTTGCAGGGTGGCACGTGTTACATACGCTGCTTTTGAAGATGACAGCCATAGAAATGGGCCTGCAGAGGCTACGGGATTGGGCAATAAAGCTTGTGGTGTGTACGGACAGGGTGTGCTACACAGTGCATTTGTCGACAGAAATGCAGACGGTGCAGTTGGCTGTGTGTTTCACAAGACACAGCTTGCAGGTTTTTATGGGATTCCGACATACATTGACTGAAAGTGAATGGAAAACACTGTGCCGTGGCTACTCATTTTGCAATCTATAATGTGCATGTGAAGTGCTATGGAGTACCTACAATGAAGTGCCTGATTTTGGTTTCTCTGTGCGACTCTTTGGTGACAAGCAATCATGCCGACATTATTGTTGTTCATTGTACAGGGAAAATTGCACAACAAGTTACAGAGCCGTTTGCGATGAAGGAGGCACTAGCCCAGTTCATGCATTGGTTTCTGATGTCTTGCATAAGTTTCTATCGCAATATGCAGCCACCAATGTGGCAGCGTCATTTCCTACTTGGTCCGTGAATGCAGACAGCACAGTACATTTCAAGAAGTGTATTTGTGTCTTTGTTCGGCATGTGCCTATAGCATACTTCACCCATGGAAATATGACGCTTGACACCACAAATACTTTTCCCCAGCTATAACGTTCATCTTACTATGCCTGCCATCCCGATATCTGCACACCCCATCTAAACCGGCTTGGTGCCCTTCTTGAAAGTAGTGATTTTTTTTGTAGTATGTGTTGTGCACCGACTCTTGAAAACGCTCTGCAACATGTAAAGAAAGTTCTTTATACAGCGACCCCCTTTCTAACCGATTGAACTACAGTGTTTACCACACTGCCACATCTCCCGCCCTGCATGTGTGCATTGCCAATTCAGTTGTTGATCTGTGAAAGGTGCTTTCTTTATTTACCTTTTTTCCTTTCCCAGTTCATTTTCATTTATTATGGTGTTCACACACGCCACAGAAGGAATGGCAAGAAAGGTCAGGTACAGAAGGGGCAACACCTGTATGGATATTATAGGGGACATGCTAGGAGACGGAACTATTGGGTGGCCCTCATCTACATAGGCGGCAGTCATTGTAATGCTCCCGTAAGGACCGTTCCCACACACTTCAAAGTACTTTCCCTCTGCACAGTAGCGCGTTGCATTACATGCACAATACAATGCCCTTTTCCGAGTAAGGGTCTGTAGCGTGGCATATGGTTTGCAAAGGTTGTTTTACAGTCCATTACCCTACAGGAGTGCCCCTCTTGTTATCCGGAGCAGATGTGGCAAATGGTGTACATGAAAGTACCCTACGTAATTGTTGGAAGGGCGGTAGCCTGCCTACTGGTCAATTGTGCTTTCATTTCAGTTATTGTGGCATGCACTACAAACATTTTATGGTACGCCATTAGTGTTAGGGGTAGCAATCACAGATAAACATACATTGTGGAGTACAAGAATGTTTAAAACGACGCAAAACAGAGCTTCTTTACGTACAGCAGTAAGCCATTTATTGTGTCCGACCCATGCAGCTATAGCACTTTTGTAACCACTACTAAGATTGTTTGCGCTCCGCTTATTCTATGGTTTCCTTACTTGCCTTTACACGCACTAGTATGTGCGTGAGGAAGGTGCACCAGCTTTGCCATTTTGCAGACTTGCTACAAACTGTCCCACCTGCAGTTACATGTTTTCTTTAGCTGTACGACCGACAGGCGACCTCTTGATATATTATGTCTGCACTCAGCAGTGTGACAGAAAGTATCTGTTTCGACGGGTCATGGAAAGGCAAGCAGCAGATAAATCAAAGTAATGCGACATTTAACACACCCACGTCACACTGCAGGTTGCTGTTCCTTGTTTTACACAGTTAGGATTGCTTTAGCCACACATTGTTAAGTTTGCAGAGCCTCCCACGAAGTCGGCAGTAGTTCTTTAAAAGCAGTAGACTACAGCATGAATCAATAGGGCAGGCGACAGGGGCGGTGTTACCAGCATACAGTGAATGACCTATGCATGGGTCTGGGTGTGGAATGGAAACACATGTGCTTCCACAACTACTTAAAAGTGCATTCGAAGATGCGGACACGCGGTCACTATGTCCTACGGATACTTGCAGTGTGATTGTACATACGCCAACGAGGTACAGTCTCCCTAGGGCACGCCCATATTGCTCATCTGCAGTCATCTCAGCCAGTAGTGTGCGGCACAGATTTATCATGCAATGTTAATACAAAAAGAGAGCCTATTGACACACTAAACAACATTTACTATGTACATCTGTAGTTGCTACGATACACCAACAGTATTCGCAAAAGTATGGGGTAGGGCAACAGGATACATACACCAGACATTTTGCCCTTTCCACACATTTATCATGAGGGCAGCCAAGGAACCAGTTACAAACCGTTAACGGGACGTTACGGTTATGTTGCCGTAAAATACCTATCCTCTTTACAGAAAACGCTATGGTAAAGGAGCGTTCTGCTTACAGTGCCCTACTAAAAACCTATGAAATTCACTAACAAAAACATTGTTAAAGGGACATTATGGTTAAGTTGCACTAGCAATGACCTATGAAATTCAATGGAAACACGTTGTTACAGGTACATTTTGGTTACAGGTAAAACCAAAAATCCCCCAATAGCCGACAGTTATGGTAAGCTAAGCAACCATAACTCATGACACCAGTGTGCACTGCAAGGACTAACACCCATGACATCGAAGATGCCATCACAAATCTCATTCATGACATCACTGATGAGAGTACAAGTAGGCAGATTTAGAAAGAGGCTGTTCCAATACTCTAGCCTAGAGAGATCCACAGTTATGGAGACCATGAGCTTTTCTGACGTTGCTTTAGGTTGGTAACATACATTAGTGCTGGTTTTGGTGCCATATTTTTACGATTTATGTAGGAGATGTGTTTGTGGGGAAAGAAATTCGTAGTATTGTCTGAAGGAAATAAGAGTTCCTATTTTGATATTTCAATGGGTGATCGGGGTAAATGGAAACGTTGCAAGCATATACAATTGCCGTTCAGCACACCCAACGCAACGTTATGCAGCCATGCATGCAAATATGTGGCCAGGGTGAAAGCTGGCAGGCTCAATTGCAGACGAAGAGTGCATTGCACAGGACATAAACTTTTAAACATAGGGTGTACTATGGTGTGTTCTCTGGTGAGGGCCTAGCACCTTGGATGCATGGCTGGAGTGGAAAGGGATGAAGGACTGTCCCTGCTTTACTGGGGCACGGCCCTCACTGTAGCTGAGAAAGCGCACGTGCCACATCGTGCCCTTTTAAGCAAGGTGGGCATGGAAATGGAACTGTGGGAATTAGCCAATCAGGTGTCGAGGGTGTGCCTCTCAGAAAGGGCCAGTACTATTTTTCCCCCATTAGTCTGTGTAGCGAGGGTGGCAAGCAGCGATGGAGAGAGGCAGAGTCCTAATAGTGGGCGATACCTTTGTGCAAGCTCTGTACAAGTATGCCGTACAAAGAGGCATGGCTGTTAATTTTGCATTGGAAGGAGTAGAGGCTTTCTGCGGCACGGTCTATGAAGGTGGTTTCTGTGGTATGGTTGACCTTTGCAGATGTGTGGCCTTTGTCTGTGATGTTGTTGTACTGCATTATGGAGCTCTACATTTGGGGTACAAGTTGTGTGGACATTTGCTCCGTCGCCTAAAGAAGTTGATGGGAGAAGTGATGCAGATTTTTCTCACTGCCAAGGTGGTTTTCTCAAGCATACCAGCAAGAGGAGCTTGGGACCATGCCCGTGTAATTTGTCCCCAGCCAGAGGTCGTAAGGTGTTTCATTAAAAGAAGCATGTGTCAATTTATGTCCACTGCTGGGATGTTCGCCACCGACTATGACATCATTAATTAGCTTAATTTGCACTGGTTGCATGCAAATGGCATTTTTTGGATCAACATTGGAAATGCTGTTTTGTTTTACACTGTGCGAAAAGTGTTGAGGACAATCCTGTAACAATGTAAGGAGGCAAAAAATGAGAAACTCTGATAAAGAGCAAAAACAAAAAAGGTTCTTTTTGAGCATGTAAAAATAAAAACATCTTTTCTGAGGGACCAATAAAGACCCAATCCCCTACCCTGTTTCACACTTCTCCCCCCCACCCAGGCCCCCTTCCTAGCATGAAAACTGTGGATTCCGCAGTAGTTTCAGGATTAAACGACCACATCCGTGCCTTTTCAGGATGGTAGCCCTCCAACTACCTGTGGAGGCACTGTGGAGGCAAAGGGATTGCTCAATAAGGTTTCTGATTGTGGTGTGTATGCAAAAACTGTGGAAGAAGGTCTCTTTGTACAGAGAAATGCAGAAGACTATGGTGGAAGTGTACAAGCTAAGGGGCAATGTGTGTATAATATCATATGATGTGATATTGTACGATATGCCATTTATACTGCACATATACACAGGTTTTTGAAGGCGTGCAGAGGCAAGGGAGGGGGGAACCGAGGGGAGACAGACAACGGACATACTAGGCCAGGTGCCACTCAGATCGCCCAAGTGCAAAGTGCATGGGGAGAGGGAGAGGGAGGGGTAGGAGATAGTGCAGTACATGGGAAGAAGAAACAATGACAAAAAGTAAAAATACGGCCAGATGGTGGCAAGTGCAAGGATAAGTGCAGCCATCAGGTGGTGTGGAACTGCTAAGGATACAATACAGAAAACAGTCCCCAAGTGCAGGGTTTGCCAGAAAGGTAGTGCAGGGGTGCAACTGACAGTGGGAGGTTGCCTGGGCCCGAGATCAGAGGATGTCCAGGTAACCAGTGAAGAATCAATTTCAGCCAGAAAGTCAGCAGGGGATAGGAGGCGAAAAAGCAAACGCAAAGAGAAAGGTTTTGAGGTGCTTCCGGAACCAGCGATGGTTCTCCTAAAGTTTCAGGGAGGCTGTTGCAGAGGGAGGCCCCAGCCGAAGATAGACCTCTACCACCAACTGGTTGCTTGCTGAGGAGAGTCACTCGAGGGAGTTGGAGGCAGATGAGGGAAGTGCTCGAGCACAGATATATTTAGGAAGTGAGTTGCAGGTATTGAGGCCCCAGGGCCCAGAAGGCCTTGTGCATGATGCAGAGGGTTTTGTCCTTATTCTTCACAGCTACTGGGAGCCAATGCAGACATTTCAGTCCTGGATAGATACGATCCTTGAGCTTGAGGCCAAGCACAAGGGGCGCAGTCTTCTTTTGGATGTTATGAATGACATTTGTGATGTCATGGGTGTTAGTCTTAGCAGTGCACAGTGGTGGTGCGAGTTATGGTTGCTTATCTTACCATAACTGGCGAATTTCTGGGGTTTTTCATTTTTACTTTTAACTATAGAACGGATACGTTGTTAGTGGAAAGTAACTAACGCCCCTGTTAAAAAAAAAAAGAAAGGTTTTGCACTGAATTTGCTAGGTTGTTCTTAGCACAACTTAACCATAACGTCCCTTTAACAATGTTTTTTGTGAGTATATATATATATATATATATATATATATATATATATTTGGAAAAACAGGAAACCATTGATGGATTCCTTAAGAGGTTTGCACTCCACAAGCACACGCCAGCACTTAACTCCGTAAAGTAGGAAAACCAGCCAGGCTATTCACAAGTCCTTATAGTACCAAGTTTATTTGAATGACCAACATTTTAAACGTCCTCGCTGCTTGTTCACATACTCAGTGAAAAAAGTTTGTTGTTAAAGGGACGTTATGGTTAAGTTGCACTAATAAAAACCTATGAAATTCAGTGAAAAAAATAACTTTGTTAAAAAGGACATTATGGTTACAAGTAAAACCGAAAAAGCAAAGCAACCATAACTCACGCCACCACTGTGCACTGCCAAGACTAACACCCAGGACATCAAAGATGACATCACAAATGTCACTGGTGACATCACATATCTAGGCCACCTGTCTTTGTTCACTGGCATATCTAAGCCAGGTGTTTTTGTTCACTGACAGAATAAGAAAATTCAAACAGTGCTATATATCTAGACGTTCACCTTCTTGTATGTTCTTAAAGTACTTTCCTTACGGTTTGGCCTCAGCTCATGGTGCACATGAGGCAAATAGCAGGCCTCAAATACAAAATTAATTTGTATACATGATGAACTTTAATGTTATTGACATTTTCTGGTGATATTGTTTCTTTCTTCCTTACTTAATTTCCCCCGGACGCATCTCAGATTTGCATGTGTTAGGCAGAAACCTGTGCAGTTCCCTTGGGGAACACTGCAAAAGATTTAAGACTACAGGTAGAGCAGTAAACCCCTTTGGTAGCAGTCCGTACCACCCAGATTTACCTGGTAGCTGTGGCTGAGCAGTCAGACTTCTCTCAAGAAGAGTTAGGCAGTATGTAAAGTATACACAATATGTACCAAAACACAATAGCACAAGCAAACACTGACCAGAGCTTGGTTTCAAAAGTATATAGTTATTTATTTAAAATACACATAAGTTAAAAACACTCTAGCAAAAATATAGTAAAAGCACTTCAACACAGTTATACTGAAAGTAAATTCAATCCTTTCTCCTATCTAGACAACTCTAGGTTAACACCACTTAATTAAAACAGAGGTGAGTGCTTAACGTTAGATGACACTCTAGTAGTTTCCAAGAAAGGGAGAGAAAAAGCAGAAATAGGTTAGACACACCACTCTAAGGTCCAGAACACTTGCAATAGGCTTAAAGAAGAATAAAGTCACAGGTGAGCAAAAGTCACTAGGCAGGGCCCACTCTTAGAGTAGCCGGAGCGAAAATGTGCCCAAGATCACACTGTTAGTTAGAGATTCAAAGTCTTGCAAAGAGTCAAAAAGAGTTTAGAGTGGCTCAGAAAGTTTAGCCAAAGTGTCCCAGGCACTCCCAGGTTCGAAAGCCGGGGACTAAATCTACCCCGTACAGTCGGTAGCAAGGGAAGCCAGGCGGAACACAGTACCTTAAGCGGAAAGGATCCTCCAGCGGGGGCAGTTGTTCCAGGCAGCGACAGCAAGGCTCGACGTCGGTCAGGGGAGAAGAATATCTCGCTGAAGAGCAGAAGAGAAAGGTCGTAGCACTGCCCGGGAAGAAACCAGCCGCGGAGTCCTCCGGTTAAAGGGTTGGTACCGACTTTCGCGGTATGGGGGTAAAGTGTGGTATTCCGGATGCCGGGGTGCTTGGCACAGGCAAGGCGGCCACGAGATACCTCAAAAGGACGGAAAGAAGGCGAAAACTGGTTGTCCCCACCAGTCAAGGGAAGGAGCCACTCCGTTAAGAGTTCTCCTCGGTCGTCGGGAAAAAGTGGTGAGACGGTTCAGCAGGGCTCCACCGGGTGGTGTCGTCGAAGCAGGTCGGCTCAGCTCTTCCCTCGTCGGATTCTTGGTCCTGTGGCGACTTCTGAAGTCCCAGTCCCCAAAGCCCTGCTTTTATGCAGCAAACCCCCATTCACCCAGCCTAGCTGTCACTCAAACATGCTAAGTGGTGAGCCGGGCGGCTCACCACTTGGGCCAATCAGGACGGAGTGCGACTTGAGTTACCAAGGTAACTCAGTCCAGGGTGCCTAAATCCCCCTCCACCCCTCCTAAGTACCCCAGACAGAGTGGCACCACTTTGGAGGGCTTCTGTGGAGAAGCCCGCCAAAAGTGGAACAAAGGGCTCCACTTTGGGTCAGAGTTACAGAGGCGAACACCAACGCCATTTTAGAATCAAGTTTTGGCAAAAAGTCCCAACCGGAGTTATAAAAATAAATATATAAACCGGCGGTATGTTTAAGGCTACCGTAAATAAATAATTAAATGTGTTAGCCTAAAACAATGGGAAATCCCATAGGGAAATATTCGCGGTCGAATATAAAAAGTAGTTTCCACTGCCACCAGCCAAAACTCGATCAGGGGGGACGGAGACGTGCCCCCTCGACTAACAGACCCTGGGGCAATCGAATTGCCCCAGCCAGTACGTCCACAATATGATGGTTTGTACTGGTTCTGTTCAGGATTCAAGACTAGCAAAGTCTTTGGTGACTTTACATGCCCTGGGAGACAGTAGTCAGTCCCAGGGTTTGGAGTCTATATTGGGGAGTCCCTAGGACACCCCTGGGTCACGGCACAGAGGGTGCTGTGTGACCCACATCACAAAAATACATGAGGCCCTATGGAGTAAAAGACCCCATAGCCCATTCAACACAAGGTTTAACCAAGAAAACACACTTCAACATGTCCAAGAGTGAGGGTAAAAGAGTCTCACTCTTGGCAGGAGAAAAAAATTAAACCCCAGAAATCCAGCAAAGCTGCTGGGGGACTCACTAGGTAGGGAAATTCAGCCTAACCAGAGAATTCTCCCTAACACTCGCCCCCCCCAGACTAAGGGACAGGAGGATTTAATCCACTCCTGGATGAACCTCATACCTCTAGTCGATGATATACATCCTAGAGAGTCCATCAGCATTTTGATGGTGACACCTTGACCTATGTTCAATGGAGAACTCAAAGGTTTTCTTTTGCAAGCTAACGGACCTACAGACCCTTTGAGGAACATCAGTCTTTTTGTTATAGGGGATCTGGTTGACCAGTCCCTCAGAAGTTGGTACAACTTCTGAACCTATGTTAGGCTTTTTCAAGGGGTCCTTATAAAGGATTCCCTTAGATCTAGAGGGGCCTCCAAGGTTCCTCACCACCTCTCTTGTGGGAGCAGGTTGGGTCTTAGGCCTCTTGGTTGGAGGGGTTGGGGTTAGGCAATGTACCTGCTTCCCCTTCCTCTTAGATCTACCCTTCCCTATTTTAGGAGTTTCCCCCCTAATATTAGGATTTGAGTTGGGGTCTTCAGTAGAAGGTCCAACAGTCTGAAGGTTTTTGGCCTTAGACTTTGCTTTTCTGGTTTTCCACCAGCACTGAGAATTACCAGTTCTCTCAGGTTCAGATAGGGGCCTAGTTGGTCTATCCACCTCTTCCTCAGAAGCAGGGGGAGTCAGAGACTCTGAGACTAGGGGAACAATGTTGGAGCTTGGTTGGGGCTCCCATGTTCCTAGCATACTATCCTGAAAGGTGCCTGGGTCAGAGGTCAACTTACTAACACCAGGGCTTGTAGTGGGGTTCTCAGTAGAGGGTCCCACAGGCTTAGAAGGGTCCTTCAAGGTAGCCTGTCTAGCCAATTTGGTTAAGTTCTGCTTCTCCATACTGGGAGGCCTGGGGGTATGTGACACTACTCCTAGAGTTCTTAGGTCATTCCCTAACAGGACCTTCCCAGGTACCTCAGCCTGAACACTGACAGGGATCCTTACTGTCATGTTGTTACATTGAATGAGGGCTGGTAGAATAGGAACCATTTGGACAGGGCCTCCAGACATCTTAGTGGGACCTTTGGGTGCTTTGGCCACATCCTCAGGTGGAAAGAAGCTTTCATCCACTACTGTTCTGCTGGCCCCAGTGTCTCTCCTGGCAGGAGTATCCTGGCCATTGACAAGAACACTGTCCACATAATACACCTTAGAGTTAACAGGTAGGGAGTTATACACAACCCTATTCTGGGGACTAACAAGACCCATAGGCTCTAAGTTTACAGTTGCTTGAAGACCCAAGGGTTCTTCAGCAAAGAGTTCAAAGTGGGCACTAGCCATCTGTACTTCATCCTCAGGAGTGAAGGCTAAGGAGACTGTGCTGATCCCTGCAGGTTTACCCTTGCACTTGGGATCTCCTTTGATATGGTCAGTACCCTGACAGACATAGCATTGTCCAAATGCTCTCTGGAAGGGTGGCTTGCTCTGACCTCCTTCTGGCTTGTGGCCAGAAGGTACACTAGCCTGATTCGGTTTACCCTGGGGCTTACCCTGGTTATTTGGTTGTTTGTGGCCCTCTTGGGTATGGGAGGTATTAGAATTCTCTTTGGAGTCCTTTTTAGGCTGTTTCTCCCCATCCTTCTTCTGAGTTACCCCAGAATCCTTGTGAGTGGCCCTGTTGGCAACCCACAAGTCAGCAGCCTTAGCTAGCTTCCTAGGATCCAATTCCTGTGAATCAGCCAAGTGCTGTCTGAGCTCAGGAGAGCAGGCATCATAAATTGACTCCAACATAAAGAGATTTCTCATCCCCTCATAAGTGTTCACCTTGTAACCCTTAATCCATCCCTCTAAGTTTTTCAAACATTCACTCACCCAGGTAGCCCAAGGGGTACCATCATGCTTTTTGAGGCTCCTAAACCTCTTAAGATACTGGGAAGGGGTCTTCCCAAACCTAGCTATCAAAGCTAGTTTCACACATTCATAGTCCTTTCTATCCTCCTCCCCCATCTCCATTACCACATCAGTTGCAACAGGGGGAAGCCTAGAGAACAACCAGGTGAGTAAGTCATTTCCTGTGATGTTCTGGAGCCCATGATTATATTCAAACAGAGACAACCAATCCAACACATCCAACTTAGGCTCATACATACCAACCAATTCTTTAGGCATCCGGGGTCTTTTAGGACTGGAACTTCTAGAGGAGCCAGAGAGAGAAACATTCTCAACAGATAATTTCTTCATTTCTAAGTCATACTTGAGCTCCATTTCCCTTAGCCTTAGTTCTTTGTCAGTTTGAGCATTAAGTTTCTTATACTCCAATTCTAGCTTCATTTTCTCCAGTTCAAAGTACTGAGGACTAAATGTGGGACCTGGTAAAGGTCCAGTAGGTACAGCAGGTAGAGCAGGCAGAGGCCTAGGGGGGACAGTTACAACAGCCTCACCCTCCTCTTCTGACTCTTCCTCAGAAACATCAACATTTTGCTCCATGTTAACTTCAATACTGTCATCTACAGTTGCTGGAGTGGTAGGCTCCTCTGAACCATCACCCAGACTTTGGTTAGCTAACAATCTTTCAATCAGCTCCATTTTCTTGCCCTTAGTCAGGAGATCCTTATGTTTACAGAGCACTCTTAAACAATCAGCAGTTTTGGCTGCAAGGGACTCTTGACTATAGCTTTCTATAACTGACATGTTAGAGGTTTTACTTTTTCAGTGCTAAGCTTTGTGGTTAGTTGCACTAAGGTATCTAAAGCACAATAAAATGTATACTCAATACAAATCCCACCGCTGTACACCAGTGTTAGGCAGAAACCTGTGCAGTTCCCTTGGGGAACACTGCAAAAGATTTAAGACTACAGGTAGAGCAGTAAACCCCTTTGGTAGCAGTCCGTACCACCCAGATTTACCTGGTAGCTGTGGCTGAGCAGTCAGACTTCTCTCAAGAAGAGTTAGGCAGTATGTAAAGTATACACAATATGTACCAAAACACAATAGCACAAGCAAACACTGACCAGAGCTTGGTTTCAAAAGTATATAGTTATTTATTTAAAATACACATAAGTTAAAAACACTCTAGCAAAAATATAGTAAAAGCACTTCAACACAGTTATACTGAAAGTAAATTCAATCCTTTCTCCTATCTAGACAACTCTAGGTTAACACCACTTAATTAAAACAGAGGTGAGTGCTTAACGTTAGATGACACTCTAGTAGTTTCCAAGAAAGGGAGAGAAAAAGCAGAAATAGGTTAGACACACCACTCTAAGGTCCAGAACACTTGCAATAGGCTTAAAGAAGAATAAAGTCACAGGTGAGCAAAAGTCACTAGGCAGGGCCCACTCTTAGAGTAGCCGGAGCGAAAATGTGCCCAAGATCACACTGTTAGTTAGAGATTCAAAGTCTTGCAAAGAGTCAAAAAGAGTTTAGAGTGGCTCAGAAAGTTTAGCCAAAGTGTCCCAGGCACTCCCAGGTTCGAAAGCCGGGGACTAAATCTACCCCGTACAGTCGGTAGCAAGGGAAGCCAGGCGGAACACAGTACCTTAAGCGGAAAGGATCCTCCAGCGGGGGCAGTTGTTCCAGGCAGCGACAGCAAGGCTCGACGTCGGTCAGGGGAGAAGAATATCTCGCTGAAGAGCAGAAGAGAAAGGTCGTAGCACTGCCCGGGAAGAAACCAGCCGCGGAGTCCTCCGGTTAAAGGGTTGGTACCGACTTTCGCGGTATGGGGGTAAAGTGTGGTATTCCGGATGCCGGGGTGCTTGGCACAGGCAAGGCGGCCACGAGATACCTCAAAAGGACGGAAAGAAGGCGAAAACTGGTTGTCCCCACCAGTCAAGGGAAGGAGCCACTCCGTTAAGAGTTCTCCTCGGTCGTCGGGAAAAAGTGGTGAGACGGTTCAGCAGGGCTCCACCGGGTGGTGTCGTCGAAGCAGGTCGGCTCAGCTCTTCCCTCGTCGGATTCTTGGTCCTGTGGCGACTTCTGAAGTCCCAGTCCCCAAAGCCCTGCTTTTATGCAGCAAACCCCCATTCACCCAGCCTAGCTGTCACTCAAACATGCTAAGTGGTGAGCCGGGCGGCTCACCACTTGGGCCAATCAGGACGGAGTGCGACTTGAGTTACCAAGGTAACTCAGTCCAGGGTGCCTAAATCCCCCTCCACCCCTCCTAAGTACCCCAGACAGAGTGGCACCACTTTGGAGGGCTTCTGTGGAGAAGCCCGCCAAAAGTGGAACAAAGGGCTCCACTTTGGGTCAGAGTTACAGAGGCGAACACCAACGCCATTTTAGAATCAAGTTTTGGCAAAAAGTCCCAACCGGAGTTATAAAAATAAATATATAAACCGGCGGTATGTTTAAGGCTACCGTAAATAAATAATTAAATGTGTTAGCCTAAAACAATGGGAAATCCCATAGGGAAATATTCGCGGTCGAATATAAAAAGTAGTTTCCACTGCCACCAGCCAAAACTCGATCAGGGGGGACGGAGACGTGCCCCCTCGACTAACAGACCCTGGGGCAATCGAATTGCCCCAGCCAGTACGTCCACAATATGATGGTTTGTACTGGTTCTGTTCAGGATTCAAGACTAGCAAAGTCTTTGGTGACTTTACATGCCCTGGGAGACAGTAGTCAGTCCCAGGGTTTGGAGTCTATATTGGGGAGTCCCTAGGACACCCCTGGGTCACGGCACAGAGGGTGCTGTGTGACCCACATCACAAAAATACATGAGGCCCTATGGAGTAAAAGACCCCATAGCCCATTCAACACAAGGTTTAACCAAGAAAACACACTTCAACATGTCCAAGAGTGAGGGTAAAAGAGTCTCACTCTTGGCAGGAGAAAAAAATTAAACCCCAGAAATCCAGCAAAGCTGCTGGGGGACTCACTAGGTAGGGAAATTCAGCCTAACCAGAGAATTCTCCCTAACAGCATGCATTGTGGGTCTTCATACATATTGTTTGTACTAACACAAGTATGTTTAGTCTTGAATTATTAGCTATGTATTACATGTTTAACATTATTCAAAACTCTGATATGGTAACATTCATTATTTTACTATCCAAAATTACCAGAGTAAAAATATTATACTTCTATGGTGCATGCTGCAGCCATTGCCTATGCGTATGTATGATTAGGTTCCTGTATTAACACTCCAATATAATGTTCTGTTTCGATTAGTACATTCTTTAATACATTAAGTAGTTCATGATGGGTCTCCCGATCACCCCTAACATCTTGTTACCAACATTATAAACACAACCCCTTGAAGGGACTGTGCATCAAAATGTATTTCATATGTTATCAATGACATCTTTGATGTCATCTTTTATGTCCTGAGTCTTATTCTTAGCAGTACGTGGTGGCGCGAGTTATGGTTGCTTAGCTTACCATAACTGGCACATTTCTGGGGTTTTTCTGTTTTACGTCTAACCATAACGTCCCTTTAACAAAGCTTTTTCTGTGAATTGCATAGGTTTTTACCAGTGCACCCTTAATTTGCTACAAGTTCCTTATATTATACTCACCCACAATGTAGCAGCTGTAGCGTCCACGGACAGAAGGTAGCATTCACAAAGCCCAGACACAGAAGTCTGACCCAACAAACTCGTACATAAAACATTACTTATATTTACTGCACCAAATATACCTTTTTGTACAACTCATCACTTCAAAATGTACACATTTTTTCATTTATCACACAATATAATGGAATGCACCAAGCACAAACCATAACTGTACAACTTATATTATCACTTCAATACAACTCTTCATACAGAACATACAACAGGTGCTCATTTCAAAACAATATCTCACCAAATAGTAAGCACACTGTATTTATTTCTCTATTATTACCATTCATTTTGTAAACATTTCTGATGAGCAAATATTACTATTTTTTATTCTAAGAGGAATCGAATGGTTGGAAGAAAACCTTCCAACAGAATAAATGAGTGATAACTTCCCCAATGGTAAACTATTGTTTACCATTGGGGAAGTTATCACATCTTTTAATATAAACAAATAATGTAATTTCTACAGACCTCTGTGAAATAATGTTTTCTTTTCTTATAGTACATAGTTTACATGAAAAAACATCACTCCAATTTAATTATGGAGAATCCCAAGAATAACAAAGCCACAAACTGTGCATAATAAATCCTGATTTTGTCTACAAAAATCAACTTATTAATGACTAAAGGAACTTTTAAAAGTTAAAAATCATGTTACAAATGTTGATTATCACAGTCTTTCTTGCACCGGTCTTCCTTGTCCCCCGCAATCATCCCCATCAAGTAACCGAAATATAAATGAGAAACTCTGATGAAACTTCACTCCCTTCCTCCCCTGATTATTATTGTACAGAAATTCCAAATTTTCCCATTTATGTTTACCATTCCAATACCCCATCCCTTTCATAATTAAATATCTTGTATATTCTGTCTTTTTTTAAAAACCCCAATAAATAATCTGTGGACAATACGACTATTTGGGGTGTCCGTTCTTAAAATTGTTGTGTCCACAGGCAGCACGCCATGTCCGGACCTGTCGGTTCTCGCACAACACATTTTTAATTAGTCTGCAGACAGCGCGCCAGTTCTACAGACACTTTCGTGCATGCGTCTTGCATCTCCCTGCCCGATGGGTGTCTGCAGACAGGCGTCAATGTCTTGGACGTCCTCACACAACATGTGACGACACCCGTGCAGCATGACGGTTTGTCTGCAGACTATCACCATGGACAGTTTGAAGCTGCATTTTCAGCCAATTTTGGGTGTTCCGAGTTGAAGGTTTACCCAATCTTAGTTGATCTGGGAACTTTTTACAACTTTGCAAGGTCTACCTTTGTCGCAGTAGTCCGTGGACAGTCACGCGGTCCGCAGACGGTTCCTCTGAAGGGACACACTCATTACTTCCAGTCATTCTCAATCTGGCTATCTAGGAGAGAGCAGCTGACAGCACCCGCTTTGCAGAACTTTCACAACTGAATCCAATGGCATCTGTCATGTCATCCCCTCCTCCACAGGGGCCACCACCACAACAACCTAGAGGGCCTGGCAAAAGGAACAGGCACAAGGATGCAGAGGAGGTAGAGGAAGGAACACGTTACTTACCTGTAACTGTTGTTCTCCAGCATGGGTCTGGCATGGGTTCACATGCTCATGAATATAAGAATACATAGCAGTGCACACATGCACAACCACGGGAGGTGGCAAGGCTCAACATTAAGCATTACATAAAACTCAACATTAAGCATCTCTTACCCTCCTCACCAGGCTCACCTTAAGCAAACAGGTTGCGCAGCACTGTCTGGCCGACTCTGGACTTCTCCCTGGAATCCCGGTTGATGCAGTAGAATCTCGTGAAGGTGCAAGTCGACCTCCACGTAGCAGCCCTGCAGATGTCCAGTAGGGGCACACCAGACAGGAACGCCGTGGTGGCAGCGATCACTCTGGTCGAATGGGCTCTCGGATGGCCGGCTTGCCAACCAATGACAGTGCATGATGCAGCCGGAGAGCCATCTTGAAATGGAAGCCTTCGAGAGAGCCTTCCCTTGGTTCACAGGTCCAAAGTTCACAAACAGCTGTGATGTCTTCCGAAAAAAACTTTGTTCGGTCCCCATAGAACTTCAGGTCTCTAGCTACATCCAGCGAGTGCAAAGTCCTCGCGGCCGGCGACAAAGGCAATGGGAAAAAGACTGGTAACACCAAGGGCTCGTTGAGATGGAAGTCTGACTGCACCTTGGGCATCAAGGAGGGGTGCGTCCTCAGCACCACCCTCATCTCGTGGAAAGTCAAGTATGGAGGCTTGCAGGAAAGGGCCTGAATCTCTCCCACGCGTCGTGCAGAGGTGATGGCCACAAGGAACACAGTCTTCCACGTCAGGAACTTCAACGGAGCCGAATGCAAAGGCTCGAATGGCGGGCCCATGAGCCTGGTCAGCACCACGTTGAGCTCCCACGCCGGGGCTGGAGCCTTCACCGGCAGGAACGATCGGCACAGTCCTTTCATAAACTCCTTCACCAGGCGATGAGACCACAGGGACGACCGTCCTGCAGTTCTGGTGTATTGGGAAATCGCTGCCAGATGTATCTTGATGGAAGCGTGAGCTAGTCCAGCTTTGGCCAGCGACAGCAAGTACGGTAGCACTTGAGGGGCTGTAATCCATAGAGGGTTAATCTTCTGTGCACAGCCCCAGACAGAGAACCTCTTCCACTTGTGTCCGTAGCACTTGAGAGTTGAGGACGCCCTGGCCTTTGCAAGAACCTCTCTGCAGTCAACCGGGATATCGTACCCTCCAAACTCTAGTATTGCAGGAGCCAGATCTGCAAGTTCAGCGAATACAGGTTGTGATGAAGAATGGCGCCTCCTTCTCTGGAGAGAAGACCTGCGCCCGTCGACAGTTTCACTGGCGGGCACGCCGACAAGTCCAGGAGGTCCGGGAACCATATCTGTCTCGGCCACCTCGGTGCGACGAGGATCATCCTGCACCGGGACCTCTTGAGTTGGTTGATGAGCCTGAGCGGCAACGGCGGGAACGCATACAGGAACAGGCCGTCCCAGGGGAACGAGAAAGCATCGCCCATGCTCCTCGGCTGGGGGAACCTGATGGCGAACCTCTGGCACTTGGGATTCGTCGCGAAGAGATCGATTTGGGGTTCGCCCCAGAAGAATTGATCCACTTGATCCTGGCGTAGTTCCCACTCGTGGCACGAGAGCAGCTCCCTGCTGAGTGAGTCGGTGATGGTGTTTTTTTATCCCTGCTAGATGAAAAGGCACCAGAAACATCCCCTGGGCAACGGCCCAGTGCCACAGATCCTGGGCTTCCTTGGACAGGGCTGGGGCTCTTGTTCCTCCCTGCTTCCGGATAAGGAACATTGTGGTGGTGTTGGTGAAGATCCACCACCTTGCCCTTGAGGGACGGGAGGAATGACTTTAGGGCCCAGAACACTGCTCGGAGCTCCAGTATGTTGATGTGGAGCGGCCTCTCCTCCGGGAACCACAGGCCTCTTGCGTGAAGATCTCCGGTGTGCGCTCCCCACCCCTCCAGGGAGGCATCCGTCATCACCGTCAACTGGTATACTGGAGTCTGAAAGTCGGTGCCCGTGGCGAGATGCGCACGGGTGCCCCACAATCAAATTGCATGGCAGAATGCTTCGTTGAGCGAGATCTTGTCCTCGAAGGTGTCCGTCGCTTGCGTCTAACGGGCGTCGAGGAACTCCTGCAGAGGACGCATCCGAAGCCTGCACAGGCGCACCATATAGATGCAAGAGGACATCACCCAGAGAACGGACTTGATGGACCTCACTCTGGCCACGTCCGTGGCCAGCAGACACTGTACCTTGCCCAGGATGGCCTGCGTTCTTTCCTCCGACGGCGAGGCCAACTGCGCTACTGTTTCGAGCTTGGTTCCCAGAAACAGCGCGACCTGTGACGGAACCAGGTGGGATTTGGGGAAGTTGATGGAGAATGCCAGGCCGTGAGCAGCCGGACGGTCTTTGCTGTGTGTTCTACGGTGAGTTCCCTTGTCCCTGCTCGGATGAGCCAGTCGTCCAGGTAGGGGTAGACGTGGATCCCTAGCAGGTGCAGCCGCGCCACCACTGGTGCTAGGCACTTGGTGAACACCATGGGCGCCGACTTCAATCCGAATGGGAGGGCCTTCAACTGGTAGTGCCGCCCTTGGACCACGAACCTGAGGAACTTTCGGTGTCTTTTTAGAATGGGGATGTGGAAGTACGCATCCTCCAAGTCCAACGACGACAGGAAATCGCCCTCCTCCAGCTGTCCCAACACATGCTGGAGGGTGACCATACGGAACTTATGTGCCTTGATGTACTTGTTCAGTCGTCGTAGGTCCAGGATGGGGCGCCATCCTCCGGTCTTCTTTTTTACGAGGAAGTACCTTGAGTAAACTCCAGAGCCCCGAAACCTCTTGGGACAAGCTCGATGGCACCCTTCTTGAGCATCGCCCTTACTTCCAACAGTATTTGAGGGACATGATTTTCCTTCCTGGCCACGGGTGGAACGCAAGGGCACTGCTTCTGAAACTCGAGGGCGTGCTCTTGGGCCAGGGCGTCCAGCACCCAATGGTCGGTGGAGATGGACTCCCACACGCTGACGAACCTCGCCAGCCGGCCTCCCACCGGGGTGCTTCGGCAGGGGCCCGACCCCACGGTCGGTTCAATCTTGTTTGAAGGCCGCCTTGCCTCCTTGACCTCCATGTCGACGGCGACAGGCACCACCTGCCTTGCCGCGTCCCCTGTAGGCTTCCTGGGACAAAGATCTTGCCGCTTGGCGGTAAGTGGAGGAGCCACTGCCGGATCCCTTGGAGGCACCTTGTCTGCCTCCGGAGCTCTGAAAGGACGGCCGTCGTTGTTTGAGCACTCCCAGTGCCCGGGCAGTCTCTGTGTCTGTCTTGATGGCCTGAAGGGACTCGTCAACCGCCTTCCCAAACAGGTTGTTCCCGTCGAAGGGCATGTCCAAAACCTTGGTTTGTACATCCTGGCGGAAATCCGTGGCCTTGAGCCATCCTCATCGTCTCAAGCAAACGTCGTTGGCCCAACTGACGGAAACCGGTGTCGGCGATGTCCGTTGCCACCGTGATGACGTGGTCCGAAGCAATCTCCCCCTCCTGTAGGATTTCAAGGGCCTCAGCCCTTTTGGCGTCCGGAAGGAAGTCTAACAAAGGGGCGATTTTGAACCACAACTCCCTGTCGTAGCGGGCTACGATAGCCAGGGTGTTGGCCGCCTTGATATTCGTCGCTGCGGATGAGATTATCCGTCGTCCCATCGTGTCCAGCTTCCTGCTCTCACTGTCCGGCGGGGAAGTTGATGCCGATGCCCCCCCAGCTTTCTTCTTTGCCGCCGCCGAGACAACCGAATCCAGGGTAGGTTGTGCCTGAAGGCACAAAGGGGCAGCGTCGGGGACCCGGTACTTCTCGTACCGGTCCCTCTTTGCCGGCACTGTGGCAGGGTTCTTGAGGAGGGTGAGCCCCTCATCCCAGATGTCATCAGGAAGCGGTACGGCGAGGACCGTCTTCCTTTTAGCCTCGCTCCGTTGGTAAATGAACCCTTCTTTCTTATGTTCTTCTGGGCAGAGCTGAAAAAGCTTGGATGCCCTGGAAATCATGGCATGAAAGGATCCAATCTCGTCAGGCGGGGATGCCCGAGCAGGGGGGGCGACGGGGGACACGTCCCGGCGTCATCTGTACCTGCCGTAGCGGTGTCCGTGCCTGTATCATCCCCGTGGGCAGTAGACCAGGGGAAGGCAAAACAGGCCGCAAAGGTGGGAGAGGTAGCGTAGGATGCATCCTCCTCCTCTTATGCGGTGGACTCTCCGAAGGTCCTGGCTCCGGTTCCCCCGTCGGGTCTGGCTCAGGTACCTCCGTCGGGGCAAGGGGGAACCTCATCCTTATCTCCGAGCAGAAGGACTGAATCGCTAACAAAACGGCCGCCGAGGTGTCCTGCCGCGCCAGAAACGACGGGCGCGAGGGCTCTTGAGGAGCCTTGTCGGCGACACCGTCGCTCTCGTCGTCGCCCTCGTCGGGATCCCTCGTGATTGGGCTGGGCCTCTTCCACGACTTCGATGAGCTCTTCTTCAGAGGTCATGTCCGTATCCACGATGGCCACTAGCCCCTACCCCACCTTTTCCAACGAGGACTTCGTGGGGGTCTCCCCATGGGCCTGAAAGACGACTCCCTCTGCGGTGGCAGGGAGACTCGGTCCTGAGGGCGCCTCCACTGGTGTAGCCTCCACAGGCTGAGTCAGGGCCGCGGCGACATCCTCAATCGAGGTCTTAGCAGGGTGAATTAAGGCAATCGTCACCTTCTGAACGCCTGGGGCCTTCACCTCCGGGGAGGGTCCGAGCCTCGCTCCCCTTCTGCCGGAAACTTTGAGATCGACCGGGGCCTCTCCAGAAGCTTTGCCGGGTTCTCGGACTTCCTCTTACCCGAGCCAGAGCGTTGGCTCGTGGTTGATGGCGCCGGGGAGGATGCCCCCTGCCTGGCAGCCAAGGAGCCCAACCGTTCGGCGCTCCTGGTGCCCGCGGACTCGCGGTGCTTAGCCTTTTGTTGGGCCCCCGTCGCCGGGGCACCCTCACAGGACTTAGAAGACCGCTCAGACTTTTTTCTTCTTCTCGCCTGACGGGCTCTTCCCTTCCAGCCAGTTGGCGAGACGGAGGTGGCGATCATTCATGGTCCGCTCCGACATGTTCCCACAAAACGCACAGTCCTTCTCCTTGTGCGTCTTATCCTCATGGAGACAGTAGAGGCATAACGAATGCTCGTCCTCCTTGAAAACATTCTGAAGCTGGCATCCCGGGCAGGTCCTGAACAGCTTCCCGGGCGTCGAGCTTCCTTTCTCCTGGGCCAGGTCCGGGGTAGGCTTCGGAACTTCTGGAATCCTCCAAAAGCATAACTCGACAAAATCTTCACCCTTGAGGGGCGTAGAACACTCCGAAACGGATCCCCGTTGATCAGATGTAGAAACGGTGGAGCTCGAGGCTCTATTTAACCGAAAAAGGAGAAAGATTTCCTGAAAAAGCGCGAAAACGCAGCAAAAGCTCCAGAGCTACAGCACGAGGACACCCAACACTTGAACGTGCGGTAAAAATCTAAGGATGGCTGCCGGAGGCGGGGCTTAGGGAGAGGGCAGTCATTGGCTGGAGGCAGTATGACCCAGAGACCAGTGATTGGTTACTACTAAGAAAGACAGATCAGAAACGAAACTGATACAGATTTTTCTCTATACCGAGGATTCCCGGCCTGACGACGGGGAATATTCATGAGCATGTGAATCCATGCCAGACCCCATGCTGGGGAATGCGGGTTACCTAGGGCTAAAAGAAATCACTCTGACACCGAAGCGGATGGGGCAGTGTTCAGATGCAGTGGAAGCTTCCATTCTTGGCCATCTGGCACCAAATGCCCTACTTGGAAAACCAGGTACATGGGAAACATCAAGCCCTGGGGGAAGTATTTCACACAGTGTCCGACCTTTTCTTAATGCTGGCCAGACCTTTGATTAAAGGGTATCAAAAAGCACAGGCCTGGCATCAGTAAAATCACAATTCAAATGCGTTTAATCACCTGTGATCAATGTGGTACCATGAAGGGAATCTAGACGTTCCCGTTGGGTGATGGGTCAACGGTGGCACTGCGTCTGCAGATTTTCGGCTGGAGGGGGGGTGCTTGAGGGGAAAGACCAGGAGCCCTGTGGCATGGTGTGTGGATTTCTTAGTGCGCATTTGGCTAAAGTGGTGCTTTGCATGTTGGCCTGTGGGTAACTACCTGTTGAGGAGTGGATAATGTGAGGTGTCTAGGTGGATAGAGTGAGGAGGTGTGTATCTGATTCTGGCGAGGGCAGACATTTGTGGGTGTATGGGGATAGGGTGATATGTAGGAATGGGCCAGTGTTTCGGAATATTTTGTAGGGCTGCCCTTGGCAAAGTGATAATTGGTGTCCCTGGGAACTGGCCAATTAGCAAATGGCATTAAAGAATGTGGAAATCCATAAAGGACATCTCCATTCTGCAAAACGAATTGCATAAACATACTAAAACGTGTTCTCCATTTGTTAATTATCTGCCAGCAAACTATTGTACCATAATAAGCCAGCTACAAATTACATTAACTGCTGTGGACAGATGACATGATACTAGGGTCGGTGGCGGGGACATGGGGCAAACTACCCCTGCATGTGACATATAAACAGGTGCACATTTACTTTATTGATACTAATAGGGACCTGAAAGATTAATGGGCAGCTCATTTACCAGATCCTTGAAATTACTTTGGTGTTCAAATGCTGACCTATGCAGCTGGCTAATGAATTTGTGATATCATAATAAGGTATTGTGTGATGTAAATTTCCCTGCAAGTACTTATTAAATTGGATTTAATAAAATTTAAAAACTGCAGAAGGTACAGAGACCACCATCAAGGGCTGAAGCCCGTTATAACCGAGTACTGTGGAATGTGCTCTTTTCAGCAATGTCCTCGATCAACACAGGGCATCTCTGAAGTCTCTAGAGATTAAGCATAAGATTTGATGCAGAGGGGAAGTGTAGTAATTGCACAGCTTAGCACCTGCCCCAAATCCTGCGGCAGACTCCCAGATTGTGAAATAGTGTGGTAAAACTCTGGTTGCATACAGAAAAGTGTTGAATGTTGCCAAGCATTTAAGTCCTTAAAAACATAAGGTGCAATTCTCCAAGCAGAGAGTGGGGGTAGATCTTGCTCTTCGGCAGGAGCCTCCCTTTGGAACGGCATCCCTGCCTTGTATTTTTAGACCAGTAAATCACCTTGGGATCATACTCTGGTAATATATGATCATGTAGGTACCTTAAAATAATCTTGAGTGTCAGACCACTTGGGAGTTGTTAACGATAGATTTAGGTTGCATGGATCTCACAGCAGAAGCTATGTACAGTATTAAACAAGCAAGGCACCTCAGAGCAGATTCGTAATCTTGGGATGTATGGGCACTTCTGAAGATTATCTGTTCTTAAGCGAATAGGATATCTCTGGTTGCTTGTTGACAGAGATAGCATGTCTGCAAAGTATAAGGTTCCAAGATCTAGGCAGCTAGTTAAATTCTTTTTTTCAAAACACGACCTATGGCACTCTACTTACTTCTCTGCAACACAGTTCATCAATTCGTAAAAAATAAATACATTTAAAAAAAATGTATACAGACCAGTGCAGTTGATCCTTGAGGGCCACAATGCAGGACCTTCAGAAAGAACATGAGGGTAAGGGATTCTAAAGACACAAACACACCAGGCATGACCTGCGTCATCTGGAGAAGACAACTGGTGACTGACAGGAATCCTTGAAGCCAGAGTCACGTGGCAAGTACAGGAATCGAGTGCACTGTGGACCCAGAGATCTGCATGAGAATTTAAGACCCGCTGCTGCAGAGCAAGGCGCAGAGTGCCCAGAAAACAAAAAGCCTGCGAGCTGACACTTCACCATGTGATAGGCTCACAGTATCTATCCGATGAGCATATTACAGGATGGCACAAGGATGCAGGCAGGCCTCCATATGGCCAGTCTTTGGTAAAAGGAACAGATCCGTGCCCAGTTTAAAAAAAAAAAAAAAAGAAAAACAAAAGTGGGTGCATTACCGATAGCCAAGAAAGCCAGGGAAGGGAAAACTGGACGCCTGCTTTCTCCGGATACCCAGCTTTTCACACTTTCACTCTGTATACTATTGCCAATAGATTAACATACAAATACCATAAAAAAATAGCAGTCACAAAATATATTGCATTTTAATACAGATTACGGTCATTTCAATAGACATCATTCTACCCCTTAATTTAACAACCTTAAACACTTGTTCATGTCCCAACAGGTTCTCAATTTCCAGAAAATAGGGTTCCAATGTACAGAATGCACAATTAAGGCTTTTCACTTACTTCATTTTAGAACATTCATAACATTAAAAGAAAATACAAAAATACAAGTAGATCTTATGTTATTAAAAACATGAGGTTGTATATCCCTGAAGTAGTAGTTCTGCATAACAGCAACATAATACCAAAACTTTAAAATGTTAGTGTCCCACAAAGAAAATGGTGTTATACCTCGTTGTCCTCCAAACCAACATTTGTAGTATGCAGATGAAAGCAAATTGCACATTGTCAGTGCACTGAAGCACACGTCACCAAGAACAGGACATTGTACAGTACATTTAATGCATAATTAATTTAACATTTCCATCAAATTGTTTTTCTATTAGGACAAAATGAAGGTCCTCAGAAGCAGGTATACTCTATTAAAACGGACTGTTATTAAATAGTATAAAAGCAGGTACGATGTTCCTGCATAGAAATATTTAATATTCATAGCCAAACAGTTAAGATTCAATAATAACTTTGATCACGTATGCCAAAACTCAAACGAAAAACGCACGTTCCAGAGGTTCGAAGTCATGATAGAATAAGGTCACTCACAGGATCAACACATATTATTGCTATGTCTGGAGAGGAAACTCAAACTGCATGCCTTGCATTGCTAGGCAACGAGGGTTCTTCCTTTATTCACTTAGAATAAATGGGAAAAGCCCATGCTGCCAGTCACAGTGATTAAAGTACTAAAAAAATAATCTTATTCTACTACAAGTGCCAATATCCAGTCGAAACCCTACGCTTTGTAATCCAGCTCCGCATTCATCTTCGAATACATGTCATAAATTGCATCAATTGTAACCGTGAAATTCACTAAAAACTGACGAATCTTTTCTATGCATTCTTCTTCCTTCACGTTTTGGCCTTTAGACAAAGCCTTCAGGAAATCGTCCTTATAAGGAGCTGCACACACCGCTGCCTTGAGAGAGAAGAAAAGAAGAAGTTAATGTGCGTACATTATACTACTAAAACCGAATGTGTTAGAAGGAACATTGCCAGTCATTAACTTGGAGCCATTTGTCAATGTTAAGGTCAGCAGAAAGACAATGTTGTGGTGGGCAACAATACAAAGCTAAAACATAAATAAACTATTAAATGGTGCCATCTATTGTCAAATGTTTGGGAAGTTGTGGCCATCACGTGGAAGGAATAGGCTCCTAATGTGATAACAGGGGCAACACTGCACATTCCGCCAATGTGTCCATGCCATTCCGTGGCTACGCCCTTCAGTTCTTAATTTTGATAGCTAGAGCTTTAAAACCTCACCCGTCCAGCCAGGTTGGTGTTTGCAGGCAGAAATGGGTTGTAAAAGAAAGTTAAACAGAGAAGTTACTTTTCCTTCGGTTTACATCCATTTTACCAAAGAACAAATTACCAAACAGTGCCCATTGTGACACTTTGCCCCATGCTAGGCATCGGGAGAACATGCTTGGCAAAGCCACCTGGCTAGATTGAGGTTATGTCGACAGGCTTTACTACTGCGCCAATCACTACTGTAGTGGTCGCAGAGTGCCAAGACTGGTCAGGAAAGATGTGTATTGTGGTAAAAGGGATAGCTAGGGGTGGAATAGGAAGTCACTGACAGTGGAAAAATTGGAATTCGGCCCAGAAAGAGGGGGAAAAAATAAAACATTGAGTGGTAATATGCGTTTTCTACAGAGGGGCATTTGCGAATACTTAGGGCGGGGTCGGGGGCTAGAATCAGACACCGTTGTCTGATGGACTCGAGAAGTGCAGCTTCTTGATTGCCAGGTGAATATTTAAGTGTCCTCTGCCAAACCCCTGGGAAGCCATCAATAACCAAACCAATAATTGGCTGTGCAAAAGTGAATGCTGCGGGCATAAAGGGAGAACAGGAATAGGGGGAAAGGTGTGAACCCGATCCTCCAAGATATACATATAATATATGGACGCTCATCAGCGCATATCCAGAGATGGTTCAAAAACCTGTGTGGAGAGGTTGAAGTGGCCACCTTGAATAGCTCTCTGGATCATCTATGCAACAAATGGGTTAGGCCACAATCAAATGTCTTAACAGGCTTCTTGTCAAGTCAGAAAGGCCCTACCCTTCAAAAAGTATTTAAAACCAGCTGATGAATCTGGCGTTGCCCGGGCTTTCATTTCCCATAGGTACAGGTGACTGTGCAAAATCTGTTGCAGATTGGTGAAACGTTGTGAAATTGTATAGGGACATACGCGAAACCACAAACCCACACGCAAATTTGCAGTTTTGCTGAAATCTGGGGACGGAGTGGGGTTCATGTAGACAGTAATGTCTGGAGGGTTCCAACATGTGACTGTGCAAAGTTTGGTGCAGACTGGCGAAACGGTGTGGAATTGCATGGGTAGTATAGCTCAGTAGCAACGCGCTGGTCTTGGAAGCAAGACCCCGGTCGAGCTCGAAGGCCCCGTCGGAGGGGGAGCGAGGTAGTGACCCTCCGCCCCTCCGCCCCCCCCCCCCCCCCCAAGGAGAAGGCGGTGAGCGCACCTAAGGTGGTGAAAGCCTTGATCCACCCTGCCAAGGCCTCTATCGAGACAGTCAAGGCTCACAAGGCTCCAGCCTTTACAGCAGGTGCTCGGTATGAAGAGATTCTTAAAGCCGATCATGGGTGCAACCAGTTGACTTTCAAAAACTCCTATTTCAACTCAATGGCTCGTCCATCTCAGGTAGTGGTGAACATGCTTTAAACCAGCGGCTACAACCCTTCTGCTTGGATAGAAAAAGCAGATTTTACCAACTATATTGTGACAATATTACAATTTAAATATTAGTGAGTAGGGGGCGCTGTTGAGCAGCCAGAGAAATGGCAGCTTGGGAAATAGTTCCGGCCACAGCAAAATCCTGACCACTAAAATATCCTTTTTCGTGCCTGTGTCAAAAAATTTAAACCCACACAGAAGGGCCGATCGCCCATGAGCACCCAGTTTTCAATTATCGTTCTGATCCGTGCAGCAGAAGTGAGGAATCAGACTGCCATGGAGCCGACTGAGGTGTTGGATCAGGCCCAGAGGGGCACATCCATGAAAGTGAGGACCTGCTAATTGAGCCTGGTGCTGAGCCAGCCTGAGTGGGGGTAGGGGCTGTGCGATACTGACCCCATCTGTACCGACCCGCTCTCTAAAGTGCGGTGCGGTTAACACGAGGAGGCAAGAGATAGCATAACACAGCAGGACCACCATGGCGTTGAAGGGCAGAGGCTGTGCTACAATGCATTGGCATGCCGGCGTGAGGAAACCAGCACCCGGAGGCTATCCGCGACTACAGGAGAGCTCCAGGGAGGCTAGAGCGGCTGCGGTTCGCCTGCCCATAACAGGGCCCTGGACCCCGTGACATCCTCTGATTGACACCCTGAAGGCCCCCTGGGACATGCTGCCTGCTCCCTCCAGCTAACCCAGGGAAACGCAGTGGACAACACAAGCAGGACCCATTTGGTCTGCATAATACTTATCACTGCAACCCGAAGCTGTGGAGCGGTGTGGCCAAATCCCACTGGGTATGAGGGAGAGGCGCATTGTGCCCACAGGCAAACACATTATTGTGGGAGCTGGCTGATGGCCCTGCCGACCCACTCTGGCAGTGAGACCAACGTGTGAGGAATAGCTACACCGGCAGACGATGGATGGGCCCCCGGGCTGGACCGGAGCGCTGCATATCCTGGTAAGACATCCCAAGGGACAGAGAATACAACAAAATCCCCACAACAGAAATCCTAACAACCCCAGACTGCTGGGTCACGTCAAGACCCTACGACCATAAATCCTTTGAGAAGCCTCCAACTGGCGGGATAAGAAAATAGAAACGGGTTGGAGGATGATTATCTGAGCCCACTGACGTGGGGCAAGACCAGGTGCCCATAGCCACTGAACTAGGCTGGGCATACAACATTGTATGTAATACTATACTACATTTGGGAGGTGAGACGACCCGCACCCTGCTCCTTTGTAGTGCTTGGCAGGCACAGGTGAATATTACTGGGACTTTGTAGGGACTTTAAACCTGCTCAGTAGTGCTACAGACATCCTACAGATAATCTAGAGTCCACGCTGGGTCAGAGGCGACCAGATCCACTGGGGATATGCTGAGTAAACCTGAACACTCTGCTGTGAGAACCTAATCCTTTTAAATATCCTCTGGCACAAAGTCGGTGCACACTCCCTTTTGACTGAATAGTGGTGATGGGGAGGAGGCAGGTGGAGAAATAGGACCAAAGGGGCCAGGAAGAAACGCAGCGCAATGGACTCATTCACCAGCAATTGTGCTTCAGGCTCCAGAATGGCAATGCGGGGGACCTCTGCCACTTCGAACAGTGAGATTCGTGATGACCAGATACTGACAGCTATGCAAAGTGGATTCATGGCTGTTATGTCAAATTGGATGACATTGTAGCCACCATTGGGTCTTTAAAGTCCAAGCTTGAAAAAGAGACGGTCGTATCAATGAGGCAGAGCTCAGGATAAGTACAGGACACAGTGAGCCAGCACGACTGATATCACACTATTAAAAGCCGAACTCAATAAGACCTGTGGGAAATGCAATGATCTTGAATCACGATCAAGAAGAAACAATGTACGTATTGTTGGAGTACCAGAGGCTGCATGCAGGGGACCCATGGAACCTTTCATACAAGATCATTTGAAAACCTTATTTGTCGAAGATCAATTCTCTACTCACTTTTTGGTTAAGCGGGCGCATGATTCTTAATTTTAGGATGTGGTCTCTATCCCTATAATTATCAAAATAATGTGGGATGCTCCGCTATGAAGCCAATAACATTCACATCTATCTCGACATCCTGGCTGGGGTACAAGCTCAAAGAAGGTCATCCGATTCAGTCAAGAGACTGCTGAGAAAAAGACATATCCCATACGCTCTTATGTTCCCTGCAAAATAATGTATTCAACATGGAAAAGAGCACATTTCTTTGAAAATCCGACTGACACTACAGCTTACATTGAACTGGAGAGTGGGAGAGAACCGAATCAGGTCCCAGGAAACTATGCCAGACCGAATGGCTGAGAAGCTTAAAGGAGGAATGTTATACTGGCACTTTAAATTTCTTTAGCGTATACAGGCATGCAAAAATGTTATGTAGCCGCGGATACGATTGCTGGGCCGGCCTTCTGCTGTGCTGCTCTAGGCAAACCACTGGAAATGTCCATGGTTAAACAGGGGCATCATCAAGTTGGGGTAGATGGTGAGGGAGGGTTCGAGCAGTTCAAGGGAAATGTTTGAGCACAGGAACGGGAGGAGGGGAAGGTTAAACGTTTTTATTTTTTAAAAGCAGTCAGCAGCAAGCAGATGGATGGACTTGGTTGCTGCAGCACCCGATTAACTTATGTATAGTGATGTTCCATTGTTTCTGATGTTCCATTGTGCCTTTGTATGACTAAATGCTGGGAAAAGCGATTGATTTACTGTCATGGAACACCCGAGGTCTGAACAATCCCATTAAGGCCAGGACAATTGTAGCATACCTGAATAAGACATGCTCCTAAAATAATAATGCTGCAAGAAACACATGAACTAGGCCCGGTAAATACTGTTTTCGCACACAAATGGGGACAACAGAGATATTACACAGCGTACTCATCTCACGCTAGAGGAGTGCTAATCATGATACATCGATCATTGCCTTTCCAAGTAGAAGAGACGCAGGTGGACCCTGAAGGTCGCTATGTTCTAACCAAAGGGGTACTATCGGGAAGAAGATTCATACTAGTAAACACTTACGGCCCGAACATAGACGATCCGGGGTTCTACTCCCAAGTGTCTCAGATATTGATGGGGATGGGAGTTGCTCCCATTTTGCGGGGAGGCGATTTTAATAGATCTCGGATGTACATATAGACAGATCTAGAACCACCCAGCATAATCCGTCAGCCACAGCCAAAATGATTAAGCAAATATTGAACCAACTAGAACTCAGACGTATGGAGGAATGAACACCCTGGAGTGGCCGAATACACATTACTCTACGGTTCATGACACCATGTCACGGACCGATCTCTGGCTGCTCTCCGCAAGGTGGGCGCCACGCTTGCATGGCAGCAGAATTCCGGCTCGCATGGAATCAGATCACTCCCTGGTGGTGATATTGCTGGAGATTGGCAACACGCCACAACCCCAACTGAGTATTCCACGGGCCATGTTCAAAATTGAAGGGTTCTTTGACATAAATGAGGGGTTGGTCCCAAGGTACGCCATATGAGAGACCTTCAAGGCCTGGTTGAGGGGCACAATGATTTCGGTCACAACAGGGGTACTAAAGGCCACCAGACGGGAGTTGGCGGAAGTAGGCTAAAGAATGAATATTGCATAAAAACAGATAAAGTACTACTTGGGGTGATAAAGGGTAACACGATTAAGTTCCGAGAACTAGCTGACCAAGAGATACGCTATATGGCTAAGCTTGCCCAGGTACAGCGCTATGGTGAGGAAGACAGGCCTGGGTGCTTGCTGGTAAGAATAGTTAAAAGCGAGAAAGCGATAGTGCCCATCACAGGAATTGAGGGGACGAATGGAGAGCTCTTGACAACCACTGAAGCGATTAATGAGGAGTTTCTACGCTACTACAGTAAGCTATATTCTAATGGACACTTGCACGATAGAGGAAACGGAATCATATTTACAAGAAATCCCTCTCCCGAGTCTCCCTGTGGGGGCAAGGCCAACACTAGACACTTATTACTGCTGAAGAGATAACCAACGCAATCAAAATGCTCGCTTCCGGCAAGGCTCCCGGAATAGACGGGCTGGGTATAGAACTATAGAAGACTTCTTGTGACATCCTTGGACCACTATTACTGAAGGTATGGGAGGAGACATTGCCAACAGGGAAACCACCCACACTCACGGAAGCAATTATCTCAGTGTTACCGAAACCGGGCAAACCTACGAATGAAGTCGCTTCCTACTGACCGCTGTCATTAACAAGGACGCTAAGATTTATGCTAAAGTATTAGCAAATAGAATCCGTCCACATATGACATATCTTATAGACTCAGACCAATCAGATTTTATCCTGACCAGATCCACATTCCTTAACCTACAGCGCCTTTTTGGCATAATATCCCAGATTGACCAGCAGGCTCAAGCGATAGCAGCATTGCTTGATGCCTAGAAAGCTTTCGACTACAGTGTTTTGGAACTACTTATTTGGGGTACTTAATCGCATTGGGTTTGGGAGCTACTTTGTCAAATGCATTAGACTCCTGTATACGAACCCAATAGCTAGAATAATGACTAATGGGGCCCTTTCTCGGGCATTCAGACTTGAACGGGGAACACGACAGGGATGCCCATTCTCCCCATTACTGTTTGCCCTCACAATAGAACCACTGGCACAACAGATGAGGGAACAGCACGTGCATAGACGGATACACTGCTCCAGATTATTTCCTTATTATGCAGATGACACTTTACTGTATATAAGACATCCAGAAGTGCACTTGCGACCAGTTATGGATAAAGTGGGCAAGTTCACCAATTACTCAGGTTATAAAATCAACACTACTAAATCCTAACTGTTTCCACTCAGACTAGATTTCCAGCTGATCTTAATGGGCTTTGATGGGCTCCAACAAGCTTTAAATACTTGGGTGCGATGGTATCGCGTTCGCAACAGACTATTTGAAAAAAAATCATGAGATGCACATTAATACCCTCGCTGTGAAGTTGGAACTCTGGGGTAGATCCCTGATGTCCCTATATGGTAGACTATCCCTGCTAAAAGTGGTAGTGGTACCAACGCTTTTATTTTACAACTATTCTGGTCTCGCCGGGTAAAATGTTTTTCCCAAAACTCCGATCCATGGCAGTGCTATTTGTGTGGGGAGGCGTAACACGTCGTATGAGCTGGGAGGGACTGAGAGCCCTATGAACAGGGAGGCCTAGCCACTCTCGACTTTTAATATTACCTGGTTGCCCAAGCACAATACGCAGGTTACTGGTACACATTAACCACTGGGCCGGTACATACAGATTTAGCGCAATATAGTGGCCCCAACAGATCTGAAGGAAGTCATCTTAGATGACCGCTACATGGACTTGTGCACATTTTCTCTGGTCTGTACAACAGTGAAGGCTTGGGCACGACTGTTCAGGTGCTTAGAAATTGCAGCTCTCTATAACAGCAGGAATGGACTCTAAATCTGCCCTGCCCTTCCTCCTACTTGTGACACCGACATACCGATGTCCTGGGACCGGAGTAAAGAAATGGTCTTGGGTGATGTATTACCTGGGAGTAGGTTTGTAACCCAAGAAGAATTCACAGAAAAACTGGGGACAAGCCCGGTTAGGTTAACAATATTTTTGAATGAGTACTGCAGCACGCTGAAGATGGCTGTCGTTCCCACAGGAGCCAGAACCATGTAAATGTATCGATGTGATAACATTGAAGGATATGCTGAAGGGACAGGTCTCACGACTCTACAGGGCTGTGCAGGTTGCTCAGCCCCCACGGATAACAGTAAAGGATAAATGGGAGAGGGATCTGAATGGGAGTATAGATGAGGCAAGATGGCGCATATACTGTCTTCTGATGAGGGAAGTCGCATTAAATGCAAGATTAAGACTCTCATACAATTTAAAGTTTTGAATCGGTTACACTACACCCTAAAGTGCCAGGTTTTTCCCCCAACCGCAGAGGATAGTTGCAAGAAATGTTAGTTGGGGGGTGGGGGGGGTTTGGATGGGGAGAGGCGACTCATTTCACATGTTTTGTACTTGTCCCATGGCAGCATGGTTCTGGCAGGAGGTCACTGCAGCACTGCACGATATGGTTGGGATACCACCTACACTCCTTCCACTCAAATACCCGCTGGGCGATTTTAGAAAAGTATCCACACTAAAATGTACATTTCATATATCCGCTATTGTGGCAAAAAAATTATACTGCTTATATGGAAATTGAAAATTGCACCCACATGTGACGAATGGCTCAGTGAGTTGATGTACATAAAGGAAAAAGAAGTGGGCTATGCAATGACTAATTGGAATATGCCAACCTAGAGATATTTGGGGACCGTTCCGTGAATACCTAGGAAAATGATCAAAGATTTGATAAAGAAACAATGCAATTGTAACATGGTTATGCTAAGTGAACCATCACAGTATTTATAATTATCTGAAACATAAGGGTCGTGGGACCCGGGTCCAAACGGTCTACCTGTCTGCTTAAATAAAGATTTTAAAAAACCAAAATATTAGTAAGTATTGTGCCTCTGAGCCGTAGACCTCCCCCAGCCCCCCTTACCCTTCATGCAGTTTTTTGTTGTAGTTCGAGGAGCCTCCTTAAAATTATATCTTTGTGGTGCCTTGATACTCCTGGGATACGGTCTCCAGCTCAGGTTTTAGCACCAAGTTGACTTAAATATTTGTAACATGCACCAGGTGACCCAGGGGCTTAAGGGCGCAGACATACAACACAATGAACAAAAGGTAGGCCAAACAGAGGTCCATAATTGAACAACCAGAAGATATGATATGATATGATATGGTAGTTGTAAGGCGCCTATACACAAGTGTTTCAAGGCGCGACGAGGCAGGGAGGGAGGGAAACAAGGGGAAGACAGACAAACGATCCTACTAGGCCAGGTGTCATTCAGATCGTGCAAGTGCAGAGGTAAGGGGAAAAGGAGAAAGTGCAGGGGGAGGAGGTGGGGGGGGGGAAGTGCAGTACAAGGTAAGTAGCGTAATAAAATAATAAATAATAAATAAAAGGGCCAGCTGGTGGCAAGTGCGAGGTAAGTGCAGAGCAAGTGCTGGGAAGGGGGCTGTAGGGATGCAGTGACAGTCCCACAGTGCAGGAGGAGCCAGGGAGGCAGTGCAAGTGGAGAGTGGCTGGGCCCTGGACCGAGGTCACAGAGTGGCCCAGATGCAGGTTTAGTGCAGACTTCAGTGGGGAGTTTAGCAGGTTTAGCAAGGGAGAGGGAGAGAGAAGGCAGAAGCGAAGAGGAAGGTTTTGAGGTGCTTCCGGAACCGGAGATGGTTCTCCTCAAGTTTCAGGGAGGCAGGAAGGCTGTTCCAGAGGGAGGCCCCTGCTGCGGAGAGAGATCTACCCCCAGCTCGTTGCTTCGAGAAGCGGCTGACCATGAGGGAGTTGGAGACGGATGAGCGAAGGGCTCGTGAAGGCAGATATTTAGGAAGAGAGAGTTGAAGGTATTTAGGCCCCAGGCCCCAGAAGGCCTTGTGGACAATGCAGAGGGTTTTGAACTTAATCCTCGCAGCCACTGGGAGCCAGTGAAGAGATTTCAGTCCTGGAGAGATACGGTCCCTGGGCTTGAGGCCAAGGACAAGTCTCGCAGTTCTGTTCTGGATAAGTTGCAGAGGGCGGAGAGTGGAGGCAGGCAGATTAAGATAGAGGCTGTTACAGTAGTCCAGCCTTGAGAGAGCCAGGGCTCGGGAGACAGTGAGCTTCTGGGGGAAGGAGAGGAAGGGAAGAATACCTCTGAGGAGGTGCAGCTGGTAGTGTGACTTCTTAGAGACGTCAGATATATGAGGAGAGAAGGAGAGTGTGGAGTCGAAGATGACCCCGAGGTTTTTAGCTTGTGACAATCAAGACAAGGCGGGACTGCCCTATCTAATTAGGGGATTCAACTTCTTCCTAAACAATGCTGTGGATTTCAGTTAAGACGCGGCAGAATTGCATTCCAGGCTTTGGGTGTCGCTGCAAAAAAGCACTTATTAACCTGTGTGAGTACACTCTGGCGCCTTGAGCTATATGAAATATTAGATCTAAGAGTTCTTACAATGGATTTACTCAGCAGTGCCTCACTTAACTATACCGGACTCAACCCCACTAGGCATTTGTGGGTGATCAATAGACAACATTCAATCCCAGCATGAATAGGAAGCCAGTGAAGATCAAGTCTTGCATCAGAAACATGTCTTCTATTGAGAATAGTGATTGCCCTCACTACACTATTCTGTATTGTTTGCAATCTGGCATAACCGTCCTTATTTATACCTATAAATCAGCTACTACAATAATCAATTTTTGAGCCTATAATAGCTCTAGCCACTGTCTCACAATTTGCTCTGGAGATGTATGGACGTACAGAACAATTGGGCACTAGGTCTAAAACTCCTCTTGCGCTTCACTCAATTGTTTACTTGCTTTAGTTAAAGGTTAGATTCTAGCTGCATGGTCATGGGTAGGTAGAGGCGCTGCCCACCATTTTTTTTTTTTTAAATCGGAATCTAGTTTGAACCCGGATACCACGCGCTGATTATTTAGATTGATATCTACACAAACTCCAGTGTGGTTTTATTGGTGTTTAACAAGTGGACATAAGTAGTCAGCCGACACGTGATTTGACCCCACAGTGTCCATTTCAAGGCTACATTTTTTAAAATAAATTGCTAAGTCTTATGTATCATGGGCTGGCAGTTTTTTTTCCCTGACAGGAAATGTACACCACAACAGCGGATGGCTAACCAGCACTCAGCCTTACGAGGACAGCAGGAAAACGTTCAGCCCATGATCCAAAAATCTAGCCTTGAAAAGGAGCCTGGGGGAAATCGAAACATGTGTCAGCTGACCACTTGTTAAACACCAATTAAACCACGCTGGAGTTAAAACATTTATGTAGATACCAATCAATCTAAATCAAGCAAGGTATTCAGGTTCAAACTAGCTTCCGATGTATGGACATAGTTGGGCTAACTGCTTAATATAATATGCAGAGGTATAGACCAAACTATTCACTTGGGCACGCATGTTCAAATTTTGATCTAAATAGATCGCAAGAGTTTTAACTTTCTTTTTGGTATCAATCTCTCAGCCGGCCACCCGGAATCACCTGTAGTTTGTACCCAGCTTCAGGACTTTATCTGTGCCAACAATTTCTTTGTTTAATGGTAGACCCTTGCAGCCATCCAGACCTGTACCAGTTCGTACACGTTAACATTTAAACATCTTCCTCGTAGTTCCCAGATGGCAAGATAACAATGCGTGCCGTCGGCATTGTTCGTAAACCCAATGCCTTTCTCTGGCAGCAAATTGAAGGACGACGACTGAAAATATTACATAAAGGAGGGCGAGAGAAGTAATCTGGATTTTAAATCCAGCAACGCAGTTCCTGTGCCATGCCCTTGCCTAAAGCCAGACTTCCATTTGTTTAAAATGTAGTGATTATGCAGAGTTTCCAAAATTGAATATTTGCTACACAATCTAAACATTTTTTTAAAAAGTGTGTTGGAAAAGGGCACCAGTGGACACAGGGCGTTTTTTTTACAGGAGGTAATCCAGGCATTCTTGAGTTCATCTGGAACATGACTTTCCTTAAAGGTTGCATTTACAAATTTGGACAGAATCCCCATCAAAGCGGGTACACAGGCTTGGATTGTAATAGCAGGGCACATATCCCCTTTGCTACTCGTTGGTTTAAGATTACTAATAAATACTGACATTTCAGCTTCAGACATAGGTCTGAGACTCCATACATTTCTGTATTGATGTGTTATGGGATACCTCTACCATTCACAACGTTTTAATTTCCTGATCTCAATGTTCTGTTTGATCCGATCCAGCTTCCCCAGCACAGCTTCTTGGATGGATGTACGCCATGCTACATCTCGAGTTGGAACATTCCGTTTGCTAAGGCATGGATCTTCCAAATCTTTTAAGACCTTAAAGAGTTCTCTTGACTCAGATTGAGCATTGAAGATCCTGGTGTCAAACATTGTTTTTTGGTTGAGAGGACAGTTAAATTATATTCCTACGAGGCCATGTTATATGCCTCCTTTTCATGATTTTCCTTGGATGATTTCCACAAGTAAAAACGCTTGGTTTATTTATCTTTCAGCTTTTGCAAATTCGTCGAGAACCACGCATTTCCTTTCTTGGTAGGGGCTAGCCTTGTTAAGAGTGGTGCATGCACCGACAACTGTACATTGCTCTACCAATCACCACACTCATGCTACCAACATTATGTGTAAAGCAGCCAAAGCACACACAAAGTCACAATGTAGCACCTACTTCCAACCAGTGGACACTTCACTGCTAGGGCTGCAGCTGTGCATCGAAAGGGCAGCAGACTTACCTCACAGCACACCATACTACGCACTATATTTACATCCGCAAGTGTCCTGCAATGCATTGCCCTTCTGCAAATGTGCCTGCCACCACTCAAACACATTTACTCTGAAGCTGCCATGTCATTACGGATGCTGCCTGCAATCTCCATGCAACAGTGTTGTCTGTTCACATTACCGCACATTGGCGTAGTATGAACTACTACAGCTGGCAAGGCAGAGGCTTCTTCAAATGAGGTATATCACATGACCCACTTCTAACTCCCACACCTTTTCCATCCTTCTTCACACCATCAAATAAGGCCCATTATATTTCTCTGTGCCTTTCGCAGCTGCATTTTCCTCCCATACAACATGCCGTCATCATTTAACACTTTCAACACATCCCGTGATCGCACAATGCTGTGCGCACTCAAACTTTTCACCGCTTGGCGAACAGGTAAATGGGACGCCAAAGCAGAGCCTCAGACTAGTTTCAGTGTGCACACCAATATGTACAACACTCCCTGCCATGCTCACAATGACTTGCAGCCTTGCCACACACACACCACAACACTATTCTCTGATACACCATGGCAGTGTTTCCCAAAAACTTTGACGCACAGCACGCTTCTGTCCAGCCAACCACCGGCTGCGTCCAATTTTTGCCGACATCACGGTGTGCCGCTCGCCAGACTGCGGTCCGCAGAGCGAACAGGGGACCCAGATAGCACATATATTTTTGGGAGGAAAACACAAAAGCATGCTTTTTGTAGCCCAAGCCCCCTCTCCTGCTGCAAATCTGGTAACAATCCGTCCAGCTGTTTGGGCTGTGCACAAAGTTTTTCCCCATTCAGTCTATGGGAAAAAAAAGGTGGGACCCCACTATAACTTTCTCATAACCCTCCGAACCCCCTGCACGACACCTCGCCCAACTTGGCGAAAAAATTCAGAGCCGGCCATATACTTTTTTTGCAAAGTTAGGTGAGAATTGGTCCAGGGGGAACAAAGTTATAAGCCACCGAAAAAGTGCTCTTCCTAGGAGTTTAGCAACTTAACCATAACTACACGGGTCTCTGGCGGGGGACGATGGCAGCCCGGAGACACTGTGGTACGTTATTTATTTTCTTTTCCCTTCCGCCCTCCCAACCCACCTACCTTCTTTTTTTTTTCGGGAGTGGTCGCAGTGGGAACGCTTCTGTTTCCACCACGTCCACTCCCGATGGCCACCATGGAAAGGGAAAACGGGCTCCGTTTTCCCTTTCCCGGCAGCCATTTTCTTTGTCTTTTTTTTCTTGCGGGCCGGGGTACTAATAGCTATATGCCGCTTGCGGCGGGGGCATTACCGACTCAGGTCGCTTGGGCCTATAACTATGGGCCATGGGGCATTATCTGACTCGGTAATGCCCCCGCCGCTCGAGGCATATTGCTTTATTAGCACATGGAAGCCATTATTGACCTCATCTCCGCTAATCAGAATTTTCAGAGCGCACTCAACTACCGGTTTAAACTGCATTCTGAATATTCTCACTTCAACAATAGACAGGGAAACAACAATTCAATTACCAGGCAAGATCTCTTAACAAGATGCTCCTCTCTGGAAAGATATTTTTTTCAATGCAACATCCAAGGTAACGAACCAAAGAGAAAGGTAAAACATATGAAAACAGACAAACCATTTACTTTCACATTACACCTAATGTGTGCTCATTTAAAACCTTTCCAGTTCAAACAGCTTTGCAATTCAAATGCTGAACGTTTGAGCACATTATTTTTTATAACAAAATGAAAAAACATCTAATTTACGAAAAAGGTTTGAGGGCTTATTTTGCTAATTATTAATGAAGATTTTCAGCTTTACAACCACAACTCCAAAACCTAGACTGCCATTATCAGCATGTGTTAATAGCCTTATGGACATATGGAGAATTATCGATTGGGATAATGACAATCACCCAATTTATGGCCCTTGGCTTACCCTCAGGCCATAACTTGTGGGCAGGTCATTACCTGCGATAATTAATGCCCCCCAGTCTATAAAATTATAATAAAAGCATAACACAAAAGCTTCATTTAGAAGGGATCATCCATAATGTATATTACAGATTTGATAATGCACACAAGTCAAATTTTTTTTTTTTACTGAATGTAGACATTCAAAATTGTTCTGTTGATTTTTTCAGGTTGAAAGATTGACAAACACAGGCACATTAGTATTGCTGGTTTCATGGAAACTGGCATTTTCAAGTAGTATTGTAGGATTATAAATCCATTCATTTACAATTTGATCAATAGTATAAAAACGAATTCCAAAACCTGCTTTTTAGCTCAGTGCGAGCGTATTGTGTTTGGGATTATTAGACTGGCGTTGAACTCATCCGTTTAGAAAATGTAATATTGGAGTGTTTACTTCATGTTCTGAAGTAGGTTCTTCAATTGCCCTGAATAGGTGTCACCCAATTAATGATTTGACAACTACCCGAAAGGTCATGTCTAGATCAGAACATCGTATGAAGTCATGTGATGGGAGGAGACTTAAGCAAACACCAATAATTAGAGCTCACTCCCACTATAGAAATTCTACTGCTGTTTTACACACTGCAAGTTAAGGAAAACGGGATTTGAAGACACCTTCTGAAACAGCAAATCAGCTATGCAGGCGACTTGGTTAGCTGCGTTGTCTCCAGCTTATGCCGTTCTCCTGCGGTGCTGTGCTTTGCGAGGCCGGCGCTCTTGTTTTGCTCAGAGTCTCCTGCTCCTATTCCTGCAGTGCCTTAGTCTCCGCCGTTGTGTTCATTAATGGCCTGGAGCTTCACCATGCAAGGGGTCACTCGAGAAAGACCGATGGCATTGAATTAATTTAAGGTACTGCTTGGTCAAGTTGTGTGGTCTGACGTACTAGCAGAATCACATATTGAAGATATGTTGTTGGCACGAGGTGAGCAGGGTGCTGTTTTTCCCAGCAAGATTAACAGCGGGTAATTCTGAGTTTTCGGTTAATGCTCGACCACAGAGTTCTTTTGCTCTTTATATTTTGCCACAGACAAGCAACTTAAGTGCCGTGTTGTGCTGCGAGCTATATGCTGAGCACATGCTTTTCACTCATGAGTGGTTCTCAGGATATTAGGCTGGCCTGTAATCCTTCAGTTGTGTGCACTATTCCATTTAGCCTGTCTTAATTCTCCAACATGTTCTCCCTCGACTAATGTAGGGCGGTTGAAGAACATTTTAGAAAGGAGTGTCAGAAGGAGCTAGAGGTTAAGAGAGGAGTTCCTCAAGTTGGTGTTTTACAATACTTCTGCTACTCTGGAATCGTCCTGTCATGCAGCACCCAAAGAACGGCCACAGAGCAGATATATCACAGAAGGCGTATTACTCCTCCCATAAACGGAAATATGAAATCCATGGATACTGTTGATATTAGTAATTGGACTGAACCACACAGATGACTACTTGCTGTATTACATAAAGCAATCAGGGATTGAGGTTAACAAGTCCCTATAGGAGGTCACAACACCAATGAAGAATGTGAAGAACGTTTTGTCACAGTGTCCAATAGCCTCCACGGACTGGCACATCATCAAAAAGCATATTATGGCCAAACCAAAACAATTGGAAGGTATGATCCATTTCCCCGACTGAATTTTTTAATCCATTAAACATATGGATGCAAAGTCATTGACACTATGTCTGTTTTCTTTCTTTTTTACCTTTATATCAACATGTTGGGACACATTGATGCACATTGAACCAGTATGTGTTTGCATATATTTTCTAAATCTATATGTGGTTACTTTATGGCATATAATTATTATCAAAAAAACAAATGTTGGACATTTTAGAATGAATGCATCATGTACCACCCCGATGAAGGTTTAACCGAAATGCATTGGCATCTGTACATGAAATCCTAGCCATTTTTGGCCTGGCCTCATTGAATATGAAATAACAATATTCTATAAAAGAAATATAAAGAGATGTGAATAAACATTTCTTCCAAGCAAATCATAATTTCGTTGCGAAGATTTATTGCAATTATTTTGATGCACGTTTAAGAATTGGAGAACCCTATAGTGCAGCCCTGCTCCAGACTGAGAGCACCAGTTTTAATAGAGTAGACTATTTTTTTGCTTGTTGATATTTGGTCCTTATGCCACAGGACCTCTTTACAACTGGTAGCCCCAGGATAAAACTTTACGAATCAAGATTACAGACTAGTGAATTAACATAAGTCACATAGTGGTGCCCACCTTCACCCTTCCTTCATTCATTGATTGTAAATAGAACACAGCGGATAACGAAAGGGAATTTGGTCATAATGTTGAAAAGTGTGAGAGAGTCTAAAGATGCTCTGCAGAATAAAGTATTATCATGGCTGCACCATATAGTGGGACCTGGGTGTATAAGACTGCCAGACCTGAAATTGGTTCTCAGAACTCAAATTGATGAATGGAGTCCCACTGGAAATAAAGACTGCATTGTTGTGGCATGTAGAAGAAGTAACCTTCCTTTGTTCAGCAACCGTGAGAGGTTTGCCAGGGGGTCAGTTGACTCAAACATGGTAGTGGATGATCTCTAGTTGATTTAACTTAGTTAAGGGGGGTTGTGCCCTCATTATTGAATTTTGAAATGTTGGTGGTTGAGGGGATATTTATTTTGCCATTTTTAGTTAGAGAATGAACTATCTTGGCCACAGTCTTACATTTTTTAGTATGTATCATATACCTTTTCCTGTGTTATACTTTTGCTGTAGAGTATGCACAGCAATTCCTTGCTGTTGGTTATGTGGTATTATTTGGGCCTTTGGTTTGTTTTTTACTTAATACTTAAGACAGATGTTTGCACTCCTGTTTCTTATATAATGTTTTAGGTTATGGGACTTGTTTGTCCGCGCACCCGTTTTGCCTACAGGCCTAAGGCACTTTATAAATGAACAAATAAATAAAATGAGGATGTACATTTTATAAGGATTTGTAACTAATGCACAGAGATCGGCCAAGCAGTGTGTCAGGGCAAAGATGGCGCAGAGGGTCTCCAAAGCCGTAAATGCCCAGAGCGCAAAAGTAATACATTAAACAGCGCAATTGCAGCTGCACAACCAGGATAAGCTATAGACTGAAAAAAACTGTCAGCTGGAACCACCATAAAAAAAGCTTACTGGTGTAGCTGTAAGGAATTACATTGAAGCACGCATTGTGCCAGCCCACACATAGTGGAAAGCGAATATAGGTGTTCTGGACAAAGCTCTTGAGGTTGCAGGTTTAACCCATCCCATGAATCATCTGTCCTGGAATTTGCAACACATCCATGGAAGAGACCATATTCTGACTATTTTCTAAAATTGTGAACAACAAATTCAAGACTTGAGATATAATGTAAAATAGTCTTTCATAGTGCATTTGCTGCTGCCTCTGGACTAGGAGGCGAAGATAGGTTGGGTGCGGGAGAGAAAAACCTGAGGTGTTGAGGGGTGCAGGCCAGAAATAACAAAGTGCCCCCTGCCAATATGTTTCTATGTGAGTTGTGGAAAACACGTGGGTGCCTATGGGGTGAGGACAGTCCAAGCCCAATAAGTTGCCAAAATTTAAATTTTGAGAGATCCCTGGGTCTGGAACAACTGGGTGGGGAGGAATGTGGTAGTGAGTAGATGTGTTCTGTGAGATAGAGAGCACACTCTCTGTGGCTCTACAGTGGTTAATATGGTTATTGCAGATGAGGCATTGGACTGTTGTGTGCATAGGTATATCATGTACAGAAAGTAGGGTAAGGTACTAAGATTCAGAAGGTGAGTAGGCTGGGTGAAGGTCCAATACTGTTGGTATTGATCAGGGTGGCAGGCTCTTGCTGTGCTTGGCTTTACGAAGATTGTTGGGTGGTGGTTGTTTGAGAGGGTCTTGAAAGGTCTTGGCTGCGGTTGATGGGTTGTGTGACCCAGTAGGGATATGAGCCAGTGGGTAGGTGAACAGCGGTGTTGTAAGGAAGCAAAGGCATTCGACTGCTGTGTCTGATGTGCAGGGAACATGTTTGGGACCGGGTCGATTGCAGCTTTCTGGCCTCTAAAATGATTTTGTTTGGAGGTGGCCCTTAAAATTGTTTGTGTGCATTGCACCGACCCTATTAGTGCCAGCCTTTTGAAGGTGCAAATATGTGCTAGATTTTCTGTTGTGGTTCAGAGAACAGTCCTAGTGTGCAGTGCCCCCAGGGCTCATTTTTCGATAGGTTGGTAGCTAGGAATAAGAGAATCCTCCTCTGCATCTCGGGCCAAAGCATTTAACTTACTTGTGCTCCTGGCTCTGAACATTTCGACAGGTGAGCAATAGAGGGATGAATTCTCAGTGGAACTGGGACTTTGCTGTGTGACATAACAGATTTTCTATTGCATTTGTTGTTGGACCTTGAGCCAGTAGAGTGCATGATCTGGTAGGGAATCCTTTAGCCGAATAAGCATTTACTGGGACTCTTGGTAAGGTTTTCATTCCTTGGTAAGAAAGGCATAATTTGGGTTGTAGCAGGCAAAAAACTTGAAATGCTGGTTTTGCATAGAGGAATTTCAATTCATCTATTTTTCAGAGGTATGCTGCTCTAATCTTCGATATGGATACTCTGATTTGTTTACACAGGAGGTTTTCTTTTCTATTGAATTTAGCAAATAAAAATCCTATTGCTGACACCCCCATGTGTAAACTGAAATCTTACAGATCATGTTACTGGTGCATTGTCTTCTGGTGTTATGGGCCCCGTACTTAACATAAGGCATCCAGTTTAAAATTAATTGTACAAGTGTTCTGCGTCTTGCATGTGATGAGAAATCGTTTTGTGCCTAAGTAAAACTAGGTTATAGTGTTCAAGGTTAACTAGTTTAGGTAACCTGCAAGATTGAAGACCCACATGGCAACTGAAAAGAGATTGGACCAGAAACCCACTGCCGTTTCATTTACTCTGCCAAAACACTTGCCCGGCACATTTCATGTACTTGTGTGAAAGACCTTGGTCACCTTGAAAACTTTGTCTTTATGGTGAAGACTAAAGCAGTTTATTCATCCACATCGATTGCGAGATGTCACTCAAGGCAGTTGGGTATTGACATCAAGATGGGTCTCTGAGGCTTCCTAGAGTTCCTCCTTTGCCGCCTCCTTGTCGGAGGGTTACCTCTAAACGCCTTGTGGATGTAGAAAAAAAAACTTTTCTAGATGCGGTCTAAGTTTCATAACAAAGAGGGTTGGGATTCTACTCCCAATCCTCAGACAGAGGGAGGGGTCATTATCGCAGGATAATCACCAACTCCCAAGTTATGGCCTGGGGCGTAATCGAGGGCCATAAGTTGGTAAAGGGTCCTCATCCCACGTCTATAAGCAATTCAGATTTTCAAGTTGTGGTGGTGAAGTAAACATGTTGGTTTAACGAGTAAATAATGACAAGCCTGTTGGTAAATTAAATGCGGTTTCATTTTTAAACATTTAAATAACGAGGTTGAATTTATAAGTTAAGCATTTTACCATTTAAACTGGCATAGTTTTATCATGAGCTTGCTTTTGGTCCAATGTTAGTGACGATTTTTCTTTACAAGAATGAAAGCATTGTTCAGTGTTTTAACTTTCACTTTGCATTACATTACTTTTGGGCGTCTTGTTGAACAATCTTGTATTGCTATTTCTTGAATGCAGAGAATGCTTTGTTCCTTGGCTGCTTATGAAGTCCAAACGTCTGGGAGGCAGTCAATGTCAGTAGTCATTAAGTGCATTGCAAACATAATAGTGCCCAATAAATCTGCGAACATGGGGCCCATTCTGTACTGGGCATTTTTAAATATTTTCCTCCTGTTGAACACTCTAGGTGGGTATCATACTGAATGGTGTTTCCAGGAGTAGAATATTAGTTTGCTTAAGCAAACCCCAACGGACAGGGGCATTGCTGGAATAGGTAAATGTCCTCACCGGACTTCTTGCTACTAGCATCCCAAGCATGAGTACCGGGTTGCCGTTCCTAAAGTTAAAAAAATAATACAAACCAAGATGTTTGTCATGGTCAAGGGAGAAGGGTACTACATGTAGTCCCTTCTCCCTTTCATTGGAGGCCATTGCCACGGCAGGGACGCGCTGGAACACCGAGTGCTCCAGGTACCGGTGAGGAACGAGAAAGTTAAAGGAAAGTGGGGTGGGCGGGGAGGGGTTCGAATGTGCACAGGGGAGATGGCCATTTATGGGGGATTGGGCACAAAAGGACCTACCTGCTAACCAGCAGGGAGGCTCAGAACACAGGATTTACCCAGAGGTAAAGCACCCATTCCAAGCTTCCAAAACGGCTGGAAGGTCCCCTGGCCTCCCCACTTCGGGATGCCAATTTATCTTAAGGATGTTTATTTTCACATACCCACCAGTAAAGAACATTGAAAATTCCTGAGATTCGCAATGGGCAGCTACAATTTTCAGTATAGACGTAGTCCAATCCATTTGTTCTGAATCATGCCTTCTGGAGTATTAAGAAATATCTTAACGGTACAAGTATCACACCACCGGCTCAGGGAATTCATTTGCACACCTACATGGATGATTGGTTGAGAAGAGCCCTTTTCAGAGTGGTTATTGGAGAATGCTTAGCGACACTGTTTGAACTGGAGACGAGGTGAATTTCTTTTGGTTAATTGAAAACTAAAAAGGTTTGAGGATTTAATTCTTCAGAGCAATTCTCAACACATATAGGAATTGTTTTTCCTCTCCTGGAGAAAACTGTTGGAATCCAAGAGACGTTGAAAGTTATCCTGGAAGCTTCAATCCCTCTAGCACCTGAATATTCAGGGCCTCTTGCCCATTGATAGGCTTAGAGTGTGGGAGGTACAGCTTCAGATGTCCAGGCATTTGGATTTGCATCAAGATTTTCAGGACAGGCTTTTGGAGTGGTCATTCCACTCAGATTTCAAAGGGAATGAATGCTTCGGGGCTCAGTTAGGGAACCCTTTGAGGCACATCAGGCAATAGGCACGAGAGAAGGGAAAGCATGAATGATTTTGTGCCCAAAAAGGCAGACAGTACCAAGGCTTTTCTTCCCATTCTGAGGAATGGAGTGGAACATAGTTTATGTTCAGGATAACGCCTGCAGTGTTTTATTTAAACAAGGCTGGGGTACTTACCGTGACCGATTGCAATCCAGCTGTGGCACTGGCCAATTGGGAACATTCTTTCTGGTGGCTATACATGCTCTGGGAGTCATTAGTACGGAGTCCGGCAGAATGCCACCTTGGTCATTTCCACATCCCCTTCAGCCTCTATGATTGACAAACCAAGCTATTGTTCAGCAAACGTTTCTGTAGTGGTCTCCCACAGATGGGCTTATTTGCAACAAAAACAAATGTGAAGTGTCAGTCTTGTGCATCATTGCTAGGGAAAGGTTGGAGTTTGATGGGGAGATACCTTTGTGTTGGACTGACCAATCACATTAATTTATGCCTTCACTTCCACACCTTAGATTATCAAAGTTGTACAGAAGTTCAGGCACAGCGTGAACTCTACAATAATTGATTGCTACAAACTGGCCATGCCAGTTTTGGTGACTTGATCTACTGTTGGACAGTTCTCCTTATGTACCCAGAAGAAAAAACAGTGACAAAAAAGGATTGATCCTGCACCCCTCCCCATCATTGTGGAAACCCGAGGAGTTGGTGCCCAAAGTGCGAGTTTATGTCCACAAGGGGATTTCTGTAACGCTCACCTGGTTCCCTCGGAGGCGCGGGTCTTGACTGGGCGGTGAAACCGTCTTCAACGTTAGGCGTAGGATTCGTTTGGCTCCCGGATTTGGCCCCTTTCTCACCGAAAGTTTGACCTGAAGGGTGAGGTGTCTGCAAGTGGAAAGTCAAGGTATTAGTGGCTGGAAGGTTGGGAGAAGTTCCAAGCCCCTCTCTCCCTCTCTCACCGTGGTACTTGGTCGATTGTTGTGCACACCTTAAATAGGTGAATGCTGGGCTCTCCATCCTGCGTCTTGTGCAGGGGCGCTGGGTCCAGTTACTTCACTGGATATGAGTTCAACCTCTTGATTGCAGAGGGTAAGTTGAGAGCGAAGCCGCCGTGTGCTGCACGAGCGTGACTTGTAAGTATTAAAGTTCCCTTTAGATTGCTCTCTTCAAATGTCTTATCTCCTTAATGTCTATGTCTTTTCCTTTTCAGATGCTGTGGTGCCGAAGAAGATGCTCCCCCAGGTTCGTGGCAGAGAGCGTAACAAGAAGATGGTGAATACGAAGGCACGTAAGTAGAAAGGCTGCTCTAGGGCTGTAGAATGCACCTTAATGTCTGTTTTATCTTTACAGGTGCCGGAATGCAGCGCGAGCAGATTTGGAGCGAGCGTAACACAGGTAAGCAGTTTTGTAACTAAGCGTTACTAACCAATGTTCTTTGTCTTTGCAGGCCCGATGCCGGACGAGAAATGCAGAAAAAACGCCTTGAATGCTGCCGATGGATTGGGTAAGTTGAAGCGCTAACTTTGCCTTTGCCTAACCTGTGCCTTTTGTTTTGCAGGAGCTGCTGAAGACTGAAGATTGGTTCCCAGCAGGTAATTTTCGTATCCACAGGATCCGGAACTGAAGATTCGCTGGAGCTGACACGGTGAGTGTCCTGCTGCAGATGCAGAATAACGCGAAGCACATTGCACCAATCGGGTGTGGTTTAAATAGTCCATAGGAGTGCTTAGGTGTCTTCTTCCACAGCCTCGCCCAGGCAAAAGAGTTCCTGCTTCCAGAAGGGGTCCAGCATCAATGATCCAGGGAGTGGTGCCTGCCCCACCCAGAAGGAAAAGTAGTCCCTGCCAGAAGAGAGTGAAACATCATCTTGCTGGTAAGTAAGCAGCATGGTCTGCTGCAGGTAGGTCCACCCAAGCACTTTCACACTTGTTATGAGCCCGGCGCTTCCTGTGCCGGGACGGGTCCATGCTATGAGCCTGGCACCACCGGTGCCAGGACAGGGTCCAAAAGGTCCCTATTGGGACTTGCTGGTGCCGATAGTATATGTTATGAGCCTGCTTCCAAGGATGTTGGGTAGGTCCTGACTCTTTGGAAGCAGTGGTCATGACATTTCAAGGCCCAACATCCAGATTGTGTAGGGGCAGGGAGGATTCAACCACTAGCAATACAAAAGCAAACTTATGCCCATTCTGAAAAAACAGGTCTACCAGCTGATCTGTCCAACAACTATAGGCCCATTACTAACACTGCCTTTCTCCTTAAAATCCTGGATCGAGGGGCCTACGGCCAAATATCTGAGCACCAAAAAGCTCACCCTGTCCTTAATGACCATCAATCGGCCTTCCCTGTGGGTTTTAGAATGAGACTGCTCTTTTAGAGCTTAAATCAAAATTACTAGCACGCATGGATAAGAATGAAGCTTCCTTATTGATGCTGCTTGATCTCTCAGCAGCGTTCGACCTGGTAGACCATTCCATCATGTCCACCAGGTTGAGCGCGGTTGCTAATTTTTCACCTTTAGCTATCCAATGGATCACTTTGTTCCTCGTTAATCGAGAAAGCAGCGTCTTTGTCAGGGAAGCCGAATCTGCTCCCATTAGCATCGGTTTGGGTGTACCACAAGCCGCATGCACTTCACCTTGTTTGTACAACATTTTCACTGCCCTATTATTAGCCGGGTTAGCTCTTGAGAGCCTGATATTTACCAACTACGCACACGACCTACTGTTATCCCATTGTCTGGAAATCATGATCGTGATGAAGCAGTGATTAATAAGAATTTTGCCCTCATTGAATCATGGATGATTCGTAACAAGTTGGCTCTTAATAAAGAAAAAAACCGCTGCTGGTGATTGGTTCACCACACATGTTATAGAAACTGGGACCCTCTTATGAAAGCTTTCATTTGGGAGCGGAAAGTATAATCCAACTTAAGAAAGTTAAAACATTGGGAGTAATATTTGATCAACGACTCACCATGAAACCTCATGTAAGCAGCTTAGTGTCATCTTGCGCGTATTACATAAAGCTCTTGGCTCACTTAAGACCTTTTATTTCCATGCGACAATGCGGAAACTATTGCTAGAGCAATCATAGGAGCGAAAATTGACTATTGTTCCAGCTTGCTCATTGGCATTGATAAAGCGGCTTGCAATAGACTACAAGTCTGCCAAAATGGAGCTGTAAGGGTGGTAATGAGGCTTGCGCGCAGAGACCATGTCACTGCGGCAAGACACTCTTCATTGGCTACCTGTGGAGTCCCGAATTCTTTAGCAAAACTTGACTATTATACATAAGTGTAGATATGGTAAAATGCCTGGATATCCCAAACAACTTCTGGTTATGAGAATCTGTGGTAGATCACCGAGATTGAATAACCAGAACTTCTGCATTTCGGAATAACTAAGAACAGTGAAGGTCTCGAAGGCAGCTTCCTTGGCAATTGCGCCAACGGCCTGGAATAACCGCCCTTTGGAGCTGCGAGGTATTGATTCTACAGATATCTTCAAAAAGAAACTGAAGATTTACCTGTTTATCTAGGCAATAAGACTTGCGTCTACTACATGAATCAGCTATCCGCATATTGATACAGCTGCTAAATGTTGCTCGTTGTTTCATCTGCTGCGCCCTCAAGCCCCAGGGTCCATGGCTGCGCACAATACATTTATTAAAGTAAAGTTATCCAGAGTCCCATAATAGAAGCACAAAGTCAACACTTTAATGCCAGGTCTTACGTAATTTGACCAGCACTGGCATCAAGAATGGATTCATGTAAGCAATATCTGTCTGCTCTTGAAACCTGTTTAGCAGGAGTAAAAATATTTCCCATTGAAGAGTTAAGCCATTAATTGCCACATTGACAACCTCATTCCCTTTAATCTCCTTATTAGAAATCTTCCCTCAGTGGGATTTTAATGAGTTTGTAGTTTCCCTTATGTGGCAATCTTTTGAGTCTATGGCTTCTTTGGAGCTTGACCATCTCTCTTGGAATACTCCTTTTTAAGTAAAATGCTGTCACTTCCATGAAGGTCAGCAAGTTGCAGGTACTCACCTGTAAGGAACCCTAGAGGTGAAGGGACTGTAAGGACCGCTCCTTAATTCCTACAGTCCTGTCCGATTTCCATTTGAACCAAGCAATCTATTTAGCCTTGTTCAGCCTATGCCAGAATATTAATCAGCAGAAGCTCAGCATATAATATGGATCTGGCCACGGCTTTAAAGTTTGTGGATAGGACAAGATATTTTCACAGGTCGCACAATCTGTTATTAATGGTGGTATTTCACCTGATATACAAACATTTCAAAGGGAAAATGACCAACTATTGCGCATACCAAATAATTTCTTATTTATCCCTGTCATCAGTACCATTATTGATAGAAAACAGTTCCTAAAATCCATACCAGATGTTCACAATAAATCTTTTTCAGAATTCGATTAAATTATTAGTGTTTACGAAGTGTCCTGTTCTTAAATGGAATCCACTCAAAGCCATTTAAGATCACTGCTGTTACCTTTAGGTTATAGAGCTCGATTAACAGTGCCAGGAAATAAGCACACCGCTTACATGCCTGTACCTTCATGAGTGAATATACAGATTGTTAAAAAAATTAGTGGATCAATATTTTCCAGCACCACCCTGACAACTTCCATGAAGGAATGTTCAAGTATTACCATAGGAAAAGATTCCCTCCATCCCCAGATGTGAGCCCCACAACCCTGAAGCAGCCCCACCACACACAAGAAGCCCCACTCAAATTGGTGCAGCCAAATGTCTGAAAAATAAAACTTTTTACTTAAAATTTAAAAAAATGAAAGCATGGAGAAAAACAAAAAAGAAGGTCAGTCAACAAATGAAACTGATGGACAGCAACTAAATGCCTTTTTGATGAGGTGCCATGGTGGCTGAAACAGACTGAACAATTGCAGACTGGGGGTGTGGGAGGTGGAGAGACTGGAAATAGGTTTAAAGATGGTTAACAAGAAACTTGGATGCAATGGTCTGGTGCTCCTGAAAAGAAAGGAGCGCAATGATCCTGAAATGAAAGGCCAAACAGCATTTCTGGACTGGGGGGTGGGGGGAGTCCACCCATGTCGGCCTTAAGCACAGTTCAGAATTGCTGGGTGATGTCAGCAGGCAATATAATGACAAAGCAGGAATACTGAGGGTACAAAGGAGTGGCCAAGCATATCAAGGCATCTGAAATTACACTCTCGGGAATCACCCAGAGGTGGATGAAAAGGAACTTCAATATAGGTGGGGCTTCCCTTTTGCATTTCAATAAAGTCAATAGCTATAACATGGTAAAATAACTATCCTAGAACAATGTACAGAGCAGCCAGTGAGAAAGAGGACCACATCACGTCTTTATTAAGGCGGCTTCATTTCGAAAGGAATAGATACTAGTAGAAGTTTCCTTTAGAAAGAATATTGCCACAGCTTTAAAAGTGTCAAATCAACATTGATGACCAGATCAGGTTCTTCCACAAAGCAGTACTCCACCTCTTGGTCTTTGACCTCCATCGCCAGCGTTTTACATGCAAATGGCATAATCTAGGTTTCAGAGGTCCCGGAATCAACCATGTAAGCAATGCCAGTTAGAGGGTTGCAGCGGCTGTGCTTCCATTCAAACACATTCATAATTGAATGCTATAACCCCACCAAATTGCTACGAATTGAGAAGCAAATCAACTTTGGGACACAGCAGGTCTGGATTTCCTCGGTTAACACTTGTACATAACTCCACAAGCGAAAACCCCTCACCCAGGGCATTCCTTAATGATAAAGCTTCTCGAGTCACCCCTTGCACATTCATAACAGACAATAGATCATCACATACCTCGCCAGTCAATCAAAGGTGCATTGTATGTGGTAGTTTGTCTGCCACACCGTAACTTTGAATTTTAGCTCTTGTTGAGGTAGTACATGGCCACTGTTTTCCGTCAATGTCAGGACATTCTTTCCCGCACAGAGGGCTGGAAGGCCTTGAGCGCTAGTCTGATTGCCCTCAGCTCCAAAAGATTGATATGCAGTTTGGACTCCAATGGAGACCAATGACCGCTGACTGTCCGATCGTTGGCATGGGCTCCCCACCCTGTGAGTGAGGCGTCCGTCCCTACTGATCTCAGGCCATGGTTGCCAAAAGGGTTCTCCCTTCAGAATATTGTCCTCAAAGGCTGTTAGGAAAGATTTCCATTTCATGTGTAATTTTCCCCTCTAGTGTTGTACCCCCCCCCCAACTTTTTGTTTTGTTTAAACACCATAGTCTGACTTTACCAGAAGAGCACAGCCTTCTGCTGTTCTCCCCTGGGCTTTTTCCCTCACATATGGGGAAAACTGACATGCCTTTAAAGACAGTCAGTACTGAGAGACTGTTTCCCTTCGTGCTTTTGCAAATTTTCTGCAAAATGTAACAAGTGCACAAAGTCACTTGGGTCTAATAGTCATTTCCAAAGGCCCTAGACAGTCAAAGGATTTTTTTGGTTTTTTTTTTTGGAGCAGTGCAGATGTGCCTTGGACAGGGCTGGTGGCAGCTCATCATTTTGTATATGTTTAACCCTTTCCTGCCAGGTAAACCGTGGTTACCCCATTTGGCACAAATAGGTGGCCTGGCACCAAAATGGCCATGCCACGAGGTTCTTTGTCCTGTCCTTTGCCCATCTTGCCCCTTCACCTTCCCCAGGTCGAGCCGACACGGGTCAGTCCTTATTTGGGCATGCATTCTCCCGCGCAACGCCAAGCTTTTGCAGGCTTCTGCATCCCTTGTGTGTGCTTCCAGGATGTGGGCTAGACTGTCTGGTTCCAATACACACTGTGTGCCAGAGTCTCTGGTGTGTTCTGAATGCCTGGTACCACCATGGTCTGTGATTGGTCCACATATGGTAGGCCTGTCTGAGAGCAGATCTCCCACTGGGTCCTCTTTGTTTTGGTTAGAAGGAGATTTTGGATAAGAGAAGGCTCCAAACACCCATATCATGCTGATCTCTGGAGTGCTCACTGAACGAAGGATAGGATCAAGTATCCTGAAACTAAGAAGCTGAGCCGAGGAACCGCTGGTGACCCGCTGGACCCCCTCTGCATCTGGTCGTCCTAGAAGGTCTGCGAAGACGCTTCGACCCATTAGAATAGTGGGACCAACTATTCTCTGCACCTTCATCAAACCCTGCAAGTAAGCCTTCTAGGAAGTGTCCCTGGGCCAACCAGCTTACACAGGACCTTTGCCCTGATACCACCGCCATTTCGAGAAGACACTTGAAACTTGGTAAGTCGCTAGCTCTGTTTTCCCGGCACTCTCACACCGAATTTCATACACTTGGCGTTCCCAGGTCTGGAGTAAAGGGAGTTCGCCCGAACTGGAGAATACGCGGTTGCCGTGGTGATGAAATTTGCAAGTGCACTGCTTTTGTGCCCCTCTTGCCCCTGAAGCCTGCTGTGGTGAAACTGGCCTGATCCATCCACAAGGAGCAGAGAAATCGCCACAGTATCTTCATCGCTGAAAGCAGCAGAGCCGCCAAATTGCCACACTTGAACCTGCAACCGAAGTTGACTCGACTGCCAAAGTTTGGTCCGGAGTGCGCCGGGTGGTGAGTAATTTGCTACCCTAACCGGTGGTCCCTATCGCCTACATCCATTTTTACGCACGAGTGGCCTCTGAGGACCCCTCTCCTTTCCACTGCGAGTACAAACTATTCCCGAACTCTGGAACCTGTTCTGTCCTGCTGGGGAGACCCTCCAGGAATAGTGGGAATCACCTCACCAACCTTCCCGAGCTGCTACAGACCCTTGAAGAGACCCCGTTTTTGCCCATATGCATTACTGTGTGTGCCAGCATTGCAAGTACATTTGAGCAATAGGTTCCACTCTTCTTAGGGATTGGACTGCCTCTCAGTTAGGATTTTGTTTGAAGCAGAAGGGACTAAAGACTATTTGCACTGCCCGTTTCCTTCCCCTTTTAGGTTGTGGACCCATTTCGTTCATTAACCCTTTAGACCCCATTGGTCTTGTATATATGTATATTGAAAGGATTGGGTTGGCTTAGAAGCATTACTGTGATTTGATGTGTGTTGAAACTCAAAGGCCTAGAAATATATGTATTTGTATTTTTAATATATATATAGACCTGACTAGGAGTGATTTGCAAGAGTCCTTTACTCTGTGCGCTCATTGCGGTCTTTGTCACCCTCACACCTCCTGAGACCTAGTCTTGACCACCGCCAATGCTACCTTGATCGGTCTGGCTTGTCCAGAAGGTTACCCTGTTCCAAGAAACTAGGCTGGCCTTCTGAACCTCTGCCCAGAAATCCATCTAAACATAGGCCCACCACAGAAGATCCTGTGAGACCCTGGTTGGAATCGACACTATTGACGCACAGTGCCCTCAGCCAAAAAATAAAATTCTGAAGCAGGACAACAAGTGTCAAAGATGAGGAATACATGGGAGGACACAATCCATTCAAAGTAGTGTGTTGCATGCCTTTTTTGGATTGCTGACAGGGGCTAGTCCAAAAGACAGCAGATTGGATACGTTCCCATATAAACTACAGCCACTCTTTATTGCCTGCCTTTGCTAGGAGCCCTGCCACATTACAAAGCATGGTTTCAATTTGACTACATAAAACCGGATGGCAACTTGGGAAATGTAGGGGTGTTTGGTGTGAGGCAGTGGTAGGCCTTCATATCATCATGGAGGCACAAACTGGTACTTTAATTTCCATTCAATAGGAGTTACTCAGCCTTGTAGATTAGAACCCTACTACCATGCAGAACAAAGCTCTCAAACCAATTTAAAAATAAATCTGCTACTACTACTCCATCACCCCCCCCCCCCTTCTGGTGAAATCCTCCTGGGCTTTTTCGGATTTACCATGGGTGGGCTTGGGCAACTATTTACGAGATACCCATTGCACGGTTGGTTTATCTTCACAATGGCCACTACTCACATTTCACAATGGGCCGGTGTCTGATTTATTGCATCCTTTTCCACACATGAAACCTTCCCAACTCCATGATCAACTCCATATCCTATCTTTTAGTTCCCATGATATTTTCTCAATAAGGAGAGGCAGTGCCTTAAATCACAGGTCACTTCATTGAACACCACATTATAGTTTCAAAATCAAGGAAAGGGACATTCCACATGTAAACAATATTGGATATGTTTAGGTCCCAAACTACTGAAACCCGTCACACACAATCTACCTCTGGAATGTTTTTTTTTCGAAATATACCTCATGAAGGTTTCAATTCTTACTCAGACAACTGCTCTTCTTCCAATGATCCATAAAGTGGTAAGATTGGGAGATTTGACACAAAGGGCTCCATCTACTATTAAGTGGTGCAACATTGTATGCCGATCTTTTATAACCTCAGGATCCCGCTGAAAAGAGTTAGAGAACAAGGAAGAAAATCTGGATGGACACTACTTCAATCACAGCTTATAAGGATTACCTGCTTAAAACAGGGTGTCTCCGAGAAATGATTGCCAACCAGTTCCTACCAACTTCAGCCTTTTTAAGATCTTCCCTTGTGATGTCAGGGGGACTGCAACTAACCAGTAATAGGGTATCTTCCCTGACAAAGCAAAGTACATATAGTAACTAAGAGAAAGACCCTATACCAGTAGCCCATTATCGATGAGCTAAAAGCAATCTGTAAAAACCTGAGTGACCACTCTGCCACAGCATATGATTTACCAGTCTTGCAGTGCCCAATGGCCGTGTTGAGTTGGGTACAGATTTGTAAAAGGCGTTGTGGGGGTGTTTGGGGGAAATGGAGCAAGGAACAAGTTACTTACCTGTAACTGCTGTTCTCCAGCATGGGTCTGGCATGGATTCACATGCTCATGAATATTCCCCGTCAGGCTGGGAATCCTCGGTAAAGAAAAAAATCAGTATCGGTTTTGTTTCCGATTGGTCCTTCTTAGTAGTAACCAATCACTGGTCTCTGGGTCATACTGCGCCCAGCCAATGACTGCCCTCTCCCCAAGCCCCGCACCTGGCAGCCATCCTCAGATTTGGTAGCACGTAAAGTGGCAGTATGACCAAGTGAAGAGCCGCAGAGAGGTAGGAGGCAGGGTTCGGATGTGAATCCATGCCAGACCCATGCTGGAGAACAACAGTTACAGTTAAGTAACTTGTTCCTTCTCCAGCATGGGGTCTGGCATGGATTCACATGCTCATGAAAATAAGAATATATAGCAGTACACACATGCACAACCACGGAAGGTGGCAAGGCTCAACTTTAAGCATTACATAAAACTCAACATTAAGCAACTCTTACCTCCTCACCAGGCCCACCTTCAGGCAAACAGGTTGCGCAGCACTGCTTGGCAGACTCTGGACTCCTCCCTGGAATCCCGGTCGACGCAGTAGAATCTCGTGAAGGTGTGCGTCGACCTCCACGTAGCAGCCCTGCAGATGTCCAGCAGGGGCACACCAGACAGGAACGCCGTGGTAGCAGTGATCGCTCTGGTAGAATGGGCTCTCGGACGGCCTGGCAACGGTCGGTTTGCCAACCGATGAGTGCATGATGCAGCCGGAGAGCCATCTGGAAATGGAAGCCTTCGAGAGGGCCTTCCCTTGATTCACAGGTCCAAAATTCACAAAAAGCTGTGACTTCTTCCGAAAACTGTTTGTGAGGTCCACATAGAACTTCAGCGCTCTAGCTACATCCAGCAAGTGCAAAGTCGTCTCGGCCGACGCCGGGAAGAAAACTGGTAACACCCAGGGCTCGTAGAGGTGGAAGTCTGACGGCACCTTGGGCATGAAGGAGGGGTGCGTCCTCAGCACTACCCTCATCTCGTGGAAAGTCAAGTATGGAGGCTTGCAGGTTAGGGCCTGGATCTCTCCCACTCGTCGTGCGGAGGTGATGGCCACAAGGAATGCTGTTTTCCATGACAGAAATTTCAATGGTGCCGAGTGCAGAGGCTTGAATGGTGGCCCCATGAGCCTGGTCAGCACCATGTTGAGCTCCCACGCCGGGGATGGTGCCTTCACCGGCGGGAATGATCGGTACAGTCCCTTCATAAATTCCTTCACCAGGCGATGAGACCACAGGGATGACCGTCCCACAGTTCTGGTGTATCGGGAAAATGCTGCCAGATGCATCTTGATGCAAGAATGAGCTAGTCCAGCCTTGGCCAGTGACAGCAGGTACAGAAGCACTTGAGGGACCGTGATCTATAGCGGGTTAATCTTCTGTGAATGGCACCAGAAAGAGAACCTCTTCCACTTGTGTTCGTAGCACTTGAGAGTTGAGGACGCCCTGGCTTTTGCAAGCACCTCCTTGCAGTCCGCCGGGATATCGTACCCTCCAAACTCTAGTGCTGCAGGAGCCAGGCCTGCAGGTTCAGCGATTCCGGGTCATGATGGATGGCGCCTCTGGAGAGAAGATCTGCGTCCAGCGACAGCTTGCCTGGTGAGGACGCCGACAAATCCAGAAGGTCCGGGAACCAGATCTGTCTCGGCCACGCCGGTGCGACGAGGATCATCTTGCACCGGGACCTCTTGAGTTGGTTGACGAGTCGCAGCAGCAGCGGCAACAGAGGGAACGCATACAGGAACAGGCCGTCCCAGGGGAACGAGAAAGCATCGCCCATGCTCCTCGGCTGGGGAAACCTGCTGGCGAACCTCTGACACTTTATTTGTTTATATAGCGCTAAAGCCCACAGGCATCAGAGCGCTTCACAAAAAGACAAGACAATAATTAAAGACGGGACAAAGATGTGAGCCGGGCCATTATTTCATCGTAGTAGGATTGACGTAATTCCAGTTTTCAATTTCTTCCTGAACTGAATATAGTTGGATTCAAGCTTCAGTGATGTTGGAAGTTCATTCCATTTTTTAGTGCTTAAGGTCGGGAAAGCCTTGCCTAGGCCGTTTTGCTTTTTCGTTGCGGTAGTTTGCAGTAAACCTATATTGGAAGATCTAAGGCACCTAGATGGCTCATGCAACTTAAACTGTTTAAGATAAGCCGGAGCTTTGCCATATAGGCATCGATGGACCATGGTGAGTGACTTGAAGATGATTCTCTCTTCCATGGCCAACCAATGAAGAGCTTTCCTGTCTCCAGTAATATGTTAGTTGCAAACAGGTTGATCTGGGGTTTGCCCCATCGTTGGAAAAGTCGATCCACTTGATTCTGACGTAGCTCCCACTCGTGTCACGAGCGCAGCTCCCTGCTGAGTGAGTCGGCGACGATGTTCTTTATTCCTGCTAGATGGAAGGGAACCAGAAACATTCCCTGGGCGACGGCCCAGTGCCACAGATCCTGGGCCTCCTTGGACAGGGCTGGGGATTTGGTACCCCCCTGCTTCCGGATGTAGAACATCGTGGTGGTGTTCTCGGTGAAGATCCTCACCACCTTGCCCTTGAGGGACGGGAGAAACGACCCGAGGGCCCAGAACACTGCTCGGAGTTCCAGGATGTTGATGTGGAGTGACCTCTCCTCCGGGAGCCAAAGGCCTCTCGCATCAAGATCTCCGGTGTGCGCTCCCATCCCTCCAGGGAGGCGTCCGTCGTCACCGTCTCCTGATGTACCGGGGTCTGAAAGTTCTTGCCTGCCGCAAGATGCATGCGGGTGCCCCACCATCGAATCGCTTGCCGGAAAACATTGTTGAGCGGGATCCTGTCTTCGAAGCTGCCCGTCGCTTGTATCCATACGGGCGTCGAGGAACTCTTGTAGGGGACGCATCCTTAGCCTGCACAGGCGCACCAGGTAGATGCAAGAGGACATCATCCCGAGCAGGGACTTGATGGATCTCACCCTGGCCACGTCCGTGGCCAGGAGGCGCTGCACCTTGCCCAAGATGGCTCTCATCCTCTCCTCCGACGGCGAGGCCAATCGCGCCACTGTATCGAGCTTGGCTCTCAGAAACAGTGCGACCTGCGACGGGACCAGGTGGGATTTTGAGTAGTTTATGGAGAATCCCTGATCCGTGAGGAGTTGGACGGTCTCTGCCGTGTGTCAGACGGCGAGTTCTCTTGATCTTGCACGGATGAGCCAGTCGTCCAGATAGGGGTAGACATGGATCCCCAGCAGGCGCAGTGGCGCCGCCACTGGCGTGAGGCACTTGGTAAACACCCTAGGTGCCGACTTCAGCCCGAATGGTAGGGCCTTGAATTGGTAGTGCCGTCCTTGGACTACGAATATGAGAAACATTCGGTGTCCTTTTAGAATGAGGATGTGGAAGTAAGCATCCTCCAGGTCCAACGACGATAGGAAGTCACCCTTGTCCAGCTTCCCCAGCACGTGCTGGAGGGTGACCATCCTGAGCTTTTGTGCCTTGATATATTTGTTTAGTCGTCGCAGGTCCAGGATGGGGCGCCAACCGCCTGTCTTCTTTCTGACGAGGAAGTACCTGGAGTATACTCCGGAGCCCCGGAGCCTCTTCGGGACGAGCTCGATGGCACCCTTCTTGAGCATCGCCCTTATTTCTAAAAGCAGTTGAGGGACGTTATTTTCCTTCCTGGCCACGGGAGGAATGTGGGGGCACTTCTTTTGAAATTCGAAAGTGTGCCCGTGGGCCAGGGCATCCAGCACCCAACGGTCGGTGAAGATGGACTCCCACACGCTGACAAACTTCGCCAGCCGGCCTCCCATCGGGGTGCTCCGGTGGGGGCCCGACGCTACGACTGGTCCAGTCCTGCATGGAGACGGCTTTGCCGCCTTGGCGACAACGAGATCCTCCCGATTTGCCGCGTCCTCTGTAGGCCTTCTGCGACGAGGAGCGGGCCGCCTGGCAGTACGTCAAGGAGCCACCGCCGGATCCCTTGGAGGCAGCCTGTCTGCCTCTGGAATTCCGAAAGGTCGGCCGTCGTTGCTGCAGCACTCCCAAGGCCCGAGCCGTCTGTGTCGGTCTTAATGGCCTGAAGCAACTCGTCCACTGTTTTCCCAAACAGGTTGTTCCCGTCGAAGGGCATGTCCAAAACTCTGGTTTGCACATCCTGGCAGAAATCAGTTGCCTTGAGCCATCCCCGCCGTCAAAGGCAAACACTGTTGCCCAACTGGCAGAACCCGGTATCAGCGACATCCGTGGCCACCGTTATGGCATGGTCTGACGCCACCTCACCTTCCTGCAGGATCTCTAGGACCTCTGACTTCTTGTCCAGTAGGAAGTCCAGCAGGGGAGCGATCTTGTACCACAGCTCCCTGTCGTAGCGGGCCACAATCGCTAGGGCGTTGGCCGCCTTAATTGTCATCGCCGCAGACGAGAGGACTCGTCGTCCCATGGCATCCAGCTTCTTTCCCTCGCCGTCAGGTGGGGAGGTCGAAGTTGAGGATGACGCCCCCGCCGCCTTCTTCTTGGCCGCCACCGTGACGACTGAATCCGGGGTTGGCTGTGCCCTAAGGCACAAAGGGGCGGAATCGGGGACCCGGTACTTCTCGTACCGATCCCTCTTGGCAGGCGTCGTGGACGAGTTCTTCAGGAGAGCAAGTCCCTCCTCCCAGATATCGTCAATCAATGGTACCGCGATGACCGTCTTCCTCTTGGCCTTTCGCCGCTGATAGAGGAAGCCTTCCTTCTTCTGTTCTTCGGGGCAGAGCTGGAAAAGCTCGGATGCCCTGGCAATCATGGCATGGAAGGAGCCAAATTCGTCGGGCGGTGAGGCCCGAGGGAGTGGTGATGGAAGGCCCATCCCGTAGTCACCGCCGTCGTCATCCGTCCCAGTCATGGCCGTATCCATTCCCGTGTCATCCCTTGGATTAGGGGAAGGAGATGAAGGCTGAGTAGGCCGCGAGGGCTGGAAAGGCGAGGGGAGGGGGATGAACTCTCCTCCGCTTGTTTGCAGGGCTTCCCGACGGGCCCGGTTCTGCTGGGTCGTCCGCTGGGGCGATGGGCAATCTTGTCCTTATCTCCGTGCATAAGGTTTGGATTGCCCTCAAGATGGCCACCGAGTTATCCTGAGGCTCGGGCACTGGCTGGGACGGGCGCAATGGCTGCTCCTCCTCCACGGGATTCTTCTCTGCGCCACCGTCGCTCTCTTCGTCCGCCTCCTCAGGGTTCCCCCCGTGGGACTGGACCTCCTCGAACCTCTTGTTGAGGCCCTTCACGACTTCAACCAGCTCCTCCTCAGAGGCTGTATCCGTGTCCGTGGTGGCCACCCCCCCCCCCCCTTTCTCCACCGGGGTTTTATCGATGGGCTGAAAAGAAGATGCCCTCCCCGGTGGCAGGGAAACTCTGGGCCCCGAGGTCGCCTCCATTGGGTTAGCCTCCCCAGGCTTCGCCAGGGCTGCCGCTACTCCCTCGATAGAGGCCTTCTCTGGGGGAATCAAGGCCTTCACCACCTTGGGCGCGCTTGAGGCCTTCACCTTGGGGGAGGGGTCACCACCTCGCTCCCCCTCAGCTGATCGCTTCGAGATCGACTGGGGCCTCTCCAGAAGCTTTGCCGGGTTCTCAGATTTCCTCTTCCCCGAGCCAGAGGGTTGGCTCATGGTTGATGGCGTCGGTGAACGTGCGCCCTGCCTGGCAGCCGAGGAGCCCGACCCTTCGGCGCTCCCGGTGCCTGCGGACTTGCAGTGCTTTTCCTTCTGTTGGGCCCCCGTCGCCGGGGCGCCCTCACAGGACTTAGAAGCCCGCTCAGACTTCCTCTTCTCACCTGCTGGGCCCTTCTCTAGCCAGCTGGCGAGACGGGACTGACGATCCCTCATGGTCCGTTACGACAGGTTCTTGCAAAACGCACAGTCCTTTTCCACGTGGGTCTTGTCTTCGTGAAGGCAGTAGAGACATCTCAAATGCTCATTCTCCTTGAAAACATTCTGTAATCCGCATCCAGGGAAGTTCCTGAACAGCTTGGATCCGGGTGTCGAGCTTCCCTTGTCCTGGCCCATGTCCACGAGGTAGGCCTCAGATCTTCTGGAATCCTCCAAGAAGCGTAGCTCGACAGAAACTTCACCCTTGAGGGGCGTAGAAAATTCCAAAACGGTTCCCCATTGATCGGAAGTAGAAACGGTGGAGCTTGAGGCTCGATTGACCGAAAAAAAGAGATTAAACTCTTGAAAAAATGCGGACCGCAGTAAAATCTCGAGAGCTATAGCACGAGGACTCCCAACACTTGAACGTGTGGTAACAATCTGAGGATGGCTGCCAGGGGCGGGGCCTAGGGAGAGGGCAGTCATTGGCTGGGGGCAGTATGACCCAGCGACCAGTGATTGGTTACTACTAAGAAAGACAGATCTGAAACGAAACAGATTTTTTCTTTACCGAGTATTCCCAGCCTGACGACAGGGAATATTCATGAGCATGTGAATCCATGGCAGACCCCATGCTGGAGAAACATTCTTACACCTTCCGACACCATGGATTTAAAACACCTGGATGTGAGTTGCTGCCACTCTGCGCCCACACCAGGAGCCAGGACTCTGAGGTGTTTGACATCGCCTTCTGCACCAGGCAGGCTTTCTAGAGCAGCAGACATGAGCAGAGTCCAAAGCTGAGACAATGCAAAGGTACGCCAGATGTTTTAAAACCAAATGCGTGCATACAAGGTGTTCATTTTTATGAATTTGTAGGTGTATGTATGCAAACGTTGAGAACAGTGTGTATGCGCACAGGTGTATGCAGGCTGGGGAAAGAGGGCCGGTGAATGTGCAAGTGATTGAATACAGATGAATGGTGAATATGTTTGTTAACAAATCTAGCAGGTGAATGCACGAGCGAATGAATTTGGGGGTAGGTGGATGCCTCATGAGGGGTCTAGTCCTGTTTGTGAGGGGCAGAATATAAGCAAATGTTCTCATAGTAGACCGAGCATTTACACTGGGATTATGCTCAAAACTCTTTTAAAGAGCCCAACGACTTGAACAGAAAAGAAAGCCATTTCTAAAGAGATGATACATTAAAGAATGGCAACTGGAGCAAGTAGACCACATTCATACGAGTACACACGTCTTAACTTCATATGCAGCAGAAACCCCTGCAAATTTGCACAAAAAAACAAATTGCACTACATGATAGCAGAAGAAACCTCTGCATCAGAGAAGGCGGGACAGAAAGGGCCCAGAGAGCCTACACTGCTGCCAAGAAGAAAAACCTGAATGCAGTTAGGGGCTCAGAGGCTTTCCTACTCCAGAAGAGGAATCAATATTGTGGATAATCACATGCAGTTGTAAGTCAGTGAGTGAATGCATAGTACCTTTAATGTCTCAATGTGTGCCTCCCCTGAAAGGGCAGTATTTAACAGGGTTGATCTGTGGAGCACTAGATTGATTCATGGAACTTTTTCCTATGGGATAAAACGCTTCCATGAATGAGGCCCTTAGTCACAGCACACAAACTAAAGTCTGATTTCACCAATAGGTCTTGGGGTGTAGTTATTGTGAAACATTTTGATGGGGAGTGTCATTCAGTACAATAACAGGACTGTTTTACATCATATAATATATAATACTCATTTCATTAAAAGCTGTAACATTAGTCACTAATTTAAAGGAGGCATTGCTAAACTGGTTTACATTGGATTTCCTGTGCACAACTATCCTTGTATGCATGCACGATACTTTGCAATCTTATATGGGTCTTGTGAGGACCAAACCGAGCCAAACTACATTTGAACAGCACATTCACACCCTGCCATGCTGGTCACCTGGGATTACCGGTATAGTGCAGTAGTCACAGTCTATCAAGGGACTTTCAGCTTTCTTGCCCTTCGCCTTACGCCTTTAGAATTATCTACCAAGTGATCTTTGAGTTGCCCCACATGTTTTACCTTTGCAAACATGCACCTAATCCATTAATCCCATTCCCGCTGTTCAATAACCAGCATGTGCCCCTCATGCCACAACTAAACCTCACCAACTTTAAATAGGATTTGCCACCCACATACTGTGAATCTGTGTGACTAGTTTACAGTGCGGTGTAACCACTTTTGAAGAGGTTGATTATAGCCTAAAAATGAATGAACTAATAAAAAGGGTGCAATACACTTGAAACCAAATTATGCTGTGTATCAGTAACCTTTACTCCATGAAAACCAGCATGCAACTCCCAATGAAAATATAAGGAGAAACAATAAGACCCATTCCTACCCACCTTCCAACTACGCAGATCTGTGAATATGCTTGGATCAGTGGTACCAGCAGAGCAGTGCCATAGGAAGAAGCTTAAAAAAAAACTAAAAAACTAAAATAGGACTACCTGATCTGAAGAGAACTTTAAGGTAATCTTGCATTTTTTACATTTACAATAATTACTAGATGCAAGTATGGATTATAAAAAGATGCAAGTATTAGAATCGAAATATGTTTTACTGGGAAAAGAAGTCTACCCCCCCTTTGACATTGGGAAGTACCCTTTTTACTGTTTTACTCCTAACCTCAAAAAATATGGGACGTAAAATACTAATGCTTCCAAATCCTATCTGGAACCCTGTGTGCACCATTTCCTACCTCGCCTCATCCTGGAATTCAGTAGAAAGGAAAAACGCCCAGGTATTACTCAAAACAATCATGTGACAAAACATACACCAATACGAAAATACTTACTTTAAAAAGCTTCTGCACGACCCAACCATGGTATTTCTTGAGGGCTATTTCATAGGCTTTTGTTGCATTGACTTTGATGTGGTTCGGGTTGTTTTCATCTCTTTCTCCTTCCGCTATACTTTGAAGAAGCACTTGGATAAATTTCAGACCTCTGTTAAGGTAGATGAAAAACAATCTATATTATCTAAGAAATGTAATAGCTACATACACTTAGTTTTCTGCTTGTGTTGTAGAAATAACCAAACGACTTGATGTAGTAGAAGTGAGTAGCGAGTCCGGTCTACAAAGGAGGATCACACTATTAAATCAAAGCCACGTTTCAAAGAACAAATGCTGAATTTACAAATCTTTTTTAAACATCCACTGTAGGATCCAAACAAGGCCATCTTTTGGGAACAAATCCATGTTCATGAAAAACAACTACGATTTCACGAACATTAGATGCATACAAAATCCTGGCATTGATCAAAAGACTGCCTGAGAGAAATTGTTAATACCTTGATGCTCCTATACACTAAATATTATGACCTGAAGAAAGCTGTGCCAATCAAAGCTTGAATTTAAAGTTTGCAAGCAGCGATTTGTCAACTTAAGATGAGTTTGCCAGTTTGAAAAAGATAGGTTTAGGATACTTCCCAGTTAAATTCCTAGCTTCAGTAGGGCTTGATGGCTAGACATCAAGACAGGGCTACTGTGCATTTCACTTGCGTTGCCACCATAAACCTGTCCTACTTGCCTCAGTGCTTGATATCCCGCCTAACCTGCATGCTCTTTCAGAATTCAGAGATGGTCATGGCCTCTCTGCTTAAGTGCACAAGCAACTTAAAACTGGTTTCAGACTAATTGGGATGTCTCAAATAAGTGCCACTCGATTCCCTAAACACAGCAAAGGGACTATGTCTAAGTCTACTCTAACAAGTGTTAAGATGGTCGGGAAACCCCACGTTTAAGCAGAAATGAGGGTGGGAAACGGAAATAAAGCGAGTGAAAGGCAAAACCCAGCTTTATTAACAACCCAAATAAAGAAGGGACAGCATAAAAAACGGAAAGAATGTCACCCTCAAAGCTCTTCATACAAAACATTGTAGTTTAAACCAAAACACATCATAATGATGATATCGGAATATAATAACCTACAGGACGAGCAAATTGGTTGGTGGATAAAGTAAACATGCATTTCTATAGGGGCGAAGCTTCTAATTGGGTAACACTTCTCTACTGGCGCCTCCTGGGACCACCTTACATTGATAACAAAATGACATCACTCTTACAACTCAACTATTAACTTGCTGACCAACCTTGAGCAACTGACAGGTCATCAAGAGAACAGCAATACGGAAGTAGGGGAAAGGTCCACAAGTTGCTTATTTTGATTCAAGAAAAATACCATCCCTCATCTCCTAGGCCATGAGCCCAGGTGATCAGCTTTGTGGTTAACCTTGTATGGCACCCTTTGTCTGGATATATGCGTGAGGAGTAAACAGGTGCCTTATCTGGGTCTGTGCTAACAAATAGACTTTTCTCAAATTACGTGTGATTACGCGTGAGAAGACTTTGAAATTATTTCACCCTGCATTTATGAATATTATAGCTAATATTGGTGCGGTTTCTTTCACCACCGAGGACGCTCGAGCTTGTTCTTCATTGGGTTTTCTGACTTACAATTATCCTGCCCTTGACTGGCTGGCTGTGCTCTTCCAAACTTTAACTTGGAGTATGCTTCTGGGGTCCTGGGAAATCTACCTGGTGCTTTCTCTGCAACGTGCAGATCCCCAAGTTCTTTGTAACCTTGGCTTAGGCTCAAAGCTACCCTCTGAGCTCTGCGCGATCTGTTATTTCAGCAGTCTGTGCTCTCTAAAGTCTTGAGGCTTTTTATGTATTTAAAAGGCTTGCTGCGGCTTCCATTTTGGAAAATATGGCTGCTCATTACTATCGCATTTCTATATTAGTGAGCAATACTCACGTGATGTTCGTGTTGCAGTCTACTTGTACATTGCTTATGTTATATTCTTCGTGTCTTTACGGTTGCAAATGTTAATATTCATGCATAAATGCATATCTGACCAAGTGCCTTTTCTGCGTGTTGAGTGCACATGTGCTTCTTGTCTAACGGATGCATGTGTATGATTTCATTATCAGCATGTTTATTCACACCATCTTTAACACAGTGTGTTCATCTCCTTTTGCAATCGTTGAGGATATGGGCAATACGGTTGCCTTAGTGAATATCGTTTTTCACCCGAGCGGTATTGGACCTAGGGGGTTGGGGGGGAAGGCTGTAGTTTTGCATGATGTATTCATCTGTCTCTCAACACACGTCTGAGTGGCTTGCTCCCTCGCCTGATGGCTTGTGCTGACATGCAATAGAGACATGGCTAGTAACTTGGGTCTGTATTGCTTCTCCCCGACGGGTGGAAGGGGGGGCGGGATGGGGCTTAAGAACTGGTTTGCTTATGCATAGTACCGTTACTATAGCCAAACTCTCCATCCATTACATTCTGATGAATGACTGCTCATGCATGTGCTATACACAAGTCACCCACAGCAGAACTCTAAACTACAGGTGGCATGTTCCTACTCTACTAATGTGGCTAATATATCCATGGTAAAGGAGCCTTTGGCTAACCTACTGGCCTCGGGTTGGTATCCAGCTGCATTGATTTGAATGATCACACCACATTTTCTATTCTTTGGCAAATCATTGTTTCGCCAACATACACACTTAGCAACGTATTCTGACATTGGGAACACTATTCTGTTTTCATAACACGGTTTCCTTATTTGACAACATGTACATTTTATATAAGGTTCAGAGGTTCTGCCACAAAAAGGAACAACCTGCAAACAAAACAGAATACACTCACTTTTTAACGTTCGGTTAGTGGGATTTATACCATGCAACGCTGCCATTTGCATGGTCTCCAATTAAATAGTAGGTCTTCAATTAGATAGTACAGCTCAGCGATTCTCATAAGTCTCAAAAGCCCTACTTGTGAGCATTCTAGTGCGTTATTAGACTCTACCTGCTCCAAGATTGGGTGGTACAAGTAGCTCTCTAGAATTTTGGTTAGATAAGATATGTTTAAGGACACACGTTTCAGGCGATTCCAGCAGTTTTTATTTTTAGAAGTTGTTTCAAGTAGGCATTCTTTAAAGCTTCTGATACAATTTGTGATTTCAGTGAGCCTTTCATTAATCTACGGAAGATGAAAGCTGGCCTTTCCTTGTTAGGAGGTCTCTATGTAGATGCTTGGGGGAGTAAGGGTCAGAGAGCCCCCTTGGTTACCAAGCAAATGTTCAAGTCCGGTTTGGTCATTGCCTGAGGCAAGATTGATGCCAATTCTGTTCCTTATTGCCCAGTTGATGGCTTGCATAGGTCAGTACTTTGCTACTGAAATGGCTACGATATCAAGGTTTTTCGGTAGGGGAAGGTACTTTACTGCAGGAAGCGGGGTCTCATCTCAATGGCAAAGTTCTTTCTCTGGGTGAGGTGCATTATGTATTCATTCAGATTAGTAACTGTTTTTGCTTTAAGGATTTCTACTTTGCAAGTATGGATCTGTCGTCGTTAGGCAACTTAGTCTTGTGGGATGTAGGGTTTTGTAATTTTTGTTTTTTCAATGGTCATAGGTGGAGCGTGAACAGTATTGCTGAAGTCTGATGCCCTTTATAGGGGTGAGAGCGTGCAGTGCTTTTGTCATTACGTTTTCTAGTGTTGATAATCTTCCTTCCAGTATTAAGAGTAATGGTTATTTGGGGCTGGGCTTGGTTTATTGTGTAAGGTTTCCAACTTCCTCCAAGTTTAGAGTTATCCAGCTGCTCCTGGCAGAGTTGTTTGTCTTTTGAGAGCCGGCAGTTGGCACATTGGCATGGTCATCGAATGATTACTTTTACTATCACATTGCCTAAAGGTGGTTATGGGGAGGAGAGAATGGAGGTGCTTATCACCTCCTCCAATAGCATAAAAAGGTGCGACCTGCAGTGTGTTGCCCCTTTAACCATTTGTTTGATATGAAAGATAGCCATGTAGAAAATCAAGCCTTAGGATGCTTATGCAGTTTGCTCTTCGAACTAAATGAAAGTCTCCAAGGATGGTTAAACCTTTGTGTTATGTTGCTAGATGGGCAATTACATCTGCAAAGTTTTCTGTGAAGGTTGGGATGTAAGATGTTGGTGTTTAAATAAGTAGCAAGGTTAGGTAGACTTGGTGGTTGAGTGTGAGGTTGAGAAGGAGTCTCACTGCCCAGATGCTACCTCCTTTTGCCAGTCCGGATGAGTTTGCAGTAAGTGAAGATGGATTTGTGTGCTATTCCCTTGTCTGACAAATGGGTTTGTTACGACGAGCATGTTTGTTACATCTTCAATAAGAAATTCATGAATCTCCATTCTATGTCTAAACATGAAGCAGACATTGATCAGACTGCACTGTATCATGTCTCCTGCCAATGGATCTCATTTCTGTCACTGGATGCGCTGTGTTGGGTCCACATTTGGTGTACGAGGCAGGGTTCAGCATGTCAAATGCTCAATTAGTTGTCAGGGTGGGCAGCTGCATCAAGTCTGTTTCGCTGTGAAACAGGTATAGTAGGCTACAGGTTTGATTGTTCATTTCATCTGATTCTACCAAGAAACTGGTGGTTGTGATGAAAGGAGTCCAGAGGTGGAGTGTTTTAAATGGGTTCTCTGGCATCTGTGGTGTGAGGAGTTGGCCAAGACTCCAAAGATGGTGTTCAAGAATTGTATCTTTGAGTAGGTTGTGTAAAGGTGACTTGAGGGTCCATGGTTTGGATTTTTGTTGTTTTTTCCATTTCCTGAGTTGTTTTGTGCGTTGTGCTCCATGAAGGTCACAGGGTGTGGCGGTAGGTGGAGTGGTAGTGTAAAAAGTAAAAAAAAAAAAAAAAAGTAAAAAAGATATATTTCAGGTTTTAAATGCATTCGTATTCTTTCTTCGCCAGGGGTGTCTTGGTCAGTGTTGCATGGAAGCCAGCTGGTGGATGGTTGGGGAGTGTTTGTAGCTGTCTCCTTGTCACTCTGCAGCGTCATACCGCTGGGTCCGGGAAACAAAAATGCAGACGCTGATATTTGACTATCATGAAGTAGCTCCCACCCGAGCGTGCCTGGGTCATGTGGTCTCGGACATCTGTGGAAAGATAATCCACTGCTGTATGCTTTTACTCTAGGGAGGCAGAGGTGTTAAATGGTGCTAGTAGTATCTTTTAGTCTGGGTATTTATGGATATTTAGATGTGGAACATGGGGCACAATAAACATAAGCAAAACCTATATGCGAACACAAGACTAAACTAGAAAATAAAATGGGGCATGCTCTCAGAGATAGCTCGATAGAAGACAGATTGTAAAACAATGCAAGGCCTTTAGTTAAGGTTAGTTAGGTATGAGCAACATGGAGCATAAAATGTTCAGATGCACATTCACAGAGACATCCATGTATTAAACAATAGTAAACAAAATTAAATAAGTATGCGTCATCTTAGGATGCACAGGTGCAAGTAAATACAATGCACGGTCACAGGAACACCTAGATAAAAAACACAATAGTCCAAAAAGAGGGAATTCAATGTGCTGCCTTAGGGATACCTCAATAGGAGGAAAATGGAATGCACTCTCACACCTAGATATGAGATGTTATATTAAATTAAGAAATTCAGTGGGTTATCTTGGGGATACCTGAATGTGATGACGGAGCAATGTCCTTGTACTGGAACACCTACACATGAAACAGGTATACAAAGCGTAACAACTCAATGTGCCATCATAGCAGAGTTTGAAATTGCTAGATTGTTCGATTTGCCGTGTGCCGGGTACTCTTGGTAGCTCCTGCCTACTGGATGATGCCTGACACCCAGGAGCTGCTTTTAACTCCTGCTCACTGAATCTATATTTCAAACCCTGCCTAGTGATATCCAGGTATTAAACAGAATAGTATATAAAATGGACAAATCAATGCACCATCCCATGGACTTTGAAAGTGGAATACAACAGGGCACAATATATGGCTATGCAATATGCTTGTTAAGGGATGCCCGAATGTGAGTGCAATAGAGTACACATTTACAACACTTTTTTAATGATAGTTTAATGTAAGAGTGCAGGTAAAACAATGCTTCTGTTGGGGATATCTATGTTTGGGCAAAATGTACCTTAAAATGCAGCAATGTGCATTTACAGGGACACCTATATATGAAACCATTCAATTATCCTTCATTGAACGCTAATATGAAGCACCAAGGTATATGGAATCACACAATTTGAAGTGCTGAGATATTTGGATGTGCATGCTGTGCAATGCCCCAATCAAAGAAGTTACTGGGCTTTGACAGGCTTGCCTCGTTTTGATGTTCTTGGGCCGTGACCGGTTAGCACTGGTTTAATGGGTAGGTTTCCTTTTTCTTTTCCACCTCTTTGGAGACCTGCCACTGTTGGTTTGTGGCTTTTCTGGACTCAGATGATTCTGCTCCCTGACACAGACAACCCGGCAGAGAATGTGGCATCTTGGTTCAAGAGAAGGAGAGGCCTGGTTGAATAACTTATGTTGGGATGCAAGTGCAACATCCTAGGCAGGCAAAGAGATTTAGATTGTGAAAAATATATTAGCAGGCGGCCAAGTGTTAGCAGTTCACATTGGGCACGGCATGAATGAGCATCTATCCATTTGTAGTTGGCTTTGAGACATATTAGAATCACCATATAGCCAAACAGAAAAAGCAACAATGTATTAACGTTACGGTTGCAGAGGTTAAATGTAGGGTGATGTATTTTGTATTTAGTGGTAGAGTACGGTGGTATGACGGTAAGTAGCTGTAATAGGTAGGAGTATAAAAAGGAGTCAGGGAAGTGTTGCGGTAAAGGCGAGGTCCGGTAGTTAAGGTAGCAGGAGTTCTACCATGTTGGATTCTAGAGCACATTACAGGATGCATTTTGTGAAAGTATGAGAAACCGGCCTAATGTGGAGCCGCGGCTCTGTCCAGTTGACAGACAGGTTCCCCTTGCTTTTCCGCACAGAGAAGTTATACTGTAAAGGCCACAGGCAGCCGTGCTGCACCTGTAGCAGTTAATGGAGTCCGGCAGCAGAACTCGGAGGAGCCGGGAAAGGAATGTTGGTTCCAGGGATGAAGGGCAGGGATGCACTTTTAGAAGGTTGAATTCATGTGAGCAGGTCATGAGGTCTATGATGCCAAGAGGCGTGGTGAAGATTTAAAGCACTACTGCCATCACCCGAAGAGCAGTCATCCTATTTGAACTGCAGGCGCTGTACTCTAGGGATCAATAAATACATGCAATTCAAACATAATACGGGTGCCGGATCACATCATTCATGGGCACCTGGGTCCCCAGAGAGATAAGGGCGTATATGTGCTAGGGCTCCATAGCTCAAAATTAGGATTGGGTAAGCAGAAGCTACAAGCAGCTCCAGGCTATCCAGCAGTAACTAGTCACCAGGAGCTACCACTGGGGAACAAGGAGCTAGTATACAGCGTTATGCAAATCTTACTTCAACATAGAACAAACATATAATTGCACCTGTTATTTATGATCCTTTATGGTTTAAATGTCACATAGATGTACCTTAATGTTTATTTATAGACTGTCCACAGAGTTAAATTCACATGGTTGTGTTTGTTCAGGCATCAGTTGACCTGGGGAGCCAAAAGTAGCTCCCGATAGCTGTTGGTGTCAAGCTAACCAGCCATCAAGCAGGAGCTAAATAGTTCCCAGCTCGCCTCAATTTCGAACCCTGGGCTGCAACGTGATTTGGGATGGGAAGAGCAGAGGGGATGCCAACAAATGTATCTACAAGGGCAGAGAGCGGTTTGTGCGTGCCACAGTGCCTGGTATAAGGAGAAGGCCCATGGTATTATTAGAGCAGAGATGGCCTCGCTACTCACACTTTTATCGGGATCCGGTGGCGAGGTGTACCATCACATGATGGTCCAGAATATTTTACTTGTTAAAGAAATTAATTCCGGTAACAATGTACCTGGCAGTTAATAAACTCATAGTGGCGATGACGCAGTCGTTTTTAGGGGAATGCGTTTAGATAATGTGTGACCATTATGGTAATGGACGATAGGAGATGATTAGAATTGTATATAGGTGTTATCCAATGGGGAGTGAGGGATCATGTTGTAATTTTTATTATGCATCGTTTTGTTAATATGTTTTCCGCTATTAAAGATGTAACTGCTTTGAGTGGGACGTGCTCCCCATTAGTTCAGTTGTACGGAACTGTGATACTTTTGCATGTAATAAAACAGATTTCCTTGAAAACTGCATCGATTATTTGGCCTATTTGGGATTGTTTTTATCATTCGGCTTTGGGTTAGCTAGGGCTGTCGCATCTTCTTCATAGGTCCCAGTTAGTGGGAGTAGTACCTGCGTGTCGTCAGCGTAGTTGGTGTACGCTATGTTGCGACAGTCGAGATCATTGAAGAGCGGAAGGGTGAATATATTATAGAGTGTGGGGGCGGTGCAGGAGCCCTGAAGAACGCTGCATGTGTCTGAGAAGACTTTCATGAGTCTTCCATTTAGAAAGGAGGCCACCCAGGCGATAGCTTCTGGGGAGAAGTGAGCTTCATTTCTTTTTTTTAGTTGCATGCCTAGGATATCATGCTTGACAAGGTCAAAGGCGGCAGACAAATCCAGTAGGAGAAGAAGTGCCGGTTTGCCTTTGTCCATGATGTCCCCAAGTTGTAATTTTAAGTCGAGTAGGGCTAACTCAGTCCCGTGTTCTGGTTGGAAGCCTGACTGTTTTTTGCCTAAGATGTGGTTGGTTTCTAGATATTCCTGGATTTGCGTGTAGGGAACCTTGTCCAGGATCTTGAGCAAGAAGCACGGTGGTGATGGGCCTATAGTTATTAGCAATTTCAGGGTCGAGATTATTTTTTTTTTTTTTTAGAAGGGGCATACCCAAGCTTCTTTTAGACTGTCTGGAACTGTGTTGGAGTTGAAGGAGGCGTTGATGAAGGATTTGGGAAATGGGGCGACTGTTTCAGTGCAGTCTTTAATAAGACTAGCTGGCCAGGGGTCTCCTTTGCAGTTGGAAATGTGGGCGTGTGGGTGAAAAGGTTGCAGAAGTGTGAGCAGTTTGACCATGAGGACTGTGAAATCAGGGTAAGCCTCTTTGCCATCTTTGGAAATCACGGTAAAACCGATTATGAAAGCTTGCCTACGTAACTATACGATTTTCTCCTGGTAAAATAAAAAGAAAAAAAAAAAGGCAGCAAAAGTCCTGTGTGTACGTGCTGCACAGAAAGACTGAATGCTCGGTGAAATGGACTTGGAGCCCGACTTCTAATGTTTCTACCACCTGAGATCCTGGCCTGTCGGCTAAAAGGGACCAGTCTGACAAGCACGCCTGATCCCTGGTGAAAATCAAACTTTTTCTACAGTTCTAATGCCTTCAGTGAGTGTCACCTCCTCTGCTGAAATTGCCCATGTGAATGTTGGTATACAACCAGAGGGGGCAAACCTTGGACGCTTACCGACACCTAGTGCTCCTTTATTTGACATTATGCAAGTGAACTTGGCCACTCCAATGGGCGAGACTGCTGTTTCCCCCCATGATTCATAACAATTCCCTCTTGAACTTATGCCTAAATCTCCAACGGCAATCTCCATGACCTCTGCCTTAGATGCCTCTTTGGCTCTGGCTGACTACGACAACATAATTGGCACTAACTTGTTAGCCATGCCAGATTTGGAGATGATGGCAACCGATTCAATCGACTACAAAAGTGCTTCCAATAGTGCGGCTGACTATCGACTTGTCAGCGTCATAAAGCTTCCCCTTTCCCTAGCCTGAGTGCTGTGGCTATTACCATGGATGCAGTGTTTAGGATTTGTGCTAATATTACCAAGGAGCAAATTGAGTTGAAGAATATACTTGCTAAGGTCGTTTATGTTATTCTCACCAACAGCACCCGTTCTGGAATAGAAATAGCAGTGCGACTTCTTGGGACTGTTACTCAACCCTGATGCATATATCTCGCCACACGCCTGCATCTGAGCGGGAACGTAGAGCTAGATGGGTACCAGCCCACATTGAACCACCCACCCAACCCCCTCTATTGTCAAGGCCATTAATATTACGTTGCCGTATGTGGCAGATATTAACCTGGTATCCCAAACGGAGCCCCTGCAGGTGGATTGCATTGAAACTCGAGTGGGCTCTGTGGCAAACTATGAGCGTGACACTTTTAGATGTCCCAAGAGGTGCAGGAAACGTAAAGATAAAGCTGAGCCTGTAAAGCAGGTTGGCTCAGCACCTAAAAATCCTGATACTTCAGATGGCTGACTCGATGCGATGGAGGGGGGCTGTACCAGTAATAGTTATTTACCACTCTTGGGTAAGCCGGCCAATATACCACCTGCGATAACGACAGTAAAACTACTCACGGCACATCTTGAGTCCTGGCTACGGCTGACTGAGGGGGAAGAACTGTTTGCCCTCCACTGACTGCTGCCTCTGCCGATATCTCCCCCCCCCCCCCCCCAAGCAGGCCATGCCTCAACAATCACCTAGCAACAGGCTCTTGCTTGCGAAATCCAGGACCGACAAGCCTTGTGGCACTATCATCTGCCTCCCATGGACACTTGAAGCTTGACAATAATACAAATAGAGGGAAATGCAATGGGAAGCCAGAATGCATATCGTCCAACTGATTGTGTGGCATCTGAGCCCCCCTTCTTTGGCAAATGGGTTACATTGGTGAAAATGCCTTCCACTGCAGAGTCCTTTCTTGAACTGTGACATCCTTTTATGACTATTTCATTGGAATCCCTTCATTAATGTCAAGAACGACTTCGGATATGGATCACATTGAATTTCCAGATGCTGATTCTCCTCAGAATTGGGTGATTCTCCTCAGAACTGAGTGATAACCGAATTTGTCTCGCCCATAATTGTCAATTTACTGTACACCAATTACAATTGCTGAAAATCTTTGGGTTTTGATCTGACTGTGCCACATAAATATTTGCTTGATAAACCCCCCCACCACTAAGATAATGCAGCCCAAAGTAATATTGTTTCCTCTGCAAACCATGTCAATCTGTCGGAAAGATCTAGTTTAATATCGTACAAAAAGCACACTGTAGCCAAGCCCCCGATGGTCAGACGGATTGAGCACTGGGTGGCCGAACCCATATGTGGGCAATGACCGGGTCGCCGATTTAGCAGTTTTAAATTCATATCTTGGAATACTATAGGCCACCGATCTTTCACAAGTAATCCTAAGAGGCTGTGGACATCACCTTGAAGGAAACATGGGCCATCAGTTTTTGATGGACGGCTTTAAAATGTTCAGGCCCACTAAAGCCACCTGTGGCCGCACTATGAGGAGGGGGCAGGGCGGGGAGGGGATGGAGGGACTGGCCAAAGTCCATTTAAATCCAAGTTAATCCTGCCACAGTAAATTTGTATCCAACTTTCTCAGTATGATCACAATACTTATCTTGCTCATTAATATTTATATAATCCTGCTGTTGTGTTGACAAACCTTCAAACTCATGTGGATGACATAACGGCGTGGGTCACCAGTCGTACAAACTATAATGTGATGTTTGCGGGGGATTTTAATGCACATTGTGCTTCTACTGGAGAACGTTTAATTGAGCATGACGAAGAAATTGGTCAGATTAGTATGGACCCTACACAATCTGCTAAGCAGTGGAACAAGTTGTGCTTAATGGGCTAGCGCTGGACTGACAAGTTGCATATGTATGATTTGAATTAACTAGAAATTCAAGATCGAAAGGGTATGAAGTTTTTTAAACACCCGGTCCAATGGTAAATCGCATTCCAGATTGAACTATGTGTTTGTTGTCCCAAAGCTGCAGGGACATACTTAAGCTTTTGCCGGAGTTCAATGATTTCAGTGACCACGCTGTGATGTTTGGACCATGGGCTTGGGTAGCACTAAGGTTGCTCGTAGGTAGCAATTTTCCACTACCATCCATTCCCAGGGTAATCGGGTGTTGTGGAGTGACTCAAATGTTAGAATATCCAACTGCTGGCTCTTCCAGTATAGAGATGATATGGATTCTTTCTTGGCTAAATACAATTGGGATGTTGAAAGCATGTTGAGCGACTCCATGAAAGTGGTTTGCCCGGCCTGTATTTGTTTATTTGGGAAAAATGTTCTGTTTGAGAAGAACCTTGTAGATAATAGGTATGAGGCGTGTTTTGCAGAGGGTTAGGAGTATGAGGACATTCTCCTGGCTGTAAATAAGTGCAAAGCCTTGCGTGCCCCAGGGGCAGATGGCCTGGCTAATGCTGTGCTTATGGGTGGCCCGGCATTGTGGGCAGGAGTCACGGCTCTTTCCCCGAAGAGTTGGCGCACCTCAGTTCCCATCCCTGTGTTCAAGAGGGGGACCGCTTTGATCCAACAAATTATCGGCTATTAGCCATGTTGGATTCAAGCGAGAAGATTTCTGCACAGCTTCTTCAGAAGCTCCAGGCCTGGGTGGATGAGCCAGGACCCCTGAGCAAATTGCAGACTGGTTTTAGGAGTAGCAATAGTACCTCTTAATTAGCACGTCACCATTTAATAGCTCATACCAGAAGGCACAAGAACAGGTGCCTTTATTTATGCTTCGCCGATTACACCTGTACCTTCGACTGTGTTACACTTAAAAATTTGGGGGGAAAACTTAAATGGGGCATGGACCTACTTTTACTGTATTTTATTAAGTCTGTGTACACTAACTTCAGTGGTAAGAGTGGATCAAGCCGGCCCGATTACTAGCTCGATCTCTACAAATAGAGGCCTTAAGCAGGGGTGCATTTTAGCACCCCTCCTTTTTAATGTATATGTTTCAGGCATAGACCAGGCTCTGTGTATATGGCAACATTTACCACTGCGTATTGGGGACGAACGCATTACCTGGCTGGCTTACGCTGATGATACGATCATACTGGACTACACAGTCGTTGGCTTGTCGCTTTCGTTAGGCAATATATATATATATATATATATATATATATATATATATATATATATATATATCCTGCTAATAACAATATGTTAATCATTACAAAAAACAGATTATGGTCATTGGTGCACAATTCAGAAATAAGACCTGCTTCAAATGGAGAATAGTTGTTGAACCGACCTACGTGCATCACTCCTCATCCAACTCAAGTCTTTTATGAGACTTCATTACACAATAAACACATAAGAAATGGTCCACCATCTGCCAATTTATTATCCGGAAGGGTGGGCACAATATAAAGGACCTTCTTGAGGTTTATAAAGTCAGTATTATTCCGGCCACTTTATGTGGTATCGAGGTATTGCTGTGCAAATATATAAAGTTTAGGTGTCCCACAGACTGCTCCCGTTGAGGCTCTCAGATGTGAGCTGGGCGTGATTTTGCTGTCAAGCTACGATGGGCCCAATCAGGGAATGCTTCCCTGCTTAACTTGATTGCGCATGCCATTTAAGACAGTCAAAATCGGTTTTATGTAGATTTAGAGGAAACGGTAAAGACCCTTCTAAACCTCTCTGAAAGCAGGTTATGCCGTTTGTGCAGGCTGAAGATTGAGACTAGTAGTCATTTACTATTAGAATACACCATATTGGGGGAGCAACAAATTAGAGCCTATTGTGGCAGCCACCTAGGGCTTAGTAAATACGGACTCTGGGTCCTAAGTACTTTCCAACCGTTAAAGTTGCTAACTCCAACACTGTAGAACGGTAATGGAGAAACTAATTTATGTTGCTTGACAAAATCAGTCATCTGAAAACAGTGTTTTCCACACATACATGCTATCCCTACTTAGAACACCCTATCCCTGTCCATAGGTACATTTCTCTATCCTTCGGATGTTGTACCGCGTATCTAACAGGGATAGATGAGATAATATCCCTAACTCACCTTCATTCATATGTATCAAATATTAAAAGTTCAGATTAACGTCTACAAACATTCCTATAAGGAGACAACACATCCCATATAATCATATCTTAAACTTAGTTACAGTGGCCTAATCTGACTACTGGATTTTCAATCTAAGTTTTAATCTCCAGCTAGTCAGAGATAGTGCCAGTGACAAGACCTTATTCTGGTTGAGGCAATAAAATTGCTCTGCTATCAGAGCAATGTTAGCTAGAAGCTAAATAAATAGCTCTTAAAAGTTATTGTTCACTGTGAGTGTCCTAATATATTGTTTGTGGACATCATCTACAGCATGAGATTCCTCATGCCAGGTGGGGGGTCAACCGGTTTCGACGATCAAGGTAGCTTTGATCATCTTCGTCAGGACCAGTTGTATGTATTCGTAGCTGAATCCGTCTGGAGACCAAAACTTGTTGATCCACAAGGAGAACCTCACTCCTCCAACTCCTATGATCAGCTTGAGCAAAGAGTTGCAATTTTGGAAATGCATAAGATTACAGATGAATGGTTGGAAGGCAGCGAGAATTGCTCTTGAAGAAACATTCAGACCTGCAGTATCCCACGAGAAGTCCTAGACTGGGATCTGGAGGCATATATGAGCGATCTCTTCCATAGCATTCTTGGGGACAAGGAACAAGCAGACTTGACTTTGGATGGCACGCATAGGGTGCTCTCCAATTACCGAAACGTCAGAATCTTCTTCTGGATATGCTCTGGCCAGAGTTAATTTCTTCCGTACCAAGGAGAGAGATTATATATATATATATATATATATATATATATATATATATATATATATATATATATATATTTCAATTTTATTGGTTTTTAGATGAACACTCCAATACAGCAATTTTTAGTAAAACATGTCGGGAGGAATGAAGCAACAAACATAATACAAAATATCGGCTATAAGATATATGTACTTCTCAGTGCCGTTTCTAGTAGTTTCTTTTCCCAAGTTCCCACCACCCACGCCATCCCATATGTACATAGGCGAGGACGAGATTCCAGTTTTTCTTGAGGCAGTCTTTGGTAGAACCATTGCGATAAGGCACACGTTAGCACATTGTGACTCTTTACGGGTGTTGTCAACCAATCCATTGAATGTCTATTGTGTTTCGTCATATCATGCACACATTTCTGCATGCGCGAAATTCTGACCATCCATCATCAACAGAGGTACGGTCTCCATGAAGAGCTGCAGTCAGATTGTCCATTCTGAATATGTTCCGGGAGACACTTATCCACTCATTTTTATTCGGGAGGGTATCCCTCTTCCAGGCAGTCGTGAGGCAGGTCCTCGCGGCCAGCAGTAGGCCCAGAATCATTTTTGATGCCTTAATGATTGCCTCTGTTTCAATCAGACCAAATAAGAGCAACAACTGCTGTTGCTCCCTCCCCCCGCCCCCCCATCTAGCTCTTTAATCCAACTGAGTACCTCGTCCCAATATGCTTGGACCGCCTTACATTCCCACCACATATGCCAATAGCCTGCTTTCTGCCCACATCCTCTCCAGCAGTATGGGCTCACACCTTGGTACATCTTGGCCAACCTGAGCGGGTCGTATTGCCATCTGTACAATAATTTATTAGCATGGAGTTTGTAATGACAAGATATGGATGATTTTGCTGTCCTTCTACATATATGTAGCCATAACGACTGGGAGAGGGGCCTTCCCGGGTCTGCCTCCCATTTACTCTTCAGCGTGATCGAAGGAGTCGTGTGAACTTCTACTAGTGCTGTATACATTGCGCTTTTGAGGCCTTTGGAGCTTTTGTAAAGTATCAAGAATGTTTTCAAAGGGGGGCGGTGGGGGTAAGAGAAACGGGGGTGGGGGGTAAGAGTCCCTCTGCAACTGATCTTTCCAGACCTCCCGCGTCATGAGTATTGAAACACAGAGTGGACCTAAGAAAAGCGCTTCTTCGAGCTCTTGGATGGTCAAGGGCTTATTTCTCCATAGCTGTCCTGCCCTTTCAAGCCCAGCCTCATACCATGATTGGAAGCTCCTTGGGTCTGGGATAGCGTCTCGGACCCCTGGTACCCGTAGATGTCCTAAAGGGGAGGGCCAGGTCGTAATCCCCTCATCCCTTTGTTTGGTGTCCACACTGCCCATATTGTCCCAAGGATGGGGTGGCTCTAAATTCTGTTCTGTAATTGGGGCCCAGGGACCCAGAGCCATTCTCCCACAGTAAATGGGCGGAGGTGATAGTTGTCTAATCCTATCCATTGTAAATCTGACTGCTGCCTAAGGTGTGGAATTATTATCCGCAATTGGGCTGCCCTATAGTATAGTTCTAAGTCTGGGAGGCACACCCATGCATTGTCCTTTCGGAGATGGAGTAAGGATCTATGAACTCTGGGCTTTTGTTTTGCCATAAGAATGCCAATAGGGATTTCCTGGTAGCAGTAAAGTATTTTAATGGGGAGCATCTGAAACAAATAAAGTATTTTAGGCGGGATTACCATTTTGATGGCGTTCAGGCGGCCCTCCAAGAGATGGTCAATCTGGACCATCTCACCATGTATCCCTCTAGGGTGAGTGATAGTGGAGGGAAGTTGGCCTGATATAGAGTTCCGAGGTCTCGGGTAACATTAATACATAAATACCAGAGTGTAGCGAGGCTAACCTTCATCCCTAGGGGGCCAAACCGCTCCACTTCTGAGTCCTTGTTCCTATCGAGTGGTAGGAGGATTGATTTCCCTGTGTTAACCTTGAGACCCACCAGTTGATCGTATGTCTCGATTAGGTCTATTGCTGCTGGGACAGAGTTTAGGGGTCTGTTAAGTGTAATAGTGTGTCGTTGGCATAGAGGCCCAGTTTATGTTCTCGTTCCCCTACCCAGATTCCCTTAACCTTTTCATCAAGCCTCAGTTTCTGCGCAAGTGGTTCGAGGGACAGAACAAATAATATTGCTGACAGTGGGCAGCCTTGCCTTGTTCCCCTTTCCAGTTCGAACCACCTAGAATAGCCACTGTTCACCGTCACAGGTCTTTGTGGACGAATACAATGCCTTAATGGCATGACAGAGCCTCAGTCCCAGTCATATCCAGACCAGCACTTTTTCCAGAAAATCCCAGGCCACCCTATAGAAGGCGTCCAGAGATAGTAGAGTTGGATCACCCTCCATCCCCTGCGCTTCATGGATCAAGTGGAGCGTTTGTCATTGTGTCAGCTCCCTGTCTCCCCATCACGAAGTCAACTTGGTCTGAGTGTATTAATCTCAGCAGATGTGTTTCTAATCGGGCTGCAATAATTCTTGCATATACTTTGGCGTCAATGTTGAGGAGTGAGATGGGGCGGTAGGATCCGCAGTGTTTTGGATCTATGCCTTCCTTCGGAATAATTGTAAGAAGGGCTTGTGCAAAGGTCAGGGGCACTCGGCCTGTCTCGAAGACATTGTTGAATAGGGTCATCAGAAAGGGGGTAAGGAGCGTAGAGAATGTTTTATAAAAACCCAGTGTGAACCCATCCTCCCCTGGGGCCTTCCCTGTTTTTAGCCGCTTGATAGCATCTATGACCTCCTCCCCCGTGACTGGTGTTTCCAGGGCTTCAGATTCTGCGTGGGTCAGTGTGGGGAGCCCTGCTTCTCTAAGGTATGTGTCAATACTCACTGGGGGGGGGGGGGGTGGGGGGGGGTTGGGCGGGTGGTGGGCTCGTAGGTGTACAAGTCTTCATAAAAGGAGGCAAACGCTTCCTGTATTGCCTCTGGGGAGGATTCGGTCACGTCTTGGAGTGCCATTGGTTCTCACTAGAGAGTCAACCCATCTTCTGGCCCTCTGTGCCCGGAGCCGGGATGCCAAGAGGGTGTGCCTTGTCACCCTTGTCACCCTTTTCATAATATTTCTGTTTTAGATATTGTAGGGTCTGGGCCACTTTACCTACGTCGAGCGCTCGGAGTTTCTCCCTGAGCTCTTTAGCCTCAGCGATATGTTTTGTTCTTTCATGTGGGAATGACTACTAGTTTTTCTGGCATGTTTAGTTTCTCCCTAATGTTTTCCTCCAGTAGAGTGCGTTCCCTCTTCTTTCGAGACCCCTCTCTGATGAGGATACCCCTCCATGTAACCTTGGCTGCCTCCCATACGAACACCTTCTCAACTTCCCCAGTATCGTTACTGATGAAGAATTGTTTGATTTCGTTCAAGTCTTCTCTGAAGACTGTCTGACCATAATGATTCATTGCATCTCCACTTTGTGTTTCGAGGTGCGAGGTCTTCCCAGCCCATTTCCACCATGACCATATCGTGATCCGACCATGCAATAGGGTGTACGTTTGCGGTTTGGAGGATTCGCAACACGCCCTTGGAGAGAAATATGTAATCAATTTGTGTCAGGGTGTCATGGGGGATGGAATGGAAGGTGAAACCTCTGTCTGATGGGTGTAGGTGTTGCCAGCTGTCAGTAAGGCCGTATAGGGCAAGTGTCGCTTTAATTTCAGCTTCTTTCTGTGAGGGCGATGGGCTATGTGCGTCAATTTTAGTTTGCCTATCTAGGGAGCTATTCATCCACGTGTTAAAGTCAACCCCAAGGACAGTATGGCCCTGTGCTATATTGAACGCTTTCTCAGCTATTTTGTGGAGGAATTGTTTTTGCCCCGGATTGGACGCGTAGATCGTGGCAAGGGTGATGACCGTATTGTATATAGTACCTACCAACAGTGCTGCTCTCCCCCGTGTCAGCCCAGGATTTCAGGATCGTCATGTGGAGGCCTTTCCGAATCAGGATCCCCACACCTGCCTTTTTTGAGATTGCAAAGCTCCAAAAGGAGTGATCGACGCCGCCACTAGGAATCGCCCTCTTCTCCTTTCCGATAGCGTGTTTTCTTGAAGGAACAAAACATCAATGTTGGATCGTCTGAATTCTCTAGCTACCAGGGATCGTTTTGTGGGAGAGTTCAGGCCTTTCACGTTAAGTGTGCAAATGCATAACTTGCCGTTTCTAAGTGTGGTAGACATCGCGAACATGTGGTGTGTCTGTGACCGATGTGCCCGCTTTGGTGCCTCCGTTACATGTGGTTGTGTGCGCAACTCCACCTTAGTGAATTGGGTCATAAGTGACCTCAAGGAGGGCAGGGTTTGGTTTACTCGCTCTACGGTCAACTTGCTCAAACAACTGTCCCCTCCCCTAATCCCTCCCACCCTTCCCTCCCGTCAACCTCAACTCTCCCTATTCCCCTACCCTCCCAACTCACGCAGCGTCCGATCCGGCTGGGTTAACATCACCCAGTTGTTCTCGGACCACCAACAGGAATCGCACAACGAGCGGTACTTCTCATATTGTAATCGAACTAACAGTGAGCCCCCAACGCTCCCCCCCGTGTCATAAGAGATTCACATTGGTCAAGAGTGCGATCTTGGCTTCAGATAACATGTTGGCGGAGGCCCTGGATCGAGCCCCTGTTACCATACCACGAAAACAACCTTTTTACCTGGATAAACTCTGGATTTCTTATGCCCCTCCCCCATCCCTTACAGCACCTTTGGCATTTTGTTTTTTCTCCCAGTCATCGGGTGATTAAGAGCCGGACATGGGTCACACGTGCCTAGCCGTGACCATGCCCTAGGCTCGCCATCAGGCGTTCCACGTTAATCAATTTGAGCAGATAGAAGAGAGGCTCAGTGTTCCATGTCCGGAGAGGAATTCATCCTCCTGAACTTTCTGGACCCATGTATTCTCTTTTGGCGTGGTCGATTGATTCGCCACTCTGTCCTAATTTCTTTGCTCACCCGAGAGTGCTCCCTCTCCGTGGGTGCCCAGTAAGTCTACCGTACAGCTAGAGATATCCCTTTCGGAGGTTAGTTTCATTGTAGTCCCCTCCCATTTGAAAGTTAGTGAGAACGGGTAGCCCCAGCGATATCTTGTGTCCTTTTCCTTAAGCATTTTGGTGATTGGTAGACACTTTCTTCTCATCGGCAGGTACGAGGGAGGATAGATCTTGGTAGATGGAAATATTTGACCCATCCATTGTTATCTGTGGTGTATGTCTGGCTTTCTCCAGGACTCGAGCTCTGTCTGCGTAGTTATGAAATCGGGCCAGTACTGTTCTCGGGCCACCAGGCTTGCTGCCAGCTCTGTGAATGCTGTCAATTTTAGACTTGTCTACCGATTCGTCTTGAAAGAGTAGAACAAGTTACTTTCTTACCTGGTAACGTTCTTTAGATGGGATGTCCGACGACGTATTCCACATCTATGGCAGGTAATCACCACAGCTGTGCTGTCAGGGAAAATGTTTGCAATCTGCGTCCTGAGTCGATGACGTCGATACGCTGTCCTCGAGGGCCTCCATCAAGCCGACGCCACCGGATGTTATAAGTAGGACGCACGACGCCCGTAGCCTCAGTTGTTTTTTCCCAGAACGTGTGGCACCCATCTTCTTCCAGTATGACCACAGAAAGCCTTACGGAAACGTAAGCTGCAATCGCACAAGAAATTCTGTAGTGGGGCAGGCTGGGAGGGAACGATGTGGAATACGTCGTCAGAACATCAGATCGAAAGAACGTTACCAGGTAAGAAAGTAACTTGTTCTTCGAAGGGATTGGTTCCTCTGACGTATTCCACATCTATGACATGCTCCCAAAGCAGTACCAATGTATGAAGGAGGGAAAAGAATTTAGAATTTTAGAATGCCCAATTAAATTGCAGAATAGAGGACCGCCTTGCCAATATCCTGCCCATGGATAGAATCCAGGGAGTAGTGTTTTACAAAAGTATGGACAGAGGCCCATGCGACTGCTTCACAAATGTTACGAATGGGGACACCCCTCTGCAGAGCAGTAGAGGCAGCCACACCTCTAGTAGAATGGGCCTGTAAGCCTACCGCAGGGTCCTTACCCACCAAGCGGTAACGTTCAGGAATTGTCAAGATAATTCATCTAGACAAAGTCTGCTTAGTAACAGCTTGTCCCAAACGCCTTCCAGCGTATCCTACAAAGAGTTGATCGTCCACTCTGACCCGGGACATGCGTGCGATGTAGAAACTCAAAGCTCTCCTAGGATCCAACCTATGGAGCCTCTCCTATCCTCCTCCACATCCTGGTAAGGAAGAGAACGCCGGAAGAATGACCTTAGGGCTTAAATGAAATTCCAACACAACTTTCAGAAGAAAAGGTCGAACCCTAAGGTCAACCCTGTCCTTATGAAACACTGTGAAGGGTGGCTTTGCAGATAGTGCCTGCAACTCACTCTGTGAGCGGAAGTAACCGCAACTAAAAATACAGTTTTAAGGGTCAGTCTCAAAGGACAAAAATGTAAAGGCTCAAATGGAGCACCCATTAGGAATTTAAGAACCAGGTTCAAATCCCAACCGGGCACCTGGAAAGGTGACGGTGGGAACACATTAGTGAGCACATCAGTGAGCCCTTTCAGAAACAAAATTAAAGGGAATCTTAAAATAAGAACACTCCTCAGCGAGCGCTTAAATATGGACAACGCCACCAGGTAACCTTTAATGGTACCCACTTGCAGGCCCTTGTGGGCTAAGGAAAGCAAGAAAGACAGAACCACAGGAATGGCACATGAAAAAGGATCCACATTCTTAACCCTGTACCAGTCGCAGAACCTTCTCCAACGGCAGCGGTACAGGGACAGGGACTTTGTTGAAGGCCTTCTGGCCAACACCTCCATCACGTATTCAGGGATGTACCAATCCTTATACCTCAACCTTTCAGAAGCCAAGCATGAAGGTTGAGGGACTTGCCCTCTGGATGGAGAACCTGACCCCCCCTCCCGTGAGAGCAGATCGTCACGATAGGGAAGACGGCGTGGAGGGCAGATGGACATGTTGAGAAGGTCCGGGTACCACGTTCTCCGGGCCCATGCCGGAGCAATGAGGAACCTCCGCAGCACTTGCGGAATGATGGGGACTGGAGGAAATGCATACAGCAGTGGGAAGGACCACTCCACTACGAACGCGTCCCGCAAGGTTCCTCTTGGAGGAAATTCCCGCAAGCAGAATCTTTTGCAATTCCGGTTGACACTGGTGGCGAAGAGATCCACTTGAGGGGTCCTCCAAAGGGCGATCTCCAGGAGAATCTCCTGAGCTAGCTCCCACTCGTGAGAGACGGTGCTCTGCCTGCTCAGAGCGTCCACCGCCTCATTTTCGTCTCCGGCCAGATGAACTGCCGAGATCAAAATTTCCTGCTGGATGGCGCAGAACCAGAGCTGCATCGCCTCTCTGCAGAGGGAAGAGACACCCCCCCCCCCCCCCTGGTTGGTGAGGTAGTGCATGGCCACTGTATTGTCTGTCAGAATCAGGACCTTTTTCCCCTGCACAGACGGCAGAAAAGCCAACAGATTGATACGGAGTCTAGACTCCGACGGAGACCAACGAGCGCTGTCAACTCGTTGGCATGAGCTCCCCATCCCATGAGGGATGCGTCCGTCACGATCGGCCAGGGTAGCCAAAATGGAGCCCCCTTCATCAGATTGCCTTCGACGGCCCACCACAGAAGATCCTGGGTGACCGAGGGCGGCAGCTGAACGGGATCCAACATCCTGCCGGAGGACTGCGACCACTGCATCTTGAGAGCCCACTGCAGAGATCTCATTCGCAGCCTGGTCTCTGCCACCAGGAGAATGCAGGATGCCATGAGGCCTAGCAACCTCAAGAACTCGAACGCCGGGAGACTCTGGGCATGTTGAAACTTGTGCACTATCTGCAAAATGTGATGAGCCCTCACCTGGGGAGGAAAACATTGGCCCGGGGATGTGTCGAGCACGGCTCCGATGTACTGGAGCCACTGGGTTGGTGTCAAGTGGGACTTCTTTAAGTTGAGGGAGAAGCCCAGACTGAAGGGAGTGGCAGGTGACTGACAGATCCAGGTCTTGCTCGGGAGAGCGCGCCCTGATCAACCAATCGTCCAGGTAGGGGTAGATGTGAATCCCCCCTTTCTTGAGATATGCTGCCACCACCACCATGAGCTTGAAGAACCTCGGGGCTGAGGTCAATCCGAACGGCAGGACCCGAAACTGAAAGTGCGAGTCGCCAACCGCGAACCTCAGGTACTTCTTGTACTCGGGATGAATCGGCACATGAAAGTAAGCGCCCTTTAGGTCGAGAGACACCAACCAGTCCCGAAGTTGAAGGGCCTGGAGGACTTGAGAGAGTAACCATCTTGAACTTGTCCTTCCTGAGGAACTTGTTCAAACCACGCAAGTCCATGATGGGTCTCAATCCCCCGTCTTTTTTCGAAATCAAAAAATATGGGGAATACCATCCCTTGTCCCTCTCAGCTACAGGCACCAGTTCTATGGCGCCTTTCTCCAGCAGGGATTGGATGTCCTGCGCAAAGAGCGGATCTGGACTCTTCAAAGAGATTCCCTGGTGGATTGTCGTGAGGCCTCTGCCGGAAAGGAAGACAGCAGCCGTGGGTTATGATCTCCAGAACCCACACATCTGAAGTAATGGCACGTCACTCTACAAGATGCTGCGCCAGCCTTCCCCCAACCAGCGAACCATGGGACATGGCCTCACGACTGAACTGAAGCGGCAGTGCCTGAGGGCAAAGAGGCAACTGCCCAAGCGGCCTTGGCAGCTCGAGCACCTGGTTTTCCACCTCTGGTACTCCTACGTTGGCCCCTTTGACTTGCAGCTCCCCTCGATCTACCAAAGGAAGAGTAGTAACAAAAGGAACCCCCCCCCTCCATTGCTGTCCCCTAGGATGAAAAGGCAGAGGTTGGTGTACTGCAGCGCTCAACGACTTCACTGCAGCTTTGGAGGTCTGCAACCTCTCAAGGCTCTCGTCAGCCTTGCTGCCAAAAAGATCTTCACCATCAAAGGGCATGTTGAGGAGCCGGGCTTGCACATCCGGAGCAAACCCAGACTTCCGCAACCACGCAAATCTGCGCATGAAGGTGCTCGCCGCCATGGACCGGCTGACACAGTCTGCCACGTCCAGACCCGATTGAACGGATTCACACATGGCATACTTGCCATCCTGTACAAGGGCAAGAAAGCCATCACGTTCCTCCCCTTCAGGAATATTTTCAGCCGCTAACGAAACAATTCCACAGAGTGTGAATGAAACGTGCTAAGGCACACACAGAATTGGTTGCTTTCAAAGCCATACCCCCTGAAGAAAAGACTTTCTTCGCCCAACCATCAAAACGTTTGTCGTCCCTATCAGGAGGGATGGTAGGGTACGACGCCTGTTTTGCTGGGGCCGTAGCCGCCTGCACCACCAAACTCTCCAGAGTAGTGTGCATGGACAAGTAGCCGGGGTCGCCACTAGCTGTGCAGTACTTTTTTGGCAACCATTTACCCACTGCCGGGAGACTCTCTGGAGCAGTCTAAGCCGCACCACTCTTCTTTGCAAGGCCATATGGAATGGCAGTACCGGGGCAGTTGGTGGACCTTGGTCCTAGTTGTCTGTCAGGTCATCCTGCAGAAAATCCACTGGTGGTGCAGACCAACGGGGTACTCCATCACCCTCGACATTAGCCGCCGGTACGAAGACTCGGCATGCGTGCCAGGCTCAGGCCAACCAAACTCAACCTCTGGAGAGGTGTCAAGACCACTGGCGTCGTGCAAAAACTGACGCAGGTCTTCTATCTAGCTATGACCAGATAAAAGTTTGTCAGGAACCTCATCAGGAGCCAAACCATCAGACCCTTCATCCACAACAGAAATATAATCAAGAGGTTGGAATAAATCCCTGGATGAGGGCACAGAAAAAGGGACAGACATATTTTTCGACTTGGCCAGAGCCTTCCTCGGGGTTTCCACCGGTCTCCGGGGTACCTCCGATAAAGCATCCACGGAGGGCGTCGACGTCGAGCGTAGTGCTGTTGGCTTTGACACAGGCCTCGAGGACGGTGCCCCAAGCGTGTCCGACGGCCTCGGCGCCGATGGCTTACTCGGAGGCGGAGCCTCGAGAGAGTCCCTTGACGGACATGGCGCCGACGTCTTCTTCAAAGACCACAGACTCCGATGGTCTCAAGGGCGTCGAGGACTGGGACTTGGAGTGGGCACGGCTAGAGCGATCCACCTTGTCCAATCGGGACCTCGAAGGCTCCCGCTGATCGCGCCGACCACCCGAGCCCGAAGGCGTGCGAGCGGTGGCCCTAGCACGTTCCCTGCTGGCTTCTTTCGAAGGCGCGGACGGAACGGAGCCCTGCAATTGGAAAATCGCCATCATCTCCGTACGAAATGCATCCCATTCCGCAGGAGAAGAGTGCTTGTTGGGACAAGCAACCCGCCAACAGGTGGAGTCCTCGGACGAGGAAGGCGACCGGTGACGGCGTTTCGGCAAGTGCCTCGAAGAGGTAGAGGAATGGCGGGAACCACTCCGGGACCGAGACCCCCTGGACTTATGCCGACGACGCAGAGAGTCGCCTCTCGAATCTTCGGACGAAAGCCCAGCAGATTGACTTTCGAGGCTTGGAAACCCTACGGACAGAAAGCTTCTTCCGCTCCCGCAAGGCCTTCGATGTTAACGACTGGCAATCGTCAGTCATCCGTGGCGTGGTCCTCACCGAGGCACCAGAGGCAGGCGTTGTGCGGGTCCGTAAGCGACATCTTGGGACCGCAGTCCCGACACTTCTTGAAACCCGGCCGCGGGGTAGAACACGAAGACATGATATCTTCACAAACAAACAAGTTCGAAGAACCGATAGAATAACTCGGAAGACCTGAGGCGCGCCGAGATCTCCGAAGTGAAAACGTTGGTGGAAAAAACGGAACTGAGGCTACGGGTGTCGTGCGTCCTACTTCTAACATCCGGTGACATCGGATTCGACGGAGGCCCTTGAGGACAGCGTATCGACGTAATCGACGCATAAAATTTTCGGAAGTAGAACAGCTGTGGCGATTACCTGTCATAGATGTGGAATACGTTGGAGGAACCAATCCCTTCGAAACTTCATTATGGCATGTAAAGTTCTTTTTAGGGCCAGTTCAGTTTCACCTTCCTTCTCCGGGATACCGAATACTCATTGTTGCAGCGCTCCCTGTTTTCGAGATCGTCAATCTTTAATCAGATTTCTTCATCCTGGTTTTCGATCTCTGCAAGTCGCTGGTCCATATGCGTCTCCAGCATTTTCAGGGAGATCTGGTTGTGCTCAACTTCCTCTAGCCCCTTTTCCATTTTGTCTATTCTGTGTGTAATTTTGTCCATTTTGCTTCGATGTCGGCTCTCACGCTTTGCATTTCGGTGAGTAGGTCGGCAACGTCCGCCTTGGTTGCGGCCGCTTCGGGCCATATTGATGACATGTTTGTGACACTAGGTGAGCTGTGGGAGCCGTGGAGCGGGGAGAACCTGTATATTGCTAGCTTTCGGTTAATGTCCATGGACAGCAGCTTTAGAGTGTGGGTGATGTCTCATGTAGCAGTTGGCGATCTTGTCAGGAGTGTCGGGCATGTGTTGCAATTTGAGGGCGTTGCTGGGTGGTCATACAGGGTGCCAATCTGCTGCGGGAAACACTTCCGGAACTTCGCATAATGTCCTCCGATAAGAACCTCAGTGGCGTATTTGTGCAGGGAGTGGAGCCAATGGTTTCACTTTCACCAAGGAGCATGTCAGGATGACCCCAGACTGATTCCAGGATTGGAAGACTTTGGGTGTTGCCTGAATCACCCAAACGTATTCTCTGAAAGTTTTGAGGATGTGTATGATCCCTGTACGAGAACGTGTGGAGCCCAGTGAGCCGCGGAGGGTTTCCCGTGATTAGGGATAGCCGTGATGAGTAGGGTCTGGGAGATCTAAGGAGGGCACACGCCCTGCACCGCAGAAGCCCAACCCTCAGCTTGAAGTAAGGTTTGTTGGGGTCTCCTTGAGTGCTATGCAAGTCTGGGTCCCCAAAGTTATAATGGTTGGTTGATGGCGGGGTACAGCTTTATTGTGGTCTCCTCAGATTGACTGGTCGCCTCAGGGACCCTCTTTCGTGATCTCCTTATTCGTCCCTTTCACGTGGCTCTGCATCCATGCGGGCATTTCCACCGTGGCTTCAGGAATCAGGATCCTGGTGGGCCGATCTTGCTGTTGGGTACCAAATCTATGGCCCAATATATGCCGATTTCCGGGTGTATTTAGGTCATCAGAGGGCTCGCTGAAAGTGCAGGCGCGTAGGCCGCGGGGTGCAACACTAGGGGGGGCTGTTCGTTGCCAAGTGTGCCCGGGTACACCCTTCTAGCAGCGGTTCTGCATCATTTGCACGATTGTAAATTGAAGTGGGTTGCAGGGGCCTCTGATCACATGCGTTCACGTTAATTGCGACCGGTTATCCCGATGGTCGGTGAAGGTGACCCAGTGCTGGTGAGCGGTCCGCCAGACAATAGGCATGGGGGGCTCCCGCACTGATGTTCTCAGATCATGCAAGTGTGAATAGAGAAACTGGCGGAGGGGAGCCCATCAGTTAAAGAAGAGATGGAGAGGGGCACTGCTTCCGCGTGATCTGGCCACGCCGCCTCAGTGACAGTCGCTGGGTCTAATGGGTGGGTGGTGGGGCTGCCGTTACCTGGGCTCTGGTGGCACTCAGTGGGCTCCCTTCTCCTCCGGTCCTCTGTGGGGGTGTCTTAGGCTCGATTCCCGGTGCACGTAAGATGGTTCTGCCGGTCCTGTTGTCGTGCAGGCATCAACGCAGTTGCGTTCTCGCTCAGATGGGGTTCAGCGTTGTAAGAAAGTGGCCCAAATGTCTTGCATTCACACCCCTGCTTGGAAGAGGCCGTTGGTGTGGGGCTGTGCGGTGGTGGCGCTGCCTCAGTGTCTGAATCAATTGATCCGTCCGTGTAGGGCCCCAGGCGCAGCGTGATATTGCACGTCAACTCCGTGGGCCTGTTGCGCAGACTGGCGTCAGGGTTACGGCCACAGATATCACAGCAAAACAGCTCCAATTCGTGTCAGGTTTTTTCCTGGGGGGCTCCAGGCACCCTCTGTCGAAATATAGTGCTTGCCAGGTCTGGGGGGGGGCGGGGGGGAAGGAGGGTGGTGTCGTGGTGGGGGCTCAGTTCACATTAACGGACCCTTGTGCAGAGCTCACACGAAGGAGGTTTCCATTTGTGCGCCCCCTGGCGGCCGTCCTCCAAGGAGTAATATTTTATTTTTAAAAATCCCCCAATAAAGAAAAGAAATCGGGGCACAACGCAGCGTTACATTTCATGGCACTGACTTGCAGATATTTCAGGACCTGTCCCAAGGAACTATTCAACAATGTCAACAGATGAGACCGCTCACTCAATGTCTGATAAAGAACATCCAGTATAGATGGGGATATCCCTTCCGCATAATGGTTACTTATGAGGAAGTCCAGCATCAATTTGTGACACTTGCCGCAGTGCTAGAAGCACTTAAGATCCTCCGTGCAGAGCTTCAGGTCCCAGAGGGACTTCAACAGATGTCTCCCAAAAGGACCGATTCAAGGTGCGCTCCAGCAAAAGCAGGCGCAGAGATCGGAGAAGGACTTCTATGGACTGACTAGAAAGAAGCAGGGGCTCAGAAGGGCCCACGTGACTATTTAGGGAGGTTGGATTCCGCCTCTCCGTGGTTTTTTGGGATTCGCTTTTGGTGCTACTAACATTAGTGATCTTGGTTACGTTTCGCTAGGCCTGTGTTGGCCATGAGGCTACTTGAAGGTTTTATGTACCTGCATATATGGGCAGGGCATCAGGAGTACTCGCCCTCCTCGGGTTCATTGGCGACCCGATGTTTGTCCCACACGGGATGTTTCCCTTTTTAGGCTTTGTTTATTCACTTAATTCGATATGGCGCTGGACCTATTTTTTTAGGTTGATTTCTGGCTACTTCGCAGCACTCATTTGGGGGATGGTTTCATGTTTTGGAACGGTTTAATATTGGAGGAGTTATTGGCTCCCGTTATGGGAAGGTGGGTCAGGGAGGTGGGAATTATCAAATTACGGGTTGTTCATTTGAATGGGCGACCTTAATGTGCTTTCAATGAATGTGCAGGGGTTTAATTCCCCTAGGAAACGAAAGAGCGTGTTGACCAAACTGATACAGCTGAAGACTGATATTGTTTTGTTACAAGAGATGCACCCATCACAGGCAGATTGGTCCCAGCTTCGCTCGAACTGGTTTTCCTGCCAATATTTTGTGTCTCCCCCATCCAAACATGCAGGGTGGCTATTTTATTAGCTCATTCCTTGAACTTCACTTTGGTGACAATGACCACCCCAGCTTGTTACTCTATTTAACAGTTTCACTGATACTGGAACAATCTCACCTACTATGGGTGTGTCCCGTTAACACTCATTGGTAATCCGGATAAAGATTCCACCCTCTGCACATCTTATGGGCCTATCGCAGTGTTGAATTATGATGCCTTATCTATTTTAAGGTCCTCGTGGCCAGATTGGTGGGTGTCCTACCCAACATAGTTCAGCTGGACCAAACCGGTTTCATCTCAGGGTGTCAGTCGTTCTTTACGCTCACCATCTCCTATTTTATATGCATCGTCCTCAGATGACCTTTCTCCACGTGGCCTCCCTGCTGGAATCCTTTCATTGGTTTTCTGGCTTTAAGATCAATTATACCAAATCTACAATCCTTAATGACTCTGTGAAGCATGAGGTGGAACAAGAACTCCAAATGGGGTTTGAATTACAATGGTCCGGGGCGTCTCTAAAATATTTGGCTGTTCAGATCACACCCTCCCACTCCGCTATAAGCACTAGGAATGTCCCTGACCAGATTTCTTCAGCTAAGGAAGACTTGCTCCTGCGGGCGCAATCAGATATCTCCTGGCCTGGAAGGGTTGCTGTGCCTCATTTTCCAGGTCCTCCCCGTTTGGATCCCCAAACGGACACTTTGGCATTTGCAGTCTGTTATTTGTAAGTTTATTTGGGCAAAGAAATTAGAGGGTTCCCCATAAGTCCTCACACAAATGACCACAAAACATAAATGTGGCCTGGGGGTCCCACACATAGAAAGCTACCTTTACGCAGCACAGCTGTCTCCCCTGTTTGATAGTATGATCGCAGCCCGTAATACCAAAAACCGGTTGCATATTTAGCAGTCTAGGATTCAGGAGCTCCTACACGACTGGGGCTGGAGGTCACCCAGGGTTCGGAAACTATAGACTAAGCTTTTGCCAACAACCCAAGTTCTGATGAACTACTGGAATAAAGCTGCTTGGAAGTACTTGGGAACCACTTTCCCCCTCCCCTCTTTCCCGAATCTGAAATATGCCTAAGTTTACACCAGGCTGTCAGCGGGGTAGATTTGCGTTATGGGTTGAGGGAGTGCAGGAACGGCTGGGCCAGCTGTTTGAACATTAACAGCCCTGACTTTTTACAAGTGCAAGCATGTCTTTATGGTGTGGGACATTGATAAAAACGCTTACATACAACTGTCACTGGTCATCCACCGCAAGCATGCTCCAGCACGCTTGGGGTCTCATGACTCCATTTAAAGACCTCTTGATCACTGATTTCCCCCCTCCCGAAAAGTCTAATCATATCAAGTTCTCAACGCTTGCCTGTTCAAACACCTGAATGCTTTTAAGTACATGGTAAAATGGGAGGAGGACTTGAATAACCCTGGGGTAGATTTTGAGAGACAAAGCAGCCTTTTCAAAAACTTCTTTTCATAAGCTTTAAACAGGGATACAATGGTAGGTCCCCATAACTCTGCTCCGTATAAAACTGCCTCCCTCGCCTGACTTTTCTCTCTGTCCGTGGATCTGTGAACATTTTAAAGTGGCTCTGGTCAAGTATCTTACTGCGCATAGTGATTTTTTTACTTGCTCAGAGCAATTATCGTTGCTATTAAAGCGTATGCACAGGTAATCAAATATTTGTATTTCACCTGTAAGTTTGCCATTAATTCCAAGATTAGTATTTTTGTGAGAACGATTGCTATGTGTGCATGACATTGTTTTCGCTTGCTCGATATTGAGTTCAAGGCCCTTGTTTTTGATAAGTGTTGTAAATCTTTCAATCATTTCGGCCACTGATTATTTGAGATATTAGCACTACATCTGCGAATAATTAGATCAGTGTTTTTTCAGTGCCAAGTACAGGTGCGTCTACTTGCAGGTCAGTTGATTCCATCACAATCTCATTTATAAATATGCAGAAGAGGGTGGAGGGAAGGGCACAGCCTGGCCTCACCCCCCTCTGTTCCTGAAATATTTGGTGACTTCACCCCCTCATCCCCATCTTACTGTGGCTGCTTTGTCTACAGCCAAAAGATTGCCTTTATGATATTTAGCGGTATTCTTTGGCATGTCAGGGAATCCCTTAGCTCCTGTCTCGACACTCATCAACCGCCATCTTTAAATCAACAAATGATATAGATAATGACTGTTTCCTGAGAGTTACATACTTTTGCACCATAAGGAATCATCTCCAAGCCCCTGATCTACTGTGCTTATTCCTCTCTGGAAGTCAGCTTGTACATGCAAGATCACTTTATTTCTCTCAAGACAGTCTTCCAGACGTGATAAAAAGTATCACCTCAAATAGTTTCCCCATAGTGTCTAAAACGGAGATGGAGAGAACTCCCTGGTAACTACTATCCCGTATTTTTCAGAAGATCAGCACTATTATTGCCTGTGTCCATGATTTTGGTATTGTTTCAAGGATGGAAATTGCACTGAAAATCGGCAAATATGGAACCCAAATTTCAAAATTACTCTTTAGCAAGTCAACTGTTATACAATCTGGACCTGGCGCTTTTTCTGCTCTCTGGGATTTTATTTCACTTTCGATTTCAGTTTGTTGCAATACAAGGGGTATTATTTCCGATGGGTCTACATATAATTGATACAAGAATCATTGTGCCTCATTACAAGTTCGGCGGTAGCCTTGCCAGTAAAACCGGCAGGCTGCCGCCAAACTTGCACATTTTTTCCTGCACCTGGCAATGGTCTATTACCAAGGCATTCTGGTCCCGCTGGACCCAGTAATTGCTCATTCCGGGCGCCGGTAAAAAAAAAATTCCCATTTCCCATTTGAGCACCATAGGGCTCAATGGGAATGGGGAGGTCGGATGCACCGGCACCATTCGTGAATGGTGCCGGTGCATCCGACATGGTCTGCTCGCAGGTGCCGGTACGCCCACCAGGTGGTCAGACCTGGCGGGCAGGAAGGCACCCACGAGCAGACCTCTTAATTTGCTGGTCCAGTGACAACGGTACAAGCAAACTTATGAGGCCCATTGGCCTGGTCCAGAGATAATCGTTGCAATTTATATATATTCACAGGTGTTTGGACCAGTCATTTCCTGAGATATAGTACTCAAAAGGAGACGCAGGTTTATTAGTCCCCGACCTGAATTCTCCAGAAAGCCTTTGAATTGCCTGTCTTAGTTGCTTCAAGAAAGGACTCCTACTTTTCTGCACAGCAATCTTCCTTCTTTTTTATTAGGGCTTTGTAGGAGTGACAGGCTAATCTTAATTCTGGAATCCTCAATTAAGGGACCAATCACCTCGTAAAGGGTAGGTATGATTTCATCATAATTTATGCTAGACCATTTGATACATTTATACGATCCTGAGCACGATAAAGGAGCTATAGTGCCCACATTAAGACACCCAAGTGGCTTCTTCAGCAATTTCTTTAGTGAAAATGATACAAAAAGGTGAGTAGGAGACTGCATCTCAAACAATTCAATGAGTCGGTAGTTGAACAGCAGTGCAAAATGGAGCATAAACATGTTCAGCCATTTGCGTGTGGAGAGGCTGGTTGAGAGACAAGATTGAGACTCTTATTTTACCATTCCGAGCCATGGACCTCACAGGCGATTCCTCACGTTCCTACGACAATGGAGCAGCCAGGAATTTTCAAGCCTCCCATTCAGGGTATCCTCACCTCCATGGTGCTTTACCAAAGTAATAATAAAATTGATCCTGGTGAACTTGGGGGTGGGGGGGAGGGGTTTATGTCCCTCTAGTAGATTGAAATGCTGAAGCCACTCCAATTACCAGTAAAAACAAGGGGTGTGCCGGTTGTTGGCTCCCTCCGTTCAGAAGGTAGCAAGGGTGATGGGACTCTTTCTCCTTGAGACAAGCCATATTACTCCAGACCTTACACTTACGTGAGCTGCAGAGGCTCAAGATGCCTTACCAGAATTGCCAGGTCTCATCCAACTACATGGTCATGATGGAGCTTTACTGGAGGCTCGAACATATGGAGGCCTGGAATGGCAGACATTTTCAGGTCTGAGTCATAACTAGTAATAAAGTTGGCTGCAAGCAGATTTGTCTGGGGCACGTGATGTGGGCGGTGGGGGGCTGTATAGATAGCAGGGAAATCCTCAGAGGAGCTCTTGAAGCATATCAACCACTTAGTGCTTCTTGCAGGATCATTTGCCATTCAGGCTCCGGCAAAGAGGCAAGTGCAGCGTTCTATGTTCCTGAAAATGGATGCATCAGTAGTCTTGTACATAAATCTGGAGGGACAAGGTTCAGATTACTGACAGAGATAGCAAAAAAGACTTCGACATTAATGCTTGGAGGGACGTCTAGTAGTTACCGCAGAGTATATTCTGGCACAGAGTCCGCTCTCCTCTACCTGTAAAACCAGATGGATGAGATCAGGGATGTAGGGAAACCTGCCCTTCTCCTTTTAGATCTCTCTGCAGCCTTTGATTAAGTGGATCACAAAATCCTATGCCACCATCTGACCACTTCTGCCTTCTTCTCACCGGAAGCACAACATGGATTGCCTCATTCCTGGATGGTAGAACAATGAGAGGCCTCTCCGAACAATAGTGCTTCACCGGCCCCAATCAACCGCGGTTTACCGTCTCTCCCATGCTCTGTAATATCTTTATGAAGCCACTCAGACCTCCTAGGCTCCATCGGAATAGTATACATATTAGTATAATAGTGCTTTACCCTTTTGTCCCCTTTCTACTTTTACACTTTGAGGATTTAAAATACCCAGCAAGCCGCGGAGCGGCCGCGGAGTCTGCTGCAGAGTCTTTTGGTCGTGCTTGGAGAGAGACTCTACAGCGTTTGCTCCTGATTCCAGTGAGGGTGTGCTTTACCCTTTTGTCCTCTTTCTACTTTTACACTTTGAGGATTTAAAATACCCAGCAAGCCGCGGAGCGGCCGCGGAGTCTGCTGCAGAGTCTTTTGGTCGTGCTTGGAGAGAGACTCTACAGCGTTTGCTCCTGATTCCAGTGAGGGTGTGCTTTACCCTTTTGTCCTCTTTCTACTTTTACACTTTGAGGATTTAAAATACCCAGCAAGCCGCGGAGCGGCCGCGGAGTCTGCTGCAGAGTCTTTTGGTCTTTAGGCTCTGCAGGCTCCGCGGCGCTCCCGCCCTGTATATCCATTAGAACTTTAATTAAAACACCATCGAAAAGCTCCTTGGGAAACAACAACCGCAGTATACTATCATCATATCAAGCCGGAGCTGATACTGCCGCTCTCTTTCGACACTTGCTCGAAAGTTGCACTCGCCGGACAGCGTATCATCAAGATTCCCCCCGTGAAACCCACGCCCGACAGCCCGCCTGGCCCAGTCTACCTCCCGGCACTCCTGGCTGCGACCGCTGGCCCCCGAGCGACTTCGACGTCTCTAAAGCCTGCAGTATACGACTCATTCTATCGATATTTTCACACAATCCTGTAGTGTAATATCTCACGCCCAAGACGTCTACTAAGGATAGCACGGGACTCCCTGATTACTAATCAGTTTACAAACACCACACGCATCTCAGTGGAGAAAATCTGCGGAAAACTCAACACAGCTGCTCCCTTTATTGAGCTCCGCCACTCGAACACTAACAGGCTTGCCCAACCCATCTGCGCTCCAGGATACCGAAAGAGCTTGTCCCTTGAATCCTGCGAACGACATACCCTCAACAAACAACATTCTTTGACAACACCTGGATGTGAGCTATTGAAAGAATACCTCATTGAGACACACCAGCGCCCCAGGAGACCGAAAGGGCTCGTCCCTTGGATCCTGCGAGCGCCATATCCTCAACAACCAACATCCTTTGACAACACCTGGATGTGAGATATTGAAAGAACACCTTCTTTAGACACACCAGCGCCCCAGGAGACCGAAAGGGTTCGTCCCTTGGATCCTGTGAGCGCCATATCACCACCTTCAAACTTCGAACGCGTCAGGAAATACCAGATTCGTCAGTAAACAAAACAGAAATGCTGACAACTCGTCCTAAACAACCAACAGCTGCCCGCCCGAAGACGAGACTGAGAACAAAACTGAACACAGCTGCTCAATCTGACTTGGATTCGTCACAACTCACGATGGAACAATCCTTTCTACGAGGACAACATCATCATTCCCATAAACCTCATACTGAACAACTGCCCAATATAGACCATTTTACAAATACAACAAGCTCGACAACAAGTTTACCAAAGGACCATCGTGATATGCAACCTCAACCCAGCACACAAAACCAAATATATAACACATCTGAGACTTCTGAACACATCACTAACAGCCCCTGCGTCAATATCAGCGAAGACGATCAGCCAATTGCAGAAGCAGAAGACGTCACTACTGCATCACTACATGAAAGCCGAATTAACCATGACAAAAATCCCCCGTTAACACTGGGCTCCAACAAATTACACGCCCTAGACGGAAAAATTGCACTTTCACCTAATGAAGAAGCAAACCCCCCGCACGGACCAAAGGACTTTAAGATTTTCGACAACACAAAATATCCTCATGAAATAACAACACTACCGTTACAAAGAGATCTTGCCCTACAACCAGCGGAAGATATGAACAAGTTATTGAACAATCGCCCTGAAGATAGACGCAAAGAGTTGATCTTGCTCAACACCGTTACACAGCCTCATGCAGAATCAAGTGCAAACAGAGAGACCTCTCCATTAATCAAACCACACGACAGAGCACAAGCTCTCGGCTCAACAGAAGACAGATACAACTCCGAGCTGCAACCAGCCACAGCAAAAAAATCAACAACGAGCCGATAATACCGAACAAAAGAACAACGGAAAACAAAGCCCATTGGACAATACTATCTCCTTAGTCAAAAATCACAATAAAGATTATCCCTACAATAAAAATGTAGATTTTCTAACCATGAACCAACCAAACCGCAACCAGAAGAGTCAACCAAATTATGCACCTCTTTAAATAACACATTGCAGCAAACACAGAAGGAAAAAGCAAGATTAGCCAAACTTGCATGGCTACAGACTCACAACTCAACCAAACGCCCCCACTCCCAAGAATCTACCAACACCAAAACTCTTCTCAAAGCAAAAAGACTATCAATGGACATAACAGAAATAGAATCAATCATGTCAAGTCTCGACAAACGCAAAGAAATATTTAGCACAACTACAGGAAACCAACAACTACAGATGACATCAACCCCGTCTCTAACACAAGCAACCGGAAAAAGACTCATCAAGACAGAAAGCGACGTGAACCATCCAGGAAACCATAATATCTCCGACCGATTCAACTACGATACGATAGAATCCTTCTACACACCAGATAACAAACAAAAACGACAACTCAATGCTGCTACCAGAACCAACAGAACGCAATTCTCCTACCACAACACCCAACAAACCGGAAAATGACGAAAATACCAACCTAAGAATTCCAACTACAATGATCGATTTGCAAAACATGTTGATGGCAGTACTTTCTCAAACTATGATACCTTTCATCAAATTACACGAAGCAATGAACGATAATATCAAAGACCAAGGAACCCTCTTAGCAATGATCCACGCCAAACAGATTTATATTGAAAACTTTCTAAACAAAACAGAGGCCCGTCTCAACTCAGAAGCAGAGCATTCGAATCGATGGCAACAACGTCTAATCGAAATGGCCAGAACCGACCGACAGGAAAAAACCTACCTAAACAACGAACTACTAGCTCTACTGAAGCTACAACAACAATGCCAATCTAACCAAAAATTAATCTCAAAGAGCATTCAACCTCAAATACCTCAGTGTTCAAATATCCAGCAGACTGCTACACAAACCGAAAGCTTGGACACAACCCTTACATTACAACCTGTACCAGTGGCTCCTGCCATTCTAATAGAGCCCTCCGTCTCTTCTCAACCACAAGCAACCAAACCGGAACAGTTCAAGATCTTCCTGAAAGAAAAACCGATCCTTACCACCAAATCAACACAGCCCAAGACAACTAAGAAAAAACAAACAGGATCTAGAGCCTTTCTCAGAACAATAAAATCTACTGATCAACCTATACATGCGTCAAAAAACAAAACACTTATACAAGCCCATCAAGCATCATTGGATCAAGTAACATCACAGCTGGCAAAACCTTCAAACAGACTACAAGCCTCTAAAGATACTTCCAATATACAGCTGCCACAACTCCTCCCACAGTCCCCTGTCAACGACGAAGAACTCCTAAATTGTTCAATACATGAAGACTCTGAACTAGATGACACACCGCCACCCATTCATTCCACATCACCAGGATATATCATTCTTGATGAATACTCCAACACCCGTGAATCACAATTCTCATACCAATATGAAAATATCTCAGAACATTCCTTACAGGAAACCTCCAAGATTTCGTCGAATACTTCTGCTTGCACATCAGCACTTGCTGACGACTATGATCAAGTCTCATATGCTTCCTTTGCCCCTCACAAAATGGATTCCACTGACTGCACATTTCCTTCTTTCGTCAATCCGCTAGAACAAAACTTAATCTATCAAATTCACATTGAAAATCAAACTACCAGACCAAAACCTCTAATACTCAATAGAACTAATACCCTTAGACTATTTGGAGCGATATCACAGCTAAAACACATAACATCTAGCAAGATCGATTCAATAATTTTCAAAGATGAAGAGCACTTAGATAGAATCATCGTAGAATTATCTGATCCAGACGATCAAGAACTAATTATAACAAAACGTGACCAACTACTCAAACTTGGATTTAACTGCTGGGCCTCAACATCAAGGAAAAATCCTATAAAAAAGTACACGCAAAATCGTAATAAAAAACACTCAACGAACCACCTAATCTCCCCGTACTTCCCAATTCCAGAAGAATTGAACATACATGAAAGACCATTCAAGAGAATTTATGATCCAGAAACGTCATTTACAGAAACCATTTCCTCAAGAAGTTCAATCTACTCTCAAGCATAGCAACTAAACAATAAGAATATAACATGGTCACTCTGTTCATGGAACACAAGAGGAAACCAACATCTGTTCACTCAACCTTTGCCTGACCTTGAGAACTATCTCATCATCTGTCTACAAGAGACTTGGATCACTGAAACACCAGCATGCGACGGCTACCTCACTTTCCTAAATCCTGCCATAAAAAAACAACAAGGAAGACCAGCATCAGGCCTACTCACTCTAATCAAAATTACCACGCATTGGAAAGTAGTGCGCAATGAAAATATAAATCCCTGGATTCAACTGCTGATAATAACAACACAAGTGCACCAACAACGAAAAAAAGGAGATGGCGAAACAACAATCGCCATCTTGAACTTGTACTGGAATCCTGCAGCCATTTCACCTGTCGCATTCATTGATGGCGTATTCACAACAATAGACAATCTAGTAATGACCCATCAATGCCTTGAACTTGTACTGTGCGGAGATCTCAATATCAACCTAATCACACCAAATGGAACCCCGCGCCCACTCGAACAATTGACAGGCAAAGCAGCGACATGGATGAACGAAATCAGAACCCGAAACCTTACTCTCCTAAATCATGCAAAAGATAACTCTACCCCCTTTGTCCCAACATGGAACAGAGGCCATTCAACAGCAATAATTGACTATATATTTCTCTCCCAAAACCTCCATGAATCGGTCAAGACAGCTCTAACATTAACCTCTGACCACAGTGACCACAACAAGATAACTGTCACCTCACACAACATCAGCCAACAAACCGCAAAAGTTGTTCCGCTCGAACTTACTGGCACATCATCAAGGCTACGAATACCACAATCAGTGCTAACACTCCTGCCGATGAAACTACACGCTTCAACAAAACCAGATCTTGAAAAGTTGAATTATGAATGGATTCTGCTCCCATTTCATCAAACATCAAAAAACCGTCCACAAAGAACTCACCTACATTCCTACAACGGAGAAATAGCACAAAGAAAAAAAGAGTTAGCTAAACAGATACGCCAACTCAAGAAAAACAAAACATCAGAAAATATGACAAAGAGTAGAAAATTGAAACTTCAATACAACAACTGGAGGAAATCACAACAAGCAATCCTCCTCCAGACAGATGCCGAAACAATAATGAAAACCTACAAGACAAACAACACAAGAGAATTGTGGAACCTATTGAACGATAACCAGCAAAAACACCACAAGCTCGTAGCTAACGTACCAGAACAAACATGGATTACCCACTTCTCGTCCATGTATGCAGCACACGAACAACAACCTCAAGAAAACTTCAACCTCAAACCCAAAACACACTGGACTGTAGTCATTATGTACGAAGAGCTACTACTCATGATCCAAAACCTTAACCCCTCAAGAGCCCCGGGTCCTGATGGTCTTTCCAATGCTGCCCTCAAACAAAATCCTGAGGCATGGGCTGAATTCATGATACAGATCTTGGAAATTATAAACACAACCGAATTCCAACTACATGGAGAACAGCCACCATAGTGCCGATTCATAAACAAGGACCACGTGACCTTCCTCAGAACTTTCGTCCGATTGCCTTGCTTGACCCACTCGGAAAAATCTTTGCAACAGCACTCTTGAGGCAACTCACTGAATGGGCCACTTCCACTGGACGACTATCACCGCGACAAACAGGCTTAACACGTAACGTTGGAACTAACATCAATCTTCTTTTATTGCACGTAATTAAGCACGAAGCAATAAACAACAAGTCCATGATCTACACGGCCATCATTGACTTAAAGATGGCCTTTGATGCAATACCTCGCCAAAAGCTTTGGGCTAAATTGAGCAAATGGAACTGCCCTGCGAATATCCTAGAACCCATTATACAACTTTATTCAAACACTTCAATAAAAATCAGACTCACAAAACAAGGTCTGACAACGGAGCCTATCAACACAGTGAATGGTCTAAAACAAGGATGTCCCCTTGCAGCGACCTTATACAACCTGTTTACATCAGACATTGATCAATACCTCTCCAACACTCAAACAAACCCTCCGAAAATAAACTCAATACCGGTCCCCATTATGTCCTATGCAGACGACATAGTCTTGCTTGATAAAACACCATTTGGTCTCCAAATTTCTCTTACAGCACTAAGTGCCTACATGAATCAAAATGAGCTAACAATTAACAGCACAAAAACAAAAACCATGGCTCTAACAAAACCCAAACCAAAAGCAAAAAAAACACTGGATTTCAGCATCAATGGAATACGTTTGGAAAATGTCACAACATTTAAATATCTTGGCATCATGATCAATCAATCAAAGACAGAAAGAGATTGGCTAGACAACCTAGAACAAAAGGCTCAATCACTTGCACGACAGGGCTCCATTCTACACAGAAAATATGGAAAATTCTCATTTAAGCCCATCATCATGTTCTACAGACAAAAATATATTCCCGTCATAACCTATGGAACGGAAACAATGATGAACGCAGACCAGGTAGACTGGGTGAAATTTGAAGCAATATTCTGGCGCAGGATCTTAACTCTTCCTCAATCGTATCCCATGGCGAGAATTCGATACGAAGTAGCTACTCAATCCATCGGCTCCATGGTACGATGGAAAAGACTAGACATATATCGGAAAATACTGTCGGATGACAAGACCCCGGCAACCCAAATTTTGAAAACTAATTCAACTGCTCTAAATAACACAGTACTACAAACTTGGAAAAAATCAATAACCAATGAAATGGAACAAGAAAACATATCTGAAGAACTCCTAACGAAACGTCCTCAACACGCTAAAACCAAAATGCTACAAAATGATTGGATCAAAACCATTGAAAAGAAAAATACATACAAACGGACTTTGCGATGCAACAAGGACAACAGAAAATTACATGAACCACAGCCATACATCCTGTCATTCCCTGATCCAAATATCAGATCGACCTTTTTAAAAATCCGTCTGAACACTTTACCAACTAATGAGTACTTGGCATCCATTAGACAAATTCCAAAAAATCAGAACCACTGTCGATTTTGTGAAATCACCACGATACCAGAAACCATATTTCATTTGATCATGGAATGCCCCTTCCTTGCCAACCACCGCAAGCAGTTTGGGGCCTACTTTGACATGGCCTCGCAGCAAATGACAACAGATGAGAGATGGGCTGCGATTCTCAGTGGACAAAATAACAAATACATCTTCACAGTTGTCCTTTACCTTCACAGCATTCTTGAGATTAACGGAGGAAAAATGATATCCTAGAAATGTAGACTGCAATTCTGACCCCTCTTCTATTCACGTACTCCGCACGAACCACAAGATGAAAAAGTTTGAGACGAAACTAAATCATCCAAAAAAAAAAAAAAAAAAAAAAAAAAAAAAAAAAAAATAGTATACACCAACTATGCTGATGATGCACAAATGTTCAACCCCTCTCCAGCAGTTAGCCGAAAGACATTGACGCACACAATGCAGCCTACTCAACCAATCACCCAAGCCTGGATGGCAACACATGGCCTCTGTCTTAATGACAAGACGTAGATCCTTCTCGTCTGGCCCTTAGAAACACTAAAAAAGCTCGAACCAAACATGCAGCCTTGAACATCGATGGTAACTAGATTCCAGTCTCCTCGTGTGAGAAAGAATTGGGGGGGGCAGGGGTCTACTTCGTTGCCACTCTCTCGTTGATGCACCAAGTGAACGCCATCTCTTCCCCAGCAGCATACACAACTAAACTGATAAATGCCTCCAGACCCTTCCTGTCCTCCGACAGCTGTCCAACTATTGCACGTGCAGTCATCAGCGCAAGGCTGGACTACTGCGATGTCCTCTTTGCGGGTACCTCTGCACACAACCTCCGGAAACAACAGACCATCCAAAACAACGCTCTTCGAGCAGCCCTCAACATCCCTAAATCCGACATTTCGGCCGTACGAAGAGCAGTGCACTGGCTCCCGATTCGAAAACGGATTATTTAAAAAACCCTGTCTATTACACATAGGTGCATGTCCAAGACCGCTCAACCCCACCTCTCTTAGAAAATCTCCAATGGTCACTCTGCTATGCCCACTAGATCACCCTACACACACAGTCTTAAGGCCAAATTCAAATGCATAAAAGCAGGAGGGTCTAGTTTCCTGTCTATAGTGGCTAAACAATAGAACTCCCTTCCACCCGCATTGAGGGCAGACGATTCCTACTGGATCTTCCAAAGAGCTTTCAAAACCTGGCTGTTCTCCTAATTAGGGATCCGACACGAGCCTTTGCAGGTCATCACTGCTCTGCATGTAACTGCTAAAATGATCTATATGAAACTAATACTATTTGTCTGCATGCAACTGGCCTCTGTAACAGCGCCTCAATGCCTATGGGTTTTTGTACGCTTTATAAATGAAAACAAATGATAATATATCTGTGGAAAAAAAACAGTACTTCGCTTCTCTCACACAATTTGGTCACATCATCCGATCAGTGCATTTCAAATCCTTAAAAACTATCCTTTCACCCCAACCTCCCGGCAACTCCCTTTCCTCAAACACCTCAGGGTACACAATTTCACATTAGGTAGTTTAGTAAGTCACCAAACATAGGCACATTCTCATAAAGGGACATTTACAGGTCACTTAGTGCCTCTTCTCTAATCCAACTTCCAATCGTAACCAAGAATGGTTGCAGGAGGAAATACTCCACATCGTCCGTCTCACAAATTACACGTGTAAAGAGCTTACTGTTCCCAGTACCACTTCTAGACTTTAATCACCAAAGCACATGTGAACCAACTACCAGTAATCTACAAGGTCTTCACGAGAGGACCACATCTAGGTAAAGTATTTTTAAACTGGTTCATGGTCTAAGGCTCTCAATTTAGGTACATATCTTGGACTAATTATATAATTTGCTATAGCATCTCTTTTCATGGCAGTGTTGTCATTTTAAAAATGAACTTTTGCAGTCTGTACGTAATTTCAGGGGTTGTGATAGAGGACCGCAGTCCTACTTTTTTTGCACCCCTGACGCAGAAGTCTGTTAGGGCACCTGAAATAGGTTACTAAATTTATGATAGCATATTTCACAAATCTGAATGGTTTCCAGACCACAAAGGTTTATAAAGAAATGGTGAGAAAAGCAGCGGCCAATGTTTTACCATCCATGAGCCATGAGGCCTTCATTATCTAGCGTCCAAGTTGAATAATTAAGTTTCCCCAAAGTTGATAATTATCGATTTACCAGCGAGGCAAAAATGTTAATTGACCGCAGCAGGAAGCAGATTGCAATTCTTGGTTTGAGCAATTCTTGGTTTGAGCAGAGTCTATTCATTCTGGAATTTCAGCCGACCTGGCAGCAGCATAATTCAGCAGCTTCTGCTGCCTCCTGTGTCTGTGGATAAAAATACGTTTCTGGGTTTGTGACAATGAGTAGCTCCGAGTGAAAAGATGGAGGTGCCTGAAAATCACATCTTGAAAAAATCCAAGTAAGGTGATGAACCAGAGGAGACCCCTGGCATCAGAGATATTTATGCCTTGGGCGAAATTAAGTTCTCCCTGAGTGAGCAGACTTCTAAAGTTAACCATCTGGAGTCTAGGATCACAAAAGAGGAGCCTGGTAATTCAGCTTTGGCTTAAGAGGTGGCGGGGAGCTTCACAGCCTACAATGATCTGTGTGGTGAAATCTCTACTCTGAAGAAAAAGAAATCCTAATCTTCACTTGGTGGGCTTGCAAGGAAATGCAGAGCTGGATACAGATTTGGATGCCGGAGTCCTTAAAGTGCTTGCTGGAGCACTTGGAGGGATGTTTGTTGACTGATGAATTGGATTATACCTAGAAGGCAGGTAAGCCTCTGGTTGACAAACCCTGCCAACTCATTTTGGTGCTCATATAAGTTATCACAGAGGAAAGGATCCTGAATGCCGCAAGGGACAAAAAATATTTTTTGAAGGAAGACCCCAGACTACCCCAAGGACATTGTGGACAAAAGGAAATCATTCAAGGAGGCAAAGTCTTTGGCAATGGGGAAAACAAAGGCTATTTTGGTGAAGCCTGCTGTTTTCAAACTATATCTGGATGGAGACATGAGGAGTACAGAGGATCCAGTGGAGGCTGAACAATGGCATAAAGCAATGACACCTTCAAGGATTAATCTGGCATAATTATTCATCACAGTGAACAGATTTTCTACTTTGGAGAGTCAAGTTGGGGAATTAATCCTATGTTTCAGTGTAATGTATACAATATTGTTGCTGGTCTTTTACATGTTGCATTGAATTTTTAATTGTTCATTATTTAGGCTATTATTGAATTTAGATTACCGTTATTTATAACAGCTCGAAGGTTGACCAGCTCGAGCGTGCGAGGATCGATGGGTTAATGGCGTTAGGGTGTGAGATTTGCAATATGCCTTGTGAGTGGATAGCTTTGAAAAGTTGCAATGGATGTATACAATGGGTGGACCGTTGGGTGGTTCTGTGGCCCTATTGGCGATGGTGTGCATTATGTTGGAGGCAACAGTCCCATAGGTCTGTACAAACAAGAGTGCCGGGCCGGAACTCAATACCAGCTTGGATCAGGCCGGTGTCTGACTCCATTTACAGTGGGTGCAGGCACGCAGGTAAATCAAGACTGGGGAACCGCATACATTAATAGGTCCCCTTTGGAGTTCCTCTGTAATGTTTGCTCTTTGTGGTCATATGGCGGAATTCTGGTTTGATTATGCCTTTGCACTGGTAATGGAGAAACGTATGTTGGACATTAGATCTCTGTAGCGGCACTGATTTGTCATGCGAGAGGAATTCTGGATGGTGGTTATGGTGGGAGGTGCTCCAAAGTGGCAAAGGGTGGGCTGCTTTTGGTAGATGTGGTTTGTTTGGATAACAGGATTGTGCATGTTTGCAATGCTGAAGCACACAAGTGAGCGCCACACTTCTCACATTCAAGCCCCTTAGTGGATGTACTTAATGCACCTTTATCATTTAAAGTTTCATTTCTGCAATTTAAGGAAAGTCTAAAATTGCTTGGGCCTTCCCAAAGCGCAGTAAGGCCATGAATAATGGTAGGTGGGCGCTATACAATAATGCTTACTTTGTAGTGCATTATTTGGCATACAATGGTCTTTGAAATGGCAGTATACCTTGGCAAAGCACTACTTCGGAACTATGTTGTGGACCACAGTTTGAGAATGATTGAAAAGGATGGGACTAGTTTTCAGTGGATTTTATGCATGGGGCAAATAAAATGATCACGAGGGATTCTCTCTACATAGATTATACAGATTGTCAAGTCTGACTATATATTGGTGCGCTGCTTAGGGCGGTGGAAATGGATACGTTTGCTTTAGGGGACTATCTGTAGCCCGGCACCATAATATTGTGGGAAGTTAAGGCCACTCCTACTGGGGTTTCTTCAGGGCCCCAAGGCATGCAATTTTGGTGGAGAATAGTGGACAGGGTTAGACACATTAAATCACGTGGTTGTTGTGGCAGTGTTTAGTATTTAGTGGTTGGTTGCTCAAGCTACGGGTTGGTCAAGAACACAGCAGTAGTGTAGCGTAGCATGTTGGTTAATGGTTCTGTGGGATTTTGGAACTCGTTTCTGATGTAGTATTATCTTTAAGATTTGGTGTGTTGTTGGAGAGGGAACAGCGCAATTGTGTACATAATTGTGATGTGAATTTTTGGTTGGGACTGGCAATACCAAGTTGGTTAGTTGTGTGTCTTTTTGTCTTGGTTGTGTGTGTTTTACAGGTAGGGGAACAAACCGACTATGGTGGACTACTCCAAACAAGGTCTGAAGGAGGTCTTGTGGAATGTCAATGGGGCCAACTTTCCAAACAAATTGAGGAGGATTTTGGATCGTTTTAATGAAATTGGGTCTGATGTGGCTCTCCTGCAGGAGACCCATTTGTTGGAAACCGATGTGGATAAATTGAGGGGATGGGTGGGAAAGGTTTCGTGTTCATCCTTTACTTCCAGTTCTAGAGGAGTTTGTATGTTAATTCAAACGAATTTGCCAGTATCTGTAATCTCCTCCAACAAAGACAGACATGGTAGGATATTATGTAACTGAAAGTGCAGAATTCTGTCTATGGAGTAAGCAATATTTATGCTCCAAATGGAGCGGATGGCTCACGTTTCTTTAGCGCAGTTTGTACGGAATGTGGGCCAGAAAAAAGCTATCTTGGGGGCGACTTCAATGAAATGCTGGACCCACTGAGACAGGAGTGTTGGCTCCTCATGTTCTGGTGCTGGGGGTAATCGCAGGGCCTGGATCGATAATATTGAGGAAGCAGTTTCAAGATGGTTTGAGACTCACTCAAGACAGGCACTACACCTTTAATTCTGGCTGTCATGACATGTATTCCCACATTGATCTACTCCTAACTGGTCTGTGTACACAGGTTTCTGGTAGGGGACAGGAGCTCCATTCTCGTTTCAGACCATGCCCCTGTATCGATTCAAATGTCAATGTCATTCCCAATACCAAAGTCTAGCTTTTGGAAAATTATTACACTACTCGATGTAAAGACAGTAGAAAAAATAGTGAAGGAAGTTGATGTTCGGATGAACTGGACGAAGTGCCTGGAGTCAGTCTGGAAGGCATTTAAATGTTGCGTGAAGGGTTTGCGAATAGGTCTCAAGTATGAGGAGTATGAGGAGCGGGAAGTAAGAAGTACAAAAGTTGAAGCAGCAGATGAAAAACCCAACCGTGGACTTAAGAAATGAATTGGCACGCAAGAAGTACACGCTCGAAAACTTGTTTTCTGTTGAAGCGGATGAGCTTCTCTTCAGAACGAGATGTAATTATTATAAAGAAGGAGAGAAATGTGATCGACTACTGGCTCACCAACTGAGGATTTTGGAGTGAGAAATCTATCAGTGTGATTACTGGCACGACTAGTGTTCTGACATACAAGCCTAAAGAGATCAATAGTGAGATATGAGAATATTACACCAAACTATGCTTTCGAGGTGAAGGGGAGTGCTAGCGATTTGGAGAATTACATTGAAGACTGTAACTTGCAGAAAATCAACGAGACCAGAAGATGTAGTTTGGATGTGGAGCTTGGTATAGAAGAACTGAAGAGAGCTGCCTTTCATCTGAATGTGGGAAAATGTCTGGTTCATGATGGTCTGCTTGCAGAGGTTTACAGGATTATGCCAGATATAGTGTTTGAACTGATACGTGCGATGCAACTCTTCAAGAGACAGGGGGTTACTCCCTCCCACCACCAGACATGCAACTATCTCGCTCTTTCAGAATGGGCAGGGCCTCTCCACCGCCCCCCCTCGGACTTGGGTGGTTACAGAACAATAAGCCTAATTAACACATACAACAAATATTTGCTAATGCATTGGCTCTATGGCTGGAGAACATTTTGCCTCAGATCGTGGACCCTTGTCAAGCGGGTTTTGTTAAGGGGTAGCATGCCTCCATAAACTCGAGCAGGCAGATCTTGACCTTATATGAAGGTTACCTTCAAAAGGTAGCAGCCCTATCTTTGGATGCGTAGAAAGCATTCGCCTGAATAGAATGAGACTTCTTTGCGGCAGCTTTGAAAGGTTTTGTGTTTGGGGAAATACTGGTACAATGGATACAGTTGTTATACTCCAAACCTACGGCCTCCGAATACGAATTGTTTGTCTTCAGATAGTCGAGCTGGAGAGGCATACAATACAGGGATGCCCGTTCTCTCAGATTAGGTTTGTACTTGTGATGGAACCATTTCACCGAGAAAATCAGAAGGGATCTGAGGAGTCGAGTTTGGAGCAGCATTGCAAAGGTTATGGCTTTATGGCGACGATAGGCTACCGCTGGTACAATATCTGGTGGCTTCAATTACAGCTACAATGGAGCAAATTGACTCTTTCCATAACTTCTCTGGTTACAATGGCTGCATCAAATATGTTTACCAGTTAACGCCCGAGTAGATGGTATTAAGTAAAAAAGATTTTCATTTTCCCAAAAATGAAAAATACTGATTTAGAAAGACCATTCAGAGCGGTTTTTCTAAATCTAACTTTTATGCCCCTGCCGCACACGATTACCGACAGGCTGACCGAGACAGGCAGGGGAAGATTGGTTTCAGACAAGTGCTTGGTGTGGGAGGGGCTATGGAGAACAAATGTGTGTGTTTGTGTGTATTTGTATGTGAGGCTGGGACGGGGGAAAAGGTGTGTGTCAGTATTTGTGTGAGGCTGGAAGGATTCCAAAGGTTAGGGGGAGAGAAATTGATGTATTTCAAATATTAAAGAACTTTAATATTCGAGATGCAACTGATTAAATATGGATTCAGTTGGTGCCCAGAGAAAATGATACTTGGCATTGGGCCAACTAAGGATGATGGAGTAGAATTTAAAGTGTCCAATTGTGAACTTGAAGAAGGATTTGGATAGATGGTCTGAATTGAGATGTCTCTTTGGGGGAAGGTGAATGCCATTAAAATGACATCTGCTCCACGGATTACCCAAGTATGCTCCCGCTGCCGGCAAAAAAGAAGAATTTAAAGACAATAGAGCGCCAAAAATGCAGTCCTTTTTATGGGACCATGAACGACCACGCCTGAAGTTGTGGAAGCTGCAGCACCCATGTCAGAAAGGGGGTCTGGGAGGCCCAGAATTAGCAAATTATCTGGCTTTTACGGCAAGACACAAGCTTCCTTTTAAAGAGTATTCAACTGATATTTGGACGTAAGCAGAAACGAGTAGGAGTACACCTCTATCGCCCAGAGCTCTCTTGACATCTGAGGATGCAAAAGGATGTAAATCTTTTCCACCAATGATATTCTTGAAGGAATGCTGGTGTAGGCTTAAGGACTTCACCAAAGAGGACGTCTTGCATTCTTTAAATTCGTCATTGTGGCTGAACACTGAGATGGAGTTGGGGGCCAACGCTGTTCTGGCCAAATTGGTTTGTGTTTGGAGACCTGTTTGAGAGTAATAAATGGATCCCCGTCAGTAAATTATCCTGGATGAAGGGCCTGCAGGATTGAACCACCTTTGCAGAGTTTAGGAAATTGAAGAGAGCTGTTGGGGAGAGGATACCTAATGTGAATAAGGACCCTGCGGACTTGATGCTGGAATTCCAACGCAATTGGTCATATTGCTTCTAAAGCGTATAACGAACAAGTTATTTGCCTGTAACTGTTCTCCAGCATGGGTCTGGCATGGATTCACATGCACATGAATATTCTGCATCAGACTGGGAATCCTTGTAAAACGAACGCAGTCTTGCTTTAAGAAAAAAACTCAGCACTAGCACTAATCAATCACTGTAGGCTGGATCATACTGCACCCATCCAATGACTCATCCCCCCCCCCCCAAGCCCATCCCCTGGTGGCAAAGCATGCAAGGTGCCAGTATGAACCCAGAAGAGCCACAGCAGGGAAGGGGCACATGTGAATCGATGCCAGACCCATGCTGAGAACAAAAGTTACAGATAAGTAACTTGTTCCTTCTCCAGCATGGGGTCTGGCATGGATTCAGATGCTCATGAATATATGAGTACACAACAGTACATATACACAACCACAGCAGGTGGCAAGGCTCAACAGAAGCAATACACTACCCCTGGAACAGACTCCCCTCAAATAAACAGCTTGCACAGCACTGCATGGCCAACTCTGGACTCCTCCCTGGAATCCCTGTCGACACAGTAGAATCTTGTGAAGGTGTGCGTCGAACTCCATGTAGCAGCCGTGCAAATGTCCAGCATGGGGGACCCCAGAGCGAAACACTGTAGTAGCAGCAATGGCTCTGGTGGAGTGGGCTCTCGGCCGGCCTGGAAGGGGTCTGTTGGCCAGACGGTGACAGTGCATGATGCAGCCAGAGAGCCACCTGGACATGGCGGCTTTCAATCCTTCCCAGGATTCACAGGACCAAAATTATCAAAGAGTTGAGACGTCTTCCGGAAAGCCTTTGTGCGTGCCACATAGAACTTTAAGGTACAAGCGACGTCCAGCGTGTGCAGCAACCTTTCCGCCGGTGAGGAAGGACTCAAAGAGAAGAGAGGAAGGACTCAAAGGTTTGTTAAGGTGGAATTCAGAAGGGACCTTCGGGATTAAGGATGAATGTGTTCTAAGCACCACCTTTGTAGCATGGAAGGATATGTATCAGTGTTTGCAGGATAAGACCTGGGTCTGCCAGACCTGCCTGGCCGACGTGATGGCCACCAGGAAAGCGGTCTTCCATTAGAAATACTTCAGAGAAGATTGGTGCAAAGGTTCGAAAGGAGGCCCCAAGAACCTTGTAAGCACCATGTTGAGTTCCCAAGCAGGGGCACGAGCCTGCCTTGACAGGCGTAAACGTTCTGAAGAGGCCCTTTAGAAATCCTTGACTAGCCTGTGCGACCACAACACCACTCCCTGGCGGCCGTGTGCATCAGGAAATGGCAGCCTTGATGGATGCATGAGCCAGACCAGACTTTGCCAGCAATAGCAGGAATGGTAGAAGTTGTGGAGATGTAACCTGGAGAGGAACGATTTTTTGGGCTCTGCACCATATTGTGAATTGCTTCCATTTGTGGCTGTAACACTTGAGCGTAGAAGATGCCCTAGCCTTTGCCATGACCTTCCTGCAGTCCAGTGGGATGTCAGTGTAGACATTCTGGAGCTGCAGGAGTCCAGCCACGACGGTCAGTATTGTCGGGTCGTGATGCAAGATGGACCCCCCTTCCCTGGACAGGAGGTCCGGAAGAAGAGGCAACCTGACAGCTGGCGCTATTGCCATGCAGAGCAGTTCCGTGTACCAGAATTGCTGCGGCCACGCCGGGGCGATGGTCATCTTGTTGCGGCAGCATTTGAGCGTGTTGATCACACGTGATAGCAGTGGTATTTGGGAGAATGCGTTGAGGAAGAGTCCTTCTCAAGTGAAAGAGAATGTGTCTCCCATGCTCCCCGGCTGGGGAAATCAGCTGGCAAATGTCTCATTCGCTGCCATCGCAAACCGGTCGATCTGGGCTATGCCCCACATGCTGAAAAGATGGGATGTCTGAGCTTGCTGTAGTTCCCATTCATGGAAGGATCGCAGCACCCTGTGTTCTTGATGCCACCCAGGTGGTAAGGTATGAGAAACATGCCCTGAGGAATGGCCCAATGCCACAGGGATTGTGCTTCCATGGAGAGAGCCGGAGAGCGGGTTCCACCCTACTTTTGGATGTAGAACATTGTGGTCATATTGTCTGAAAATCCTCACCACTTGCCCCTGCAGAATGGGCAGGAAGGATTTTAGAGCACAGAACACGGCCCGTAGCTCTAGGACGTCGATGTCCAAGGTCTTCTCCAGAAGACACTAGAGCCCCCTGGCATGAGACTGGCCGGTGTGGGCCCCCCATCCGCCCAGGGCGGCGTCCGTGGTGACTGTTGCTTGACACAGCATGGCTTGAAATGGGGCCCCTTGGGTGAGGTGCCTGCGCACCCCCCACCAACGGATGGATTGTTTGAATTCCTTGTTGAGGGCAGTCCTGTCTGACAACTTGCCAGTGACCTGGAATTCTTGTAGCTGCCTCATCTGGAGCCTGCAGAATGGAATCGGGGGGGGGGGGGGGTCCTTGCTTAGAAACCTCTGGGTATTAAGCGCGTTATGAATAACCTATCATATCATAGCATCCCTAAAAGCAACTGGATGCTGCGGACCCCTGTCACCTTTGTTGCCATCATCCCACGGACCTTGCACAATATGGACTCTACCCTCTCTTCCAAGGCAAACGCCAGGGATGCCACTGTGTTGAGCCGAGCACCCAGAAAACATTGAGTCTTGTGATGGCACTACGCAGGAGTTTGGATAGTTGATGGAAAACCCCAGAACTGTTAGGAGGTGAATGACCTCCTTGGTGTGCTGCACTGCCAGCTCTTGAGCAGGGGATCGGACGAGCCAGTCGTCTAGGTATGGGTAGACAAATGACTTTGAGGTGCAGGTGGGCCACAAACAGTGCCAGGCACTTAGTGAACACTCTCAGCAATGGTTTTAGCCCGAAGGGAAGTGCCTTGAATTGGTCATGATGCCCCAAGACTACGAAGCATAGATACTCTGTGCTTTGGTGTATGGGAATGTGAAAATAGGCATCCTCCAGGTCTAGTGTCAAGAAGTCCCCTTTTTTCAGCTAGTCGAGTACCTGTTGTAATATAACCATCCTGAACTTTAGAGAATTTAGGTACTTCAGGCGCCGCAAGTCGAGGATTGGGCGCCATCCTCCTGACTTCTTTCAGACTAGAAAGTATCTCTAGTATACTCCAGCGTCTCAGCAGTGAGGAAGAACGTGTTCCATCACCCCTATTTTGCGTCAATCTTTATTGCCTGCAATGCATCATCCACCGCCTTGCCGAACAGATTCTCCCCGTTGAAGAGCATATCGACGACCTACGACTGCACATCCTGCCTGAAGTTTGTGGCCTTGAGCCAACCTCGTCTTCTCAGAACCACTCCATTACCCATTTGCCGGAAGCCTGATTCTGCCACATCCAGGGCCACTATGAAGGCATGATCGAACGCTACCTCCCCTTCTTGAAATAGAGCTAGGGCTTCTGTCTTTGTCGTCAGGGAGACTATCAAGGATTGGGCCTAGCTTCTACATAGCTCTCCATCGTAGCGTGCCAGAATTACCAGGACGTTTGCAGCTTTAACTGGAGGCGGCTGTATATATAATGCACTTGCCCATGGCGTCAATCTTCTTGCCCTCTTGGTCTGGGTGAACCAGAGACTTGGAGGATGGATTTCCTGACCTCTTGCTTGCTGCAGCTGAGAGTTTGGGGGACGGCTGGGATCTTAGGCAATTGGGTGCAGAGTCTGGAAGCCTATACTTTTTCTCCAGCCTATCCAGTTTAGGTGGAGCCAGGTTCAGGGCCTTTAAAAGGGCCAGGCCCTCCTCCCACATGTCATCCAGGAGTGGAATGGAGGTTACCGTCTTTCTGGACGAGGCTCTTCTCTCATACAAGAATACCTCCTCCGGTACCAAATTAAACACGGTGGAAGCCCTTGCTAACAGAGGGGAAGGAACCCACTTCATCGGAGGGGACACCCCTGTGGGTGTCTGCGTTTAGCAGAGTGTTATCGGCTGTTATGAAGTCATCAAATTCATCTGTATCATCAGCTGTATCCACCGCCTCAGTGTCAGTCAGGAGCGGGTCGTCCACTATGGGTGGCGTTGCCTCTCTGATTCTTGGTCTTGGCAAGCTGTCCTCTGCGGTGTGTTCCACTGGAGCCAGCTGTGGTGGCATGCGCGATTGTATTTCTGCCACAAAAGTGTGTAGGGAAATGAAGATGTCCAGGGACACATTTCTAAAGGTCGATGGGGTAGCTCTCGGCGGACCAGTGCCCTCCAATGTTTTCACTGGACGAAAATGCTCCCCCAAGGGTTGAACCCTGGGGTCGTCGTCCTCTAGGTCTGATGCAACCTTCCAGCAATTCTTCAGAACTTTAAATCACACTGACTGGGCCCCCCCCCCCTTTCCTTTATTCTGCTCTGCTTGTCGAGGAAGAGACAAGATTGAGGACTTTATGGACTGCATAGTCGTGGTAGTCGGGGCAGTCATTGGTCAAGGAGGAAGGATTGTTCTCGTAGACGATTCGCAGTCATATCCATCGGCGTAGTCAATTAAGCTGTCAACAGGGCCAGATGATTGGGCCGTCGCCAGGTTTGTTGTAGGCGCTCTCACCGCCGACGGGGTGGTGGTCTATGGGGTAGGCGTTGACGAGGGTCTCACTGGTCACGTAGTGGTAACTGGAGGTCTCGTTGTCAGGGACCCTTGTCTGTGGATTGCCAACGATCTCACCGATGCGTGTTTTGAAGATCTTGCCACCTCACAACTATTTTCCAGATGATCCTCCACTCACCGGCAAGCTTACTGTCGATGGCGAGGGTGAGCTGGCAAACTTCAGACTTGGACCCACGGTAGCACCGACCCCTGTAGGATGTGCAGCGGGACTCTGCCTTTTTATGGATCTCCTGGGAGGCAGCCTCTGCAGCGTTATCTCAACCTCTTACCAGAGGGAGAATGTTCCAGAGGATGACTGGATCTGGAAGAAGCCTGAGAACTCCCAGGAGCCGCACCGTTCTGCTACTTCAGCCAAGCCACCTATCTGTGGTAACAGTCACTCTTCGTTTTGGCAGGGGAACCCCTGACAGATTTTTCAGCCATCCTCTACGTGATCAGGGTGACATGGCAAGGCGTGAAGCAGGCCTCAACTAAGCCTTGAAACTTGACACGAAGATCTGACAGTGTAGCGGTCGATTCTTTATCGGCGAACGGATCCCCGTTGCCAGACTTGATATCAGACAGCAAAACGGAATGTTTGACCAAAAAAAAAGAATAAAAAAATAAAAAATAAAAAAACGACTCAAATAATGCAAGAATAAAGTTTTGCTTGTAGACCAACTATAGAGGACTCCCAGCACCAAAGCATGCAGTAACATTCTAAAGAGAGCCACCAGGGGAGGGGTTTAAGGTTTGATATGATACATTTTATTTGTATCGCGCTCATACACAAGTGTTTCAGAGCGAGACTATAGTCACTGGATAGGTGCAGTATGACACAGCCTTCTGTGATTGGTTATTGCTATAAAGGCAGTTTTTAGTTTTTTCTTAAAGCAAGACCACTTTCTTGTTACCGAGGATTCCCAGTCTGGCGACATGGAATATTCATGAGCGTGTGAATCCATGCCTGACCCCATGCTGGAGAAACATCTGGCTAACTACAAGGTGGTGAATAAAGTTCTACTCAATTCTTCGTCAGAAGCGTTAGATCAGAGATTAGAGTAGATGGGACGCCTTATGTAGGAATGTTACATTAGGTTTATATTGACATTTTCAAACGTCACATTTTCGAAATGCCATTTTTCCGACACAAAAATGCAGAGAAAAAAATTCAAAAATTTTATTCCCCCCAAACCGTTTTTTTTTTAATTGACACTTTTTTTCTACTAACGAAACAAACATAAAATAAAAAAAAAGAATACTCCAGAAAAATAAATAAATAAAAAAAGACATTCGGCATTTTTGTTCCGAGATTTTGGCATGTCGAAAATGTGTTTTCGAAAATTTAACTGGATACCGTTACTTTAACCACATTAAACTTTGCCGTAAAGATGCGACATATTAAAATTCTAAATAGAGTGTACTGACTCCTGTCAAACTCCATAGAAGGAGATTGATCAATTCTACAGCCTGTTGAAGATGCAGGCACAAAGTGGGTTCCTTTGAACATATGATTTGGGATTGCAGCAGACTGAGGTTGTTCTGGAAGCAAATTGACAATGAACAAAGTCCTGATGCTTGACAATGATTTTGATTTTTTGACTATTATAGGCGAGTATGAACACAGAGGATTTGTCATACCCACAGAGATGTTAGTTCTTCAGGGTACCATTATCTGAAAAGAAAATAGTACTGCAGGATTGGAAGAGGGAGAGTCCCCTCAAGTTCTGTATGGTTGGATGATCTAAGTAAAATGTCTATTGAAAAGGGTGATTCTATGCAAGAATAAGAAAAGCAACCATCATGAAGCAATTTGGGGAAGATTTCTGGATATTTTAAGGAAGGTATGGTATCAAATAATAAGACAGACATGTGATCACAGTTCAAGGGTTTTTATTGAACTGCAACTGGGTTTGAAAAACGCCCATCTAATCCTACATCTAAAGTTGGGAGCAAGCTACAACCATCAAATAATGCAGTCCTAGTGGTGTCTTGTCAAAATAAAAAGGGCCTATACTAATAAACCTATTGCCAATCCTTAGCTCTTATTACAAATATAAAAGGAAACAATGTTATGCAAAAGAAAAGGGTTCAAGAAATGAGATGTCTGGATATTCAAGCCGTTGGCCTCCCTTCCCCACGTTTGCAGCACGGGGCAAGACGGCACACTGAAGCTTAGCACAGTCTCTGGCTTCTCTAGCACGAGGATGCAGTTCAAATCTCAGTATCACAGCCTTCTATGCCAAAGTCTTTCATTCAGAGTCTTACTTCAGAGCGCCTGATGCGACAAACATTCAAAAGCTCCTTTCTCCTCAGGATTCTCATGTACAACTGCTTGGGTGATTTTCAATTCACTCTGGGCCCCCCCTCTGCCCGGCTCACACCCACTTTAACACAACGATTTAAATTGATCTCCCTCTGTCGGTCTCAGACCAATTCCATATACTTTCCCAAACTTTCTTTACTTTATCGAAATCTAAGTCTTTTGACTATGCGTGGGATTGGACTTCACCCGTCGCAGAACCACTTCGATTCACATTTATTCATTCTCTTTTAATTGATCTCCCTCCACAGGGCTCGGACCAACTTTATCTACTTTTATCACTTCTCAGCTGGGTACCTTACAGAGACCTCCGATTGAGCACCCACGCGGTGCTGACCACTCTGTCAAAGGTATTTGTAGCTTGCTTTAAAGTGCAATCACTCATCAGCAGTTTAACTCAATTTGTGTCCCTTATCACACATGTTTTAGCAAAGTTTGTTCCAGCGCTCGCCATACAATGTTGCCGCTTGCAACCTTGGCTTCAACACAGATCGGTCTTGTATTGGTCTCCCAAACGCACTGGCTGTGTTGCTTTCACTGAAGTTGCTTTGTTCTTGGAGCCAAGGACAGTAGCACGGTGGCTAGGGATTCTCACCGCCTTCATTACTGACATGGGAAAGCCCTGGGTACCTCAGACACACAGTGCAGGATTCTTCATTCTGGTTTCCTAGTCTTACGTTTGCTGTTCGAGGTTTCGTGAAAATAACGGTTCCTTGTCCAAAAAGGTCAAGGGAACTTCCCCTCCTTGCAACACTCTTCAGTTTCGCCGTCTTTCTCTTCTCGTTAAACTGCTTCGAACGGTTTCCATGTGTGCTTTGCCTCGCTCAGAGTGTGCTCTCGTGCTCCGCCTGTTATCCATGTGGGGAAATGTACTGGAAGTCAAGTGTAAGTGATTGTCGATAATTGCCTGACCATTGTATTGGGAGACGTCAGGTATACGGCTCGGTTGTTAGTCCGTTTTCCCTCATCCCGGGCTGTCCGTGACAATGTGTTTGTGTTGTTAAAGGGGTGAGGGGGGCAGGGTGAATTCCTACAACTACTACTTGGTAGGATGGGGTAAAGGTGTTAAAGAGAAGGGGATACCATGTCTCTCCATCCAGTGTCCCACTCCGTGAAGACCCCTCACCCAGATGATCCTCCCGTATTGGTCCACCCCCAGGAACTGGATATAAAAGCGATGGCTGTGTCCCAGACACCTGGATGACAGATGCCTGGGGACTATTGGATGAGGCACCTTCTGGTTTCTCACAATATGTAATGTAAGGAAGGCATCAAAGTAAAGACATGGATTCCAAGATGGCTGCCACAATTTGAAGACGTGCAGCAGAGTGCTCCGCTGGACCCTATTTTATAAAGAGCATCCGTCCATTCCGATCAGGGTGACGAACGGCTCAGGGGACCCCTCCCCGCCACCCCCCACAGGCTTGTAGGATCGAAGGGGAGCTCGGGCAGATGATCCTAGCGGGGCAGCAATAATAAAGCAGGGAAAACGCTCCAGACTGGGCATGGCTCGAGGGATCCAGCGCCCGGCTTAGTTACGCACGTACAGGGTACCCCCGAAAGGGGTTGTGAGGAGGTGGCAGGCTGGTGAAAGTGAAGTAGGGGTCACGCTCCAGGAGGGGCGTGGCCGGCAAATCTGGAGAGCAGCACTCCACGGGGTGACATTTCTAAAATCAGCCCTATCCGGGGGATGTCTGGCGGATTAGCTATCAGAGCCACAGACTACTGACAAGAGGTTCACCCTTAAGGACTTGTGATTTGGGCGTTTCGCACTCCGGGGGTGAGTGGGACTTTAAGGTGAGCACTTTCCAAACTCATAGGGTGAAATTACGGAAAAGCATAGGGGGCCTAATTAAACGTTGTAATTGAAGGTTGGTAACATGCCATAGATCCGTGGAAACCAGTGCCAAACGCTATTCAATATTCTGGGGCTGATACAAAGGGGAAAGGTTCAATACAGAAACTCTGGGGCGGATAAATAAAGTCCTAGCTGGCTTGAATTGGATACCTGTGATAAAATCTAGGACTGCACTGTTCTTTCCAGGTGTGCAGAAGCTCAGCAAACTGAACATTGGAGAGAAGGTACAACTCCAATAACATATGCCGAGGGGGAAAAGAAAAACCTATCCTAGCGGGTCCCTCTACAGCTTTCCAGACTAAATCAAACCAGTTACAAAAACTGGGCACTGGGCCAGGCAACATCTACAGCAGGAAATGCATCGATATTTACCTCTCAAGAGGAGCCCAGTAGTTGATTCAGGGATGGCAGTATCTAAAGAAGACTTTACAATCCCTTTTCAATAGTTTCAGAACAAATTCTTGGCCTCTTTTCAACAACAGCTGTCCACCTTTACAGCTGAAATCAGACAGTCGCTCTCCGACTTTGGCAAGGCTAGTGTGTCCCTCTGGGAACGCGTAGACAAAAATGAAAAGGCTATACAGGAACGAACGTGGGCGAGCAAACAAACCGATATAGCTCTGGAAGATCTTGTCTAGATGACACAATTTGGACAGTGTGAAGATCTAGAAAATAGATGTTGATCTAACATTTGCATCAGAAACTTACCGGAATCTATCAAATATGCTGATCTGAAAGACACTGTTGCTCACATCTTTACAGACTTAATTGCGGGAGATGAAACTGCTGTGATCTCATTAGACCACCTTCAAAGAACTGGCACGAAAAGAACTGACCCCGGGGCCCGCCCACAGGATGTCCTGGCAGCATGATACTCATACTCGCAAAAAGACGATATTAAAGAAAGCATGCAAATCACCCACAATCACCTATAACGGGCATGCGATTCAGCTTTTTCAAGATCTCTTGCAGATCACCTTGCAAAAAGGGCATGACATGCTGGTAGTTGGAACACTTCAAACAAGAGGAATTAAGTATAAGTGAATGTTCCCATTCGGCCTGATTTTTTCTCTAGAGGGCAGACAACACAGGATAACATCATGAGAAGCTGGGATGGCCCTACAAATTGAAGATCAAGAATTGGAAGACTCTACAGAGACGGAGGACAGGCGAACAGAAACAATGTAAACCATGGGAATGGTCAACAGTAACCCATTGTAGAATGAAGGAAAGGGCAAAACAACAAGAAGACTAGAAATCTAGACTTGGAGGCCCCATCAAACCTCTACCAGAAAAGGGGGCTTTCAATCGGGGCTGAGCTTGCGCAGACGGATCAAGGACTGTCATAAGTATCACCAGGAGACAGATACTCAGAGCACACCATCTTGGAATGTATCTGTTCAGGTAACAGATGGGGGGGTACTAGTTCCCTGCACGTTGCCCTGGGGTTAAAGTTGACTCACAGCTGGGGTCATGTACCCAGAGAATTATTAGCAACCGTGGCTCACACCATGGGGACTTTCAATGGGGATGTAGTGGGGAAGGGGGGAATTTCTGGCAAAGGGGAAGCACCCAACCAGGGGGTTGGGAGTCAACTGTATGGTAGATTGGTGGGAATCAGAAGAATGCCAGATTGTACTGCTCTCCTGAGGGTATGATTTTAATCTTTATTTTTGTGATTGTTATTCAAGTGTTTAACGCTTAACATTTGGGGCCTAAATGCCCTGGCAAAATGCAGGAAACTAGATGATCTCTTGGGGCATTACCAACCAGACTTGGTGGCGCTCTAAGAGACATACATCTAGCAGATAGAATTAAGCTCCGCCTGCGACAATACCCAGTGGTGATACAGGCAAACGTAGAGGGCAAGCTGACTGGGGCGTTGATAGCGATAAGAACAGCTCCACATATTAAGGTGCTTCGAACTAAGATACACAAGGATGGGCGCTATATTTTTGTTGTGATGACTATAGGCCTTATGAAGGTGACGGTGGCCTCAATATATACACCGGGTCAGGAAGGTTTTTTAGAAAATCAACTTTCACATTATTGGAAGCCTTCGTGGAGGGGGAAATCATCTTAATGGGAGATTTAAACTTGGCGTGGGACATGACCCCAGACCGCAGCGTTGGTCACCTATTCCCCGCAATCAGCGCCATCCAAGACCTTCAAACAAAAATGTGCTGGCTTAACTTTGGTAGATGTGTGGCCATTCATTCACAGACGGGGACAGAGGATACACTTTTTACTCACATGTTCACAAAACCCTTTCCTGAATTGACTATATGAGTCTCAAAGCCACTTCTGGGGTTGGCCACACAAATCTCTAGCCTAGAGATCTCACTCTCGGATCGTGCACCTCTTATCTTAGATCTGCAGCTGGCTGGGGCAACTCAGAAGGTTTGGGCTTGGCGGTTCCCATCTGAACTCTTGGGGGACATTGTAGTGGAAAAGAAAATTGAAGGCAAGATTGAACTCACAACTAGATGCCTCAGCAAATGTAACGTGGGATGCGCATAAAGCAATGCTTCGCAGAGCTCTTATAGAAGAAGCGGCATATAGACGCAAACAAAAAAATAGCTTTAGAGACGGAATTGGAGTTCTAGTTAAAACAAATAATGGGGAAAATGTAAACTAATACTGGTGCCTCTATCCAAAGACTATATAGAACGGTGCCTGGCATAAAATTTACTCCAAGCAAGAAAAGCTGAAAAGTCTTTATTGTATCTCAGACAGAAATATTATGTTAAAGCTACCAGGGCAGATCGTTTGCTAGCCAGACAATTGCGACAAAAAATAGCCTCTCAAACTACGCAATCCATCCAAACCCCCTCCGAGGGAATTGGTTACGGTAACACCAAAAAATTAATTAGCTATTTCACACTTTATACTCCGATTTATATTGGTCAGAGTGTCTAGATAAAGGAAATCAGGTGGCATACTTACAAGCAATTGACCTTCCCCAAATAACACCAGAGGATCGTGAGAGCCTAGAGGGTCACAACACTTCGGAAGAAGTACTTAGGGTTATAAATTCCCTCCCCCCAAATATATCTCCTGGCCCGGATGGCTTTACTGCCCAATTATATAAGACATATCGGACGGTAGTGACCCCGAAATTAGTAAATGTATACAACTTGTTCGCAAAGTCAGGGTGTATCTCCTCCAGAATGGAAGAGGTAAAAATAGTTTTTTTCCAAAACCTGGGAAAGACCCTAGCAGACGTGGATCCCATCATCCTATAGCCCTTATAAATATTGATGCAAAAATGTATTCCAAGATACTGGCTAATAGGCTTGATAACTTGCTTCCCACAATTATACATCCAGATCAATCTGGTTTCATTGGGCACAGGCAGACCCACAACAACATTAGAAGAACTGGTCACATTTTGGAAAAAGAAGGGAAAAAAGGCACATCCATGGTCTTGGATCCAGGGACCAAACAGGTATGTTCGATGTCACCGTTGCTTTACACCATATGTCTGCACCTGTTCTTAGATCAAGTCAGCCAAATTAATGATATCAGGATAACGTTTGGCGGGATACCGCATAAAATGATGGCATATGCAGACGATATGTTGTTGTTTATAACAGACCCGGTAAGGACTTTGACCGCAGTGGAACAATGGTTCGGTGGCAGGTTTAAAAATCAACCATGCTAAATCCAAATATTAAACCTTTCTCTTTCTACAGATGAAGGACAGGTACTTGTTATGCAAACAATTTGGCTGTGCACAAGATGGCATTAAACTCTTAGGTGTCATAGTCACCCTGGAATTATCAGGGATGTATCGCGCTAACTACTCACCACTGTTGAAAGAAATAACGGATCAATGGAGTAAATGGGGCCCTTTGATGAACTCTAGGCAGGTCGCATTAATACAATAAAAATGGTTATTCTTGTTATTCTCCCTAAATCGCTCTATTTATTTCAAGTTCTCCCAATCCGTATACCAGCCAGCTATTTTAAAAAGCTACAGAAATGTAGATCTACATTTGTCTGGAATAATAAATCCCCAAGGGTAGCTTATGATGTCTTAATTACACGCACAAAGGAGGACTAGGTCTCCCAAATATGAATTTTTTTATCAAGCCACACAACTTCGAATTGTAAAGGATTGGTGGGTGAAGGAGTCGGAGAAAAGGTGGGTGCAAATGGATCACGCAATTGGGGGACCGCAACTGGGAGACAATTTCTGGCTCCCCAAAAGGGACTGCCCCCATAATATCCACAAGAGTATAATCACAAGCTTAGTCGAAGAAGTGGGATACAGCGGCTTAAAAATATCAATTCACAACATTCCCCTCACCTTTCACGCCACTATTTCATAACACTTGATTCACTCTGGGCCTAGACCCACAGGCATTTAGTAAGTGGAAACAGGTAAGCTGTACAAACTTGTGAGATCTGTTTCAGGGCATAGATCCTAAGCCCTTCAATCAATGCAAAATAGAATTTAGACTAAATGAATGTGCCCGCTTCCAATACTTTCAGGTCCGCCACTGGAAACTTCCCCCTCCGAAAAAACAGGCGGCAACTAGAGCTCACATGTTTTGAAAAATGTGGCAGCTCTAATCCGGGGAACAAGGCACTCATTTCAAATATATATTATATATTTATACTCCCCCGTGCTATAGATCTCGATGGTAGCCGACTCTGGGGGAACAAACATCGAAATCTGAATGGGAGGGGCTCTGGACAGATATTCCCAAACTCACTCGCTCAATCCAAGTAAGGGAATTTTGGTACAAGCTGCTAGTCCAATGGCATTACACGCCGGCTCGTTTACACAAAATAAGACCAACTATCTTGTCGCAATGCTGGAGGCAATGTGGTTTAATAGGAGACTGTGGTCATATTTGGTGGAGCTGTCCGAAATTGCAGGGATATGGAGTAGAAATTGAGGATACGATGGAGCAAATATTTTGTGTATTGAAACCCAGTTCCCTTAAGTCTATTCTTTTGCTGATTCTGGAGTCAAAAATGAGAAAATGCTCAAAACAGAAATGTAAAACGTATGTAATATTACAACTGGCTGCTTTATTAGGAATAGCACAGAAACAGAGATCTAAAGACTCTCCACTCTTTGCTGAATGGATATCCAGGCTATGGAACGTTGTCGCACTTGACTTGATTATGTACATTATCGACAGGTCAGTCAAAAATTTCATATGACTGGGCGGAAATTCTTACATTTTTACAAAGTAACTAACACTTGATACTGCCCACAACACCTTCGAATCCTGGGCATTCACTGACATTTACTTTCTCATTACGTACCATGCAGAGACAATGGGGGGAGGGTGGGTGCTAGGGTTGATTCAGTGGGGGTTAAATTACTGTTTGTTATAAAGGAAATGCCAATAAACAAAATCTATAAACAAAAAAGTAAGACAAGTGACCACATTTCTAGGGTGTTTATTAAACTGTAAAAATGAATGTGATAAACGTCTAATCTAAAACTAAATCTAAGATGGGTGCAAGCTACGACCATCAAATGATACAGTCCTAGTGGAGTCTAGCCAAATAAAAAGGGCCTATACCAAGAAAACCTATTGCCAATCCTTACCGCTATGCTACAAAAGAGTGTAGGATAACATTCACAAGAACAGAAAGAAGTGTTCACAAAATGATAAGTCAGGATGTTAAGGCCAGGGTCACCCTTCCCCATGTTTTTGGCGGGACACTTGAGCAGAGCACACTTCTGAGCTTTTCCGGCATGAGGTTACAGTTCCTTTCAACAATATCAGGGCCTTCTGTTCCCAAGTCTCTTTCGAGTTATCCAGTCTCTTGCTTCAGAGGGCTTGATGAATTAAACAAAGAAACAGTGCCTTCTGTTCACACAGTTTGTAGGGTGGCTTTGCTTCACCCGGGATCATCCTTGGTCGGGCTCCGATCCCCTTTAAACAAAAAGTTATTATTCAAACATTCCCATAGGGTGATTTGCTCTTCACCCGGGAGCCCCCTCAGCTGGGCTCCGATCCTTCCCTCAATGGCTCAGACCAATTACTCACTGTGGACATCCCTCAGTCGGATTCACGCTCGTCGACACAATGGCCATGGTGTCTTACTGTTCACCCTAATTCGCAGGCATCCCTCAGCCGAGTTCACATTTGCCAATGATCAAAGTTCACTTATTTTTAACACCAGGCAGGATTCACTTCTCTTGGCTATCATTGGGCATTCCTCCGTCGGGTTCACATTGCCATTCTAGACCCCTTAGGTTCTTCCCCTGCCTAAGTCTGTGTCTCAGCTCGCAGTCAAGCTTTCCCTTAAGCCCCCAGTCAGGCTTTCCCTTAAGTCCCCAGTCAGGCTTTCCCTTAAGTCCCCAGTCAGGTTACACACAAGTCTATCATAACAAAGGTTCTCGGATGCGTTACTGTTTACCCTAATTCACGGGCATCCCTCAGTCGGGTTCACATTTGCATCCACAATGTGTCAAACTTTCGACTGTACAAGAAGGTTTGACTCCACCCTTGTATGACCACTTTGACACCTCACATCGGCCTCCCCAACATTAGCCTCCCTCAGTCGGGCTCAGACCAACAACTTACTGTGGGCATCCTTCTGTTGGGTTCACACTGGCCACAGTTCACAATCTCCCCGACTCACCAGCTGTGTTGACTTTACTGCATTGGCTTTCTAGCAGGAGCCAAAGTTGTCGGTGAGGCGTGGGTAACCTCTTTTCCAGCTCTCAACATTCACAAAAGAAGGTTTCCCTCAGCCAGGTTCGAGCCTCCTCTCTTCCAGCACACTTCACTAAGAAGGCTTCCCTCAACTGGGCTCGAGCCTCCTTTCAAAGTTCACAATTTAGCATTATAAGGTTTTTGGGACTTCTGGTCCCAGAATGCACTGCACTGATTTTTCTCCCACTTCATAGCACCCAAAATGCCTTTTTCCAGGCACTGATAGCTGCAGGAGTTCAAAGGGGACGTTGGTTGGAGGTCAGGGTCTCTCCCTCTGCCCCTCAGAGACCTGGGTTCGCCTGTCTGGCCCAGGGGAGGAGTTCTGCTGTGGTGCTGTCACCAAGCAAATTCAGCTGCCCCTGGTCTTGCCCTCTGGCAGTACAGCTCCCTCCTCCAGACTCCACACTGCAGTCTCCTCTTAAATAGCGGGGCCAGTGTTTGGGCGTGTGCTCTCCCTTTTACACTTAGAGTGATTAAATTCAGGTGTGTATGGTTGTCAAGGGACGCCAGGCTTTGCCTGGCCTCATTAGTGGGACAGTATGATCTAGAAAGGGGAGTGCGTCTTCTGTGTCTGTGGTTCTCTGTTGCTAATCCTCATCCTCCCAATTTTTCTCCTCCTCATCCCAGTGGTTTTAGGGAAAAACAGTGGGGAGGGATTATGGGAGGTGTCGTTTTTCCAAAAAAATAATGGAAAACCCATGTGGGTTTTCGTCAGCGTGAGGGGGTAACTGTAGTGTGTACAAATGGGTTGTTGACAAAAGTATCCCATAGTGACCGAGGGGACGTTGGGAAGGAATGTACTGGAACAGGGGAAATACTGTCTCTTGCCCAAGGGCGTTCCTCCCACAGTCTCCCAGGGTCCGCTTCCCAGGTGATCCTCCCTCTTGTCCGCCCCCAGGCAGGGTTCCCCGGGAATAGCATGAGAGAAACGCCTCAGGTTTCTCACAGTAAATAGTTGAAATGTTCTCCATGACATTTCAGACCTGTGGGAGGTGGGTAGGGGGATATACATATGTGAAATTGTCCGATTGTTTGCATTCTCCGTCTTTAATAAAAATGTGAATTAAAAATAGAAGCATTGCAGTGTCAGCGGCATAGAACATGGCATTTCATATTGCCCAATCATTTATTTACTTTTGAAAGCTAAAGGTTATACCAAAAATAACTTTGGGACAGATTAGCACCGGTGAACCACTGTTGTTGCACACGTAGTCTTGTGTATTTTTAGCCGAGGAGCCACACCTTCGCTACCGTGGAACAGTCGTTCTGTACCATCTGAATTAAAGACAAGCAACGCTATTCATAAAACAACCAAATATGCCCACAGACATTTTTTGACCCAGGAAGCCAAAAACATTTGCTAAATCAATAAGGAGCAACAGAAACTTGATTTCCTGCCTCCAACCCCTATTTGTATCAAGACTTTAAACAGACATAATGATCCACTGTAGACTGGTCTGCTCGAAATCCAACTTAATAACCATTGACAAAGCAAAAGCTTTTGGTTTGTGTAGGAAATGGCCAGTACGGCCATAAATAGGACTAGGCCATAAGAAGGCAACTAATGAGGGTACCTGGGCATATGAAGCCAGTGCTTGTCAAATGTCTAATACTTCTACACAAGCAAAAACGATTTGTTTTGACAATGCTCGTTTTTAATGAAACTGAAGTGCAAGGAACAGATGCGAGAGCACTCTGGCTCAGAGTGGCTGTAGGCACACTTGGGTAATACGTTATTAAATCAGCAGCTCATTTACAGAGGCAATTAAGCCATGAATTCCCAGAAGACAACATGCCCAGACCAAATTTAAATCAGCAACCATGTCTCATATCACCTCCCTCCCTCTGTTCCCGGCTCTTCCTCTAGCCCTTCTGCAGCCACCCCTCCTCCCTCATTCTCTGCCTTTCCACTTTTTTCTGCTGACAAGGTTTCCAGACAAGTCCGATCTATGAAAGTCTCGTCTAAACAGGTTCACCCCTGTTCCTCCAAAACTATCAAGGACCACACCGACTCCCTGGCTCCTGCCCTGGCTGACTTCTGAAACCACTCCTTCGCCTCTGGAGTCTTCCCATCCCCCCTCAAGCACTCCCTTGTGCACCCTCTTCTCAAGAAACACTCTTCCGACCCCTCCTGCCCGGCTAACTATCGCCCAATCTCCATCACTCCCTTCCTGGGCAAGCTCCTGGAGAAACTGGCCATCTCCCAGCTTAACCTCCATGATGAAACTGTTGGTAGTCTCCATGACCATCAATCTGGCTTCAGAGCGGCCAGAAGCACGGAAACTGTTCTTCTGAACATCCCTGAGGACCTGCTCTTGAACCTCGACTCCAACACTCAGTGTGTTCTCATTCTGCTCGAACTCTCTTCTGCCTTTGACACAGTCAACCATGCCATCCTGCTCAACCGTCTCCGTGATAACCTGGGTATCACTGGTCAGGCTCTGGCGTGGCTGACCTCTTTCCTTTCCAATCGACCCTCCCAGGTCCAACTTGGGTCCTTCCTCTGACATCTTTTTTTCCACCTGTGGTGTTCCCCAGGGATCTAATCTCTCTCCCTGGCTTTTCAACCAGCATCTGGCACTCCTTGCCCACCGCATCGCCGCTCTCTGCCCCTACTTTCAGTGCTATGCGGACCACACCCAACTCATTTTCAGGCTACCCTCGGCCTCCTCCTCTCCTTCCCTCATCTCTGACTGTCTGCCATCCAGGAATGGGGTGCCGCCAATGACCTCTGCCTTAATGCTAGTAAGACTGAGATTCTACTCATCGGCACACCCACTCCCTCCTTCCCTGTAGCTCTCTGGCCAGCCTCGCTTGGCCCTCCTCCTGCAAGGCAAAAAACCTCGGGGTCATCTTCGACTCCACACTCTCCTCATATATCTGACGTCTCTAAGAAGTCACACTACCAGCTGCACCTCCTCAGAGGTATTCTTCCCTTCCTCTCCTTCCCCCAGAAGCTCACCGTCTCCCAAGCCCTGGTTCTCTCGAAGCTGGACTACTGTAACAGCCTCCATCTTAATCTGCCTGCCTCCACTCTCCGCCCCCTGCAACTCATCCAGAACAGAACTGCGAGACTTGTCCTTGGCCTCAAGCCCAGGGATCGTATCTCTCCAGGACTGAAATCTCTACACTGGCTCCCAGTGGCTGCGAGGATTAAGTTCAAAACCCTCTGCATTGTCCACAAGGCCTTCTGGGGCCTGGGCCTAAATACCTTCAACTCTCTCTTCCTAAATATCTTCCCTACCGAGCCCTTCGCTCATCCATCTCCAACTCCCTCAGGGTCAGCCGCTTCTCGAAGCAACGAGCTGGGGGTAGATCTCTCGCCGTGGCAGGGGCCTCCCTCTGGAACAGCCTTCCTGCCTCCCTGAAACTTGAGAACCATCTCCGGTTCAGGAAGCACCTCAAAACCTTCCTCTTTGCTTCTGCTTTCTCTCTCCCTCTCCCCTGCTAAATTCTCGACTGAATCTGCACCTAATCTGCAACTGGGCCACTCTCACCGACCTCGGTCCTGGGCCTAGCCACTATCCTCTTGCACTGCCTCCCTGGCAACCCCTGCCCTGAGGGACTGTTTCTGTATCCCTACAGCCCCCCCCTTTCCCAGCACTTGTCTTCACTTACCTTGCACTTGCCACCAGCTGGCCCCATTTATTTACTTTATTCTACTTACTTGTACTGCACTTCCCCCCCCCCTTCCCCTTTTCCCTTGCCCCTCCCCCTGCACTTGCGCGGTCTGAATGACACCTGGCCTAGTAGGATCGTTGTCCGTCTTCCCCTTGTTCCCCCCTCCCTGCCTCGTTGTGCCTTGAAACTCTTGTGTATAGGCGCGTTACAAATGCCATATATCATATATATACTGCTGGCAAAATCCACCAAGGTGAATGGTCAACCACGGGTTATCCTGCACAGTTTCTTGTTGAGAAGAATAAGCCAATTTCTCCAGGAATTGGACAACTGCAAAAATAGTAGCGATTGCCTTCAGCATTTGGAGGATCATTGCACACACACAAGATGTTATCTGAGCGGAGACTTTGCTGGAGAACTGCATGCCTTGGTTTGCTGCAGCTAAACACAATGGCAGTTTATTTTATTTGTGATCTTTGAGGTTGGACTAATCGAATTCTGGTCATCCTCCACAGGATCATATAACAGCTGGGCATGGTGATCAGCTTTAGAGAAAATAAATCCCTACAAACTGTTGCCCAACTGTTGAACTTTTGAACAGCTCAACATACAGAAGACTGGCAGCAGAAAAAACTCGAATGACAAGGCAATCAAACCTACATTAGGATAAATCTGCTTAACTACCTGTCCGAATAGACAAAGGCCAACCATCTCCCCCAAGATTTATCTATTTATTGATTTATTGTGTCTCAATATACATGTACAAAAGAGGGAAAATCTTCAATAATTTTATCAAAATCAGATTTTACTGAGGCACTCTTGGAAACATGGCAAAAAATGTAAAGTAACCTACACTACTTGTTAGGTACTCTTGCAGGAAAGAATTTTTTTTTTTAAACCTCTTTATTTGTACGTTTTGAGGGATATGGGAGACAGCACAGTAACCCATATAGGCATAAACAGATATCATGAATCTGGCGATAAAACAAGATGTATAAGCATACACACAGGATTACTGTACACTACCGAACCGGTTAACTGGCAGCGCCAACGTCTGTGCCCAAGCCTAGAGCAGCGCTAGATATTTATATAGCTTAGGCCTACACTCGCCATGGTAAGCTTCTTGCGTATACTCTATAAAAGGGAAGCCAGTTACTCACGTAGGAAGAATATCTGCCTTCCACCAGGGCTGTAATCTTCTCGGATGACATCTCCCATAGCTTCCCCCACCACATGCCCAGCACTGGCCATTTGAAATTTTCCATGTCCGGGCTAAGGCTCTTTTGGCCGTAAGGAAGAGGTGAGTAAGCAACCTGGCTTTCCACACGTCAAAGGATAAAGCCCATCCCGCAGTCCCCCAATAAGACAAAGGGTTCAGAGGTAAGTCAATAGCCAACAGGTTCCTAATGTGAGAGAACCTCCTTCCAGTAGGATTGGGCTTTAGGGCATTGCCACCACATGTGAAAGTAGGTTCTGCTTTCCTGGCAGCCTCTCCAACAGTTCTCAGGGTAGGAGGAAGCCGAGTGATGGAGTCTGTCTGAGGCGTAATACCATCAGTAACAACGTTTAAGCTGGCACTCCTGATCTGTGGTACACCTGTAAATCCTGTGGTTCAGTTCCCAGATGTGATGCCACAAGTACTCTCCAATCTCCCTCCCATCCCACTATGTAAGGTAAGCGTTCTTGTGGGTGAAAGGTCTACTAAATTGTAGCCCTGAGACGCTGTCCTTGCATCTGCTTGCTAAGCATGCGAGTTCAGGGTTCTTGTTCCCCTCTGTCGGACCATCGGGTGGGACACCCAGTGTCGCAGTTGAAGGTATCAAAACTATTCCCCCTCCTGTAGAGCAAACTCCTGTTAGCACTCCTCAAAAGTAAGTGGGGACCCGTCGTTGAAAACCTGTCGAAGTTCCCTCAGGCCTCCAGCCATCCAGGCCGCAAATGCTGCTGCGTGTTTTCCCAGAGAAAACACAGGAATGTTGACCACGGGTGATGGTGGGCCTAACCATGTGGGAGTACTACATCTTTTAGTTGCTATGTTCCAGAATCTGAGTGTATGAAGTGTCAAAGACAGGAGTGCGGGTTTGAGTGGGCTGCCGCCAACCTTGGCAAATGGCAGCTGTTTTAGGGGTATCGGGTGGCTGCCTGTTCAAATTGCGCCCACTTTGGAATTTCCCCGTACTGACACCATGTGAAGATGTGCGAGAGGTTAGAGGCAAGGAAATAGTGGTAGATGTCAGGGATCCCCAAACCTCCCAGATGCTCCCTACACATCAGTATTTTCTTACCTACCCTTGGCCTGTGATATTGTCATATGAAAGCCAGAATCTTCCAAAATAGCCCATGTGGTTTTGGGAGTGGAACAGCAGTAAGAAGGGCCAGGAAGTGGTAGAGAAGTCTAAGACTAATAGTCATTTTATCATCCGTGACACTCCCAAGCCACAACATTGTTTGCTTGTGCCACCTTTTCAAGTCCGATTCCACCCGAGCGAATAAATAAGCCCAATTGGCCAAATATACTGCTTTGATGGAGCTGGGTATTTTAGTATTCAATGTGGTCAAGCCTCCATTTAATTGGGCACATGTCCGCCAGCGTGTCAGTGTCACCGGGTAATAATGTGATCCCCAGGCCAAAGGATTTTGTGTAATTAACTGAAACTAGAGGCCCGACCAAAGCACTGCAGTTCAACCATCAGGGCTGGGATCGACTGCCACACATACGTCAAAGAGAGCAACACGTTGTCTGCATATAAAGACATTTTGTGCTCCCAACCCCGATGAGGAATGCCCTGAATATCTGGGTGGTTACGCACTCAGGTTGCTAGAGGCTCGATCAATAGGGTTGAACAAGAGGAGATCGGGGGCATCCTTGCCTCGTGCCTCTGCAAACCTTCATTAAAGGGGTGGCTCTGACATGCACTAAGATCCGGGTCATCGGTACCGAATAAATAGCTAAGAGCGATTGGCAAAATTTCAAAGGACAACCTCGAGGTAGGACCAATCCAGCCGATCAAAAGCTTTATGGGCATCGAGAGTCAGGAGACTGGCTTTTGTTTTTGTTCTGACTGCTATCTCAACCAAGTTGAGAGCCTTTCCGGAATTGTCCTGAGTGGATCGACGGTTGATAAAGCCTGTCTGGTCCGCATGGATCAGGGTTGGCAAAGACGGCCTCAGCCAATACCATTTGGCATCTAGATTGATGTGGGAGATGGGACGATATGAGTCTAGCAGGAGAGGATCTTTCTGTGGTTTCAGGAGCAGGATGGTGGAAGTTTCAAGCATTGTGGGCGTGAGTGTACCAGCTTCTGGGAAAGAATGAAAGTCGGGTCAGGTGGGGAGAGAGAGAGAATCTCACAGTAGGCCTTGTAAAAATAGATGGTGAAACCCATCCAGCCCAGGGGCCATATGATATAGGCTGTTCCAATTGTGTGTATTGTAATAAAGGGGTTTCCTAACACTTAAAGTTCAAACAGGCATCAATTTTGCATGTTATAGCATTAGTTGATTTGAGGGGTCATGTAGCTCTTTACCTTGAAAACCAATTTTCTAGCGAATCGTAGTATTGAAAAATAAATGTCTAGCAATTTATTCCTTTTCTCTGGTTTGGCAGTTTCTCATTGCCCTGTTCCAATTGTGACCAGAGTGTAATCCAGGGTTGGGAAGGTGACAGGCCCTAAATAGGACTGCAAGGTGTCGGTGCTTGGCGGGGAGGGGGTGATGCTGTTCTCGTGTGGTAAATGTGTACCCAATGTAATTTCTCCCCATAAGGCGGAGCCCCCTGCGGCATCCAACAGAGCTTGCCCGTTGTTGCAGGACCTGTGCTTAGCCAGCTTGCGTACCAATATCGTGTTGGCCTCATTCCCTCTGGTGTAGTAAAATTGTTTAACCTTGAGAAGGGCCGGGAAGTATGTTCCGCTAGGTGGGCATTGAGTTTAGTCCTGGCAACATTTAGGAGGCGCCTAACCCTGAGAGAGCCTGAGCGCTTAGGAGCAGCCTCTTGCTGCTGAACCTCGACCTCCTGTACTCACCGCACAGCGGTCTTAGCCTGCGTGTCTGAGGTAGCATGATCCCTCCCCCGACAGTCGCTTTCATGGCATCCCATACCAGGGCCAAGACACATCTGTGAGGTAGCGTTCAAAATAGGTGATAGCTGTCCCCAATCTCCTGATGGACTACCGGGTCCCTGAGAATTGGGCCACAGAACTTCCATGGTTTACAGGCTGGGGGAGGGGAGGCGAGTCCAGTTATTAATAAGGAGAGTAAGCCCAACGCATGATCCAATAGAGACCACATGATATTTTATTTATATATGTTTATATAGCGCTGCAGCCCGCGGGCATCAGAGCGCATTACATATAGACAGACGTGGTTATTCAGAAACAGGACAATGGCATGTGCCACATACAACATATTTTACTAGTGATGCATTAAGATTACTGGTGTATCTAGGTGATGGTATCTTATTTGAACAGGAGAATCTTTCGTTTTTTTCTGAAGCATAAGTGATTAGTTTCCAGTCTCAATGCGGGGGGAAGCTCGATCCATTTTAGGACTGCTTTTGTCGCGAAAGCCCTGCCTAGTCCCTTGGCTTTTTTAGTTGGTATTACTTGGAGAAGGCCTGTGTTGTTTGATCTTAGGTTACGACATGATTTATGCCACTTGAACTGTTTTTTCTTTTTTAGGTATATTGGCGCTTTACCAAATAAACATCGATGGACCATAGTGATGGTTTTAAATGTGATGCGTTCCTCGATAGCTAGCCAGTGTTGATCCTCTGTCATTTGTGACATGCTCTCTTTTATATTTGCCGGCGATTGTTCTTATAGCGTTGTTCTGGATCACTTGGCATTGTTTGAGGCATTTGCTGCTGGTGCCCAGTAATAGGGAGTTACCATAGTCTACAGAGAGGATTGTGGCTCTAGCTAGGATTGTGCCATTTTGTTGACTTAGCAGGGGTCCGATTTTGTTCAGTAATTTCTGATGGTATTGGCAGTTCCTTTTGAGATAGGCTGTGTGGGCTTCTGCTCCCAAGGATGCCTGTAAATATATGCCTAGTGTTTTGACTTTTTCTGATATTTTAATCTGTGTCTCTTTGATATTTAATGCGGTGTATAGTGGGCTTAGTTTTTTTTCTGGCGTAGGGTGACCCGAAGATCATAAGCTCTGTTTTGGTGGCATTCAGGGACATCCAATTAGCCTTCATCCAGCTTTCGATGGTGTTGTATATTATGAAGAGTTTTTCGCTATCCTGTTCATAGTCCCCACTTAGTTCAAACACCAATTGGGTGTCGTCAGCAAAGTTAGTGAAAAATATACCGAGTTGGGTCAGCAGTGTACATAGGCAACGCATGTATAAATTGAATAGGGGGAAGAAACTAGCGCCTTGTGGAACTCCACAATCCACTGGTTTTGGTTGCAAGGAGAGTTTACCCCAGATGATCTTGGATTGTCTGTCCTGCAAAAAGGAGGACACCCAATCTATAGCCTCTTGTGAGCAGTTCCCAGATCGATTTAGGGCCTCTCTGAGCTTCCGATGGTCAAGCAGATCAAAGGCTGGCGAGAGGTCCAATAGGATTAACAATCCTGTCTTGCCCTTGTCAAGGATGCTCAGCATTTTTGTCTGCAGATCTAATAGCGCAGATTCTGTGCTGTGGGCTGTCCTAAATCCCGATTGTTGTGGGTGAAGTAAATTGTTATTGTCCACAAATTCCGGGAGTTGTTCAGTGGCGATCTCGTCTAGTATTTTTAATAGGAAATTACAGTTGGTAATTGGCCTTAGATTCACGGGATCTTGTTGATCGAGTTCAGGTTTCTTTGACAAAGGTGTTACTGTTACTGTTTTGATTAAGGCAGGGACAATGCCATCTCTAAAAGAAGCATTTACCATTCTTGTGAGGAACGCATCAAAGATTTCACCATTATCAAGAAATAGTTTCGGTGACCACACATTTTCAGTGCAGGAGGTACATTTAATGCTTGAAAGGGTTTTATTCCTATCTTCCAATGATATAGGTTTAAATTGAAATTTGGGACTTTGTGATTCGATCTTACTTTCACATATTTGGTCCGGGATGGAGATGTTGATTGCCTTACAGTTGGCGATTGTTTCTCTTGCCTTAATAATTTTATAGTGAAATGCAGTTTGGACTGCTTCACAATCTTTTTCTGTTGGCTGAAATGGCGGGGATAGAGCTATTGGTTTTTCTAGATCTTTGAGTATCTGGAAGAGTTTCCCAGTGGAGTTCGATGCCGTAACAATTTGTTTGTTAGTGATTTTTCTTTAAGTTATTTTAGTCCTGTATGTAGTGTCAGCATTTTTCCAGTTCTTTTTATTGCTTTCTGTGGGGTCTTTTAACCATATCCTCTCTAGTTTCCATTTTTCCTTTTTAAGTTTTGTATTTTTAAGATATGGCATTTATAAAGCACCTATAAAAAAGTGTTTCATGGCATGACGAGGCAAGGGAGGGGAAACAGAGGGAAGACGGACACCGATCCTACTAGGCCAAGTGACATTGAGATTGCGCAAGTGCAGGGGATGGGGGGAGGGGCAGTGCAGTACATAGGATAACAGTAAAATAGACTATAAATAAAAGTGCGGCAAGTGAAGGGTAGGAGCCGACATCAGGGGTCAAGTGCTAGTAGGGATACAGAAACAGTCCCCGAGTGCAAGGGTTTCTAGTGGGGCAGTGCAGGTGTGCAACTGGCGGGGAGGGGACCTGGGCCCGAGATGAGAGGGTAACCAGGTAACCAGTGCAATTTCAGATACAGCCAGGAGATTAGCAGCAGAGAGGGGGAGAGAAAGCAGAAGCAAAGAGGAAGGTCTTGAGGCGCTTCTGCAACCGGAGATGGTTCTCCTCAAGTTTCAGGGAGGCTGTTCCAGAGGGAGGCCCCAGCAGTAGAACAAGATCTACCACCAACTCGCTGCTTGGATAAGCAACTGACCCTGAGGTAGTTGGAAGCAGATGAGCGAAGAGCTCAAGAGGGAAGATATTTAGGAAGAGGGATTTGAAGCTAATGAGGTCCCAGGCCTCGGAAGGCCTTGTGGACAATGCAGAGGGTTTTGAACTTAAGCCTCACAGGTGGGAGCAGGAAGAGGGCCAAGAGAGGCCGGCCAGAGAGTGACAGGAAAGGAAGGAGCAGGTGTGCCAATGAGGAGAATCTCAGTCTTACTGGAATTAAGGCAAAGATCATTGGCAGCACATCACTCCGGGAGGTGGTGGAAGGGAGCCTGAAAATGAGTGGAGTGTCATCCGCATAGCACTGAAAGTTGGGGAACAGAGCAGCAACGTGGTGGGCAAGAAGTGACAGGTATTGGTTGAACAGCCACGGAGAAAGGTTAGACCCCTGGGGAACACCCCAGGTAGAGCTAGAGATGGAGGAGAGGAAGGACCCCAAGTTGGACCTGGGAGGGTTGATCAGAGAGGAAGGAGGTCAGCTGAGCCAGGGCCTGATCGGTGATACGCATGTCATCACGGAGATGGTTGAGCAGGATGGCATGGTTGACCATGCCAAAGGCAGAAGAGAGATCAAGTAAGTTGAGGACACAGGTGGTGATGGAATCAAGGTTTGAGAGCAGGTCTTCACAGATGTTCAGGAGAGCTGATTCTGTGCTTCTGGCAGCTTTGAAGCCAGACTGATGGTCATGGAGACACCCAACAGATTCAATGTGAAGATTAAGCTGAGAGATGGCCAGCTTTTCCAGGTGTTTGCCCAGGAAATGAGTGATGTAGATTAGATAATAGTTAGCTGGGTAAGAAGGGTCGGCAGGGGGTTTCTTAAGAAGAGGGTACACAAGGGAGTGCTTCAGGGGGAAGGGGGAAGTCTCCAGTGGCAAAGGAGTGGAGGCAGAAATCAGCCAGAGCAGGAGGCATGGTGTCAATGTGGTCCTTAATGGTTTGAGGAACAAGGGTGAACCCGTTTTGATGGGACTTTCATAGATCGGACTTGTCTAGAAACCTTGTCTGAGGAGAACAGCGGAAAGACAGAAGGGGGGGGGGGGGGAAGAGGTGGCCAAAGAAGAGCAGGGAGCAGAGGGACGAGGGGAAGAGAGAGAGGACAGGATGTCCTGAGTTTTAGAGATGAAATGAGAAGCCGGGCCGTGCAGAGGGCCTGGCAGGGGACAGGAGAGGTAGAGACTGCAGCAGGATTGACCAACTCCTTCCAGATTTTAAAGAGTTTGGCCGAGTTAGATATCCCAGAGATGCAGGCTCTCTTCTTGGTGCGGACAGAGAACCGTTATTGCCTTTGGAGCAGACGGCAGGCCAGTTTGTAAGAGGATGTACCGGAAGCACGCCATTTCCTCTCAGCCACCCTGCACTTGCGTTTAAGGGTCACTAGATCGGAGTCGTACCAAGAGTTGCACTTGGCTTTGGGTTTCAAGCAGATCCTCATGACAAGGGCAAGAACATCGAGAGTATCCGATATAGCAGAGTGGAGCAGGGAAAGGGCTGTGTCAGGGTGTGAGTCAGCCAAAGGGGGGCGAGGGGAGAAAGTGGCGGCGAAAGCCTCAAATGACACACGCTTCATGGGTCGGATAACCGAGAAGGTAGGTAGCAGCGCTGGAGTTGGCTTGGCCTGAGTGGTAGAGGGTGAGAAGGGAGGAAAGGAGAAAGTGATCACTCCAGGAGAGAAGAGTGGTGAGAGGGGTAGAATGGGGAAGGTCTGAAGAGATCGGAACATCCAGAGTATGCCCTGCAGAGTGAGTCGGGCCAGACGGGAGAATAGAGAGAGAGTTGCAGAGGTCACAAAAGAGTTCAGTGGAAGGACAGGAAGCATCCAGGTGCATGTTGAAGTCTCCAAGAAGGAGGAGAGTGGTTGACGAGAGGTCAGCCCGCTCAGGGGGAAGGAGGAGATCTGACCAGGTGGCCAATAGATGGTAGCCACAGTAAGGGAATGGCCAGGAGAGAGAGCCTGCAGATAAGGCATTCGAAAGAGGAGTTTGCCTGCGTAGGAATGACAGAGACCGGAATCCACTCAGGGAAGATCAGGGCTACACCTCCTCTTGAATGGTTGGGTCTGGGCACGGAGAGGATCTTGTAGCCATCAGGGAGGAGAGTGTCAAAGCTTGTGCCAGAGCTGGAGGTGAACCAAGTCTCGGTGAGACCGAGGACAAAGAGGTCAAGTTCCTCCAGTAAGCGGCAGATGTCAGAGGAGCGTTTGGCAGCTGAGCGAGAGTTTAGAAGGGCAATATGGAGAAGGTTGCCGTCCTTGAAAGACTTCTGTGGAGAGGTACAAATCAGAGGTATGCCCTGCGGAGATGTAGAAGCGGCCTGAGGAGGGAGGCGAGGGCAAGGCAGGGGTAGTCAAGGAAGCCGTGGAGGGAAGAGAAGGGACAGCAGGAGAAGAAAGGAAATTGATTAGGCGCGGGAAGCTTCCATCAAAGAGGAAAAGGTTGGCTTGAGGGCCTCAGACCAAAATGATACCATTCAAGTAAACATTAATGATGACCATTAATGGGAGAGTAAGAGAAGGGAGAGAGCACAGAGACCATATGTAGAGTCCATAGGTCTGACGAGGGAACGACAAAGGATGTTGGTGAAAGTTTGCCTGGACAAGGCACTGGTATAGGTGTTGGCGATAGGGAAGCCTGGGTTGGAGACCAGGATGTCCTTTTAAAACTTCTTCCTACCAGATTTAGTGAGGAGAGCAGGATAGTCGATAGAGAAGCAGTTAGAAAAGATAGGAGAGAGCACCATAGAGTAGGTGGGGGAGACGAGAGAAGGAGGGGAGTGGGAAGGGGTAGGGGAGAACACTAGGGAAGGAGACCGGGCAGGGTGTAAGCAGACAAGACAGAGTTGAGACAAGTATGCAATTGGACAAGACAATAGGCACTTAGATAGTGGTAGAAAGGTTTGCTAGAGGAGTGCTTTGCTAGGAGGCAAAGCCACAGAATGGCACTACTTTCACAGTGCAATTTTAAAAACAGGAGAAATAACCACCTATGTTTGAGAGTCTGCTATATGGACAGGTTTTGGGGGTTTTATACCTAACCCGGGCTACTCCTACCTTCCTTAGTCGCTGCTGGTTGAGTGCTTTCTCCTGCTGACACCTGCAGACACGGTAGGGAGGCACCACTGTGGGAGCCACCCTTTGCCTAGGGGCTCTTAGCCGCTGGGGCTGCACAGGCAGAGGGATGCACGGGCAGAGGGCTGCCCTGGGGACGTCCATTAACTGAAGCAACAGGTCTAATGGGGGTGGTGGTGAGAGGAGAGCGGGCTGGGAGGTAGGAGGAGGGAGGGGAGATGGAAGACTGTCGTGGAAGCAGGCGAGGACGCTGAGCCCTGGAGGGATCCAAAGTTCAAATATTTCAAGCAAGGCCCAGGAGGGGTCAAAGCGGCACACTCGCCTCAGGACAGCACCTGGAAAGTGGTATACTAATGATGGTGCAGACGGCTAGGCCGTGCACATGGATAGTATTCTCTGGGATACAAGGAGCCAAGGAGGTTGAAACCAGCAACATGTCGATACGAGAATTACCCAGGCAGATGTGAGTAATGAGTGTAGTCTCTGGCCGATGAATTCCTTAGCCTTCAGATGTTTACCAAACGCAGGTCGTGCAGGAGGTGCATGAGTGCCAGTGAATTTCCCCAAGTCCACCCTAGAGGCTGGAAGAGTGAGCGGTGCTGGGGTCTGGAGCCACATTAAGCCCCCCTTCTCCCGCCCAATAACCTGGGCACCTTCATCGAAGAAGAGTGGTTTACTCAAAAGACCCTCCATGAACATGGCTTGTCTATCACTGGGGGAATATACAGTCATGAATGTGAAGGTCTTGCCCAGTAGGGTGCTCTTGACCCCCATAAATCTCCCATTAGGGTTGTGCAGGTTCCCAGGTCAGATGAACAGAGTGGCTTTGTTGAATATTATGGCTACCCCTCTTCGCTTTGCTAGTCGCGATGTACCCAGGTGAGAAGTAGGTAGATTAAAGTCTCCCTTCATCTGCTTTCAGTAGGTGATTCTCCTGTGGGGAAAAAAAAGTTGCCTAGTTTTGCCATCACAGATTTACTCCTGAAAGCATGGACAGCAAACTATCCAGTGCATCTAAAGCCGTGTTAGCCATCAGGCTCCAAGAGCGAGCATCGCACTCCACCATTCATGCCGCCAGTGTCCCAGTAAATTCCACTCCATGCTGTCTGCCCAAAGTCCCAATTTGTATCCAAACCATGTACCCCCCCTAACCACCACTCACTCGACCCCCTTTTCCCCCCCCCCCCCCAAGAAAACCCAACATTTGCCAACAAACATTACCAACAACCATTTTTGGCTGAAAAACCACCAATGAATCAGGTCAGGGGAACCTGCAACAGGGTAAAACCTGTCGTATAAGCGTTGAACATTAACCAAGACTGCCTCTGCTAACTGAAGTGATCCATCCCATTTCCGGGGGGGGGGGGGGGGGGTGGCGGAGTCACCCTTGAACATGAGCCCCGGCCAACCGGGGCAACCAGCAGCATTCCAGGTGCCTAGCATCAGTCCGCACTATGTCATTCGGGGACTCTCGAGTCCTTTTTCTTCCTCTAGCCTTTCCCCACCTTGGTCCAGGGCCCCACTCTAGCCCCAGCTCTGGATGATGGGTGCGGCTACACTTCCGCTTCAGAGTCAGTTGCATCCGGGGAGAGCAGTTATTCAGCCTCCTTCATCTATGATACCGACCAGGAGTGATTTTGATAGTTGAAATGGAGGGCCGTTGGGAATCCAACTGTAGCGCAGATCCTTCGCACAAAGCCATTCCGTTAGTGGTCAGAGTGCTTTGAGCTTGAATAAGGTGATGCTTGCCAGATCTTGGTAGAGGGCCAGGGTGGTTCCCCCCAAGCAAATCTCAGCTTGCCTGGCCTAAGCTCTTCTCCTTCACTTTGTAAAAATGAACTCTTGAGGACGTCTGGGGCAAGGTTGCATCACTCTGGGCCGCCTACTGGACCGGGGTGTTCTGTCCACCTAGATTGGCTCATCTGCGGGGGTGTCTAGGATCTGGCGAAAGGGCTATGGTGTAGACTTCCGGGTCGTGATCTGGTATCTCAGAGGGGGACCCCTCCGATTCAAATTGTTGCGCAGAGAGCGATTCTCAGAGTCCTTGTACTTGTCCTCCAAAAAGGTCACTATCTTCCAGTGCTTCCACGTGTTGAGCCCATTCGCTGGTTTCGCAAGATTGCTCACATACAGTAGTTTAAACTTCTTCCACTCTCTGTTCAGTCGCTGTCCGATGCTCATCGATAGCCAAGACCTTTGATGCCATCTCCGCCACGCTTCTCTGAATGTCCTTATGAATTTTGGTTAGCCATTGCAGAAGGTCGATTTGCGAGTCATACCTGCCTCTCCTTTCCTGCCTGGTCCCGAATCTGCAGCAGTGATGCAATGTCTGAGGATTTTTGGGCTTTCCCCGATTTTGCCATGGTGCCAGAAGATTCTCCGGGCTGCTGGTCACAAAAGGCCGTAGGGTCACAGTATGCGGGTATATGCCGTTGCAGAAGAAGCCCGGGGGCACCAGGCGTTCACTCCCGACTCCTGCCAAGTGAGCAGCGGCTCAGCGTAGCGGGGTGGCGGGGATCGAAGCAAACAGCCTGACCAGTATCGGGAGCAGGGAGCTCCCTCGGGGGATTCTCCTAGGCCAAGCTGGTCTCTGAGCCAGTCTTCAAGGATTCTCACCAAACAGAAAAAGGTCCCAACCAAACAGGCCCCAGCTGCTAAGGCCCGCAGGGGTCTCCTCTGGAGTGCCGGGGTGGCTCTTCAGCCTACGCGCAGGCACCCCTCTGCTGCTGAAGTGGATATGGGTCTTAAGGTGCAGCAGAGGGTTGAAGGAACTGTCTAGCTGCTCTTGATGGCTCCATGCACAGGCCAGGTGCGGCCAGGGGTCATACAGCAGGCCACTCCTCGATTGTGGAAAGTATCCAGGGACTACAGCCGGGACAGAGCCCCACACCTCCAGCCCTGTAGCTCCAATGGAAGTTTCAAAGGTGCTTCCATGTAAGGCCTCCCGACCCGGGCACACCCTAAAGCAGCAACGGCAGAACTCTGCCACCAGCAGCATAGTCTCAACGCTGGAGCCCTCAGAGGTCCGCCATAGCCTCCAGGCCCGACCTGGCCAGCGGTGACCACTGGGGGAAGAAAGAAGCCCAAGGTGGCACCCGCACCATTCACTTAACTACAGGTTGCTAGCAGAGCCCAGTCGGCTCATAGATGCTGCTCAGTAGGTGGGGCCTCAAGCTGGTCGCGGGGCTCCGGGTGCCCAGTCTGAAGGCTTCCCGGTGAAGTGAAGGCCTGGGGACTCCTCCGCTGGGCCTCCCAGCCCATGCCAATACAGCCCCGAGCGGACTCCCCTCACTGCAGTCCCAGCGGGCTGTTGATCAAGTTGCAGCAGCATCACCGGAGTAGGAGCCCAAAGCCAGCAATGGGACTCCTGCCCGCCCTGCTCCAGCGTAACAGACCAGTAATAGGTGTCCTCATCGCTGCTCACATCGCGCCAGCCCCCAGGGACCCACCTAGGGATGGCAGCAGGATCCATTAAGGCCCCAGACGTACCGGGCTGAGCACGGTTGTAGCACAGGCATCCGATTCAAGCCCGTCCGCAGTAGGCTTCCCGCTGCAATTCAGGCCCGGGAGGGTTTCACACATGCCAGCCAGGTATCTGCAGGCAAGTCATGGTCCTCTTACATAATTTAGCAGGCAATATCTGTTTGGTAATGAGCTCTCAGGCGGCCATGCTACCGCATCGCACGCCACCCCACTAAGAGGGAATTTTCCATCCTGAAGAGAGGAATATCTTACAAATTTCTGCTCTTCTGTTGGCTCTTCACCACATCGGTCCTTGAGAGGTACCATATAAACATGTAAGCCACTGTTGCAAAATTACTGGTGGAGCCCATAATAAACCATCAGTTTATTAAAAATATAACTCTTTTTGGGCGCCCCGAATCTGGAAATGTGTCACTAAAAGGAATTTCAAGTGCATATTAATCCATTTGGTTTTTGCTATTGCAGTACAAAAGCGGCTCTATTGTAAAGCACGAGCAGCGACTAGAGCCAGGTTTTGGCTAGATAACTACGAAAAAGAAGCGATAATTCAACACCTTCCGACACAATACAAAAACTGGCTGAAACACCACAAGCATTCCACTACCAATGCCAATTGGTTATTGATGTTTGGCTATTTAAGGTCACAACACTCGTATGTTTTGGTCCCATGCCAACCAACACATGAAAGCTAGGTCCCCTAAAGAATTGAACCCAATATATGAGGACACATGGCTGAGCCGTATTGAAGAACTTTACTTCAACCACAATGCCTATTATCCAGAAGAGTCTGGAACAAAAATAAAATACACTTTTCTAGCCTGGGAATGGACGAGGACTTATTTATCAGTACTATTACAAAACCTAAGAGTTCGAGCCCCAGGCCTGGATGATATATCAAATATCGTCTGTAAGGCACAACCTGAACTAGGGGCAAAAATGCTATTAACTCTTTATCAGAATATAGAATTTAGTTGAACCATCCTGGATAGTTGGCTCAAATGAGTGCTTGTACCCATCCATAAAACAGATTGTATCCCGCCACCTCCGGCTTCTGGCTAGGATGGATTCTAGCCAGAAGATTTTCGCCACTGTCCTCTTAAGAAAATGGACACGCTGGGCCGAAACAAATAACCTGATAAGCCCCTTCCAGGCCAGCTTTCAAAAAAAATCGTACAATACAATAACTAACATTTCCATTATTCAATATTTAATTGCTTCTGTCTCTACTGGACAAAGGACAAAAGACAAAACACTGTATTGCTGCTACGTCGACTTTCGCAAGGCCTTTGACCTCATTTCGTGACCATTGCTTTGAATAAAACTCAAAGCCTGGGGGATAGATCGAACACCATTGTACTAGATCCAACAATTTTACACTAGCATCATGGTCCGATTAAACTCTAGGGGAGTGCACAGTAATTACTACGGTGCTAACCGTGGCCTTAGAAATGGCTGTGTTCAAGCCCCTATATTGTACAATTTATATACTGCAGATCTTCGACAGGCATACACCTTCCCACCAAAAATCAAAAATCCCATGAACAAATATCATGGCTCTCATATGCAGATGAGGTTATTGTTTTATCAGACCCCCCCATTGGCCTTCAAATTTCAACTGAGGTTCTTGCCATTTATGCCATAAAGAATGTTATGGTTATCAATATATAAAAGATCATGTCCTTAGGCGCACGTACTTTAGATACGCGTTTGTTCACCTGGAAGTTGAATGGTAGATCATTGGAAAGGGTAAACAAGTACGTGTATTTGGAATTCCCGATTAGATCGAACCCTTTGCAATCTTATTACAGGGATAGAATTGTTACGCAGACCTGGAAAAAGCCGATGGCAGTGAAGCGCTATATAGCACAAGTGAGAGCCAAAATGTGGTGGGCGTATTGGAAATATATCGCACTAGCATTATACCCAGCCTTTTGTATGGCCGGTCTGTGCTTTCATGCAAGTATCTTTCATTGCGCTATCATGAATCTTCCTAAGTCGGCGCCAGTAGAAGCACAGACTGGAATTTGGGGTACCTTTGCTGCAATCGACCTGGTACATACAGAGAACACTTCTTTATGCTAAGTTTTTGTGTACCAACTCAAACTCTAATGGCTTACAACTATTAGGCAAAAACATTGATATTGGTGAAAGAAATAGCTTTTATCAATCCGAAAAAAAACTTGAAACACACCTTGCAATAAAGGGACTAGAATTTGCTTCTACTTTTGCCCTGCCTAACTTTGAAATGATAATAAAGACTACAACGAAACTGTGGGATAGGTGCAATAACAGACATCTTAAGTAGTAAAAGAAGATCCAACAAATATGCCCACCAGAGCATTTTACTTCATACGCCTCGTAGCTATCCATCTAAACTATGTGCAATTGACTTGAAGTGCTTTATTTACGCTTACATTTATTACCTACTATGGAGCTTATTGGAGCATGGCACAACATTCCACTCCCTGCACGTTTATGTCGTCTTTGTCACAAAGTAGAAATCTGTCGCCATATATTCACTTCTTGTCCCGCTTTAAAAATTAAAAATCAGAAAGGCTAGGGATGCCCGATTACAAAAATGTTGCATGTAGCACATGACCAATTCTGGTGCCGAATCATTGGTCATAGTGGCAGCTGGTCATAGTGGTAGCTGCCTTTTGTATATGGAAAATATTGGAGGAAATTTAAATGATACTGTTTGTTTCCCTCATTGGGTACTGAAGAATATTTGTTACTTCGTTTAAATATGTTGTGCTAACAATAATTTAGACTTTTTAAAATGTCAATATTTTTAGAGAATTGAAATGTAAGATTAATGTGAGTTATATTTTTTATGGATTTCTTTTTCTATGTACTTAAAGTTTGTATGAACTAAATGCACAATACATTTTTATATATATATTGGGAAGAAGGGGCATTATTCCACACTAGGGCTCCTATTCAGCCCCACATGCACAGCACCAAATGAGGACACAATCTCCAAGAAGAAAAAAAAAAAAGCACACGCAAAGGACTGATAAAGCTCACCTTTTTAACCACATCAAGGCAAGGGTCGCTCCTACTTTCGGCCACTGGGCCCCGTGGAGTTCCTTCTCTCCTTCTAGAATCTGCTGTAGAGTTTTAAACTGTGTAGGATTGGTCTCGTAAACTGCCCTGATTTTCTGAAAGCACAAACAGCAGTTTAAATGCAACTTCATCTGTCTCAGTCAAGGTACACTATTGCTCATAACAGAATTCAAGGCTTGGCATCATAACCGCAACTCTTTACAGCATCAGCATTTCATTAATATGTTAACTTTAGAACTTCCACATACACAAAAGAATCTCTGGACGAAATTATGTTTTGTTCAATCCCTGCAAAAAAGTGCACACACTGCTCGAGAACAAGTTTCTAAAGGGGAGGGGCATATAGTAGAACTGGGGTCGTGTTTAAAACTAGAATTGGCAAAGACAGTAGCTTTACGTTTTGCAGTTTATTGTATTTTACATTCATAGGGATGTGTTGGGTGGCCCAAAGAGCAGGCCCAGCACGACGAGGATGCAGCATGTAGCGCGAGCCATCGCGTGATTGATGTGACCCATGTGCCTAGGTTACTGAGATTTAGTTCGAGATCTCCTTTTAGTGGTGGTTTCTATTGTGAAGTTTTACAATGTCTTAACAGGATATCTCGTAATGTTTATGTTATATGTATTGTATTTTTAATGCGGGAAGATGAACACAATTGTGCTTTTTATTGTTGCCTCTGGCAGCCGATTAGTTACTGCTAGCAATTTATATTGGCAGCTGCGGCACAACGTCCACAGCTTACACAACCTTCAGGGCAGGCTGACAAAAGGATTTTGACCATTGCATTTTCTGGAAAAGCATCATCAATGTTAACCTCTTCAAGCCCAAGGTCAAGGTCAAACAATATCCCAAAAAACTGTCGAACCCCCAACAATCAGCTTAATACATGGCCAAAATGTAGGATTATAACCTTCTGAAATACAATGCAGACTTGCAGAATATTGTGGAGGACGGCTAGGGTGCATGACAATCATAATTTACAGTACATTGATAATGTTGTGATGTACCAAGGCCCTGCACCAGTTAGATAGCCATACCCATGCAAATAGGGTAAAGATTAATCACCATTCATGTAAATAGAATAGTTAAACATTTGAGCGTCATTCATGCATTACCAATCATCTCTGGGACAACTGCAGCACCTTCCCTCCCCAACGCTTACCTGGGAGTTCATACTTAAAGCTTACACTCCTCCTCCAGCCAAGCAAGACCCCTGGTGTGAAATGTAGAAATGCCATATTCCGATCCACATACAGGCTTAGGGGTTGGTTTGAGCATAACACCATAAAATGTTATCTATGAGAACTTCCTTTTCACAATAAGCCCTCTTACAAACGCTCCATGCAGCCTTCACTTTTTCTTGTGCCATTTCTACAAGGACCAGCCCCATATTGCCCACTGAGGAGAAAGTACAAGCAAAAGAGATAAAACAGGGACATATGGAGGGGAACAATGCGGGAAGGAATGAGAGACTAAGCCAGGGGTCTACAACGTGCAGCTCTCTAGATATTTGGACTTAGGGCTGATACTAGTTGCAGATCAAAACACTTGGACATCCAAAGGTTGCAGACCCCTGGACTAGGAGTAGAGATTCGGAGGACATTGATGGATTTATAGAAGAGAAGGATATGATAAACTGAGGTACAGGGACAATAGACATGAATACGAGGGACTCAGGGTTAACGAGACCGGGATAGAGGGATCAAGGTCGGCAACATGTGGCACTTCAGAGGTTTTGAACTAAGCCTACCATTATCCCCCACCTTTTCTATACTGGTTAGGACTGCGATGTTTTAGTCCAAAACATCTGAGCAGCCAATGGTTGCCTACCAATGGACTTGGGGCGATCAGGAGGGCGATGGTATGAAGGATGAGATACAGGAATACAATGTACGGAGACTGGGAGAGAACGCTCTGCAACCTGTGGCTTTCCAGAGGTTTTGGACACCAAGTCGGATGAGGGTGCTGGTAGTTTTAATACTAGCCATCTGGCGAGCCATTGGTTGCAGGCCCCCTGGATCAGAGAGAGGGACTAGGCAGAGTATCAGATACTAGATTTGGAGACTAGGATGTGTGTGACAACTCACATTGCATAAGTCACAGGGCTCTCTGGTTTTCCTTTTGTTTGTTGATGTCTCTAAGGAAATGTTGTGAACAAAGGGGCAGCTCAGGGCCCTCTACGATTTCAGACAAGACTATTGTAGAAGGAGAATGGAGAGGGGTCACCCATAGAAGTTGATTGTAGTAGAAATGTAGCAGATTTTGGTGGTAGCATAACATGTATAATGAGACTCCACTTTAGAAGTTAGACGCCATTTTGAAATTGAGGCCTAGTGCCACAACTATGCTTGCATGTTCACAGTTAGTACAGACGGTTAGATGGGTGGGTGCGCGTTCTTTGCTCGCAGCGCCCTGTAGGTTAATTTCCTGAAGACACACAGTCCTTTATTGAGTCTTAGCCGTACATGCAACCCAGAACGAACGTGCCCTGCGAGGCCAAGCGGGCCGGAATGGATCATTAAACCCTTAAGTGCTAAGGACAAGTCATCTAATCCTCCCCACTAAGTTTATAGTGCTGAGGACGAGATAGCTCATCCTTTTTAGCACTCGTGTTTGTGCAATCGCTACAGCAACGGTTCAAGTGAGCTTCGGCAGGGTCCCTTCCCTCCTCGGAGCCAGAGCTCCAGGCTGGGCTTTGGACGGGCGACCCACAACTGAGACAAGCGCCCATGGCTGGGAACCACCAAACCCCCCCCAAACCTCTCCTCCCCCCGACCATCCTGGAATTCTAGCTCTGCTGCTTCACAGCTTTTCACTCCGGGAAGGGATGAGGGGACAACAGGCACCTAAGGCCGGGGACAGCATCCTCGTCCTGGAGCTTTGACGAAGCTCGCACAATAAAACTGGCCAAAATTCTATCAATGTGTGATGATTGGTACACATTGTGTCAGTGTGCTTATTTTGACAGAGCATACAATGCACACTTGCAATGGTGCTCATTTCCTCTGTCAGAATAGTCACCCTGCCAAAATGTGTACAAAGTATTGAACAGTTTCATTGTTTGTGCTTGGGCTGTTGTGGAAAGGTAGGAGGCAGGTTGCACTGATGTGATCCGCTATGGGAGGAGATGAAAGCTCTTGGGGCACTGTGTGAAATGTATGGTGCTAAGGAGTGTTGTAAAGAAGGCAAGTGGGTGGGTTGTGGGAGAATTATGCTGTTTGTACAGTGCCCTAATAAGTGCTAGCCATGGAGACTTCACTGAGGCTTAGTCCTCCTTTCTGGCAGTATCTCTCTCCCATTTACCTTCCCTGATACCTCGGTATCACGGTGTAGTGCGTGCAACTCTCCTTACAACCTTGAAGTACACACAGTGTGCCGCAGAAACCTTCACCGATTACAATTATGCCAGCACAACTGACATTGGCACAAGCTGACATGTGTCCTTCACCTCTTTCCCTGAAAAATGGGTGCCAATGACATAATGGCCTAGTGTTCTCTCGCATGGTAAATACTCATTATGATATTGGGACAAGTGGGTTTTGCAAGAGACATTGGATCGACTATGTCTGGCCCTATTCACGTTAGTTTTTCATTTTTCCATTTCATAGTGAGGATGAGGGCTGTATAGATCGTCGGGCACTCTCATCCAAAGGGCAGCAGCACATTTCACAGGCCCAACCACATCTTCGTCTCAGAGGGATGGTGTGTCATTGTACTGGTTTGGTGTCAGGGGGAATGCGCCTTCACCAGCTCAGAGGAGCCATATGTGAAGCTCAGGCAAAAAGATATTCCACCTCCACTTTTGATAGTTTTGCATCTAGGAGGAAATTATATGGCTTCCATGGGACAGAGGGGTATGGGAGCTACTGATGGCTGAACTGGAGTGGATTTTGCTTAGGTTCCCAAACACTGGTGGCTTGGTCTGAAATGATTCCAAGGAGGGATTGGAGAACTCCAGTGAAGGAAAAGGCCATCAACTCCTCAGTGAGGAAAGAACGGCAAGCTGGCAAGATTAACCAAGGACAATGGCAAAATTCAGACAATTCACCATGATTTTATCAAAGGTGAAATGATGTTTCACTGAGACGGAGCGCACCTATCTAAGAGAGGCATGGTCGTGAGGACATAATTAAGTTTGCCCAGACGTTATGTTGGGGGTGTGGGGAGAATCCCAATAATGTATGCACTTACTGGGCTGTGTGGTACAATAATAAAATGGTGACTACATCAGTTGACAGTGAGACTGACTTGTTAGCAACTGCATTGTACTTTGTTTTGGTGAAATGTCAATGCTGCTTATTTCTTTGCAAAGTGTCACCACATTTTGTAGCTTTTTTGAACTTTCTGGCTCTTGCAGTCGTTTGGTGCTTGTGACCCTCCCCCCTTCACACCCTACCCGTTGTGAATGAGCAAAGGGGTTTTGTGGAAAGTGTTCCATCAATTGCCTTGAATGGGGCTGCCATGTACTTTCCTCATCTTCACTTTCTGCGTCCAGTGCGTCTCTGCCTTTTCACCTCACCAAATTAGAAATACATTACAAGGGAATAGTTTCTTACCTGTAACTCCATTTCTCCAGCATTGGTATCTTTCATGGATTCACATGCTTAGAATATTCCCCGTCGTCAGGCTGGGAATCCCCGGTACATTATATAGACCCTTTCCCGTAGGAAAACTTTTTCGACGCTTATGCGTCCTATCCACCTCGTTTTGTATCATGCGTGCCCGCGCCGTCAGGACGCCATGATATAAATACAGGCCCCGCCCCCGCGCTCCCTCAGATTTCGGCCCCCAAAGTAGTGGGGGAACCAGTTTGCATGGCCAGGGGAGGCAGGCGGGCGCATGTGAATCCATGAAAGATACCAATGCTGGAGAAATGGAGTTACAGGTAAGAAACTATTCCCTTCTCCAGCATTGGATCTTTCATGGATTCACATGCTCAAAATAGATTACGTAGCAGTACCATCCCGAAGAGAGGAGGCGTGCATGCAAACTCACATACTTTCCTCACAATGCCAGTTCTCTATGGTCGTGCACCCATAGGCAATAGTTAACATAGAGAACTAACAATATTCAATCATAATTGCAACCAGATCTAACCCCTCAACCGGGGCTTACCTTATTGGAATAGGTGTCGAAGCACCGCCTGTCCCATCCGAGTATCTTCGGCATGTTGTTGCGACAGGCAGTAATGGCGGGTAAAAGTGTGCGTAGCCGCCCAGGTAGCCGCCATGCAGATGTCCCCCAGAGGGACTCCAGACCACAGCGCCGTCGACGATGCCGCCGCTCTAGTGGAATGAGCTCTTGGGCGTCGCAAAAGAGGCTTCCCAGCCTTGGAATGGCAGTACGAAATGGTAGACGATACCCATCTTGACAGTCCTTGCTTTGAAATGGCTTTGCCTTTAGCCCCCAGACCATAGGCCACGAACAATTGCCTCGTTTCCCTGAAAGGTTGCGTGCGATGAAGATAAAACTTGAGAGCCCTCTTCACGTCTAATGTGTGTAACGTGCGCTCCGCTCCCGAGCATGGCTCTGGAAAAAACGTAGGTAAGACAATAGAGGAATGTTTATGGAACACTGAAGGCGCCTTCGGTATGAACTGTGGGTTAGTGGCAAGTACCACCTTGTTCTTAAAAAATCTTAAGTATGGTGGGTCTACCATTAGAGCTTGGATTTCCGAAATACGTCGGGCTGAAGTGATGGTCACCAGGAAGGCCAATTTCCAGGGCAAAAACTTTAGAGACGACGATGACATTGGTTCAAAAGGAGGTTTCATAAGAGACGCTAACACCAGATTGAGGCTCCATACCGGAGGAAATCTCTTCTCGGGAGGGAAACTCCTGAACAACCCTTTAAGGAAGTGCTTAATCAGGCGGTCGCTGAATAATGGTGCGGAATGTCGTTGACGTGTAAACCTGGAGATGGCGGCCAGGTGTACTTTTATCGACGACACCGATAAGCCCTTTTGAGCTAAGAACAGCAAGTATGCAAGGAGCTGTTCCGGCATAATCGACTGCGGATCCAAACCTGGTTGATCCCCACACCACTGACAGAAACTCCTCCATTTGTACGAGTATGAAGTGTTTGTGGAAGGTGCTCTTGCCGCTTGCAGAATACGACGACACTCCTCCGGAATCGTTAGCTGGCCAAATTCGGCGAAGTCAGGAGCCAGGCCGTCAACTTGAGGCTGTCCGGGTCGTGATGCCAGACGATACCCTCCTGTCGAGATAGAAGGTTGGGGATCTTCCTGAACCTCATTGGCTCCGCCACAGCCAAGTGCAGCAGGTCTGAGAACCACACTTGTCTGGCCCAATACGGGGCTACCAAAATCACCCGACATGGGTACTTGAGGATCCATTGCAACGTCCTCCGGATAAGAGGAAAAGGAGGGAATGCGTATAGGAATTTGTTCGTCCATGGGAAGGAGAACGCATCTCCCAGTGAGCCCTGCTGAGGCCATCTGCTTGCATACTGCGGGCATTTTCTGTTGTCCTTCGTCGCGAACAGATCGATGGAAGGATGTCCCCACTTCTTGAATGCATGTTGTAGTTGCTGGTCGTTCAGCACCCATTCGTGAACGTCGTTCATTTCCCTGCTGAGGGCATCCGCCTCCACATTTCTCACGCCTGGTAGGTGGAACGCCAAGATTAGCATGTTGTGTTGCAGGGCCCAATGCCAGATTTTCTGTGCCTCCGTCGACAGGGACCTGGAACGTGTTCCTCCTTGTTTCCTTAAGTAAAACATTGTAGTCGTGTTGTCCGTCATGACACGCACCACAGAGTCTCAGTTGAGGAAGAAAAGATTTTAGAGCCCACCGCACTGCTCTCAGTTCTAGCAGGTTGATATGCAGGGAGGACTCTTGTAACGACCACCGGCCTTGTACTTGTAACGTCTGCAGATGAGCTCCCCATCCGCTCAGCGATGCATCCGTCACCACCGTCTTCTGGAACTCCGGTTCCACCAGAGGCATTCCTTTCGTTAGATGAGTCGAAACTCTCCACCAGCGGAGTGCTTGTACCAGTTGTTCGTCGATGACCAGTCTGTCGGACCAGCGACCTCGGCTCTGCATCCAACGATCCGCTAGAAATTCCTGGCAAGGTCTCATAAACAGGCGGCAGTTGTTTATCAACGGAATGCAGGATGACATGGTCCCTAGCAGGGACATGTATTTGCGCACCGACACCCTGGTACCGCATTTCCATTCCGACGCCTTGCTTTGTAGCTTCTGTGTTCTTTCGCTGGATGGTCTTACAAGGCCTGTGTGCGTATGAAACTCCGCTCCTAGAAAGACCAAGGTCCTCGAGGGCTCTACGGAGGACTTGCTGAAGTTTATCGCGAAGCCCAGTTCCTGTAAAAGGGACATCGTGGCCCCCAGACTGTTTTGTGTTTGTTCCATGGACGAGCCTCTGACCAGCCAGTCGTCCGCTATGGGGGCCAAGCACTTGGTGAACGTCCTGGGGAGGACTTGAGACCGAACGGGAGGACCTTGAACTGAAAATGCTCTTGCCCGACGACGAACCTTAAATATCTCCTGTGTCGTGGACGTATTGGGATATGAAAATATGCGTCCTGAAGATCTAGCGACGACAGATAATCCATGGGTTGCACTGACCTGATAACCTCCTGGAGCTTTAGCATTTTGAATTTTGAGCTCTTTAGCCATTTGTTGAGTACCCTCAGGTCGAGAATGGGCCTCCATTTTCCATTTGGCTTCTTGACGACGAAGAACCGGGAATAAACCCCTTGTCCTTCCTGTGCCACAGGAACCCGTTCTACCGCTCCTTTTTGTAGCATAAGCGCCACCTCTTGTCTTAGAACTCGAAGGTGGGGCTGGGCCGAAAACACTGGCGGAAGACTTGGAGGCTTGTTTCTGAGTTGCAGCGCATGGCCCATGCGAACCGTGTCCAGAACCCATCGATCTGTGGTGATGCATTCCCATTGGTCGATATGGAGAGACTCGACCCCCCCAGGACGTTACGAAGGCCGTCATTGGTTGCTGGTTCGCTTGTCCTTCGTCGACTAGGGACCCGAGCCTCGTCGTCTGGAGGCTTGATAATCTCTGCCTCTACGTGCCGACTGGGATGCCCGTCTGTAGCCTTGTGAAGAGTATGAGGGCCTGTTAAATCCACGGTCCCTAGAGGCTCCAAAGCGGGAGTTTCCGGAGGCGCCCCTGAAGGGGCGAAAGGAGCGAAAACTTCTACCTGTCTGGAGGGCGCCAAGAGACTTAGCGGTATCCGTGTCTTCCTTCATCCCCTTCAAGGCTTCATCAACCTTGTCTCCAAACAGATGTTCTCCTTCTCATGGCATGTCTAGAACTTTGTACTGGACTTCAGGTCTAAACGTAGTACATTTGAGCCACGCTTGTCGACGAAGTACTACACCATGATTGATTTGTTTGAACCCCGACTCTGCTAGGTCCACCGCAATATTAATTGCATGGTTCGAGGCCTCCTCACCATCCCGTACTAGTAACATGGCTGCTTTGCGATGTTCTTCCGGCAGGCGTTCTAGGATAGGGGCTATTTTATGCCACATCTCCCTATCGTAACGCGATACAATCGCCAAGGAGTTGGCTGCTCTTACCGTCGTGGCGCCGACTGAGAGCACCTTTTTCCCGAAGGCGTCCTGTCTCCTTGCCTCGCTTTCTGGAGGGGTTGAACATTTTTGCTGTACTCTGGCCTTCCTAGCCGCTGCCGCCGATACCACCGAGTCTGACAGTGGCTGTGATGTTAGACATTTTGGAGTGGACTCCGAAGCTTTAAACTTTCTCAATACGCCCCTTAATAGCCGGTTCCGAGAACGGATGACGCATCGTCTTGAGGCCTTCTTGCCATACGTGGTCCAGGATTGGGATGGCAAATACCGATTTCCTCCTTTGACCCATGTGATCAAAAAGAAAACAATCTTTCTTTTGCTCCTCAGGAATTAAGCCGAACTCGGAACACGCTTTCCCCATCATTGCATGGAAGGCTCCCACATCATCCGGCGGAGATGGTTGTGCCTGGATCCTCGTAGACTCTACCTCTACATCCGAATTCCATGTTGGGTCTCTCGACGGTGACAGTGAGATGTCCGACCCTCAGTCACCTCGTATAGAATCGGGCTCCGATAGCTCACCCCCCTCCTGCGCTCGAGGACGGTCCTTCACCACCTGGGAGGCCGAAGGGCTTTTGGTCGTCGTGCGAGCTGCTTGAGCTTGTTCGTCGACGGAAGGTGCAGAAAATATCGACGAAGTGCCCAGCTGAGGGATCTGCGTATCCAGACGCTGCAGGAGCTTCTGAAGTGTATTAAGCACATCCAGAGACAAAACCGTCTGGGGGGTCAGCAACGTCGAGGATAGAGGGACCACACCCCCACTCGCACTCGTCGTCGACGTATTGGAAGGCTGTAGGCCCAAGTCCGACGGCTGCATAACCATTTCACCTTCCCTTTCCACCGACGACCCCGGCAAGGCCGTGTCTTGCAGCAGGACCTCAGGGGGGGCCGGTTCACAAACCTCTGGCTGTCAGGCCATAAATTGAGTCCCCGTCGACGAAGGAATCCCCACCGCTGCTGCCTGAATAGTAATCGGCATAGTCAGCGATACCGGGGTCGACGAGCCAGCCGCCGGCACCGAGCCTTTAGACTTCGTAGCCGATTTCGTTGCCGACTTCCCTGCTGAAGCGTCTCGACTCACGGAAGACTTAGGACGGTCCCCTGAGGAGGATTTTGATGCCGCTTGCCTCTCCGTCTTAGAGGATGAAGAGGAGGAGGACTTTTTGTGTGACGAGGAAGACCCAGCATGCTTCCCCGCATGCTTGTCCGCAGGGCATTTTTCGACAGGCCTCACCTTCTTCGAGGGAGGTTCCGACTTGTTCCTGGAGGCCGTGGAGCCAACTTCTGATGCCGGATAGGCACCCGCTCCGTCGTTAAAGACCGAAAAAGGAGGTTGGTCTACTGGCTTAAGGGTTTTTTGGGAGAAACCCTGGCATATCTCGCATGTATCCGCCGTGTGGTGCGGGTGGAGACAGTAGATACAATCCATGTGGGCATCACCTTCATAGACTTTGAGTCCACATGTCGCACAAGGACGGAATAAAGCTTTTCCGGACATATTTTCTTCAGAACGTAACTTCGCCGAAGCGAAAACACAACCTAACTTCAATTAGCAGTAACCGCGAGGATCCCACTACTTTGAAAGACGGTTGAAATCTGAGGGAGCGCGGGGGCGGGTCCTGTATTTATATCATGGCGTCCTGATGGCGCGGGCACGCATGATACAAAACGAGGTGGATAGGACGCATAAGCGTCGAAAAAGTTTTCCTACGGGAAAGGGTCTATATAATGTACCGGGGATTCCCAGCCTGACGACGGGGAATATTCTAAGCATGTGAATCCATGAAAGATCCAATGCTGGAGAATGTTGTTTCTCATCTGCATTTGCCACCCACCTGCACCCTATGGGGGAGTGGAAGGTTCAACGCACAGTGGGTGTCTTTGAATTGTCGGTGTGGGTTCCATCCTCTTACCCACCATTTTTGCAGGTGCAGGTGTGTTGTAGCAGTCTAACCACTTGTAACTAACTAGTGAGCTATACCTTTGGATTTAACGCGAGTGTTCGCAAATTTGTACTTTTTCTTATTTAGCATGGAGAGTAGATTACATATTAGAGGGCCGCTAACAGTTTGTGAGCAGATTCTGGACAATTTGGCGTAATTGTGTGGTCTTGGTCTATTTTATTCAAGACCACTTACCATACTGGTTTCATTACTTTGAAAAGCAAAGTTACTTGGCGTTTCAGTCTCTGTTCTTTGGGCAGTAAAGGTTTAGATCGCGACGGTAGTCATGGCTTCACGTCAGATGTCTGGCGAGGAGGCTCTTATCTTAATGATGCAGTCTCAGTTGGAGCAAGGCACGGAACCAGATTTATTAAACAGAATCTGCTTCGGAGGGTAAGCATGCAGTTGATTCGGGAAGTGAGCTTTTGGTGGAGGCTACTTCCACCTCCTCATTTGATGAGGAAGATAAGAAATGGGTACATGCATCTCTTTTGAAACTTCCCACACAAAGTTCACCTGCAAGGTTGAGAGAACATGCAGGACGTGCAAGGAATGTGCCAGTTCATGACATGGCTGATGAGTCGGACTGGGTGCCTCCAGAAATGGCACAGCCTGTTGTGCCACCTTTCAATGGAGTATTGGGGTGCACACAATACAGATGGGTTTGAGCCCATTTCACTTTTTCAACCTCTGTGGATGATGGGTTAATTTCAGATGTGGTTGAGCAAACCAATCTGTATGCTGAATAGGTCTTGAGGGCACGGCATGCCAATCTGAAACCCCATTCCAGATTACACTCTTGGGTTCTAACTACATGTGTTGAGATGGGAACATTTTGGGGTCTGACTCTGCTCATGGGAATAGTGCGGAAGCCATCTATCTCACTTTTCTGATCTACTGAAGCTGTATTTACAAGTCTTTTTCCAGCAATAATGAGTACAGTTTGTTTCCTAGCACTGCAACGTAAGCTGCATTTCAATAACAACTGTGCAGCGTTACCAAGAACTGACCCAAATTGTGATAGGCTATTAAAAATTCAGCCATTTCTCAAGCACTTTGCTCGGCGATTTTCAGAGATGTATGTTCCTAGCCAGAACATACCCATTGATGAATCATTGGTATTGTTGGCTACTGTTCAAGCAGTAGATTCTGAGCAAGAGCACGATATGGGAATCGAGGTTTACATGTTGTGTGAAAGTACCACTGGGTGTGCCTTGAACACGAGAGTCTACACTGGAAAAGACTAGCATAAACCCTCCAGTCTACCCTGTGTCATGATTCCTGCCCCTCGTGTCCCCAGCCCCTCCAAGATGTCAGGCTGGAGCCAGGCGACGATCACCTAAATGGCCCTCAAGGGCCTCTCCATCCTTTCAAAGACCCACTTGGAGTCAGACTTGGCGCTTGTGGCACCAGACTCACTCACTCCCATAGGATAACATTGGGGATTGGACCTGTAGTGCATTGATGGGGACAAGATGGATGCCCCCACATATTTCACTTCTCAGAACTGCATGTGCAGTCTAGTCTTTTGGGTGTGGTTCAGCCCAGAGACACCTGGGATACCCAGAGACTATTTAAGCCACGCCCAGGCTGAGAAGAACAAGTTACTCTTACCTGGTAACGTTCTTTCGATGGGATGGTCCGACGACGTATTCCATATCTATGACAGTAATCACCACAGCTGTGCTGCTTCGGAAAATCTTTCAGCGGCTGCGTCGATGATGTCGATCCGCCGCCCTCGAGGACCTCCTCAGACGGCTGACGTCACTGGATGTCATAAGTAGGACACACGACGCCCGTAGCCTCAGTTGTCATTTTTCCCAGAACGTGTGGCACCAGTCTTCTGCCAGTCTGACCACACAAAGCCTTGCAGAAACATAAGCTGCAATCGCATAAGAAATTTCGTAGCAACGAAGGCAGGGAGGGAGCGATATGGAATACGTCGTAGGACCATCCCATCAAAGGAACGTTACCAGGTAAGAGTAACTTTTTCTTTGAGGAGATTGGGTCCTCCGACGTATTCCATATCTATGACAGACTCCAAAAGCAGTACCAATGCAAGTAGGTGGGAAAAGAATTTAGAATACAGAAACTTAGAATGCCCAATCAAATTGCGATGCAAAGGACCGCCTTGCCAAAGGCCAGATCCTGCCCACGGATGGAATTGAGGGAGTAGTGACGTACAAAAGTATGGACCAAAGCCCAGGTGGCTGCATCACAGATGTTACGAATAGGACCACCCCTCTGTAGGGCAGTAGAGGCAGCCATACCCCTGGTAGAATGGGCCCGCAAGCCGACCGGTGGGTCCTTACCTGCCAAGCGTTAACATTCAGAAATTGCCAGAATAATCCAGCGAGACAGTCTGCTTAGTCGCAGCTTGTCCCAAACGCTTTCCAGCGTAACCAATGAATAGTTGATCGTCCACTCTGACCCGTGACATGCGTGAAATATAAAAGCTTAAAGCTCTCCTAGGATCGAGCCTATGGAGCCTCTCCTCTTCCTTACCAGGATGCGGAGGAGGATAAAATGCCGGAAGAATAACCTTCTGGTGTTAGGCAGAATCCTGTGCAGTTCCCTTGGGGACCACTGCAAGAACATTAAGACTACAGGAGTAAGCAGTAAACCCATTTGGTAGCAGTCTGTACCACCCAGATTTACCTGGTAGCTGTGGCTGTGCAGTCAGACTTCTCTCAAGAAGAGATAGGCAGTATACAGAGGATAAAACACAGTAGAGCAAGCAAACACTGACCAGAGCTTTGTATCAAAAGTATATAATTATTTATTAAACACACACTTTAGAAAATACACTAGCACTATTCATCAAAGCAAGTTCAAAACACAATCAGAAAAGTATACACACCTCCCTTAAGAATTAGACAAGTCCAAGTCAAAACAGAGGTGAGCGCGTAACTTAGATGGCACTCCAAAAATGAGGTTAAATGGAGAGAAAAAGGCAGGTCATAAAAAAAAAACAGTTCCCAGCACTTTTGAGACAAAATCAAGTTACTGAAGGCAGGGTATACTGTAGCGTCAAAGTTCTTAGGCCAGGCCCACTTTGAATGTAGCAAGGCGAAATGTGCCCAAGATCACACGGTTTAGCAATGCATTCAAGTCTTTGTAGAAATGTTCAAAAGAGGTTGGGGTGGTTCAAAAGACAAAGTTAGAAGGTCTGGGGGCCAAGCCAGTTGGAAAGCCAAGGATTTAAAGGGTCACCTTGGGCAAACCGAAGAAAGGGAGGCCAGGTAGAACACAGTACCTTAAAGAGTGAGGAAGCTCCAGCGGTGGCAGTTGTGCCTGGCAACGGGTTCAGTTCGTGGTTTCGACCAGGGGAAGAGAGGATCTCGTCTAGGAGGAAATTTGGAGTCGTTGCACTGCCCAGGGAGGAAAGCAGCCGCGGAGTTCGTCGGTGAAAAGGTGCGTTCCTGGTATTCGCTGTCACAGTGGTGCAGCTTGGCTATTCGGCCGCCGGGGTGCTTGGCACGGGCGATTCCACCAAGAGACGTCCTGGAAGGCGAAATGGCGAACTCGTTGATCCCACCAGCTCAGAGGAAGAAGACTCTTTCAGCAGCAGAAGGTCTTCTCTTGTCGTAGGGAAAGTGGCGAGGTCATTGCAGCAGGGCTCCACCGGGGGTCTCGTCGTTGCAGATGGCTCAGTTTCTCCCCTCTTCGGATTTCTTAGGTCCTCTGGCGACTTCTGAAGTTTCAGTCCCAAAAGCCCTACTTTTATTTTTATGCAGAAAAAGCCCCATTCAACAGCCTAGCTGTCACTCAAACATGCTAAGTGGTGAGCCGGGCGGCTCACCACTGGCCCAATCAGAACAGAGTGCGACTTGTGTTGCTAATGCAATGCAGTCCAGGGTGCCAATTCCCCCACCCACACATCCTGTGGAACCCAGACAGTGTGGCACCAGTTGGAGGGCTTCTGTGGAGAAGCCCGCCAAAAGGTGGAACAAAGGGCCCGACCTTGGTTGGAGTTAGAGACGGACATGAACGCCATTTTAGAAAAGAGTTCTGGCAAAAACACCCAACTGGTGATTTATGAAATAAATAAACCGGCGGTATCTTTAACATTGCACCAAAAAAAGTGGTGCGTTTAAAATCAATGTGAAAATCCCATAGGAAATATTCCGATGGAATATTTTGCGTGGTAACCACTGCCACCATCCAGAAACTCGACAAGGGGGGGGGGCTGGACAGTGCACCCTTGGAAACAGACCCAGGGGCAATCGAATTAACCCCTTCCAGTACTTCCACAATATGATGTTTTGTACTGGTTCTGTTCACAATTTTGGACTAGTAAAGTCAATGGTGACTTTACATGCCCTGGGAGACAGTAGTCAGTCCCAGGGTATGGAGTCTATGTTTGGGAGTCAGTATGACACCCCTGTGTTACTGTACTGAGGGTACACAAAAACAGATTATACCCTAAGGAGTAAAAAAAAAAAAAAAAAACAGCCCATAAGCACACAAAAAGTCAAAGACATACCTCAAATCATGCCTAAGAGTGGGAGGAAAAGAGTCTCGCTCTTAGCAGGAGAAAAAAAAAACAAATCCCAAAAATCCAGCAAAGCTGCTGGGGGACTCACTAGGTTTGGTAAATTAGCCTTATAAGAGAATTCTCCCTAACATCTGGCCTAAATGAAATTCCAACACCACGGTCGGAAGAAAGGAAGGACGGACGAACTCTAAGGACAACCCTGTCCTTATGAAATACAGTGAAGGGTGGCTTAACTGAAAGTGCCTGTAACTCACTCACTCTGCGAGCGGAAGTGACCGCAACCAGAAATACAGTTTTAAGAGTTAACAGTCTCAAAGGGCACGAATGCAAAGGCACAAACGGAGCACCCATCAGAAACTTGAGGACAAGGTTCAAATCCCACCCGGGCACCTGGAAAGGTGACGGAGGGAACACAGTGAGCCCTTTCAGAAACTGAGAAAATAAAGGAATTTTAAAATAGGAACACTGTTCAGACAAGCGCTTAAATATGGACAGCGCCGCCAAGTAACCTTTAATGGTACCCACTTGAAGGCCCCTGTGGGACAAAAAGCAAAAAAGACAGAAGCATGGGAATTTCACATGCAAAAGGATCCACATTCTGAACCCTGCACCAGTCGCAGAACTTTATCCAACAGCAACGGTACAGGGACTTTGTTGCAGGCCTTCTGGCCGAATGCAACACCTCCATCACGTCTTCAGGGAGGTCCCAATCCTTATACCTCAACCTTTCAGAAACCAAGCGTGAAGGTTGAGTGATTTGACCTCTGGATGGAGAACCTGACCCTGTGCCGTGAGAGCAGATAGTCTTGGTAGGGAAGACGACGTGGAGGGCAGATGGACAAGTCGAGAAGGTCCGGGTACCACGTCCTTCGGGCCCATGCCGGAGCAATGAGGATAATCCGGGAACCGAACCTTCGTAACCTCCGCAGCACTTGCGGGATGATGGGGACTGGAGGAAACGCGTACAGCAGTGGGAATAACCACTCCACCACAAATGCCTCTCCTTAAGGCTCCTCTAGGAGGAAATTCCCGCAAGCAGAACCTTTCGCACTTCCGGTTGACACTGGGGGCAAAGAGATCCACTTGAGGGGTCCCCCAAATGGTGAAGATCTCCAGGAGAATCTCCTGAGCCAACTCCCACTCGTGAGAGATCGCACTCTGCCTGCTCAGAGCGTCCGCTGTCTCGTTTTCGTCTCCCGCCAGATGAACTGCTGAGATCGAAACTTCCTGCTGGATTGCCCAGAACCAGAGCTGCATTGCCTCCCTGCACAGAGGAAGTGACCCTGCCCCCCCCCCCCCCCCCCTTTTTGTTGAGGTAGTGCATGGCCATCGTGTTGTCCGTCAGGATCAGGACATTCTTTCCTCACACAGTCAGCAGAAAGCCTTCAGGACAAGCCTGACGGCCCTCAGCTCCAACAGATTGATATGGAGTCTGGACTCCAACGGAGACCAAGGACAGCCAACTGTCAACTCGTTGGCATGAGCTCCCCATCCCGTGAGGGATGCGTCCGTCACGATCGTCACCTCCGGCCAGGGTAGCCAAAATGGAGCCCCCTTGATCAGATTGCCTTCGACGGCCCACCACAGAAGGTCCTGGGCGACCGAGGACGGCACCTGAACAGGGTCAGACATCCTGCCGGAGGACTGAGACCACTGGAGCTTGAGTGCCCATTGCAAAGATCTCATCCGCAACCTGGCCTCTGGCACCAGAGGAATGCAGGATGCCATGAGGCCGAGCAATCTTAAGAACTCGAACGCTGGGAGACTCTAGCTGAAACATGTGCACCATCTGCTGAATGTGATGAGCCCTCACCTGGGCAGGTAAACACTGCCCCCAGTACGTGTCGAGCACTGCTCTGATGTACTGGAGCCTCCGAGTTGGTGTAAAGTGGGACTTCAAGTTGAGGGAGAAGCCCAGCTTGTGGAGGGAGTGGCAGGTGACGGACAGATGATCCAGGACTTGCTCGGGAGAGCGCGCCCTGATCAACCAATCGTCCAGGTAGGGGTAGACATGAATCCCCTTTTTCTGAGATGCGCTGCCACCACTACCATGAGCTTGGTGAAGACCCTCGGGGCGGAGGTCAATCCGAACGGCAGGACCCGAAACTGAAAGTGCGAGTCGCCAACCGCGAACCTCAGGTACTTGTGTTTTGGATGGATCGGCACATGAAAATAAGCATCCCAGAGGTCGAGAGACACCAACCAGTCCTGAAGTTGAAGGGCCTGGAGGACTTGAGAAAGAGTAACCATCTTGAACTTGTCCTTCCTGAGGAGTTTGTTCAAACCGTGTAAGACCATGTTGGGTCTCAATTCCCAGTCTCTTGAAAATCAAAAAATAAGGGGAATACCATCCCTTGTTCCTCGCCGCTACAGGCACCAGTTCTATGGCGCCTTTCTCCAGCAGGGCTTGAACCTCCTGCACAAGGAGCGGATCCGGACTCTGCAACGAGATATTCCTCGGTGGATTGTCGTGAAGCCTCCGCCAAAAGGGAAGACAGTAGCCGTGGGCTATGATCTCTAGTACCCACACATCTGAAGTAATGGTACGCCATTCGACAAGATGCTGCACCAGCCTTCCCCCAACCGCCGAACCACGGGACATGGCCTCATGACCAAGCTGAAGCGGCTGCGGCGTTGCCCGAGGGCAGAGAGGCAACTGCCCAAGCGGCCTTGGCACCTCGAGTACCCTGCTTGCCACCTCTGGCACTCCTACGGTGGCCCCTTTGACTGGCAGCTCCTCTTGCTTTACCAAAGGATGAGTAATAATGAAAGGAACCTCCCCTCCATTGCTGTCACCTAGGACAAAAAGGCAGAGGTTGGCGAACTGCAGCGCCCAACGACTTCGCTGCAGCTTTGGAGGTCTGCAAACTCTCAAGGCTCTCGTCAGCCTTGCTGCCAAAAAGAGGTTCACCGTCAAAGGGCATGTTGAGGAGCCGGGCCTGCACATCAGGAGCAAACCCCGACTTCCGCAACCACGCAAACCTGCGTATTACGGTGCTCGCCGCCATGGACCGGCTGACGCAATCTGCCATGTCCAAACCCGACTGAACGGCCTCACACATGGCGTCCTTGCCATCCTGAACCATAGCAAGAAAACCATCCCGTTAGTCCCCTTCGGGAATATGTTCAGCCGCTAAGGAAACAGTTCCACAGAGTGTGCGTGAAACGTGACAAGGCACATACGGAGTTGGCCGCCTGAAGAGCCATACCCCCTGAAGAAAACACTTTCTTCGCCCAACCATCAAAACACTTGTTGTCCCTATCAGGAGGGATGATAGGATACAACGCCTGCTTTGCTGGGGCCGTAGCCGCCTGCACCACCAAACGTTCCAGAGTGGGGTGCTTGGTCAAGTAGCAGGGGTCGCTACTGGCTGGGCGGTATTTTCGTGGCAACGACTTGCCCACTGCCGGGAGACTATCCGGAGCAGTCCAAGCCACCGCCATCCTCCTCTGTAGCGCCATATGGAACGGCAGTACCGGGTCAGTTGGTGGATCTTGGTCGAGGATATCCGTGAGGTCATCCTGAAGAAAATCCCCTGGGGGAGCAGACGACCACAAGTACTCGGTGACCCTAGAAATAAGGCACCGGTACGAGGAGTCGGCATGGGTGCCAGGCTCAGGCCTACAAAACTCCATCTCTGGAGAGGTGTCCAGACCACTGGCGTCGTGCAGGGACTGACGCAGGTCCTCAATCTGGCTATGGCCCGAGAGAATCTAATCTGGCACCGTATCAGGAACCATGCCATCATCAGAGCCCTCATCCACCTCCGAAATGTACTGGCGGAAAGTGGGCACAGAATGGGGAACAAAGCCATGCTTGACCTTGGCCAGAGCATTTCTAGGGGGTTCCACTGTGCCCCGGGGTAACCCCGTTGAAACAGCCTCGAAAGGCATCGAGGGCGTCTTGTGACTCGGCGTCGAACGTGGCGCCGACAGCATAGACACAGGCCTCGGGGGCGGAGCCCCGAGCATGTCTGACATCCTGGGCGCCGATGGTGTCGACTACTTCCTCGGAGGCGGAGCCTCGAGAGAGTCCCTCGACAGCCTCGGCACCATAGGCGTCGATGTCTTCCTCGAAGACATCACAGGCGCACACGGTCTCGAGCGCGTCGAGAACTGGAACGGGGATGACTAGAACGATTCCCCTTGTCCCGCAAATTGTGCCGACCACCCGAGCCTGAAGGCGTACGAGCGGTGTCTCTAGTCCGATCACGACCGACCCCACTTGGAGGCGCGGACGGACCAGTGCCCTGCGATTCGAGAATCGCTAGCATTTTCTTACCGAAGGAAGCCCATTCCTCCGGCGTCGCATGCTTGGTGGGATAAGCGACCCGCCGACAGGCGGAGTCCTCTGATATAGGGAGTGCCTCGAAGAGGCAGAGGAGTGTCGGGACCCACTCGGGACCGAGACCCACTGGACTTTCGATGATGCGGAGAGTCGCCCCTCGAATCGTCCGTCGAAAGCCACGTGGACCTTGACTTCCGGTGCTTGGACACCTTACCGACCGACAGTTTTTTCTTGCGCTCCCGCAAGGCTTTGGACGTAAGCGACTGGCAGTCGACACAATCATCCGTGTCATGGGCCTCTCCGAGGCACCAGAGACAGGCGTTGTGCGAGTCCGAAACCGACATTTTGGACCCGCAGTCCCCGCACTTCTTGAAGCCTGGATGCGGGGTGGAAAAAGAGGTAGACATCTCAAAGGACTTTTACTTCACAAACTAACAGGTTCAGAGAACCGAAAGAACAGAAACTCCAAAGAGTCGAGGCGTGCCAAGATCTCCGAAGCGAACACGTTCGTGGAAAAAACGGAACTGAGGCTACGGGCGTTGTGCGTCCTACTTATAACATCCAGCGACGTCGGCCGTCGGAGGAGGTCCTCGAGGGTGTCGTATCGACGTCATCGACGCAGGACGCAGAAAGATTTTTCCGAAGCAGCACAGCTGTGGTGATTACTGTCAGATATGGAATACGTCGGAGGACCCAATCCCCTCGAAACATGGTTTGCGTTTTCTGCACCTGCAGCGTGACACTCACCGTATTCAGATCGGTGTCCAGTAGGCCTGCATCTTTCTTCTGCGCTCAGCTCCTGCAAGAACAAGAACACCGTTAGGAACAGCCTTACCTTGCAGCGCTTCTGCCCATCATTCATCGCTTCTTCTGTTCTGCGGGCATCTTCGGTGGTGTCATTCCCATCCCAGCATGCCGCTTCCTAAGGAAAAGGGAAGAGAACAGAAAAAAGGCATTAGTAAGCATTCAGCAAATCTTTGCTTATTTTTAAAGACTGTACAAGCTTCAAACGCTTACCTGAATCCCAGCCGCTCTGGGGGAACTCTGTCTCCGGAACTTCTCATCCATCTGCAAGAGGGAAAAGACACTCCAGGTTAGCGTGGAAACATCTATAGGCGCTGCATACCGCACTTACTCACCGCATTTCTTCTTCATAACCGGCATCCACGCTGAAAACGTTGCGGCACCTAAAAGACACAGAAAAAGAACTCAGTTCAATACAAATACGAAAGGGTTGCATCACGCTCTCACTCACCTTCAGCGCTTCTCATCTCCGCAGCACGTCGCCATCCCCGGACGCTGGCCATCATCTAAGGAAGGAAAGGAACGAAGTTAGAGAACTGTTCAAAAGACTCATACTTACCTGTCGGACTCTTGCCAGTGAAGTAACTAGGCAGCAACCAGCCTGCATCAATCAACGCGCCCCTGCACTGAAAGCAGGACGGAAAGCACACTTTCCAAGAAAACAAGGCCCAGTCTCCAGTAGACTCCAGGGAAGGGTTTGAGGTCGTAAGAGGTCAGAACAGGCTGAGTGACGTCCCTGTGGATACCAGGTGAGTGTTACACCCTGCCCATTTAGGGATAAGTGACAAGATTGTGTGGGATCTTGCCACGTCACTGTTCCACAAGGATCACCTTTGCATGTGGACAATTTCTACACAGGAATACCGCTCTTGACTGAACAGTACAATGTGGGCACACCGGCATGTGGTACAATGTACAGTAGCAGCAAAGGCTTCTGCAGACAATGTGTTTGTAAGAAGCTGGACAAGGGAGCATGTATGGCATTGCAGCGTGATTAACTGTTGGCAGTACATTTCTACGACAGAAGGGAGGTACACATGCTAAGTACTATTCATGACGAAAGTACTTCACTTGTCACTGTGCAGGGGCAGGCTAAGCAGTGCGGAAGCCCAAGTGTATTCTGGACTACAACAAGTACATGGGAGGTGGGGAGATTGGGGGTGGGGGAAGGGAGGTTTGAGTAGCAAATGCTTGAGCCATACCATGCAGCACGCACATCTCGCAAGTGGTACAAGAAGTTGGCAGCACACATTATGCATGTAGCTACATAAAATACTTATGTTGTATATTTTGCAGCTGCCCCAGAAAACCAACTAATTTTTGAACTTTGAAAAAGCAGTTATAAAAAAAAAAAATAATAATAAAATTGCTGACCGTTACCAATGCACCAACTCCCTACTTTGCAGAAGTAGATGATGTAGCCCGATTGAAAGGGCGACACTTATGATTATGTTCCTGCCGCACCCATAAAGACAACCATACAAAAAATGTAAGGTGCGTACAAAACAAGGAGGAGGGATACTCTGGTGTACTGTCCCCAATGCCCTTCCATGCCAGCCCTCTGCTTACATACAGCATTGTTTTCCTTTGTATCATACACAGGAAAAGTATTGGGAGATCGAGTGATTTCCTGAAATGCCCATCATTCCTAGAAAGGGACCCATAGGCTCTCAATACATGCATGTCTTAAAAAGGAACGCCACTCCATCTCCCTTCACTGGAGACGTGCCTTGGAGAAGAAGGAAACAGCATTCCGACTCACTTCACTTTGGCGTGCCTTGGCAAGCAATGCTAGTCCAGCTCCCTCTGCTCTAGGCGTGCCTTGGAAAGGAACGCGATGCCGGCTCCTTCCACTTGAGGCATGCCTTAGAAAGAAACATCAGTTCAGCTCCATCCACTCGAGGCGTGACTTGGACAAGACAGGAACACCATTCTGGTTCCCTCCACTCAAGGCCTGTCTTTCAAAAGGAGGAAACACCAGTTTGGATCCCTCCCGTGAGGGCTAAGTGAAATTAAAATGGGAACTGGACAACATCTATATACCACCCTGCCGCGATTTATTTTTTTACTAAGTAAAGTTCATGTTTTGTATGACTGAAATGTCTTCTTTTAGACTCACTTAGATGTGATTGGTGTGTGAGTGAGGTAAAGCTTCGCTCTGCATGCAGATGCGATTGCTGTGAATGCACTTTTCCATCACCAGAGAAATTGTTAGCATGTTAGTGGATGTGTATTTAATGTGCGTATGTTTGCAGATAAGGTTGGTGCCACACGATAGTTGAATGCAGGCACAGTTAATATGCAAGCAAGTTGGTGTTAATGTTATCGCCTGGAGACGAGATTGCCATGTGAGCGGATGTCACCTGCTATAAGTGTGCAGATACAGTTGCTGTGGAGCTGGTGATTGGGAAGTGCTGCAACTGCCGAAATGGATGGCTAGTGACTGCAGACACGAAAGGTGTATGAATGGCCAGTAAAGCGGTTGGTGCCTTGGCGCAGCTTTACTGCTCACAAGATCCTTTTTTCTTGTGCTAAAACCAACCATGTACGTCCTGTTGCACTATGCACTGTATGCAGGAGGAGAGTGATCAAAGGTCTCTGCGGAAGGACTTGAAGAGTTAAAACAGGGTGGCAGTGGGTACTGCACAGTGATTCTTGCATTACAAGAGCACTTGGCATACAGATTATTTACCCGTTTTCACCCAGGTGAGCACAAAAAAACGCATGCAAGGTCTGGCTTTCATCAGGACATATGTGCGAAGGTAGGACATGTGTTGTTGACGGTGTGTTTTGGTAGTTTTCTGGTGGCAAATGTCTGAACATTTTGTTTTTTCCCCTACATGTTGGACTTTGCCAGACCTTGTGGGTAATAAATTCAAGGGCGATTAGCGCAAGTCAGACCTCTTTAGAGTCCACCTGTTTTCTTCTTTTCAGAAATGCATGGGGTTCCCAGATTTCCTTGGTGGCTGCGACACACCAGGTTCAAATGTATGGGTTGCCCACAAAACCAAATCCAGTCTTCCCCAGGGCGTTTGATGTACCCGTGGTTTAGCCTTTTCCCCCCCCATTTGTACCCATATCAGTGCACAGACACGTGAGGTACCATTTTTTATCGGGAAGGTAGGACATTTGTTTTCTATTGGTTTTGATAACATTTCCATACATTTGCTACTGCACTTTGTTACACAACCCTTTCATTTCCCAAATGTAACCTACATTTAGTCACTGCACGCTTTTGTAACCTGCACAGGTCACCCATCCTTCAAAAGGTCTGCCTGTCCTCTTTCAAAACATTTATGATTGCCAATCCTCACCATTTTTGTTTTGCTCATTTTCAAATGCTAAGCATGCCTGTTTAGGCCGTCAGCATAAAAATCCTGAGTACCATGGCTTAGTTTTTAGCTTGTAGTATTGCTTGTTTTGTGAAACATTATGAAAAACAAGTGATTTCCAACTAGAAGAGTTGGGAGAATATATCGGTTCATTGCTTTTCTCAATATTCACAAAAGCCATTACCTTACAGGTCGAAACATGACCACATTCCTTTTTTTTTGTCATTTTTCCAATTTTTTCCCAAACTATGGGAATATTACCTACATAGTTGTGCCTGACCAGTTCCTAAACTTGGAATGTGGTCTACGTTTCTGAAATATATGCCCTTCTGTCTTCCCATTCAGCTTTCCTACCCTCTTCTTCCATTCCATCCAAGCATGTCCTATTGAACAAAAAAGGGGAAAAAACCACCTACCTCATAAAACTGATGGTAACCTTATTAAAAAAAATATATGTTTTTTTTGTTTCCACTCAACCTGTTCTGAATTCACAATTTTCCAAGCTTTCAAGAACAGCAAACCATTTGTTCCTAGCTCTTACAAGGAAAAAAACCAAAGGCTTTGTACCTCATTTTATTGGCATTGTCGGAAAAAAACACAAAAGGTAGTCATTTATTTGTTTTCTTTTACCCCCCCCGCCCCTACAGCAAACTAGGAATCCTTGGTGGCGTTATGACTGCCTACATGTGGGAAGAAAAAAGGTGCACATTTGGATGGGCTATCACTTGTAACAAAAATGTTACAAGGGATTGAATGCTCACATAACGAAATGTCCAAAAAAGGGCTATGCACTGGGAGGGAAATCCCTCAGCAGTTAATGGGTTAAAGAGGTATCCCATGTGAAGCGGGGTGAGGGACTTTAGGCCTTCACCAGTTGAGATCTATAAGTTATAGCAGTCCGAGACCCTATCCCCGAAAGTCCAACACAAACATTCCAGTACCCCAACCAGCCCAAGAACATTGGTCATAAAGCTGTAAAGTGATCAATTGATAAAGAAGCTCAAAGAACAGGGGCAGCCAGCCCCCACTAGCAGCCTATGTGATATGTGCTGCGAGATTGCCAGGGGGGGGGGGGGTTAGGTAACAGTTATGCCATGGATGGGAAGGCCGGCAGGGGTACGTGTAGTTCTGAGAAAGTTATCACGACATCTAGCTGCCTCGCTCACGTCCTTGGTATCAGAGCTAGAAACTAATGATTTATATAACCCAAGTGCCAATTAGTTTTTATATTCAAGGACGATAGCAGAGCCCCACGTGGAAGAATATGGACAGACGAAGCTGGGACCAATCGCCTGGTATCCCAAATGGAGCAGGCTGTATGTGTATAGGGTCACACTAACCAGCTCCCATGATTTGTAACCTATGGGACGTATGTCACTTGCAAGACAGTAAACCCTGTTACTTTCCTGACAGAACTGTGTACTGAAGACCCCGCGAGGCATGGCTAATATTTGAGGGGGAGGATATACCATAAGCAAAATACAGCCTGCACGAAAGGCAGGGGGTGGGTCTTTTTGTTGACGGGTCAGCAACTATTGACTAGGGGACAGGCCTGAGGCATACTGGTGCAGCAGTTGTCTGCCTAGTAAACAAGAGTATGAAGTGGCGGTGCAAAAAAAAAAAGAAAAAGAAAAAAAAGACTGCCTCTGCAGTATTCAGTTTAAGCAGCAGCACTTCTAGCGCTTATTGAAGCTGTTCTAGCATCCCAGGGGTGCCGCATGACCATCTACTCTGACTCGCCCTATCTCACCACAACAGTGCATTGAGGGCTTGCACGGTGGAAGAGGGGATGGATTAGGAGGGCTGACTGGTCCCCAGTGCAACATGCATCATTATTGGACATTGATTGAAGCGCTTTCCCAGCCCTCCAGGAAGGCGGTGGTCAAATGCACCGCCCATACTAATGACACAGACAAACTCATGTAGCGGTGAAACAGGCCACTTATCTTCCAGTACCCGTCATCTCCGAGTATCCCGTAACAGCACAGGCAGGTGGGCAATTGCCAGCACGCTACACTTCATTCCCATAGCACAAATAATTGAAATACAAGCTCGGGTGCCACAGGGAGAGAAAGAAGTGTGGCAGAAAAGGGTGTGCACACAGAACCCTACCGATTTATTGTGGTGACAAGAAAGCACGGGTAAAGTGGTTATGACGCATGAATTGTTGCTGATCGCCTTTTATCAGCTACAACAATTTGTCAAAACACATTGCTGCAGATATACAGGAGGCTTTGTTTGTTCCCAACCTTCAGGAAATTCTTACTCAATAAGTGATAAATTGCATTACCTGCCAAACCTACAGTACTGCTCATACTAACAATACGAGGTAAATGACCTCACCCTACTGGGCAATTTCAGTAGCTCCACATTGATTACACGGACATGGGAAGAGAGCTGCAATGGGTATAGGTACTTAATTGTCTTATGTCCCTTCTCCCAGTGGGTCAAGGTGGGTCCTTTCACACATCCAGATGCTAAATGTGCTGACAAACTTTTAGTGAGGTTTCCTCGCTGGGGTGTATGCGATGCGCTCAGACAATGGCACCCATATCTTCCATGAACCTTTTAAAGAAGTGACTGCATTTCTAGGCATCGCGCATCAGATGTGTACAATTTACCACCACCAGGCCAACAGGTTTGTAGAAAGGATCAATGGATTACTGAAAGCAAAACCTTCTAAACTATGCGTCACCCTGCAGAGACATCGGGTGCCCCGTCTCCCCCTCTGTAACGCTCATCTGGTATCCACGGGGACGTCACTCAGCCTGTTCTGACCTCTTATGACCTCGAACCCTTCCCTGGAGGCTATTCGACTGGAGACTGGGCCTGAAACACAGGATTGGTAGAGTTTAACTCCCTATTGTCTGTGTGCTTGAACACCTTCTTCCCCGGGGTTCAACCCTTCCCTTTGATCCACAGTTCACCTTGTTTTCTTGGATAGTGTGCTCTCCATCCTGCCTTCAGCCCAGGAGCGCGTTGATTGATGCGGGCTCGTTGCTGCCTAGTTACTTCACTGGCAAGCCGACAGGTAAGTATAATGAGTCTTTTGAACAGTTCTCCAACTTCGTTCCTTTCCTTCCTTAGATGGCTGGCGTCCGGGGATGGCGGCGTGCTGCACAGATGAGTAGCGCTGAAGGCGAGTGAGAGCGCGATGCACCCCTTTCGTATTTGCATTGAACAGAGTTATTTTTCTGTCTCTTTTAGGTGCTGCCACGTTTTCAGCGTGGATGCCTGTTATGAAGGAACAAATGCAGTGGGTAAGCGCAGTATGCGGTGCCTCTAGATGTTTCCACGCTAACCTGGAGTGTCTTTTCCCTCTTGCAGATGGATGAGAAGTTCCGGAGACAGAGTTCCCCCAGAGCGGCTGGGATTCAGGTAAGTGTTTGAAGCTCGTACAGTATTTAAAAATAAGCGAAGATTTGCAGAATGCTTACTAATGCCTTTTTTCTGTTCCCTTTTCCTTAGGACGCGGCGTGCCGGGATGGGAATGACACTGCCGAAGATGCCCGCAGAACAGAAGGAGCGATGACTGATGCACAGAAACGCCGCAAGGTAAGGCTGTTCCTAACGCTGTTCTTGTTCTTGCAGGAGCTGAGCGCAGAAGAAAGATGCAGGCCTACTGGAGACCGATCCGAACACGGCGAGTCACGCTGCAGGTGCAGAAAACGCAGAGCATGTTTCTCAGCCTGGGTGTGGCTTTAATAGTCTCTGGGTATCCCAGGTGCCTCTGGGCTGAACCACACCCAAAAGACTAGACCGCACATGCAGTTCTGGGAACGGAAATATGTGGGGGCATCCATCTTGTCCCCATCCATGCACTACAAGTCCAATCCCCAATGTTATCCTATGGGAGTGAGGGAGTCTGGTGCCACAAGCGCCAAGTCTGACTCCAAGTGGGTCTTTGGAGGGATGGAGAGGCCCTTAAGGGCCATGTAGGTGATCGTGGCCTGGCTCCAGCCTGACATCTTGGAGGGCTGGGGACATGAGGGGCAGGAATCATGACAGCCTTGCATTGTTCAGTTTGCGCACGCAGCCCTGCAAGGATAATTTATCACCACATGAGGTGGTAACAGGCAGGCAGATGCATACGCCTTTGTCTCCGGTAAGGAAGGCTTTTGATGCTCACAGGAAGCGTCCATTTTGGGTTAGGAATTTAATCAGTACCTGACCACTTTGACAAGAGCAATCCAATGTATTTCTCAACAGATAGAACCACAGCGATCTGAAGAACAAACCAGCGCTGCACCTGCGACGACTAATTCACAGCCTCTCCAACTGTTACCTGGTGACCGCGTGTTCATGAGGAACTTTGTGCACAGGTAGAGTGAACTAGATACAACAGCCCTCCATTTGCGGTGAAGGTGCGGGAGCTGCGATATTGGGTTCTCCTTGCTGATGTTCAAAGGGCTCCTGATGCGGCACCTCCCACTGCAGAACACAATGGTAATGTATAAATAGTGCCTACTGAAAGTAAAAGTAATTTTCAGATGTATAAATGTTCACACATTGACTATTTTCTCTGCATAACTTTTTTATTGTTCTCTTCTGTTTTATAATGTCAGTGAAACTGCTTATTGATGTGCCTGTTTGTAACGTACAGTACGAAGCTTAGAAAACGCTGAACGATACTATGTTTTTGTCCATGTATATGTTTGGAATGCATTTTGCTGTGAATATATTTTGGATTTGTAGGATTGCCTGTGCTTTGTATTTGGTATGTGCTATTTATATGGGTGGAGTATATAAAAGGAGGGTATATCCGAGGGAGGTGTACTAGGGGCGGATGTGCGTATCAAAATGAGGATAATGACAATGCTGCAAAAGTATACTACCACACCAGCAAATGGGAACATAACGCAGGTAATGCAAGGAAAACAAACTAGGAAAAAGTAGGAGTATAGAGGTTTAGGGGTTGATATGATAGAGGACGTGCATCACCCAGAAATGATTAAAAGTTGGTACACGGACATGAGCTCGGTGGGGAAATGGAGGGTAAATGGGAGTGGTTGCATTTCCTCCTTAGCACCTTGGGTGCACCCTACCCATGTGGTATTAATACCGCACGATGTTCCATTTTTGGATGCTCAATATCTTGTCCATTTAGCACCGTTTAGATTGCGAAGCACGTTCCAGGCGGGCAGTATACACCTTCTGATGATGGATCCAGATGAACAGCAGTGTGCCCACAATGCTAGAAGCCTGCAGTGTTTGCAAAGACCATGCATGCAGCTAGAAGGAGTGAGGTTTGTGGCCAATCAGTGGGAAGAGACTGTGCTCAGCTGTAAGGCAGGGGAACTTACAGGACAGAAAAAAAGAAGTGAATCAGAGGGTGAATAAAGCATGTCAAGAATCCTGGGGGGAAGCACGTGGCAAAGTTAACATGGGTCGAAGCGAAAGAAGCCGGTGCAGGTGCAGAAACAAGAATAATATCAACTGAGCTTCTATAACGCAGGCAATGTCTCTGTGGGTACAAATGACAAGTGCAATATAACAAACATTCCAGATCTCAACAAAGGATCAGCCGCAGGGATGGATACCTACAGCGTATGTGATCAGCAAGCGTTCTTACACCTCCCACCACCATGGAGTGGCGTATACTCGCTGACCACGCTGCACTCAGCTCTTCTCGTGATCCCAGAAGTGCACCCAATTATAAAACCGGGGAGGTTGGGTACCCCACATCATCACCAGAGCCAACTGCTTCTGCATCCCCAGTCTTCCAAATTCTGCCAGATAAGGGAAATATACTACTGAAGAGGAAGAAAACATCTATTTATCGTCAAACTTAACTCAATTTATCAAAGGAATACCTGATCAATACGGACTGTATAATAAAGAGACTTTTTCGCTTCTCTGTTAGTGCCAGGTATACAAGCAGCACCCAATGCCAAATGGCTGCAAATAGTTAGCTACAACCTGATACAGTTGGCGAAGGACACTGAACAAGGCTTTAACACAATTAAAGTTGAATTGGGAGCATCCGGTTAAATGACTCTGAAGAACTGGTATGTGCGCGATCTGCTCACAGCCATGGAAGGAGGAGTCAGCAAAAAAAAATTGGAGAATCCTGCTGTACTTACGTGCCCCCAAACGATGCGGCAAACAGCTCTTTCATGCAAATAGGGGCTGTGCACACCCTCGGAGAACAAAAGCAGACTAAAGCCGGGATACAGAAGAGTGACTTGTTCGATGAACTTTTCTCGTGGGCACCATTGCGGATAGGAACCATCGACAAGATATTCGTGCCAGGGGCGGTGTTCATGATTTTCTGCATGTGCCATTTGTGACTATGGCTAAGGCGATCCCTAATAGAGCAATGATGGTCACAATTGGGGTAAACGGAGCACCTTGCGGTACAAATGATGGGCAGGTACAAACAGATGACCGAAATAAACTTGCATGGTGGGAATAGAGTAGATGGTGGGAAGTATTGATTCTCCCTGGAACAGTTACCACAGCCCCGCCACACCCTGAAAATTATGAGCACTGGGTTAATTTAGGAGGAGATGGGGGTTGTGTATATCTCACTTGCACCCCAGAGCAGTACACCCAAGCGGAAGAAAGTTTGCGGTCAGTATGAAGAGCGTGGTTTCCCAAGAAAGGTACATGGAGGTATGAGGAGGCTGAGAGAATAGCAAGGGAGTTTGTTGAATGAAAGAAAGGGGAGAGTGTTGGATGTTTTAGGCCCCTCAGCAATTTCAGACAGACAAGACGATTGTAGAAGGAGAATGGTGGAGGAAAGGGAGGTCACCCATAGAAATTAATTGTAGTAGAAATATAGCAGATTTTAGTGGCAGCATAACGTGTAGAATGAAACTTCATTTTAGAAGGTAGACACCATTTTGAAATTGAGGCCTAGTGCAATGACTATTCTTGCATGCTCAGCTAGTCCACAGGGTTAGCAGGGTGGGTGTGCCTTCTTTGCTCGCATCGCTGATTTGTCTGGGAAAGGAGCGGGGGTACACTTAGTTCTGAGAAAGTTATAAGGACCTCTAAAGTAGCCTTCTCGCTAATGCCCTTGGTTCCAGGTGCACTGTAGAGCTAGAAACTAATGATATATAACCCAAGTGTCAATTGCTGTTTTGATATTAGAGCCCCATATGGAAGACGATGGACAGACAATGATGGGAACTATAGCCTGGTATCCCGTATGGAGCAGGCTATGTGTGTATAGGGTAGCACCAACCAGCTCCCCGGATTTTATAACCTATGTGATGTACGTCACTTGTGACATTGTGTAACCTTAAAAGCTATTGCTTATGCTGTTTTTGTCACGAGTGCTTCATGGCAGCAGAGTTCTTTGCTGGTGCGTACTTGTCCTTTTATAAGAATAGACCTAGTTTTCAGAGAGAGGTGTGCTGGGTCTTTTTCTCTAGCAGGTTGTATTTTTTCTGGTGCGAGCATCGAGGGGTTGCTCTATAAAAACATGCTGGCAGGCAGGACACAATACGATTAAGTCAATGCATGCCAATAGTTTCACCTGTTGTCATGCCAATCAAACATTCCTTAACACTTCCTTCCTTGCGCTTCTGTGGCATTGTTTTAGCCCCAAAGAAAGAACCACCATATGCCAAAACCAAAAAGGCTACCTTAGTTTGAGACACTAAATATGAACTCCCAAAATATTTATCTAGCAAATAAAACTGGGGCAAACAGTATTAAAAATAGGTGAGCGCTGCACAGAGGCACGCCATTTTAGATTGCTTATCAAAAGCACAGGGTCAGAGTTGGAGATGAGCATCATTAAGGCAAGAACCGAACGTACCACTTAAAATGAGTAGCAACATGGTTGAAGCAAAACCAGGAGGACAGAGCAACCCACCCACCCCCAAATCATGTTCACTGAAGCTTCACAGCACCAGATTGGATGATGGGGCACTGAGCAGCCTCCAGTCACCTCTATGGCATCACTTGAGACCAAACCAAAAAAATCCAAATAAGTTTACCCACGGCACCTAGATTTGAGAAGGTCTCTGGCCCTCTGAGAACTGCAAAGGCTTCCTAAAAATAAGGCAATGACAGATTTTTGTCCTGAAACGTATAGATTGCTGAGCAGAATGTCCCTGTAGATGAATACTGCAGTTTACGATTGACAAACAAGGAGGCTTGACGGGGTGGAGGCCGAGCACAATGCTCTCCAAAAAAGCTGCTTCTATGAGGATAGTCCAGACTGAAAGTAAATTAAGTGATACTAAAAGTGCTTAGCGCCACAAGTGCATTAAACTGGTATTGGGTTTAACAAAAGAACATATGCAGTAGAGAGCAATACAAAGTTAATGTCAATCCTAGTTCCAATCAAGATTTAATTGACAATCTTGGAAGCAAAATACTAGGATAGTCCTTTACGGAACTGTCAGATACATTTTCAGACAGCTTACACATGTTGCAACCCAAACCAGTCCCCTTTTCAAGGCTGTGCTCTCCCTGTGTATTTGTTGACAATATAGCTTTGATAGTCGGTTCGTGACCATTGGGCAAATGAGACCAGTGTGCGTAAAGTATTCAACCCAAGTCACAAGCAAACTCAATTCGTAAAGTTTGGTTTCAAATGTCTGAAAGACCCCCATATGAAAGAACACATGCTTATATAAGACAAGGTATAAAATAAGCAGCTGTAAAAGTAGATCCATCTTGCATTATAACGTTGGCCTAAGCACATCCACATTTAACAGTGCCATTGCGGTTCCCGAAAACGCCATCTTGGCTGCTTTGCTCTCATTTCCGAGTTTTCATTCTGAACACGGTGAAAGCACAAAGTCACCGCTTCCGAAGCTTCCCTAAAAACCTGCCCCCACAAAGGAATGCTTAGAATCACAGAGCACGCTGAACTCTGCAACAGAGAACCTTGAAGCACTGGCACGAACGTAGCTAATCTGTAAATTAGGTGCCATTATGTCTTTCCTGACTGTCTTGTTTTCTGCAGTTAATTGTGAATTGCCATCCAGACTATTAAAGCGAAGCAAGATTTACAGCATATTCTGTTGCTAAAATTAACAAACTACTGAGTAGACATGCAGACTGACCTTTTAGCTTAGTAAAACAAAGTAGCGCCAAGAACGTTACTTTGTACTGAAGAACACAATATCTTCCTACATCCTTTCAGCTTTGCTTCCCAGACAGTAAATAGTCTGTAGGGTGACATGGAGTGTTCAACCACATGATACCATGGAGAATTGCCCACGTACAGGGGTCGTTAGGTCACGAGTAATTATCACGTGATGAGCTAGCCCAAATTCATCATAATATTGTGGAACTGTATATAATATCCGTATGCCCACAAATTGGGGCTCATTTTTCCTATGCGTGTATGCCGTCCATTTGTAAATGTCAGTCTGTGCTGGAGTACAAATAAACCATTGTTTATACCTTTGTTCCTCGTGACTGGCATGTCTTCATTGTTTTACAGTAGCCTCCTATTTTCGGATTGACACCGTGTTGCATAGCAATTTGCTATGCAATTCTGTAGGTTTTCTAATCAAATTGAAACTTGTGTAGCTAACCTAGCAATTTAATTTACACAGTTCAATGAAAGCACAGCTCATCATGCATTCCACACACACAGCTCTCTCCCAGATCTTTTCTCTGTTCACTACAAGTTCAAAGGGGCTAATGGAGAGAGAGAGTGCAGAAGTAACCATCTCCTCCACTCCTAAGTGTCAAACATGTGCGGGAGTGCTAGCAACACCTTTTTTCAAATGATTGCAAACCAGACGTAATTGAGAATCCTTTTATTAAGCTAACTGTATCCTGTCAGACCAGTATGCATTAATCTTTAAAAGACAGTAACGCAATTCCATTCCTAAAAATGGAAGTTGTTCCATAATGCATACTTACAGTTTCAAGGGGTTAGGAGTTAGGAGTTTGGTGTCGGGACGGCCGGTTACACGCGCACACATTCAGTTTGAGGTAAGGGTCTTGCCTGCAGCCTGGCACATGGTTTGTCTGGGAACCAAACTCCAAGGTTCCCAAGAGGTTAGGTACTAGGTGGGGTGACACATCCTTGTTTGGTGTGGGCGCTGGCAGTTATTGATGGTCCAATATTAGAAACTCTTAATATTTGTTGAAAATTATCGACAATTCAGTCTTGAATTCATGTTGTACGTGGTTTTAATTTTCTGATACAGCAGGACAATTGTGGAATCTGGTGCCAAATGCGGTGAAACAAAAAAAGCCGACGCTCAAGCATGCTCAACAACCTCCTTTGCCTTGATAAAGACTACGTTGAAATGCGCATCAGCTTTTTTGTTTCACCACATTTGGCACCAAATGCCACAATTGTCATGCTGTATCAGAAATTAAAACACCATGTACAACATGAATTCAAGACTGAATTGTCGATAAATAGTCAATCGATTTTTGTGGCCGATTTCTTTTGAAAATGTTGGTACTTTTTCATTAAAATATAGGGGTGGGGTAAGGGTATTAAGATAAGCGGTTTCCCCCCACATTACTCAAAATATAAGTGCAAAAAGCAAGTAGGTATTTTGGGTTTTTTTTTTTTAACCAAAAAATGTTGGTCATATCTCCATTATTTTTTTATTCTCTTAATTCATGGACAACCATGTTCTATGGCACATTTATGTAGCTTCTTGTACTCCGAATAATTGCTTTCTCACTTCATAAATGGTGTCTTAAGGGGTGGCTGCAGAAACAAATACCATTCGGCTTTTGGTTTAAAGACTGTAGTTTTTTGGTAAGTTGACAGTTTATTTCCATGTATTCAGTTGGTCACATTTTCACTTGTCGTCACTCTGGTGTTTACCTTGCTTTTATATCCCATAGTTTTAGGCTAGTTAGCTTTTAGTACAGTGGTTCTGATCTGCAGTTAATCATCTTCTGGTGAACATATATTTCTCACATGAAACAGTAACTGATGTCACTGCAGCAGAGAAATGCATACATAATTCATTATTTTAGATCTAGTATCTAAAATACACACAAACTGTGTCCTATTTATTTGTATGCATGACAGAGGAGAAGCAAACAGAGTTAGTTTCTCCTTTGACTACTTGTAGAACTAAATATCTCTACTTACAACCTAAACCTTCGACTGTTCGTTTCTCCTCTGTCATGCGTACATATCAATTGGACACACTGTTTATGCGTGTATTTTAGATACTAGATCTAAAAGAATGAATTATTCCCAACCCCAGAACAGCAGCCCCCTGTGTGTCCAAGCCCGCAGGGACGCCGGTGAGGCCACCGTACGGAAGTGGTGAGACAGGAGAAACTGACTGCAATGCAGGGAGGCTCCCGTGCGGCATACGGCAAGAGCCCCCTTTCCATTGCCTCCACCCCCCCTCTGGGCTGGACTGGTGTGGACTCCCGAAAAGTGGGCAGCCCGCGGGCCAAGTGGAGAGTGCCCGCCACGCCAACACGTACGGCACACCAGGGTCCCAAATAACCCGAAGGCAGAGAGAAGAAAGTAAACCGCAGGGGAAAAGAGGTGAACACAGCTGAAGGCAGGACCAGTCACAGACCCGGGCTGCAGGCCGGCTGTCCCCCACCATCTGAGTTCCCATCTCCCGCCCATAGGCAAGAGGAGCTGACAAACACGCCGGACAACAGGGTTTACCCACTCATCTCCTCGCTGCCGCATTACTAACGAGAGTACCTATCCGCAAGGACACTCCTCAACCCGAAACACCCTGCTTTGCCTGGAATCCTACTGCAAACCCGAACGGAGGACGCCACTGCTGAACAACATCACTTGCATGAAAGAAACACTCTGCATACCCCTCGAAAGCGGGACGCCTCACTCCACATAACGCAACGTATGTGCCCAGCTCAGCATTGCTGTCCACCACAAATTTTATGACAATCTGCTTAAAAAAATAAAAAAAAGGTGCCGGCCACTGAACTTCGCAGGGAGTACCTCCACGAAACCCCAAAAATAGCAGCCCACTCTCACATGGACTAAACGAGTAGGTTCAGGTATCGATCAGGAACCAGGGAACGACGCACCGTTGTGTGCAATCCATTACAGACGCGTAGTACAGGAATCAATTTTAAAACACCTATTGCACACAGCCACGTCTCCATCACCTCTGTACACCCCCAAATAGCCGAATGAAGAGGGACCACGTCAGAGGCAATCCACCACCCCAGCCACATAAGCCTCTAGGCCCAGCTGACACCTACTCCTGGATATATCGGCCTCATATAGCAGCAACCGGCTCACCTGTACCAACTAACACCCCAGTGGCCATCCAGAACCTATTAACGCTGACCAACTTAATATCCTGTCATACCACCAGAGAACCCGTACAACCTCAGGTACATTACGCTCTGCCACAGCTTCAACATCTACCAAGGTCCGAGCTTGCAAGCCGCATCATGGGGAAAGCAGACAAATCTCAGCGTAAACTGAATTTCGAACCTGGAGCCGCTGCTAAAACACCTGGACCTGCCAGCAGACCGGGGTCACCTACGCAAGAAGAGATACGGGAAGCGGAACCCCGCCAAACGCTGGAAATTAAGGAAATCCTCCTCGACTTGAAAGCTGGGATCAGACGCCTGGGCTGCAAGATGGATGCACTGTCCTCCAAAGTAGACCAACTACAGCATCGTCTTGATAAACATGCAGACAGGCTTGATACAGTTGAACAAAGAATCTCGGACCTAGACGATTCCACAACAACGCTAATAGCCAAGGTGTCGACCCTGGAAAACCAAATGAAAGCGACAATTGCAAAAAAATGAGGACCTAGAAGGACGCTCCAGGAGAAACATACGGCTAGTCGGGGTAAGAGAACAACAACTACAAGCGAGAATGGAAGACCACGTCTAGAAAATGTGTAGATCTCGTCGGAGCCAAAGCGATGTCCAAATTGTTTGTTGGAGCGAGCTCACAGAATCTCGACCACTCGCCCGATCCCGGGAGCAAGCCTACGCCCCATAATAGCCAAATCACAAACTATAAAGACCGGGACACCATCCTGAGACTTGCCAGAGGCAAGGGGGAACTTCAATTCGCTGGAGATCACATCCAATTCTACCCAGATTTCTCACCAGCCGCCAAGGCGCAAAGAAGGTCCTTTGCAGGCGTCAAAAGCCGTTTAAAAGACAATCAAATTACCTATTCAATGCTATTTCCTGCTAAACTATGGGTCCAACATGGTGGGAAGGTCCAATTCTTCAAGTCACCCGAGGAGGCGAACTCCTTCCTCGACCGAGTGGGCTGCAGACCCCTCAACAACCCAAGGCCGCCGCAAAGAGGCCGAGCAGGGAGGAACCCGCCATGAGACAACATGCTGGCACATACTCAGACCTAATAAAGCCCATCGACACCATCAGAGAACCACACCCCTGTATCAATAACAGAGACTCTCACCTTGGAAGGCTACTAGCGCCCCAGGCGCAGCAATGTTAACGGTTTTATTGGTTGGGAGGGTCACTAACCTCGGGCCAGTTGGGGATTGCCCGCGAAAGGGAGGGAGTTCAGAGACTGTTGGGGAAGCGCGCCTTCGGAGACATCGACCACCCCTCGTCTCCCCACTGCCCAATCCTCTTCAATCTGGACTCTTGGACACACCACGAGAAAACTATCAAGGGTTACCATCACTATACCTTCGCACCATCGCCGCCTTCCACAACAGACACCTCCAAATGCTTAACACATTTTAATGCCCAAGTGCCACATTCAAGATAATCACCTGGAACATTAGAGGAGGCAACCTCCCAGCAAAGACTCAGAAAATCCTCCACTACCTCAGGAAGCACAAAGTTGATGTGGCTATGTTACAAGAGACGCATCTCCTACCGGCCTCCGAGCACCAGTGGGCTAGAGTGGGGCTGCCACAGGTACTTCTCATATTCGTCGTACACCGGGGGGGGGGGGGGGGTGGCCATCCTAATTGACAAGAAATCCAATTTCAGCTTGATAAAATCAGAAAAGGACGCAGAAGGCAGATCACTACTGGTGAGAAGGATCCTGGCATGAAAAGAGGAGACTCTCGTAAACTCCTACGCCCCCAATGTGGCCAGGGCGAACAACTTCAAGTGGGTTCTATCGCAACTAGAGGGCTCCGGCTCTACAACAATCATCTGGGGAGGTGAAATGAACACACCGATTGACCCTCTGAAAGACAAAATCACACAAAACACCCACTAGCCCATCCAAAGCGAGCCTTCAGATTCAAGAAATCTGCCGAGCATTCGACCTGGTGGACATTTGGAGACATGCTAACTGGGAGGCCAGTCAATTTACCTTCCACCCTGCTGTTCACACCACCAGCTCACGGATTGACTACCTTCTAGTATGATCTCGGAGCTCGTTCCAGTGGGGAACATGCATTATCCATCCTAGGACTCTCTCTGATCATTCCATGGTAGCTGTAGAGTGCGGGCTCGCCAACGCAAGACGGGGAACACCCCACTTGAGGTTTAAACCACGCTCAATGTCGGACCAGGCGTTTGCTACCGAACTGTGGGAGGAAATCGTGGCTTTTCTTGAAGTCAATCAAGACTCCGTCCCATCGGCGGGCACACACAAATGCTACGTCAGAGGTGTGTGTGTATAACAAAGGAAAACGGGATACTGAAACTGATCAGACGCAAACCAACTGTGTGAGAGCCAACTAAAGAATTTAGAACTTAAATGCTCCAACTCGGTCAATACAAACATCCAAGCAGAACTAAAAGAAGCACTCCTTAAATTTGGGAAGATTGAGCGAGAACTGAAATTTCCCAGCCGCAGACACCAAAACCGTCATTACGGCGAGGGCCAGAGACCCGGAGCCCTCCTGGCGCGGTTGATAGCTGTTGACAGGAAACCCACTCGGTTGGAGAGTGTACGTAATGCTCAAGGTACGCTGGTGCACACAGAAGACGAAGTCGTCAACGCATTCCGCTCCTTCTACGAGGAACGCTATAGCTCCAAGCACACCACTGACCCGATGCCCTACAAGACTACCTAAATGACAGAACTCTACTGGGTGGAGGGGGAGGTTCGCGAACCACTGAACCAACCCATCTCCTTAGAAGAAATTCTGTTGGCCATCAAAAGTTTACCCAACAAAGCCCCAGGCCCGGATGGCTTGACAGGCGAGTTGTGTAAGTCTTTCGCAGCCATAGTAGCCCCGGCGCTCCTCCTGCACGGATATAAAGAAGCGCTAGAACACGGGATCCTACCACCGACCCTTCATGAGGCCAATGTCATTCTGCTACACAAAACAGGTAAACCCCCCTGATGATTGTGGCTCAGATAGGCCGATCTCATCGATTAATCTGGATAATAAGATATTAGCAAACATTCTAACGGCCAGACTACTCCCCCTCATGCCGGGTCTGGTACTAGGAGACCAGACCGGCTTTGTCCCTGGGCAAAACACAATGTTTGGCATCAGGAGATTATTTGGAATTATAGCAGTGCTCGACTCCTCACACAAAGCAACCGCGTTCATGCTCGATGCAGAGAAGGCATTCGACTCTGTCGAATGGCCCTATCGCTTCGGGGTACTCAAACAGCGGGGCCTGGGAAAATACTTTATTAAGCTGATCTCCCTCCTATACAATATCCCCTGATCATCCATTCTAGGTAATACAAAATCCACGCCCCTAGACATACAGCGGGGGACCAGACAGGGCTGTCCGCTTTCAGCTTTGATATTTGAATTGGCAATGGAACCCTTAGCGTCCGGCCTTCGTTCCTGTCAACTACAGAGGCGCCTTACTCTTGGTCCACATAAATTGATAATTTCTCTGCAGATGATGTAGTTCTCTTCATCAGAGACCCCAATAAAAACCCGAATCCCGTCATGCGGGAAGTCATTCAATTTGGCAGTGTTTCTGCCTTGAAAATGAATCATACCAAATCAGTAATATTCCCCTTGACACTGGGTACCCAAAAATTCATAGACGACTATGGGCTCACCTGGGAAGAGGAACATGTCGCTATCTGGGGATCTCAATGTCCCTCAACCACCAAGACGTTTTCAAGGATAATTACGAAAAGGAACTGGGTCCCTCCAAACGCAGATACACAGATGGAAAACGCTCCCGCTAACACTGTGGAGTAGAGCCTCGCTGGTTAAAATGGTGGTGCTGCCCAAATTCCTTTACTGGTTTGCCAACATATGCCTATTACTACCACAATCCTTTTTGCAGAGAGTTGGGATTCTCGTTCTTGCGCTATTGTGGGCAGGTAAACCAGCAAGGTTGGCCTACACAACGCTTATACTACCAACATCCCACGGGGGCCTGGCGCTCCCAGATCTGGAAAGATACTATTGGGCAGCCCAGGCACAGTTCCTCAGCTATTGCGATGCTACTCATTTTATTACACCGCACGTGCAGGTTGAAAGAGCTCTGGCGCTGCCTAATCTGCTCAGAGCGGTTATCTGAGACCATCTTCCAGTGCCCCAAGCCACGATGAATGTGGTTCTCTCCACATACGCGATTCGGAAAAGGCGGTCGCAAAAATAAGGCGGCGACACCAGGTTTTCTCCCCTGTTACCAGTCAAGTTCATACCCAGGATCCCCCTGACGGCAGAGAAGGTCTTTCACCAATGGGTTGACAAACAAGTGCGAACCATGGGCGACCTCTTTGTCGAAGGGTCGTTTATGACACCTCAGACAGCCAAAGAGAAGGGAAGCAGTACATCCCTTGACACATTTGTATATTTTAGACTTGGTACACCCTGCAAACATTCTTTCTGACTTTCCCGCAACAACCCCCATCCTGGTTAAACTGGTTAAAGGACGTCATGTACTGTCAAGATGTAGAAAGCGAGTTAATCAGAACATTAACCTTGCATGCACACCCACCCGACATTTGGGGGCCATATATACTTTCTTTCCTTACCCGAGGATGACACCTCGGATCTCGCTAAGCAGCTCATTCACAGATGGACCCAACTTTGAGCGACAACTTGAAGACACAATATCCTTTTTCACACAATAAAGGGGGCGTGGGGGGGGACGGGCAGAGAGGGGAGAGCTCTGGGGCGCAACTGTTACACCCACTTCAGGTGCAGTTTTGTTTTTTACTGTTTAAAAATTGAAAAATAAAGGTTTTAAAAATAAATAAACGATAGATGAGAAAGTATATGGTCCGGAAAAGGTGACGTTCACTTTGGCGAAGAGGTCCAAGAGCATCTCGTATCCTTATCTAACTGGGCAGCCACAGCTGTGCGTGGCGGCTTGCATTAGCGAGTACGAGGCCAGGACAGTGGAAGTTTGCCCGGCAGGAGTGACTCAGGTGCTCATTGCTTGCAGGAAATCCTTCAGTGTAGTGGCATCAACTACTATAGCCAGGTGGGTCCGAGAGAGAATGCAGCAGGCAGGGATTGATTTGGCTTGGTTAGGAGCACACTCAGCAGAACAGGGTATCCAAAGCCTTCACAGCAGAGTTAGCGCTCGGGCTATCTTATGATCAGCAGATGGTCGAGCTGTAGTTATTTTAAGACTTTTTAGTTTAAACCAGTCTCCTCCGTGGCTGTGGCGGTAAGTGCATAGCTTTAAACAGGCATAATGCTTGCCTCCGGTCTGGACATAGAATAAAGATTACCTAGGCTTACAGTACTGGCAGTCTTAAAGGCACAGTGGCAAGCATTACTTTCCCGCCTGGCGCATTCACTGTATTGTGGTGTGACAGGATCAATGCACTTTTTACCCATCTAGGAATCAGGGCAGTGCATGCTCCCTCCCTAATGGTGTTCTTTCTGATTTGACAGGAGATGACCAGAAGAACTGCTGAGAGTCAGAGAGCAAGGGTTGAATACGCAAATTGAATTTGTGGAGAAAGGATCTTGTTTTCATTGCGAAGTTAAAGCCCGACACGTTCTATGAGGATTGTGTTAACTTTCAAGTTCATTGTTACTGTATAGACAGGAAATAGCTAGAGGGCTACAGGGACAGAAAGGGAGAAGGACTACAAGAAAGACATTAATGTTTGGGAAAAGTAGTTTAAAAAAAATACATTTGTTTAAAAAGGAGAAAGGTTTATTTTTCTGTTTCAACTTGAAACTGGCGAAGAGCAAATTAAAGTTAAAGGGATGCTCTAGTAAAAAATTTTATTTCAAAAATAGATAGGCCACATTAAAAAAAAAAAAAATACTAGCATCCTCCGTTTTAAAACTTCCTATGTAAAATTTTGAGATATTTAAGCTCAAAAGCAAGCACAAGGGCGCCGCCATTTTGTGAAATGGAGGCCCTCCTGTGCTGGCTTTTGCGGCACTAATGAAGGAAAAGCCAGCCAGCTGTAGTAAACAAAGGCTACCGCTGGGTGGCTTTCCCTTCATTAGTGCTGTAGGCGGAGGACGGGGACCGGAGACCAGAGCAGGAAAGCTGCAGCTGAATCTCGGTAGGTGCCATTTATTTTTTTTACAAAAAATAAGCACTAGCTGCGGTTTTTTTTCTAAGTTTTCCGGGCTGGAGGAGCCCGGAAAACTTAGAAATAAAACTGCAGCTTTAAAAACGTTGTATTTATGTTTGCGGTCGCTTTTGAAGCGACCGCAAACATAAATACAACGTTATTGTGTTGGAAAACGCTGCGGTTTTAAAACCGCAGCGTTTTCCAACACAACCGTGTTGTGTCTGCCTGAATCTGCTTTTCCATTTGGGGCTCTCGGGCTCCGAGCCCGAGAGCCCCAAATGGAAAAGCAGATTAAGGCAGACAACGCGGCATTGCAGAAAACAACCGCGTTGTGTCTGCCTGAATCTGCTTTTCCATTTGGGGCTCTCGGGCTCCCCACGGGGAGCCCGAGAGCCCCAAATGGAAAATAAGATTCAGGCAGACAACGTAGCATTTCCCATTTGGGGCTCTCGGGCTCCCCAAGGGGAGCCCGAGAGCCCCAAATGGGAAATCAGCTGCAGGTAGAAACACTACGCGGCATGTAAACATAACCGCGTGTGTTTCTGCCTGCTGTGGCTTTCACTTTGGGTCTCCGGTGCTCTGCACCGGAGACCCAAAGTGATAGCCACAGCAGGCAGAAACACACGCGGTTGTGTTGGAAAACGCTGCGGTTTTTCGTTCCAAGTTTCTCAGGCTCCTCCGAGCCTGAGAAACTTGGAACGAAAAACCGCAGCGTTTTCCAACACAATAACGTTGTATTTATGTTTGCGGTCGCTTCAAAAGCGACCGCAAACATAAATACAACGTTTTTAAAGCTGCGGTTTTATTTCTAAGTTTTCCGGGCTCCTCCAGCCCGGAAAACTTAGAAAAAAAACCGCAGCTAGTGCTTATTTTTTGTAAAAAAAATAAATAGCACTTACCGAGATTCAGCTGCAGCTTTCCTGCTCTGGTCTCCGGTCCGCGTCCTCCGAGTCCCGGCACTAATGAAGGGAAAGCCACCCAGCGGTAGACTTTGTTTACTACAGCTGGCTGGCTTTTCCTTCATTAGTGCCGCAAAAGCAAAAGCCAGCACAGGAGGGCCTCCATTTCACAAAATGGCGGCCCCCCCTGTGCTTGCTTTTTCGAATTTTGAGCTTGAATAGCTCAAAATTTTACATAGGAAGTTTTAAAACGGAGGATGCTAGTATTTTTTTTTAATGTGGCCTATCTATTTTTGAAATAAAATGTTTTACTAGAGTATCCCTTTAAAGCATAATGCTTGCCTCGGTCTTTAACAGAATGAAGACTCCCAGTGCTATAAGCCTAGGTAATCGTCCTTATCAACTTCTCTCTGACAAATTCAGTGAATAAGATAGCAGAAGATGTAGAGTTTAAATGGGAAAAATTAAACTAGGAAGTGTCCCTGGACTATGTGGGAGGTTTTTTTAGGGGAGTATTGGTTTATTAGGGGAGTGTTAATAAAGCTAGCCTTCCTGCATAACAAACCTGATAGCTGGGGAGAAAGCTAAGTGAGAGAATGTAGGGGTTGGAAACAAATGGGGGATTAAGTAGTTGAGTTGAAGCCTTTGGGAATTGCTAAAAAAAAAAAATTAAAATAACTTACTAATGAACAGAAACTGCATAAAAATTGTGATAGTTAAAGCAAAAAAATTAAAACTATTGGCCAATCGACTGGGTGCAACAAATTGACATTTCCGGTATTCAAGGTACCCTATGAGTTATCTAACAAAGTCGGATACAGGAAAATGTTTTGCTGAGTTCTAACAAAAATCTTTATGCACAATGGAGACCAAGGGAGGGAAGATGTTACACAGAAATATTTAGACAGAATATGGCTAGACTCAACACTAGTTAGTGTTATTAGTTAGGAGGTAATATCTGTAGAAGAAATGAAAATGGCTATTAAAAATATGAAAAGGGATTGTGAGCTAGCATGCATGGCAGACCAATGTAGCAGCCATTTTTGACTCTCCACACCATCCCACTCAAATATCCATATTAAATTGCTCCCACAGAGGTGAAACCTAATTGCAAGACACAGCAGCCTTTATGAATCCATCGAGCACGAGAGGAGCACTCCTGGAAAGTGAATAAGACAGAGCGGCTCAAATGATGGCAAACTTATCAACCTCCCTGCACGACACAACCTGTTATCCTGGAAGTGGCTGGGGCCGAGAGGAGGGCCAGAGGTGGGGCTGTGTCCTGGGATCTATGGAAGAGCCTCTGGGATTCTGCTGGTTCCTGGTGTCCCTCAGTATCTCTGCTGCATCTGTTGCCTGGTGGGGAGCGGTTATGCCTCGGGGAGCCTCAGAGATCCAGGTAGGTGCCGAGATTTCAGGAGATTTATGGAGAGGAGGCAGTGGAAGACACGCCCGCCTGCATACCCAGTGAAGATTCTACTTCATGCAGGTGGGGCTGAAAGCCGAGTGCGATACTTCCTGCCAGAGTGGCATAACGTGGGTATTGCAAACGCTGCATCGCAGAGACCCACAGTGCCAGCTTTGGGCATTTTTATTTTCACCACTGTCCGTTTATGGCATAGATTGGCGTTGACTCTCCATACCAACTAACAGTACTGACCCTCCTGCCTACCTCCGAGGCCCTGGTGGCTACTGCCAGATGACCTGCAGGAGACCACCTCCCGCCCATTACGTACTTGGCCTTGGATACTAAGTCACTATTTGCTGAGACTTCAAGTGCAGGGGATGCACGCTCTCCAGAGTCAGATTCGGTTGTCTTCCGCCTCCTGGATATCGGATACTGCTGTATCCTGGTGGTCCTCGTTTTGGCGCTGAATAGGTTGCCTTCCAACAGGAGTAAACATAAGCACCAAAAGCAATGCCTGCAAAGTAGAAGGGAGGCCTATGCCACATCAGTGACCGCCCCATGGGGTCCATCTTCGCCACCAGCTACTACCCCAGAAACGTCCCCACTAATCTCTCAATGCAGGAAATCTTACAAGCCGTAATGGACTCAAGATACTCAATGGAAGATAAAATGGACTATCTTGATATTGACATGGTCTAGTGCAACAGGATATCCATAAGATTTCTGCCCAAGTGGGCGAGATGGAGACAAGTACCCGATGTGGAGGACGCCCTTGTTACGGTCAAGACTCAACTGGCAGATATTCTGCAACATACTAAGATTCTTGACGAGCGAGTGGGAGAGGCGAAGGGAAGGGCTCGACACAGCAATGTTAGAGTGGTTGGAGTTCCTGAGAGCCGAGGTTCCCTCTACGAACGGTTCCTGGAAACTTTGTTTTGGCAGCAACTTTCCAATTTCTTTTCAATGGAAAGGCGACACAGGGTCCCAGCTACATTTCCTCCCCCGAGGAACCTCCTAGAGTACTGGTGGCCAAGATCCTGAACTATAGAGCCAGGGATACCATCTTGCAGGGTGCCTGGAAAAAAGGATATCTTGGTCCGCAAGGCTCTAGAGTTGACGGCTTTCCGGATTTCACCCGCTCTGTATGGAAGGCTCGTCAATCCTTCGACGCTGTTAAGAAATGCCTTATGGATATCAAATATGTGCTTTACTTCCCGGCCAATCAGAAAATATTCTACGAAGGCCATGCCACGTTCTTCACCGATCCAAAACAAGGCTGGAAATGGGTGGAACTGTGCCAAAGACAGAGACCATACTGTCCTGATGGGAAGAAACAACCTAACTGCAATGACAGACCTGGTGTGCCCGCAGATTCCTTGGCCTTTATTCCAGATAACATGTCCAGTGATTCTGGGAATCCGTAGGAGTCCACTATGTTTAATGTTTGTGGTTTTTAGTCCTGTATGGGCCAGACTGAAGGGATTGTGACACAAAGATTGCTTACACTCAATGCTATTGCATGTATAACCCAGTGTGGAGCACAGATCACATGGGGGTGACGCCACTACACATTTGAGTGTTCTTGCTGCTCTTCACTCCCCAGTGTAGTTATGTTATCTTAGTTAAATGTCTGGCCGACAGATAGGAGTTCTGTGGTTGAATTGGGTGAGGTGGATTGTTGGTTTTGAGAGGTATTGTTTACCCGACCATTGACCAAGTTCTGTGCCGTTTATATTATTCATCTCCCGACATTCATCGTTGGTTCCCATTTGTATTCATTAAGAAGCCACCATGACAGTAGCTGGTCATTCAAGGTTATCGTACCCTTCATGGAACATCATTTGCTTATGTGACAAGATTAAATGGGGTTTGGTGCTACAGTTTCTAAAAAGATACAAGCCCTCTATTATAATTGCTTTCCTTTAGGCAACACTTGGCTAGTAATTAATAGAATTTCTTCGTATATCCAACTACAAGAAGGGGTTCCATGCTGGGTTTGTTAGAGCCTCTAGAGGGGATACGGGCGGGGGGTTGTTTCTCGCAAGCTCCTCTTTTGTGCCCAAAACAGTGCTTCTGGAAAACAGAGGCAGATATGTACTAATCACTGGCTACCTTAATGTAGGACTGGTGGGTTTGTTTAATTTCTATTGCAAACCCCACCTCGCCCCAATACACACCGACGTACTGTTTGAAATACAATGCCTAACGATTGCCTCCCAATACCCACCAGTCGGCTTTATGGTCAATTTTAAGAGGTCATGGATCGTGCCTTAGACTGGCTCTCCCTTGCTGTGCCAAGAGCGTGCCCTCCACCAGGCTCCTTGACTGTGGGTGCCATAGGATTGGTGGATGTGCATCATACCTTCCACTCCCAAAAACAGTGCTACTAATTTCATTCTGGGGCGCACTCGTCCCCATCACGAATTGACAACTTTTTCATGCCCAACAGATATTGTTTGGGTGTCGAGTATAGAATCTCTCTCCAGGGGTATCTCAGATCACTCCTCACTGTTGCCATCTCTACGCCAGACACGAACATCAACTGGGGCCACTTGGCACCTTAATTCATATTATCTGGGTTTCCCCGAGGTTGTGGACAAACTCACGGACAGCACCATAGAATAATTCAAGTTTAACACCTAATCAATGGATGACCTCATGTATTTTGGGAAGGCTACAAATCAGTCTTGGGTGAAGAAGATATATCGACACTTGCAGCAAGGGAGGAACGAGAGAAATAAAGGTTTACTCTGGAGGCAGCAGGTAAGTGGAGATCTTTATTGTAGCTACACGACAATCAGGTTAAATCCGGACAATAGGTCAATAGGATTAGGAGCACCGATCTTCAGGGAAGTCAACTGGCTCCCACCACGCAGGCAACCTAACTCCAAATGCCTGGAATGGCACACTCACTCAAGCACTAACATTCCATGAACTCAAAGACCATTCTCTCATGACCTCACCCCATCCATGCAGGAAGGGAAGACAGGACACAACAGTAGATTGAAAAATCTATTGGATATAGAACTGGAACAACTGGAAAATAATATGTTGCTGACAAATCTCCAGAAATGCAAAAACTGCTACTACGGACTTGACATGCCTCCCATAACTGAAACTGATGATCTGCAAAAGTCTCAACCATCATCACAAGCCCGGTTGGATGAGACCGGGGACAAGGCCGGGAAGAAGTTAGCATGGTTGGAAAAACACCTGTCCCCAAGCTGTGTGCAATGCTGTCAAAGATGCTGAGGGAGAACCGCACCAGGTTGATACTTATATTTATGAAGCATTCCCCGATTTTATAGTGGCTTATAAGCAGCACCAGATGCTCTATCACGGCCGGAACAATGATGTTCTGGATGCAGTTCCTTTGCCCACTATTTCGCTCCAGCCAAGGGATATTTTGGACTCCAAGATTACAGAAGATGAGCTGTCGGCCTGGTCTGCTCTTCAATCAGGCAAGTCTTCGGGACCTCATGGTTTCCTGACTGACTTATGGAAGATACTGCGTGACAAGATGACCAGTCCCATGCTTTAGATGTTTCTGGCCAATAGAGAATTGCCCTCTGATCTGCAGTGTACTACAGTTGGGATACTGAAGGACTGCAAATGATCTATTGAAAGTGCCCACTATAGACCAATATCTCTCCAATCCTGAGGCAAAGGTGTTGGCAAAAATATGGACGTCGTGGTTTACCAATCCTGATCCACCCAGAACACCCATTTACTGGGTAGAGCCACGCAAATCAACATACGTCGGGGTGCACATCGGTCTAGATAGGGCCGGAAAACTTGAGGATTCCCTCACCTTGGTGGCGATTGACTTTCAGAATGCACTGGATTACATTTGCTGGGACTTCTTACGAACTGTGATGTCGGCAATGGGTTTTGGTGGGAGGCTCTTGCAGTGGATCAAACAATTGCTCATTATGCGCCCACAGGAAACGTTCGAATCAACAGTCTCCGCCTGTATTTTGGTCTAGAGTAGGTAACGCGTCAGGGGTGCCCCCTCATCTCTTTTCCTCCTTGCTATGGAACCACTCGCAATATGGCTGAATGGTTTTGTCTGGCCATTAAGACCGGGTGTTATTTGAAGGTCTTCTAATTGGGTCCCACAAAAACAAGAGATCATATCCCAAATTCATTGAGATATTGGAAATACATATTCTATATAGTGGATTGCATTTTAACTGGAGTAAGTCTATCTTTTTCTGGTGCAGGGCCAACAGGACCTTACTGTAGACTCTGGTTAGATTTCTTTTTATACCTGGGTAACCAAAATCTTCCTTAGATGTACCTTGGTGCCCATTACACAAACATTTACCTTAGGTGTTAAGTTTTGGGAATCCCTCCCCTCCACTTTCATTATTCGGATGGGCTGCCTTATTTAAAATTAGGACTCTACCTCGATATCTATATGTCATCCAAAACACTCCAGTGTGGATATTTGGCTTAGAGTTTGATAAGACTGAGTGGATCCTGAGTAAGCTGCTCTGGCAGAACTCTAATCCAGAATAGCTTTGGGCACTCTGTATATGTCGGTTTGGGAAGGAGGCATTGGCCTCCTGAATATCCATAAGTACTATTGGGCCTCCCAACTGACGGTCGCCAATAAGTGGCTTTGCAGGGATAGTAATCTCCCCCATATTGATTTCCAACTTGTCGGGCTTAAAGGCCAGGAGGATAGCTCGGGGGCAAGATGTTTGTGTTGGAAGCAAGACAACGTAACAGGTTTGAATCCCAGTTCCGTGCTTAGAGACTGGTCTCCAGTATTAAGCACACAACAACCTTATAGAGACGTGGAGCCAATTTAACGACGTGATGACCAGGCCCCTCACACAACAATGGAGGACAATCCTACAACAAGAGATCAATTCACGTCACTGGTTACCCCTTCGGGTGCCCCCCAGGCCAGAATTACCTAGTACTTGTAACAAATAGGTACTAAGTCAACACATCATTTATATATCACAATTTTATTTAGATAAACATCACATATTTTTATCACAATTTATAAAACACATTTTCTAAAAGTACAAAAATTCCTACAAAACCTAATACAAAAAATGTCTCATAAAAACCATTACCATACATAAAACAACCTGTGTTGTGCTTAACCCCGTGACATCCTACCTATACAAAGCTGAATCCTGTATAGTATTTTGAAGGAGAACACTCTGTCTCTAGACACACAATGGTCGGTAGCTTACTGGTTCCTGATTATTAAAGGAGACCACTCATCACATCTAACATTGATTCAATATAGTTCTACCCCAACAGGTGCTACCCAGGGGTGAAGTCAAACTAAATTTCTACTATTTATACTATATCATCACAAAATCACAATACTATAATTGCCCTAGTATTAAGCGCATTATAAAAAGATGAATTAATATGCTGCCACTGATGTGTCAGATTCTCTGCACGCACCGTGCAGTCAGACAATGGGGCGATGAGGTACAGCGTCCCTGAAATCTCCGTGGGGCAATAGAGAACTCCCTGAACTTAAGAGGCTTAACTTCGCTAGGAGATGGGATAATACAAATATTAGTTTTAGAGGATTGTGAGAAACCGGACGGGTATTCGCACTCCTAAAACCACTGGATCCTCTACTGAAGTGGCTAGGGAAAGGCCAGCAGTCTTGGATCCCCGACCATGGGGGTGGAGAAGCGAGGGAGGATCACCTGGGTGGAGGGCCCTTGGGGATTGGGAGTGGGGTGCACACAGACGAGACATGGTATCCCCTTTCCCTATTGATGACCAACCTAACCCTCCCCCGACTTTTATGGGCCATTATAAGCCAGCTCCCCTCATGTGACTCGACAGTACGGAGACGTGGAAGGGGCAATTAAGAGTGATTACCACCATGCCATTTCATCAATTTGCTACCGAGATAAGGAGGATGCCTGTACGGTGTTGTGAAGGTCAGGCATGTCCTCTTAAATCCGAGTCAGGCAAGCTCAATCGAGAAAGCACACCGGCAACCTGTTAAAGGGGTGCAGGTGTATAAAATGAGAGGCAGAGAACACCACAGGGAGCAACAGGGAGGCCTGCGTGGGGACACTAGCAGGGGACCTTGTTATAAAAGAGGCAAGCCATTCAAGAGAACTGCTGTGAGTTGGTCTGTCGTTTGCGGAACGGAAAGACACTGGAGACTGCAAAGAGGTGGTCTCACGAAGCATGGCTTGGGAGCTGGGGTTTCTTGGGGCAGACTGAAGGCATAGAAAGGAGCCATGTGGAGAGGCCACCCCTTTACCTTTGAACAAAAGTGGTAGTTTTGTGTTGGTGAGCAGACACAGGAGTGTCAGAGGGGCAGACGTACCCCCAACATCAGAAGCAGAGGTTTGTGTGCTCCTCGTTGCTGTGGAAGTTATCGATGGGACCAGTGAGTTTCCGACAGATGAGAAACCCAGTATAACTTGGCACAAAAGTGCATTAGCAAGAACATTTCCATTGTTCAAGTTGAGAAGGAATACTTGGTATCGGAGTGGTCGCGTGTCTCAGAACGTCTTCATAAGACTCCAGTTGTTGAAAAAAGCAAAATAAATGCATATTGGATACTAAACTGAATGAACAGTTAAAAAGCAAACAGCATGAATGCATATTGAACGCAGAATTAAATGAAGACCTGAAGTTAAGCATATGGAATGCGGAATGGAGAAAAACGTTATGGGCCAAGCAAATTAAGAGAACAGCCAAGGTGCCCATGAGAAAATTTGGGATATATGGTAGGTCAATGGCCAACTATGTGAACCTCTAAGAAAATATACACTATGGCTGCTTAATGGTCGCCAATTTTCTTTATGGAATAATGCAGTCACTGGTTGTTTAAATTTAATGTTGGTTGTCTGGTTTTACTGGCAGTAAAACCTGAATATGGTTTTGCTGATCCATCATCGCTTCTGCTCTACACAGTTCTGTAATTGGACATCCATGCTACTAATTTCTTTTGTGAACGTCTGTGCTTTTCAATTACAATAATAAAAAAGATATGTGGAAAAACAATTAAGAGGGGAAATTCCCCAGGTGGAGTTTGATTTAGTTACATTACAGGAAACCACCTTGCTCTTTTCTTGGCAAAATTGTTAAAGAATATTACAGGGGGAAAACTACCTAAAAGTATTGAGGCATTACAGCCATTCCTAAAGAAGGGAAGGATCCCCTGTGATGTGCCTCAAACCGACTGATCACACTAGACTACACGTTATTGGTAAAAGTGTTAATTTTCTCCCGCAAATAGGTCCTGAAGATTAGTGGCTTTTTGCTAATGTTCATTCTATGGCATCCCTTTATTGAACCCACCTAAACATGATGCAGAAGGGAGACTTGGCCTTGGTCTCCCTAGACACGCAGATATTTCATCTGTCAAACCAAATGATACCCCTCCAGAAAGCCATGAAGGAAAAGGAGCCTTGCTAGGTAGCACATTGTCAGTGATGTAGAAAAGGCATGTCGTTTAATGTTGACTGAAAGGGTAAAGATTGAATGGGGCAGAGAAAAAATGTGGAACAATGCAAGTAACAATAGGGTGAAAAAAGTATTTAGGAGTGTGGATTGCTAAGCATGTATACCAACCTTATGAAGGTAACTACCCACCCTTGAGGAAAGTGAGAAAGACTTGCAAAGATGTGTGAAATGACCATCTCATGGTGGAGGAAAATAACCTCTTAAGATGAAACTGTAGCAAAGGCTCATTTTCAGTGTTGCCTAAAGACCCCAAAGAGAAATTGTTGTGAAGGTTACTGTATTCATCTGAAATGGGGTAAACTCTGGATAGCCCACACTATCTTAGCTGTCCCTAAAGAGGGAGGGTTCAAGTTCAATGATTTGTGTTGCTTTTACAGTGATGCTAAGAGTTCTGCTAGGTCATGTGGGGGTGGGTGTAGCTTGTCAGAGGTGATAGATTGATATTGAACATTTCTGGACATTAACTTTCAGGGGTAAATATTTGGTTAAGATTAGTCAGCAGAACTATACCAGATCAATGCATTTAAGTGTATTACAGGGATTGTGCAAATTTCAGAATGGGAATGCTTTATCTTCATGGCCTTGCCCACAGAGATATGGGGGCCACCTTTAATTATTGAAAAGATTGCCCTTACCCTCATACCACAGTGGTAGAGAGTAAGATTAGAGAATGCAGGCCAGTTTCAGAATGGGCAGCTTAAATATTTTGTGCAACTCCAAAAAGGAGTTTGGTGAAGACATGGTAAAAACCTTCATGCGCGAGGATGAAAATGGTACACTTTCAGAAGATTAAATGGAGTGTGTTGGGTTGGAAGGAGCCGGACACTTGGAGGACATTCTCATACTCTTTATTAAACTAAAAGAATAAGGCCCCTCTCTCTCTATGACTAAAAGGAATATCTTACCCATCTAGGGAAAGTAAAGGTGCTCGTCAGAAAGTCCAAAATAACTGTCCTTCCCTTCGTGGTAGTCTCTGCATCGTTCTTTGGGCGTCCTGCCCACCGCTCTGCATGCGTGGTTGTCCCACTACCAAGAGTCCTCTTCTGGTTTGTACCACTTCTCGTGGTCATGTACACTGGGCCTCCAGTGTCTCACAACCTGCTGCTCTGCTTCTTCGAAATTCATGGGCTCCGCGATGTGGTTTGCCTACACAAGGCCTGATGAGGACAGGGAGGCTTCCCCTGCGTATCAGACTCTCCTCTCCTTCTGCTGTGAGTTGGAGATATTTTCTTTATTTTCCCCAGATTTATTTCTTTTAACATGGTCTTCAGCCAAACATGAAGCAGGCATAGTATTTTCCATAGTGGGCCTACCCATATTGCATAGTCCTTGTCCCCAATGGGGAGTCTCTTCCAGTGAGATCCCACTTGCCTCGACCCCTAGGGAGAGCCTTGCAGAGTGAGCTCACCTCCCTAGCCTGACAGGGAGGGGGGGGGAGGGGGAAGGCGGCGTGAAGTCCACCCCGAACCCATTGGGAAGAAGGGACGAATACCTGTGATTCGTCACAAGAGGTCAACTTAAAAGGGAGCCATCAGAATTTGAAAGAATATTTGCTGAAAATGGTCCTAGAAGAGCTTATTTCTAAAAACTACAAATGCATGACAGGTTAATAAGGGGGGGGCAATTCCCCCTAGGGCTTGGCCCCCTCCCACCATGATCTCTTGAAATATCAAAGGACGTTTGGGGTACAATCTGTGGGGCTAAAAGAGCACCCATCGACATGCAATGGTGCTTTCTTTCAAGTTGCTACATAGATGGCATTATAATCCCAATAAGCTAGCCGAAATGTTCAACTCCGTAAATAGTACCTGTGTAAGAGGAAGAAAAATGGCAGATTCTCATATGTGGTGGATACCCATTAGTGCAGATATATCGAGATGAACTCAGTTTTATTAAAAAGGTTGCAAGGGGGAACTTACCTAAAGATTATCTACTGGTTCTTTTTTGGAGTCCCCATAAAGAAATGGGGAGGGGAAAGACCCTATCAGGGATGCTCAACGCGCTGATTAATGCGAGTAGAAAGGCACTAAAGGCTTGTATACGGTTTGGCCATGGCACAATTGTTTGCGGCCAGATTGACTAATACTCGAACCCCCCTGCCAACTCCCCCATAAACCCCCGCCACCCCACCTACTTACCTTTTCGCCATCCGCTTTGATTCTGACCCTGCAGCGGTGGATCCGTCCCTCCTACTAGAGTCAGATCCGATGCTGCAGAGTCAGCTTTTCTTTTTTTCCCTATCCCCCGCCTCCTGATCTCCAGAAGCTGGGGATACCCCTGCTACCCCAAAGGCCATCACTACCAAACATAGGGAGCGCGGGACAACCCCACATACCCCACTCCCCATGTTCAGTAGTGATTACCCAAATTGGTTGTTTCCAAAATATGAAATAGTACTGTCAGATTTACCATACAGTTAATTGGACACTACCAATTTGGGTAATACCGGCTTCTTTACATAAACAGAAAGTCTTAATATTATAAGTTCCTTTTTTTTTATATAAAGCACACCGTTCCTTGGTAATGACCCAAATTGTGTTTGATTTCTGGGCTGTGACCTCACTTTTCAGATTTTAGAAGTGCTTTGACATTTTTGCCATGGTTGGATTAGGTTATAGATGCCTCATGTCGTAAATGGGACTGGTGTACCATTGTTTTTAGTAGGTTTAATAAGCATTGTTAAACCATTTCAAAATCTATTTGTCAAACTCTAGAATTTGGCGTGCTACTGTGCATTAAATTGATGGGGGCGGGTGGGGGGAATTTCAATTATGCAGCCATTTCATCAACCTAAGCAGTTTCACTGCCATTTGGAGTGAGTGAGTGAGTTTTGAAAATACACCCATCTGTTGGCCCTTTGCACCTTATGGGGATCGCCCTCAGGTCCCATGTCAAATCTTGTTTTTTCCAATTCAAACCTTAGCAAGGTTTGACCTTTAGAAATGAATCCAGGGGAAGAAGGGCCTATTGAATATTGGTTGAGAAACCATATTCTCCAGCATTGTATCTTCCATCAGGCTGGTAATCTTCTGTTTGCCTGCAAAATGGAAAGTTGCCTTTGCTTTAAGCAAGGGAATAAAATAAGCGGTCACTCACTTTATGGGTGCTTCTGGTGCCAAAAAATTGGGCACCGAGTAATTGGACCCCTACACCCTCCTTCTCTTACTATCCTCAGGTTCTAACCACATGTCACGCTGATGGGTGTCCTTGGGTTTTCTCCTCTGAGAAAATATCTTCTTTGGAAAAGGAAAACAGTTGACAAACTTTCTTCTGTGGAAAGAAAAGGGGTATATTCATGTTATCACGCCTACAAAAAGTCTTATAGGGGTTTAGTTCCAACCACCCCTCCGACGTGGAGTCCACACGGAGTATAGCCATCCCCAAGGAAAAAAGGACCACGCTCTCTAACGAGAGCTATGTCAGAAGAAAGGCTGCTTAAAAAACATTAAGCGCCATGACAGCCTCGGCTGCAAGCCATCGTCTGGGCAGGAGGTCTTCTCATTGAAGGAGGCGAGGCCATTGATGGCTCAAAAACACCCTTCGTCATTAGATAAAACGGTCAATGAGCCAGTTTTCGAAAAAAGAAAATTAGACAAAAAGGTGAGAAACCTTAAACGGGGTCTCCGGCCTTAAAGGTGTGGCCTGTCCGGTCGTCAACCAAACACCACAAGTCTATGGCCTCGTAAACTGCAACCACGACAAGCCAGGCTACGACCCTCACATCATTGAGCAAACATAAATCTAATGTCTTGTTGGCTGCAACTACATCGTCGACAACATCCATATTCTTGATGACAGCATCAAGTAAGCATACGCATCCGAAGGCTCCCATGACTGATCTAACAAAATCCTCATTGATGCCTCTGTCAACGATCACACACTTGTCAAGCCAAGTAAATAAAAGTCAACGCCCTGGTTGACGGTTGGCAAACCTCTATCTGACAGATAGAAGGCTTCCAACAAAGTAAGTAGTCGTCGGCTGCGTCGATGGTGAAACAAACCCCATCTACCACTAAAGAAGCTCAGGAGACAGACTACAGTGTCAGGTAAACCTACTAATAAGGCCCCTCCACAGAAACATACAGTGAGCACTATACAACAGAAGGACACTCACCAGCAGGAGACAGTACATCTACAGGCGGCTCCTTCACCAGTCTAACCCATTCCTTACTCGAAGGTTGTCCCGGAAGACATCCTGCAGCATGAAATAGTCACTTTGAAACACAGCAGGAGCAGCAGGCAGAGTTTTCAGATTCTGAAGAATCTGTTGATGCAGGCCCAGCAAATTCCAACGTCTCCTAAAGTCCCTTCAACCCCATAGAGAAACATTCCTCTCTATATCTCTGCAGGGGGCCAACAGGTACAACAGTGCCTTGACTAGGCATTCCACCCAAGACCAGGACCAAGTTACCTGGATGCACAGAACTTCCAGGCAGAAATGGGAGCCCCATTGACTAATCCACAGGCCCACTTTTCCTTGCAATTTCTATCCTCATTACAGATGGTCATTACACAGCAGGATTTTTCTTTGACTATGCCACACCAGCACCCACACATTCCATCACTACAAGCACCTCAGCCACATCGATCACCCTCTCCCTCCAGGGAAAGGTCAAGGTCTACAACACGGTCTAGAAGACAATCTTCCCACAGACAATCAAGGTCCAGGGCACGCTCAAGACCCAGATTACAACTGGGCTCACGAGGCAGAGTGGGTCGCCCAGGCTGCACAGGTCTCCAACACCCCTTCAACAAAGGCACTCTCCGTCTTGAAGGCAGTAACAGGAAGGAAGGAGAGCTCACAGACACAGATGGGGATGCCCCCCCAAGACACAATATCAACCTCATCACAGACACCCCAAAAGGCTTGACGGCTGGGATACACTCACTGGTTGATGACCCTCCAGAAAAACCCTCCCCACCGGACATTTCAACTTATCAGAATATGGTTATAAGGGCCTGCCAAGAGTTTGGCTTAATTGCATTTGAGGGCAAAAAAACAAGTTACACTCTTACCTGGTAACGTTCTTTCGATGGAATGGTCCGACGACGTATTCCATATCTATGACAGTAATCACCACAGCTGTGCTGCTTCAGAAAATCTTTCTGCGTCCTGCGTCGATACGCCGTCTGAGGACCTCCTCCGACGTCACCGGATGTTATAAGTAGGAAGCACGACGCCCGTAGCCTCAGTTGTAGTTTTTTCCCAGAACGTGTGGCACCAATCTTCTGCCAGTCTGCCCACAGAAAGCCTTGCGGAAACGTAAACTGCAATCGCATAAGAATTTCTGTAGCGTGGTAGGCAGGGAGGGAGCGATATGGAATACATCGGACCATCCCCTCAAAAGAACGTTACCAGGTAAGAGTAAATTGTTCTTGGAGGGGATTGGGTCCTCTGACGTATTCCACATCTATGACAGACTCCCAAAGCAGTACCAACTTAAGGAGGTGGGAAAGTATTTAGAATATACAAATTTAGAATGCCCAATCAAATTGCAGAGTAAAGGAACCACCTTGCCAAAGATCAGATCCTGCCCCCGGATAGTATCGAAGGAGTAGTGACGTACAAAAGTATGGACCGAAGCCCAGGTGGCTGCATCACAGAGGTTACGAATAGGAACACCCCTCTGCAGGGCAGTAGACGCAGCCATACCCCTGGTAGAATGGGCCCGTAAGCCTACCGGAGGGTCCTTACCCGCCAAGCGGTAACATTCGGAAATTGCCAAGATGATCCATCGAGACAAAGTCTGCTTAGTAACAGCTTGTCCCAAACGCCTTCCAGCGTAACCAATAAAGAGTTGATCGTCCACTCTGACCCGGGACATGCATGAAATATAAAAGCTTAAAGCTCTCCTAGGATCCAGCCTATGGAGCCTCTCCTCTTCCTTACCAGGATGCAGGAGGATAAAACGCCGGAAGAATAACCTTCTGGCTTAAATGAAATTCCGACACCACCTTCATAAGAAAGGAAGGACGAACTCAAGGACAACCCTGTTCTTGTGAAACACAGTGAAGGGTGGCTTAACTGAAAGTGCCTGTAACTCACTCACTCTGCGAGCGCAAGTGACCGCAACTAAAAATACAGTTTTAAGAGTCAGTCTCAAAGGGCAGGAATGCAAAGGCTCAAACGGAGCACCCATTAGAAACCTGAGAACACGGTTCAAATCCCAACTGGGCACCTGCAAAGGTGACAGAGGGAACACATTAGTGAGCCCTTTTAGAAACTGAGAAATTAAAAGACATTTTAAAATAAGAACACTTCAGATGAGCGCTTAAATATGGACAGCGCCGCCAGGTAACCTTTAATGGTGCCCACTTGCAGGCCCTTGTGGGCCAAAAAAAAGCAAAAAATAGAACCACAGGAATGTCACATGAAAAAGGATCCACATTCTTAACCATGCACCAGTCGCAGAACTTTCTCCAACGGCAATGGTACAGGGACTTTGTTGCGGGCCTTCTGGCCGAAAGCAACACCTCCATCACGTCTTCAGGGAGGTCCCAATCCTTATACCTCAACCTTTCAGAAGCCAAGCGTGAAGGTTGAGTGATCTGACCCCTGGATGGAGAACCTGAACCCTCCCTCCCCCCTCCCATGAGAGCAGATCATCTTGGTAGGTAAGACGACGTGGAGGGCAGATGGACAAGTCGAGAAGGTCCGGGTACCACTTCCTCCTGGCCCATGCCGGAGCAATGAGGATCATCCGGGAACCGAACCTCGGTAGCACTTGCGGAATGACGGGGACTGGAGGAAATGCGTACAGCAGTGGGAAGGACCACTCCATTACGAATGCGTCTTCTAAGGCTCCTCTTTCGCACTTCCGGTTGACACTGGAGGCGAAGAGATCGACTTGAGGGGTCCCCCAAAGGGCGAAGATCTCCAGGAGAATCTCCCGAGTCAACTCCCACTCGTGAGAGATCGCGCTCTGCCTGCTCAGAGCGTCCGTCTCGTTTTCGTCTCCCGCCAGATGAACTGTCGAGATCGAAACTTCCTGCTGGATGGCACAGAACCAGAGCTGCATCGCCTCCCTGCACAGAGGAAGTGACCCTGCCCCCCCCCCACCCCCTTTTTGTTGAGGTAGTGCATGGCCACCGTGTTGTCCGTCAGGATCAGGACATTCTTTCCTCGCACAGTCGGCAAAAAAGCCTTCAGGGCAAGCCTGACGGCCCTCAGCTCCAACAGATTGATATGGAGTCTGGACTCCGACTGAGACCAACGACCGCTGACTGTCAACTCGTTGGCATGAGCTCCCCATCCTGTGAGGGATGCGTCCGTCACAATCGTCACCTCCAGCCAGGGCAGCCAAAATGGAGCCCCCTTCATCAGATTGCCTTCGACGGCCCACCACAGAAGGTCCTGGGCGACCGAAGGCGGCACCTGACAGGGTCCGACATCCTGCCGGAGGACTGAGACCACTGGAGCTTGAGTGCCCATTGCAAAGATCTCATCCGCAACCTGGCCTCTGGCACCAGAAGAATGCAGGATGCCATGAGGCCGAGCAATCTCAAGAACTCGAACGCAGGGAGACTCTGGGCATGTTGAAACTTTAGCACCATCTGCTGAATGTGGTGAGCCCTCACCTGGGGAGGGAAACACTGTCCCAGGGACGTGTCGAGCACTGCTCCGATGTACTGGAGCCACTGAGTTGGCGTCAAGTGTGACTTCTTTAAATTGAGGGAGAAGCCCAGCCTGTGAAGGGAGTGGCAGGTGACGGACAGATGATCCAGGACTTGCTCGGGAGAGCGCGCTCTGATCAACCAATCGTCCAGGTAGGGGTAGACGTGAATCCCCCTTTCCTGAGATACGCTGCCACCACCATGAGCTTGGTGAAAACCCTCGGGGTGGAGGTCAATCCGAACGGCAAGACCCGAAACAAAGTGCGAGTCGCCAACCGCGAAGCTCAGGTACTTGAGGTCGAGAGATCCCAACCAGTCCTGAAGTTGAAGGGCCTGAAGGACTTGAGAGAGTAACCATCTTGAACTTGTCCTTCCTGAGGAGTTTGTTCAAACCGCGCAAGTCCATGATGGGTCTCAATCCCCCATCTTTCTTCGAGATCAAAAAATAAGGGGAATACCATCCCGTGTTCCTCTCCGCTACAGGCACCAGTTCTATGGCGCCTTTCTCCAGCAGTGATTGAATTTCCTGCACAAGGAGCGTATCCGGACTCTTCAACAAGAGATTCCCCGGTGGAATGTCATGAGGCCTCTGCCAAAAAGGAAGATAGTAGCCGTGGGCTATGATCTCCAGAACCCACACATCTGAAGTAATGGCACGCCATTTTACAAGATGCTGCGCCAGCCTTCCCCCAAACGGCGAAGCATGGGCCTCATGACTGAGCAGAAGCGGCTGCGGCGTTGCTGGAGGGCAACGAGGCAACTCCTACGGTTGCCCCTTTGACTTGCAGCTTCTCTCGCTTTACTAAAGGATGAGTAATAACGAAAGGAACCTCCCCTCCATTGCTGTCCTAGAACGAAAAGGCAGAGGTTGGCAGACTGCAGCGCCCAACGACTTCGCTGCAGCTTTGGAGGTCTGCAACCTCTCAAGGCTCTCATCAGCCTTGCTGCCAAAAAGATGTTCACCATCAAAGGGCATGTTGAGGAGCCTGGCTTGCACATCAGGAGCAAACCCTGACTTCCTCAACCACGCAAACCTGCGTATCACTGTGCTCGCCGCCATGGACCGGCTGACAGTGCCATGTCCAAACCTGACTGAAGGGACTCACACATGGCATCCTTGCCATCCTGAATAATAGCAAAAAAACCATCCCGTTCGTCTCCTTCGGGAATATGGTCAGCAGCTAAGAAATACAGTTCCACAGAGTGTGCGTGAAACGTGACAAGGCACATACGGAGTTGGCCGCCTGAAGAGCCATACCCCGTGAAGAAAACACTTTCTTCGCCCAGCCATCAAAACGCTTGTCGTCCCTATCAGGGGGGATGGTAGGATACAACGCCTGCTTTGCTGGGGCCATAGCCACCTGCACCACCAAACTCTCCGGCGTGGGGTACATGGTCAAGTAGCAGGGGTCACTAGTGGCTGGGCAGTATTTTCGCGGCAAAGACTTGCCCACTGCCGGGAGACTCTCTGGAGCAGTCCAAGCCGCTGCCACCCTTCTTTGCAGAGCCATATGGAATGGCAGTACCGGGTCAGTGGGTGGACCTTGGTCGAGGATATCCGTCAGGTCATCCTGCACAAAATCAACTGGGGGCGCCGACCACCCCAAGCGCCGGTACGATGACTCGGCATAGGTGCCAGGCTCAGGCCTACAGAACTCCATCTCCGGAGAGGTGTCTAGACCACTGGCGTCATGCAGTGACTGACGCAGGTCCTCATCTGGCTACGACCAGAAAGAATCTCATCTGGTACTGTGTTAGGAACCAACCCATCTTTAGAACCCTCTTCCACATCGGAAATATACTCCATAGGCTGGAAAGTGGGCATTGAATAAGGGAGAAAGACATGTTTTGCCTTGGCCAGAGCCTTTCTAAGGGGTTCCCCAGTGCCACGGGGTACCTCCGAAACCACGGCCTCGAAAGGTGTCGAGTGAATCGGTGTCGACGTTGAGCGTGGCATCGACGGCTTCGACACAAGCCTCGAGGGCGGATCCCCGAGCGTGTCCATCAACAACCTGGGCGCCGACGACTTCCTCGGAGGCGGAGCCTCGAGAGAGTCCATCGAGGACCTCAGCGCCACCGGCATAGAAGTCTTCTTTGAAGACTTCACAGGTGCACACGTGCTCGAGCGCGTCAAGGACCGGGACCTGTAACGGGCATGACTAGAACGATTCCCCTTGTCCGAGCGGGACCTTTCCCGCGAATCGTGCCGACCACCCGAGCCCGAAGGCGTACGAGCGGTGTCTCTAGTACAGTCACAGCAGACCCCACTCGGAGGCGCGGACGGACCGAAGCCCTGCAATTCAAGTATCGCCAGCATTTTCTTCCGGAAGGAAGCCCATTCCTCCGGAGAGGAACGCTTGGTGGGATAGGAAACCCCACCGATGGGCGGAGTCCTCGGATGAGGACGGGGAAGGCGATCAATGACGGCGCTTACGGGAGTGCCTCGAAGAGGCACAGGAGTGGCGGGACCCACTCCGGGACCAAGACCCCCCCCTAGACTTACGACTACGATGTGGAGAGTCACCCCTCAAATCGTCCGTCGAAAGCCCAGTGGACCTCGCCTTCCGGGGCTTGGACACCTTACCGACCGACAGCTTCTTACGTTCCCGCAAGGCCTTGGACGTAAGCGGCTGGCAGTCGACAATCATCCGTGTCGTGGGCCTCCCCGAGGCACCAAAAGTAGGCGACGTGCGAGTCCGTCACTGACATCTTGGACCCGCAGTCCCCACACTTCTTGAAGCCCGGACGCGGGGTGGAAGAAGAGTAAGACATCCCGATCGGACTTCACAAACGGAACAGGTACAAAGAACCGAAAGAACAGAAACTCCAAAAAGTTGAGGCGCACCGAGATCACTAAAGCGAACACGTTCGCAGAAAAAACGGAACTGAGGCTACGGGCGTCCTACTTATAACATCTGGTGACGTCAGAGGTCGTCCTCGAGGACGGCGCATCGACGCAGATTTTTCCGAAGCAGCACAGCTGTGGTGATTACTGTCATAGATATGGAATACGTCGGAGGACCCAATCCTCTCGAAAGGAAAGCTTCCTCTTTGTCCACGTGGGGAAGAGAAGGAAGGTGGTAGTCTCCATACCAATTTTACATCATATATGGGAGGAAGTTCTGAAAACGATGAGGCAGTTGTTTACCGAACCTGCAGTAAAGGCCCGATTAGACAAAAAGTATAATCCTTCAGACGCAACACTAAAGTGCCTAACCTCACAACCGTTCCCGAATCGGTCATTTTGGCAGCTGCTGGTCAGAAGGCGTGCTCTGACGAACAAAAGTGGACAGTGCCCCCAGAGAATATGAGACGCAAGCAGGATGCTTTTGGCAAAAAGGTGCTAGTAATAGGCGCCATCACAGTAAAGGCAGCCAAATCCCTGGTCATAGTCACTCGTTATGATTGGGAGATTTGGCATAGGCTGGCCCCCACTACTGGAACATGTACCAAAAGACAAAAGGAGGCCAAAGCAATCCTCAAGGAGGCGGCGGAGGCATCAAGCCACAGTATTAACATTACAAGGAAAATCAATACAGAGAGAGGGCTCAAACAGGGTTGCCCTCACGTCAACATTATTCAACCTTTACATCGCAGATATCGCACTCACAAGAAGGAGTTTGTGCCTCTCCCATCTTGAATGGTACTCCTGTACCATGGCTGCAATATGCAGACTATTTGGTCCTGCTGGACAAAACCCAGATCGGCCTGCAAAGACGGCTGGACGCAATGGTCTCCTATTTAGAAAAAAATAAGCTGACGATAAATACAGATAAGTCACAGGTGATGATTCATGCAAGGTCCTAAACTAAGATGGTTTTCAATATTCGATCCGTCTTACTCAGGTATATTTATACAAATACTTAGGAATCTGCATCAACTGGAGTATTTGTGAACAAGACTGAGAAAATCCTGCAAGCAAAAACAGAATGCTTGGCTCGCCAAGGTCTGATACTACATAGAAAGAATGTTAAATTCTCCATGCGTCCTCTACATACTTTCTATCGCCAAAGCGTGGACCCCATCTTGTGCTATGGAGCTGAAGCGGTTGTAAATCTATCATACCATATCTGGGATAAGCTTGAAGGCCTCTGTTTGAGGAAAGTGTTTTCCTTGCCTAGCTCATTTCCAGTGCAGAGAATTCGGTCCAAACTGGGCTTACAATCTATACACTCCCAAGTCCTATGGAAATTGTTGGATCTATACCATAAAACAATTGACGACCAGGCCCTGGCTATTGACCTGAGAACAAACTCATTCACTTGAACAACGTCATGCTGAATAAATGGAAGACCACATGTATAGATTGATAGAGTCATTGGAGGCCTCCATGGACGCACTGAAGATTAATCCACTTGCCATCAAGAACATACATAATTAAAACTGGATACCGACTGAGAACCTGAAATCACTATATCTCCTGTCCATCAACTGCCCGTTTGAAGCGCAAAAGTTAAACCAACTCCCTCCATATCTCCAGCTTTTCCCGTAGCGAAAATTGCGTGATCTCTTCCTGCGTTTTAGGCTCTACCTCCTCCCCACACACTAGGTTCTGGGCCAAATGGGAGATCTACCGAACTCCCGACGCTTCTGCCAAAATAAGTTACAGGTAGGAACCTTACATCACATTGTGATATGTGAAGCCTTGACAGAGATAAGATGCAATATATACTGAGTGTCTACCCAATCTACATTTACTCCAGAAGAAAGATGGAACTCTCTGGTTCTGGGTGAGGAAAAAACAGTGATCTTTGCAATCTTGCAATTCTGGATTGAAATATCGACATCTAAGATCTTAAGAGATTGACCAGCGTTGCTACAATACTCAGTGTGGGTGTGTTTTGACTGACAGCTTTGCATGTAGTAGATTTCCTTCTTTCGTGTTTTATGATGATTTCGATAAATGAAAATGTTTGTAATAAATTAACTCATTTTAATAAAAAAATTTAAAAAAAGTATTAACATTGCAGTAGACAAAATGGACAATGGAGAGGTATTGAGACGCCAAGGTTGGCTAAGGGGCAAGGACTTACATCACAAGGTGTTTGAAATGGCGTTTGAAGGAGGTAACCTCTTCAGGCCAAATATAGAAGAAGCCCGCAAGACCATAAAAACCGACTCAGACACAGTGCGCTCCCTCACGTCATTACAGAACCGGAGGTCTTTTCCGCCCTTCAGGGGAGCCTCAGGAAGAGCAGGATCTTCCACCTCCACCAAAGGTGCTAGGCCATATACCAAGGGTTCGCCCTACTACTCACAAAGTTATAGGAGATACTACCAAGGATATTGGAGGTCAAAAGACTTCAGGCAAACAAAGGCGTATGCAAACTAAAAAAAGGCACCCAGAGAGGTCAGCATGGGAAGCAGCAACAATGACTGTTACCCAAGACAAAAGCAGGTGTGGGGGGGGGCATGTTAAAGTATGTTAAAAACTGGAAACACTGGCCACCAGGGGGCGCACAGATGAGCTGCACCTCCGTGTGAGCTCCGACTCCACTGGTCCATTTAGTGGTCTGAGCCCCCACTATATGGCCCCCCCACCCCGGAATACTTTTGTGATTCTTCAACATGAATATGCCCTCCTGAAGCGGAATGAAATTGAGGAAAATCGCAGTGGAATTCAGAGTAATTGCCCGTTTAAGGTCACGTTGCGAGTTCCTGAGCCATCTCGGGCCGTGTGACAAACTGAAAGCAAATTTAAAAAGGATTGCGCATGTGAAGCCTCCAGCGAGCCCCGCAGTCCGTGTCACTGAGGGAAGGGTGGTGAACTGGTGGGAGCCCCCTCCCACACCCCTAGCGGACGATTGACTTGCAATTGCAATCTATTGAACGCAAGACCGCCACCCCCCCACCTGCATGCTGCACGCTGTGAATACAGGCAGAGAAGAATTGAAGGAAGGAGCAGCGTCGCACACGGACAGCAGCAGTGAGCTGCGCAATTCCTCACTCCCTTTCATCCCAGTGCCCAAGCGTGCCCTGCCCTTTTCCGGGATACAGAGGCTGGGCCGTGCAGACGAATCAGACATCGACTTGGGCCTAGACGTCCTACCTCACGGAGCCTTTAAGCAAGGAGACCTCAGCACACTAAGGGACCGCCCGTCCAGGGAGTGGCGGCAGGTGACTGGCGAGAAGGAGCCCTCGCGGTGAGCAGTGAACTGCACATACTTTCACCCCAGAGCACGTCGGACCCGGTGGAGAACAAGCTGCAACCCCCAGCTGAGTTGAGCTAACGGAGGAGGGTCCCTCCTGGAGCTTATAAAGGGCGGATCTCCCCGTACTGGGCAGGGGAACAACACTGACCCACTTCCCGGTCTTTTGAAACGCAGTGAGCGCTATCATTAGGCCGGAGGCAAGGCCAGACCACCAAACATACGGGCCATACACCGGTTGTCCTGCGTTGGCGACACATTCCTGGATTCAGCAGGGAGGGGGTGGCGGGAAATGGGGGATGAGCGCACTGCCTTGAGGGAAAGGCCCACACATAGCCCTGTGTACTGCTTCGGGTACACAATAAGTGAAGCAGGCGATACAAGAATCAGACCTGTAATGGTGAGAGGAACGGATAAGGGGGAACCAGTGAGAAGCAGATTTGAGGGGGGGAAAAACTGGCGCAGAAGCATACATTGACAGAGGCCTCTTTCCTGGAATCACTCTGAAGGCATCTAGAGTGGGAGATACTGGAGGTCAGCCATACTAGCTACCATGACACACTGTTAATGCGGAGGAGCCGCTACTGAAGACCCCAGAGGTCACCTCATAATTTGAAAGTGGTGCCACTAGCAGATGGCCACAACTGATAGGAACTGCACCCTCCTTGTATATGTGAAACCTGCGTTCCCTCGTATAAAGAGACCGAAAGTGTGAAGATCTGGGAATACGTGAAAAAGCAGACTCTAGGGTACAGATTTAGACACAAACAAGATCTCAGAGGGTTGGGCCCCCAATCCTGAGGGTTGGGCCCCCAATACTGGGGCATGTGCCCTCCTCTGCCGCCTGTCAATGTACCATTCAGAAGAGGTTGGGCCGTCATTTACCTACTAAAACCCTGAAGACATACACCTGTTGACTCCACACATTAATCAGTAAGGGAGTTCGAGGGAAGGTAGCTGGAACGTCCACTCTCCTACTCAGCGCAAGCTTGGATATAGAACCCTGGCGACTTTGGCCCCCCCATGAATAGCCGAGAGGGTTGGGGCCCCCTTCTCAGGGGCATGTCCTCCTCCGTACATAGCACACATCAGAGTCAGCGCTCCCTCACGGCGCATAAGGAAAGAGAGAGGGAGAACCGGTCTGGAGAAAACTCTGCTCCAGGACGGGGAAGCACAAGTTGGGGGGAAAGCAAGCGGTAGCCGGCAGTACATAACGCACCTTACCCTGTACATGTGGCATTGATCAAAAGATCTATGGACATAAAACAGAAGATCGCAACATACCGCTTCCTCCCACACCGCACTGAAGCCAGCCAAAATGGCGACGCTAGAGACGGTGGCGGCCACAACTAAAGGCGATATGGCAGCCTTGTTGAGTGAACTCAAGAGCTGAGGGCGGATATTGGTGGGAAAGTCGATAAAATAACAAAGAATCAACAAGATGGAGGAAAGACTCAATGAGGTTGAACACAACCAAACCTCACTGGGAACGCTGGAATCCCAAATAGATTCAAGGATCTCTGAGATCGAAGCTAGGGAGGAACAATTTTGCTTGAAGATAGACGATTTGGAGAATCGAGAGAGGCAGAACAACATCCGCATATTCAGTATCCCGAAGAGGGAAGGAGAAACGGAAAGAGACCTGAAGATGACCCTGCACAAGATTATGAAGACTTTGTTTGAGGATGAGTCCATTGACAAACCTAAAAAAAAAATCGACCGCATACATAGAGCCGGAGGAGCGGTAGGCAGCCCAAAGACTGTATTGGCACGATTTCACAACTATGCTGACAAGGCGAGGGTCCTTGAGGGCCATACGCACACCACAGATCCTTCTTTTTTTTTTATAAAGTATTTTATTGTTATTAACATAATACAGTGGTCATAATAACAAAGCAACAAGCAAACAAAAACTTCAGACTGTCATAGTCGTTCACAATCAGAAAAGGTACCCAGAACATCAACAGTTGAGCGATCATCTCATCACATGCAATAATGTATAGTATGGTACAAGCACAAAACAAAACCCCCAGTGCACATTCCCTCGCCTGTACATGGGACACTCAGGCCACACCTTCCTCCCACCTGTCCCATATTTTCGACGCTTTGTTGGGACAGCCTCGCGCCGAGTAAATCCTACGCTCCATCATAGCGCATATGTCCATATCCAATTTCCATTGTTCCAGCGTTGGGGAGTCAGAGGCACCCCATTTCTGCGCTATATTGCGCTTAATCAGCCCCATCGCCGTGTGTAGGAGCAATCTTTCCCACTTATTAGCTTCTATCTCATCGGGCACGCCCAGAAGCAAAGCCCTTGGGTCCAGTGGTATGGTGCGAGTCAGAACGCGGGAGAGTTCCCTACAGCATGCGTTCCAAAAAGTTTGTATCTGGGGACACAGCCACAAAATGTGAATAAAGGTCCCCTCCCCCTCCCCACACCGCAAACAGTTTGGGTTAGAAGCCCGTTTCCAGCCATATAGACGTGTCCTAGGGTAATAAACCCGGTGTAGTATTTTCAACTGCACTAGTCGAAGCCTAGAGGAAATGGCGATTTCCCGGGGATGCATAAGGACTTGTATCCAATCCTCAGGATCTATCACCCCCACATCTACTTCCCATTTTGCCTTTAGTTCATTCAATTCGGGGGTAGCAAAGGAGGATATAGCATTGTAAAGGATGGAAGTGCATTTGGTAGGGATATGCGCCGGAAGGATGTTACGCTCTATGGGGGTATAGTCCGGTAACTGTGTATCTGCTGTCAGGTAGGGTCTCAAAGCATGGGCGAGGCGAATGTAATGGTAATGTTCCGTATTCGGAATCTGGAATCGCAATTGTAGGTCATCAAATGAGGCCAAACACCCCTGTGTAAGCATATCCCCAATCCTGGCAATCCCCGCGTTCACCCACCTAGGCCACGGCTCCAACTTCTGGGTCTCAGCTAGGTTGTTGTTCCGCCAGAGGGGTTGTGCTCTAGTAGCTTTATTTTCCCACCCAATGAATCGGTGTGCCTGTCTCCACACTGTGATCATATGCGTAGTGGTTGTGGGCGGAGAGGTTCTCGAAAGGGGCTGATAGAGGAGAAGCAGCGGGTCAGTGTTGCGCATAGTGGCTATCTCAGCCCGTATATGGGGCAGGTCTCGGTCCCCGTGGAGAAGGTCATTGACCACCACCAGTTGTGATGCCCAGTAATACGTTTGAAGGCGGGGAACTCCTATTCCTCCCTCCCAAATAGATCTTTGGAGTGTAGTTAACGCAATTCGTGACTGGCCTCCCCCCCATATGAGGTCTCTGAGAAGTGTCTCCACCTGGTGGAACTCCGAGTCGGGGACTTTAAGTGGGGCATTTTGAAGGACAGAGGAATCTAGGAAGGGTCATCATTTTAAAAAGTGCCGCTCTTCCCATAAGTGTCAGGGGGAGGAGTTTCCAGTGCCGGACATCAATAATAAAGCGGTCTGTGATTGGTCGGAGATTGTTCCTTATATAGCTTGTTAAATCCCCGGATATCCATATTCCCAGGTAACGAAACCCCTGTCTTTCCACCCGGTACGGGCATTCCTGGGGGATTGCCTGTTCCCCACCCTTCACCGGGAAGAGGGCTGATTTCCCCCAGTTGATTCTGAGTCCGCTGAGTTCCCCAAAGCGGACTAACATTTGCGTTACAATGGCAGAGGATGTTAGTGGGTCACCCAGGTACACAAGGAGGTCGTCCGCATACAGGGATGTACGATCCTCGTGTCCCTCCGGCCATCTGAATCCTCTCCAGGCGGTGTTTTGGCGAAGCCAAAGAGCTAATGGCTCGATAGCAAGGGCGAACAAAAGAGAGGACAATGGGCATCCCTGTCGCGTACCACGGCCCAGGGGGAAGGACCCAGAGGACCAGCTATTCACTCTCACTTCCGCCTTGATGTTAGCATAAAGTAGCTGCACCCAGCCTAAATAGGCCTCTCCGAACCCCATGCGGCGCATTATTTCCCAAAGGTAGTCCCATCGAATGGAGTCGAACGCCTTTTCAAAATCGATTGCCAACAAGGCCAAGGGTTCGTTTATAATCTGGGATCTCTCTAATGCTAAATGGAGGCGGCGCAGATTCATCCGAGTCCATTTGCCAGGCATAAAACCACATTGATCCGGATGGATCAAGGAGGATGTGACTAACTGCAACCGATTCGCTAATAGCTTAGCAAGGACCTTAGCTTCCCCGTTAATCAGCGATATAGGTCTATAAGAAGCACAATCATGTGGAGGTTTGCCAGGCTTGGGAATGACCACAATAGTGGCCTTGCAAAGATCTGGTGGGAGGGTACCCTGTTCCCGGGCAGCAAGAAACATCCTGTGTAGAGGAGCGGCCATTTTGTCTACTCCTAGCTTCTGCCAAGTTTCAACTGGGAATCCGTTCGGGCCCGGTGCCTTTCCCGACTGGAGCTGAGACAGTGCCTCTGCAATCTCAGCCTCTGATAAAGCAGAGTCCAGCTGGTCCCTCTGTTGCCCCGAAAGGATCGGCAGCGTCACCTCATCTAGGAGGCAGGGGTTTAGCGGTGAGGTCGGAGCCCGATACAAATCTGCGTAAAACTCTGTGAAGGCCTCGGCAATCCCAGAGTCCGAATGTTGGGTGTCGCCCTGTGCCGTGACAATTTCCCGGACATGGCGCTGCCCCTCGTCTCTCCTCTGCAACCAAGCGAGCAGTTTACCCGACTTATCCCCAAGTTCATACACCCTCGCCCTAGCCTGCCAATGGGCCTGCTTGGCGTCATCCATCGTTCTGTTACGGAGGCACTCCTGGGCGCGCTGGAGGGATCGGTGGGTCTCGGGCGTAGGATCGGATATATGCTCAATCTCCCTGTTTCTCACTTCCTCTTCGGCCTTTAATATTTCCCGGAACCGGGTATTTCTTTTATGTGTCGTCCAAGAAAGGATTTCACCCCTTAGCACTGTTTTATAGGCCTCCCATAATATCACGGGGCTGTCCACCGACTTCTCGTTAATTTCGAAATATTCACCAGAAACTTCCTCCAGGCGATCTATCAGTTCCGGGGACCCCAGATAATAATTGTTAAGTCTCCACGTTCTAGGGGGAAGGGGACCCTGCATACGCAATTCAACTAAGAGGGGGCAGTGGTCCGAAATGCCCCGGGGGAGTAAATCTGCGGACATTGCCCTATGGAGGTCGGTATGTGGCAAGAAGAAGTAGTCCAGTCTGGACATGGAGCCGTGAGCGCCGGAATGGAAGGAGTACTCCCTATCAGTCGGGTGTAACTCTCTCCATACATCTCGGAGCCCAAGGGCCGATGCAAAATTGGCCAATCTAGTCGAGGTGTCAGGGTTGCGATTTCGGAGATGGGAACGGTCAAAGTTATCATTCATGGTATCATTAAAATCACCCCTCAGAATGAACGTATTAGGATGGTGTTTCCCTATAAGGGTAGTAAGATCGTCCAGTAATTCCTGTCCTAACCCGGGTGGGGAATAAATTGCGGCAATGGCCATCGTCTGACCCCAGATGGTCCCCATGACGAACACGTATCGACCCCTTGGGTCACGCTTAACCAATTGCTGAGTAAATGGAATGCGCTTGTGTATCAGGATGGGGGTGTCCCTGGAGCCCATTGTGTACCCCGCCTGAAGGGCAAGGTGGTAATTAGTCCTCTGAAAAAAGGCACAGTGTGATCCGGCCAGGTGGGTTTCTGTCAAAAGGGCCACATCAGGGGAGTGTCTATTTAAAAATTGCCTAAGCAGGCGCCGTTTAATCCCGGACCCCATCCCATTCACGTTCCAAGTGAGGAACTTCAGGGATTTGGTGTGTCGCATGGGTGTCTCGTGAGTCTGTGCACAGGATATCTATCACACATGATGGGGGTCTGTACGATTGTAGCAATCAGTGAGAGATGGTGGAGTGGTAACTTCGACCAAAGACAGTGGTTCGTGTCCGTTATAAACATATGACAGTCTTGAAGTAACAAACAAACTTTCAAACATTCCCAACTTACCCCCACCCTATACTCCACCCCAACACGAAGTACCTGTCGCCCAAACATAGCTGGACCTTCAACTTAAGGTAGCAGCTCAAAAACCCAGACCCTAGAGCCGGGTCTAGATAAACAAGAAAGAGGGGGGGGGGGGGGGGGGGAAAGGGAGGAGAAGGAAAGGAGAAAGTTCGGCTGGGGGGGGGGGGTTTCAGAGGGTCCTCCAGAGTCCCCTCCCATGCGCCAGTGTCAACATCTTCCATGGTGGACTACTCATGCGTCCGGCTTAAGAGTACAAAGAAAGAATACTTCAGAGCGCTATTACTAGGGGGGCGACAGTCCGGTCAATGTTCTCGCCGATCTGCATCGGGGTCCAGGACCCCCTGTTCATTCCTCTCCGGGTTTCCTCTCGGGGAGGCGTGCCTGGGCCTCGGTCTTCCTCTCGGTCTCCTCGGTCTCGCAGTCCAATCACCTTCTATATGGGCCTCCGCCCATTTCCATGCCTCTTGCGGGTCGCTGAAATGAACCGTGGTTCCACCATGATATATCTTCAGTTGGGCCGGGAAGAGCAGGCCATATTTCACCTTTAGTTGGGCCAGCTGTCTCTTGAGTGGCTCAAAAGATTGTCGTGCCCGCTGCACTTCTCGGGTGTAGTCCGGGAAAAAGGCGATTCGGGAGCCGTTATGGGTAATCGAGCCTTGTGCCCGCGACAGTTGCAGGAGGGCATCCCTATCTCGGTAGTTGAGTAAGCGGGCGATGATAGTACGTGGCGGGGCACCCGGGGGTGGTCTACCCGCCGGCATTCTGTGAGCCCTCTCCACTGAGAAGAACTTTGAAAAGGATGTGGCCTCGAAGATGTCTACAAGCCACTGCTCCAAGAACAGCTCCATACACTGTCCCTCCTCCCCTTCTGGCAGACCCAGGATACGGACATTATTGCGACGGGATCGCCCCTCTCCATCCTCCACTCTTGATTCAAGGGTCTTAAGGCGGTTTAAGGCCTGGGACAGTTGGCGGTTAATCCCGCCTATATTGTCTTCCACTTCAGAAATACGGTGTTCCGCCTCTCCCGTTCTGGAGGTTAGCTTCTGTAGATCGTGGCGTAGGAAGGAGACGTCTGCCGCCATGCTATCTATTTTGGTCTCCATGGAGGATCAGGAATTAGCAATGGCCGCCATTACATCATGGAGAGAAAGAGGGCCCTCCCCATTGGGGGAGTTCGGTCGCGTTGCTGGGGCCGCCGGGGCCGGGGTGGTGGCGACGGCAAATTGGTCCATGCTGCTTTGTGTGGAGGGTTTCTTCTGCCTTTCTTTCCCCATAGTTCCGGGGAGGCGTGGGGCGTCCGGCACGGTAGGTCGAACAGTGCTAATTACGCCCTTCCGGATCTACTCCGGTGTACCGTGTCGCAGCCCCGCAACAGGCCAGGTGGAAGGCCTCGGGGTCCTCCAAGCACCCTCCAACACGCAGGTTCCACGAATCCACCGTCTGTATGGAGCAGGGGGGGGGAGGGAGAGTTAATCCCACCTACCTCTAGCACTGTCGGGCCAGGCTGCTGCCGTCTTCCACCACTCGGGGCTGGGTCGAGACAGCCCAAGAGCAGGAGCCGTTTGTCCGGGCGACCTCCGGTTGTAAGAAAAGTCAGTGTCCACTGCGTGTGCCGCACCCCACCAGGCCACTTCAACCCCCAATCAGACAGGAGGTGGTCTGCCCTCAAGCTCCGGCGGCCATCTTGGTTTCGCAGTTCGGGGCCCCCGGCCTTCAGTAAATTGCAGATTGTGGCCCTCCAAACGGGCAGACGATAGCCCGGATTTCCGCCGGTCGTAGCCCACAGCTTCACGGGCACAATCGTGGCGTTGATGTCGCTCGATGTCCCCAGGAATCAGGATAAAAGTACAGGATTGTGTCGGCGCTTACGGGAGCTCACTCGGCTCACGTCCGCATCGCTCGCGCGCTAGCCACGCCCCCCCCTCACATATCCTTCTTGACACAACGAGGGTAGCAATTTTTCAAGATTTATCATCCTTGACTCTCGCCATAAGAATGTGTATGCCGCTTACCAAATGGCTCAAAGAGAAAGGTACCGATGGGGCTACCCATTCTCGCTCACGTTGGAGTGGGAGGAACAATGAGATTGTTGACGAAGAAGGAGATCCAGACGTGCATAGCGAACCTACTGGGAAGCCAAGAAGGTGAGGCAATCGAGGGTGAGAGACAGAACGAGGACAGGCAGCAGCGTATCCAGGGCCCAAGGCGGGGTCAGGTACGCAGATCCAGAAACATTAAGGGAATGAATGACTCCCCTCGAGCAGACCTTTGAAGACACTGATAGGGCGACAGAAAACCTCCTTGGCTGATCACACAACCCACAGAGCACCTTGAGGTATCGGACAATGATCTATGTGATTGCATGTTGGTGGTTTTATACTACAGTGGAGGCTTAAGGCCTAAGGCAAGGGAACAGAGGGATGCCAAGAGGTATTGGCATCAGGACTTGGGCAACGTTCGCCCGTTGTGGATACACAGCGATTCATGAGACCATGGGGGAAGGGGGGCAATTTGTGGGGGCTCAGGAGTTATTTTAATGTTTCTTGATGGGACCGGGGCATGTCCGGCGCTCACTGATGGTCCGATTCCGGCTGGGAGCAGCAGACCAGACTGGGTCGGACACGTTTAATAACCTTGGGGAGAGGAGGGGAAGGGGGCGAAGGGCAGGTACAAAGTGCTTGATAGACATGCTGTTGTGTGGTCTATTGTGTTACACTAAGAAAGATTTGTTGCGGTCTATGTCGAATATGCTTAGAACCTCAACTAGGTAATGGCAACAGCACTCAATACAGCGCAGGATACGCTCTCCAGAATATGCACACTTAATGTAAAGGGGCTTAATTCCCCCATGAGGAGATCTCTGGTGTGCAGGGGATTTCAGAGGTCTAAAATAGATGTGCTATTTCTACAGGAGACCAAGTATACAAGGGGTGAAGGAACGCAGGATAATACAGCCTAAACTGGGGAAGGAGTACTGGGGATCTGATCCTATCAAAAGAGAAGGGGTGGGGATACTGGTTAGGAAGGACCTGAATCTAGAGGTCTCCAAAATATGAATGGATGTTGAAGGCAGGGCCCCGATGGTAGTAGGTAGTGTGAGAGGTCTAACGATCACGTTAGTGACTCTATACGCCCCCAACACGAGTCAAGCAGGGTTCCTACAGCGCACGATATCCAAGATGATGGAGGCCGCAAGCCATGTGATAGTGGCAAGGGATTTCAACCTATGGGCAGATACTAAAAAGGGACAGACAGGCATCTACTCTAGATATAACTGAAGCGGCTGACGCAGGCCGAACGGCAGTAGTAGAGATGATGCAAACATACGGATTATCAGATATATGGAGGGAGTTACACCCAAACACCACGTCTATCTCGGAGGGACTGGCTGAGGTTACGGTCCATTCGGGGATCGAGCCTGTCGCCTGGTCGGGCCATGATATGGTCTCTGTGAAAGTAGACCTAGGAGCTTTGCCGCGCAGGGGAAATAAGTGGCGGTGCAATGAGACTATCTGGAAGGACCCAGTCTTTCGGGCTGAAATGGTAACCGAGATAGAAGAATACCTCAAAGTCAATAACACAGGTGAGGTGTCCAAAAAAGTGGTGTGGGATGCAGGGAAAGCGAAGTGGTGGGGGATACTGATTAGAGAAAGCGCCAATAAAAAAAAAGAGAAAGGACCTTGATAGAAAACAAGTTAAGGAAAGAGAACACAGCTGGATTGGGAGGCACGCACTGCCACAGGGGACAGGGCAGAGAAGATTGCTCTAGCCAGGCAGATGCGGGACGAACTCCCCCTAATAGAGGAGGCTCGGATTGTCCGAAAACTCAAAGTCCTCAAGAAGAAACACGATGAGAAAGGAGACAAGGCAGATGCTTTATTGGCAGCTAGACTAAGGGGACAAAGAGCAGATAGATGGGTGGCAGCCATAGGAGAAGGGGACACTCGGGGATCACAGGGAGGGAACATCCTGGAGGTATTTGCGAGATTCTATGAACATCTATATGAATCCAAAATGACCCAAGAAGGTGCCCAAATCGATCAACAGAGGTGAATTTGTCACAATTACTGAACTTGAGGACGCCCTAGACATAGGAACATTGTTTTCCACTTCCTTCAACTTAAAAAAGGTATACTAATGAGAGGGCCATGGAAAGAAAATACAAAGAGCATCTAATCACTTCTAGATACCCTCAATGGAACTAAAGGGCTGATCTCGATTATGTACAAAACTCTGATAGATGCCGGGAAGGGGTCCATGGTCAAACTCAAGAATAGATGGGAGACAGAAATGAATAGAGATTGATGAGCAATTATGGTCTACAATGTGTAAGGGAGCATCCCCGGTGTCGATTGCCTGCCAGTACAAATTGCATGCAACTAAACTTCTCCATAGGTGGCAATATGACTCCCCAAAGAAAGTCCAAAATGTTCCAAACAGCAAGTCCCCAAAGCTGGAGACAATGTGGCCAAAGAGCAGATTAGTGGCACATCTGGTTGGGGTGCCTCAGAATAAGAGTATTGGGACAAGGTCCTCGGCTGGATCAAGACTTTAGAGGGAATTCAACGGGAGTGCGCATCCCTTCTTGTTTTGTTTGGGCTGGAGAAAGATGGGGAAGAATTTAAGAGGGTGAAAGGGCTCATCGCCCCTCTATTGTTAGCGGCACAAGCATGTGTAGTGATTAAATGGAAAGCAGTTGCAGCTCCAAACAAGAGAATGGGAAAAGGTCGCTACTGGCATATGTTTGATGGAAAGGATTACAGCGGCTCTACATGGGCGATCCGTGCAATAGGAGACTGTGGCAAGATTATGTTGATAAATATATTTATTTTTCCCAGTCCAATATAGATGTTAGAAGCCGGACTTGAGGCGGTATGTTATTAGTGAACGGGGGGGGGTGGAGGGTGTATGGAGAAGGGGTACGAAAGCTGGGTTATACCCAGCACATGTGTGACAATGCTCTGGAGAGCACCTATGTTTGCCTGTCGCTTATTCACCATGTACCATGTAAGAGACTCTTCTCTTCAGTTCACAAGTTACTTTAAGGTTAAAGACCTACTCTTGGACTCATCATGAAGGTAGCACTGTTCCTAGGATGGAGATGGGAGGGGGTGACTTTTTTTGTGTGTGACTTAAAGTTTGAACGTTAGTGGGAGGAGGGGCAAGTTGATTATCCTTTCTCGGTCCGATAGCAATGCAGTGAAAAGTAACAGTACAATGGTGAATATGTTATGTTTAAAAGTCACTCCATTTTTTTTTTAAACTGGAAACATGCAACATCGGACAGGTGAGTGCTGGGGCAGTAACCCACAGACATCTAATGGAATATACAAGGCTTGCACCCAAAATCCCTCCAAATCACACCGGTACACATAAACGCGTTATTACAGGAGGTGCAACACATGTCAAAAAGGGCCATAAAAAAAAGTTCCAAGGCGTTAGATGGAGAGGAGTTTACTCCCGATATTTTGTTGCTCGGAAACCAAAGGGTAAATGGCAACCCATTTTAGATCTATGCAACCTGAACAAGTACATAAAGCAACACATTTTCACCATGGTAACACGGCAGTAGGTCACAAATACAGGGGAGCTCCATGACATAATTCCACATACCATTCGGCCTAAAGTCAGCCCAGTGTCTCGCTCCGATAGCCGCCAGCCTGCACAGGGAAGGCCACCACGTCTATCCTTATTTGGACAACAAGTTGGGGCGAGCACGCACAGTGGCCGGGGCATATCGCTCCATGTGGTGAACAGTGCAGAATCTCCAAGGCCTGGGATTTTCCATAAATTACAAGTCCTTGTTTCTGCCATCCAAGATATTGTTTTTTTTTTCTTGGTGCAGAATTCTCCATGGAGGAGCCAAAGGTACGGCCGTCATTGAGTGGACACACTAATCTCTCTGATCCTAACCGGCAGACCAGGAAGATGGCTGTGTGCCACTGCATGCTGCTCCTGGGAACTACTACAACAATGTTATTATCTCAGGGAACATTGGGGGCACAACAGGGGTGTCACTGGCCAATTCCCTACAGCATCTCTCTGCAGGCATTCCACCTCCCAGGTTCCAGAACCAGGTGGCACACAGCCTAATCAGGCAAGCAACTCAGACTCACCAGTGGGAACTCAACAACAGCCACCTGATATTTCACACATGGGGTCACCCTTCCATGGACCTATTTGCCACCATTCGCAACAAAGTGCACACAATTTGCCAGCACGATCCCGCAATAGTAATCTATGTAAGACGCATTCTCCTTTCCATGCAACTATCTATTTGCCTACGCGTTCCTTCCATTCCCGGTTAAACGCTGGGTAGTACAAATGATCAGACCTCATCCATGCCGAGTAATCATTACTCCAAAGTGGCCATGCCAAATGTGGTACTCTGACCTGCTTCAACTCTCAGCGGATCAGCCAATACAGCTGCACCATCACCCAGACCTAATTTTGCAAGACCATGGATAATTTAGCATCACGATCTGCAGTCCCTAAAATTGTCATCATGGCTCCTGGTATTGCAGAATTTGGAAGTCTAGCAATCCCTCAGGACTACAAGGATATTTTGTCAGCAGGCAGGGCCCCTGCCACCAATAAGTTGTATAACCTCAAGTGGAAATGTTTGTGCTTGCTGTAAAACAGGGTGTCCAGCAACTCCAGCTACAACCAGAGCAGCTGTTGCAATACCTTCTCTACTTAGCCAAGCAAGGCCTAGCACATACATCTGTAAGAGCCCACCTGGCGGCTATCTTCAGAAACACCAAACAGAGTAAAGGCAAGACTCTGTATAGAAAGAGTGGTAAAACATTTTCTCAAAGCCCTGTTCTGGACGTTTCCAACAACAAAAAGAACTCCACCAGACTGGAGCATCAAAGCGATCTTGGCGGGTTGCATGAAGAAGCCATTCGAGCCGATGGCCACAACCCAACTCTACCACCTCTCGTGGATGGTGGCGCTCTTGGTGGCCATCACATCAGCTACAGCTAGAAGAGTGTCAGCTACAGGTTCTGGCAGTAAACAAGCTATACTTCTGGTTCAGGATTTCCAAAAGTACCAACAGACTTCCATCAAAACACAACCATTGCTTTGCCGGTCTTCTTTCAAAAGGTTACATCTCCAGTAGAGGTAGCTCTGCAGTCTTTGGATGTAAAAAGGACCATCAAATACTACTTCGACAGAACCAAGTACTTTAGAAATTCAACAACTGTTCCTAACTTATGGACCAATGAACAAAGGAAAAGCTCTGTCCAAAAAGGCCATTTCTAGGTGGATTTAATTGGTCATTTCCTTCTGCCATGTGTCAGCAGGGAAACCATTAACTGCTCTGCCCCATGCTCACTCCACCTGGGCCATGGCAAACTCAGCGGCTTTGTGGGCGGGCATCTTCATTGCAGACATTTGCCAGGCAGCTAGCTACATGGTTGGTGTCACTTACTTTTACGAGGCACTACTGCTTAGAGAGGCAGCACGCAGTGGACATTCAAATAAGAGCAGTCCTGCAGTGACTTTTTCAATAAGATACACTTTTTACCTTTTACAGACTCCAATTAAAACATACTGCTAAGTCTATTAACAGCATGTGGATCTATGAAAGATCCAATGCTGGAGGAGTACGTTGCTTACCCGTAACTCCTGTTCTCCAGCATTGGTATCTTTCATAGATTCACATGCGCCCTACTTGCGCCTTTACAAGGTAAAAACCTTACTGATCTGGCCAGCATGACAGGTCAGTATCTGAGGAGAGGAAGTGGGTGAGGGTCCAAGGGTCTGTACTCGATAGTTGGGACCAAAAGCACTCATAAAGTGGGTGACAGTCTACAAAATGGAAAGGTCTCTTTGCTTTAAGCAAGGGAAAAAAAGAAGGTAACTAAGGATTCTCAGCCTGACGCCAGGGAATATTCACAGCATGTGAATCTATGCAAGATACCAATGCCAGAGAACAGGAATGACAAGTAAGCAACATACTCCTTCCCGTACCTCTGCAGTCTATTATCCACCTCTGTCTAACCACATTCTTGGCAGGCCTTACAGGGCATCTACGTGTCTGGGGCCAGCCCTCATTGACAAGTCAAATCAGTTCTGTTGCAACGACTTCTCATACCCCAACCGGGTCATGACAATGAGGCAGACATTGCAGGTAAAATGCTCATGAACTCCTTGTGTATGCAGTACCTGCACCACCACGTTCGATGTTCTTGATGCATTTTGCTCACTGCTAAGGGGGCTTGGGCCTGCATCTGCAAAGCAGGCAGTTCATGAGAAAATTAAATGCCGGACATTGCTATGCTGAAAACCGGGTTCTTTCCCTCACAAAGAGGCACCTTCCAGCTTCCACAAGTCAACCACTTCTCAATATCACTTCCGAAAAGTGGACCTCATCTACATGCTGTTCCAAGTTCTTCTATATACTATTAAAAACATCAGCTCCAACTCTAATAACTAGGGTGCAAACCCGCTTTCAATGTCATCAATGAGGTTGTGCATGCAAGGTTTTGTCATGTTTTCTACATTTTTGTGCTTGTGTACCAACTCAATTCCCATTCTTGTTGCATCAAGTGAGGCAAATCATTCCAAACACCAGAATGCGGAACCTAATGGGCACATCCAAGTAGGGTCCTTCAGTTCTGGAGTTTCCACGTTCCTGTGCAACAACATGCACACTTCCTCCACCCCCAAGGTTCATTCTATCAGATCGGGCAGCCTGGGTAGTTAGGGTATTTAACACTTTGGTTCTGTGCCCATGTTCTCTTTAGACTGTTTTACTTCGTTAAACCATTTCTGTGATCATTTGAATACCACACCACTTGCTGTCCTTTAAGAAGGTGTAAGGCAGGTATGGCATTGAAGACATTTGGGGTAGGGAGACAGGATGCAGAGAAGGGAGGAGATAGGTGGCTGTCTCATTAAAAGAAAAACATTGTAGAGTTCTATATGTCATTTTCCAGGTTCCAAAATGTATCTTTTTGGAACAGCTCTTAAAACCAGAACCACTATGCATCAAAAATGTGTTTGAAAGTCATTATTTTGCAATACCCAACAGAAATTCTTTTGAAGCAGTTAAATACACCAGTGCATAACAGAAGCGTTGCATCTTACCGTAATATTTCCAGTGATATCTGCTTTAATGGGTGAAAATATTGCTGGTCCCAGGCAATCTGCAAAAGTTATACAAACAGAAACAATTATTACAATTAAATCAAAATAATGAGTACAAGGATTCTAAACAATAGTCAGCATGACTCCCACACACAAGCGACATTGTTTAAGGGCAACACTAGACACCATGCTTAAGTAAATCTACATGTTTTGCGTTAGACAAAATTAAGGGAGAAGACAACTGTGTTCGTTAATAGGTGTATTACCATTGGTGCCCCCAACATCCAAGGAGACAAAAGTAATTCTAGGGAAACTGGGAACATTTAAGTTTGAGATACATTTTGCTTATTTCTTTTTACTGCATTTCTCTCAACTTAGTATAAGTTCAAACGACAGGTGCTTCCCTGAATCAAAAGTCAATTTGTCAGACTCTGTGTGTAGTAAACCTTTTACTTGCTATTCACTTGCATGATCAGTGTGGCAATATTTGAACTCCTAGAGTTGCATAAAACACATTTGTGATATCAATCAATTCCAACTTTATTTCAGTAAAAGAACCATAAAAGTAATGTGCGAATAGGCCTCTAATCACCTTAACCCAAAACAGGCCCCCCCGGGTGCACGTTTGTACATAAAGAAAGTTTTTTGTACAATTGGCCAGGAGGAGCTAGATGACGCTGTAGAGTCAAACTAACGAGAGTCTCTCCGAACCACACACGTTGACACATTATATACATTATTGCAACAGTTAAAGCACTCCCATCTAATTTATTACAAACCACTCCCCGCACATGATTGGTCAAAACCTCTACAAAGGAAATCGCATCTTTCTCCAAATCCCCAGCTCTCATTGGTCACAATTATCCTAAGTACCATCTTCAGCTTGTATGTACAATACATCCCCTTTAGGATTTGTCCTTGGTAGATCAAGACATCACACATTCACAAACAAACATAATTCATTACAGGTGCCAGCTGGCCAAGACCTCCTAACCCAGACATAATTGCACATGGTTTTCAAGAGTACTTCAACAATATTAGGAGGGGCAGAATAAAAAGGTTCGCTTAGAACTGGCGATAACCATCTCACCCAACCACTCTAAACTACCAATTCAACAGGCATGGCCTCTGGTCACATTCTGAGAAAACAATCGAAACCCATGAAGTATCGATGCTCTCTGGCCTCGGGCGTCCTTTCCCCCCAGGTTTATTGCCGATCAGAAAGCAGAAAGTTTCCCTTGAACAATAAATAACAAGCTCCCATGCACAAAAGATTGCATCTTCCTCCCAAGATACGGCCTAGCCCCAAAAAAAAAAAAAAAAAACGGCCCGGCCTATTGGCTGATCATCTACTTAATGTCACCGCTAATCATTACCTTTCCTTCGGCCTGCAAAACCAGTTTTTCCACAGTCACTCAGAATTCACTTTCAAACCCTGACTGCAGAGTTTAACCAATTTATGAAAAGAGCACACCGCATATAGATTTGTTAATTTCCCATGTAAGTATATCCGTATGCCTGCATGTTTAAAACTTTGGTGTCCTCTTTTACAGTGGTTTCTTCACAACAAATCTTTCTCGCATGCGCATTGTGAAACTCCACGTTGCCCAGTTCACAGGCGCTTCGTAGAACACCATACCCAGGTTGCATTTATATTTAATTGATGATTTTGACATTGTATCTTGCTGCGCACATGTAAATCTACATGTACCACCTTAAAACACAAAGTAACACTTAAAGGCACATATCACATTCTCATTAACTATGCTAGATACATATAAAATTGCAACCTTGCGCCAACTTCACTGCTCCCCTAGTCACAAACATGGCATGTGCAATGTTAACTCCTCTCTCTCATTGGGACCGTTGCATACCACCCCAGCAAAACAAAATATAAATATCCTACTGATGCCAATATCAATTCCAACTGGGTAAACAAAAATAAGGTGCTGTTAATATAATAAAACAAAATACAAACCTAAAAACAAAAAGGCATACTAAATATTTCATTAACATTCTTAGAGGTTTTCTCTTTTCCACCAATCTTTGTCAAGATAGCTCAAAACAATATGAGATCATTGCTACTCACCAATTTACATAATTCCTCGGCTACCAACTGCGATCTTATAACTTTGTTTGCAATGCAGGGTTTTAAATATTTCGGCATATTTGGGGCACTGGAAGATAAACTGCTGCAGCGTTTTGGCTATCCGGTAACAAAAGGGGCAGCAATCAGACAGGGCACAGTCCCACTGGGCCTTAACTGAAGCAGTTGGAAAAATACCTAAACAAAACGTTATAGAGCTCTCTGGGTAGGGATTACAATAAGGCGAAGATATACTCTTCTATAATAAACCCTCTCTTAGATGACCGATATGCATATCCAGTCGACAAGCACACGCACCTATTAATCAGCTGTTTTATGGTGTAATCTCAGTGGGCATCTAACACTTCCTGCATAGTGTCTTTAGAGATGCCCTCTGGATTTGCCCAATGGTGTTCCAAGTTTAGTAAGCTTAAAAGATCTTTGATATGTTTGAACCATGGAATAATCGAAATATTTGCATATGATAAAATATCTAGGGCTGATCTATATTTGGAATTGCCATTCCCAGGCCAAATGCTTACCAGAAAAGCAATGGTTTCAGCACTGCCTCATCTTGTAAAGGCTTAAGCGTACATTCCAAAAATATAGCTGTTTTTTTAGCTAGCCACAAAAGAATTCTATGCAATAGTAAATCTGCATCTCTTTGTTTAGATCACACCAATATAACCAAAAGCTTTTCATTTTATGTTTGAGCAGCTCGTGTTCTGTTGAAGGTTATTTTTCTTTCCCCAGGGCTTTAAAGGAATACTTCTATTTTGACCAGAGTTCCAGAACATTGGAATATCAAAAATCCTGAGAAATCCTTTTGGTCTTTTGGATAGCGGATTGATTAAAAAAATCTTCCATATTGAGATCACATTTTCTTTCAATCCTGAAGGATATGGTGATGCACTCTGGAGGGGCCGAAGTTGAGATTTCTAGGGACCAGGAAACAGAATGTAGGAAATCTGGTAGATACAGAGAGGAACACGTTTAGCCTTACAACTAAGGACTCCATAGCAAAATGAAAAGGGGGGGGAACATACGCTAACAATTAAATTGCAAACAAGAGAAAAGATTGATGCAAACAGGAAATTGAACTGAATCGGATGATACAAGTCCATGTTATGGTGGTTCACTATCTAAAGTGGCAGCAGTGGCCAAGAGTCATTGGCCCAGGAGAAGCCATGGCAAGCAAAGAACAAAATTACAGAACTGGCATAAAAGCCAAGATAAGGCATTTGTGAAGCCCCTGTGATGGAATACCAACACTGCATCACAAATGACTCAAAGAACACTCAAACTGCTAGAGAAGGTTCAGGGGGTTCAATTGCTTCCTTTGGAGGTGTGCTAGTGTCGTCCCTCACTCATGTCTAAGGCAACATTTTACCACTATCCATGGAGTCCCTAGCCCCAGGTTTCTTTATGGCGGCCATTAACCCTTACTATCTAGTTTCAGAATAACTGGATACAGAAGGCGACTGCCTTTACATTTTCCCTGACAAATTCCCTCTGGGACTTTCTAAACTGTCCCTACACTATTAATGTAGTTTGTAACAAAAATTATTATAGCGCTGTGCCTTTCAGACACTACCCGATTCGGTCTCCTTCCTCTCACGCTTTGATGTTCCTCTGCCTAGTGGGCGGCTGTTCTCTCACTACTCTCCTGCGCCCAACTCCACCCAACTGCTCTCACTCGTCTCCCAAAGTCTTCCTCCTACCCTGCTCATGTCTCCCTCCCCAAGTGATTCTGCTACTCCCCCACCACACCCCTACTACCCCCTCCACCTAAACTCCAATCACCCTTTTTTCCCCTCTAACACAGAGCCCTCTTGCCAAACATGTACCACACACACACACACACACACACACACACACACTACCCCCCCACTCAATACCTGACCTTTTCTCCAATTCACCTCCATACTGCAGTCCATTGTCCTTTCTCCTACTGATCTCGTGGTCTGCCTCCTTCTCCGGCCTCACCCTTACAACCCACAACTTCCTGTTGGTCCCCCCTCATCGTCCTACTGAATTGCTAGGCCTGGCAAATCTGGTCCAGTCTTCACCGCCCAGGACATGTTACAATCCTAGGAAGCTACACATTTCTCCACACAGGGCCACCGTGCTGCAACAATGGCGACCAGTGATGCAAAGTGTCCAAATTCGTGCTTGAGAGTCTGTTCACACCACCCCATGCCTACCCCCCCCAAGATAAGTGAACACTTGCTAAAATGACTGCCGCTCCCATGAGAAGCCCTTGATGGAATAAGTCTGGTGCCGGAGTTCAGCCACTGCATGCGCCAGTGTTGGGGAGCGGAGCCTGGTATTTCTGGAAGCTGTATAAGCACTCTGGTTCTTTTACTGGCTCACTACCCAATGGCTTTGCGGCTCAGATGGCTGCAGACAGGTAGCATGGGGTAGTCCTGCGTGTGGTCTCTCCAAACTGCAGCTGCCTCCCATTCTGCTTCTAGAAAAGACAGACAAAACTTTACCCTTTTCTTCAAGAGGTATGGGGTGATGCAAGTTGGTACTGCACATCTATAACTAGGCACTTAGTAGGGCCTCAATTCCTGTCCCCTGAATATTACCGCTCTACTTTGGGGTAAGACCGGCTCTGACTTCCACAACTGCCCTTGTCACACACCTTCACCCTTTATTCCCCCAGTCGTCCCCACCATAAGCTATCTGAAGATAGGATAGAAAAGCTAAATTTGCCTGCTTGGCCAAGCCTGATGGTCAACTCTAAAAGGGTAGGGTTGTAGGGCCAAGAAACATCTCGGGGCATGGGGGTAGGTGTCCTTGCTTCTAGCCATTCCAACTAATGAGGCATGGTCTTGGACTAATTTAAACTGTCAAGCAGTTAGATAGGTGTGCATACTAGACACCAAGCGAACATTCCAAACAGACCAGACCACTGGATAATTCTGTTCTTAGGGAGTCGTTTCCGACTAACATTTTTTCTTCACCCTCCCGTACCTGTGACAGTATTGCCCCAAGACCAATAGAGGAAACCCATACTTGAAGGATGAATTATTTAGTAAAGGTGGGCATGGTTAGTACTGGGCTTTGCAGAGAACATCCTTCAGTTCGAAAGCCTTTTGGGTGCCTGTATCCCATTGAGTGATGTTATGGCGGCTTAGGCAAGATACCAGCATTCTGAGAAATTCAGTAGTAACCCCCGACAGCAGCCTACTAAGCAGAGTCAAACATTCTTTTTTATAACTGGCCTCAGACAATACGGTATACGTTGCTGGTTTCCAACTTGGAATTCTAGGTACTTTAGGCTGGATTTGGCCCAGGTGACATTTGGCTAGATTGGCTGTTAGATGGAACTTGTGTAACTGATAATATGCGGTTTGTCGCATACAACACCACGTCGGAGGGCCATCTCAAACATCCCCCACAGAGATAAGTTTCAGGAAATGGACGCAGGGCGAAAATGCGACCCACTAGTCTTTGCTGCGGGCTGGGAACGTGTGAAGTCCAAACAGCAATCCAATTAACTGAAACCAATCCTCAGGAGCGAAGGTTTTGCTTCTTCCTCCAGTGGTACATGCCAAAAACCCTTTCTCAGGTCTAGGGTGGAAATTAATTTGGACTTTCCCAAGGTTTCAACCAACTCCTTCATCCGAAGCATCAGATGAGCATTGAACAGGGAGATTTTGTTGAGGTGCCAGAAATCAATGCTGCATTGTCAAGTTCTGGTAACAGGATAATTGGCGAGCACCATTCACTGTAAAACTTCGATTACACAAAGGACAAGCTTGGTGAGGTTTGTGGTTTTATCTGCAATTGTGAAAGTGGCAAGTTTGGTGTCTTTCCCATCTTTTCTTTTAATGCCAAACACGCTATGGTTTAAGTTACTTACCTGTAACTATTGTTCACCACCATGGGTCTGGCATAGATTTGCATGCTCATGAATATTCCCCGTAGTCAGGCTGGGAATCCTTGGTAAAAGAAAAACCAGTTTCACTTTAAAACTGTATTTCTCCTCTAAAATCACTGTCCTCTGGGTCATACTGCCCCAATTCAATGACAGTCCTCTCCCTAAGTTGCACCCCTGGTGGCCATCTGCAGATTTAATAAGCACATAAAGTGTTCACTTGTGAATCCATGCCAGATCCCTGCTGGAAAACAATAGGTATAGGTAAGTAACAAACCTTCTCCAGCATGGGGTCTGGCATGGATTCACATGCTCATGAATAACGATGACAGCAGTACATATACACAACCACGGGAGGTGGCAAGGCTCAACAGAACCAATAAACACTCACCTCTGGAACAGACTCACCTCAAACAAACACGTTGCGAAGCACTGCTTGGCCGACTCGGGACTCCTCCTTGGAATCCCTGTTGATGCAGTAGAACCTTGTGAAGGTGTGCATGGACCTCCACATAGCAGCCCTACAGATATTGAGCAGGGGCACACCAGGGAGAAACCTTGTCGTCGCTGCAATGGCTCTGGTGGAGTGGGCTCTCGGCCGGCCTGGCAGCGGCCTGCTAGCCAATCGATGACAGTGCATGACGCAGCCAGAGAGCCACCTGGAGAAGGAAGCCTTTCCTCGATTTACAGGTCCAAAGTTGACAAAGAAGCGAGACGTCTTCCCAAATTTCTTCATTCGGGTCACAGAACTTCAAGGCATGACCAACGTCCAGCGAATGCAAGGCCCTTTCCACTGGTGACAACAGATTTGGAAGAAGACGGGTAACAACCAAAAGTTCGTTGAGGTGGAATTCTGACCTTACTTTTGGCATAAAGGTGTGTACGCAGTACCACCCTTGAAGCGGGGAAAGAGAAGTAAGGCTGTTTGCAAGAATCTCCCCGTCCCACCTGACCGAGGCGATAGCCACAAGGAAAGCAGTCTTCCACAATTGAAACTTGAGAGTAGCCTGATGCATAGGTTCGGAGGTGGCTCCCATTAGCTTAATTAGCACAAGATTGAGCTCCCAAGCCATGGCAGGAGCCTTCACCGGCAGGAAAGTCCTGAAGCGTCCCTTAAGGAACTCCTTGATGAGCCTATGAGACCACAGTGAAGGTCTGCCCATAGACCTGTTGTACCTGGATATGGCAGCGAGATGCACCTTGATAGAGGCGTGAGCCAACCCAGCTTTGGCCAAGGAAAGTATTTGTCAACCAGTACGAGGAAGTGGGTGCCCATCATGGTGGATCCAAAGTCGGCATAAATGACCTCCCACGGGTGCGTCCCTCGAGGCATCGCCTCTATGACCGGTTCCCGCTACAGGGGTGACGCCGCCTGACACCAGATGCAGGCTGCCACGAAATAGTCCACCTTCCGCTCCAATTCCAGGAACCACACTTTCAGCCTTGAGCGCGCTTTGGTTTTGGCTGCGCCCTGGTGACCACGGTGGGCAAGGGCAATCACCGCTGCTACCTTTGACTGGGGCACCACGATTCGATCTCCCCGGAGTAGGAGGCCGGATGTTGAGAACGACCGCTCCTCCCGGACCTTCCATTACTGCTCCAGTCCAGTTCAGGCCTCCTGGGTGCACCAAGCTAGGGCCTCCAGCACCGACTTCCAGGTTCCCTGCTGCATGGATTGCCTCAGTATCCATCCATCCATCCATCCATCCATCCATCCATCCATCCATCCATCCATCCATCCATCCATGCAACACCCGTCATCTGCTGCAGCTGTCTCGAGCTCCTTTAAGGGCATGGCATTCGGGGTGGCCGCCTCCACCACCACCCGGACATGCTCTTCGGCCTCCTCCGCACAGGTGTCATAGTCCTCCGCTCCAGGCGCCCCCGGGTGTCTAGAGAGATAGTCTGCTGCATTGTTCGCCCCCCGCCGATACACCAGGGTGACTCCATATTCCAAAAGGGCGAGCATCCATCTCTCAATTCGTGCTGGCGGCTTGGAGGATGAACCCGCCAGGATGGGAATCAACGGTTTATGATCCGTCACCACGGTCACCGGGCGTCCAAGAACGTAGAGCCGGAAGTGCCTGCGGCCCCAGAGTACGGCCAGTGCCTCGCGCTCAATCTGCGAGTATCGCTGCTCCGCCTCCGAAAGCGCCTTGCTGGCGTATGCCACTGGGCGGACACCCCCATCATGGTCGATCTGTGTCAGCACAGCGCCCAACCCAAATGGACTGGCGTCGACAATGATCTCCGATGGCAACACAGGATCAAAGAAGGCCATGGTGTCCTCAGCTGCCAGGGCGCCCCTGATGTCGTCAAAGGCCGCTTGTTCAAGCAGGCCCCAGTTCCAGATGGTGTCTTTTCTTGTCAGCGCCCTGAGCGGTTCCGACCTGAAGGCAAGGTTCTGGATGAATCGTCCACAGTAGGTAACCATGCCCAGGAAGCTCCTCACATCCAACACGGATTCTGGAGGCTGCGCCTTTCTGATGTCCTGGACCTTCTTAGGATCAGGTGACACCTCCCCTGCCCCCCTCCTTAAACACGAAGCCAAAGAATTCTATTGACGGTCGCAGAAATTCACACTTCTCCTTGTGGAGGGTGAGGCCCAGGGACTGCAGTCTCTCAAACGTCTTTGCCAGGCGCCTCAGATGGTCTACCTCCGTTCTGGCAAACACCAAGATGTCATCGCTGATATTCAGGACGCCCTCCAGGTCTGCTAGGGCGCCCCTGATGTTTTGAAACACCTCTGCCGCCGAGAACACCCCAAAGCTCAGTCTTTTGAAATGGTACAGACCTCGGGGGGTGGTAAAGGTAGTAATGTACCTCGACTTAGGGTGTAGGACGACCTGGTAATAGCCCGCTCGGAGGTACAACTTCGAGAAGAAGCGAGCGCCTTGGACCTCGGCAATGATGTCATCCATCGTCGGGGTGAGCTGTCTCTCTTTTGATTGCTTTCTTCGGCAACCTCATGTCCACACAGATCCGGGCGGCATCAGGTTGTTTGGGTTTTCGTGCCACCACGATTTGGGATACCCAGGGAGTTGGACCCTCCAGCTCCCTATCGACATGCTCACGAAGGTGAAACGGTACCCTGCGATGTTTCAGGGCGATGGGCTGCACAGATTCGTCAATGTGCAGCCTCACTGGATCACCAGCCATCTGTCCAATCCCTTTGAATAGTGCGGCATATTTCTCCAGCAAGTCATTGATGTCCTCTAGATAGACGGAGTACGCAAAACTGACAATGCCAAGGGCCTCCGCCGCAGCACAACTCAGCAAGGTGTTGTTGCTCACTGGTGTCACATAGAACCGTGCAGTGATTTGGGATCCATCGTGCTCCACCAAACGCGAAAATGAGGGCCTTGGGTGCGACCAATTTGGGAAGCCGGTCCATGGCGTCATAGTGTCCACGAGCCATCACGTTTACAGACGCCCCAGTGTCTGCCAGGACCGGGACTGGAGAATGGTTTACCTCCACCACACATTGTGGCTGTCTCCGGTTCTTTCCATTCAGGACCTCCACACTTGAGACAAAAAAGATGTTCTCTTCCTCATCTTCGTCAGCCTCCTCTGCCTGAACATCCTCTTCGCCCTGGTCTACTTGAGCGACGTTGGGCGGTCGACCCTGGCGATTTAAGATGGGCCGGGCGGGGCCTCACGGCACCAGCACAGGCATCGCCGCCTTGCACATTCTTGAAAAATGGTCTGGTAACCCACACCGTCCACATGTCTTTCCGGCCGCAGGGCATTCCGTTGGGTGGGGCAGGTCGTAGCCACACTTCTGGCAAGACTCACCCGCCCTCCCAGCTCTGTCTCGGGGGCCACCGCCAGGTCTTCTGGTGCCTCTGCCACCGCGCCACATCGCACACACCTCTTCGGTTTTGATGGGGTGCGACCCAGCCTCCATTCTCGCTGCCCTCGCCTCGGACACCTCATGGCACTTACCCAGTTCAAGGATGCGTGGGAGTGTGATCCCATTTGTCGCTTGAGCTTTCCTGAAGAACACGCCTGTATGAGCATGGTCCTGATCATATCTTCAGCATCACCCCACGCGCAGGCCAACGACAGGTACCTCAGGCATCCATAAAAAAAGGGCCAGAGTCTCGTCCTCCTCCTGTTTGGCGGATAGCAGCACAAAGCGCTCATAGTCCGCGTTGGCTAGAGGTAGAAAATGCGCTTGAAGGGTGGCCTTCGCCGGACCATAGGACCCATCCCCCGGCGGAAGAGACTCAAAAATGTCCTGAACTGAGGGCCCTGCTGAATATAACATGGTCGCCAGTCTGGAGTCATCAGTGACTTGAGCGGCCCAAAAGTGCATGTTCAGGCGGTCGACACCTTCCATCTGGGCCCCAAACTGGAAGGTGGGCCAGATACATCAAACTCGGGAATGGGCTGCAGGGCCGCCTGTGCACGAGGCTGGGATATGGCTGGAGGAATTTGCTGGAGAGCAGGTACCACCACTGGCTGCACAGGAGGCAGCGGACCTGGAGGACCTGCCTGTCCACCCAGAGGCTGCTGAACCTGCAGTCCTGCTGCTGGTGCACCGTCTTGATCCTCAGTGTCACTCATGAGCTCGAGTGCACCCCCAGTGTGGAAGATGGGGGCCGCAACTCAGACTCAAACACACCATCAGGGAGGAAAACAGTCACTGCCACACACCTCTGTGATGAAGAGGATGAAGATGGTTCCAGCCTGATGAAGAAGCATTAAAGACACTGCAGCACACCTCTGTGATGATGAAGAGGATGAAGAAGGCTCCAGCCCTCGACTGTTCCAAAAATTGAGGCAAGAAGAACAATGGGCTCTGCAGGCCCAGCCATGTTGGCCCTCCTCCTTGCTTGCACTCGACGTAGGAGACCCAAGAAAATGAGTAAATCACCAACTGGGCACATGTGTGTGTAGGTATAGCTGCCTGCTACATAGGTTCCAAAAATTAGGTCTGGATTCCCTTCAGCGCTCAAACCGGAGCCTCTTGAAGTTCCACGGCCTGAAGGACAAAATGGCTGCCAGCCACGTGGGTGACGCACTACCCGCGGCCTGAAACGAAGTCACAATCTGACCTCGTTTCGGTGAATTATTATTATTATTTTTTTATTATTATCAAGAATGATCACCGCCCCCCCCCCCCCAGCAGTGTCCGCAAATGTAAAAAAAAAAAAGACTGCATGCATATTCTATTGCAGAGCACACTGGGTCAACTGCTGTGTTTTCGGGCCATACGAGTTATGTTTTTGAGATGGCAACACCTTTTGCAGTGATTGTATTGAACATTTCGATTTGATCCCGTATCAACAACGCCAGGCTAAGGATCACTAGGCGGGGCAGTCTTGCTTTAAAGGAACAAAAAGAAAGGGAACTGAGAAAATTGCAGGGAAATAAATAAAATAAAATGGTTCTACTAGACATGCTTGTACTTTTCTGATTTTGGGCATCTATTCGTGCCTCAAAAATGCCTTATACTTTATACACAAGCCAAAATCTGTTGGCTTTGCCAATGGTTTTACATTATTTATTTTTTTTTTTTAACGGGGCATTTGCACTGCCCCAGTAGCATTTACAGTTCAAATTAAGTCATTAACTCTCAGAAGGCTGCTTTGAAAAAAAAACACTGGCACGCACTTTGAGTGAAAAGTTTGATGTTAATGCTTGATTAAAGAGAGCTCAACGAGTTCCCATGAGAAGGGGGTTTGAGTAGGAACTGGGTGTGAATGGCCATTGGGATTAGCATGGCAATGGGAGGTCGGTCAATAGGTGGGCTTTTAACCAAACACCTACAAGATGTGTGTCCCTCATATGCCATGTCTCCCCATCTGTACTCTAATGGAATACTTTTGGCATATAATAACCTAAACTAAAATGCAGTCCCCTTTTAAGCCGGAGGCGGCTAAAGGCGGTCTGGGGTAGGGGGTACAGCTTCACATAGGCATATGAGGGATGTAGCTACATTGTGACAGTAACTAGGCACAAAGCTTTCACTGACATGTGAACCAATACCTGTAACGCTCACCTGATTCCCGTAGAGGCGCCGGTCTTGACTGGGCGTATACCGTATCTTCAAAGGTGATGTGTAACACACGGCTGGCTCTTTGGGCTGGACCTCTGTGCACTGTATGTCTGCCTCGAAGGGTAAGATGTCTGCAGATAGAAAATATGGGATTAAGGAACTGGGTATTGAATGTCTCTCTCTTCTTCCCTTTCTCTTCTCCTGTCGAACCCCAAAGGTTAACGCTCTCACCTTAGGTAAGTGAACGCCGTGCTCTCCATCTGCCTCGGGGCAGGGTGCTGTAACCAGTTTCTTCACTGGATAAGGGGAGCAGGCCTCTTGACTTCAGAGGACTGCTGTCCGTCGTTTACTGCACGAACGCTAAGTTTCGAGTAATTCTAATGTCTTTAAAGTCTTTAGTAATGATGTTTCTTGTTTTGCAGGGTTCCGGCGATGGCGGATGACGGGCTGAAGTGAGTTGAAGATGGAGCCCGTGTGATGAATAGAAGCGCCTGGAAGCACGTAAGTAAGCGCTTGTTGCCTGCTTCACGATGCGCTCTAACTGTCTTTTTATTTTGCAGGTACAAGTTCGGAGCGGCTGCAGGGTGCCGGAATACCCACTGGGTTAGATGTGGAAAGGAGTAATGGCACGTGAGTATTAAAGTTCCCCAATGTCTTTAAACGCACCTTGTTTTGTCTTTCAGATGCGGGATGCAGCGCCGAAGGCCTCCGAAGCGTGCGAAGAGTTGGTAAGCTTTTGTCTTTCAGATGCCGGAATGCAGCGCGAGGCGTTGGTGACAGCCGATGGACCAGGTAAGTGAAGAGCTGTCACTGAAGACCGTAATGCTAACCTGTTCTTTCTTGTCTTTATAGGTGTTGCTGAAGACTGGATTCAGGATGGTAAGCCTTTTTCCTTAGGCCCAGGATCAGATGCAGAAGACACGATGAGCGTTCTGCTGCAAAGGATGCAGAATAACGCAAAGCAAGATTCATCCATCGGGTGTGGTTTAAATAGCCTCCTGTAGTGCTTAGGTGTCTCCTTCCACAGCCACGCCTAGGTAAGAAAAGAGTTCCTGCTTTCCAGAAGAGTTCCAGTGTTCTGAATCTAGGGAGTGGCTCCTGCCCCACCCAACAGGAAAAGTAGTTCCAAACAGAAGGATCAGAGGCTCAACTGGCAGGCAAGTAAGCAGCATGGTCTGCTGCAGGTAAGTCCACCCAAGCATTATGAGCCCGGCGCTTCCAGCGCTGGGACTGGGCATATTTATGAGCCTGGTGCCACTGGCGCCAGGACTGGGTCCAAAAGGTCCCAATTGGGACTGGTTGGCACTCGGAACCTGGGTTATGGATCTGCTTCCAAGGGAGTTGGGAAAACCCTGACCTTTTGGAAGCAGAGATCATGACAATACCAGGCACATGAAGGCAAAGCCGCAGCTTGCAACGCTGTAACAGGGAATATGGCAGTTGTACCTATGCTTACTTATGTAACCATGGGGTACATTTGGACATTTGATGGGAACATCGGACCTTATTTCACCAAAAATGATCCCTGGTTAACAGGTATTTTATGATTACATCATAATGTAAGGAGTGACGGACTAGAGGAGCAACTCGTGAGAACCTGGGCATCACGGATCAGGCCCTGGAGTGGCTGACCTCTTTCCTCCTGGGCCGACCCTGCCAGGTCCAACTTGGGTCCTTTCTTTCCACCACCTCTCTACGTGGTGTTGCCCAGGGCTCCAACCTCTCACCCTGGCTCTTCAATCTCTACTAGGCCCCTTTAGCCCACCTAATCTCTAGCTTCTGCTCCAACCTTCAGTGTTAGGCGGATGACACACAGCTCTCTCGTTCTGGCTCCCTACAGCCTCCTCCCTTCTCATATGCATTCCCGACTGTATCCACGATGCAGGAGTGGTGCGCTTCTAATGATGTCTGCCTTCATGCCAGTAAGATGGAGATCCTTCTCATCGGGGGCCCCTGCTCCCGCTTTCCCTCTCTCACTCTGGCCGCCTTCCATGGGCCCTCGTCCTTCGCCTTCCTGTGAGGCCAAAAACCTTGGGGTCATCTTCGACCCCACTCTTTACAAGAAGGCCCATTACCAGCTACACCTCCTCAAGGGTACTCTGTCTTTTCTCACTTTCCCTCAGAAGCTCATTGTCTCCAGAGCCCTGGTTCTCTCTAGGTTGGACTACTGTAACAGCCTCTATCTCAATCTGCATTCCTCTACTCTGCAACTAACCCAGAACAGGATTGCAAGACTTATCCTCGGCCTCAATCCCAAGGTACCGTATCTCTCCAGCCCTGAAATCTCTCCACTGGCTGCAAGGATCAAGTTCCAAGACCCTCTGCATCGCCCACAAGGCTTTCTGGAGCCAGGGCCTGCATTACATCCAACACTCTTCCTAAATACCTTCCCTCGAGAACTTCTCTCTGCTGCCTCCAACTGAGGGTCAGAGCCTTCTGCAGGCAGAGAGTAGGGCTGCAGATCACTTTCCTCTGCAGGTGCCTCCCTCTGGAATGGCCTCCCTTCCAATCTCAAACTTGAGCCAGACCACCTGAAGTTCCGGAAGCAGCTAAGACTTTGTAATTGGTCATTTATAAACTTGCTTAATACCTTGCTTTTCTCCTCTGCTTTCTCTCTATCCCTCCCCTGCTGACCCCTCTCCCCATCTGCCAGCTACGCCGACTGGTTGCTTGGATACACTCAGTCTCACCAAGTACCATGCTCCGCTATGACCAGCCCCCTCCGCCCCCTGAACTGCCTCTGGGCCTGTTGAACACTATGTGCTATAACTGTAACCTAAACAGTCTCCCGTCTCCTTCCACTTACCCAGAGCCATGCTGCCCTGGCTGCACCGACTCAGAGCAAAGCTGCCCTGATCGCACTTTCCCTTTCACTCTCCCTCTCGCTTGCACTCCGCCCGTCCCCTTCCCACGGCTCCTTGCGCTAACACAATTGCATGACAAGGCCTAGTAAAATAGTTTTGTCTCGTCTTGCCTTTGTACTGTCCCTGGTCTTGTCACGGTAGAAACATGTACAGGCACGTTATAAATGACTTATATCATGAGAGAACCAGAGGGGTGATGGACCATATGAACCAACAACCAACGGCCAGAGGAGAGTGATCAACTAGGTTGACCAAGAACGGAAGGGCGACTGGCCAGAGCAGAGCGACTCACAAGGGAGTCAAGGTCCAGAGGAGCGGCAGAAAAAAGAGGAGCAACTCACAAGTGCATTGCTGCCAAGGGAGAAGGGGGGGGGAGGGGGGAGGTTCATGTCATGAGTGACGCCATGAGCCAGTCCTGGATTTTCATTTTCCAAGTTGGTCCCTGTAGGTCCATACTTGTAAAGAAAAGAACAAATATACCCGTCCTAGCATTCTACAGGAAATGCCTCGGCTGCTTCAGTGTCATGAAGGACATCCGGCTACCTGGTAGGTATGCAAGGGAGCCAAGAACAGGAGGAGAGCAACTAATCAAGGACCAGTTGGACAATGGACCAGAGAAGCCAAGTATCCAAAAAGCTAATGATTTGCTTTTAAAGTCACCCACATACAAGAAATGAAAATAGACACTAGATATTAGAAAAATAAAATGCAATTTTAATAAATGCCTTGCGCTGCAACACATTTTCCCTTCCCCAGTCAGCCCCACATAGCCGTAGCTGCTGAATGCTCTGCCACCAAAAGTTAAGCACACATCTGAGAAAAGTGACTGAAAGTTTGTTGACAAGCGCCCCTTTCATATTTCAAACACTTTCACTTTCATTGCAAAGCAAAGTGAAACTGTACTGAAATCATTGAAGGATTATCGGCCAATGACCCCCTCACGCGGCAGAAGTTGCTGCACTGCCAAACCCAATCCGTCACAAATTTAGAAACGTATGGATTAGATACTCGTGAGGTAGACCACGAAGTAGATCTGCTTGCTACAAACGAGTTGGGGGTTGTGTTGACAACTGCAACGCTGGCTGTGGGGACTGTTTTCCAGACGGCGTCCCTCTTGGACTCTCCTTTCTTGATCAGTTGTACAGTGTTCCATGTGATTGTACTGGCTGGAGATTTGATTTAATATTGTAATTGGAGTGAGAAAAATATGAATATCAGATGGATAGGTGGTCTGCTTTTGCGAGTACCTTTGATTTGCATCAATTAAACGGTAATGTGATGGGGGATATCCCTATGAATTACACCCGGTGTAGAGGGGCCTTAAGTGTTGGATTATATATTTGTTACACAAACTTTTTTAAGTGTACTTACCTAGCTGTATATCCATCTCGGTTTGGTGATCATTGCAGGTCATTTAAGTGGTTAAGCTCCTCTCACCGACTATGGGTGGGCCGGTTGACAGATGGGTAAAGGCATCAGGATCTTGTGTTAGGTGGAATGTTTTTAGTATTTATAAATTCATTAGTAAAGTGACCACTGCTGTATGGAGGTGGAACACATCAGGAACACTTCTGCTGCTAGATTAATGCAAACATTGAGCAATCCTTCCCTGTAAAATGTAGGTTTGCTTCACGAACAAAGGTGAAAGTAGCCCCTAAACATAATTAAGATAACCTCCTCCATGATAAGATAGCCTTTGCGTAAGCAGATTAGAGGCATACAAAAATCGTATGGTGTTTCTGCGGCCACCTGGGTATTGGTAAACAAGGCTAAACAAAATATAGAAGAATTGGATTAGGCAGCATAAATACCTTCTCTACCAGCGAGATGGTGACATTATGCTGGAGGGTATGACAAGTAAGGCGGATGTAAATACTTGGGATCTAGGACGTCAAATGGAAGTAAGTCAGGCTGAAAAAATAAAACAAACACGGTACTGGTAGAGAACTGGGTAAATTACTTTGCTGATCTTTATAGGAAGTCTGCCAAAGGTTCTTCAGCGTTTATTACGCCGCTAGAGAAAGAATGGTATGCAAGATTTGACAGGGAATATAATGTGCACACTATTCATAAGGCTAGGCCTTTACACGCAGTTGGTCCAAATCAGCTTTCAAATATGCTATCCAAGATAGACGTTGATATGCAGGGGACCATTTTACATTGTTTGCACAGATTCTTGAGCGGTGGGTCTTACCAAAGACTTAGGAGTCAGCACATATGGTTCCCATATTCCAGAAGAGACTAGGAATTACAGGTCTATAAGTATTTTAAACGCAGATGCATACATTTTTGCCACTTTAGTCATTTTTATTTATTGGGTATTTATAATGCACATATACACAATGTGATCCGAGGCGCAACAAGACAAAAGGGCGGGGAACAGGAGAACAAAAACAAAATGATCCTACTAGGCTTTGTGACTTTCGGATTGTGTAAGTGCGGTAAAGAGAAGTGCAGAGGGCTGGGGGGGTGAAGCGCTGGTCAGGGCGAAAGGGCCCCTACTAAAAGCAAGTGCCAGGGAAGGCCAGGTGGGCAGAGCCATGGGAAAGCAGAGAGTGCAGGGGAAAGGAGGTCCACGAGCTAAGTGCGATGTAAGGGGTTGGAAAGGTTACAAGGGTGCAGGCCATCCAGGCTAGTGCAGGGAAAGGGGCCCAGAAGAGCAGGTGAAGGGGAGAGGAGGGTGGAGGGGGGGGGCAGGAGAGACGAAGTGCAGGGGTAGACTGCAATACTCAAGGAACCAGGTAGCAGGTCAAGAGGCAGACTGACATTAGTGGGGGAGCGCAAGGAAGAAGAGATAAGGAAGGTCTTGAGAAGCTTCCAGAACTTAAGGAGATCTGGTTCAAGTCTGAGAGGGACAGGGAGGACATTACAGAGGGAGGCACCTGCAGAAGAGAGGGATCTAACCTCCACTCTCTGCTTGGAAAAGCATATGATCTGCCTGCAGAGAGTTGGAGGTAGACAACCGAAGGCTCTAGCAGGGAAGTATTTAGGGAGAGAGTTGGATGTAGAGGGGTCCCAGGCCCCATAATGCCTTGTGGATGATGCAGAGCGTCTTCAACTTGATGCTTGCAGCAGCCGTGAGCCCGTGGAGAGATCTTAAGGCTGGAGAGATGTGGTCCCTCGGCTTGACACCAAGGGTAAGTCTCACAGTCCTGTTCTGGATTAGTTGAAGGGGCGAAGTGAGGAGTTAAGCAGATTGGGGAAGAGGCGGTTTCAGTAGTCTAGCCTAGAGAGGACCATAGCTCTGGAGACAATGAGTTTCTGGGAGAAGGTAAGGAAAGGGAGAATGACTGAGGAGGTACAGCTGTAAGTGAGCCTTCTTGGCAAGGTCTGTGATGTGAGGAGAGGAGAGAGGAGTTGAAGAGAACACCAAGGTTTTTTGTCTCACAAGAGGGTGAGGGGAAGGGAGCCCATGAAGTGGGTCCAGAGTGTGGGAGGGAAAGAGGGAGCAGGGGTCCCAGTGAGAAGGATCTCTGTCTTACTGGCATTAAGCCAGGGATTATTAGCAGTGCATTATAATAGCAGACAGGCCATCAGGAATGAGAGAGGAAGAGGAGGAGGGAAGCTTGAAGGAGAGCTGCGTGTCATCCACAAAACACGAAGTTAGGAGAGAAGATGTTGATCAAGTGGGCTAGAGGGGCCAGGTAGATATTGAAAAGCAAAGGCGAGAGGATTTGGTTAGTTGGGCTACTGAAACTGGCAGGCTAGCAAAAAACCAGACTGCTTTTTGTGTAGTGATTGGTAACAATCTCAATTGCTTTTTAATCCGTTGTATACAAGATACGGTCTGGGACAATAAATCAAATGGAAACATCTATGTTGCCACTATTGATTTGGCTGCTGCTTTCGATATGGTGGACTGAACTTTGCTTTGGGCTAAATGGCATTGCTCGGGCATATCTGAAGGTCTTTTGAAGGTCATTAGCTTACCTAACTGTTCGAACATCAGGGTACGTTTACATCAGGGAGCCTTGTCCAGGATATGTAGGGGATTGGAGGCAGGGTTGCAGTTTGGCTCCCTGGCTCTATCCTATATTTTTCTGATGTGTGGAAGTGCCTGGAGGGTGCCGCTTTTATTCCAGTGAAAATAGGCACCCTTGGTCACACTTGGGTTGCTTATGCAGATTTGTTGCTCATGGAGAAGACCCCAGTCGGTCTACAAAGAAACGCTTTTAACAACTATTCAATAAGAAATCTAATACCAAAGTGTAATCAGGCCTTCATGTAAACATCAAAAGTACCCATGGCATTTGAATAGTACCAAATTGGAGACGATAGATATATCTACTTATCCAGGTCCCCCCATTATTACAAAAACAAATAAAGCTCACATTTGAGAAAGTCCTAAGCACAAAGTGGCCGTTTTGGCTGCCCAGATGTGTGACATTAATAACAAATATAGCAAAATTACCCTGGACCCTTTAAATTACGTTTTTTCTACAGAACGTGGTTCCTAAAATGATTTATGGTGGAGTTACTGCAATCTATTATGCTCGAAATACTTGGAAAACATAACCAAGGTTATGGTGTTGAGTCCTGAAACTAACTAAGTACTGGCAGTGATCTTTCGTCTTGAGCTTGGCCTTCGATCTATGTAAGTGGCCGCCAGCTGGAGACTGACTTTTTATAGGAATATACTAGTACCTGTAGAGAAATATTTTTATGTTGATATAAACATCCTAGCTCAGAAGATGGGGAATAATGCAGTTACTGTCTTTGTGAACCACTGTGAGCGTTTTGTGCAAATTGTTTTTAATTAAGTATATGCTCATTGTAAGTCTGTAGGGTTAAAAAGGTATTCTTTGAAATTGATTGGATTGAAACAGTTGAAAATGCACACAAATATCCTTGGTTAGCACATCTCAGGAGGACTACGGGATGCAGGGCATTTTGGCCCCCTATTTAAAATGTTCACCTTCCATATTTGTATCCACCACCTATGAGACTCCATTTTAATTTAAACTGAACAAGGGACATTTTATCTATACAGAAACTACTCCCCGGTGACTTAGCTTTGTCATTGTCTGAACAAAATATAGATAAGATGGAATCCCCAAAGTATATCACTTTAGAGTGTTCATAATTAAATCTACAGTGAAGGTGTTTTAGTACACAGTACAGATTTCTTGAAGTACAACATTTTGTTGACGTGGCTGTTCAGCAGATCTTGTGCCCCACTTACAATCATGGTTGGGAAGTTTTTGATGCAGCTCAAGAGGCTAACATTTTAGGAGATGAATTTGTATGATCAAATCGAGGTGAACCTTTGGAAATGAAAGGAGAGAATTGGTGTTATGTAGTACATATATTGAACATTTTGTATGTGTTGCATTTGATGTGATGTTTATTTGGTGATCTTAATAGTTGGATTGCTTGTTTTGAGGTTTGTGAAGGTTGATGTATATTAACCAATACAATAAAAAAATAAAACATTTAAAAGTACCCTTTTCTTTCAGACCATTGTTCAGACCACCGTTAAACTTACACATAAGTGTTCAGTCGAGAAAAACTATTTGGTACAAAACATCCATTATTTTTATGGGACATTCTCCAAATACACGTGCCCTTATATCAGGTTCCAAGAAAACATTTTGTCCTCCCAACACTTCCGATTTTCAAAATCCTAGTAGAATATGCTCCAGAAGCATACCTTTGCTTACTCAGCTTAACAGTAATGAATGACTACAGCTAATAATTATTACTCTTCTGTCCTACTGCACACCTACCATGAATACATCTTTCTCATGTCTTCATTCACTTAATTTTTGTTGATCATCAAAAAATCCCAACCGTAATGTGAAAGTGTTCCCCCAGCCCCCATTACATCTTTGCAAGTGACAAAATGACTACTGCTCAGTGAGGAGTAGTGGCTAAACCACTTACTCAGCCCCACACTATCAACTGATCCCATTCAAAGGTGAAACAGACAAGAGCCCGACTGCCATACTTCCTTTCCATGTTGTTGTAGCACAGGTAGAGGGCGGGCTCTACTCTTCAGGAGGGGGGTATTGTGATGGCAATATCAACCTAAACATACATACAATGGTCCAAAATAAAAATGCAAAATCCAAATCAAAGGCTTTATAAACATTTAGAAATTATACAAATTAAATTATACAATTAAATGCAAACTAATACGAAAACATAAGAAAAGACCACCTCTGTAAAAGAAAAGAGAATGCAGGCTTTTGTAAAAGTGTACTCTGGGAAGAATCAAGCCAGGCTTAAAGGGGTTTTGAGGCAATGATTCAGCACCTGGTTGGGGAACTGGATCCAACGAACGGTACAGTTCACAAGCAGGAAAGGCACATGGCACAAAGAAGATCGGGACAGGCAGGTGGTAATTGGGACAGGCAAGTGTTTAGTTAGTGTAGCTCAAAATCAGTTCAATGCGGGAATCAGGAGCCAGAGCAGTTGGACTTGTGTGTGTCTGGGGAGGCCCAATCCAGAGGCTCCAAAAACAAGGTCTTTCAGTTCTTTACTCCCACTCCAGGGTCCTTGGCTGGCATCTACCGGGCATCCTTCACCTCCAGTGAACAGGAGCTGGATGCCAGTGCAGGCAGGTGAGGGGGGGGGGGGGGGGGGGGGGGGGGGGGGCCAGGCCTTTGTCCAAATCAGTTCGTCCCCCCTCACCTGTTCACTGTTCCCTGGGGATAGAGGACAGAGCACCTCTTCATTGGATGCCTTCAGTTTTCACCTCACTGGTGGAGCACTTTGGAATGGCTGCACTACCAACAGAGGTCCAGTGTATCCTTCCCTTGATGGTCGAAAGAGTAATCAAAAAATGAAGGTGTGACCTTCTTTTAAATGCAAAATGACAATAGATTGGTCCAAGGCAGCCCGTCTAGTCCATGCTGTTGTAACATGTTTATGTCACAACCAGAATACCCCCGCCTGCAGGAAATGGAGGGCACAGGAAAAGTAAAAAAGCCCTAACAAACCAAGAACTCGGCCGAACTCTTTAAAATCTGCAAGGAGCTTGCCAACCCTGCTGCAGTCTCTACCCCTCCTCTTGCCTCCCAGGCTCTCTGCAATGCCCTTGCCTCTCACTTTATCTCAAAAACCCAGGACATCCTGTCCACCCTCTACTCCCCTCCCCTCCTATTCCTTCTCAGTCTGTACTTGCTAACCACCCCTCGACCCTCCTTCCCTCTTTTTTCCCCGAAGAGGTCGCTAAACAAGCCCGATCTATGAAAGTCTCGTCAAAACAGGTTCATCCCTGTTCCTCTAAAACCATAAAGGACCACATGGACGCCCTTGCCGATTTTTGCAACCACTCCTTTACCTCTGGTTCCTTCCGCCTCCCCTCTGAAGCACTCCCTTGTGCATTCTCTTCTCAAGAATCCCACAGCTGACCCTTCCTGTCCAGCTAACTATCGCTCAATCTCCATTACTCCCTTTCTGTGCAAACTCCTGGAAAAGCTGTCCATCTCAGCTTAACCTTCATTCTGATTCTGTTGGCTGTCTCCATGACCACCAGTGGCTTCAGGGTGGCCAGAAGCACAGAAACTGCTCTCCTGAACATCCGTGAAGATTTACTCTCCAAGATTGACTCGAACATTCCCTCTGTCCTCATCCTACTCAATCTCTCTTCTGCCTTCGACATGGTCAACCATACCATCCTGCTCAACCGTCTCCGTGATAACCTGGGTATCTCCGATCAGGCTCTGGCCTGGCTGACCTCTTTCCTCTCTGATCAACCCTCCCAGGTCCAACTTGGGTCCTTTTTATTATCCATCTTCCTCTCTACCTGTGGTGTTCCCTAGGGGTCTAACCTCTCGCCCTGGCTCTTCAAACCAATACCTGGCAACTCTTGCCCATTGCATTGCCATTTTCTGCTCAAATTTCCAGTGCTATGCTGATTACAACTCATTTTCAGGCTGCCCTTGGCCACCTCTCCCTCTCGCATCTCGGATTGCCTAACTGCCATTCAAGATTGGTGTGCCGCAAATGATCTCTGTCTGAATGCCAGCAAGACGGAGATCCTCCTCATTGACACACCTTCACCATCCTTTCCCCTCACTCTCTAATAGCGGCACTCTTGGACGCCACGAGAGTATTTGTGGAATGGACCTTCCTGTTGGCGGTATTACGTAGGATGGGGAGCAATGTACATCATTAGTGTCATTGCTACACAGACTCCTTAGGCTAAGATTAGGGTGAATGGGCAACTCACCCCAAATATAATGTTGGAAAGAGGCAGGGATTCCACAGTCACTGCTGTTTGCGTTGGCGGTGGAGCCACTGGCAGAGGCAATCGGGGAAAGACCCGTGCATAGAGGGGTTCCGTGCATAGAGTGGTTCGGTTAGGTAAACATAGGGTAGTTATTTCTCTCTACGTGGACAATATGGTGCTCTTTGTATCTGACCCCGAGCACAACCTTGCCCGACTATGTGGGATGTACTGTTTGGGGACTTTTCAGGGCTCAAAATTAATCCTGCAGAGTCGGTCCTTTTCCCTCTGATCGTGTGGTAAAATATGTAGACGGTTGGGGGTTTCAGTGGCATGTCGATTACACTCGATACTTAAGGGTCAATATAGCCCGCAACACGTCGGTTTTATATCAATACAACTATCAGAAAGTGTTGTAACAAGTCAAATATGCAATGGACAGGTGGATGAACCGACCTCTTGATCTCTATGGCAGGGTTTCCTTGGTTAAAATGGTGCTACTACACTACCTCGTTTTCTATACGTGTTTCTCAATGTCCCACTGGCACTACACAGAGAACACTAAGATCTGCAAGGCTACAGTTCATTTGGACTGGGAGACAAGTCAGTCTCGTGGGACAAGCTGGTGGTGCCGGTGCATTGAGGGGGGTGTGGCGCGGGGGGTGGTGGGATTGGCATTACCCGATTTCGATACATAAACATAGCTCAGGCTGGGTTCCTCCTATACACGATGAGGTGGCAAGATCATTAGCATCGCCATTTCTCCTACGGTCTGTTATCCTGACGGCATCTGATAGGACGTCCAGCACAGAAAATATGGTGGAGATTATCTGCAGGGCACGGACCCAAATTTAGCACAAATCCAGGGGTGAGATCATCTATTCCCCAGAACTGGCGGTTATTTAAATTCCTGGGATTCCCCTCACTAGCGAAAGAAGCTATGCCACTTTTACAAAGCGCTTGAAATTGACTTGCTTCCGGGAGCTGTTTCCAAATGGGCAATTTAGAACACTGGAGGAGACACAGGGTAGAGGGGAGCTCTCGGCCCTAGATGTGTTTTTTGTACTTCCAGCTACGAAACTCCATAAAGCAGTTGTTCCCGGCCTTCCCCAGCCAACCTGAGGCGTCCCCCATACTCGATAAAATACTCCAGGAGGCTTGTGATAGAGAATGGTCTCAACTATGTACGCTATGTGCCTTGATACTAAGAGTAGGACAAATTCCCCTTGTGGGAAATGGGAGCCCTCACTGGGATGTGAAATAACAGCCGATACCTGGAGGTATTGCTGTGAATGTACGATGAAAGTGGCCCTCAATGCTAGATAGAAGTTAATCCACTTCAAGTACTTGCACCAGTTCTACAATACACCAGCCTTGTTGCGCGATATGGAAACAGAATACAGTAATTTATATCACCAGGCTAACTCCAGAGATACATGGGGTCCATACGTACACTATCTGATAACACAATCACGAGAGTCGTAGGGGAACCCATCACACTCCCCCAGAAACCCAGGAAATACTGTCGTAGCGCAAGCTGATGCTGTATAACATTGTAATGGACAAATAGTAAACGCAGTAATGACATGTAATCGAGACGCTGTATTGCTTGTAACTAAGATTGGGGAGTCAGAAGATCCACGAATGTGATGCTCAAACAGAATGCATCTAGAACAATGTATTTCAATTTAATGCAACGTAACAGAACCAATGTATAAGGGTTGTATGTTGAAGTTGGCACATTGGTGCCGGTTGTGTTGGAAAATGGCAATAAAAAAACATTTAAAATAAAAAGACAGTGGTTAAGATGCGTAATACTGCAACGTATTCCTAAAGCATTTCCCTCTGCAGACTTTCCCACATTACTAAATTAAAGAATTCTAAATAGACTGACAAATTTGGATTGTAACAGATATCCAAGTTGCACCTACACTCTCATTCAAGATCTCCTTTTCTAGATCTCCCTCAATTAATTCAGACAATCTTTCTAACGCCTTCTGCCCCTCAAAGATCAAACAATGCAACATAGCCTTTTTCACTCCCACATTCAAGCTAGGGTAAAATGCAATTATTGCATACATCTTTTACATTTCCCCTCCCCTCCCCTCCCCTCCCCACGGCCACACCAACCGACCGACCCACGAACTCATCTTGCAGCAGGTTGAAACCCTATTGAAGCCAGTAACAGTTCTCAGTACATTCTGAATATTCTTCCTAGAACGTACCAAACTGTTGAATGTAAAAAGTATATATATATTTTTTTTTTAAGTTTGACAGTACGAGTTTTCCTCCACCACTGTTTTCTCTGGCACACATACCGATGCCTTGTCAACACAACTAGACACTGAACCTTGCCATACAGCCACCATCACCAACTCTGGGATCAGACAATACAAAAACAAAGGAGGGACCGAAAGCAACTGGAATAGTGTTTCCTTAACCGAGCTGTTTTAGTACCTCCCAAACTAAGGCAAGTGCTTCCATACGTGAAGAAGCGACACTTAAATGTTGGTTGCTTATGCTATGGCTGGTAAGGCAGAGACATGCTCGTAGTTGGTGGCTCAGAGTCGGTCACTTTTCCTGCCTTTGCACTGCTTAGAGGCTGTGGTTTACAAACCATTCTCAGTTCAACATTCTGAAAATTCCAATTCCTTTTTCAGGCCTACATTTAGCAACACAGTGTCAGTTATTGTAATGCCTTTGGCACATGCTTCAATGCGAGCATGATTGTGTGTAGAATGCATAATAGAAATGGGTTAGCTTGTGGACTCAAATTGACACATTTGAAACATTACCAAATGCATGCATTCACTAAAAATGCTCTCCAAATTAGACTGGCACAATGACAGCATGCTGCGATCATGCGTAGTTGAAGGTCTTAGATTATGTACGAAGCAATTAATAAATAATTGCTATACTTTACTGACGAAGCAAATCAGCACCGTTGACCATATATTATGCATGCAATCTATTCGTATTAGAAGACAAAAGTTGGAAAAGGGCCATCTCAAAATTACCGAGTTGGACAGGCACAAAATCTGCGCACTTCGGTTGCAAAGAGTCCGCATTAACCCATAAATCGTGTCAACGTTCAAACGCAATGCGCATTTTCAGTAACCTAGTCTGCCATGAAGCTACTGCCTCCTTCTAGGAAACTTAATCAAATAACGGTCTTCTCACTGGAAAGCCTCATGAATTGTACATTAAGAGAACAGCTTCCAGGAATGCCACTAAAGCGGCGCCAAACTGAAAGAATCAAGACAAGCCCAGTAACTCGAGCAGAAATCTGTATTGGCATGGCTCTCTGAACCATCCTGCAAGAAATTCCATCATGGTCTCAAAACCCTTGCGAGAGCCTACAGCTTTCTAGATCACCGAGCATCATCCTGAGCTAGATGACCTACCCCAGCCACACCTCATTTTTTGCAAATGCTTAATCAGTGTTTATTCTGCCGTCACCCCACGCACACATTACTGTATTCCTTTTCTTACATCCAAGAAAGTACCCAATTGCATGATGACCCGATGTGAAATGTCCTCCTTCGCTGCATTCGTTGAACCATAATGTTTGCAATGTACAAGGCTTCAAAATAAAAACACATCTCGCTTTGTAAAAGAGGGGTTAATATTTTCAAAGCGATTCTACAGTGTTTGCCAGACGGTATGAAGTATAGGCAAATCTACAATGACAAAAGCCAATCCCCATTCCTCTGCCACCAATCAGTGTTTAATTCCTCTAATTGGCACTAATCATGCATACCCAAGTGGTTTGGATTAGACACCTGTTGTAATGCGAGTTAGTCTTGTTCGGTCACACTGGTCAGGAATGCATGCTGATAGAATGTTGGTGAATGTATGACAGACAGCTCAGGAGAATGTTGGGCGAGTGTTCTGTGAATATCAGCTGGGGCCTGAGCTGGATGTAAGATGATGGCCGGTGGGTGTCTCTTGATATCTCACAGTGGTCTGCGGATGTCTACTTGCAAGTAACTGGAACGTACAAATATACATATGTACCATAAAGCTTCCGGGATTCACCTTCAAGGCTCCACAGCTGGTCTGTGTACTAATGATCTGAGCCCCACAAAACTGATGAAATAACCAAGTGGACCCATATCAAGAAACAAGCAGGTCGATTACAGGAGACACAGCAGCAACAATTTAAAGTAGGGAGAGCTGTGGGGTGCGGGGGAGCAGCTATAGGACAGTCACCCACTGTTCCCCCAAGTGTCCGGTCATCATCCTCACCCAGTGTTGACACTGGGCCCTCTGGGTGGCAGACCCCCCTCCCCCCGCACCCCCCCCCCCCATATCTTCCTCCTGCCACCTAGACCTGCCTAATTAAGGATTTGGGCCCCTGCTGCCTCGTACAGCAACCATCCCTATGAATGCCACGGGATAGTGGACATCCTTTGTGGGGTGGGGGGGGGGGGGTGTTAAGGATATGTCAGTCACGAGTTCCTGCCTTACCTCCATGTTCTCAGAGCGAGTTTCACGTTCTTGGAGGGGCTGCAGGAGTGCCCCCTGAGGTGAACAGTAGCGCTGCACCCTGTTCGATATGGAGGATTAGTCCCCGATTTGGGGGGGGAATCAGGGCGACACCCATGCGGCACGGCGAAAGTGCCCTTGCAAAGCATCCCAAGCGTGCCTGATGCTCCGGGCCAAGCGGCATCGGAGGGGACACAAAGCTCTTTCTGGCCGGTTCCCAAATGATGGCGTTTACGCTTCGCCCGACAGCACCATGCTGTCTGAAAACGGGAATAAGACCGCCGATTCGTGGCCTACGCCTGGATTGCGACAGAGACCTCTGCTTTTCTTCATGGCTCCGTTTTTTCCCCTTCTTTTTCTCTGTCAGCAATTGGGTTGAATAAACACTGCGGCCCAAGAGAAGAGCTACTGTGCGATCATTAGCTGACAAGTGGAGTGCTTCAGGATCAAAGGAATAAGGTCCATTAACCTATCATTAAATTGGTCAAACAGGATAAATTATCCACGGGTATGAAAGCCAGACGAATAAATGAATTACATTGTCTAATGAAAAGAAAACTTAGCAGCGTTGTGGTAAAACATTACTCACCATGAGAAGCAACGCTTTTTTCTGCCAGCTTCAGGACGATGGTTTCTGCTGCACAATTGATTTGTGTATTGGCCCTGGTCACACTGGCACACATGTCGCTGTGGGTTTGCATTTTTATTTGTAGCATGGGAGAGTGAGAATGACATTTCACATTTGCTATGTGGATTACAAGGAACTTCAAAGTGGATAATAAGGGATTTCAAAGTGTTTTTTTTTTAAGTGGACATTAAGCAATGTGTTGCTTTTAGGAAAGATGTGCAATTTATATTGTGTGTGCCGATAGTGCTTTTATGCTGCAGCTTCACATCAATTTTGTTGAGGACGTGTATAGTATGATGCGTACGGGAAATGCTCATACTGGACATTAAAGAAAATGTTAAAGGAGGACATGCCAATAACCCATCTCTGCCATGAGGGTGTGAGCGGGGCATGATGGTCTAGGAGTCATATAGATGTAATCTTTTGTGATATGTGGGATGTTATTCTTATAGTGATGTTATAGGTTCAATCCTTTTTCAGACTTGGGCCGTTGTCGTTTGTGTGTAAGTGGTGTGACCCACCAACTGTGGATTACATGGTCATCATCTGAAACCTAGCACCTCATCGTTTTGTCCGTGCTCGGTCTGCTCAAGAATTTTAGGATCAAACGAAATTGGTGTTAATTTTGCATTTATGGTAAATGTTTCAGGACAAAGATGTGCATCTGTGGTTAGGGTACCAGGTGCCATGAGGGGGCATCATTACCGCATAGGTATGCATCCAGTTGATAGGATAAGGATGTTATTCTGACTGCCTCAGGGAATAGACCAGCAGCAGCGGATAAGACCAAACGCCCTGGACTGTCCTTCAGATGGACAAAACAAAAAAATAGGGGACAAAAAAAGAAGCCAAGAGGAAAATTGGATACATGTTTTTGAGAGCGTCTTTTCCAAGGAGTTAATTGTGCACTACAAGAAATGTTATGGACTGCCCTCCACATAGGCATTTAAGGAGGATTTATGTTCAATGTACAAATGTTGGGCAATTGTTTTTTACTTCCCGTTTACTCTTCCATTGATAATGGTTTAATAATTTAGAAGGTTCCATATCACATTAACATTTCCGGTGCTTCCAGGAGCACCTCATCTGTTTAAATTTGTTATATGTTGTCATGTGGAGGAGTGTCCTGAAATGCAGTGGTGCGTGTGTCGTGTACGCTTGGTGCATTTGGGCATATGTGGCACGGGTGGAAGATGAATAAATACGGTTCGCTTCCGTGTTGTCATGTCAGTTGTGACATGGCACCAACCGTGTGAGAGGTATGCATGCATGCGTTATTGTTGCCTCGTTCCACCTATTCCACTTATGCACACTTGAGTGTTAGTGTATGCAGAGAAGGTGTGCTGTGTCAGTGTGCGTTGGGGATGTTTAGTGACGGTTGCAATGCATGCCAGGACAAATGTGGTGTGGTGACAGTTGTATATTGCGAGTGCTTCTTGGTGGTTTATGAAATTGTTGGGACTGACTGATTTGGGTGATGATTGGGAGCCGATTGCATCGATTTGTGTCTGGTTTGTGAGGGTGACAGTTTGTGGATTATGTACCCCTTGTGTGTTTCTTGTTCCCGATATGGGCAGCACCACACTCCCCCGAGTGTTAGTTTGTTGGACTCTGGCAGCTTGGATGTCCCTCAAGCTCTGCATCGACCAGGCGCGTTGCTTCCTGGTATGATATTTGGCAATCCGTGATCCCTTGCCCCATCCCGTTTCCCCCACCTCTTGGTTTGTAGTTTGTCTCATGCGGTTTCCAACCCTGGGTGTTTGTGCCACGGTGCAGCAGGCCCTGTATATGGGGATGGCACATCTGGATGGAAGGTTGTTGGTTGTGGTGGAGGAATGCTGTGTATGAATGCCATGCTGTTGACAGCTGTGACCGTTGTGTCTGGTGTGCATGTACTTCTCGGTGTGCATGTTGCTTTCAGGGGTGTGCGACTTTCTGTATGGAAGGGAGATGTGGTGCATTACTGTTTGTAGGAAGGGAGATGCTGTAACGTGGGTTAGTCTTGTTCCGTCTTACTGGCCAGGAATGTATGCTGATGGAATGTTGAAGGCAAGGCAGGTAGCTCAGGAGAATGTTGTGCGAGTGTTCTATAAATTTCAGTTTGGGGCCTGAGCTGGATGTAAGAGGCTGGCCTGTGGGTGTCTCTTGATATCTCATGTCTTCTGATGTCTACTCGTCCACTTACTTGCGAGTATAATACAAGGTAAGTGGAAGGGTTAGGGCTCATCTAGCCTTCCCTGGAACTGGTGCACACCTGACGTTTACGAAAAAAAATGTGATCAGCCAAACTCGATATTGTATTCATATATTTGTACATGGGCAGTGCACATTAACTGGACAAAATACACAAGAGTACAAGAGCAAATTGAACAAACTAAAACAGCACGAACAGATGAAATGGTATACAACAGATCTAACAGAAGAAAAGATTAAATTAAGCATGCACGCCGGAATGCTGGTACATCTCTGTTGTCAACATGATCCATTCCATTCTCTAGGTGCTTATCCAGTCCAGTTTTTTTGCATTCTGGGACTTTGTCAGAATTTAAGAATGGGAAACATGGAACTTCAAGTCCCAGAATGCACAGAAATAAATAGGACTGGATTAGCACCTAGAGAACGGAATGGATCATGTTGGCAACTATGCACAGGTACGTTTTTATGTTAAGACCAGACATGGGGAAAAAGCAAGGTATAAACTATTTTTTTACATTTTTATTTTTTTATTTTTTATTTTTTTTTTTAAGTAGGGGTGTAAATCAGTGGAGGAAGTTAAGTTATAGGGGTTACCCTTAAGTAGATGAATTCTAAAAAAAAAACGTTTGGAATTTCAATATTAAAGAACCAACCATCAGGCCATATGAAATGTTTCACTAAACTGAAGTTCATTATATTATAAATTAAACCTCAACCTCACACCACAAGTGATTGTGACACTACAAACTAAACTTAACTCTAACTACACCACTACCTCACAGCACTCACTTTATTGTTGGTAAGTAGTGGTGTGGTGAGATGTCTTCCACTTTAGATTAGGGCAATTTCATTTGGACCGAATGCTTGTACATCTCTGCTAGCATTTACGATGTAGCAAAAACCTATAGGTATTTCAAGTGTTTGTCCAAACATGCACAGAGACATTATTTTTGAAATGCCTGCTCAGTAGACTAAAGTAATGAGCAGTCAAAAGCTGCTTTAACAGAAGTGATGTACACAATATCTATCTCCACCAGGTTTGTAAAAAGATTGAAATAAAATAACAAGTTACTCTTACCTGGTAACGTTCTTTCGATAGGATGGTCCGACGACGTATTCCATATCTATGACGGGTAATGTCCACAGCTGTGCTGCTTCGGAAAATTTTCGCCGTCTGCGTCGATGACGTCGATGCGCCGTCCCCGAGGCCCTCCTCCGACGGCTGACGTCACCCGATGTGATAAGTAGGATGCACAACGCCCGTAGCATCAGTTGTAGTTTTTTCCCCCCAGAACGTGTGACACCAGTTTTCTGCCAGTCAGAGACACAAGGCCTTGCGGAACGCAAGCTGCAATCGCATAAGAAATTCTGCAGCGGGGTAGGGAGGGAGCGATATGGAATACGTCGTCGGACCATCCCATCAAAAGAACGTTACCAGGTAAGAGAGTAACTTGTTCTTCGAGGGGATTGGGTCTTCCGACGTAGTCCATATCTACAACAGACTCCCAAAGCAGTACCAAGCAAGGAGGTGAGAAAAGAATTTAGAACCCAAATTTAGCATGCCCAATCAAATTGCGGAATAAAGGACTGCCTTGCCAAAGGCCAGATCCTGCCCTTGGATGGAATCGAGGGAGTAGTGACGTACAAAAGTATGTACCGAAGCCCAGGTGGCAACACCCCTCTGCAGGGCAGTAGACAGATCCACTCCCCTGGTAGAATGGGCCCGCAAGTCAGCCAGAGGGTCCTTACCCACCAAACGGTAACACTCGGAAATGGCTAAAATAATCCAACGAGACAGTCTGTTTCGTCACAGCTTGTCCCAAACGCTTTCCAGAGTAACCAATGAAAAGTTGATGGTCCACTCTGACCCGGGACATGCGCGAAATATAAAAGCTCAACGCTCTCCTAGGATCAAGCCTATGGAGCCTCTCCTCTTCGTTACCAGGATGTGGAGAAGGATAGAACGCCGGAAGAACAACCTTCTGGCTCAAATGAAATTCCAAAACCACCTTCGGAAGAAAGGAAGGAAGGACGAACTCTAAGGACAACCCTGTCCTTATGAAACACAGTGAAGTGTGGCTTAACTGAAAGTGCCTGTAACTCACTCACTCTGCGAGCGGAAGTAACCGCAACCAAAAACAGTTTTCAGAGTTAACAGTCTCAAAGGGCAAGAATGCAAAGGCTCAAACTGAGCACCCATAAGAAACTTAAGAACAAGGTTCAAATCCCAACCGGGCACCAGAAAAGGTGACGGAGGGAACACATTAGTGAGCCCTTTCAAAAACTGAGAAATTAAAGGAATATTAAAATAGGAACATTCTTCAGACGAGCACCTAAATATGGACAGCGCCGCCAGGTAACCTTTAATGGGCCCCACTTGCAAGCCCCTGTGAGTCGAGGAAAGCAAAAAAAGACAGAACCATGGGAATGTCACATTCAAGAGTGTCCACATTCTTAACTCTGCACCAGTCGCAGAACTTTCTCCAACGGCAACGGTACAGAGTCTTTGTTGCCGGCCGTCTGGCCAAAAGCAACACCTCCATCACGTCTTCGGGAGGTCCCAATCCTTATACCTCAACCTTTCAGAAGCCAAGCTTGAAGGTTGAGGGATCTGACCTCTGGATGGAGAACCTGCCCCCCCCTCTTCCCGTGAGAGCAGATAGTCTCTGTAGGGAAGATGACGTGGAGGGCAGATGGACAAGTCGAGAAGGTCCGGGTACCACGTCCTCCGGGCCCACGCCGGAGCAATGAGGATCATCCGGGAACCGAACCTCTGTAACCTCCGCAGTACTTGCGGGATGACAGGTACTGGAGGAAACGTGTACAGCAGGGGGAATGACCACTCCACCACGAACACGTCTCATAAGGCTCCTTTTGGAGGAAATTCCCACGAGCAGAACCTCTCGCACTTCCGGTTGACACTGGAGGCGAAGCAATCCACTTGAGGGGTCCCCCAAAGGGCGAAGATCCAGCTCCCACTCGTGAGAGATCCTGCTCAGAGCGTCCGCCGTCTCGTTGTTGTCTCCAGCCAGATGAACAGCCGAGATCGAAACTTCCTGCTGGATGGCCCAGAACTCGAGCTGCATCGCCTCCCTGCGCAGATGAAGTGACCCCGCCCCCCCCCCTTTTTGTTGAGGTAGTGCATGGCCACCGTGTTGTCTGTTAGAATCAGGACACTCTCCTCGCACAGTCGGCAGAAAAGCCTTCAGGGCAAGCCTGACGGCCCTCAGCTCCAACTGATTGATATGGAGTCTGAACTACGACGGAGACCAACGACCGCTGACTGTTGGGCTGAGCTCCCCATCCCGTGAGGGAGGCGTCCGTCACGATCGTCACCTCCGGCCAGGGCAGCCAAAATGGGCCCCCCCCCCTTCATCAGATTGCCTTCGACAGCCCACCACAGAAGGTCCTGGGCGACCGAGGGTGGCACCTGAACAGGGTCCGACATCCTGCCGGAGGACAGACCACTGGAGCTTGAGTGCCCACTGCAAAGATCTCATCCGCAGACGACTCTCTGGCACCAGAAGAATGCAGGATGCCATGAGGCCGAGCAGTCTCAAGAACTGACGCTGGGACAGTCTTGGCAAGTTGAAATTTGTGCACCATCTGCTGAATGTGAAGAGATCACACCTGAGGAGGAAAACACTGCCCCAGGGATGTGTCGAGCACTGCTCCGATGTACTGGAGCCGCTGTGTTGGCATCAAATGGGACTTCTTTAAATTGAGGGAGAAGCCCAGCCTGTGAAGGGAGTGGCAGGTGATGGACAGATGATCCAGGACTTGCTCGGGAGAGCTCCCTCTGATCATCCAGGTAGGGGTAGACGTGAATCCCCCTTTCCTGAGATGCGCTGCCACCACCACCATGAGCTTGGTGAAAACACTCGGGGAGGAGGTCAATCCGAACGGCAGAACCCAAAACTGAAAGTGCGAGTCGCCAACCGCGAACCTCAGGTACTTCTTGTGCTTGGGATGGATCGGCACATGGAAGTAAGCATCCTTGAGGTCGAGACACACCAACCAGTCCTGAAGTTGAAAGGCCTGGAGGACTTGAGAGAGTAACCATCTTGAACTTGTCCTTCCTGAGGAGTTTGTTCAAACCACGCAAGTCCATGATGGGTCTCAATCCCCAGTCTTTCTTCGAAATCAAAAAATAAGGGGCATACCATCCCTTGTTCCTCCCCGCTACAGGCACCAGTTCTATGGCGCCTTTCTCCAGAAGAGCTTGAATTTCCTGCGCAAGGAGCGGCTCCGGACTCTTCAAAGAGAGGTTCCCAGGTGGATTGTTGTGAGGCCTCTGCCGAAAGGGAAGACAGTGGCCGTGGGTTATGAGCTCCAGAACCCACACATCTGAAGTAATGGCACGCCACTCTACAAGATGCTGCGCCAGCCTTCCCCCAACCAGCGAACCATGGGACCTGGCCTCATGACTTAGTGGTAGCGGCTGCGGCGTTGCCTGAGGATAAAGAGGCAACTGCCCGAGCGGCCTTGGCACCTCGAGTACCCTGTTTTCCACCTCTGGCACTCTTACGGTGGCCTCTTTGACTGACAGCTCCTCTCGCTTTACTGAAGGACGCGTAATAGCGAAAGGAACTTCCCCTCCATTGTTGTCCCCTAGGACGAAAAGGCAGAGGTTGTCGAACTGCAGCGCCCAACGACTTCGCTGCAGCTTTGGAGGTCTGCAACCTCTCAAGGCTCTCGTCAGCCTTGCTGCCAAAAAGCTGTTCACCGTCAAAGGGCATGTTGAGGAGCCAGGACTGCACATCAGGAGCGAACCCAGACTTCCGCAACCACGCAAACCTGCGTATTACGGTGCTCGCCGCCATGGACCGGCTGACACAATCTGCCATGTCCAAACCTGACTGAACGGCCTCACACATGGCATCCTTGCCATCCTGAACGATAGCAAGGAAACCAACCCATTCGTCCCCTTCGGGAATATTTTCAGCCGCTAATGCAACACAGTTCCACAGAGTGTGTGTAAAACGAGACAAGGCACATACGGAGCTGGCCGCCTGAAGCGCCATACCCCCTGAAGAAAACACTTTCTTCGCCCAGCCGTCAAAACGTTTGTCGTCCCTATCCGGAGGGATGGTAGGATACGATGCTTGCTTTGCCGGGGCCGTAGCCGCCTGCACCACCAAACTCTCCAGAGTGGGGTGCCTGGACAAGTAGCAGGGGTCGCTACTGGCTGGATGGTATTTTCCCACTGCCGGGAGACTCTCCGGAGCAGTCCAAGCCGCCGCCACCACCACCACCACCACCCTTCTCTGCAGAGCCATATGAAACGGCAGTACAGGGTCAGTGGGGGGGACCAAGATCAAGGATGTCCGTGAGATCATCCTGAACGAACTCCCCTGGGGGAGCCGACCATCCCAAGTACTCGGTGACCTGAGACATGAGGCGCTGGTACAAAGAATCGGCATGAGTGCCAGGCTCCGGCTTACAAAACTCCACCTCCAGAGACGTGTCCAATCCACTGGCATCATGCAGTGACTGCCTCAGGTCATCAAACTGGCTATGGCCCGAGAGAAGCTCATCTGGCACCGTAACCGGAACCAAGCCTTCATCAGAGCCTTCATCACCCTCTGAAATGTACTCCAGGCGGTGGGAGGAAGACACCTGGGGACCAAAGTTATGCCTGACCTTAGCCAGAGCCCTTCTAGTGGCTAACCCCGTAACACGGGGCCCCTCTGACACCACCGCCTCGAAAGGCATCGAGGGCGCCGAACGAGTCGCCGCCGAGAGTATCAGCGTCGAATGAATCGGCGTCAGCTGCAGCGCCGCCAGCATCGACGGCGTCGACACAGGCCTCGAAGCCGGAGTCTCGACGACCTAGACACCGACAGCGTCGACGACCGCCTCGGAGGCGGAGCCTCGAGAGAGCTAGTCGACGACCTCGGCGCCACAGGCGTCAACGTCTTCCTCGAAGACGGCACAGGATCACGCGGTCTCGAGCGCGTCGAGGACCGGGACCTGGAACAGGCATGGCGAGAACAGCTACCCTTGTCCGAGCGGGACCTCTCCCGTGAGCTGTGCCAACCACCCGAGCCTGAAGGCGTACGGGCGGTGTCTCGACCGGTGCCGACCGACCCCACTCGGAGGCGCGGACGGACCAGTGCCCTGCGATTCGAGAATCGCCAACATTTTCTTCCTGAAGGAAGCCCATTCCTCCGGTGTCGCTTGCATGGTGGGATAAGCGACCCGCCGACGGGCAGAGTCCTCAGAAGAGGACAGGGAAGACGACCGATGCTGGCGCTTCCGGGAATGCATCAAAGAGGCAGAGGAGTGGCGAGACCGACTCCTGGAAGGAGACCCACTGGACTTCCGACGATGATGCGGAGAATCGCCTCTCGAGTCATCCGTCAAAAGCCCCGTAGACCTCGACTTCTTGGGCTTAGACACCCGACCTACCGACAACTTCTTGCGCTCCCGCAAGGCCTTGGCCGTGAGCGACTGGCAGTCGACACAGTCGTCCGTATCGTGGGCCTCCCCGAGGCACCAGAGGCAGGCGTCGTGCGAGTCTGTGACCGACATCTTGGACCCACAGTCCCTGCATTTCTTGAAGCCCGGACGCTGGGTGGAAGACGAGGTAGACATCGTCTCACTAAAGGGTTTTTACAAAAACCGAACAGGTTCAAAGGAACCGAGAAGACTACACAACAAAACTCCAAAGAGTCAAGGCGTACCGAGATTCACGAAGCAAACACGTTTGCGGAAAAAACGGAACTGAGGCTACGGGCGTCGTGCGTCCTACTTATCACATCGGGTGACGTCGGCTGTCGCAGGAGGTCCTCGGGGACGGCGCATCGACGTAGAAAATTTTCCGAAGCAGCACAGCTGTGGACATTACCTGTCATAGATATGGAATACGTCGGAGGACCCAATCCCCTCGAAAAGTCAATGCAAGCAATTACACTATTTTGCTAAAATGCTAATCTAAACAAAAATGGCCCCAATATAAATACATAGGTTAAAGTGATGATGGGTTTAAAAAGGTTTGAAAACCCCCTTTCACCTGAAATGTGTAATTAGAATAATCAATTACAGCCACGTCACATATGGCACAATATGCAAATTAACAAGGGGGTCCTGGGAGTCCCTCTGCCAGACATATGGTTACGAGAGACTTACCCAGAGTCTTTAGCTCACCATCTTTCACAGAGAAGAAATATCCCAAACATATCAGTCTTTGTCCTGCCCTGGGGCAGTCCAGCACCGAAATGCTAGGCAATTCTCCTCTGAACAAGAGTACCAACAGAAACCCCAGACACGTGTTTCGGTCTGGTTGGACCTCATCAGTAGGGTGGATCTGTGCCTCTCTAGGAATAGTGAGCAAGGGGTCCATGTCTGGATTCCCCTAGTAACTTAGGGTGAGACCCAAAGTTACTTAAATATGCATATTAACAAGGGGGTCTGGGTAAGTCTCTCGTAACCAGGACTAATGTCTGGCAGAGGGACTCCCAGGACCCCCATTGGTAATTTGCATATTTCCACAGTATTCAGAGTACAGCACTCATCGGCAGCAGGACACGGCACATACCAAAGTAATCCTGAGAGAAGGAAGGGAAGCAGGACCTGTGTCGCATGTCACAGCCGGGGGCCCGCTTCCCTTCCAAAGTGATGAGCGAGCAAGGCCCCCATCCTCGTGGGGGTGAGGCCTAGTAATTGAAGAGCCGAGAGGGCGCGTGGGCCCCCTCCCTTGCAGGCGCGTGGCCACAGAGAGACGCGCGGCAGGATGAGCGACAAGCTCCATAGAGGGAGTCGCTCTCCGAAAGTGAAAGGAGAACCCCGGCCGCAGCAGTGATTAATAAACATTAGCTCAGAACGTGGGGCCATTGTGAAAGCGATCGAGCAACCAAGCTGAACACAGAACAAGCAACTAACACTTGAGATTGCAGAGGCTCCCAGTGGAGGTGAAACAGCATTCTAAGGCACAGCAAGCCAGTGTGAGAGGGCAAGCCTAGCAGACGTGCCATCTAATGCCCACTAGAATTCATAAAAACACAAATATAAAGTGCTAGCCACAGAAAAAAGGGAATATTGAAAGTTAACATCCAGTGCAACGCAGCAGCGGGTGTGCAGTTCAGTTTGCAAGTTCAGGCACTGGCACGTAGCACCCAAGCATTATAAAATGTCTGAATATGAATGGAGCGAGGAGGAGCAGGCGCAAGACCTGGCCCGCAGCTTCAAGGAGGTGCTAGGAAGCTCGTCGGTGGATGCAGTGTCTCAAGGGGTGAAACCCTTGCAAGATAGGTTGGCCACATTGGAATCAAGGTTTAGCCAAACTCTTAAGAGCACCGAAACAAGACAGAGCACGTCCACTAAGAGCTCGGAAATAGGCTCTAAGGGATGTACAGAGACCTGCAAGAGGAAATCCTCTGCCGACCCCACCCCACCCCCCTGGGTGGTACTAATTGGGGTGAATAAAAAAGCCCCAGAGGCTGCGGACACGTTCGAGAAGCTAAGAAAAGCTTTCCTGCAAGAATCAGCTGTGCCAAGACTCACGATGCCCTCCCCAGGGGATGATAATATGGGAGATACAGAAGGGGACTCCGAAGAAGAGTAGCCGCCTGAGGCCACAATATCCTAACATGAGGAAGGAGAGAAACCAGAGGAGGATTGGCCAAAGCCTGTCAGGGGCAAGAGAGTCCGGAAAGAAAAACACCTAGAGAGTGAGGCTGAGGAGATAGACATGTTTGAGCCGGAGAACAGCAGGAACCCCAGGTCGTCAGACTGGCAGCCGTCACCCAGAGTGTCGAAATACACAACTCAGAAAGGCGATAGACAATTACACAAGCCAATGCATGAGAGCAGAGTGCCCTCGTCCAGACCCCACGGGCAAAGTTGCAGAGGCACCCAAATTGGACCCTAAAATGATGGCTTGTGTCACAAAGCCAGCCAAGGCCCCTTGCTAGGGGATGGAGAGAACCTAGAGAAGTTGCCAGGACAAGGTGCTAGACCTCACTGGCCCGTTGGCTAAATACATAGATTTTTCATAGCGTGCAAGAGACACCAGAGAGGAGGTGGATCCAAACACGCTAGCTAACAGTCAAAAAAGCAGTTTGCCTACTAGGAAATGTGAACTGCGCAATATCAGAAGGGGCCTTCTACTGAAAATAGACGCAACGCTAGGAGACCTAGTCACCAATGAGAAAGGAGAAGCAACTCAGGGTCTCCAATTCAAGAAGACTTTTGGGAAAGAAATGGGTAGGTTCGTGGGGACCTACACCTCCCTTGAAAAAGTCCAAGCCTTGATAAGAAAGATTTTCCCGAGCAGAGATTTTGCCGGGACCGGCAGCTATAGAGGTTGTGCGGATGGTCGATTTCAAAGTGCAAAGAGGCCTCAGAACAGCCCAGTACTGGGAGAACAGGCAACATGAATTTCTTCCCGCCAGAGGTCCATTTCCCAGAGGTTGTAGAGGTCGAGGTCCACAAAGAGGCCAAGGCCCTGCTATAGGTGAGAGCTAGCACATAACCACCTGTGAGGGTTTGGGAGGGGGCAGTGGGGACATGAGAGTTTTGGCAGAATTGGCACACGCTTTCCAGTGATGCATGGGTGCTGCAGACAGCCAGGGGGTTGCAGTTCAACTTCATGCAAGAGCCAGTGCAGGAGTGTACCCTGCAAGCGATACACATGGTGCAAGCAGAAAGGGAAAGCCTAAACCAAGAACTAAGCCAGCTCAAGCAGAAAGTCAATCGAGCGATGCACAACAGCACCACTGTTTATGAGCAACATGTTCCTGGTACACAGGAAAGTGAGACCAGTCATAAACCGAAAGGAGTTGAACGGCTGGGTGCGATACAGACACTTCAAGATGGAAGGTATACATCTGCGAGACACCTTCAGAGAAAGACAGGTTTACCAGAATAGACTTGAAAGACGCCTATCCCACTGTACCAGTCCTAAAAGAATTCCAGACATTCCTGGCATTCGACTGGGACTGGCGGTTCAAGACAATGCCATTCGGACTAGCATCGGCACCATGGGCATTCACCAATCTCATGAGACCAGTAGCAGCAGCGATCAGGGAGAAAGGAATCTGCACAATCATATACATGAACCACTTATTGCTACTGGCGGACAACAAAGAAGCCCTGAGATATCAGACAGCTTGGGTAAAGGAGCTTCTCACTTCGCTGGGGTTCCAAGTGAACACAGCCGGTATGAGCCCAGCAAGGAGATTAAGCATCCTAGGCTTCGTACTAGATACAAAGTCAGCGACACTAGAATTGCCAGCCAAGAAGATCCGAGGCATCAAAAAAATAAATAAATAATAGATCAGAGTATGCCTGAGCAAACAAGTTATATCTCTCAGAGTCCTAGCGAGGATAGTAGGACTACTAGCATCATCTATACAAGCCATTTTTCCATGGCCCTTACATTATCGAGCCCTGCAGAGACTGAAAATAAGACCATCACAGAACTAGAGTGGTGGAATATGTATGCTTGGATTGGGCGAGCCATCTTCGGAGGCCAGCAAAGTAGGCCGGGGAGCACGATGCGGCTCGCTAGAGACAGGGGGGGAGGGGGAATGGAGCGCACAAGAACTGCAGCTTGCTTGGAACTTCTGGCTAGATAGTTTGCGATCAAATCACTTACTTAAGGGAAACTGAATTTGTGCATCCTGCTGAAGATGGACAACATCTTCAGTAGTGAAGTACATCAATCACCTAGGAGGAACGAGATCCAAGCTCCTAGCGGAACTGGTGAAGGACTCTTGGCATTTTTACCTCCAATCAGAGACGTCAGTCACAGCAGAGAACCTGCCAGGTTCACTCAACGTAGTAGAGGACTGGAACTCCCGATACAAACAGACTCCAGGGACTGAAAACTGAACACAGATATTCCAACAGCTGGAACAGTTATGGGGGCCGATACACAGATCTGTTTATGTCACGGATGAACGCTCAAAAGGACAGCTACTTCAGCTTGAGACTAGACCCGATGGCCCTAGGAGCTGATGCATTTCTGCAGGACTGGAGAGGGGAGCTGCACGCTGCCCGTAGGGCGTTGCCAGGCATTTCAAAACATGCAGCAAAGCTCACAGCAGAGTCTTGGGCATCATCCACACAGAGGAGCTAAGACATGGCTTGTAGTAACAGGTCAACCTGGTGCAGAGGAAGAAATGTTCATCCCGTTTCTGCACCTGTAGTAGCAGTCCTGAATTTCCTAGCATCCCTATTACAGGATGGCAGAGCATTTAGAACCATTGGGGTCTATAGGTGGGCAATATCAGCGTGACATCTACCCGTAGAAGGGGGTCTGATAGAAGACAACCCAGCAGTGAGGCTCATAAAAGCAGCCCGTTTCAGAGCACCCCCAGAACTGAAATACTTACAACTGTGGGATGGGACAATAGTGTTCCGCCTCCTAGCGAGCTGGCCAGCGAACTACTATCTATCCCTAAAGCAACTATCAGGCAAACTGGCCATGCTTTTATGCCTTGTGGCGTGCAGGCGAGTTTTTCAGACGTCAAGGCCCTGCAGTTAAGCAGAAGACTTTCAGGCCGGACGGAGTGACATTTACACTAGCTTAGAGGACAAAGAATAACTCCACGTCTATATCCTACCCCTAATTACCAGGGCACCCAAAATGGTGTGTAGCAGCTTGTATCACAGTATGAGGATAGGACAGCGGGAGCAAGGCCAGCAGGCATCACCCAGCTCTTAATAGTACGTAGGAACCCTTATCATGCAATAGGTACAGCCACCATCGCCAAATGGGTGCAAGAGGTTATGAAGACATTTGGAGCACATTCAGCGAGAGCGGCAAATGCCTTGAAAGCATCCGTAGCAACGGTGCCGCTGCAAGATTTTATGCAAGCAGCAGGCTGGGCTAGTGATAGCGCATTTAAGACCTTTTACTTTAAGCCGATTCAGGGGATGGCAACAATAATAATGGAATGCTTTGAACAAGCAGCTCGCCTCCTGTCTTGACATGGAATGAAGATTACCCCTGCATACTGCGCAGGGAGTCTTGATTCTATTAAAAGGCAAGGAGGCAAGCATTAATTTCTCGCCTAGCAACTGGCAAGCAACGTCAGGGACTACAGAGACAGAAGGAAATGTAGTTTTAAAAGAAAGAAAAAAGAAAATGAGTAGTTAGAAAAAAAAAACACTGAAAATGTTTCCGTTATTTTGTTGAAACTGCTGAAGAGTGGTATTAAATAGGTTGAATCATAATGCTTGCCTCCTTGTCTTCAATAGAATCAAGACTTCCAGTGCAGTATGCAGGGGTAATCTTCATTGGTTACAATTATTATTTGTGTGTTCGGTCTACAAGTGAAACCTTACATAAAATACAAGTACCTAAAACTTAAAGAAAAAAACGTCAATCACACACCCAGGTAATTAAAATTGATAAGTCAATAAAAGAATGATGTTAAAAATGCCAACAAAATACAATCCTTCCATTTCACACCCACCATTTACTGGGAATACATTTGAACCAAAATTGTTACATCAATCCAATAGCTTTATCAAGTGTAAAAATTGGAACAGGGCTTTACATAAACAAAAGGAGGTGCTTTCCCACATTTGGCCCAAAGGAAATCCGAAAGTTTATTGCTACAGTCTTTTACAAAGGGTTCAAAACAGATCATGTGGGTTAACATTAAGGCTTTACAGCCAATAATAGGTTTACTAGTTGCCGGTTCTTTAGCACAATACCTACAGGTTCTGTGTTCACTCCCAATTTTCTTCTGTCAAAAGCAATTATCCCAGGTTGGCACCAGGTTTATAATTATGCTTCTAAATTTCCAGGAAGGCGAGCACACCAAGTACGAGGCACATACTCCCATTTTTTATGTACTGTAGCCAAGGAATTAAGGCACTTGCATCTTCCCAGAGAGTCGCACGTATTACACCAGCCTCTTACACATAAATGTTTTTTCAAGTACTAACCTACTGTAAAAATCCCCAGGCTTCTAATATCACCTTACAACTATATACGAGGATGGCAATGAATTGGCTATCCTTTTTCAGTACTTTGTACAATGAACCCTGCAGTGGCACAATATGGCAAAACAAAACAAGAGTATTTTCCAAAATATATAAACCTCCAGAAAGGAAACACAATTCACATGTAATTGCGCACATTGGTGGACTCTGCGAGTAATAACATTTTCTTCCAAATGAGCCCTCCAGATACAAACAATTCTCCAATAACAAATGATACATCTCCAAACCATACGTGGCTCCAGGCAGTATCGTCACGGTGTAAAACTTTAGAATTGGATGAATGGAGAATTTCCTGAATCTACTATTGAAATTTAGCATTTGTGCTACCAAAGGGTTTACCTTGCCATAAATGAGTTAAGTAGGTTTCCCTTTCCAGGTTTGGAATACATCCCAACATCTAATATACTTAAAATCATACGGGCTACAGTTTTTCCTGCCAACCACCACCTGCCCTTTATCTTCCTTTAACCCTTGGACACCGCCAGGATCGGAGTCTTAATTGGATTAATCAATAGATCATTTTCAATACAATATTCATTAAGGGCATTTAATAAACGCTGAAGACCTACTCTAGAAGCGTCCAACAATATAATATCGTCAGCCAGTAAACCCTTGTCTTATTTACTACCGGAAAAACAAAGTAAGCCTTCGCCAGTGAGGGTCCCCAAATCAGCAAGGTACATATTATATGAAAATGGGGCCAATATACAGCCCTGGCAATGGCCCATGAAAATGGAATTTAATGCCGACTCCTCATGCAAATGTACCAATGGGGCTAATAGTCCAACCGGAACTCCCCAAGCTTTTGCCAAAGTTTACTTCTGTGGACTCGATCGAAGGCTAATGACAAATCGATTGTCGCTACAATCTCCCTGTCTGGCTTCTCCCAAGCCATGCGTTGTACTGTGTTCATCAACCAACCCGCTAGCGCTGCGCCCACGCCTAGCCGAAAACCACACTGACCCAGTTTAATAATCCCTTTATTTAATGCACACTGCTGTAGAACTCAACAGCAATGATGAAAAGATTTTAGAATCTACATCCAAGAGGGCAATAGGTCGATAGTTTGCTGATAAAGACCTAATGCCCTTCTTAACAAGCAATGACAACAGTGTTGGCATTTACTGCAGTTCTTTGCATCTTGCATTTATAGGCACCATGGTACAAGGAGGAGTGTGCAAGGTTTCAAAGGAGGATGTGATGTGTAGGTGTGCAGTAGAATGAGAAGGGGTCAGAGCCTAGCTAGAAAGCGTGGGGCTGGGGAGGGCGGGTGGGGCAGAGAGCGCGGGGCTGGGGAGGGCGGGTGGGGCAGAGAGCGCGGGGCTGGGGAGGGCGGGTGGGGCAGAGAGCGCGGGGCTGGTGAGGGCGGGTGGGGCAGAGAGCGCGGGGGCAAGGGTTGGGCTGTGGGGGCTATAGCCCTGGGTCTTTTGGTTGCAGCCCCGGATAGAAGCTCAGGGGCTACAATGAAAAGGATAGCTAGCCGTAAATCCTGACATTAGCGTAGCCCTGGACCTTTTCCAGCCCTAGCAACACCCTTGGGTAGAGCGAGTGGGGCTAGGATGAGGGTGGGGGGAGAGGGGTGGTCGACAGATTGTTAATTCATAGCTTCATTAATAAACTTGCATCAGAGCCGTGTGGTCGTTATTTAGCTCGTGTACAGCACTTTCCAATAAGCTCAGGCCGATTTCTATTCCCAGTTCCCATGCAGCGAGACAGGAAGTGCAAGACTGAAGTGTGCGTCTGAGCACTCGACCCCCCCACCCCCCTCCTGTGGCAAGCCTTCTCTGCCCAACCAACCCCTCATCTACTGGCAGCCTCATCGTCTTCACCTCCCTGCAACTAGGTGTCCTTACTTTCATGTGAAACCAAGGAATCCTGTTCTCCAGCTTTAACTAGTCCTGCTCTGCATTGATTTTTTTTATTCGCCAGAACCAAAAATGGTGATGCACAGGACAGGGCATTTCCGTCCTGGGACGTGAACATTTATAAGGATAGCTGCGAGTCACTGTAACGGAAGTGTGTGCTCATTGTTTATTAAAAAATAACCAACAATGAACAGGTCGGTTGCCTCAGACAACCATGAGAGCAAATTCTATTTATGTATCCTTTTTTCCAGGCAGACGAAATTCACATACCACAAATCCGCACAAAATTATAACATTTATGACATCACTTATGTGTGGCCTCTTTTCACAATATTATTGCGAACAAAAAACCCAATCCCATATCATATTTTACAGAGCATTCTGTTGGTGCTTCAACTTTAGGGCCGGAATTACTGCTTTTGTTAAAACCTGTATTGGAATATTAAATACGCCACATTGTCAAGAAGCCCGGATTAAAGTTTACAGCACTGGCCTGTCTGTCCACACGACATGAATTTGGTTATTACATTTATTTCTGCAACTCCGAGTTACAATGTTGTTTGACAGTATTGTTTGCAGGAGCAGCGGGTTTGAACCGCACCGCGGAGCTCCTGCGTGACATGACATTCGCCTCCTCTGCAGCCTACATGGCAACTAACTAAGGTGTCGCTCCCGTGGCACAGCAGCCAGGAAGATGGCCGCACTCGCTCGGTCGCGGGAGGGAGGCCTGCCTCGCTGAAAAATAAATCACTGTGTCGAAAGTCACACAGACGCACGATCTGAGTGACAGTAAGCCCGATTGGGAGAAAATGAACAGCAACAGCAGCCAACACTTTGCCCTTGCGACCAAGCACCTCAAACTCCCTCCAAGCTCCCAACCCAGAGCTTCCAACCCACCTCTCCCTTTGTGCATTATCTTGCAATCAATAACAGGACAATTTTTTGGGGGTAGGAAAGGCGGCAGCTGCTTTATTAGGCAGGAGGGGTCTTGCAGGTGATCCATCTCTACCATGCATGCTCTAGTTCTACGCGGAGCATGGGGTCCCTACAATTACTGTACCCCCACCCTAGGTTACCTGCACTTCTGCATGTCTTGCACCCTTCCTCAGTTTCCCAGGTCACCCGACCTCTTACACCCTTGCTAGCTTCCCAGATCTCCCCCTGCATCACCCAACACTCTTACTCAGTTTTCCCCAGTCCATCCACACCTCTTCCTCCTTGCTTATTTCGCAGGTCTTCTGCATGCCATTGCTCAGTTCTCAAAGGGCTCACGACCTGTTATGCCATTCCCAGTTTCCTAAGCCTCTCAGTCTTACACCATACTAGGTTTCCCAGGTCCCCGGCCCTCTTACCCAAGTCCTTGGTTCCAGATTCCCCCCCCCCCCCCCTTATCATCCATTTAATTCGTTTCGTAGGTCTCCTGACCTCACACACTCAGTTTCCCAGACCTCATTGGCAGTCTACTTGTTCCCACCTACCCCCTACCCCCCCCTCCAACTACTTTAAGTTTACCAATCTTTTTTCCAGCCCATCTGACCTCCCACATCCACAACTTTCCATCTCATGCCCTTTCCTTCATTTGCTAGATTTCCTGCCCTCTTCTCCAATTTGTTTTACCCTTTGTTCACCCAGGACCATCTCCCCATAATCCTTATTTTTCCTCGCTTTACTTGCCCACCCTGCCATGACTCTCCGACAGCTACCGCCATCGGGGAGCTCCCCCACCTTCCTCTCGGGGACTGGGGAAATATGCAGTTTAATTCCTTGGTACTCCTTATAGTTTTTATTTCCCCAGTTTTCCTGACCTCTTACACAGTTATTCATTTCCCAGGTGCATTAACCTCCTATGCAGTTATTTTCCCCAGGTATCTTGTCCTCATTCGCAGTTATTCATTTATCCTTCATGTTCCTTGTCATCTAACGCAGTTATTTTTCACCAGGTGAGTTGACCTTTTAAGCAGTTAACACCACTTCTTTCCCCCAGGTGGCTTGACCCGCCTCTTCTCTTTACCGTATATTTGCTTTCACGTGGCAGTGATGACCCTCTTATGCCTAAGAAAATTGAGCCCTTAGTGTGCGTGCTCTGCTTGCCCCAAGCCAACCACCCCTTGTGGTGGTGTTCCCACCCATCAATCTTATCCTCTTACACAATTACCCGTTCCCCAGGTGCCTTGACCTCTTACACAATGCCCTGTTTCCTAGGTACCTTGATCTCTTAAGTAGTTATATATTAACCCCATGGCCTTTGACCTCTTATGCGTGTAATTTTTGTTTTATTTTGCCCCAAGTCAACCACCTACTGGTGGCATTTCCCTGGTCTTGTTTTGTATAGAACATCAAATAAATGGCACAAATTGTGTCAGCCTACCACTTACTCATATTCCTAAGGTCACGTGACCTCTTATGCACTTTATTCCCCCTTCCCCAAAACCCCCCCCAGTCCTTTGCTTTGATAGGCCAACGCAATTTTGTCAATTTGCTGTTCGAACACCCTTTGTGGAGGTCCATAAGATCCTCTGTTATTTCTTAACATTGGGCACCTAGTGTGCATTACCGGTTTGCCCCAAACCAATCACCCCTGGGATGGCGTTCCTTCAGATCATGTGCTTTACATAGTACATGGAGTCCATTATCGCCACTTGGTAAGCACATTACCCCATTTGTGTCATCCTGCTGATCCTCGGCTCTTCAGAGAACATCAGGCATCTATTGTGCCCTACCTGCTTGCCCCAAGCCAGCCACACCCTTTGGCTGCAAACCCTCCTATCCTTACTTGTTTCACTCCGACCAGAAAGTCCCTAATCTCAGTGAAAAGCCAACACTGCTTCCTTCAATTGCCACGTACCATGGACTATCCTAGTCCCACCACGTTTGTTCAGCTTACTTCATCCTCTGTACTTTTGACTCTCTACCAACCCCTGCGCTGATCGGTTTCCTACTTCTGTGCATGTCCCCCGCTGCCCGACACTCCCTTCACCACACCAGTTGCGCTGGCAGGAGGGCCCCACTCCCCTGTACACACTTGCCTTGGGGAGAAAGGGATCCAACCAGAGTAACTAAACACAACTTGGTACTATTCCGTCCCCCCCCCCCCCCCAATTCATGCCTGCAATTTATACTGTTCCGTTCTACTTCTACGATGCATCAGGACAATGCTATGCATTCCAACTGCAGCGGTCCAGGATCCTCTTTGCCCGAGTTTCTCGAGCCTTGCTGTGCAAGGTTACCTAAGCCCACCACCATGGACAAGTCCCCTGCACTGCGGCAGGCATCCCTCTTTTCCTCATCTAGTCTGTCCCCATTCAATATTTTCTATGTGAACCGCAAATAAATCTACCCGAAATGTCCACGGTCCTTTGTTCTATTCTGCTAGGTTTATACCGTGGGGGTTGGCGGGGTTGCGGGGGTGTGGATAGGAGGTGCGGGATCACAAACCTTGGCTGAACAGTGAAGCAGGGATCCTAATCCACTCTTGAAATTTGACCACATCTTTCAAGCTTTACTCTGTACAACTCGTTTGGATTTCAAGGCCTACAGTATTGTCTTACAGAATTTTACTTATAAAAGCACAAATTACACAACAAAGTCACACGACAAACATGCAAATCCCTGCTGCAACATGCCAAGCCAAAGGAATCTCACAGTGGCCTCTACCCTCACATCCCGGCGTTACAAGTCCCAGAATGCACGACCATGCCAACCACGAAAATCTACTACAGCCCCCTGCAGAAGAAGCTGTGCAATAAACTCAGATAGACATGGGGATTCCACCACAAACCCTACAGTTCGCCATAACCCACAATGCCGAAAACACTTGACCAGCGACACAAAGCAACAATTTTTTTTTTGCATGGTTTCAAAGTACCTAGATATACACCGCCACCCACCAAGAGAGAACACACACGTTACCTCATTGTATTTTAGTGTTTGACAAATGCATGGTTCAGATTGATGTGATGAAAATATCACATTCTACCACAATTAAACTCGTTGTGCATCAAATATGAACGCCTGAGAATAATGTAGCCAACTTAAAACGGTTTTGTTTCATATATTGTAATTGACCTGGAGGAGAACAGATTTAGGAATCTAACTGCTACTTTGTGTGCGCATTCAGAATGAAAGTGCCTTTTGCATTTCTTAACACAGAAACCTTACAAACTTATCCTCCAAAACAACGGTCTCTTAAACGGGCCAAAAATTGTATTTGGCCCCAATTTAATGCGCTGCTTAACATTGGTTAACGTTTAAAGTGGTGACAAGTTGCTTTTAATGAGAGGAGCGTTTGGATGTGGACAGCACTTCGTTTCTCCTTTCGTTTCGCCAATGGCAGGCCTCTTTCGTCCCGTGTACGCAAGTGGGGCGGCAGCATTATATGGATAGCACAACTTTCTAACAGTTCTAACGCCGCATTCCTCGATGCTCATTCTATGCTAAATGGCGTTAGCTTTGATAAGGATAAGGACGCTGAAGCGGCTCGATTTTAAAGTGCACGTGTTGCGCCTTGGGTAAAGGGTGGTGTTGGTTGGGAGGGAAGGAAGGGCGCACTAGAAGGAAGGTACTGAATTTGTCTACTACCTTACACATGGCAACATGATTTAACCTCTCATGATACCGTTGGTATTGAATACTCATTCTGCCATCACTAATGTCGCCATTTATGCAAATTAGGAGAACACACATCTTTTGCCGCCCAGGGCCCCACAAATCTTAGCGCCTGCCCAGCCTCCGTCTCCCACCTGTTCACAAATATAAGCCATGGATACCAGAGTTCGGAGCATTTCCTCAAAATTCACAACTACCTTCAAATGGCCACGGAGCCCTCAAAACCAACCCCGACACCTACTAGCCGAACGCTGAATGTCGGCGAGACTTCCTATGCTCCCACTTTCCATCAATCTCAGACCTGCAATTCACCATTTATACCATTAGCATTGAATCAATGCAAAACTTATACAGCCACTTTTACTTATTTAACAATCGATTTTACTTTGCCCCCTCATAACTCGCCATGGAAATCGTGCGAAATGACATTCAACCTCTCCCCATAATAAACTCAAACATCCAAGCCCCCATCACAGGACAGCACCCCCGACCCCCTTCCCTGATGTTGATCACCTGGACACAGTGATTGCAGCAGATGGGGGTTTTACTAGCCTCGGATAATAAAACAGGCATAATGGTAAGGCAATTTTATCCAACAAAGAATCGCTGGATGTAAGGATCCCAATTTTGAATGAACACCCGCAACTGTCAAGTGCCATTGTGCGTGGGGGACATCTAGAGTTGTACGTGTGCTGGAACCATGCTGGGGGAAGGGGGCGAGGGGTGCAAACAGGCTGCATGCTGCGGGAAAAGGAAGGAAGCCATGGGCAGAGGGAGAGGCTGGACACACAGGGCCAGCCTGCTGTGGAGTGCTGGCCAAGGCATGCCCCGTGAAGAGTGCAGCTCCTCGCCTCCCGCCTCACAATGCAAACTTCAAAGGGGAACTCGAATAACATTGTAGACTAGGCCCCTGTTCACCTCCTATACGTCATCTCAAACTCACACCTGCGAAAGAGGCCCAGTTGCTCCTAAGCAACCTATATAAAGCATACCTAGCCCTGCCCATTCTGTGTTACCACCCCGCCCCTAAACATTCCTTTCCTGTCCCCCAGTGCCACCCTTTGCCCCAACACCTCCTCTTTCAACTCCTTTGCTATGGTGCCAGGGCATCCCCCATCTCCTCTGAGCTGGACCCCCAAGGGCAGCGTACACCAAAGCCTTGCACTGCTCGGCGCGTCCACGGACATTAAACAAGCCACTATTGGATTACATCCACGTAGTACAGCACAAATTAACACTGTTGGGAATTATAAACCATAGCATTTCCAGTTGGCATGACAACCACAAAGATTGTTTCTTGGAACCCCTTGTAGCAACTGTTTTGGCGATATTTGGTGGCTTACGTCACCAAAAAGCGCCAAAAGCAAAAATAGGCACCACATTTCCAAGATTCAGGAGTCTGCTTCGTCGGGCTAATGGTATTGAATAAGTAACAAAATGTCAGCTCATAAGTCAGGATCTTGTTCGATAACTTTAATTACTTAGGCCTTTTGGGCCCGATGCTCCAGAATGGCTACTCTTTATCACAGTCGAAATTGGATCCTGATCATTTGTTAAAGTTCAATTCACATTTTTCAAAGAGTGCAGAACCACAGGATCAGATGCTGGGGCTTTGTATATCTCTGCAAAATGGATTTCCCATTCAATGTCAAGACTGGAGGCAAGCATTATGCTTACAAATCTTCAAAGCTACTCTCCAGCAGCCTTTCAAACATCAAACTTCGATTTAATAAAAATAAAAGGAAAAAAACGTTACACAGTACAAAAAAAAACTTCTACCACTAGTGACTACAAATCCCCAAAAGCCCACTGTGTTCCCGTAGTTTTGTTTCCTGCAAAGTAACCAATCCTGAGCCAACAACATGCCAATGTCATGTCCCAGGCTCCTCTTTCTTTGCTTCTGTCAAAGTACGGCAGTCTGGATTCAGACCGCCACATGGCACAGTAACGGCTTTGATTGACCTGAAGAACCAAATTGACCAACTTAAAGACAATGGGAAACTTGCGCTCTTACTCCTACTAGACCTTTCAGCTTCATTTGATTTGGTGAATCACAAAGTGCAATGCAAGCACCTTTCTACAGCTCCCCACTTCTCCACGGAAGCAACAGCCTGGATTCAACCCTTTCTGAATAATAGGTCAATGAGAGTGTTCTCATCCTCTGCCTCAGAAGACCCTACACCAATAACATGAGGAGTACCGCAAGATCTCGTTTATTGCCTACGATGTACAATGTCGTCACCAAGCCACCATTTGATGACCTAGACCATCTGGGTGTCACCTACACCAATTATTCAGACGACACCCAGATCCTCATACCACTGACCAGTGATTACGATATGGACCTGGCCTTAGTCAACAAAATCTATCTTATCATTCAGGCCTGGATGGCCTCACATGGCCTGTGTCTGAATGGTAAGACTAAGCTCTTGCTCCTAGGAGCAACGGACAATCTTAATAAACTCAGCAATCACTACCTACCATTTAACATCGACGGTATGAACATCAAAGTAGCAAAGGTTTGGGTTTCTACCTAGACTCAGCTTCAAACCTGCGCAAACAAGTTAACTCCACAGCACCTGCAAGCTGATCCATGCCTGTAAAACGTTCTTATCTACAGAGAGTTGCATCTCCCTAGCAAGAGCATTAATTCTCTCGAAACTTGACTATTGCAATGCACTCTACCTAGGTGCTAGCAAATATATTGTCAACAAACTTCAAATACTACAAAACAATGCACTTAGAACAGCGCTATGTATTCCAAGAAGACAACATTTCTCGGAGGCCAGGCGGAAGAACAATTGGCTTCCAGTCAAGGACAGAATAGTGTTTAAAACTATCTCCTTCACCCACAAATGCCTAAATCAATTCAGCCCCTAAATACTTAATGGAGAAAATTGTCAAAAATACGTGGACACGCCCTATGAGGACCGCAAACTATTTCTGCCTAAAGGTCCCCAGATTTAAACTGAAAAAAGCAGGGGGTAGCAGTTTTCCTGGCATGGCTGCCCAGTTATGGAACTCCTTATCTACAATATTAAGAGCAGACCAGTCTTTCTTTAGCTTTAGGAAAAATACCAAAAGTTGGCGTTCACTAAGGCTTAATGAACGTCTCTAGCGTGCCTTACTTAGGACTCATCACATGAACACATTGTTTTGTCTATGTAAATTGCATTTTTGTATATACCGCATGTATTATATTGCTTATTTCCTTGTGTTATAATGTAACAATGGCGTGTATCTTTTCTTATCTGCAAAGTGTGAACTGAAAAATACCACTAACGCGCTCACATAACTTTGGGTTTGGAGCGCTATATAAATAAACAAAAAGGTAAGTGGAATTTCTCAGCTCTGGAAGCCATGCGTTTTGTGATGTTTTGCAGTATTTATTTGATCTATATTGCCTTATTGGGGTTCAGGAAATACTCCTCATAGTAATCCTAAAGCATGAGCAGCGCAGCGAGTAGTGGCAAGTGTTTTTTCTCTACCGCCAGACATCCGAGCAGCGTACTGTGAGATACACACTCGGCTATAGCAGGCGCCAGTATAAGGAGCAGAAGCACCAGCAGTCACCGTAGTGTACCCCCGGACCACAAGCAAGATCGCATCTGGTGACCGGTGCGCGCCCTGCTGAACTTCTGAATTCACACAGCAGTCCCAAGGTTCACGACACGCTTTGCGTGTCACTTTAGAGTAAGGGACCCAATTTTCAGCACAAAGACGCGCAATGTCCGAATTTTGAAAAAAAGGACCTTATTTCGATCATGCAAAAGCGAGCAATACGATCTTGAAGGACCTTGCCTCATATACACTGCACAATCCACAGGGATAACACGCTCGAGCCGACAACGACTACAGCAATCAAAGTGCCAGCTCTCTTTCTGCAGCCTGCATCGTTCAGGCCACGGCACAGTACACTTAACAGGTGGAATAGTTTTAGATCTATAAGTGGATAATGGATCAGGAAAGCTCCTCTCCAGACGGAAGGGAGGAAGAGGTGCCAAAGCTGGCTAGGGATCTGTCCTTAAGTTTGAAAAAGGACTTGGGTGATTCTTTAGCAATTGCTGTGTCCCAATTCAAGAATGCCTGCAAGTGTTTGAAAACTCTGCAGCTCAAAAGGAAAAGACAGCTGAGGTGCCTTCACCAGGGCTGTTGGAGAGCTAAGCGCGCTAAGAAAGGGAGTGAGATGCCGGTGAATCAAAAGACCCGGAAGAGTTCTCCCTCTTCTGCTCCCCCGGGTCAGAAAGAAGGGGTTCAGGAAAAGCCCTGTGAGGCAGTCGACCCATTTGTCAAGCTAAAAAGTGCTTTCTTGGGGAGAGGGGCCGTGCGAAACCTTCCCCACTCCCCTACCCTGGGGGCGAAAAATACAGGTGATACCAATGAAGGCACTACAGGAGGTGAAGGAGGAGGAGTACGATCAAGATGATCTGGAAGATGACAGTGAACAGAGGCAAAGGTCCTAAGGAGCCCAAGCAGAAACCGGCAAGGGCCGAAACTAAAAGAAGGGGGACGACATGGAGGACATGTTCGACCCCGAGGCTCTACAGCACCCAAAATCTATGGACTGGCTGCCATCACCAAGGGTGGCACAATATATGGCACAGAAGATGACGCCACTAGAGAAAGGTGCATTTCAGAGTGAGGGCAGAATACCCGCGGCCAGAGCTACCAAACAAAGTGATGGACACGCCAGAACTCTATTCCAAGATGGTTCTGTTTGGGACCAAAAATGTTAGGAAAGGCATATATCGCATCTGGAAAAGTTGTCAAGACAAGCTAGCTAGCAAAAATGATGGACTTCGCGGAGAGAGCTAAAGATACTGGTGAGCCTGTGGATGCAGTCTCCTTAGCTAGCTAGGCGCAGAGAGCGGCGTGCCTCCTCGGTAACGCCAACTGCATGTTCTCATCTGAAAGAAGGAGCAGTATTTTGCAGAAGATTGACAGCAAAATAGGAGATCTAGCCACCTATGGGGCTGGAGCATCAGCACAAGGCATGCTCTTCAGGGAAGCCTTTGCGAAGCAGATCTCCAGGTTTGTAGGGACATAGTCAGACTTAGAGAAGATGCAGTTAGAAAAACCATCCCTGGATGAGTTTGATGGGGCCGATCTACATAGGGGCCGTTCGGCCGGTTGCTTCGGCTCAACGAGAAGGCCCCGTCGCAGGGCCCAGAACTTGGAATCTAGACAACAAAATTCTTCTTTCTCTAGCAGAGTAAGGGGTCCTTGCGGCCGGAGGGGGCATTGCAGTTACAGACGGCAGAGTACAGTCAGCGGTAAGTGTGCTGCACAAACAGTACCTCAGTGTAGGGAGAAGACTGATTTTTGAGCAAGTGGCAGGAGCTTGCAAGCGATGCTTGGGTCTTGCAGACAGCAGCAGGTTTCAGGTTTGAGTTAAGCACGCACTCCCGCACGGCTCGGTATGGCAAGGGAGATAAGATTCCTTTATGTGATCACTGTGCCGCCCGTAACTGTGCCGATGAAAATGTTGACGCCAATTACGGCGTGGCGCAGTGATCAGATAGATCACTTTTGCCCACAATACTCCAACCCCCACCCGACTTGCCTGTACTGCAGCACATGTGTATGTGCGCCGCCGACTGTCCTGTACCCCTGCAGCGTCAGTTCCTCCCACTTACGTGGGGCGGTGCCGACATAGCTGGGTCCTTTTTAAAAAACGTTTTCTTTCCGACCCTAACTTAGCGTTAATAGTAAGCAGGGGGACACCCCCGCAAGCCCAGACTCATGTTACTGCGACCAAGGAGAGCGGGCACACCGCCGCAACCCCTGTTCCACTTGGAGTCAGCATTTTCTAAAATGCAGACAGCGCCGTAAAAGCACAGTCAGCATTTTAGAGTCACAGTGATGGGCCGGTTCCGAATTTAGCAGTCTAGTAGAGAAAGGTGCTATAGAAAGGAGTCTGCAGGGGCAGCCCAGTTTCTACAACAATATGTTCCTAGAGTACAGGAAAGGGAAGGCGAGGCCTGTAATCATTCTGAAAAAGTTGAAAGGTTGTTTGGTCTACAGGCAATTCCAGATGGGAGAGAATTAACCTCCTCTGAGATAAACTCCATAAGGGGAATTGGCTAGCGAGATTGGATTTGAAGGATGCATACTTGACCATCCCCATGGCACAAGAGCACAGGCAGTTCCTCATGTTTCTATGATAGAAGTACTTTATAAACGCGCTTGTAAACAAATGTTTCTAGGCGTGACAAAACAAGGGAGGTAAGACAAAACAAACCATCTTACTAGGCCTTTTGTCATTCAGATCGTGCAAGTGCAAGACACAAAGTACAGGGTGGAGGGAGAGGGGAAGTGGCAGAGGGAGGGAAGGGAGAAAAAAAATCAGGGCAGCAATGTTCTGAGTAAGTGCTGCCACGGCAACGCAGCTCTGGGTAAGTGCAAGGAGGCAGGGGACTGTAGGGTTCCAGATAGAGCCCCTAACTATGCAGCAGGCCTGGTGGAAGTGCAGAGGCAACTGGTCTAGGAGAGGCCTGGTACCCATGAGACTGAGGGTAGCCAGACAGCCAATCAGTGCAGCATACAGGTTGGTCAGCAGGGGGAGGGAGAGAGAAAGCAGAAGCTAAGAGTAAGGTCTTGAGCGGCTTCCAAACTTCAGATGGCCTGGCTCGAGTTTGAGAGGGTGAGGCCATTCCAGAGGGAGGCACCTTCACAGGAGAGAGAGATCCAACCCTCACTCTCTGCCTGGAGAAGCGTCTGACCCTCAGAGTTGGAGGTGGCTGGGTGAAGGGCTCGAGCAGGAAGGTGTTTAGGAAGAGTCGGATGTAGTGCAGACCCTGGCACCAGAAAGCCTTGTGGATGATGCATAGGGTCTTGAACTTGATCCTTGCAGCCACTAGGAGCCAGTGGAGAGATTTCAGGGCTAGGGAGATACAGTCCCTGGGATTGAGGCCAAGGACAAGTCTTGCAGTCTTGTTCTGGATTAGTTACAGAGGGAAGAGATTAGAGGAAGACAGATTGAGAAAAAGGCTGTTGTAGTCCAGCCCAGAGAGAACCAGGACTCTCGAGACAATGAGCTTCCGGGGGAAGTGTGGAACAGGAGAATACATCTGAGTAGTGGGTCTTCTTCGCAAGGTCCGTGATGTGAGAAGATAAGTGAGTGGAGTCGAAGACACCAAGGTTTTTATCCTCACAGGAAGGCGAAGGAAGAGGGCCCAAGGAGGGCGGCCAGAGTGAGAGGGAAAGTGGCAGCAGGGGTCCCAATGAGAAGGATCCCTGTCTTACTAGAATTAAGGGAGAGATTGTTAGAGGCAAGCCACTCCTGAATCACGGATAGACAAGTCAGGAATGAGAGAGGAGAGGAGGCTGAGGGAAGCCTCAAGGAGAGCAGAGGCATCTGCAATAACACTGATCGTTAGAGGAGAAGGTAGAGCTAAGGTGGGCCAAAGGGGCCAAGTAGACATTGAAGAGCCAGGGTGAGAGGTTAGAACGCTGGGGAACATCACATGTGGAGAGAAACGACCCAAGTTGGACCTGGGATGGTCGGACCTGGAGGAAGGCAGTCAACCAAGTCAGGGCCCGATCCGTGATGCCCAGGTTCTCAGAGGCGATTGATCAGGATGGCATGATTAACCATGTTGAAAGCAGAGGAAAGATCCAGGAGTATGAGGACAGCTGGAATGTTAGAATCGAGATTAGCGAGCAGCTCTTCACAGATCTTCAGGAGAGCAGTCTCCATGCCTCTGGCTGCTCTGAAGTCAGACTGATGGCCATGGAGACAACCAACAGATTCAACATGGAGAATAAGCTGGGAGAGCACAAGCCTTTCCACTTAACCCAGGAAAGCAGTGATAGAGATCGGGCAGTAATTTTATGCACAGGAAGGATCGGCAGAATGCTTTTCAAGGAAGGGGGTGCACAAGGCAGTGCTTGCGGGGAGAGGGGAAGTTCCAGTGGCAAAAGAATGATTGCTGAAATCGGCCATGGCTGGAGCAAGTGTGTCAATGTGGTCCTTGATGGTTCTGGAGGAGCAGGGGAGGACCTGCTTGGACAACACTTTCATAGAACGGACTTGTCTAGAAACCTCGTCGGAGTGATCAGGGAGAAAGGAGAATGGAGATTGAAAGGTAGAGGTGGCAAGAGAGGTAGAGGGAGTGGAAGAGAGTGCCAGGATAGGATGCCCTGAGTTTTAGTGGTGTAGCGAGAAGCCAGAACCATACAGAGAGCCTGGGAGGGAACATGAGCGGTGGAGACTGCAGAAGGATTGGCCAGCTGCCTGCAGATTCTAAAGAGTTTGGCTGTGTTTTTAGAGACCACAGAGACACGGGCTCTGATGTAGACCCTCTTCTTGGTCAGGACAGTCTGTATTGCATTTGGAGAAGGCCGCAGGCCAGTTTGTCAGAGGATGCATCCGATGCCCTCCACTTCCTCTCAGCCACCATATATTTGTGTTTCAGGGTGGCGAGATCGGAGTTATACCAAGAGTTGCACTTGAAGGTAGGCTTCAGATGGATTGACAGGGGCAAGGACATCCAGAGTGTCAGAGATAGAAAGATGAAGGTTAGAGAGGGCTGCGTCAGGGTGTGAGTCAGCCACAGGTGGAGGATAAGAAAGTAGCAGCAAAGGCCTCCACTGACACACGCTTCAAGGGCTGAATGACCAAAAAGGTAGGTGGCAGGGCTGGGGTCAGCTTGGTCTGGAGGACATAGCTTCAGGTAAGAGCAGAAAGTGGTCAGTCCAAGAGAGGAGTGGTAAGAGGGTTTAGAAGGGGATGTCTGAGGAGATTAGAACATCCAAGGTGTGTCCCACAGAGTGTGTTGGACCAGAGGGTAGAATGGAAAGAGTGTGGCAGAGGTTGAAGAAGAGCCCAGAGGAGGAATTGGAAGCATCCAGATGGATGTTGATATCTCCAAGGAGATGTTGAGGGGTAGAGACAAGGAGAGAAGAGAAGCCAGCCCACCCAGAGGAGGAGGGCGACCTCTAGATGGTGGCTAGTCAGAGGCCAGGAGAGATAGAGAGCCTGCAGACCAGGCATTCAAAAGGAGGAGTAGACCTGCGTGGGAATGACAGAAGCAGGTATCCTCATCGGAAAGATCAGAGCTACTCCACCTCCACGCTGCTTGGTTCTGGATTCGGAGAGGATTTTGTAGTCTTCAGGGAGGAGTGTGGCAAAACACGTGACAGAGCTGGTCGTGAACCATGTTGCAGTGAGAACTAGAACATCCTGGAGGTGACAGATGTCAGGAGTGTTTGACAGCACAGTGAGAATTGAGAGTAGCGAAGTGGAGCAGGTTGCCACATTTGAAAGACTTCTGTGGAGGGGTATAAGCTTGATGTATGCAATGCAGAGGTGGGGGGGGGGGGGGGTCTAGAGTGGGCAGTGGAAGTAGGAGGAGATGGCAAGGTAGCCAGAGAGGAAGCGGAAGGTGCCAGATAAGTGTTGCAAGAAGGAGGTGGCAGAGGAGCCAAAGAGAAGCTGGTAGGAGTGGCATGAGAAGGAAGGAAGTTGAGACGTGTGAGGCGCCTATTGCAATGGAGGAGATTGGGCTGAGGGCCCTGGACCAAGACGTTGCCATTCAGATAGACATTAAGGATGGTCCTGGAAGAGTGAAAGGAGTCCAAGGGGTCCTCCCACCATTAATGGGAGAGGAGGAAAAAGGCAAGAGAACTGAGGCCATATGAGGGGTCCAAAGCTCTGGAGAGCAAACTACAGAGGATGTCGTTAAGAGTCTGTCTGGAGGAAGCAGTGATGTAGGTGTCCGCGATAGGGAGGGCGGGGTTGGAGACCAGGATTTGCCCTTTTTAACTTCTTCCTTCCTGACTTGGTAAGAGGGATAGGAGAGAGTAGCAGTTAGAAAAGATAGGGGGGGGAAGCACCATATAGGTGGGAGGAGCAAGTGGGAGGATGGAGGAGGAAGAAGAGACTAGGCATAGCTGGCAATTCAAATGCCTTGCCTTTGGACAAGACTCAGCGCCTTGGGCGTTTACCAAGGGAACGAGGCCAGTGGGGACAGTTATTAGGGACAAGGGAATCAGGATTATAGTCTATGTAGAAGATATTCTGATTCTGGCACAAATCCGAGCAGTGCTATTGGACCATGTGCGCTGGGTAAGTATCCTCTGGACGTCCCTAGGTTTCCTGATCAATCAGGAGAAGCCGGAGCTAGATTTGAAGCTGCAACTGGAGTTTCTGGGGTTCATGATAGGTACCAGGAAGGTCACGGAGTTGCCTCAGCAGAAGATGAGAGCGATCAAGAAGGACTTGAAGGGCATTCTTCTGAAGACGCAGCTCTCGCTTGGGACTCTAGCCAGAATAGTGGGGTTGTTAGCTTTGTTGATCCAAGCCATTTTTCAAGCCGCTTTACATTACATAGCATTACAGAGGTTAAAGACCAGGCACTTGCAAGGAGGAGTGAGATCATCAGTTCATACGATGAAGGGGAGTTAAGCTGGTGAATGAAGAACATGTTGGCGTGGAATGGCAGAGCCATCTTCGGAGACGTACCACAGATAGTTGGAGAATCAGACGCAAGCAGGACCCATTGGGGCGCAAGATGCGGGAAGCTGCAGACAGGCTGAAAGTGGTCCAAGGAAGAGTTGCAGTTGCACAAACTGCTTAGAGCCGTTAGGTGGTTGGTCTGCAGTGGGGACATTTGCCAGGGACAGAGCCAATTGTTGCATTCCGCTGAAGATGAAAAACCTCTCAGCAGTAAAGTACATAAATCGCCAGAGAGACTCGCTCGTAAAGGTTAGTGGTGCTAGCGAAAGATTTCTGGCATCATTGGCTGTAGAAGATAGATGTAGCGACGGAGTACCTTCCCAGGAACCAGAACGTGATTGCAGACTGGAACTCCAGGTATCTGGAGGATGACCGCAATTGGAAGTTAGACAGGGCAGTATTTTTGTAGGTGCAGGAAATCTGGGCCCCGCTACACATCAATCTTTTTAGCCTCCAGGTTGAACGTCAGTAATTTCATATCCATATTTCCCTGGTGAGCCCTAGCTGTGTGTGGCACAGTGCATGAAGGGTTATGAGAGAGCCATGGAGGGCATTAGGCCGCCAGGAGTATAGCAGTTGCGGATTGCTCTTATGAAACCATTTCATGCAGTAGCTTCCACAACATAGCCAGGTGGGTTAGAGAAGTTATGCAGTTTAGTTTATTTGTATAGCGCACCTAACCCTCTGGTATCTGGGCGCGTTGCATGGGTTACAGTATAGTTACATACAAAACCACATCAATATATAGAAATTACAAATTATATACAGGTTGCATGGAGTATGTATCAGGTTACATAGTATATACAGGTATGGTGCATGTCACATTTACATTTGAGGCAGTTCCTGTGGGGTGAGTCAGTTTGTGTGCATCCTAAAGCAAGGGAAGGACGGTTCTGCTCTTAGGGCCACCTGCATGGAGTTCCAAAGTTTGGCTGCTAATACAGGGAAACTACTGCCACCTGCTTTCTGGAGCTTGAATCTGGGGATCCTAAGACCGTGTAGTTGAGCGGACCTAGTGGGGCTGTCTGGTAAATTTGCAAGTCAGGTATTTGGGTGCAGAGTTAGAGAGGCATTTCTGAGTGAGTTAAGGATTTGAAAGTAATTCTGTCCTTGGACAACCATTTGGAGTAGCGTCTGGCTGCTGAGATGGGACGAGTTCTCGGTATGTTTAAGGCAGCACTGAGCGCATGGTTTTGCAATACTTGTTTTTTTATTGTTTCTTTTGTTGGTTCCTAAATAGAGACCATTACAATAATCTATTTTCGAAAGGATGAGTGCTCTGGCTAGTATGAGGTGGCTCGCTGTGGACAGGAAAAGTCTGAAAGCATTTATTAATTTACAGGTATAGACTGTGGCCGATGCTGTCGCATTCACTTGCCTGGTCAAAGTTAAGAATTAATCGAGATAGAATCCCAGTGTTTTGACTTCTTTGGATACCGCTATGTTAATACCATCTATGGTAAAGGATTTAAACAGATTGCTTAATTTATTTAGTCTGGTTTGGGAACCAATGAGTCATAGTTTGGTCTGATCATTGAGGCAGAGACCATATGTGGCCATCCATGCCTGAATAATGAAGTCAATTTTGTTCAGCAGTTTTGAGTCAGAGTCGTAATCCCTAGTGATAGGTATGCGGTTTTGAGGGGGTCATCTGCATAGTTCATGTGGGTGACACCCAAATCATCAAGATCATCAAACAAGGGCTTGGTGAAAATATTGTACAGCGTCGGGGAGACACCGGATCCTTGTGGTACTCCACAAATGACTGGAGCTGAGTCGGCTGAAGCTGTAGGTGAGAAGACTCATGGTCCTATTGTCAAGGAATGTTTGTATCCATCCAGTTGCTTCGTCTGAGAATTGGGCAGATGAGGCGAGGTGGTTACCCAGGACTTTGTGGTTGACCAGATCGAAGGCGGCTGATAAGTCTAATAGAAGGAGAGCCAGATTTCCTTTATCTTTTTGATCGTCCATTTGTGTTTTCAGATCTAGTAGGGCAGTTTCAGTTCCATGTTTGTGTCTGAACCCCGATTGACGGAGGCCAAGGAGATTGTGGCTTCAAGGAGAGCCTGTATCTGTTCAATAAGAAAAGGTACTGTGGTGATAGTTTGTGATCAGGATCAAGGATAGGGTTTTTTAAAAAATTTTTTAAATAAGGGTAGAACCCACACATCCTTCAGATTGGAAGGGACAGAGCTAGTATCAAAAGATGCGTTACCAAAAGTGGTAATGAAAGGTGCAAGTTCTCTTGCTGCCTCTTTGATAGCTGTAGCCGGGCATGTGACGCCCAGTGATCTGGATGGTTTAAGGCTGGTTATTATACTTTCTTCTTCTTCGGTAGTTAGGGGGGAGAATATGAATAGGCTGCAGTGATTGGAATTAGCCAAGACATGTTGAGTCATTGGTGTATGCGATTCTTTGGAGATGCAAAGTTTTTTGTTTTCAATCTCATCTTTGGAGCACGTTTCCGGTGGTGGTATGGGTGACTAAGGATGGTGAATAATTCTTTGGTGCCTGATTTGGCATTGTTGTCTGTTATTATAAGTGTCACTCTTGGTTTGGAGAATGGCAGATTTATAGCTGCTAGAAGCTTTTAAGAAGGCCTTTGTTTGATACAGATGGGTGGTTTTTCCATGTGGTTTCAGCTTTGCTTTAATTTTTACGTAGCGTTTTGAGGTTGGATGTGAGCCAGTAATTAAGGGGGCGCGTGGCTTAACTTAACACATTTTCAATGGTGCTACTATGTCGATGGCTTGTTGAAGTGTTATGTTGTATAACTACTAGTGTTGATGGGTCTAAATTGTGGGTGGGGGATTAATGATGGGTTGTATTAGAGGCAATAGTCTCTATAGTGTAATCTTCTTATTATTATTATTTCTTGTCAGAGCTGGTGGTGCAAGGATAGTGTTACGGTTCGATTGAGTACTGTTTTGTAGGGTGAAGGATACAATGTGATGGTCCGACCAAGCACATGGTAAATGGAGAGAATGCTAGTGTCGCAGTTGTGGTCTGCAATCCAATCAAGGATTCTACCTTTATTATTAGTTGTGGGCTTGGTGATGCGGTGAGTAAAGCCTAGTTCAGTGATGAAGTTGGCTAGTGCTGTGTCATTGGACGTGTCTGAGTCCTAAGTTAAAGTCACCAAGCAACAAGATGTGTGATCCGGGTTTGGCATTTACCGAGATCAGTTGAGAGATATCTTCTTCAAAAGGTTGAGATTGGGCCTGGGGGTCTGTATATGTGGTGGATTTTTAAGGTCTGAATAGTAGATAAGGTAGCTTCATGGAAAGGAGTTCTGCTGATGGGAATGGGATATTAGGTAGGGTTCTTAGGCAAAGTTGGATTTTGGCAATGACGGCCACACCGCCTCCTCTAGATAGTTCTCCGTCCAATCTAATGATATTGTAATTGTCTGGGATGGCTAAGGAGAGTGTAGGTCCTACAGCAGCGTTTAGCCAAGTTTCTGTTATGGTGAGAAGGTCCAAGTCATTTGAGGTGATAAGGTTGGCTATGTCTAAGGCATGTGCTGTCAAGGACCTGCCATTGATGAGAGCTCCCTTGATCAGTTTATCCATGTTGTTAGTGTTGATATTGGATTTAGTTTTAAGGGGTTTGGTCCTAAAGATGGTTCATATTCTAAGGTTAGATAGCGATGGTTGGGTGTGGCTAAGTCTAGATCCTAGTCTCCCGTTCCTGATTTTTGTAGGGCATGGTTGGTTGGGGGTAGGCTGTGAGGCGTAACGTTGGATCCATTGGATAGGCGTGAGAGAGTTAAAGTTATTTGGTGGTGGGAAACAAGGGTGAGATTTAGCAGGCTGTGGTGAGAATTTCGTGGGTGCTATACTGTAAGAAGGTGGTAGTAAAGTGGACATTGTAAGAATGATTCTTTGATTATTTGGAATATGGGGGTGACCATTGCTGGGTACCATGATATGTTTTCTCTGCTTTGGTAGTAGTGACTGGTTTGTATATGGTTATTGTGATCAATAATATTGCCAGAGTACAGCCAGGATATATATTGGTGAAGTAATATTCAAGGGCATGGTTGGCATGCTTGGTCTATTATGCATCAATTTGGTCGGTGTAGTAGATACAGTAGGTGGTCTAGATCCTTATAATAGAGTCTGTGTCAGGCAAGGCGGTCTTATGAACATGGGTGGAGGTATAGCTAATATATTAAACTGACTTGATGGGGATCGAGATAGTGGGAGTTTCGACTTGTGGCCAATTTACCAGTAGAAAGTCTGTTAGCAATAAATGTTGAAAGCAGGCAATACTGAAGTAGATTTGGGCTAGAGCCCTCACACATATAAACAATGCGATCTATATGATGATCAGCAGACATTTAGAAAATGCCGTCAGATACATGTCGGTGTACAATCTAGCACAAGTGGCAATAACAACAGATCTGGAGGCATCAGACAGTGTTGTGTGCTTGTTAGTAAAGCAGCCACGGATAATCTAATTGAAGATAGCACGCTGACCCAGTTCACTGCAGAGAGTGTGGACCATCAAGGTAAGGGTAGTCTGGCACTATAGCCAGCGTTGCGGAATACAGCATAGTATAGTATTGCTGTATTACAAAAATCAGATAACAGGCACGTGGCCAGCATGCTCTGAAGCAATAAGAGGTAACAAGCGAAATAGTAGTAAGAAAATGCAAAAGCGTGCAACTGATAAGTGTCATGTAGAGTGATAGGAAGCAATAGCATCATGAAGTTAGCATTCTATCTAATGAGGCGTAGACGGAGTCCATGAGGGAGAGAGATAGTGTGGCAGTGCATAGGTATCGGGTTGAATGGACTGAAGCGTCCTGGAAAAGCAAGAAATGAATCGGTCTTCACAAAGACTATTGCATGCAATGTGCTTACCGCGGCAATATGATCAGTCACAGAAGGTTTCTGGAAGTCCTTAGTGTACCAGGGGGTCTTTCGTAGGGGTAGGGAATAGTAGGTTAGATCCAGGCTGAAACGGGCAGCGTTTTTGGGTCACAGCGTCCCCAGACAGGCTCAGGACAGGAGCCTTTTCTGTGGGTCTTCACTGTGGGCCGGTTTATGCCTGCCAGCCCTCGGATAGGCTACAAATGGTATCACGTAACCAATCAGGTTACAGCTGCGGTTGCCTAGGCAATTGTATTCTAACAACTTGTGAAGTCAGACGAGGCAATTTTCGCGCATTTGGAGAAGTCATGCTACTCAATGGAAACGCATGCTGGCAATAAGTTTCTTACGACTGAAAAATGGGAATTACGTTGGTAGTAGCATGGCAGCAATGAGGATTATTAGTATAGGTGGCTCGTAAAAATCATTAAACACGTAGTGCTCCATGCAGCATGCAAGAATCGATTTGGAGATATTTGGGGCCCATTCAGTTAGGGGTACAATGGTGTTCAAGGCTTTTGTGTCGGGTGCATCCCTGCATGATATCTTGAAGTCAGCAGATAAGACTACAGAAGCAACTTTTAGGACCTTTTATTTTAAGCCAGTTTCTTCCATAGCTGCAGTAGTGCTGGATAGCTTTGAGCAAGCATAATGCTTGCCTCTGGTCTTGACCTAGAATGAAGATTTCCCTGGATTACAGCGCAGGGAGTCTTGATTCTATTAAAGACACATAGGCAAGCATTATCCCACCCCGAGATACGCAGGATGTGGGATTTTTATTGTCCTATGGTATGAGGCTTGGGCTTGTGCATTTCTAAAATCATACGGCTATGCTATATGTGGCTGTGTATTCCCTCCTTGACTGTTGATGTATTCCCTGTAGCGAATGGAGGTATGTTGCAGGCCGGACTGGAGCACTATCATTGGTTGTGATGTGTTGGGTTCAGAAATCCGAGGAGAGTTTGTGTTGGAGCTTCATGGGACCAAGGTTTGGTGGTTGGACTGGTTAGTTGTTGGATCACCAAAGAAAGAGGAGCCTGGGACAGGGCATGACATAGGGATGTTGTTCTCAGGATTGGTTACTTTGCAGGAAACAAAACTACAGGAACAAAGTGGACTTATGGGGATTTGTAGTCCCTGGTGGAAGAAGCTTGCTTTGTACGGTTTAAAAAAAAAATGTAAACAGACAAGTTGGATGTTTGATAGGCTGCTGCCATCAAACATCCAAGCTGCTGCTCTGAAACACTTGTGTATGAGCGCAATATACATAAAATATATCACTCGGACCAATAAATTGAGCACAAAGTTTAGGGCAGTTAAACTTGTTGACCCCATTTCAAGTTTCAGCAATTTATTGTACTCCATCGGATTGGAGAAGTCCAAACTGCTCCTCCTCTGGCTCTGAGGAGAATTTAAGAGTTCTGGAGTGTTGGTTAAGCATACCGAGACGTTCAACTGTGCCTCACTTCCTCTTATGACCTCAACATCCACCAGAGACGATTTTGCGGGATTGTCCTGTTCCTCACTTGGGTCAATCACCTCCTGTACTTCCAACACTGTAGCATCTGTCGTGGGTGGAGGAGCCATGTTTCTATACTTGTCTCTTCGTATTTTACAGTAAGGCCATAAACCTGCTCTTTATATTAGTTGATGTTAGGTGAAGGTCAAGTTCAGAGGAGTGCAAAACCGGCATTCCCATTAGAGATCCCAGGTCATGTGCAGTTAAGTGGGAAGCAGGTGCAATCATTACGATCCCCGGCACATCGAAAGGATGAGCGAGACCTTTGATTTCCAAAAACGCAATCAAGGCTTCAGCCGGCGGAGGATCGGTTTCTCTTTCGTTTTTTAGGCTGGACATAATGCAGAGCAATAATCACTCCCTGCCGAAACCCGGAGGGGAAAATGAAAGTGCCCGGGCCAACTGTCCGCAGAGCCACCAAACTGCCAAACTTCTTTACACTTGATTTTCAATTGCCAATATCCATCTTACAGCATATCAAGAACCAGACGCATAATTGTTGCTCTTAAAAATCACTATGGCTATTCCAGTCATACAGCTTGGTAATCCTCCTCCTCCTCCTCCTCCTCCTCCTCCTCCTCCAATCTATATAAAAGGTAATTCTATCACTCCCTTAAAACCTAACAAAGATTAAAGGTAAGCTTGCAGAAAAAGATTGTGAAGAGGCACTGACCTACAGAGACGTAACCAAAAAGCTCCAAATGACATCCCACACATTACAAAGTCCTTGCCGGTCAGATAGTACAGCGAGTAGAGTGCTCACTTCGACATCTGTGCAGATCCTGCCGACGCAGTTTCAAATCCCGGCAGGGCCAAACTCAGCCTTTCATCCTTCCAAAGTCGATAAATGAGCACCACCTACCGTGGGTAATAATAAGCAGCACTCCGATGCCCGAGGATTCGTAGCGCTATGTAAATGCAATTATTATTGACAAATAACCAGACTAAGAAGGAAGATACTTTAAGATAAAAACAAAAAATGTACTGATTCCTACTGCCTCTACAGTAATCTCAGAGTACAATGTCTGCCACACAATCTGGGAATGTTAAGGAGCCCACAGATAATGGGGACAGGTCATAACTGAACGGTCTACAATGTTATGGCCCAAAGCGGATCCATTGAGCATATGGAAGAAAGAAAGGTTACAAAACAAAGTAGATTCGGCTTTCCCTAGTCTTCAGAGGGACGTGGGGTGGGGCTAAAAGATATTTTGCAGAGAATGCGCATATAAACAGTAAAATAAAAACAAGCATTATCAAAGCCAATAGTTGGTGTTTTGTTTTCAGTACTGTGAAGAATATTAATAATGTGTATTACTGATTAAAAAAATATTGAAATACAGATTGCTTTTGTATTCATGCTAAACATGAAGTTTGAGCATGCCTATTTTTACCAGGACTACAGTGAAAAACACATAGCGCTTATAAATTAAGTGGTTAAAAGATTTTTATTAACATAATCCAAAATGGTTTGCTTTGCCAATGCTTGTTTGTATCTGTATACAGGCTTGGACTGGCTTATACTGCAGTAGACCCAGGGCCGATACAACACCAAATGCTGTGGTAGGCCAGTTTTTTTGGCCAATGCCCCACAAGTCACTAAAGCACATTTTCAAAGCCATTTTAAACCAAAACATAACTCTTACAATACCTGGATTTTTTTTATATATATACATACACACACTGTAAAATGTGTAAAATAACTTAAAAGCTGCAGATAATATATTTTAAGCCAATAATCAAATAATGCTTAAACAACATTAACAGGTGGCCGCTGCCATTTTGAAAGTAAAAATGGCTGACAAATTCACCACAGTAGAAAATCATCCAAAGAGTGCAGAAAGAGCTGTGTTGTGGGAGGAGATTGATGTAAATCGGAGAAAAACCCTACAGATTTCACTTGCCGATGGGCGTTAAATGGGTGCGACACATAGCCAAACTACTTCCATAAATCCATCCTCATATGTCAACCTGCATTGAAAAGCATTACAACCCTGCCCCCAAAACCCCTATTTCAAGCACTCATGTTAATATTTTAATGACAATCATTTCTGCTTTACATGTACTGCTTTCAGTGCCACCGAACGGCCAAAATGATTCAATATGGATACAGCACCGGACGTAGAAGCAATACTTTTTAAAAACAGGAGTTACTGGTAAAACATGTCAACTTTTGGGTGCAGGGTGGGATAACAAAACATTGAAAATAGAGGCCCTTCAAACAGTTGAAGAGTGTTTGGTGCAGGGAATAAAGGGAGAGTGGTGGGGTAAGGTAATTAACACAGAAGATGGCCATTGAAAATAGGTTGTGATGCTCACCACTGACCAAATGGCTTAAGGAGAAGGAAATACGATACAGGTGGGGCTATCCCTTCTCTATTACGTTTGAGCTGGACGGACAAAGGCAAACTCTTTACAGAACTGGAAATCAACACCACGGCACGCAAACTAGTCGGAGGAGAAGAATGCGCCTCAGTCAGTCACAAACCGAGAAAAACACAGGATGGCGAATCAAGGGGCCAAGGAGAAGGAGCATACCAGGATCAAGAAAATTCATTAAGCTGAATGCATCATCGCCCAACGCGTCATGAGAGTGTTTCTCAGCGACCTACTAACAGAGGAAGACACTCACACAGGTCGAACAATTAAAGGTTAGCAGCGGTGAGTAGAGCAATATTCTCTACACCACAAAGACACAGAGCACTGAACAACATGATACAGGAGCTCTAATGTAATATGGATATCTAACACTTTTGAACAAGTTATTCAAAGATCAAGGTTTATAATGTTGTGGTTATCTAGAAAATGATACACACAAAGGGCACCCGTTAATGCAGTGCAAAAGGAAGGGGTCAGGTTTAGGGACCTCGCCGGTGGTTTGGACTCGCCTAGTGACTCTTGAAGGCATAAATTACTTTTCAAAAATTGATTAGCAGAGTTTGCTAATTAACATTTAATTGATTAGCAAACCACCCCATTTGATTAGCAATGTTGTACTAATATTTTTAATGTCAACAGACATTAATGAGATGAGTAAGGCCTGGCAAATTCTTTCAAATTACGCTAGACCTGTGGGTCAAGAAACTTGGAGTATCTACTCTACTTAAGAGAAATACACCCGACCCATGGCAACGGATGACAAAAAATGTAAATCGGCTTTCTGAAAATGGAGCATGTCACAACAAACCCACTTTATGTTTGACACATTGCTGCCACCCAGCAGCCAACCATTCACAGTTAAACGTGTATTTGGCATTTACTGCAAACGAAATAAATGTTAAATAATAGTTTCAAACATCCCAGGAAATGGTACTCGCCCTTCATAAAATCTACTTGAGTGGGTGAGTAGACTTTGCAAGCCCTGGTTGAGTGTCCGTAAAATGTTAGCTGCATGAATGGATACAAATAAATAGATATGATTAAAAAAAAGCTCTGAAAACAGTTTGGCCAGCACTCTAACACAGGTGAGAATATATAATGCAATCATAAAGCAAAGCAAGCTCTGGAGCCCAACTACAGTGTATGGTATTGCAGCAGATCTGTAGATGTGCAGAGTGGATGGAACTATTGATCACTACTTTGCGTAAACATCTAGTTAGCTTTGTGTATTAATTATGTAAGAGGAAAGAAAGTAAGAGACTAAGTGGATGGCATAGCAGGCAGAGAACTGGGACAATTAGTGGAATATTGCAGTTTTTGCCCATTTCACTTTCAGGGTAGCTGGTATAAAGCAACAGGGTGATAGGGTAGAATGCAAAAGAGTATGGGATTAGCTCATGGGTTGAGCATCGGTTCCACAGATGTATGCCACGAGCATGGGACCGACCTGGGTTTTCCCCCATCAAAGCATTTGGCTGTGTGACCATGTACATTTTCAAAATCTCCCCCAATTAAATGAAATATTGTTGAAACTATAAGATTTAGATGCACCAACCTAAATGTTACTGTAAAGCTTGGAAACAAGTGTTTCACAGTAGCAATACTGTAATTATTCATTATGTAACAAAGTACATTTTTAGGAATGGAATTACAGGACCTTCCTTTTAAAAAAAAAAAGTTAACACATACTGGTTTTAGCAAGACAGGAAATAGTTAGCTTAGTAAAAGTATCACCCCAATGAAGTGTAGTTAATTTGAAATAGGACACAAATCTTACCCAGCACTCCCACACAGACCGTTGGCACTTAAGATTGGAGGAGAGGGTTACTGCTGCACACTCTCTCCATTAGCCCGTTTGAACTCAGAGTGAACAGAGAAAAGAGGGTGGAGAGAGACCGGGGCAAGAGGAGTGTAGGGCGATCTTTGCCTTCATTGAACAGTTTAACTTAAATAGCTAGCTTTGCTACACAAGGGAAGGAGGGACGTTAGGGATCACTCCTCAAACTGAAAAGGTTCAAATTACAGTCAACAACACGGGCAAGTACATCTAGTACACACGCATAGGCAAACTTCACAAACACCACATATGGCAGCGATAACAAGAACCCACAAAAATGACACGTCGAATATGTACACTAAACATCAAAGGTCTGAACTCGCCCACTAAAAGGTCCTTAGTCGCCAGAGAGTTTAGGAGGTCCAACATGGATATCTTATTTCTCCAGGAAACCAGACACCAAAAGGGCGACAAGCGAAAGATACCCTATGGCCTCATTGTTGGAACATACTGGAGCGCGGGTAGCCTCAAAAAAGCAGGAGTGGGTATTTCGATACGTAAGGGTTACACATGGAAGTCACAAAAACTTGGTCAGACGCACAGGGAAGGTCACTACTGATTTCCAGAGCTATACAAAACACGAAAGTTAACCTTGCAACCATCTACGCACCCAACCAAGGCCAGAGAAGGTTCTTGCACAGAACCACAGAAAAAAATAATCCATCTAGCACATGGATTCCTTGTACTTGGGGGGGGGGGGGGGGGGGTGATTTTAATGCATGGATGGACACAACCTTGGAAAGACAAATGAAACATGTTGAACAGGGTGAACCCCAAGGCCAGGGGGCAGAGGAGATCAACACGACCCTAGAACTACATGGCTTGAGGGATAGTTTGAGGTATCTTCACCAGGGGACAGGAGCTTAACTTTACTCCACGCCACACAGCACCCTCACGAGAATCGCTTATGTATATCAGAAGGTCTGTTAGAGGTACTAGACAACTCTGTCATCCACCCAATTGCATGGTCAGACCATGACATGGCATCAACAGACTTAAATTGGAAGGTCTGCCATCTTGAAATTCAAAATGGAGATGCAATAACTCCCTATGGAAGGACCCGGTCTTTAAAGAGGAAATGGAAAACGAGATTAAACAATTAATCACCACCAAGGACACTGCGGGAAGTAATGAAATGGTCTGTGTGGGAGGCAGCCAAGGCTCCATGGAGAGGTATGCTCATCAGAGAAGGGGCCCCAAAAAAATTCAATAAGAGCTTTCCCTTATAGAAAGGGAAATCAGAGCAAAGATAGGTGTGGCTGAGAAGCTCGCCCAGTCCTCCCGGGGTGATAGGCAAAAGCACCTCATGGAAGCCAAAGGTCTAGGAGAAGATTTGAAGACACTTGAGGAAGGAAAGATAGTCCGGAACTTGCAATTCTTAAAACACAAATTCTACGAAAAGGGGGATAAAGCCAATGCCATCCTAGCAGCATGGCTCTGTAAACAAGCTGAAAGATGGGTCAATGAAATAGAAAGGTCAGATACCAACCAAACAAATACAGTAGAGAGCACAGCGGAGGAAATTCAAGAGGCATTTGCCACCTTTTATCAAAGCTTATACTCAAACGAGGGGTCGGCTTCCATAGAGGACATCGCCACATACCTCATGGAATCACAGCTACCCTCATTCTCCACAGTAGAAGCCGAAGCCCTTGAAAAGCCAGTCACAGAGGAAGAGATAAAGAAAGCCAGCGGACGCCTCAAGTTAGGGAAGGCCCTTGGAGACGATGGCTTCACCCCCAGATTCTTTAAAACATTTCCCCCATTTCTCACCCCCTTTCTAGTGACACTTAACGATAATTTGGAAATGGGTAAAGCACTCGCTTCATTTGCCCAGGCCCTCCTTACAGTGATACCCAAAGAAGGCAGAAATCCCAAATGCTGTGGTTCCTACCGTCCAATATCTCTTCTCAACATAGAAGCAAACGTATATGCCAGAGTCATAACAGCCAGGTTAGAACACCTACCAAAATTAATACACCCTGACAAAGTGGGCTTTGTAATGGGACGCCAGGGAGCAGACAGTGACGAAAACACGCCATCTGATAAAGAAGCACAGAGGTTACAGGGTGACCCTACACTCCTCTCAATAGATGCTGAGAAAGTGTTTGATAGGGTAGCTTGGGACTTCTTAGATAGGGTCCTTATGAAAATAGGCTTAGGTCCAAAGCTCCTGCAGGGTATTAAAGCAACACACTCCTCCCCAAGAACCTGTGTAGCGGTCAATGGAGGCTACTTAAGATGGTTTGAACTAAGATGAGGCACCGGGCAAGGATGTCCACTATCCGCCATAATCTTGGTCCTCTCACTGGAACCACTTGCCCACAAACTAAGACAAGACAGAAGGCTGGAAGGAATTACGGTTGGGGGGCAGGCTTACAAATTAGGACTTTATGCGGATGACACACTCCTGCACGTAACAAACCGCTTAACATCAATTCCAGCAGCGAAAGAGAGATGCATGGTCACCTAGCGGGACTTAAAGTAAACACTGGAAAATCAGTTATTCTCCCAATAGACAGGAACAGTGATGCTGACATGGAATGTATTACACCCTTATGCATGGAAATCAAAATCAGATATGCTCCGATATCTGGGCATCAACATCACCAGAATTTCAAAGATCTATACAAGGCAAACTCCCCCCCCTGATGTCAGTGATAGATAAGGACCTTAAAAAGATGGAATAAGCTTACAATCTCATGGATGGCCCGGCTTAAAACCATCAAGATGATGATCTTCTCTAAAATCCTCTACCTATTCTAAATGCTCCCCATCGACATACCAGACACCTATTTCGCGACAACTAAAAACTCCCTGCTACGCTTTCTATGGCAGAACAAAAAACCCAGAGCTCTGAGCGCACTACTACACCTCTGCAAAGACTCCGGAGGGGTCGGGCTCCCAGACATACATTTGTATTACAAATCCGCTCAATTGAGAAGGGGTCACAACCACAGAACTATGGAAGGACAAATTGCAAAGAGAACTCACTCCCTTTGAGACGATCCTCAACAGCAGTACCGGTACCAGGGGTGTGATAGGGGCATTTTATTCATCCTTAGTAGAAACAAAGAGCTCCATTCGACAAGCTAAAGGCAAAATGGGAAACTACCAGGAACGTAACATAACCCCGCACACCTAGCTCCAAATATATAGGAAGACTGCACAAATGTCCATTGCATGCCAGTACAAACTCCACGGTATCAAACTCCTCTATAGATGGCAATATGATCCAGCCAGACTCGCAACGATGTACCAGGGAGCAAGTCCCTATTGCTGGCATTGATGCGGAATGAAAGACTACTGGCACATGTGGTGGGGTGCGCAGCTATACTGGGATGACGGCCTGAGTTGGATTAAGGAGCTAGATGGGGTGACAAGGGAGAAATTACTGCTACTAATTCTGTTTGGCTTGGAAGAGCAAGACGATCTGGTTATCAAACTGCCAAAGATGATTCATGGTCTACTTTTAGCAGCCAGAGCATGTCTTACGACCTTTTGGAAAAGGGAACTTTTCCCAAAGAAAATCGAATGGATTAACGTAGCACGCAATTTATACCGAATGGACCGTCTAACTGCAGCTATCCATGGAGGCCGTACCTCCATCGACAAAGCATGGACCGACCTCCATACCAAATATGTTGTTTGATAAAATGTGTACAAAACGGTCATGACACAACAGAACTTTTTGGGACTTTGAATATAACTTGCAATATGATTAAAATTAAAAGCGAAATGTACCTGCTCAATGTAATATAGTGGTCTCTCAGACGTATTGTGTTAAACTAACGAACATGTGTTGGAAAATGAAAGGGCAGCGGGTGGGACTTCAGGGTTGGGGGGGGAGGGGGTTATGGTTTCAAAATGTATTAATAATAATAATAATAATAATAATAATAATAATAATAATATGTTCACACGATTTACTGATATCCTACAGATGTTATATTTCACCGACCCGAGTCTGGAACTACTTGTCGACTATGTTTGATGTAAACTTGCAAACTTAATAAAATTAAATAAAAAAAAAAATAGGTCATGGAAGTCCCACCAATGGGGAGAGAGCCTGAGTTGTTTGAGAAAGGTGGTGGGAGACCACAGTGAGGGGAAAGCTACAAAGATCTTGACAGGCAGCACGGAGGAGGTAGCTGTAGAAGCATGGAGGAACGATTGCTCAGAGTGCTGTGAGCAGGAGGTGCAGACGTTGGTTGGGCTACATCCATTTAGAATGCTGTACTGAAAAACTTAGTTGGAGGGACTCTTGAGTCCTGAAAAAAGCGCAGGGAAGTCACTGGTGAACAGTTAACTTGCTGCAGTTAGACGGAGAAAGGAAAGCTGTTGAGAAACCACTGCAGGCGATACTGACATTGTCAGACAAAATAGTAACAACATTAAAGACTCTGAGAGACAAGTGGTGGAGGACCATAGAGAGTGCTGTGCACCACCAGAGGAGCAAGGGACACCGAAATGGACCTAGACAGTCGGAGGTTGTGTGACCTGACAAGACACAGCAGGCTGATGGAGAGGCAGATGACAGGCAGGCAAAGCAATAGATGCCAGGATGCAGAGAGCTAGCTAAAACGGAATGAGTAAGTGTACTGGAAGACCTGTAAGTGCGAGAGACCGGAAGGTAAACTCTGACAATTTGGGTTGGACACTGCATTCTGGTGAAAGTACAGGCGTCTCCACAAGATGTCAGAGGAAGAGATTTTTCATTCCATACATGCTGGGAAATGTTGCTTCTTTGTAGAAAAATACAAGTCACTCCAAGACACATTATGACGAGAAAGGCCAGTCTTACAATCTAATTCATGACCCACCATTCTTGAAACGAGCATAGCACTTTTAGATGTAAATGGCATTAGTCCTATAGAATCCCCAAGGGAGAAACCAGATGCACGAAAGAGCGCTGTGCAGAGGCAGACACACAGTCCATCCCACAGCATACCAACGGGAGAAAAAGTAAGCAGTACCAGTGGGAGGAGAGGGTGAGGCAAAACAGAGAATTCAGGGGTGCGGGGGAGCCCAAAAGAGGTACAGGGCAAGGGGAGACGGGCTATCAGCAGCTGAAAGGTAAATACTTTATGCATCTCGCTCCCCTCCGCCCCCTAGGTTAAAGGACATTGTCCATTACCACTACCAATTGCCTCTTCTCAAGTGAAGCCAGAGAGGCAATTTATTTTTTCTTCATTGCTCAGCTTCACAGACAGTAGGCAGATCAGTACAGATATTCAAACGCAGGGTTTAAAACAATAATCACATATTGATCTCCATGAAGAGGCTCAGACAAAGGGGTATTATTGAGTAAGTAGAAATTAAACTTCAACCAAAGGTTTGTAGGTAGATTGGACATTGGTGACAGATATCCACATCTCTTCCATAGTACTGGACCAAAGGCGATCCCTCAACCAGTGTCCCTCTGGTGAGTCCAGCATAATAAAATGCATCTCTTACCAAGGAGGAAACTCACGTTTGACAACATGGGTGCACATGGAGGCTTTTTTCCCCCCTATTGATCAAAGGGGTATATAAGCGGTGTAGGTTGCAGACAAGTTCGTTTTATTTCCAAGAGTGGTATACAACACCTCCCAAAGATTTGACAAGCCTGGTCAGGACCACAACATATCTATATAGGTTGCATGATCAGAACCACATGTGAGGCATATACCAGCACAGTAGTATCAGTCTTGTTTAAAAAAAAATAAAAAAAAAACATTAAAAAAAATGTATTTTTTTTTAAAAAGCACAACCTGGCTGGTGTGTAGTGCCATCTTTTCCATATTTTATTAGAAGGTGTCACAATTGCGAATTCTGGCATACTTCCTGCGTTTAATTGCACATTCCCCACAACACATCAGTAATATCCAGATCTGGGTCTCCAGCCCATTTAATCTCGATTTTGAGTAAACGGGTAGGGGCCAAGTTCAATGTCATTTCGTAAAGGGCTACCCTCCACATGTACTATATATGAAAGACACAGGTCACTTAGTGGTTAATACGGAAAGTTTGTTCATTTAGAATGAAAAGCTACACGCAGCCTAGAATACTGGAAAAACTGCACTGAGTTCCAGTGCACATCCAGAATGACATCTGAGAAGGTAATGAATCGCCCTTCAGCATACAGGTCTCCCAGCCTAGTGCAATGCAATCAGGCCCAAGTTCTGGATAGACCCATCTCTAGAGTAGGTGGGAGAGTTTAGCAGTTTCACAAGGGAATTTCCCTGCAGTAAGGTTGATCTACCTTTGCAAACTAAAATAACTTCATCCACGCCATGTTTGTGGCTTTAATCGGATCCCACTGGCAAGCATCACTCTGTATACTTCGGGTTAAGCAACATCGATCCAATATTATGAAGGTCTGAAAAGCGTTTCTTTCCATTTGGAGAGGCGGATTACTCATGTCCGACAGGAAACAGCAGGATGCATATTGAGCCAGAGTCCACAATACAGTATAGATTAAAGTTTGGGGCCAAGAATCCCCCATTATCATATGGTTTAGTCGCTCAGACCCCTTCATATGAACCGCTCCACAGTGCCACATGAACTTCAATAGGAGTTAATCAGGTTCCTTGAAGAAGCAATGCACAGGCCAAATGGGAAAAGTATAGGAATTTCGGGAGCACTGCCATTTTTAATTAAGAGATTTACCCACTATTGTGAGCGGCAGGCGTAGGCACCTGTGCACTTTAGTTGCCAACATATTCAAGTAAGTATGATGATTTATATACAAAGATACCCACATGCTAGAGACCTTGATCCGCAGGTATGTAATACTGGAGGGGGCCCAAGTAAATTCATCAACATCTAGGAGGGTTTGCTGTAACCCTCAAAAGCGGACAGCTTGGATTTGGACTGGTTTATGCATAGGCCAGAGTAGAGGACAAATGTAGCTATATCTTGCCTTATGGGTCCCAGATTGTCTTGCAGATGATTTCTAATGTATAGTAAAAACTCATCCGCATCTAGAGAAATTATATTTGTTGTCCCACCAATTCTAACAGCTCTGCGCGAGTGTTTAAGTCTCACCATTGTGGAGGAAAAATAAGTAATAAGGTGTAATCATTTCTGTTCCACCGATTAGAGGGTCACTGTATTTTGTCTGCCACTCGCCATGTTTAAACCACTGTCTCTAGCCTACATAAAGCAAGATGGTACACTGGACTGCACATCAGTTATGAAAGCCTTTTCCCCATCTCGAAAGAATACTTGATCTCGCTGTTCACGCTTCTGACGTATATCTCTTTCGGCATGGATAAGCGTGTTCTGTACTCTTGCTTTCTTGCTGAAAGGCGGCTTTAGCTGGCTGAAGTTATCATATTGCAAGGATTCTCGCCTGCCCGAGAACGGCTGCAAAACTTTAGGGAGTATATTCACCTTGGAAAAATATATTACTCTATGGTGCCTTCACTGAAAGCACTAACAAGCATGGCAGAGTGTAGCTGGCATCAAAAGGCTGTACCATGAGGGTTTGTTCTCCATTGGCAATAAAGTTGCAAGTTGTGACCTTTCCAGGTTGAGACCACCCACCCTCTGCCATTGAAACTCATTCATGTGGGTAAAAGACCGGGGCACAAGGGGCAAGGGGGCCACTTGCGCTGAAGTCTCGTGTTGCCATTGGTTATGTGTCTGCTATTTAAAGTATTCATCAATCCAGTGGAATCATGAGTGGTCATTTCTTCCACTACAATCTGGTACCTTAAGACATCAGATTTCTGCTGCTCTGCAGCCGGACATGGGGCTGTCAGGTGCACTTCTTGGTGATTTCTTGGGCCCAAAAAGGATGATTTCATCAGAGATGGGAGTTGACCTGAGCACCCAGAAACCCAGGCAGTGCGGACAGAGAAGATGCAGAAGCAAGGGCAAATCGAAGAAATTATGGGTTAGTGAACATGCAATGTATTGTGATGTCATGTATTGTATGAAACTGGTCAAAAATATTTATATCTGGATTTTGAAGTATAGAATCTGTCTGGAGTAATATTGATATTGATATTTTATTTCTATCGCGCTCATACACAAGTGTTTCAGAGCGCGACAAGGCAAGGGGAACAGGGGAGAACAAAAACAACGATCTTACTAGGCCCAGTGACATTGAGAACGTGCAAGTGCAGGGTAGAGGGGCAAAGGGGGGGGGCATGGAAGAGGGAACAAAAGGAGAGTGCGGAGCGAGAAGGAAAAAAACAAAAATAATAAATAAAAAAGGCAACAATGGGAGTGCACCCACCAAGTGGCAAGTGCTGGGTTTATGGCAGCAGGCCATGTAGGTCTGAAAGTGCAGGAAGAAGGGAATAGTTTCTTACCTGTAACTCCATTTCTCCAGCATTGGTATCTTTCATGGATTCACATGCTTAGCATATTCCCAGTCGTCAGACTGGGACCCCTCGGTACACATATATAGCCTTTTCCTATAGGAAAACTTCCGACACTTTTGTGTCCTATCTACGTCTTTTTAGGACCCGCCTACGAATGCTCCGTAGGCCGTCACGGTATAAGAGGCCCGCCTCCGCGGCTCCCCTTCAGATTTCGGCCCCTCCAAAGTAGGAAGGGTCAAACCTATCAAACATACATTGCATTCCGGGGAGGCTGGCGGGCGCATGTGAATCCATGAAAGATACCAATGCTGGAGAAATGGAGTTACAGGTAAGAAACTATTCCCTTCTTCCTGCACTTTCAGACCTCGTAAACTTTTTTCAAGCCGCACGTCGCGCACGGACGGAACAGTGCTTTTCCTGACATGGAGGAAAAATTCACCTAACTCCAACTCCAAGTACACAACCTTGTACAAAATAGTAAGACGACGCGAGGAGATCCCACTACTTTGGCGACGGTTGAAATCTGAAGGGGAGCCACGGGGGTGGGCCTCTTATACCGTGACGGCCTACGGAGCATGCGTAGGTGGGTCCTAAAAGGACGTAGATAGGACACAAAAGTGTCGGAAGTTTTCCTATAGGAAAAGGCTATATATGTGTACCGAGGGGTCCCAGTCTGACGGGGAATATTCTAAGCATGTGAATCCATGAAAGATCCAATGCTGGAGAAAAGGGGAGGGCTGTATGGGTACAGATACAGACCCCAGTGCAGGGGGTGGCCCAGAGGCAGTGCGTGAGGGTGGCAAGATGAGCAAGTACCTGGGCCCGAAGGACAGAGGGTGGCCAGGTGCAGATGGAGAATAGAATCAACAGAGGAGAGGAGAAGGCAGAAGCAAAGAGGAAGGTTTTGAGGTGCTTCCGGAACCGGAGATGGTTCTCCTCAAGTTTTAGAGTGGCAGGGAGGCTGTTACAGAGGGAGGCCTCAGCCGAAGACAGATCTACCCCCAGCTTGTTTCTTTGAGAAACAACTGACCCTGTGGGAGTTAGAGGAAGAGGAGCACAGTGCTCGAGATAGGAGGCATTTGCAGAGGGATAGCTGAAGGTATGTTGGACCAAGGCCCCAGAAAGCCTTGTGGACAATGCAGAGGGTTTTGAATTTAATCCTTGCATCCACTGGGAGCCAATGGAGAAATTTCAGAGATGGAGAGATATGATCCCAGGGCTTGAGGCCAAGGACAAGTCTCGCAGTCCTGTTCTGGATAAGTTGTAAAGGGTGGAGAGTAGAGGCAGGTAGATTAAGAAAGAGGCTGTTGCAATAGTCCAACTTAGAGAGAACCAGAGCTTGGGAGACAGTGAGCTTCTGGGGGAATGAGAGGAAAGGAAGAATACCTCTGAGGAGGTGCAGTAGGATGTTTGACTTTGATACATCAGTGATGTGGGCAGAGAAGGAGAGTGTGGAATCAAAGGTGACACCAAAGTTCTTGGCCTCGCAGGTGGGGATAGGACGAGGGCCAAGGGAGGCCGGCCAGAGTGAGGGGGAAAGTAAGGTGATTGTGTGCCAATGAGGAGGATCTCGGTCTTGCTGGCATTAAGACAAAGATCGTTGGCGGCACACCAATCTTGAATGGCAGACTGGCAATCAGTGATGAGAGAGGTGGAGGAGGTGGCTGAGGGCAGCCTGAAAATGAGTTGAGTGTCATCTGCGTAGCACTGGAAGTTTGAGCAGAAAACGGCAATACAGCAGGCGAGAGTTGCCAAGTATTGCTTGAAAAGCCAGGGCGAGAGGTTAGACCCCTGGGGAACACCACAGGTGGAGAGGAAGATAGATGATAGGAAGGACCCAAGTTGGACCTGAGAGGGTCGATCAGAGAGGAAAGAGGTCAGTCAGGCCAGAGCCTGATCGGCGATTCCCAAGTTATCCCGGAGACGGTTGAGCAGGATGGTATGGTTGACTGTATCGAAGGCAGAGGAGAGATCAAGTAGGATGAGAACAGAGGGAATGCTAGAGTCAAGGTTGGAAAGCAGATCTTCACGGATGTCCAGGAGAGCAGTTTCCGTGCTTCTGCCAGATCTGAAGCCAGACTGATGGTCATGGAGACAGCCAACAGAATCAGAATGAAGATTTATCTGAGAGATGTCCAGCTTTTCAAGGAGTTTGCTTAAGAAGGGGGTAATGGAAATTAGGCGATAGTTGGCCGGACAAGAGGGATCCGCTGTGGGTTCCTTGAGGAGAGGATGCACAAGGGAGTGCTTAAAGGCATGGTCTAGTAAAAAATGTTATTTAAAAAATAGATAGGCAACATAAAAATAAAAAAATACTAGCATTCTCTTTTTTAAAAACTTCCTATGTAAAATTTTGAGCTATTCAAGCTCAAAATTCGCAAAAGCAAGCACATGGGCGCATCCATTTTGTGAAATGGATGCCCTCCGGTGCTCGCTTTGGCTTTTGCAGCACTAATGAAGGAAAAGCCAGATAGCTGTAGTAAACAAAAGCTACCGCTGGGTGGCTTTCCCTTCATTAGTGCTGTACGCGGAGGACGGGGACCGGAGACCAGAGCAGGAAAGCTGCAGCTGAATCTCGGTAAGTGCTATTTATTTAAAAAATAAAAAATAAGAACTAGCTGCGGTTTTTTTTCTAAGTTAAAACCGCAGCTTTAAAAACGTTGTATTTATGTTTGCGGTTGCTTTTGAAGCGACCGCAAACATAAATACAACGTTAGTGTTGGAAAACGCTGCGGTTTTTCTTTCCAAGTTTCTCAGGCTCCTCCGGCTGGGAGGAGCCTGAGAAACTCGGAAAGAAAAACCGCAGCGTTTTCCAAAACAACCGTGTTGTGTTTCTGCCTGCTGTGGCTATCACTTTGGGTCTCCGGTGCTCCCAGGGGAGCACCGGAGACCCAAAGTGAAAGCCACAGCAGGCAGAAACAACGCAGTTGTGTTTACATGCCGTGTAGTGTTTCAGCCTACAGCTGATTTCCCATTTGGGGCTCTCGGGCTCCCCGTGGGGAGCCCGAGAGCCCCAAATGGGAAATGCTAAATGCTGCGTTGTGTCTGCCTGAATCTGCTTTCCCATTTGGTGCTCTCGGGCTCCCCGTGGGGAGACCGAGAGCCCCAAATGGGAAAGCAGATTCAGGCAGAAACAACGCGGTTGTGTTGGAAAACGCTGCGGTTTTTCTTTCCGAGTTTGGAAAGAAAAACCACAGCGTTTTCCAACACAATAACGTTGTATTTATGTTTGCGGTCGCTTCAAAAGCAACCGCAAACATAAATACAACGTTTTTAAAGCTGCGATTTTATTTCTAAGTTTTCCGGGCTCCTCCAGCCAGGAAAACTAGAAAAAAAAACGCAGCTAGTGCTTATTTTTTTTTTTTTTTAAATAAATAGCACTTACCGAGATTCAGCTGCAGCTTTCCTGCTCTGGTCTCCGGTCCCCATCCTCCGCGTACAGCACTAATGAAGGGAAAGCCACCCAGCGGTAGCTTTTGTTTACTACAGCTGGCTGGCTTTTCCTTCATTAGTGCCGCAAAAGCCAAAGCGAGCACAGGAGGGCATCCATTTCACAAAATGGATGCGCCCATGTGCTTGCTTTTGCGAATTTTGAGCTTGAATAGCTCAAAATTTTAAATAGGAAGTTTTAAAAAAGAGAATGCTAGTATTTTTTTTATGTTGCCTATCTATTTTTTAAATAAAATGTTTTACTAGACCATGCCTTTAAGAGGTGAGGGGAAGGATCCTGAGGCAAAGGAGTGGTTGCAGAAGTCGGCAAGGGCCGGAGCGAGGGTATCAATGTGGCCCTTGAGAGTTTTAGAGGAACAGGGATGAACCCGTTTTGCCAAGGCTTTCATAGATCGGACTTGGAAAATAGCCTGCCTAACAAAACTGGTTATCTGAAGAAAGAAAAGTAAAGCAGCTGGCCACTGCAGTTTAAAAGCAGCACATCCATGCTCCCTACTGACTTAAGAAGACAGGAGACCGCAATGCCAAGTAGTGTAGGACCGAATAGGGACAAGGATGAATATGTTCTGTATGTTTGCGAAGAAAACAATCTGAATACGAACCCTGCAATTGTCCGGTCTCAGCCCAGACCTTGTTACTTGAACGAGAAATGCCTGAGCTGCCAAATAGACATGGCAGAGCAGTTAAGTTAATGAGCCGTACCCGCGCCACCTTCAACCGGACTCTATAGCGTCCCATTGCAGACGGGGTTAGGAACGAGCCAGAATCGAAAATAAGCCATACTTTGTCTTACCCCCGATAGAGAATGAGTCTAGGCAATCTTGAGAAGTCCCTCTTCCTCCTAAAGTGAGTCCAGAACACTTAATGTTTACTCACTATTTGACAAAAGTATGCAAGTACCTGGAACAATGGCACGAATATACACATTTTGTACACATGCAGACAGACTTCATACAGCTCCCGCCTGCATCATTTATCTTTACTGTCTGGTTTTGATGGATGAGTTCTCGGGGTGGGTGGAGGCTTAGCCGTGTAGAAAGGCAGATGCAATCGCCATAGCCAAGAAACTGCTTGCCAATTTCATACCTCGGTTTAGCCTGCCCCTCAGTATAGACAGCGACCGAAGTACCCACTTTACTGGTCAGGTTATTGGAGAATTCTAAGGCTCTGAGAATAGCATTACAGTTCTTTTGTGCTTACCACCCGCGCACATAGAACTCTGCAACGTCGAGCATAAGTTGACTGTCTAAATCATGCAAAGAGAGCTGAAATGGCTCCATGCCCTACTTCTAGCTATGAGAAACAACCTGCAGCGTAACAGGTTGGCCGCTCATGGAATCCTCACAGGGTGTCCAATGAGAACGGGGACTGCCCTCATCTACAGTTCCAAGCCCAGTATTTAGCAATAGAGGATGACAGTGATCCAGTACTGTCGCACATTGCTTAAAACTGTTCCATCTCTCCATGCACATGTCCACGAGGCTCTGCCTGAACCAGCTGTAAAACCATGCCACCCTCTGCAACCATGACACTGGGTCCTGGTGAAGAGCCATCAGTGGAAATCAGTATTTCAACCGATGTGGCATGGGCATTCCAGGTGCTACTCACTGCAAACTCTGCTGTCAAATGTGACAGGATCCTGGCGTCCCACTGCCACAAGGTCCCGCTCCAGCCGATGACATCACCGCCGACCCCACCAGTCTTCCTGAGACTAGCACCAGATCTGCTGAGACCACAGACACCATCATCAGTGATGTCTCCAGCCCTTGCCAGTGCCAGAGTCGCACTGTTTCTGGAGCAGAAGGAACAGTACCAGAGCGGGAAGGCCCAACCCTCCCAGTTCTAGAAGAAGAGGTCAGCGCCCTTGTCCTTTGCCTCCAGTATTAACCTTAGGCGTGACCTGTGGCTACCACACCTCTATACGGTTCTAGCTTTCATGTCTTACGTTACCAACTCTGACCTATGCATTACCTGCTGCTGCCACCCATCAAGATAGGGTTAGCTCTTGTTTTATGCCACCGACTTAAAACAAAGGACAGAATCAGGATAAGGCATTTGGTCAAACTGTTGTTGTCTCTCTTCTAGAAGGGGTGGCTATCATGTTATAGTCCACCTATATTGACCCTATGCATTACTTGATGCTGCCACACCTGAAGTAGGGGCAGGCTCTCATATCTTATGCCACCGATTGTGACCAATTGCATTACCTGTTGTTGCCACCCTTCAAGATGGGGTGGCGCTCTTGTTTTATGCCACCGACTTCGACTATATGCACTTATGTAACCAAGCAAGTATTCTTAACAGCGCCACGATGCCCGAGGGCAGTTTGTGCGCTTTACAAATTCAAATAAATAAATAAAAATAAAATAAATCAGCCAATAAATTCATGTGTTGAGACCAAATCCGCAAATGCCAAGTCTTTTCACCACCGTGAGGGCACTGCAGGAGCTACTGCTAAAGCTCCTTCAGCAGGTGGTCACATCAGCCAATGGAACTACCCAGATCCAGGGTCCCCTGCTGACTCACCATCTATGGAGTCAGACACCCGAGGATGAATGCCAGAGGCTTAAACAAAGTGGTGACTGGTCAAGTTACTCACCACTGGATCTAGCTTACCAGCAAAACTGAATTCACTGACCCAGGCGGGTCCCGGACCAAGGGCCACTGCTGTCCTGTCCCCGGCACCTATCAGATTTTGCACCCAATGCCATCACTTGTTGGTTTTCCTCTGTGACCATGACCCTCATTAGTCTGGCTCTAGTACTTGCAGATGTTGTAGTGAATATACCAGTAGTAGGAAACTGGAACTTTGCACATTTGAACTTCTCTGCTTCACTCAGTGACTGCCTCCCAACAACTGTTACCCTCAGTGAAAGGACTGGCTGAATTCAAGGTTAAGCCCTGCAACCTGCAACCTGCAACCTGCATCCCGCCAGGTCTGATCAACTGAGGTGAACATTGTCCATATACTACAAACTTTGACTCCAGGAAAATCCCAAAGAACCAGAAGATTCCAAGAAGGGCACCAATGTTCCTGTGTAATTATGTCTCACTCTTTCTGCACCTCATGCCACGAGAATAAGGGCCCTGCTGCGCACCCCTGGACTCACAGTGCGCACACCTATTAGCACCCCGCTTGGCAGTATTCCTGCATTCACCTGTCAGATTGCTGGGTGTGTGCCGACCTAACGCACAATTTTTCTACCGAGTTTCCCATCACACCCATTCCTTTCCAGTGGGGGGACCCGTTTGGATCTTAGGTTAACAACCCAGTCAGTGAGCCCTGCGACTTGTCAGGATGCCCAGTCACCTATGGGTTTCACTCAGCCCCCCCCCCATACACTCCACACCATGGTAAAACCAGCCACACTCCACTCATCCTCTGCAGCAACTGGTCTACGTTTTACCAACCAAGGTTCCCTATACATGGGATCCAGAAAACGCCTGTCCATCAACTCTAGCACAGTAATTAATGTCACTTTTGCCTTTGAACACCGGATCTTCATACTCCACCTATTACGGAACTTACTTCATCTGCAGGGATCAGGCTTATCCATGGTTGCCCATCAACTGGGGAGGTAACGTTACATAGAATATAACCTGCTTGCCGTGAGTCACACCCCCGCTCTTCCTGCTCCACCCCGTTCCAAGAAGAGCACGGATTGGGAGACCTTTGTCGCAGAGGTTGGGTATCTGATAACAGCCCTTGGGGATCCAAATAAACAGAAACCGATTGACTCAATTGTCCAGACTGGTCGAGGAAATGGTCACGGTCACCACTGAATCATTGTCCCGCGAACGGCTGGCCATCTGAACTATGGTACTCCAGATCCATATGGCTCAGAATATTGTGCTAGCCTCAAAGAGGGGTCAACAGGGGCAGCCTGTGGAGTCATACAAAGCAAGTGCTGTACTTTATACCAAATTATGCAAGTAATATCACCAACTGCACCCACATTCGACAGACCGTAACCCACCTACACAGTAGCACTGCAACCTACTGGTAATTTGGGTCCTGGGTGGTATGGTTATTAGAACCTTTAGGCGCGTCCATTGGTCACATCCTGCTCACAGCTGTGGTTGTAATCTTAGGGTTGTACTGCCCATCAATGGTCTGTCAATGTCCCAGTCAATGTGCAATCAGTCCTTGCTCAGATGTTTCCCCAAACTGTTCAAGTAATGTATTGTCAGGTAACAGAGGACAAAATGTGCTATGATATGCCCGGATGTGAGGTATGCTCTATTAAAACTATGTGTAACGAGATTTCAAGAGAAGGTCTCATATAGGAGGGGACTGTAGGAAAGCACTTTACCCATCTCGAAAGAATGCTCGCTCATGGTTCACGCTTCTGAAGTATAAACATTTTGGCATGGCTAACTGTGTTCAGTGATGCTTTTTGTTGAAAGGCATCGTTAGCTGGCACAAGTCACATTACAAGGACTCTCACCTGCCTCGGAGTCGGTGCAAAGCTTTAGGAAGTATATTAACCTTTGAGAAAAGTATTACGCTATGCGGTCTTCACTGATTACACCAATGAGCAGGGCAGAGTGCATCCGGCATCAAAAGGCTGTATGAGGGTTTAATCTATGGCAGCAAACCAAGTGTGACCCTTGCCAAGTTGAGACCTCACTCCCCCCAATGGCCCCGCCCCGCCCGACCTCTGGCATTGAAATGCATGTATTAATGATGTGTTATGTATATAGCGCCTTAATCCAAAACTCTTTACAGAGCACATATTTACATACAATATAACCCAACCAAAATTGGTACTCATTTATCGACCTCGGAAGGATGAAGGGCTGATTTGGCCTTGCCCGGATTCAAACCTGCGACATGCAGATCACGCTCATTCCCAGCTTGTTTTGACAAAACCCTACAAAGCTCACCTTTCCGAGTGGACCAACCACCTCCCTTTCTTAGGGCACCTTTTCCCTATTCTACCCCGTAGGATACTTCAAAGTTCTGCCCTCCCCCACCCTCCTTTTTCTGACACAAACACTTTCACACTGCGACAGAAAATGGACTAACACCAGAGCCGTTTACCCGACATGTCCCAACACAAGGGTCAGGCAGCGGAGCACGAGAGCACACTTTGAGCAAGGCCGAACGCACGAGGAAGCAAATATTCCAGACCAGTTCAAATGGAGGAGAAAGGCGGAGAGACCTCGAGTGACGACAAGGAGAGAATTACCCTTAGCCTTCTCAACTCAGACGTGCAACGCCTCCGAAAGGGAAATCATACGACCAGGAAGTATAGCTGGCATGTGGTGTGACAGGTGTTGAAGGCAGTCAGGGCCCTCCCGTGCTCATAGCCAAAGCGGGGAGAAGCGCTTGCCGACGGGGTGCATCCTTGACTCCCGAGACAAGAAACTCCAACAGTTCAGCACACCCGGTGAGTCTGAGAAGACAAATAGTAAAACCGAACTGTGCTGGGCCCCCAAGGTTGCAGGGGGGGAACCTTGTCAAACAAAGAACTTGTGCAATTGAACTTTATAGAAACCTTGGTAAATGGTTCAGAAGCAGAATGGTCAGGTGTCGTGGGGCGCTCAAAGGACTGACTGACAAGCCTTTTTTGGGTTGTTTTGTTGAAACTACTAAAATCAAGAGGCCTTATGAGAGGCTAGTGGAAGTGTCAAAGTGGTCCTACGAGGGTCGAGCAAAACCCCATGTACACCCGAAAGTCTTGGACACATTTAAGAAAACTGAACAGTGTAACTGGCAAATGTGAACCCGACAGAGGGATGCCTGGAAATTGAGGGTAAATAGTGATATACATGTGAACATTGTGACAACAAATGTGAGCCCGGCTGAGGGATGTCCACAATGGATCATTGTTTAAAAGGACATTGAGACTGTTGAATGATAAGTGTTTAAGTGAAAGGGCATAGTGAACGATTGAGGGAGGCTACCGTTGCAAGAAGGATCAGAGCCTATCTCAAAAGGATCCAAGGGGCCAAGAGCAATCGCCTAATGTGAAAGATTACCAAAGGAATTTGTTCATGTCCAGCAGGCCTTCTAAGGCAAGAGACTTTGCAGAAAATAGACTTGGCCCCAGAAGGTCCTGAGATCGTTGAAAGGAACTGTAACCTTATGCTAGCGAAGCCTAGGAGTGTGCTGTGCTCAAAGGTCCTGCCTTGTCCTGTGCTAAAAAGTTGGACAAGGGAGACCCCAACCATAGCATCCGGACTGATCATTTGGTGAACACTTTCTTGCGAACATTATCCCACACTATTTTATAACTTAGTTTTAAGGATTGGCAATATGTATTTAGTATAGGCCCTTTTTATTTGAAAAGACGCCACTAGGACTGCCTTATTATGATTTGATGGTTGTAGCTTGCTCCCATCTTAGATTTAGATTAGATGTTTTCCTCGACAGTTACAGTTTAAAAAACTCCCTAGAACTGTGGTCACTTGTGCCCGTCAACCATTGCCACCATGGGTTCCTTACATACTGCTTTATTAATAAAGTGTTAATCTATCCACAGGAAACAGTGGTCATTTCTTCCAACACCATGTGTGCAAGCAGCTCTATAATAATTTGCGAATAAAGCAGACAATGGGCATCCCTGTCAAGTGCCCCTCCCTATATTTATGGAGTTGGACAATTCAACATTGGTACAGATCCTTGCTGTAGGTAATCTATACAGCAGTTGGAGATAGAAATCTGGGACCAAACCCACAATATGCCAATACCCCCATATAAGTATTGCCAATGTAGCGAATCAAATGCTTTGAGCATCTAGGGTGGCCAGGACTGCTTGTACAGTGGTGTCCAGTTGCACCATAACTGAAAACGCACTACTTGTATTCAAGCTAGTAGACCTACCAAAAATAAACCGGGATTGGTCTAGGTGCATTATATATGCCTCGTCAGTGGCATAAGTCTATTATTAAGGTAATAGCAGAGCTCTTAATGTTTGAATTGATTGGCGATGATGGTCTATATGACCCAAATTCATCTAACGGTTTCCCTGGCTTCAAAAGCACCGTAATGATCACCTCCCTCATAAATCAATCAGGGAGTCATTTTTTTAAAAATGATTTATTGATTCAATACATAGCAACCTTTCAATGATACAAAAAGAAAAGAATTCAGCATAAAAACAATTCCATTTTTCTTCTTAGATTAAAAACCAAATGTTCTTAATTCATCATATTCCTTAAAAAGTGCGACAAAGTACAAAATACACAAGGAAAGGTTTTCACAAAATATCCACGGATAACAAAGATGTAATCGCTGCCAGCTCCTCCGTCTGGCGACGACCCGTAAAAATGATTTCCCATAATGCCCACAGTTTAACTTCTAAAATCTCTTACTCTGCATGAACAATGTTCTCTTTGACAAATGCGGACAAAGGAGCACCAAATGCTTTAGAGTTTGTTTCCTTAACATTCTTACAGAATCAACAGCATTTTTCTTCTTCTGGCAACCTGAATCTAACTCCTTGAACTTCTTTTGTGGGCCACAAATTAAAACAGAATCTTAAAAATAGCACCTTTATCTTTGGGGAAGGAAACTTTGTGAGGTAACCCTGGAGTCTATACAATGGTTTAATATAGAAGTGTCCTCTTTTAAAAATGTTGCATCTATTACATTGTTCCTAGGTCAGTCTCCAATCGTATAGCACCAATTTAGTCTTGGCTCTGCTTGGATATTTCATCAATAGATGTAGCTTAATATCGGCTTTCTCCATTATATCCAAGCAGGCTAGTTTCCATGCCAACAGTGACCGATCCTCTAGTGAGTCAAGTACAGCAGGCGCCATCCTTGGAACTATGGATCTATGATCTGGGTTACATATGGTAAATTTTCTATACAAGTTACTTAAGTGCCATCTATATGAAATATCCAAGGATAAGAGACCTAGTTCAAAACATATCATATCAACACATGTTGGGAGAGAGAAGACTTTTCTCCAAAACAGACTGGTCTATTATCTTAGTCTCAGCACCGTACAGAATCATTGGTATTACCTTTGGTCTATAAAACGTTAGATGGTACAGTAAATTCTCATGTAAACCACTATGTACAGCTGCAGAGCAGCCGCTCCCAAAACGTTCCTCATTATATCTAGGAGGTAGTGTCTGTCACTATTGTTCACACTCATTCCCAGGTACCTGTACTGATTTATTACCAGCAAAAGCTTTTTGTATAAAAATCATTTACACAAACATTTTTGAGACTTTGACCCTAGCACCAAAACTTTTGCTTTCTCAACTTTACTAGCCAGTTAGTTTAACTTCACATATTGTTCGAGGGCCGCCGGAGATCTTTGGAGACCAATTTGTGTTTTGTCCATAATGACCAAATCGTCTGCATAAAAAGGAGCCACTGTATAGGACGATTACCCAATTTTGAAGGGTTTCCCACAATACCAGCCAGTTAATTGCAACTAGCAGAAATAAAATAATTAAGAAGCATCGGCCCCAGAATACACCCCTGCTTCAATCCTCTCGCGGTCTTAATTGCCTCAGTTAAGAGCCCCGCTTTGATTAATCCAATTTATATAGAGATGTCCGTGTAGAGCTGGATAATGAAAGCAAGGAGGTGTGCCAGACAAGCTGCCTTGGCTAGTTTTGAGAAATAAAAGTTCCCTTGACACAGAGTCAAAAGCTACTGTAAAATCTATAAAAGCCTTGTATACCGTTTGTCCAGACTGGATTACTCTTCTTAATCTGTGAGTGCTAATGAGTTTATCGATTTACCTAAACCCCGAATGCCGTCTGTCCCATAGGGATCCTTTCTCAATCCAAAGAGTTCAGTCCCCGAGCAGCAGGCGAGCATAATTCTTCCCCAGGACATCCAAAAGAGCGATTGGCCGGTAATTTTCCAGCTGCTCTCCATCGCCCTTTGTTAAATATGGGTGCCACTACCTGAACCCCAACCTTGGGAGTGGCTGTCTGAGGGAGGATCATATGGAGGGAGGTAATACTCAGGGGAGCGAAGGAGATTCACTAGAAGGGCCCCGGTATCCTCCTTTCAACTCAGGCTCCGACACATACTCTAAATTCCCCCAACCCATATGGCAATATAGAGCAAATCCATTCACTTCGTAATAACTGTAAGGCCTTTTCACAATCTCCTTATGATAAGACTGGGAAGAGGAAGAGCAGGGGAGCAATATAGAGCACAGAACCATAGAGGCGCTCTAGTGGTTTGTTGAAACCAGAAGGTGGAGTGGCGTTTAGAAACTAAACGTGTCAAGATGGAAGACCCACTGCTCCCGCCGCAAATCGAAACAGCCAGAAGAAGCAGTCTGCATTGCAGGGTCAGGGGGTGGCTGGAGGCTTTGTGCCGAGAAGCCCAAGAGACAGAGGTCTGCTGCTGAGATGCCAAGAGCTGGAAGCACTGCAGAAGAAAGCCAGGGGTGGGGCAGAGACCGAGGGGCAAGCGAGGCATTTACCAGACCAGTCGGCATACCACAGACAGCCAGAGGATGCAAGAGATACCAAAGCTGCGGCTGATCCCACACAGGGGGCCTGGGATGCTTAGGTTATGCTGTGTACCAAAATAAATAGTATATGAACAATGGGTAGACCTGAATAGGAAAGCAGGGCCTTCTGGGAAATTGCTGGAGAAAGTGAATAGGTAGGAATGGTCTGAGACCGGATACCATACTGAAAGGGACACAGTTGGGACCAGTAAGCATGAGAAAATAAAAAAATAAAAGAGATGGGATAATCAAAGATACTGGCAAGGAATTTTACCAGGCCTGGAGTATTGCGAGCCTGGCACCTGAACCCAAAGTGTATGAAGTGGGATGCCCTGACAGGAGAGCATACCAGGCAGACCAACTGCGAGTCTGGGACCCTCACCCAATCATATGAGAACTGAGAATTAAGAGGGAAGGAACCTCTTGAGAATGTGGAAACTCATGGGGAAGGGAGCAATACTCCTGGACAGATATTTTGAGTTTGAACTGTAAATGCAAGAAGTAACAAAATGCCCCTTTATAGTGAGAAATCCAGGGGGAAGAGAACCATAACCCCTGGACTGGAGAACTGTAAATCTGTGAGAAAAAGAACTGCGCTTGTGCTGAGAAACTCCGGCGAAAGGAGGACCCCTCCTGGGGATTGTGGAAATTTGATAACTTTTTTTTTTTTCAACTTTTAACCTTGGATATTTGTGTTGAAACAGTGGACAGAAGCAAGATTGCTCGCTTGAGACGAACATTCACGTTATCATAGGTTTAAGATGTAATGGTCAGGTTAGAATTTTGGACACAGGACAGAGAACTTTTGCATTCGACATTGACAGTTTAAATCCTTCGTTTTGTTGATGAAGGTAAGCCCCCACACCCCTATAATGATCAGGCAAGATAGGTCTTTTTCCAACCGAATTTTATGTTAATGAAAGTCTATAGCAGTCAACATGCCCTAGAGTCCGAGTCCTACTCCCGATTCATTACAGGCATTTATAAAATTGTGCAGTAAGCTCGTCTGAACCAGGAGCCCTGCCTTAGGGGAGATCGATAGCTATTTCTTCAACAGTTATTGGTATGACCAACAACATTCTGGTGTGTTCCGACAATTGCATCAGTGACAGGCCCTCAAGCAACTAATTCATCTCAGCACTCATCCAGATGCATGTAAAAGAGAGGTGCAGAAGTCGTTGAACAATTATTTCTGTACATGTGTATACCATTTGCACACCTGGTTTTTAACATAAGGGAATTCCGCTACCACCTTGGTCTTGCCGAACCAATCGTGTTAATCTTTTCCCCAGTCTCTCCCCCTCACCCTATCGGCGAGTCACCGCAGGGGCCTCCAAAAATCTAAGTTCCCCATTAGCATTAGTACGAAATGTCTCCATCGCAGACCTAAGGAGTTTTAGCTTAGCAGGTGTAGGGTCAGTCAAATAGTCCATCTCAAGCCAGTGAAGATCAACCTTGCCGTCATGTATATCCTTAAGGATACCCTTCAATACACTAAACACTTAGCAATGCCCTTGGTGAACACTTTGAAAGAGGTGGGAATTCATGTGGCAGGCCTTCACTGTGCCTCGTTGATGTCAGAACATATTTATATTGTCAAGGATATTGGAGGAGAATATGCAATGTAGTGCCAAGAATTTAAACCTCCAGGAGTTATATATTGATTACGTCTCAGATTATCAGATTTACAAGCATCAGTGCATGATCTGAAGAGGTCCTGGACAACATTGTAGTCGAGGTAACCATTCACATAAGTGCTGGCGAGAGGAGCCACAGGTCTATCTCAGAGGATGAATGATGGACCATGGAATAATACATGTATTCATGACTATCTTGGTGCTGTGCTCACCACATATCTATCAAGGCCAAAGCCTATGTGCCCTCCAACAATGCCAGGGAGGCATGTATCCAGCTTCTCGGGTTCATCCCTGTACAATCTTGTACAACGTTCAATATCATGTTAAAATTCCCACCCACAATATGGTAACCTGCGGAAGAGAATGGCACACGTCAATTATGTCAGTGTAAAAATTGAGGGTCATCAGTGTTGGGAGCACACGTATTCATTAATAGGATTTCCTTGCTCTCAATTCTACAGTACACAACTACATAACCACAGGAGGGACGGGGGGCAAGAGGGTCTACCAAGGACTTAATATGTTACAAATGAGGTGTTGATGTATTAAAATCAACACCCACCACCCCCACTTGAATGAACAGAGTATGTTGTGGAGTATTTGTTCCCCTCCCCCACAAGTACGGGCGAATTGCAAGCTAGTCCTATCGGTAGCATGCATTTCCTGAAGAAACGGGATCCGAACCTTACGACGCTCAAAAATGTGCCAGTAATCTCTGCATCTTTACAGGGCTACTTATATGGCGTAAATTCCAGCTCATGCACACTACTTCATCTGCTATGCATTATCTTCACTTCAATACCATAAAACTCAAATCTCACATGCATCCTCCCCTCCCACATTTCCTGGCTGCACACTACATATGCCATGTCTTGTCTGCAAATGCTGAGCATACCTTAACCTGAAATTTTCATAACCTTTTTATCCCCGCCCTCACCACGCCAAGTTTCCAAGCAGTCTAAACACCCACCCTCATACCCATTAACATCATGCAACTTAAATCTGGGTTAGCTATAACGGGCAGTTGCATCACCGCTTGAACTCAACAGAGCGAAATATGGAAAGCCATTATGGGATCTGAAGCTCCGATCAATTTTCAGCTCAGTATTTTGTGTTCATACCTTAATCTCATTTAAGCTGAGATCTAGCTTTGGCTCCGGGACAAAGGATGTTGTACGATGAAAGCAGCAGCTTTGTCGCCCGATAGTTTAAAAAAATACTATTTGTTTTGAAAAGCAAACGCAGTTTTGCAGGATACAACATCGATTATGATCGATTGATCACCTAAACGTTCTTCTATCGCAGCCCAACAAGAACAGGAGACATGTTTAGGAGTAAAGTCTGACTAGATGGAAATCCTGTTAGATCCTAGCTATAGCCCGCTCTTCTCTCTAGCCACCTTCCGGATAGCGTTTGTCCCAGTTATTAAGAATCAAGCAATTATGGGCTAAGGAGGAGCACCAGACTTAGGGAAAGCAGCCAGTGATCTACGAGCACCCTCAACCAGAAAGTGAAGAGATAGCTGGGGCTGGTCTAGTATTTTCGGTAGAGTACTCACAACATGCTACCTCTGCCAGCCTCCACCCACCCCCAAAATACAGACATTATTCCATTGTGAGTGCAATTCCAAATCTTTAGACTTTCTCAGTGTGGTCTCAACCACTGTAGCGAGGTCATAAAGTGCAACTTTCATTGAATCAACGTCCCCTTCAGCAACCCCCCACAATATGTCCCTGTGCTTTCTCCAGTTTGGTGTTAATATCAACAGTGATGTGATCTAGTTTAGAGTTGACTGAGGAAAAGCCTGCAACCATGTTTGGACAGAATTGTTTGCAGCTCAGAGGGCTCATGTGTAGTCATTGGGGCATCAGAACCTGGTGCAGCGCTCGGACTGGGGCACCTTATGGATGCCTTTGAGTAAGTGTCCATGCTTCCCTGCTTTAAAAAAGAAATCTCTGGACATGTAAAAACACCAAGTAGCATCGCTCTCGGTGCGAGCAAGGGCTTAATAGGCAGAAGGGAGGGAGTCAGTCCTCCAGAAGTCGTTTGCCACCACTCTGTGCCAATATGAATCTGTCAGCAGTTCCTACGCAGAGCACAGGCATCAGAAACTCTCGATATGTTCATATTCCCACACCGCTGGAGACCACAACAAACTCCCCAGAGCCGGATGGGGGGCAAAATATCTACAATCTAGGCAACTCATTGCTAATCACCTGGGCCAGTATCTCACTGGGCGCGCCAGAGGCTTCGGCAATGCTCTTAATGCACAAAGTGAGTTGCATCTCGAGCACGCCTCAGGAACCCACAGCTCGTCCAGAGCATCAGCCACAAGACGCGACCGTGCTGCATGGAGAAGCCGATCACAGCCAGCAGCCTGGGCCACCAAGCATCAAGCAGCACGGCCTCCATCGGGTGTCATTCTGCTATATAATCATGGCACCTTCTGCTGCAGCCATCTACATTAATACTGGGGCAAGTTTCCCACCATTGGAGGGAGAAGAAATGGGTGCAAACAGTGCTCAACATGCAGAGCTACAGATGTAAGAAGCCATCTTGGTTACTGCACAACAGTACCCATATTGATGCTAATTGAAAGAATGAACTGTCCAAAAAACGAGAGGGAAGTGGAATAGATAGTCAGAAAAAGCTATTTAAGAATGGCCATTTGTGGTTGTAGGGTGAAAGGGAAGCAGAAAAGAGTTGGTCGGGTGCATACTTTCAACAGGAATGCACTTATCAAAGAAGGTGGAGAAGCAAAGGTCTTCATGTAGAAGGTAAGCTGGGGATGTTGATTGGAGCTAGCGTCCAGTTTTAATACTTGGCCCTGCGTCTCACAGATCGAGACAGAATAGGTTACCAAAATGTACTCAGAACATTGACTGACAGTCAAGTGAAGCATTTCCAAGCGTATGTAGGTTGACAGGGTATTACTTATCGAGCCACAGTGGGCACCACCTTTTTGCAATCAAGTTAAGAGGGTGCGTGGCAATGGGCAGGCACTAGGGTTCGGTGAGGAGATTCTGGCCCCACCAAGTGAGTGAATTTTCCTTCTCTGGCAACAGAAAAAGACTTCACACGAGACTGAAAGACAGAGGTGGGAGGTGAAGGTGCCCGTTTGAACCAGCATTTCCTATGACGCAATTACAAAGGTCATGTGTGGATGATTGGCACTCCCTGCTTCTCTTCCCCAACAAAATCGCAAAGTGCCCCCACAAGCTCAGTTGTGAAGGTAAACTGGCAGAGCTCTCAGTATTGCAATTGCACGAGAACCATGTTTGTTGATTGTCTTTTGCAGGGATCCATCTCTGAAAGCAGAGGATTAAGTGATCTCACAACCAAAGGAGAGTCAGGGCGGTGCTTAAGAGCAGTCACCCTGCCCTCTGGAACAGGGCGTCCATGCCACACCAAGGCAAGTGGTGCAGCAACTTCAATGGCCAATGTAACCCCTGCACCGAGCACCAGGGACCAACAGACTTTCAATTGGGTTGTCCATCCATATAACTGAACTCTATGGAGGTGAGAAAAACACTGTTTGGCTCCTGAGCTAAAGTGGCATTTTTCTTAATAAACCATCTTAAAGAAAAGCAGAACACAGGTCCACCAGACTACTGAAATAAAGCAACAAAGATGCCCTAAACTACGAGTAATGGTAGACCATCCCAAGCAGTAGTCGATCACGTGCAAGGCATAAAATTGATTACCAGAGTTTGCTAATGGAAAATGTCTTGATCTGCAAATGAACCCATTTGATTAGCAATATTGTACTAATATTTTTAATGTGATGAGAAGTTAATTTGTACCGAAGACATAAAATGAGCAACAAAAGAGCAGTTTTGTTTATTGCTGAAGTAAGACATTAGTGAGATGAGTCTGGCCTTACAAATTCTTTAAAATTCCACTAGAGCTGCAGGTCAAGTCACTTAGTTTTCCTACTCGATCTGAGAGAAATGCACTCGTCCATGGCAACGGATGACGACAAATTTAAATGCGGTTTCTATTAAATGATACATGTCACCACCAACCCTCTTTGTTTGGCCCACTGCTGCCACCCGGAGGCCATCCATGCACAGTAAAACTTGACATTTACGGCACACAAAGTAAATGTTATGGCAACCAAAATAAATGTTAAATAAAGGTTTCAAACATCCCTTGCAAATGGTACTCGACCTTCATAAGATCTACAACACTATGCGAGCGGCTGGAAGGACTTGGATGAGTGTCAATAAAACGTAAATGGTTAGCTGCATGAATGGACACAAATCGATGGGATAAAAAGGCTCTGAAAACAGTTAGACCACTTCTCTCCCCACAGGTGCTAATATATAATGCAATCGTAATCATAGATCAAAGCGAGCTCTGGAGGCCAACTACAGTGTTTGCTAGTGCAGTAGATATGTGGATGGAACTACTGATAACTAGATTTCAATGCAAAGTAGTGAACTATTTGTATTCATTATGTAAGAAGAAAGAAAGTAAGAGACTAAGCAAAGTGGATGGCATAGCGGGAAGAGAACCGAGAAAACTAGGTGGAATATTGTATTTTGCGCCCCTCTCACTTTCAGGGTAGCTGGTTGAAAAGAGAATGCGAGTATAGGATCAGGCCATGGTTTGAGCAGCAGTTGCACAAATGTATGCAACCAGCAGGTGACAAGACTGCTTGCCATCAAAAGAATTTGGTCCTGTGCATTTACAAAAGTGCTCACTTGTAGTCTTTTCCCAACAAAATGAAATATAGTTAACAGATTTAGGTACACAAACTTAAACTTTACTGTAAAGCATGGAGACAAGGCAGTGTTTTACAGTAGCAAATATTGTAATTATGCATTATGTAACAACTTAAAGTTTTAGAAATGTAATTGCATGACCGAAATAAAGTTAATATGCCTGCCTGTCTTTGCCAGAAAGGATGTAGTTAGCTCAATAAAATGGACCCTCCTGATTACTTCTGGATTGCAATTATTTGAAAGAAATTCTTGTCTAGCACTCCCGCACTCCTTTGGCCCTTATGAATGATGGAGAGGATTACTACTGCACTCTTGCCATTAGCCCCTTTGAACTTGCAGCAAAAAGAGTGGAGGGAGCCTAGAAGGCAAGAGCGGAATGCAGAGTGAGCTGTGCTTTCAATTGAAGAGGGCAACTTAAATAGATCGCTCTGCTACGCAAGTGCCAATTTAATTAGCAAACCTACAGAATTGCATTGTAAATTGCTATGCGACGCTGCTTATTTTATGCCTTGACGTGAAATATGAAGACTGAAGCACCCAAGAGTTTAGGTGTGTCGCAGTTGGCCACCACAATCTCCAGAACCCAAAGGATTGGTTAAGGGGTTTAATTAATGGGTTGTCACTTCTTCTCATCAGGTCAAGTTACAGAGGTTTCAAGCGAGTAGGTTTACCTGCCTGGACTCCCTCCACCCTGACGCATGCGTCCCCATCACACAGGTTTACATTAGAACTAAAGGATGGCATCGACTACAGTCTGCTTTAGTCTAGTTTGAGGTTCATCTGAGGGACTAAAGGCAAAGGCCTTTCTATCCATTTCACTCCAGAGATTACTGACTGTTCCCTACTCTACTGCTCCCTTGGGAACGCACATGTATGGCTCATTGCTACCCCATTGCATAATCCCCCCCCTCCTTTTCCCCCTCTATACCTCCTCGCCGCTTCTCTATTGCCTCTCTCCATTTCTTCTACGGAAAAGGACCCAAGTTTCTCAAAATCAAACTCAAACACAACCAACATACTTATACCTTGGGCACTGACTGGAAAGGCATCCACCATTTCCTTGACCCCCAACCTGCCACAGTTAATCCAAGCTCCCCTTACACTGCGATTAGTTTTACAATGCGAGAACAGAAAATCCCCTCATCCCACAGAGTCAAGGTGGCTGTTCCATTGCTCCTTTTGTGGACTTTAGATGTGCTTAAAATTGTTCCCCCTGATAGAACTCAGCAGTTTCAACAAACTAATAACACAACTCTGTATAGAAAATGTCCAAAGTGACTTTTCTTCTCTAAGAACTACAATCCCATAGGCTCTGTAGTCCATCTCCATCCATGCTCAGCTATGACCACTTCCTGTCCCCGAGCTCCACCTCTTTTACGTGCTCTGAAACGTCACTTGCAAAATCCACTCAACGTCCCGCCAACAGAGCAAAGACTCAAACGTCGATCCTCTTCGACTTCCCAAGACTACTGTTGCTAGTCTCCCTCCTCAATTGTTGTTCTGCTCTACCCCTAGGAATAATACAAAGAAGGAGAATCAGGGTGGCGTCCATGTATTGCAACCACCATACAGACATTATCATCAATACACGCATGGGTGGGAAATTAATGCTCGCCTCCTAGTCTTTAATAGAATTAATACTCCCTGCGCAGTTAGCAGTGGTAATCCTCATTCTATGACAAGACTGGAGGCGAGCATTATGCTTGTTCAAAGGTTCGCAACAGTTACTGCTAAACTCTCGGTTGGCTTAAAGCATGGGTGCCCAACATACGGCCCGCGGGCCAGTTGCGGCCCGCCATGCTCTTTTGTCCGGCCCGCGAGGCTCAAAGACTTTCCTAATGGAGGGCGGCCCGCAAGCAGCATCGGCCGCCCTCCATTAGGAAAGTCTTTGTTGTCTTCCGGGCCGGACAAAACACTGGCCCTCATTGGCTCAGCAAACATGCACCACGCAGCTCCTACGAGCCACGTAGTGCGTGTGTGCTGCACCAATGGAGTGCCAGCACTACGGCTAGCGTGGCCAGTAAGGCTTGATGCCGGAAGGCATTTCAGCCTTGCTTGCCATGCCAGCCGTAGTACGATTCCACCTACCTCGCCAGCGTTCCAGCTTACCTGCCTTCCAGCACGTCTCCGGTAAGTGGTCTGTGTGTTTGTGTTTGTGTGTCAGGTCTGTTCTGATGTATGTTTGTGTTATGTACGTTTGTGTTATGTATGTTGAGATGGGGGGGAGGAGGGGTCGGATGTGTATGAATGTTTGTTTTTGAGCGTTTGTGTATGTTGAGATGGGGTTGGGGGGTGTCGGATGTGCATGAATGTTTTTGAATGTTCGTGTTGTGTATGTTGAGATGCATGTATGGGTGCATGCTTCAGAGTTTGTGTGCCGAGTTGGGGGGGTTTGGGTTTGTATGGGTGCATGTTTGAGAGTGTGTGTGCCGAGTTGAGGGGTGGGGGTTCGGGTCTGTATGGGTGCATGTTTGAGAGTGTGTGTGCTGAGTTGAGGGGTGGCGGTGGGGGGTTCGGGTCTGTATGGGTGCATGTTTGAGAGTGTGTGTGTGTGTGTGTGTGTGTGTGTGCTGAGTTGGGGGGTGGGGGGGGTTCCGGTCTGTACGGGTTCATGGTGTATGCGAGAGTGTGCTGATTTAGGGGGGTGGGGAGTTCGTGTCTGTATGGGTGCATGTTTGAGAGTGTGCTGAGTTGGGGGGTGGGGGGTTCGGGTGTGCATGAATGTTTATGTATGTTTGTGTTGTGTATGTTGAGATGCATGTATGGGTGCATGCTTCAGAGTTTGTGTGCTGATTTGAAGGGGTTCGGGTCTGCATGGGTGCATGCTTGAGTGTGTTTGGGGCATAGTGTTTGGTTGGGGGTGAGGGGGCCATGGGGCATAGTGTTTGCTTGGGGGGTGAGGGACAGGGGGCATAGTGTTTGGTTGGGGGTCGGGGCCCATGGGCCTTGGTGTTTGGTTGGGAGTTGAGGGAGCCATGGGGCATAGTGTTTGGTTGGGAGTTGAGGGAGCCATGGGGCATAGTGTTTGGTTGGGGGTTGAGGGAGCCATGGGGCATAGTGTTTGGTTGGGGGCGGGGGCCATGGGGCATAGTGTTTGGTTGGGGGCGGGGGCCATGGGGCATAGTGTTTGGTTGGGGGTGAGGGAGCCATTGGGCATAGTGTTTGGTTGGGGGTGAGTGAGCCATTGGGCATAGTGTTTGGTTGGGGGTGAGGGGGCCATTGGGCATTGTGTTTGGTTGGGGGTGAGGGGGGCCATGGGACATAGTGTTTGGTTGGGGGTGAGGGACAGACAGGGGGCATAGTGTTTGCTTCGGGGGTGGGGGCCATGGGGCATAGTGTTTGGTTGGGGGTGAGGGGGCCATGGGGCATAGTGTTTGCTTGGGGGTGAGGGGGCCATGGGGCATAGTGTTTGCATGGGGGTGAGGGGGCCATGGGGCATAGTGTTTGGTTGGGGGTGAGGGGGCCATGGGGCATAGTGTTTGCTTGGGGGTGAGGGGGCCATGGGGCATAGTGTTTGCATGGGGGTGAGGGGGCCATGGGGCATAGTGTTTGCTTGGGGGTGAGGGGGCCATGAGGCATAGTGTTTGCTTGGGGGGTGAGGGACAGGGGGCATAGTGTTTGCTTGGGGGGGTGAGGGACAGGGGGCATAGTGTTTGGTTGGGGGTGAGGGGGCCATGGGGCATAGTGTTTGGTTGGGGGTGAGGGGGCCATGGGGCATAGTGTTTGCTTGGGGGTGAGGGACAGGGGGCATAGTGTTTGCTTGGGGGGTGAGGGACAGGGGGCATAGTGTTTGCTTGGGGGTGGGAGCCATGGGGCATAGTGTTGCACTCCAAGAGTGAACCCAATAATAAAGCTAAAACAGGCACAGTTAGGAGATGTACATCCTTTGCTTTTTGAGGAAACCTGACTCAACGAAGGCCATACTCCTCTTGGGCAACCCAAACAGCAAACTATAGCAGTCCAAAATAACAGAATGTCCAATCAAGGGTCAATAAAATATATATAATTTAATTAAACAGACTATATACAATAACTACATTGAAATAAATGATAATAATGGAAAATGTGTAGTACAAAATTTAAGTTTGAAATGCAATAAAAATAGTTACCCCTCAAAAACATATTCTTTATCCAGGTGTTTATTACAAATTGGGGGTTGAAAAAGCCTCCTGACATGTCCCGCCTACCTCCCCGCCCACTTTTACTTTTCGGCCCACTATAGCCCTCATGCAAGGTACTTTCGGCCCTCTGTCAAAATCAGTTGTGCACCCCTGGCTTAAAGTAAAAAACTCATTAAAAAAGTACGGTCACTAGCCCAATCCACTGCTAGCATAATCTCCCTCAATGATACCCCAGTTGTGAATGCCTTAGAGGCCATTGCTCCCCGCACGGAATGCGCGTACCTCCTCGGGTCAATATTCACTGCTTGCATAATCTCTTTACCCATCTGGCAATGGTGGCTGTAGAAACGACTTGAAAGGGCTTCCTACGCGCTATGAGCAATTGTGTGGTCCCTGCCGCTCTACACTCTGCTGTTCTGCACTCATACTCTTTGATACAGCTCACTACACACCACTTTGATCTGACCGGGAAATATGGATAGTGGACGGATGAGATTCTGTCTTAGTCCTCCTGACAATTGAGAAAGTGACTCCTTCCGGACCAAATGATCTATTTCTAGTGCTTTACCATCAGACACGCGCTTGCAAGATATAAGGCACAATAGCATCGCTAGCTTACTTGACAGTGGTTTAAGGGACAAATAGCTGTTTGAGGGCCAGTCTTCTAAGACCTGGAGGACTGCTGTCACGTCCCAAACTGTATTATACCGAGGCTCCGGATGGCTCCTAAACCTAGCTCCTCGAATAAACCTCACCACTGCTGGGTGTTCGCCAGCTGGCACTCCATCAATAGGCAAATGCCCCGCCAAAATTGCTGACCTGTACACTCCTATCATGCGGAATGCTCTTCCGTCTTGAAATAACTGAGCCAGGAAATTCAGGCTGACTACTACAGGGGCTGAAATGGGATGAACACTTCTCCCCTTACACCAGCTAGTCCACTTGGCCCAAGAAGCGTCGTAGCTCCTTCTAGTGGAAGGAGCCCAGGATTCAACGATAAGCTCTGCAGCCTGCATTGAAAAGCCTGGCAGCGCCCACGTCTACTGATATCCTGCACGCGATGAGCGGGAGTGTGCCTCTCACTCAGAGGATGGTATTACCCAACTGGGTCCGTGAGTCGCTCGTCTCCTTCCGGCAGCACTTTCGGCAGATCCACTGACAGCTCCATTAGCGTCGGGAACCACGCTTGTGATTTCCAGTAGTGCGACCTATAGCAGTCCTGCATTCTCCCTCCGACACTTCGCTAGAACTCTGTTCAGCATCATGAAGGGGGAAAAAGCGTAGTGTGGTCTGCCTGTCCAATCTTGCAGGAAGGCGTCTCTGCCTCGTGCTCCTGGATCCAGCCTCCAGCTGAAGTAAACGGCTGTCTTTGAGTATTGAATCGGGATGCAAATAGGTCTACGTGCAATGGACCCCACCTCTGATCCGGTGTCTGAAACACTGTCGAATCTAGTCTCCAATCACTGGAGTCTGAGGTAGCGTGAATTCCAGTCCGCTACAACGTTCAGTGCTCTGGGCAGATACTCCAGTCGGAGACATCGTGACGTTGAAGGCAAAAATGCCAAAAATCCTTTGCTAGTTCGGCTAGCATCCTAGACTTTGTGCCACCCAGGTGGTTTATGTAGCTGACCACTGATATGTTGTCCATCTTCAACAATATGCAGGTTTTCATCTTCCCCTTCGTGAAGGCCTTGATCGTGAAGGACCCTGCCAACAGCTCCGGACAGTTTATGTGCAGGCGAAGCTCCTCTTTGCTCCACTCCACATCTCTCTCCCCCCCCCCCGCCTGCAGGTCTCCGCACCGAGCGTCCCAGCCCAGGCAACTGGTGTCCGATCCTATGATCAGTTCTGGTCGATCTCTGAAAATGGCCCGCCCATTTTCAACCACCATTCCAGTCTGTCACGGATTCTTGATCCAAAAAGGAAAGGTACGGATTGATCAAGCCCTGCTGCGGGTGTCTTATCTTCAGCATATGCAGCGCACAATAGTGTAAAGGCCCGGGAAATATGGCTTGAATGGATCATGCCAACAGCCCCACTATCCTGGCTAGTACTCTGAGAGAAACTACTCACTTCTGCAGACATCCTCGGATCTCTTTTGATATCTCGTATCTTCCGAGCTGGAAGCTCTAGCATAGCTTTCCTGGTGTCCAGGATAAACCCCGGGAAGTCTAGTCTCTGCGCTGGGGCGGTATCCGATTTCTCCACATTCACCAAGAACCCTATTGATCTGAGCCAATCCTGCACCCATTTCGTCTGGTAAACCAGCGTCTCTCGGTCTTCGGCCGGCTAACAGCAGCAGGTCGTCCAGATATATTATTAGCCTTATGCCTTTCTCCCGGTTTGCCGCTGCTACTGGTTTCATCAGCTTGGTAAAAGCCCAGGGAACTGATGCAAGACCGAAGAGCATAGTCGAATTGCCAATACTGCCTTTTCCAAAGAAAAGCCAGGAATGTCCTGAACTCTTCTGCCACTGGGACCATCAGGTAGCATCCTTCAGGTCTAGCCTCGTCAGCCAGTCTCCTTCCCCGAGGGAGTCTCGGAGCTGGTGTATGCCTTCCATCTTGAAATGGTGGTAGACTACCCAGCCGTTTAGTTCCTTCAGGTTTATTACTGGACAGACCTTCTCCTTCCTGTGCACTAGGAACATATTGCTCACGAAATTGTGAGTCCCCGGGCATCTCCCTATGGCGTTCTTTCGGGCGAGCTGCGACAGCTTGTGTTCTAGGTAGCTCTGTTCTGCGCGTGCTAGGTGCTGCTGATTTGGCCTGCGCCCCTGTACGGGTGGCTCTATAAAAATTCCAGATGCAGGCCTTTCACGGTTTGCAATATCCAAGCATCGCTGGAAAGCACACGCCAGTTTCCCCAAAACATACCAGTTCTCCCTCCCACCGGAGGGTAATGGGTCATTCTCACCTTGTGTGAATCCTTGGCCACGGCCGGATCCTCTGCGTCCTCTAGCAAAATGACCTCTGGCTGGGAAGAAGGAATCCTGCTATCTGTTCTCCCAGTATTGTGCTCTGGGATTAGGGGGTCTTCTGCCTCCTTGATGTCGACCAGCCGCATGACCCCTGAGGCGACCTGTCCCGGCAAAAACTCCATTAGGGAAAATCTTAGATTGAAGCTTACGCTTTCTCCAGCGATGTATAGGTACCGACAAAACGGCCCAGCTCTTTCCCAAATGTCTTGCCGAAAATGAGACCCTGCGCTGCTTCTCCTGCTTCGTACGAAGCGAGGTCGCTGAGCTTAGGATCTATTTTCAGTAGCAAGCCTCTCCTCCTTTCTGAGGCAACCGGGTGGTTGGCGTTGCCTAGCGAGCATACTGCTCTGTGCCCAGCCTGCTAGGGCATCGGGGTCCACTTCGTCCCCCAGTATCTTTAGCTCTCTCAGCTAGGTCCACAATCTTTGCCAGTGGCCCAGCTAAATCCGGGACTTTTTCTTGGCAGCTCTTCCACGATACCCTTTCGAGGGTCTTTGTTGGTTTCGGACACAAAAAAGGTAAGCATCTTGGGGTCCAGTTTTGGGGTCTCGGCCACTTTGCCCGGAAGGTCTGGCCTTGGGCACTCTGCATGGAGGCGTTGTCTCACCTCCTTATCGAGGGCTTTCCTCAATCTTATGGTCATGTACTGTGCAACTCTGGGGGACGGTTGTCAGTCTGAAGACCTCAGGTTCCGGATGCTGTCCGGATCAAACATGTCTTCCTGGTCCTCCTCGAGGTGCTCTTCTTTGTGGGTTCTTACACCCCCCCCCCCCGCTGGGCTTGGCCCAATCCTCCTCCACTGTCTCATCCTCTTCGTGGGGCGGGGGGCGGAAATAGGTCATCTTCTAATGGAAGGCCTTTCGAGGCCTTTTCATTCACCCCATCCGATGGGCTCTGGGGGGTCACAAGAAGCCTTCTTTCGGGCCTTAGTACTCCCCGATTCAGAGGGTGCTGTGGGTGTGTGCTCAGTCCCTATGGTGCCATCTCTGGGCTGATGTAGGATTGCTTCTAGGGTCTCCAGCCTTTCTTGTAGGGGCTTAACCCCTTGAGCCACAGCATCCACCAGTGAGTTACCCAGTACCTCCTTGAAGCTGGCAGCTAAGTCCAAGGACTGCTCCTCTTCACTCCATTCAAATTCCGACATTTTCGGGAGTTTGCTGTGTGCCTTAATACCTGATGTAGGTGTCTGTGCACACCCACTTCACTAGGTGGATGACCCAACTAATGCCTTTGTGAAGATCTCACTGTCTTTAGATCTGTTCTTCAAAATTAATAGGAATGCCAATCTTTCCCTCCCTGTCACCTGAGGAGCAAATTGCTTCTGATAGATTGCAGCACGAGCCTTAGTGCTTCCGTGAGCACACTCGGTTGATTGCTGCTCCATGCGCTCTTCTGATCGGCGAGCGTTGTGTATATAAAACTAGACCGAATCGCCAGTCAATGAAATTTCATATGTAACGTGCAACTCCAACTCCCGTACATTCGCTTTAGTCTCCGCGTGGGAGTGATCACCGCTGGGCCCGGCTCCTTTGTTTCTCTGCGTCGCAGTGTGAATGCACCGCAGAGATCAGGTGCTCTGTGCCTTGACTCAGCCCCCACAAGGGTGGGGGGCCGGAGAGCACCGATCTTCCTCCCTCGTGCAAGGGCACTGAGAAAGCTCAACGGCAACCAGCCACCCCTAGAGTGGCAGTTATGCAGCACGGGGGGAGTGCTCTGTGGGGGCCTGCTAATCTCTTGACACATGATTAATTAGCAATCGCGACCTTATGAGATAAGATGATCACACGCGTATCTCGTAAAAACGAATACGCTCGAATTACGTACACAGCGTTAGCTGTAGCGCTTCTAATCTATGGTCTGCCTACAAATATGAAAGCCGTCTAACAACCTTACAATAAATCTATAGCTTTTACATGTGTTAAACTATCACACATTTCGCCTTTACATGGAGATAAAGATTTTGGTACTTATCTGCTTGAAGAGCAGTAAAAGAAGAGGAGCTCAGGGACAGGAAGTGGTCATAGATCAGCATGGCTGGAGTTGGACTACAGAGACTATGGGGATTGTAGTTCTTGGAGAAGAAAAGTCACTTTGGACATTTTTTATATAAAGAGTTGTGTTATTAATTTGTTGAAACTGCTGAGGAGTAGTAATAAAAGAAGTTGAAGCATAATGCTCGCCTCCAGTCTTGTCATAAAATTGTGGCTGTTTGCAGAGTTACTTTGTCTACTTGGCACCCTCTATGTAGATGTACTTGATCTTATGATTATACTGGAAGTCAATACAAGTTGCGGTCCCACCAAAAAAATGAATCATCTTTTGAACAGGTTGTTAAACAGAAGTCTGGAATGGTTAGCAAGGCAGGCAGTGCGGCTTTGTTTCGAAAAGATAACCGGATACAAATAGGATTTTGCAGAGATCCCTTCAAGCAGCCAGCCGGTGCAACCAGAAGTGGAAAGTTGCAGCCGCACAAGGAAATGTTACTTTGGAGGTGTAAATGTCCCTCCATCCCACTGCCAACTATTATTCGGGCTTGGCTTGATGTAAACTGAAATACATCATTGCTCAGAACAAACCCAGATTCAGAAATAAAACCCAGTTGCCACACATGCCTCATGGAGTTCAGTCCCTGCCACGGCATTAAAGCTGGTTGCCAGCCCATTATGTGAGGGGCTACACCCAATTTGTATCAGAAAACAGCGAAGTTGGTATCGCTGAGCAAGCAAGGCTGATTTGAGCAGGCCCGAGTACACACCGACCACCAGGTTAAAAAGCCCATGGCACACAACCAGCGTGGTGCTGGTCGTGTCCCTGCGTGCCATGGCCAGAAGACCTTAATAATAATAAGGAATCCAGCCAAAATAGTGCCAGACAGTGTAAGCATTTCCATGCATTACTTCAGTTTCAGGCAGTGGCTTATTATTACCCTATACGTCTACATAAGTATGTTTCGACTTACTATGCACCCCTTCTGCTCTCTAGGTTGGTTTCATATCGTGTCCGCACAGCCCCTCCTGTCAATAGATCTTTCAGTATTCTGGCTGGGCGTGGTGTGGTGTGGGTTGGTTGGTGTGGCGCGAGTGGCATCAGCATTCCCTCGCTCGGCTTTTGGTGGGTGCGCACCTGTGAGTGAACAGAGTAGTTGTAGCTCTTCACGTGGTCACCAAGAACATGAACATGCGTTTGTTCCAAGGTGCCAAACGTGCGACTATGAAAAGTCCAGGCAGCACTGAATGTGTAAAATGATGCTGAAAAGATCAAAGCATGGATGATTTATGATAAAAACTAGGCTTAGTCTTACCCAAACTAGGACTTTGAATGTGAAGTTGAAAAAACACTTTAAATTGTGTTTCTTGCAAAAATACGAAACACAAATAGCTCAAGACAATCATATGAAAGGCAAAACAGTGTCGAAGTGCACAAAAAGAAGTAGTGGAACTATGTTCCCTGCAGGGCCTGCACCCACTCCCCGCAAACCCCATCACCACATCCCCTCCCACACACAATACACCCCCCCCAAAAACTTGCACCTGCTGTTTAAGGGAACGTTCAGTGCAGTGCACTAAAAGAGCAAGTTTCAACTTCTTCCTACACATTTGCTTTAAAACGAAACCATTCCGGAACGGTTTCTTTTTAAAATAAAAGTATAGGAGCTCTAAAAGATCATTAATAAAAGTAGAGGAGCACCGCTTCCGCACACTTCGACCTATATCTAAACCACCGCCACCACCTCATCTGGAAGAGTCAGTCGGGAATCATGCTGGTAACTGACATGTACACACCCCATGACACACCCAGCCCCATGACAGGGAGCAGGCTAAGCAGGTCAGCGTTTCTTCAGAACAATGCCACGACTGAGGCACCAAAAGCAAAGACTACAAAGAGAATCAACACCAAACATTTGATTGACTGGTTGAACCCATTTAAACATCTCTGCCAAACCGGTTTTTGGAGTCTATCCCCATGTTAATCTCTCATTTTTCAAGTTTGAGGTTGCTAAACTCAGGCCAGTTAACACAATGAATCGTGCTGTTGCTGGTCTTCACTGGAGTGTCTATTGGACCCCAAGAGGCCACCATCCTACTATGTCCATTCCTAGGGGCAGAGCCAGGAGGGTGGAGGGTCGTCACCCATTGCTCCCCCTGGTGCCTGGTTCGTCCCCCAGCCTCCCGCAGAGCTGGATCTCTGAATTAGTGCCAGCCTGCGAACAAAATGGGGACCCCCTCTCTGTAAAAAATAAAACACCCTGCGAGTGGCACGCTGCGCCACACTGGACAGCGCGCCGCTCGCATGTTTCTTTTCTCCATACATTTTAATAACCGCGCTGGCTGGCTAGTGAGAGCCAGCCAGTGCAGATATTAAAAAAATGTTTTTTAAAAATGAGTTGTACACTGTCCTGTGTGTGGCGCAGCACACCACTCATAGGGTTGCCACACCAACCACGTCTGTTGTGGCCGGAATGTCGGCACCCCGTCCCAGGGCTTTAAGTCCTTCCGGGGTAGGCCGTTGCCGCACGTACCTACACCAGCATGCTGCTCGTGTTCCTGCCTGCCACAGCCAGAAGACCTAAGGTAAGTGCTGTGTATATGCATTTATGTAAGCATTTGAAATGTATGTATTTGAAATGTATGTATTTGAACATACATCATGCTGTGTGTGCGCACGCACAGGACTAGTTGAGCGAGTAGCTGTGCCTCTATGTACGTATGCATGCATTCATATATTGTTATCAGTGTGTGACTGAGCATGCGTGTGTGTGCGCATGTGTTTGTGGCATCTCTACAAGGGATGCCAAGTGACCAACCAGACTGCTGCTAATGATATGTTGTGTCAGCACCCTCATACATGCGAAATAAAGTGAACATTACTGGCATAGGTAGCTTCCCCCCCCCCCCCCATCTATGCCAATAATGGTCACTTAAAATCACATGCAAGAAGGCTGAAGTGCTTCATGCATATGATTTAAAGTGACCATTACTGGCATAGATAGGCTCTGCCTATCTATGCCAGTAATAGTAATTTCAAATCATATGCATGGGATTCAAACCCATCCATAATGGGCGAGGGGGGCACCCACTCTCCTGAGCCCTTACCAATCATGGAGGAGCTGCGCTAGCCCAAGGCAACTGCCTCACATGTCTGTTACAGCTGAGGGAGCGCTCCTGGGCTGACTTGAACTGTCAAGGGAAAATGTGCTTCGTATCCCAGCCCTTTCCATACGGTGACCTGAAGTTTTTTTACTGAGCATTTATGATAAACCAAGCACGATATGCCTTATAACTTGGCTAAACTGGCCTTTTGCAGGAAACCAGTCTAGCCCTTTCTTACTGTGGCATGGCATTTTATTCAGGTCATCGATGATAAAGTAAGCATGATAAATGTTTTCACGCGTCTAGACTACATTGTAAAACCAGTATGAACATGTTTTCTTACCGTGAAATGGCATTTTAAAAAGGCAAAGCCAACAGGAGTATATTCTTATCTGGGGATACTACCAGATATTGACAAAGCCAGTGTGCCAGTTTTCTTACTGTAGGATTATTACTGGCATTATGTGTAAAGCAAACAGTATGTTCTTATATAGGAATTCTAGCATTTATGGGTGTAGCCAGCATGGGATATGCATGGGCACAGCCAATGTGAAAATGTTTTATACTGACACCTTGTGGGCAAAGGTATCAAGAAATTGCATTAGGAAATGTTTGTGTATACTGTTAGCGACTTGCAAACTGATTTTTTACACAAAATGCTGTATAATGCACCATTTTCACTTAATAGTTAAAAAAAAAATTAAAAAAGAGAAACACCCAACACCTTATATTGGTTTGTACTGCCCCTCTACGCTCAGCTGCGGTCACTAGACTTACTGGCATAGATGGGACAACCCATCCATGCCAGTAATCATCACTTTAAATCATAGACTTGAAGGCTGAAGCGCTTCTTGAATGCAATTTAAAATGACTGTGCCTGGCTGTATTGCGGCCGCAGCCTTACGAAAATGGTATAAAGTCTATGTAGTGTACTGTTGGTGACATGGCATTTACTTTATTTTCTCATGCGTTATCCTAGAGAACCAACTGTAAATGAGATAGCTTTTTTCCTCATTTTTTGCAAATATTGTGCTGCAAAATGCATAATTGCAGCACATTATTTAAACAAATATTCTCGGGGGAGGCCTACACGAATCCCTGCGCTCGGTCACTTGCACTAGTTTGAGGAACAATTTAGAACCCTCCACTGAAAACATTCATCACCCTACGAGGGCTTCCTTGCCTTTTAGAAATCCCGTCAGGAGTTATATGAACTCTCCCCTCACTCCCCGCACCTTAAACTGCCTCTGCCACTACCCCTGACAACTAGTGGCAATGCACCCCAAAACCTTCAGCTTGGAATGCTTGATCACACCATCGGAAAGAATGCAAGAACATTTCACAAAGAAAGCCACAAGCCCCCTCATTGTGAGCTCAAGAATGATGCACAAAGAGCTTCCTTACACAGCTGCGCTGGCACGAGCCGCTCCGCCTGCTCCTTCACCATGCCCCCCCCCCCCCCCCCCCGAGTAGATTCGGAACTGCACAAACTGCATTTTAGCTGCCAGGCGGACTTGTAGATGGCCCAAGGCCAAGGGCACCGACATGCTGGGCACAGTGTGCTCAGCACCACCACCGTAGGTGGTGTAGTTGAAATTAAATAACGGGATGTCATTTTAGGGGGAACTTAGCCCCTCCTCCCACACTCCCCCCCCCCCCCTCCCATCTTTACACTTGGAGCTCGTGTCCTTTTATAAATGGTCGGGCCTGTAGGAGTACAATGTGTTAATGTTTCCAAGCTGGGGGGGGGGGGGGGGGGATTACCCTGTGCTGTGATGTGATGTGATGTGATGTTTCCATATTCCTGCAGCAGCCCCTGCAAACTAACACCCGTCCACCGCACCCCCGAGCTCCATGTGGAACCTCCGCCGAGGCGTACCTTTCACTGGATGGGGCAGGCGAAAAACAGCACAAGCACGTCAATGTAGCATCTAGCTACAGTGTACAGACGTGGCTAAAGTAATCCTTTTCGGAAAAAATAGTAATACGCCTAACCAGAGCAGTTTTACCCGCAGTAAAGCGACTGGTCCACCCTCTCCCTCCCCTTCAACTACCCAGAAAGCCCTTACCTGCCAACCCGACCAAATCAGGATTTAGAAACTACAACCACGTAGTGTTTCGGTGAGCCCAACATGTATTTGGCACTTGTATGCTTTTTCCAGGTGGGCGGGCCGTTTTCATTTCGAACCCATAATGTGTACGTGGCAAAGTAGTCAGCGGAAACAATAAGAGTTTGGGTTTGAAGTGTTGACTAATTAAAAAAGCTGCCCGTTTTACAATAATTTCCAAGGCGACACTTGGGCAGCACGTCAGAGGTGCACCCTAACGGCGAAGGTGACACAATCAAGACGGCTCTGCTTTACGCCACACCTTGCATTTTAAAAGCAGAGCGCTCGGCTCAGCTGAACAGCAGGATTTCTGCACAGAGGTCATTAGTCACGCCTTGAATAAGTGATGGGCCGAGCCCACCTTCCTGCAATGCTAGACCGGTAATCCAAGTGCAGCCTATCGGGTGTTTTTCAGCATCCTCTGAAGTCAGCCTTTGAATCGGAGCCACGTGTATTGCATGACACTCTTCTCACGTTGCTGGGTTATTTTTAAATAAACCCCACTTACACGGGATGAAGTCTTTGTAATCACTTTTCCCGCTCCATTAGATGGTAACTCTGCCAACTCTTAAACGAAGGTCGATGGAAACTGGCATTAATAGGGTTGAACTTCTAGCGCTTAAATACACGTTCATTGGTCTAGATTTCATTTAGCCTGTGGAACACCTTGTACACAAAGCTTGAAAAGGGACCCCAAAATAAGCAAGGATTTACACTCTAGGCAATTTGAGTCAGAGTTGACCAAACAGCTGATGCAATCAGCTGGAACACATTTTTTTAAAAAATGGGGCTTTTTTGTATTGCTCTTAATTTTCACGAACAGTATTCTTATTTAAAGCCTAGAAGCCACTATGAAAGGAAAGTTCTGTTGCACGGCAGTAAAGACGAAGCGAGTCGGACACAACCCATAGGGGCTAGTTGGGTGTGGGGAAACTGGGGTGTCGACCAGTGCTGCAGGGCAGTGCACATTAAATAACTTGAGGCCCACTCCGAGAACGTCTGGTCTCAACTCCAAACTTTAGTTAACTGGGAACTTCCTGTCCCAAAACATCACATACCCCCCAAACCCCAGTAATGCCAACTCCCCTAGCCCCACCTCACATAACACGGCTAACTGTACAATGTGACACCACCCTTCATAAACTAAAACACAACATAAGTTAATCCATTTCTTCAATAAGTCTTACAGGTTTGAACTTGGTCCAGATGGGCCGCCCCTCCCTTGGCAGGGCTGGAGCTCATCCTGGCAGGCTAGGCTTCGGATTTCTCCACTCTTCATCAGATGCCTATCTGTCACCTAGGTATGGGTCTTCCGAGCCCTTAGCAGATCACTCGGGTGGGGAGACGCTCTTTCCCCTGGCATTCTCTGCAGTGGGAAATGTTGCGCATGACTGTTCTTCCTTCATTGTGCTCCGCCGTGACCATGGTACGCACCATCTACATGACAGTAAGGGCCCCGCCCCCCCCTTGGGCGAACCTAGGGTCCTCCTTCCTGCCTGGAGACTGTAGGACCACCACCTTTTCTCCTATGGCAAGAGTTCTTTCCCTTGCACCCCTCCTGGCATCAGCCACCTCCTTCATATTCCTCTTTTCCAGCACATCTGTGCCTCTGTCGTCTGGCCCTTTGGCCTTTCCAGCTCGGGCCATTGCGGGATGTGTAGGGGAGGAGTGGTCCAAAAGACCCCCCTTGCCTACATCTCCACCCCAGGTGAGGGCCATGGCTCATCGGGCGTCCCCTCCTTACCACCAGGGCCCAGGTGGTGGATGGCTCACCTGCTGAAGACATTGCCCACACGTATTGAATTCTGCTAGGCCTCAGAAACCATTTTGTCTAATAAAGATGGTGTGAGCTTAGCGCACTGTAGCGCGGCCCCCACCCTCGGAGAGTTCGTTATCCCTGTTGCCGCAGCACCCTGGCAGATCCGCTGTGAGCCCGTTCCCACGAACAAGACGGACATGAGCTAGCATAAGAGACTAACATTGTAACAGTTCACCTTCCGCAGTGTATCATCGCTCCCAGCATGACCCGGCTAGCGGGCTTGGGCGATGAAAAGAACGGTAAAATGGTCATCAGATGGCAGAAAGTCTCCACATATTAATGCCAAGACCACTTGCAAAGTGTGCATTTCTCCACAAAATCTCTTCTGTTACAAAAACCTGTAAAATGTATAACCATGATAGAAAGCATGCTTCCATGATATTAGCAATGACGAGCCCACACCACTGCAGTTGGGTACTAACAATGAAGGAGCGTTCCAGGGGTCTATTTGTTATATGTATCACTGGGAAACTTACACTCCATGGTTCTGCGCCATAACCGAATTAATGCTGCTAGAGTACACGAGAAGACGAATGTAACCATACAGAGGGCTCATGTGAAGGATGCACGGGAATGCACTCGTCATGCGTGTATGTCGAAGCCCCTTATTTGCCACCACCGTCACGTGCAGTGGCGGGTCATTTTCTATGTACTCCACCAACCACACTACTACCTCATTTACTGCAAATGTATATGCATATAACTAAATACTGTAGTTGTTAAAACATAGTGTACGAATAAGGTGCTCAGACTGGATATAATCGAGACACATCCAGCAAAGTTGAAATGTATGTTTTCAAGTGATTCAAACACATATTATAAAGTGTTCAAATGATTGTGCCGGCAACACACGAGGAAGATACCTTTGTGAATATGTGCAAGGCCATTCCCCCTCCCACCCTGCGAAGACTGCCAACTATGAGAGCAGAGGCCCGCGCCGCGCTGCTCCACCTCCCCCAACCAGACTGGTGCCACTTCAAAGATTTGTAGCCCCCTCTGCAGCACCCAAGGCCACGGCCCGCCACTTGCATTATTTACAGCACAGCAGTAAACCTCTGCCTGAATACACACTTCCAAAGGCGCCCCCTCGTAAACCCCACAACCCACCGGATCATCTTAGACTTATGGCCCTGTGCAATCAGGACACCCAATACTGTGGCAACACACAGCGGCACATTCATAACCACATCTAACAAGACAGGAAGGCATGTACCGCCCGTCCCATGCCCTGAAGCTTAGCCCCTCAACCTATGGCTCCGGTCAACAGGACACTGGTAACCATGCCCTGACGAATGACCATCAGACCCCTCACAAGGTGCATTCCTCCTGTGTTGCATTAACCTGTAGAATAACCTATCGAAAAATTTACTAAAGAAGATAATATTGTAATGACTGAATGACTGCGGTTTGAATGGCCTAGGGCAACTAAGTCAGGAAAAGACATTCATCTCTGACACTGGCCGCGATGGCACAACACCACCGCCCGGATGAACTCAGCCGACCTGCCAGGCCCAGCCCAACCCACGAGGCTGACCAGTGACGTTCTCCAGCCAAGGCCAACCACATCGCAGCAGCACCTATAGCTAGTCATCGCCACCCAATCCCATCGAACTTGTGCCCCCTATAGTATGTAGGTTCTTATGACGTTTTTTGTAAATATATACGCCTGTCTTTGCTATTATCAGACAGAGCGCTCTCGGAGTTTGCAGAGTTCTTTGCATGCCCTATTCTGATTGATAAACTCCCACTTAAGCTCACCCGCACTCTGTCTTGGCTTTATTCCCGACTTGGGAGAGTCCTTCATTGTCTCTCATTGCGGGGAGGATCGTGCTGGCTGGGGACGCTTGCCTTCAGATGCAAGGCCTCACCCACTTGCAAAACATGTGATCTGCCAGGCATTTGCCTGTGGTGCTGTGTGGTTTGTGCCGGTAGGCTCAACAGCTGATAAGAGGATTTGCTCAAACGGTTTCCCTGACACATGGGCAACTTGCAGCAGCCCCTTGAGGTTGCCCATGAAGTGCTCCACCATGCCATTGGCCTGGGGCCAGAGGGGCATGATCTCCGATGTTTAAACCCTGTGTACTGTGCAGACTTTGCAGTCTACTCTGGTAACTGGTGGGCCATCGTCAGACAATGGTAGGACCCATTTCTAAATCTGACAAAATAAATCACCAGTTCTTCTCAAACACCCTCAGGCAACTCAGGCAACTGGCACATCTTTAGCGGAAGAGGCCCAAAAGACAGAATATGGGGCATGGTCTCAAAGTGTCTTCAACCATGATGTCCATACCTGGGATTGCATCACATTAAGAACGATTCTTCAGAGAAAAAAAATATAATTAAAGCTCACATCTAACAATTGTTGGGATGAATGCAGGAAGGGGAGCCATCAACAGTGTTACTATCTAACCTTGCTGGAAGAACACCCTGTCCCTACAACCGGCTCCAGTACCTTGTGGTGTCCCGCAAGGCTCCTGCGTGTCCCCGACACTTTATAACATTCACGAAACCCCTCTTCGATATCCTAGACTATCTGGGTGTTACGTATACCAACTATGCGGACGACACCCAGATACTCTTTCCTATCACGGGTGACTACGGAATAGGCAGCACAACCCTCAACGAAATCTACTCCGTCATACAAGCATGGATGGCACACCACGGCCTGTGTCTCAATGACGATAAAACTGAGTTGATCATCCTGGGCACTCATGCCAAACTTAAAAATCTCAATCCTTTATTCAAAGCCTTTACCATAGATGGCAACCTCATTTCAGTCTCTAATAACATTAAAACTCTTGGTATTTACATCGATGCTACCTTATCCCTCTCTAAACAAACTAACGCAGTAGCGTCATCAGCTGCTTACACCTGCAAGCTTATTACTGCATGTAGACCATTCATATCCGCACCCAACTGTATCACTCTCGCGAGAGCTCTAGTCCTCTCCAAAATAGACTACTGCAACGCCCTTTACTTGGGCACCAGCTACAAAAATATAAATTACAAGTAGTCCAAAACAATGCAATCAGAGCTGCCCTTAACATCCCCAAAAAAGCACACATCTGAGACCAGACGTAACCTACGTTGGCTCCCAGTCAAGCATAGAATATCCTTGAAAACGCTTGCCCTCACACACAAAGTTAGGGCTAACCTTGCTCCAGCATACCTCACTAACCATTTCACACCACACTCCGCCTCGAGACCTCTTAGAGCAGCCCAAACTAACACCTTAACCATTCCGAGATTTAAACTCCACAACTCGAGTGGAGCTAGCTTCCCGGTACAAGCATCTAAATTATGGAACAGCATCCCCCCACATCTACGTGCAGAACCTTCATTTAACCGATTCAAACATAGCACGAAGTGTTGGCTCCATAACATGGACTCATGACAGCTTAAACCTTAACCTATTGGACATGGCCTATCACTTGGAATATGCACTTGCTTACTATGCCAGCTCCTACCTGTAACTATTTTGGAACTTGGCCTACTGTATTGTTGTGATTGCACACTTATGTAACTGTAACCTTCCTGTAATTGTAACTGTAACGTAACTCATTTAATTGCTCCTTTGTAACTAGCTCCTCATTTACGCGCCCTTATGCCCCCGGGCCTGGCTGCGCTTTATAAATAAACTAAATACAAAATACAACGGGGTGCCCATCCCTAGGCAGCGTGTGGTGCAACGCCCATCTAATAGGGATAGGCTGGGAGAAAAACTGTCCCTCCAATAACCAAATGTATGGGTACCCCAACCTGCATTGGTACTTGTTCTGAAAGAATGAACAACTTTATCTAAAATAGAGCAACCAAAAAGGAAAAACACAACTCCAATGTATCCTGGTGTGACGGAGCTGGGCATTAGATCACGGTCAATCACTGCCTTTTCTCCAGATATATTTTCATTTTCCATTTCCACACTTGGTATCACGTGCATCGTTCGCCATCTACCCTTCATTCAATGTTTTTTACATTCATTTTTATGGGTTCAGACTTGCTTCTGTTATAAGGCATTTTTTGAATTTTCTAAATATTTCCTATGTTTCCTTTCAGTTACACATGCCATGGGGCTGTCAAATAGATCTTGCTCCCTTCTCCCCCCCAACCCCCCCGGCCATTGCCTTCCACTCTGCTCCTCCCTACAGACATTGGGATGCCGCCAGGACCCGATTGAGCTCCTGATCCAGTCACAACACGTCACACGCCGTTTGTGGCCAGGATTGCGAGCAGCATTTATTCGCAACCCGCCATCTAAAACCCCAACACGGGTCGCTGTTTTTTGCCTTGTTCTTTCCTTTTAGAACAAAGACACCATTACGGTCTTTTTCAACTGCCTGACCGGCTCCCTGAAAACAAGGAAAAAAAAAAAAAAAAAACGCATCACAGGTGGCTTTTTCCTTTTTAGTTGCTGGTACGTGCATGGAGGGTGGTTTTCCTTGACATACCTTCCAGTCTGCACTCCCCCGCTCCTACCCCCTTCCCCACCACATTCCCCCCCTGGCACACCCCCCGCCGCCATCCTGGAGTGTTTGGTTTTCACGCTAGGCTACATAGCCAGTAGCTAAGCTCATCTGATAGGCCCCCCCCCCACCCCATTGAATCCTTTGCAATTAGAAACACCTTCCACCACACTCTAATGACTAACATATTTTGTTAGTTCATTTAGGGTTAGCAACTGGGTATACAGACACCTTGCCTTGTTGCATCTGTCTTGTCTCCCTTGCAGGAGAAGGAGCAGCCATTCCACCCTGTGGCCCCCGCACCTGGGCATAGTTGGAAGACAGAGTTACCGCAAAACTGACTAGACGGTCCTGAAGAAGATGGTTGATACCCTCGATCCCATTGAAACCGGTCGACCTCACTGGTCATGAGCGGTCCCATGACCACTCTCAGATATCCACAATAACGAGGGGTGTTCTCCCGTAAGAAATATATCAGTAACTTTCTAACTCACATGCTGTGAGTCTTTTAAAGTGTTCTATATAAACGGGCATCAAAGCACCATATCTGAAGCCCCTTTTTTAAATGTTCACAAAACTCACCATTCCGCGTGCGATCTAATCAAATTTCCTGAGGGTGAATAAAACATGGACAGAAAATCCCACGGTTATTTAAATGCTCATGCAAGTTAATTTAGCTGTGATTGACAGTGATCAAATACCCACCTCTGTCACACAAGGATACATAGGAGTTGTAAGTTTTCCTTTTTGGTTGCTCCATTTTAGATAAAGTTGTTCATTCTTTCAAAACAAGTACCAATAAGCTGGGGTACCCATACATTTGGTTTTCGGAGGGACAGTTATTCTCCCGCCCTATCCCTATTAGGCAGGCGTTGTACCACATGCTGCCTAGGGATAGACACCCCGTTGTAGGGACAGGGTGTTCTTCCAGCAGGGTTAAATAGTAACACTCCGTTGATGGCTCCCCTTCCTGCATTCATCCCAACAATTGTGTTAGATGTGAGCTTTAATTATCATTTTTCTCTTAAGATTCGTTCTTAATGTGATACAACACTGTTGATATAACGATTATGGAATGCCACAATTTCTATCTATACTTTTGAATTACCCTGATGTTTTACCTTGTCCATACCTGGAAGCCATATCTTTTGGCGAAGCCTTTTTTCGTATAGACTACACTCCCCTGTGACCCTCATGTGCCAAATCTACAACCTGCTGGCGCAGAGATTTGGGCGAAACAATCTTGCAACCATTCATCACGACCTGATCTTCCGTGACTGTGTTCTTCCTGCACCAAGGTCAGTGCCTGGACGTCAGCCTGCAAGGCGGGGTCAAGGTGTTGTGCCAAGTCTCTTGCATGCTTCATCTTGCCTTGATTGACGCAGTGTGCAATGACGACAAACGCCTTGTCAGCCATTAATTCTTGCTGAAATCTGCCAGGCCATGGGGAACGGCTTCATCTGGTGAATGACAGTGTGGGTAGGCATCCGCGATGGACTGCTGTGGCCGGCCAGGCCCCGTGGGGTGGTGGGACAAGTCGGCAAGGTTCTTACTCGGCCAGAGGCACATGGCTAATTCATAGTCTTCAAGGCAGGACCCTCCAACAGCCCCCTCCCCCCCCCCCAACATCTCGCGATGCAAGGAGGCATTGAGGACTTGGGGTTCCCATAAATAGTGAGGAGTGTCTGGTGATCTAAGATGATTATGTCCCAAACAAAAAGATGAATACTTGCAGGCCCAGACTACTGCCAAACTCTCCTTTTCTGCTTTTGAATACTTCAGTTCGGAGGGCAGTAGACTGCAGCTGGCATAAAACAACTCTTGATGTTAGGGGTCCTTTCATCAAATTATGACAAAATGGCACCCAAGCCCACCAGGCTGGCATCCACTGTCCCTTCTGTCTACTTGAACAAGCTGGAGTAAGCCATTCGGTGGCAGATGCGCTGTTTGCCTTTATCGCTTAGCAGCTTGCTTCACATTCTGAAGGCCAGAGGAACTCCTGCTCGTCTCTGGCACGTTCCTGGAGAGGAACACTCACTGTCGCATAGTTTTCCAGATTTCACGATCAGTAGCTGGCGATGCCCAGGAAGGACTTCAGATCGGATATGTTAATTGGCCGCAGAGCTGCGTTTAGAGCGGCAACTTTGTCCGCATCTGGGTGAATGCTTTGCTCAGAGAAAATGTGGATGAAGAATTTCTAGGTTTTCTTCCTGAACTCACCTATCTTGGTTGATATATCAAGAGCCAAAACAGACCTGTTGTAGAGTGTCATCATGTTCTTGAAGTGTTTCGCCAAGGACCAAAATGTCATCGCTATAGTTTAGTTGGGTATGTGCTTGATGACCTGGTATGTTTCCTCCTGAAATAGCTCAGCTGCTGAAGATATTCTGATGTTAGTTTATAGCGATTTAGCCCAATGTGTGTCACAAATGTGGTGATGCCCTTGTTAAGGTCTAGCTTGGAGAAGACTGTTGCTCCATCGAGTAGGTGAATCATGTCCGTGATTCTAGGGGCCTGGTGGCGTTCTCGCTGGATGGCTTGGTTGGGTCTGCGCAGAGGTGGATTGACCCCCTCTGCCGATCGGGACTGGCACAATTGGCAAAACACGTGATGGGCCTGCCCGCCGGCTCAATTATGTTAAAGTCCAGCAGCCGTCTGACTTCTGCCTCCACCTCCTTTTGAATATTGATCGGGATGCCACAATAATGTTGCGAGACTCTGCGTGTCCCGACAGCCAGGGTCTCCCTCTTAGTGGCCGGGGTCCCTTCCCCTGCCTCTGGATCACTGGGGTGTGAGACTGCAGCTCCATGTTAGCTGTAGCCAGGTGCACTATGTGGCCTGTGGATGACTCCTTGAATCACAGCCCGTTTCTTCTCAGCAGGCTCCTCCTTTCCTCACTGTATTAAATGGATTGTCCCCCGTGGGGCTGCAACTGCTCCTGCAGTGTGCCGTCAAATCCTCCAGCCACGTGACCTGCTCTGGGCTCCAAGCTGTGTTGCTGCAGTCTATGGGCGACCGCGAGCAGTCTGCAGGGCCCCCACGTGGCAACTCTGTGCTCACACAAGATAAGACAGCGCTTCAGGCCCAGGTAGCTGGGAGCCATACCACACAGCCGTTCCCGCGGGTTGCTTCGCTCCCATGCAGCAGTCGCAGTGGTGCGAGTTCTCCCACGGCACAGCAGGTGACATTCCTTCGTCGCCGGGTGACGCACTGCACAGCTCCAGTAGATGTGTAGCAGCGTGGTGCGCATTTAATAACGTGGACGTGTCAACTTTGAACTTTACAAGACCGGGGACTTCCTATCCCAAAACGTCACATCTCCTGTAATGCCCCTCTCCTCCCTAGCCCCGCCTCACATAATGAGGCTAACTGCACAATGCAACAAGGGGGCCAGGTGGAAGCGCTCTTCTACCCGAGGGGAGGTAGAGCAGTCAAAAGCAGCTAGGTGCTTGGAGTGGCGATTAAGCGTGACCGAGGGATCTCGGGCAGGCGATTGTATTCTCTGAGCTGGTCCCCCTCTCAGTGATGATGCCAAAGTCCATCTGCAGCCCTGTCCAAAAGGGAGACGGCTCCAGACCAAGCAACTTCCGACACTATGGAGTGGTTGGTTACAAACCCCTCCCTTGTCACTCTGGTCCCAACTCACCTCTTGCCCTCGGTCCTTGAAATTAACTTTGAGCGTTTCTGCGCCCACAATGCTGTGCTTCGTCCCCTTACCTTTGGGGGCATTTAGTTATGCACCCCCCCTTGCATGTTAATAGCACACTATTTTCATACTACTCTACCTTCCCACTGAGGGGGAGGCGAGTCCTTCCTAGCCCGTGAAGTGAAAGTATCACTCAAGTGTTATGTTATGGGGAGATGAGGGATATCTGCACCCCCATACCAGCCCTCCTTGCAGCAATGTCCGTTATTGTACACTTAATGCACTAGTGAATCAGTAACTAAGAAGTTTCTGTGAGCATTTTTTAAAACATGCTCACGTTCTTTAACCTTTTGTACATCTTTGCATATTTGGGGGGAGCATTTACTACCAATTTCAGTTAAACATAAAAGTATGTTAATGAAGACTTCAGAAATCTAATATTTATATTTACTTCACTGACCGTTTTTACACCAGTGCATCTTTAAGTTCAAAGTTCCTATCACAATGACCCAATAGTTTGCTCTCAAGTGAATACCAGTCATGGGTATGGCTATAGAATATAGAAACGGATGGCGTAAGTGTTTAACATCCCTTCCACTTGACATCTTGATTATCGGTTACACATATTAGAAACTCAATAGAACGTAGAGTGTACTAGATCTTCAAGCCGCTCATTTCCGAAACTAAACTGGTTTAAAATTATACATTGGAAAGTTTGCGCGGCTAATCCACAGCAGCGGTTTGATTGGGAAAACATAACACGCCTGAACAGATCTGACCAGTCCCCTGGTGGGGTGATCAAGGCATGTCCAACTGGTTGAGTAGTCCACGGAGAACCACCGACCATCAGCCCTCACATCGGCAACACATTAAGGGAGAACAGATCCTGGCCACATTGATATGGTAGGCTCTCATTGGGATCCCTTTAGATCGAGGTTGACTGGCAAGCTCAGAAAAATCATTAAAATGGTTTCTCTACCACCGCCCCCCCCACCCCTTACTTTTCTCACACAGGCACCAGAGTAGAACACATATTGACTCCACTATCCTATCCCTGGTTTTCAAAGAGAAGATTATGGAGTTGACCCCATCAAGCATTTAAGATACATCCAGGGAATTCTGATTCTTCCATACATGGTCCCATTGTGTGCATTTCGTGAACCACCCAATGCACTAGGTCACTTCGGGAAGAGTTATGATAATCCGCCTGATGCCGATTGGTTACAGTCTACTACTAATACAATTGCCCTAGCCTCCTTCCACCCCAACCCACTCAGCACTCCCTCCCACTGTAAATGACCTCTTGCTTTCCCAGACTGGATCTGGAAACCCTGGTGGGAACACAATATGCCAGCCGTAGGCGCTCAGAGACTACCACACTGATGAGTTGGCACAGTATAAAAGCTCTAGAACGCAGCACAAGCAAAGTCAACGCTGCTCAAAGGGACGGCCCTCACCATTGTAAAGAGGTGGGTGGCAACAAGCAAAAACTGCCTTTGCCATTGCGAACCCCACATCGGAAGTACTTGCGAATTGCACGGTAGACTAAAGGAACGCAAGCTTCCCACTGGTAATGCAGCTCTTCTGAAAGTGTATACATGGTTCCGGATCCCTCGAAAATGCGTGAAAGCGGGCAGAATCTCCAGGATAGTTTTGTAGAAGCAGGTAGTTTGCTCCCTCAGTTGGACTATTGGTGACCGTGTCCGAAAGAGCCCCTCGAGCCGAGCAATTACTAATTACGCCATTTGTTTGCAGCCACATTTTTTTTTAAAACATCTGCAATATTAGGCCATCTCCTCCCTCAAACGATTCACAATTATGCAATCTTAATGAAAAAGGATAAGACCGCTTGTTCATTTTATTCAGATTGTTTTTCAACACGCAGTTGTTTGACAAGTAGACATCTGTCCTGCTGAATTGCAGATTTAATCACTCCCTGCAGAGCAGCAAGCTGCGTGCTGGAGTCAAGAAATGACTAAAAGCAGTTGCTATCACAAAGATACCTTTAAAAAGGTAGTAGAAGAAATTACAGATCTCTTAAATCGCCCTGTTTCACGTGTAAATTGTTCTGCTAGTCCTGGCTTTGCATTCTGGTATGTGTGGTCTTATATTGATTAATGGAAAATACTACATGTACATAACGAATTCAAAATGATTTTCATCTTTTCTTAAAACGTGAAAGATCAAGAGGTGACATCAAATCGGAAAATTGACAAGTAGTTTGTCAAAACAGCGTTTATGATCAAAACAGATTCCGACTGTTTGGTAGAGGCCATTGCCTTGCCATCACATCCTGGGTTGTGACACATGGCATTGAAGTGCCACCAAATATCCCAAAATAAAACTATGAATTTGCATATGCAATCTATAATAGGAGGGAGAGGACATCGAGGAGGGCCACACAGATTGTAGGCGTTTGGTTATTTACCCACCCATTGACTTCCCATGGCCGTACTAATTCCTATGGCCATTTCCCCCTAGTACCTGACCCTCCCTGCCCAAAACACATCACTTTGAGCTAGCTTTAGCAATCAGTAACAAACGTTGGCCTGCCAGTATTCTCCGAGCTGTCTGCTTAGAGTGAATGGCTTAATTGCATCTTTAAAATGAGCTACTGGAGTAATACAAACGTCAACCAAGTTGCCTTCAGCCCCTTGATTTCAATCTGTTCCTTGCACTGAAGTGCTGTTACAAACAATCTTATCTGACTTTTTCGACAGCTCACTCCCAAAATTGCGGTTGGTGGGGTGGGGGGTTTGCGGATCCACTTCCCAGCCAGATGCCAAATCACCACCTCAGCTCTCAGACTCCAGGATTGTGGCTGTTGAACCTCCCCCCCCCCCAAAAAATAAATACATTTAAAAAAAGTGTGACCATATATGTATGGCCGCAGTGTGTCCCACGTTTGCTGTCAGTAGATCCCATACTGGCCTCGCCCTTCACCTTTCCTCCCCTCCCCTCCCACCCTGGTACAAGATATTGGCCACAACTCTTGTGCTCCCGGTAGCATCGCACGGAACTTCAACAGCTAGATCTCTCGCAGCACACGTCGCATCATACATGAGACAGCCTATATCCTGTATGCCTCCCTGTGCCCGGCCCCCTGCACAATCTACAATCTTCAATGGGGTGAAAACTTTCAAACAAATTGGCTTTAAACTTACTGGCGTGGCAGCAGCACTCTACTTTTCTTATCCTCACCAGAGGCCGCACCATGAAACATTCTCTAAACGCTTGTCCTGTAACCTACATTGCATCGCTACTCCATATGACTCACGATTCCTTGGCTAGCACTGCCGATGTAGCCCCCAGAAATCCCCAGGGCGCGGCTTTCCGGGTTGTGCCCTATATTACTGCTTGCGTATTGCCCGCTGTGTCCCCGCCATGATACTGTGCTGGACCCAATGGGCAGGGTACGTGCCGCTCTCTTAAGATACTAATCTCAATGTGCCTCATAAGCTTGCCGGTACCGTTGTTACCGGACTGGCAAACTACGAGTTCTGCTCGTGGGTGCCTTACCGCCCGCCAGGTCTGACCTGGCTGGCGGACCGGCACCCACGAGCTGACCATGTCGGATGCACCGGCGCCATTCATGAATGGCGCCGGTGCATCCGACCTCCCCATTCCCATTGACTCCAATGGGAATGGGGAGTAATTATTATCGGCACTCGACAATAGGGTTTTACCAGGTCCGCCGGGGCTGGAATGCCCCAGTAAGTCCCCATTGCCAGATGCCAGTAAATTCATGAGTCTGGCGGCAGCCATGTCGGTTACCGGCATGGCTGCCGCCAGAGTCATAATGCGGCCCAATGTCATGAAATCTATTGTATGCGTGTTCTTGACAGATTCTGAATTACCTGTCCTACAACCATGTATCTTGTAACCACTCTACTTGTAACCAGATCCCTCAGAGCATTACTATTCCCATACTTGCACCTACACTATTATTAATGTGTACGCCTACCTGCATATCCAACGTAGCCCTCTACATCATGGGTTGAGGCTTTCCTGGATATTGCCTTTACGACCAATCCCTTATTTTGTAGCTTCATGCTTTGTCCTACACATTGTAAACGGTCTACTGCACTTGTAACGAACTAGCGCCTAGATGCCTCGCGGCTTTGTGTGCCGCTATAAATGTAAACAAATAAAAAAAGAAATCCCTCTTCTCCTGCAAAGCAGTAGTCATGTTACAGTAATTATATCTTGGTCTGTGACTTGGCATATTTTTTTTTTTTTTAAACCTACTTTGGAGGCCAGGCCAGTCAACCAAGGGTAGCAATTACTTGCAGAAATAAAATTCAACTAAAGTAGGGGTCTGCACTTCGATTCCGGGAGTATCGCTACATCGGATACGGATTGAAAAAATAATTTCTTGCTGAATGTTCTCACTTATGAAGTGAATTTAACAACTCCATTAAAGTGCAAATTGCAAAAGTGAAGGCAATTAAATCAGTTTTGCAATTTGCACTCTAATCTTTGGCTAAGAGTTGTTAAATTCGCTTCAAAAGAGAAAACATTCAGCCTATTAAGAGTAGAATTTCCTTCAAACTCTTGACATTAGCGCATAAGGCTTTATGGATCTGCCCCCTACTATATCAAGAAAAGCTACAAATGGCAGATGTGGACCAGACGGTCACAGACATCTATGTAACGCCCCCTTTGATGGGTAGGAGCAATGGTTTATCCATCCCTGCTACTGTGACATTTTGTGGAAAATCCGCAAAGTTAAAACATCAACATTTCGGTGCATTTATGCCACAATTACAGCGCTTCAGCATCATACATAATTTTGTATCGCTATCCTGCTGCCTTGCACCGAGTAATCGTTGCGTTTTTTTTGTTGCCTGCAATAACGTGCACAATGCGGTGCTTTCAACATGGCCGCCCGGGCCTTCTTATATGAGGCAGTGCTTGCCGTCTGCCTTTCTCCATCCTCTGCAGGGATTGGCTGGGGCGTTGCTCTTGTGGACCAACGAGGGACCGTCAGGTTTTAGATGGGCCCCTCAGTAAAGGCCCACTTCCAAGGCCCCTGCCCGTTTCCAGGATGGTAAATGAAACTAATACCGCAACCTGACCCTCCCTGGGTCTGCCAGCTCACTCGGCTATGAAACTGGACTACCAAGACTCTTACTTCCCTCTCCATGGGTTTAGCTCCCTCCTTCTGTTTGCACTTTCTTTTCCCTTCATGGACCTTCACTGTCCCCTCTGCCTGTTCCAACTGGTCACCCGGTTATGCTCTCTAATGTTCTCATTTCAGAACTCACCTCTAACTCACACCTCATTTCTTTTACCTATGGTGCCTTAGCATTTGCCGCTGAAAGTCACATTTGGGTGTGTGTTTTTTCATTTTACTTTGGCCCTCAATTGTAACTTGCTAGCCCAGTGGCTGTTCCATACCGCTGTACTTCCATGTTTCTCCTACTGCCTCCTCTCGCTACCTGCCCATGGCGCTAGCTGTTTCTCCCATCTACTACTCTATCAACTATCCTTCCCTTCTCATCAAATCTGGTAAGAAGACATTTAAAAAGGATATCTTGGCATCCAATCCAGGTCTCCCCATCGCGGATGCCTATTTCAGCACCTCTGCCAGACAAACCCTCACTGACATCCTGGGTCGTTCTTTGTCAGATCTCTGGACCATTCATATGATCTCTGTGCTATGTCCTGTCTCCTCCTCCCGCTGGGAAGTCCTCATGGATTCCTTTGACCCCTCCAGAGTCATCATTAATGTCTACCTAAATGGCAATGTCATGGTGCAAGGCCCGCAGGCCAACCTCCTCCTCCTCCTCCTCCTCCTCCTCCTCGATAGGCGGTTCCCTCGCCTCATCAACTTCCTCTCATCTCCAGCTGTCCCCTACCCTCCTCCCTTGGCTACCTTGCCCTCTTTTCCTTCCTGCTCTGCCCCATCTCAAGCTCCCTCCACAGGGCGCACCTCTGATTTGAACCCCTCCCCCGAAGGTCTTGAAGGCTGGCAACCTTCTTCATCGGATCACCCTCAACTCTAACTCTGCTGTCAAACATTCCTCTGACATCTGCCACCTCCTAGAAGAACCTGACCTTGATGTCCTCGGTCTTACAGGGACATGGTTCATGGCCAGCTCTGTCACGCACTTAAACACTCTCTCCTCCCCGATGGCTACAAGATCCTCTCTGCCCCCAGATCCATCTGTCCCATAGGGGGTGTAGCCATGATCTTCCCTGAGTGGATTCCTGCCTCCATCATTCCCACTCAGACTTACTCCTCTTTTGAATGCCTTGTCTGCAGGCTCCCTCTCTCCTAGCCACTCACTTTTGCTACTCTCTACCACCCCACCTGGTCAAATCACCTCTTTTCTCTCCGAGTGGGCAGACCTCTCCTCCTCCCTCCTGGCCTCAACCACTCAACTCCTTCTTGGTGACCTCAACATCCATCTTGATTCTCCATCTGCGCTCTTTCTGCGATTCACTCCCCCTCTCCATCCTCCCCTTCGGCCCGACATACTCTGCTGGTCACACACTTGATGCCTTGATCTCCTCTGGCCTCCCCCTCTCTCCTGGAGTGATCACTGCCTCCTCATCTTTTCATCTCCTCCCCGCAAATCAAGCCTACTCCAAGATTGCCACCCACCTTCTCGGACATCCGGCCCATGAAGCGTGCGTCAGCCGAGGCTTTCGCCGCCACCTTCTCCCCCCCCACTCCCTGACCCCAGGCTGACTGATACCCTGACAGAGCCCTGTCCCTGCTCTACTCCTCTATTTCTGCTACTCTTGATGCTCTTGCCCCCATCATGAGGATCAGTTTGAAGTCCAACGCCAAATGCAAGTCTTGGTATGACTCTGAACCAGCACATGTAGGGTGGTTGAGAGGAAATTGAGGGCTTCTTGCTCATCCTCTGAAAAACTGGCCTCCCAACTGCTCCAAAAGGCAATACCGACTCTCTGTCCGCACCAAGAAGAGAGTCCACATTCAAGCCTGCGTCTCTGCGCCATCTAACAACTCACCCAAACTCTTTAAAATCTGTAAGGAGCTGGCCAACCCTGCTGCAGTCTCCACCCCTCCTCCTGCCTGCCCTTGCCTCTCACTTTATTTCTAAAACCCAGGACATCTTGTCCACCCTCTCCTCTGCTTCCCTCCCTGCTTGCTGACCCTTCTTCAGCTACACCCCTCCCTCCTCCTCTCCTCTTTTCTCGCCTGATGAGGTCACTAAACAAGTCCGATCTACAAAAGCCTCATCAAAACAGGTCCATCCCTGTTCCTCCATTAAGGACCACATCGATACCCTCGCAGATTTCGGCAACCTCTCCTTTGCCTCTGGATCTTTCCCGTCCCCTCTGAAGCACTCCCTTGTGCATACTCTCCTCAAAAAACCCACAGCTGATCCTTCTTGTCCGGCTAACTATCGCCCAATTTCCATTACTCCCATTTTGGGTAAGCTCCTGGAAAAGCTGGCCATCTCTCAGCTTAACCTTCATTACGATTCTGTTGGATCTCTCCATGACCACCAATCTGGCTTCAGAGCTGCCAGAAGCATGGAAACTGCTCTCCTGAACATCCGTGAAGCCCTTATCTCCAACCTTGACTCTAACATTCCCTCGGTCTTCATCCTACTTGATCTCTCCTCTGCTTTCAACACAGTCAACCATACCACCCCGCTCAATCGTCTCCGTGACAACCAATCAGGCTCTGGGCTGGCTGAAGTCTTTCCTCGCAGATCAACCCTCCCAGGTGCAACTTGAGTCCTTCCTATCTTCTATCTCCCTCTCTACCTGTGGTGTTCTCCAGGGGTCTAAACTCTCGCCCTGGCTCTTCAACCAATACCTGCCAACTCTCGCCCACTGCATTTCCATTTTCTGCTCAAATTTCCAGTGCTATGCAGATGACACCAAACTCATTTTCAGGCTTCCTTCAGCCACCTCCTCTCCTTCCCTCATCTCGGATTGCCTAACCACCATTCAAAATTGGTGTGCCGCCAACGATCTTAGTCTAAATGCCAACAAGACTGAGATCCTCCTCATTGGTACACCTTCACCATCCTTTCCCCTCACTGTCTGGCCAGCTTCCCCTGGCCCTGCTCCTACACCTACCTACGAGGTTAAGAACCTCGGGGTAATCTTTGACTCCACACCTTCTCCGCACTCATCTGACGTCTCTAAAAAGTAAAACTTCTTACTGCACCTCTTAGAAGTACTTTGCCTTTCCGCTCCTTCCCTCAGAAGCTCACTGTCTCCCAAGCTGTGGTTCTCTCTAGGTTGGACTACTGGAACCGCCTCCTTCTAAATCTACCTGCCTCCACTCTCCGCCCTTTACAACGAATCCAGAACAGGACTGCGAGACTGGTCCTTGGCCTCAACCCCTTGCATCGTATCTCTCCAGCTCTGAAATCCCTTCATTGGCTCCCAGTGGATGCAATGATTACACGTAAAACCCTCTGCTTTGTCCACGAGGCTTTCTGGGGCCTGGGTCCAAAATACCTTCAACTATCCCTCCGTAAAGACCTCCCCTCTCGAGCCCTTCGCTCCTCTACTTCTAACCCCCTCAGGTTCAGAAACGAGCTGGGGGGGTAGATCTCAGTCTTCGGGTGGGGGCCTCCCTTTGGAACAGACTCCCTGCCACCATGAAACTTGTGGAGATCCATTTCCAGTTCCAGAAGCAGCTCAAGACCTTCCTCTTCACTTCTGGCTTTGCCCCTCTTCTGCCCTGCTGATCGGTTTTCTCTTGGCACTGTGCACCTGGCCACCCTCTGTCCTTCAGGCCCAGATACCTGCTCACCCTGCCACCCTGCCACCCTCCTGAACTGCCTCCGGGTCACCCCTTGCACTGGTGTCTCTATCTGTACCCATACAGTCCCCCACCCATTTTTCTTCTGCACTTATCAGATACAGTCTGACTAACCTAGCACTTGCCACTTGCTGGCTGCACTATCACTGTTTATCGCCTTTTTAAAATTTATTTTACTTACTATTTATTCTGTTCTCTTCTCTGTTCCACTTTACACTTCTTCCCACCCCTTTCCATGCAGTTCCCCCTTTTCCCTTTCCCATGCACTTGTGCGTTCTCCATTTCACTGGGCCTAGTTTCTCTATTTCACAAAAAGCTGAAAACTTGTATTCAAAATGTAGGGCTCCCTTAGACTCCTTGCTGTGTCTGCTTCTCCTTACTTACCGTTAGGATGCTGAAACCCCTTTTGGTAGTACTGCCTCATCAACAAAGACATAGAGGAGAGGTAAATAGAGGGACAACTGAGGAGGAAGACTAAGAAACTAGCAGAAGGAAGGAGCAGTGGAACATGGAGATGACTTGGAGAAGCTGAGGTAATGGCTAATGGGTGAAAGTGGTACTGGAATGAGTGTGGCAAGTGCCAACAGAGTTAGTGTAAGAGTGACTGAAGTAAATGGTGCTGTGTGGAGGAGGGAGGAAGGGTAACAGAGTGGAAAGACTAACAAAGGATGAGGCAAAGCCTAGGAGTGGGAGACAAACACAGTAGATGGGGAAGAGAAGGAAGTGGACGAGTTGAAGCAAGAGTAGCTGGAGAGTGGGAGAGCGAAAGAGCAAAGCAAACAGTCCCTTCAGACCACCAACACCTGGTGAGCGTAGAGATAGTGAGGCAGTCCATGGTAGTTTAGTGAGTGAAGGACAAGGGCATTTATTTGTACTTGTGTTTTGGTTCAATTGAACCGCTCTCAAAAAGGAAGAAAGTTACACAATTCAAAATTAAACATGGCATAAAACCAGTTTAGTATATTTTGTTGTTACTTACATTACTATTCCAAACAATAAAAATCAGTCCATTAAATATGTACTTCGTGGGCATGGCTACCAGTTTCCATTTAGTCTTGAAAACTTTAATACTACACGAGAATCTAATTAACTGCTAATAAAGATACGTGTCCTCCCAACTGCAATTTATGCCATAAAATATAACCAGTCATTGCTCTATAACCCTTTGAACATGTTTAAAAACCTACTTTGTTTGCCATTCTCTGCTCCAGTTTACTATATATAGAATTTAGTTTGCCAACTTGTACAGAACTGAGAATGGAAGGCAGACTCAATTTCGCCTTTAAGGTTCTTTTAGACCTATAAAGTTCACAGTTCTAGTATAACTCACTGCTAACACAGATTAGGTTAACTGGTAGTACTGCCTTGACTGTGCAATAATTGTATGAAGATTTAATGTGTTGGTTTGAGCTATTTGACATTTCTTTTTTCGAATACCCTCATCAAAGACTCACTGCGAACCTCAAGACGCAGATAGACATTACACTTGAACAATCATTGGTGAATCTCGCGACCAAATCTGCAGTTAGTGATTATATTGTCTGCTATTTTAATTCACCTAGTTCAGGGTCCTATACTGTATTATATCTTGACAAATGGACAATTCATACATGTTAAAATTGAACTTGGTGAATATAATGGATGTTGTAGGGGGCACGGCAGGGTGTTCCAAGGAAGATGCAGGCTCTGTGGGGATTGCGTTGTAGAAACCAGACACTTCATACTATTTTGTGATGCCCTGATTAACGGGTGAAATTTCTCATCATTAGCGAGTGCCATTAAAGAATTTGGAATCAGAGTTCCGGTCTGGTTGGAATATTTAGAAGGGAACAATATCACTCCAGTTTATCACCTCACGAAAAATGTGCTCAAGGGGGGGAAGAGAAGGGCGGAACGCCCCATCTTTTATTTAATATTGACTGTTCCGAGATCTTATTGTAGAATTAATTTTAATTCTGTTTACTCATGATTTGTTTTATTTATTGACTTTTCTTCTTAAGACATTAGATTGACATATTAGTTTATTTTATCTATTGACCTTGTATTTATGAATGGCTTTATGTTTTGTTCCGACAGTCAGTTTGTACAAAATGGTTTAAAAAAAAATAAAAACTGTACTAATGAATAAATAACATTTAAAAATAACCTTTTCAGTGACTCAAAACACAAATGCCTTAGCTGACAAAAGAGCATGACAGACATGTTTCAATTTGAGATGTTTTAAGGTTTCAATTTGAGATGATGCTTTGTAAAAGGGGCATATCCTAAGATTCCTAGGAAGACTGCTGCGAGCACCAACGGCCTCCTAGGTGGAAAATAAATTTAGGTGCAAACGAAAACATTTAGTTTTCTGCCTTACATTAGGAATGTGTCTAAGATATGAGGGGAATAGCATTAAGGGGCTTTTAAATCCAGAATAACCTGATGAACGTTTCTTTCCTACATTCGTCAATTGACAAAGTCCTCCCACAATAGCTTCCTTTTAAGAGTTTCAGGGTTCTCTTTTAAGTTGTCAGTTGTTTCTCCAATTCTTTAATGCAGATCCCAGCCCACAATTTCATGGTTTGATCCCCTTCTCACTTAAATTCAAACAAGGACCCTGCTTTTTTTTTTTTATAAACACTTCCAAAAGAATGATAAGGTTTTCCACATTACCATAGCAGAAGGTGATAAGAGGCCCAGCTCGTAACGTATGGGTGCGATTGGAACACATTGGAGAAAGTAAAGCACACCCCTCCAGAATACCCCTTTCAACTGTTTCCTGCGGATTTCAGAAAGGTAAGTCAGCATTTCTGCACCACATAATAAGACAAGAACCACTTTGCCTGTATAGAATTTAATAAAAGGTTAATGCAGAAAACCCTCCATACTTCATATTTATACATTTTGCCTGACCTGTTCGGCGCATAATATTTTGCTTTAAATTCATGCATATCTTTGCACTACTGGTTCCTTGCACCAATGTAAAGTCCAGGTAAGTGAAAGTCTGGACCACATCTAGTTTACCTGCATCGATAAACCCGTTGAATGTAACTTTCTTCCCTGGCACACCAATCACCATGATTTTTGATTTTTCTATATTGGTCTGTAGACAATTGGTTTGTGTATTTTTTGTAATTCAGATTCCAAGGTAAATGTCTGAAGATCCCTTGCTTTCCTAATAACCATTCCTTAACTCAAAGACATGTTGTGGAGGTTGCTGCTGTGCCAGTTTAGGGATGAGAGCGCAATCGGCACTCTTCATTTCCAAGTAGTTTTTCCCTACAGGAAGTTAAGGATGTGAGGGAGGACTAAGCATTCTAAGGATTAGAGCGGTAAGGACCACATTTAGATCCCATTTTGGGTGAGGAGACCTACGAAATGCCTCACAATTACTGGGTTTGTTAGAGAGAGCAACTATCTGTAGAAAGATAAGCTGCAATGGCTGACATATGTTCTGCACTATAAGACATGGATGCCACAAGGTCTGATATAAAAGACAAGACAGTCAATGGAAGCATGTTGAGGATCAAGCGGTTTAGCAAGACAACAAAGATCAAAATAAAGCCATTTACTTTTGTACTGCGCTCTTGTAGGAGGCTCACATTCCACCTGATTTTTCTATATTGGTCTGTAGACAATTGGTTTGTGTATTTTTTGTAATTCAGATTCCAAGGTAAATGTCTGAAGATCCCTTGCTTTCCTAATAACCATTCCTTAACTCAAAGACATGTTGTGGAGGTTGCTGCTGTGCCAGTTTAGGGATGAGAGCGCAATCGGCACTCTTCATTTCCAAGTAGTTTTTCCCTACAGGAAGTTAAGGATGTGAGGGAGGACTAAGCATTCTAAGGGTTTGCCCCGGTCTACACCTTCAGGAAAACCAGTATCACAAATTTAACAGCACCTAGAGAAATGTTCCGAATGAGATATCTTTGGACTGACTGTTTCTAGTTGGGCTGCAAGGGTTGCTACTCTTGCTCCAAAGCGCCAATGACTCTCAGTCAACTGCTTCAGGGGACCTGGGATCATCGTGCGCTCTACCCTTGTGGGACTCGGCACTTTCTGCTGGCTCTGGGATTCATGCAGCCACCACATTCAATGTGATTCTGTCTCCAGGATCGTGTTGCAGCACAGGCTTCCACGGTCCGAGGGCTGGCACAGGCACACTCTGCCCTCACAGTTATGGTCTTTAATCCTTTTATGTTCTCCTTCACAACACACGGAAACCAGATTGCTTCTGAGTTTCCTGAACAGAGAGTAGTGTGGGGGTCCGAAGATAATGCGATTAAAGGGCCCCTCTACATTATAAAAGGTTTCAATCCCCATGAACAGAGATTCTGTCGAGGGAAGTCAGTCCTTCAGTCCTTCCTTCCTCCCCCCCCCACAGTGGGCGGAGTGACCCTGCACTGAGATCCTGCATGCTCTGTCCTCTAGGGCGTATAGTTGGCTCAACACCCCTTAGTCTCAAAAGTAATGGCTCCCCCTTGAGGAGAAGAGACGAATTCCCTGGATTCATCACAGTGGCCAGTAATTGAGAAGCCATTGTAGAATGAACACAAAAAATACAATCAGCAAAGAAGAAGTCAGGAATTATTTTGATAAAAACCAATAAACAGAAGCAGAAGAGTCCATCTAAAGCCCATAAGACTGATTCACAGAGACGTTACCACTGACCTACCCTGGACGTAAACCCAGAGACAAAGCCAATTCACAAATCAAATGACTATTTGCACAGTAAATCAGTAAGTCCGGCTGAAGTCAAGTGACCCATTTGTGCATCAATCCCTAGATTTCAGGGATTATATAGTAATGGCCAAACTAATTTAAACCAGCAATGGATTAGGCCTTGAAGGTGCACTACAGGGGGGGGGAAAGGCCTCTGTATATTGCTTCTTGTTTTGGCTCTAGCGTGGATCCCAGAACTAAATAAGCAAACTGAAGAGCACTTTTAGATGAGAAGGAAACACACGCCACTCTGCAATGTTCCTCCGGAGTCACAGATACAAAATATTTGTATTACTATGTTCTATCCTGTTCAGGCACCTTTATCTGTATGAAAGACAGAGTCCACGCAATCAGCTGCTGGCTTGGCGATGTATAGCTCTGATTAGGAGGGGTTGGTAGAATGCATTGCCACGCACTTCCAAGCTGATTGTGCCGCAGAGAAGAATTGGTCTTGAATGCAATCATAAGATAGGAGACAATGCTTCATTTTATATTCTGCTCCTGGTGCGATTGTCGGGCAAGCACACCAAAACAGGTCATAGTCAAAAGAGCAAGTGTAGCTCAAGCACAGGAGTCAAGATCTACGAAGAGCCGCTTCAGCCTGTTATTACTTGAATCCCTGGTGACCCGTGAACATTTGAGCTGTTCTTGAAGTGGAATGCGAGACTGGATCGCTGTTATCAGTGTTTAGGAGTCATGGTATACAAAGCAGACTACAAATGAAAAAGCACAGCCGTACCACCACAGGCTAATCCTGCCACTCTGAAATTGGTTTATATCTCACAAGAATTACGTACAAACTAGGCAGCAAATGCTTCACCGAAGCCCCTTACCACTTGGGGCAACAGGTGTCAAACTGAGCAAAGGCATCAAACATGCACGTTTAACAATGTATTTGTGAGCAGGTCAGCTAAAGTACATGTCTTCCATAGCAAGTGTTCTAAAATTCAATTCAGCTTGTGCGTTACTCCGATCAGAACAAAATATCTCACACACACACCCCCAAAACAGCAGACCCACTACAAGGAAGACAGTTAACGATTACAATCATGTCTTTCTTTTTTACGTATAATGAAGCAAAACATACACTCCTTCTACAAACCTTTAAGTGAGAGTTCTAGTTATGAAGTCTGCTCCAATCAAGACCTATAAAACGAATGAGTGTAGACTGTCAACGTCAAAATACTGTATGCAAGCGAGCACTCCAAGACATAACATTCTAACAAAGTTACTCACTGTAGTGACTACCTTACTCCTAGTCTATAGTCCCCCTTCTGCCATACTTTGGGACATTCTGTCCTTTGGGACCGGAGCACTTAGAAGCATCAAAACTACTTGTCCTTGTGGTAACCCCAGCTTCCTGAGCTGCGCCCCACACATCACCCTTCAGTCCTTCTCTATCGCCAAAGTTGAAGGACCATTAGCAAAATAAAGATTTTCAGAGGGGATGAGGGGGCTGATGGAGGAAAGGGGAGTACATTGTAAGGTAGTCACGATCGTGAGTAACTGTTATACTCCTACGTCCCGTCCCCTTTCTGCCATACTTTTGGGAGATTCCCCAAGCACTGACCAAAGAAACGGGAGGATGGAAATTTCCTTTACTGAAACAGGTTTTTAAGAACTGCCTGGCCAAACTGGGCATCAGCCCGGGAGCACCGGTCAAGACACTAGTCTTGACAAAAAGCCGAGGGAGAAGCCCACGTAGGCGCCTTGGCTATGGAGTCCCAAAGTACATTTCCGGAAGGCAACAGCAGACACTTTGCCTCGGACCAAATGTGCATGAACGCCCTTTGGGGCCTGAAGGCCTTGAACTGCATAAGCCTCTGAGATACAGGAAGCAATGCATCGTGAAATGTAAGCTTTTGAAGAGGGTTTCCCTTTTGGGTCCCCGAAAGTAAAGTTGTCGGGAACTTCTGAAATCACTTGTTCTTTTAAGATAAAACTTCAGAGCTCTTCTGACATCTAGGCTATGCAGCAGCCTTTCCGCATCCGAGACTGGGTCCCGAAAGAAAACCAGGAGGGAGAGGACTAGTTTATGTGGAACTTCAGACAATTTTTGGAAGGAAAGGAGGAGTGCGAAACACAACCTTATCCTTGTGAAGGTCAAAACGGATGTTCGAAGGAGAACTTTAAGCTGGCTTATTCTTCTCGCAGATCGAACTGCAATTAAGAAGGCCACTTTCCAGGAGGGAACCTTGACGAGTGGTTTGAATCGCTTAGAGCGGTAAGGACCACATTTAGATCCCATTTTGGGTGAGGAGACCTACGAAATGCCTCACAATTACTGGGTTTGTTAGAGAGAGCAACTATCTGTAGAAAGATAAGCTGCAATGGCTGACATATGTTCTGCACTATAAGACATGGATGCCACAAGGTCTGATATAAAAGACAAGACAGTCAATGGAAGCATGTTGAGGATCAAGCGGTTTAGCAAGACAACAAAGATCAAAATAAAGCCATTTACTTTTGTACTGCGCTCTTGTAGGAGGCTCACATTCCACCTGGATTATGCGCATATTATCATCCGAAAGGTTAAACTGCGCCAAGACCCTGTACTCGAGCACCAGGCGCCAAGTTAAAGGCTTGTGGGAAGGGTGCCACACCGGATTGCTCTGGTACAGGAGACTAGGGACCTGCAGCAACCTGATTGGGTCGCATATTGATGGGCACTGAAGCTCAGAGAGCCAGAAACTGGTTGACCACCATGGAGCCATGAATAGTAGTGTGCAGTTGGAGGCACTCCTGAGCGAAGAATGAAATAAAGGCCGGGGGGGGGGGGGGGGTTGGGGCCATGAGGGGAGCATAAGCTTCATGTTGTCCCACAGAATCTCGAGCGCATCCCTCCCGCACCCCCCCCCAAGAAAGATGCTCCAAGACTGTCCCTGGAGGTACAGAGTGTCAGTTTACTGTTGGTTGCAGAGGCAAAGGGGTCCACCGTTGGAGCCCCATTGCTGAAAAGGTTTGTCACGAACATTGCTGTTCATTTTCCACTTGTAATTCGCCATAGACTGGCGGCTCAGGGAATCAGCCAGAACATTTTTCTGTCCCGAAATGTGCACGCCCTGTAGCCAGACATTGTGTTGGACTGCCCAATTCCAAATCTGGTGGATCTAGCCATCTAGAGGTGGCGCCTTGGTGATCCCCCTGTTTGTTGACAAAAAAAAAAAAACAGCCACAAAATTGTCTGTGCAAATTCGCACCACCTTGTTGATGATAGAAGGCTGGAAAGCTTTCGATGCCAGGAAAACCGCCAAGAGTTCCAGGTAGTTAATAGAAGACATCCTGTCTTGGTGTCCATAGATCGTAGACCTCAGGATGACCCAACGTAGCTCCCCTACGATAGAAGGGAAGACTCTCTTGCGATTGTGACTTGCGGTAAAGGCTTCTGGAAGGAGGTTCCCACTGAGAGGTTGTTGGAGGTGGTCCACCATTGAAGATCCCACGTCATGGAAGATGGGATGTGTATCATTTCGGAGTCTGGGCCCAAAGCTTGGGACCAGCAGCTCCGAAGCGCTAGCTTTGTGCGCCTCATTTTGAGTCTTGCAAGAGGCAAAGCTAGAACACATGAGGCCAAGGAGTCTTTGGAACCACCAGGCGGACCTGTGGGAAGATTTCAGACAGATGGAACGTGGTTGACAAATCCACAATTCTGTCCTCAGTTAGTAAAACCCTGGCACTGACAGTATCCCAACGCAAACCTAGAAATATCAGGTCCTCAGCCACCGTCAGGATATTCGCCAGTTCATTGACAGCCCCATTTAAAACAGTAGCTGGAGGAGAGACTAAAGATTTGCTGCTGCATTCTGGGGGCACGGACTCCGCAAACGCCAATCGTCTAAATATGGATAGACATGGATAGACATGGATATGGATAGACATGACAGGAGGGGCCAAAGGCCCCTCCTGTCTGCCCCTCAGCTCACTCTACACTCGGGCAGGAGCCCTGCTGGAGCCCCGCTCGCATCACGAACACTCGATCGTGCTCGGAGGCACATCGATTCGCCCATGCTGCAGGAGCAGCTGGGACACGGATCCGCTGCCATTTCCTACCATCCCGAGCGCACTCTCACTTGCAGCATCTGACTGCCTGCACCCGTAGAGCACGGTGCACCCCTGGCCATAGACCTGGCCTCAACACCGACGAGGCAACGCGAAACCGACGAGATCCCGGCCACAAGATGGCCGCCGCACAGTTCGTCTCCCCGATGCTCCCTATGGTTGCCTAGCAACCCTCATCTGCATATCGACAGCGCCTGGCGACCGGAGGCGGAAGCCGGCCCTAGCTGCCTAAGGCCCGTGAGCCAAAGGCCCCTCCTGTCTGCCCCTGTCCACACCTAGCGGCACGGCGCTTAACACTGCTTCGCTTCTCATATTACGACCCGTAGGAACCCTAGCTGCTTCCGGAACAATGCGTACGTGCTGCCCTCCGCAAAGCAGGCTTTGTCTGGCGAGAGCTTCATGAACACTCTGGTAGGATTTGTGCCCTTACTCTTGCACACTTACAAAGCCCCTCCTGTGTCTCATAACACGCGGATGGCACATCCGTCTATCACATGTTGGTCGATCGGGGCCTGACGCAAACTCTTTGCCAGGGCAGTCCCAGCACATGGCCAGTAATGTTAGATGCCTTACGGTCGCCTATCTGACCACATTTACTACTGTGTTGTGCCTTTTGGTCGCCTATCTGACCACATTTACCACTGTGTTGTGCCTTGAGGTCGCCCATCTGACTACATTCACTACTGTGTTGTGCCTTTTGGTCGCCTATTTGACTACATTCACTACTGTGTTGTGCCTTTTGGTCGCCTATCTGACCACATTTACCACTGTGTTGTGCCTTTAGGTCGCCTATCTGACTACATTCACTAGTGTGTTGCGCCTTCTGGTCGCCTCTCAGACCACATCTACAATTGCTGTGCATTGGTCATCCCCGTCACCCTGTGTACCAGCATCACCTTAAACATCATGTATTGTTACATATCAACGCTCATCCATCTACTGTATACTTATAGTAGTTATTGGGCTAGTCAGTCTATACACCCTAAACAATATACCCGCACCAGACTAGGTATGGCACCCACCACCATGACCCCGGCAAATTTATACTTGGACGATCCAGCACTCTGGTTACTCCACTTTGCCACCAAACCAACACCTAACCAGCCCTGTACTATCTCCATCAGAAATTCCAGACTGAACTCCAGAACTAGACCACCCACTCACCTAGGTTCGATCCACCTTAACACACTGAAGAGAAATACTAGTCTAAACATCCGAACCAGTCCTTCTACCCCCCCATATTCTCACCACCCCAGTATCTTAAACAGGAACACCAGACTAAGGGCCCGGACTATGAAACACTTGCATCTTGCCCATAACCACGTTGCTCCCCTCTCTGACGCCAATAATCCAGCCCATAACCCACCGCCTACATCTGAAAAAAATATCAAAAAAGATAAACTCATCAAAGCAGCACTTGTGAATGCCAGGTCCATTCCTGCCCATGCTCTCGACATTGCTGACTTTATAACCTTGATGTCCTCGCAGTCACGGAAAACTGGCTAAATGCCGCATCCGGACCATCTCTGGCACTCGCAATACCTAACGATTATGCCATTATAAGATCTGACAGAAACACTACTCAAACAAAGGGAGGCGGACTTGCCTTCATATATAGAAATACATTCGACATCAAAATCATCCAAGATGCGCAAATCCCGTCTGCCGAATCCCTGTCAATCAAGTTACCTCTCTCACCCAACCACACGGCCACCGTGCACCTCATTTATCGACCACCAGGACCCATCTCCTCTTTCACTGAGGACATTGCATCACTTATATCTATAAATACCAAACCCAACTCGCAAACTATCTTACTTGGGGACTTTAACCTCGGTTTCAACGATCCCAAAGACATCAACGCCCTTGACTTAGCTAATTCCCTATCCGATCTGGGTCACACACACACACATTATCCACGAACCCACCCATATCAGAGGTAGAACCCTAGACTGGCTCTCACACAGCAACTGCTCTATCGACCTCCTATCTAATGACCCATGCATCTGGTCGGACCACCACAAACTAACCTTCGCTATTAAAGCTAAATCTACTCACCTTGCACCTATCATCGCCCCTGCCATCCGCACGCGAAACAAGAACGATATTACTCCTGACAAACTTCTACCTATTCTACTCCCTATTCTGAATAATATTGATTCAAACGCAGACCCAACAGCTCTAGTGGACACTTATAACCAGGCTATACTTAAAGCCCTGGACTCCACTGCCCCTCTAAAACTGCGGAAACCGAAACCACAGCGTCACCTCAACTCATGGTTCTCGCCACAGTTAAGAGAATTACTTAAAGCCAAAAGAACCGCTGAGGCACTATGGAAAAAATACCCCCACAGCTCCTAACAAAGCTGAACTAACCCTAGTATCATCTAGCTACAAAGCAGCCATACTCGCAGCCAAAAAAGACTCCTACAACACAAGGATTACTCAAGCTGAATCCAACACTAAAGAACTCTTCAAAATACTCAAAGAATTAGAATCACCTATTGCCCCAAGTGACAAAGGTATAACTGACGCACTATGGTGTAGCAACATCCAGAAAGCCTCATTAGATAAAATAGCTCGCCTACAATCCAAAATTACCGCTAAAAAATCCCTGTTATCTGCTGACCACAACTACAAACAACCTCCCAACATACCTCCAACCTCTCAGACGAATTGTAAACCTTTCAGCTTCTCACCCCTCTCAACATGGGAAGTAGAAAACATCAGGAAACTAAAACCTTCAAACTGCCAAGGGGATGCCTACCCCGCCCAGATTGTTAAAGCAGCAGCACACGATCTGGCGCCATTCATCACCAACTTCATAAATGCCTCTTTCACATCCGGAATAGTCCCTGACAATCTTAAAGACGCCTGGGTCATTCCACTCCTCAAAAAACCTACGCTTGACCCAGCCAACCCGTCTAACTACAGACCAATAACGACAGTACCATTCCTATTAAAAATACTGGACAGAGCAGCCTATCTACAAATACAGGATTATCTAGAAGCTAATAATCTCCTAGGGCTCAGGCAATCAGGCTTCCGACCAAGACACGGTACGGAAACCGCACTTATTGACCTCACCACCCAGATCCAAACCTTGAAAGACCAAGGCAAACTAGCACTCCTTCTGCTGCTTGACCGGTCAGCAGCGTTTGATTTGGTTAACCATCAAACACTCTGTCAACACCTGAAATCTGCAGCCCACTTTTCAGATGCAGCCTCGGCATGGATCAGCTCCTTCCTGGCGAACAGAACCATGAGGGTCTTCTCTCCCACAGATTCCGCCGAGCCGGCCCCAGTACCCTGTGGTGTCCCGCAAGGCTCCTGCGTGTCCCCGACACTTTATAATATATTCACGAAACCCCTCTTCGATATCCTAAACTATCTGGGTGTTACGTATACCAACTATGCGGACGACACCCAGATACTCTTTCCTATCACGGGTGACTATGAAACTGACAACACAACCCTCAATGAAATCTACTCAGTTATACAAGCATGGATGGCACACCATGGCTTGTGTCTCAATGACGATAAAACTGAGTTGATCATCCTGGGCACTCCCGCCAAACTTAAAAATCTCAATTCTTCCTTCAAAGCCTTTACCATAGATGGCAACCTCATTTCAGTCTCCAACAATACTAAAACTCTTGGTATTTACATCGATGCTACCTTATCCTTCTCTAAACAAACTAACGCAGTAGCGGCATCAGCTGCCTACACTTGCAAGCTTATTACAGCATGTAGACCATTCTTATCCGCTCCCAACTGTATCACTCTCGCGAGAGCTTTAGTCCTCTCCAAAATAGACTACTGTAACGCCCTTTACTTGGGCACCAGCCACAAAAATATCAATAAATTACAAGTAGTCCAAAATAATGCAATCAGAGCTGCCCTTAACATCCCCAAAAAAGCACACATATCTGAGACCAGACGTAACCTGCATTGGCTCCCAGTCAAGCACAGAATATCCCTGAAAACGCTTGCCCTCACACACAAAGTTAGAGCTAACCTTGCTCCAGCATACCTCACTAACCATTTTACACCACACTCTGCCTCGAGACCTCTTAGAGCAGCCCAAACTAACACCTTGACCACCCCGAGATTTAAACTCCACAATTCGGGTGGAGCTAGCTTCCCGGTACAAGCTTCTAAACTATGGAACACCATCCCCCCACATCTACGTGCAGAACCATCATTTAACCGATTCAAATATAGCACGAAGTGTTGGCTCCATAACATGGACTCATGACAGCTTAAACCTTAACCTACTGTACATGACCAATCACTCGGAATATGCACTTGTTTACGACGCCAGCTCCTACCTGTAACCATTTTTGGAACCTGGTTGGCTGTATTGTTGTTATTGCACACTTATGTAACTGTAACCTCCTGCAAATGTAACTGTAACGTAACTCATTTAACTGTTCCTTGTAACCAGCTCCACATTTACGCGCCCTTATGCCCCCGGGCCTGGCTGCGCTTTATAAATAAAATAAATACAAATCCATGAACTCCCTGCAGTCTGAGGAATGCTGTAATGACCAGCATCATCTTCATAAAGAAGATGAGTGACGAGCTGAGACCAAACGGCAGTACTCGATATTGGAAATGTTCAGTTCCCAAAGAAAACCGATGTGGGGGCTAAATCAGGATGGGCACATTAGCGTCCTGGAGATCAACCACACTGAGCCATTCGCCCTCCCTCTTGAACCTCTTGAGAACTTGTAGCATGAAGCCACGCCTAGCGGGAAATGTCTATTTCAACCAAGTCTCCAAGCGGGCGTGTCCACATGATGGGCCACGGCCTCCAGCAGGTCCTGAGCCAGAACTCAGGCATCCGATGGGCCTTCTTTAAAATGTTCTAGCCTGTCCTGTGGGATATAATCTTGGAATTCCGAAAGCCCTCTACACAGCTTGAGAGCTGCAGCCGCCAGAAGCACTTCAGGATTAGCTTGACGCAGCTAGACCTGCATTGGAAAACCACTTTTTCCTGATGCCATCCAGAATGTTGTCCTCCTTGGATAATACCAGTGAGGCAGCCATGGAGGAGGCTGAATAAGGCTTGGCCTGGAGTGTATCTGCTGCTACTACAGTTGATGAAAAAAAGTGGGCAGGCAGCCAAGGGTATGTCCTCTGTTGAGTGGAGCTTGTAGCGAGCGTCGATTCTTTTATTTATATGCTGCCCGGAAGGAGGTTTTTTTCCCCCCCAGACTTTACACACTTCAGCCAGCACATCATTTTAAAGAACGAGACCTGTGCACGCCTATGAAGTAAGGAACGCTCCTGAGAGAACTCCTTGTGGAGCCAGAGGCTCAGGTATCAGAATTTGCAGCAACGTCATATCCAAAACCCGGTCATGAAAAGCTCTGATGGAGTGGGCGGGTCCCAACTATCCTCGTCCACGCGTTTGTCTATTTTGGAAGGAACAGACAACTGATATGCAACACGTGGTACCTCAAACACCTTGGGCCTATCCATTTGCACTACTAGCATTGCAAGAACCTGTGAAAGCAGAGGCAATGGTGGCAGTGTAGGAAGAGGTTCCACTGGAAGCGGTGGAGGCACTGCAACAACATGCTGGGGAGGAGCAGGCTGTGGCTCGAGAGGCTTGGGATATATTTCTTTGAACAGATCCTTGAAGTAAGCCTTCATCAGGTCTGAGTGCATGAGGGCCTGCAATCTGACAAAGAATGCATCCTCAGAGGAAGGTCTAGGCAGAGGAGTGGGAAGAGGCTGCTCTTGCGGGGCATGCCCCCAAGATTGCATTGAGGCAGGTTGCCAAGATACACACACACAAACCCCCCCCCCCCCCTCACCAAGCTGGATCCACAAACTAAAGAGGACGTAGGAGGAAGTGAGACAGTGTGTGGCAGCAGAAACCTTCCACGCCAGTCAACTGGAAGGTGAAAAGGTGTTTTGTGGAAAAGGATGCTTGGCCCCAAACGTAGGCCCTCCTGTTCCAGCCGTTGAAAATGTTGGTTTGGAGGTGCTTGTCAAAATGGCCGCCCAGGCCGCGTGGGTTGGGGTGCCATTTTGTCAGTGCCTGAAGCAATCGTTATCGCTGGTTTTTGTGAGGCCTTTGTCACCACAGGAATTGTAGGAGCTTTGGAGTCAGTTTTAGCCCTCTGACAGGGAACCTCGGCAGAGCCGGTAGTCGAAGACCTGAAGCATTTTTCAGCCCCTGCAGAAGTATTAGCCCTATGTGAGGGAGCCTCAACAGGACTGGTGCTTAAAGACTTCGGGTCTTTGCCCTTCTTTGCACCCTCAGCAGGACCGGTACGACCACAAGATTCCTTGTGGGAAAGCATAGGTTCACACAAGGTAACAAGAGTGCCAAATTTGGATGCCTCGGTCATGCTGGTTTTGATTATAGCCCCATTTTGGGGATCCTCAGAACCGATCCAGGTATTTGTAGTCACTTTACAGGAAACCCCGAGACTAGGCTTCATCCGTTTAGTCCCAGACTGGGAAACCTCAGGATAACCCCAGAAACTTTGGGCTTACCCCAGAAACTTTCACATTCTATGTTCCAGACGCAATGTTCACTAGTAAGGTTTTCAACCAAAGTGCATTCATTGCTTTCGCTTTCTACGATGTGAAACCCCTGCAAAACATTCTAAAAATAACCTAACCCAACAACTCAGCATAGGAGGGACGACTTCCACTCAGATGCTCATGTCCATCTCATCACTACTAGCAACAGCTTCTGAGTCCTCACTTAGCAACAGACTGACAGTTGGAGCATTATGTAGCCTTAACTTGACACAGAAAGGTTCTTATCCCTCGATTACGGTATCCCTCCCCCCAGCAGTTAAGAGAAAACCCGAGAACCTGCAATTTGCAAATCACCTTGTGTTTGGTCAAAGCAAAATGTAAATTACATTTCAGAGACGTATACAATCGGGTCACAGACAATGCTCCATTTTAGAAAGGGAACAAGCACAAAAAAGTTTACCAAGAGCGGGAGCTCAGTGAATACATTTCAGAAAACTGCCTGGTGTACCTATTTCTTCAAAGTCAATTTGCTGAATGGACTGGCGTCCAGAGTGGAAACGAACTGACACCACGCTTACAAGTACATGATGCAATAACTTACGGCGCATGTGACCAAATACGGACCTTATGCCAAACTGTACATTTTAAACATACATCATGGTGACCGTTTATAGCTGTTCTCTGCACATCAAGAACAACGTGTGCATGATCATTCAACACATAGGTGATCAAAAAAAGAACATACTACTTCCTTACTTCCAACATTAACCCCGAAAACCTTCCCACCTCAGCTCTGTCACATGATAATTAACTCTTGGCAAGGAAGAAATGGTGTGGTGTGTGCATGTGGGGATTTGAGGTGGCAAGTGACTGGCTAGTAGCCTACAACTTGAAATTGTGATCTCTCCACCATCGACATAGAATATAACAATGCATGTAGCCAGAGGTCGAAGTGTACGAAAAGTAGTGCACCTGTTCCTTGCTGGTCCCCCACCACTCCGCACAAACTTCCCCTCCACCCCCACCTCCATCGCCACGCTGCTCCCATGCGCAATACAAACCCCATACATGGTTCCTGCCTTTCCTCCATGCGACCCCCACTGAGTAAAGGCTGAAAGAAACAGCGGCAAAATAAAATAAAAAAACGACATTTAAAACAACCCCCATTACCTTCATTCATTGCCCCCCACAGCACGCAGCTTTACAGAAGCTCCCATTGCTAACCGCCCACCATTCGCAACTCTTAAGGGGCGTGCTAAAGGTTAATGCCACCCCTCCCGTCTACCTGTTAATTGCACATACAGCTGTGCCGGCAGTATTTTCACGTTAAACTGCTTAAATGTAAAACAACAATTCGGATGACTGGGGAAAGGGCTGTATGTAATGGGGCGTGGGTTGAACAGCTCCCCGGCAGTGGTCGAAGTGTAGGAAAGTAGGGGAATTGTGTTCCCTGCTGGCCTGACCCCGCTCTCCACAAACCCCATCACGGCGCCCCTTCCCACGTGCAATTCAAACCCCTCCCAAACAAACCGCTGCTATTTAAGGGAATTTTCAGTGCAGTGCACTGAAATGCAAGTTTCAACTTCTTGCTACACTTGTTTTAAAGCCAAACCATTCCAGAAGTTTTATTTTTAAAGTATAGGAACAGTAAAATAAAACCAAAAAATTAGAGGAACACTGCTCCCACTCACTTCGATCACCTCTCACTGATGTGAGTTTGGAGCTGTTGCAGCAGGCCCCAGGTTCGAATACCCAGTAGGGCGAAAGCAAAAGACAAACGTGCCTGCTGTTTAAGGGAGCGTCGTACCTCTGGCAGCATGACCCCTGACGCAGCGCATTAAAGTCCACGTTTCTACTTCTTCCTACACTTATTTTAAAATTAAAACCATTCCGCAACCTTTCTTTTTAAAATAAAAGATATAAAATAAAAGTATAGGAGCAGTAACACTCAAAACGTACAGGAGATCTGCTCCCAATCGCTCCCACCCACTTCGACCGTTGCATGCAGCTCATCACATACCCCTCCACTGCGCCCAGATAGTCCTCAAAGGATTGCCTAGAGCCACTCCACCAAGCCCCATAGTGGTCCGTTTTACTCCTTAAAACTTGGCAAACGCTGACAAAACCACAAAGTACCAGAGAAACATTTTTACATTGATATTTTTGCCGTTACTTTCTTTAAGCAAAGATTTCAAATGAAAATGTATTTTTTAATGTCTAAAGAAACCTCCGGTTGACAATTACAACCTGCATTTACCCCCTGGACATTCCTTTTGCTTGGAACTTCAAAGTGTAGGGCATACAATGCTCCCACAGGAACATATCTGGAGCCAGACTTCCCAAAACCAACACCACAACCCCACCAAAAAGGTCCAACCTGGTTTCCTCAGCCTTTGTCCCCTGTGGACATTGCTTTAGCCCTTCCAAGTCCCCAGGGAAGGGAGGAGATTACAGCAAACCTTCCTGCTCACTGCTCCATTGTAGTATGCAGCACATGCAAGGCAAGGATCCCCAATCCAAGGAATGCATAGATCCAGCCCTATGCCAGAGTCCCTGCTGGAAAGGGGTGGATCAGTGGAGAGAAGCAGAACGAGTGGATTATGCACGGTTGTCCCTTCCCTTTCGCTCCGGGCATTGGCATAGGGTAGCTGAGGAGATAACTAGTGCAGCTTTTGGTACAGATCTCATGTAAGAGGAGAGCAACATGGCTTAAAGTAATTAAATACGGCAAAGACCGGGTGGAGAACGAAATTTAAACAAACAGAGTCAGAAATAGCCGATTTTGTTCTCTATGGTGGCAGTGGGAGGAAGAACAAGTCTGACCATTTCGTACAATGGTGGCTATGGCCCAAGTCCTAAAACAAAAGATGGGGAACACAGTCTTGCAGCTGAAAAAGGGGACTGGGAGATCAAGTTTTAAATTACTAACGTGTCATAACACTGCCTTAGGGTATTCCCCTTTGTCCCAATCCTCACATCACTGAAGTTGTCACACCTCCACAGAACCTTAGCATGCTTTACCCTCCCTTATTGACCAGTGTTAGAAAAGATTATCTTTTAGCATCTTTCCCTCCATAGTTCCATTCGTACCCCAAAAATATTTCTCGTTTTTGAACCCTTCCTGACTTTACAGGGAAATGAAGCCTTCAGCTTCACTCCCATGCGCTTTTGTTCATTTTGCTATGGGAAGCTGATCAGTCCTTCAGACCATCAGCACTGGAAAACAATGTTTCCCTTTTAGCTCCCTGAATGTGCAATGTACATGCAGCACAGGCCTCACTGTGACCCACAGAGAACAGCACACTTCAAGCCTAGGTATGTATCCACAAAGATGACGGGAAATGGTGTGGTGTGGGGGAAGGGGGGGATGTTTAAAAGATGCACATATAGAACAAAGTATCCTGGGGCATGATCCATATAGCCTGGCAAACACCACATACCATGTCCTGTCCACACTAAAGAACATGGGTTGAAAGGACCACATGTTTCAGAATGCATAGGACACCATAACTGAAAATGCATTTCTGTGGGAGAGCACCCTCTCTGCTACCCCTCAGTAATGAGGTCAGGCCCAGGTGCCCACATGTGCTAGCAGAAAGGAAAGCACCCCACCATATCATGTAGCATACAAAAGTGCCACAGTTACACATCAAATTATTATTAAGCGCGGACCTGGCTTCAAGACTTGCCACAATTGAAAAGAAATGCAATATCTACAACTGTCAGTAAAACACAGTTATTGGTTATCAGTTAGTATTTCCTTAGTTACAGTTGAGAATTCCCAATGGTATATTTGTCACTTCACAGTGCTGCCGCTTCCACTTCAACAACTTCACTTCTCCTACTCGATTCACCATGAGAACAGTCACCTTTGTCTCACAGTACCTCTTCGTTTAGGCTACTGCAATGTGGCATCTGACAACCAGCTATACCAAACTTTCATTACTTTGGACTACTACCACAACTTCAGCGATTTGTATTTTAGGTCAGATTCGACAAGACGCACTTTAAAGTACTTCAACACCTTCAAGTAGGCAAGGCATTCATCCTCTGAATTGCTCTTCAAAAAGGGGCAGCCTCTTTGCCTTTGTCGGTCTGCCACAAGAATAACCTGCGTTTGCCTTTAAGACTCACTTCTCTGCCTTGGCAATACAGGTTGTGTCAACTTAAACTAGTCTTTACAAGCAGCCAGTTTCCCTTCCCCAACGTTACCTTCACCTTTCTGCCAGCTATCAGCCCAAGTGATGACCCAGAAGTCTTGGTGCCACCCTTAGCTTCCGGTAATGCTTGCACACTTTTATCTTAGGCCAGTTAAACAGTTTAGATTCACAGTAACAGTTAGTTCACTTTTTTTACTCCGAGATAGGCTGGTTTCACTTTGGTTTCACTTTGAATATAGGGAGCCTCTTGGCTTGTGCAATGCTTGCTCTCCTCTTCAATAGTAGATACACTGTTAAACATTGTCTATAGAAGGTATGCCGCGCTAAAGTAAAGAAGAGAGTTCAGTCTTCCTTTGGGAATCACAACTAGTCACACACAACCACTCCTTGATAGTTTTCCACAAATAAAAGGTTTCAACAATTGTTTTATCAAGGTTAGTTTTTCAGTAATGGCCTTTGCAATGTTCACTCTTCTTAGTGCCACGAAACCACTCCTTCAGCTAGTTACAATCTTTTAAGCGTTTAACAATGGATTGAAACAGCGTTTGCTGTTCACGTGAATAAAAGGACTTTCCTAATATACTCAAGTGCTACTATTCCATTGTTCAAGTATTACAGCTTCAACGAAAAGTTCAGCTCACTTCAAACCACACACACACACACACACACACACACACAGAGGGAACTGGAACTGTTGCCAACAATGCTCGCACAAGGTATTCGAATGCTAGGTTTCCCTCACCGGCTTCAACACTTGCTCTGTGGGTCCCACCACTTCCTCAACTTGGACTGCTTCTGGCTTCTTAGGAACTCACACCCTCCCTCTCTGAAGGCATCTCCGGTCCAGACACATTTATGGAGCTCCTCTCAGTGCGGAGACCCATGGCTTGACAACTACTCCTCAATCCACAACACGCTGTCTGCACGGGAATCAGGCTCACAGAGAAAAACAGTTCTCCTGCACACCATCCACTGCGCAGCCTCTGAAATTCAGAGTTTAGGGGAACAGGACCCTCTCAGAACAAGCAGGTGAAATTGGCTGTAACCACGTTCCAGCGTGACTCTTATTCTACCACTTCTGCTTTGTTTTCCAGCTTTGTGCCTTCTGCTTCTACTGCTAAAGTTAGCACCCCAGTCACATTTCCAGCTCCTTCCAATTGTATGCACCTGTGGGGGCCTTTTAAGCTTCCCAGGTTCTTTCAGGTGTGGGCTGTTAGGCTTTATTACCGGACTACTGCAACTGCATGCCTCTTCGTCCCTCTTCCCAGTACTCATAGGATTCTTGGACTTGTAGCCCCCTTCAACAAAGTTATTTCTTTTAGGAACCGAGTTAATTTTAATGGTAGATTTATTTTCCTTAAACTCCTTGCAAGATGAACCGTTAGAATTGGTTGTTACAGAGGAAGACATTTATTTTGCTAGATCCTTTCACGTTATACCCTTGGAGTAAGGAGGGTGTTTATTCTTAAAAGATCTTCCTGTTGATAAGGTTTGCTCAGGACTTAAAGGACTTGTACCCAGAGTCATAGATCTTATATGTGGATCAGGGACATTATAATGACAATATGCCATTACCTGTTTTGGTAACCCAGACAGGTACTTCCTTTCAGATGACAAATACTGAGTCTCATCCGACAGGATCTCCTCACCACCTTGGGCCTCATCTCCTCCCAGGTGATCTTCCAGCAGTACACCAGCCCCAAGGCCAGGATCAGGAAGCGTCTGCATTTCCCTGGCCACCTGGGAGGAGACTTTAGGCAGGGTTTCAGTAAGGCATCCGTAGGATTCTTCACAGAGTACCGACATATAATGGAGCCCCTTTCAGAGGTAATATGACAGATATACAGCAGGGGATGGGATACAGAGGGGTGGGCTACCAGTGGTGGGGAGGGGATGGCAGCATCTAGCAAGTCAGGTGGCACGAGGGGCGATGGGATGGCTTAGATGTTGCGACAGAAAGATTACATGAACAGGTGGGTCTAGAGTTCTTTTCTGAATTGTAGGAGCGAGGCCGCTGCCGACGGGGAGGAGGTTCCATAGTCTTGGGGCATAGGCAGAGAAGGCATGTTTTCTGGTCCTTTCCTTTTTTCAGCAGTGGATTTCATGTCTACAAGTGTCCTGGCTTCTGGTGGTGCACTGTCTGCCGAAGATGCCAAATTTCGCCATCAAGGTAGCTGGGTGACTTGACGGCGACTGTCTTATAGATGATGCAGCAAGACCTGAAGTCAATTCATGCGTGTAGTGGGAGCCAGTGAAGGTCAATGAGGGACGGGGAGATGTGGTCCCATCTGTGTAGACCCTTGACGAGGCATGCAGGAGCGTGCTGGACACTTCACAGGGACACAAGGGAGGACAATGGGAAGCCTTTGAGGAGTGAATTGCCCCCACCCACGTATGCTAGGAGCAGTGCCTGAATGGTGGATCTAAAGCTGCTTGAGGGTGTGGGGGGGGGGGCGCCTTGACAGAGAGAGAGAGAGAGAGACAGAGAGAGACAGAGAGAGACAGAGAGAGACAGAGAGAGACAGAGAGAGACAGAGAGAGACAGAGAGAGACAGAGAGAGACAGAGAGAGACAGAATACCAAGCTGTCCGAGTTTTCTTAGCTATGTCTTGAAGTAGAGGTGTTTTTGATGTGCAACCCGAGGGATTTGGAACAGGCGGTGAGCTCAGGTGCGAGTTCCAGGTTGATACCCAGGTCTGTACATTTGGGTGTTCATTGTGCTTGGTGAGGAGTAGGAATTCGGTCTTGAATAACTGTGCATCATCGGTTTGTTTGATTTGCTTGTATAGCGCACCGAACCCAAAGGTTATCTGGGCGTTTTTCTTAGGGTACATGGTTACAGGAATTATATGCAATACAATACAGGATACAATAAAATTTACAAAAACTGAGAAGAGTAATAACATTTATAAAAAAGGTATATACATGGAGATTTACAAAATGTACAGGACGGGTTCATAGTGGAGCTTATGTGAGAGTTCAGCTGGTCAAGGTGGCTAGTGAACATAACATACCCAGGCTATGTTATGGTCATGAGGGTTACTGAGTCTAGAAGTCACGATAGATCATTATGGTTATTTTAGTTGGATTGCAAGAGTAACCAGCATTTTACTTTATTCGAGAATGAGAGGACCACAGGGTCAGTTCTTAATGCAGGTGGGAGCTTGTTCAAGTCTTGGCCGCTAACACCGGCAAGCTGGAGCCTCCCGCTTTATTGGGTTTAAAAGTCGTAATGTTTAGACAATGGGTGTTTGTTCTAGTGGGCCTAGTGGATTATTTCCTTGAGAATTTGTTCAAATACTGAGTTGTTGAGACACTTGTGAGTGATCATAAGTGTATTGAAGTTGATCATATCTTGGATAGGGAGCCAGTTATAGTTTTGTCTAATTTGTGTAATGTGGTTGGAGCGAAGGATGTGAAGGGTAGCTTGAAGGGCACTGTTTTGCAAGCAATACTTATAACTTGTGCAGATTCCTTTAGCTAGTACCCAAGTATAGAGTATTACAATAATCCAGTTTGGACATTATAAGGGATCTAGCAAGGGTGAGACAACTATTAGTGTTTAGAAATGGTCGGCAGGCAATCAATTTTGATGTGTATGCCGTTGAGGAAGCGGTGGCATTGATTTGTCTTTGAAGGGTTAAGGCAGAGTCTAGATAGAAACTTAAGGTTTTTGCTACCTTGTCAACTTTGATGAGGTTGCCATCAATGTTGAAGGAGGAGTATTTAGGGCCTAGCTTGTTAAGTCTGATTTTGGAGCCAATGAGGAGGATCTCCATTTTCTTTTCATCATGGAGACAAAGGCTGTGATTGGCCATCCACATCTGAATTTTGCTGTAAATTTAGTTTAGGAGTCTGGAGTCAGATTGGTAATCGCCTGATCGAGTTATTGTCTGCATAGTTGGTGTATGATACGCCCAAGTCATCTAGATGATCGAACAGGAGCGTAGTGAATATATTGTAGAGGGTGGGTGATACACAGGAGCCTTGGGGGACTCCGCATGTGATGAGGATGGATTACCTGACGCGATAGGGGAGAAGACCCTCATGGATCTGTCCACTAAGAAGGAGTTGACCCTGGCTGCAGCTTGGCTGGAGAAAGAAGCAGCTGTGGTTAGATGGTTAGTTAGGATGTTATGGTCGACTAAGTCGAACGCTGCTGATAAGTCCAATAGGTGGAGTAGAGCAGGCTTCCCATTATCCCTTGCCTCATCCATTTGGATTTTCAGATCCAAGAGTTCGGTTTCTGTCCCAAGACTTGGTCGGAAACCCGATTGTCTGAGGCCTAGGAGTTTGTTCGTCTCAAGGTGGTTCTCAATCTGGATATATGTGGCCTGGTCTAACATTTTTTAGGAGGAAAGTCACGGCAGTGATTGGTGGGAAATTGGTAGGGATATTAGGATCCAGATTTGGCTTTTTGATGAGGGGCATGACCGAGGCGTCTTAAGATTTTTAGGGACGGTACCGGAAGCAAAGGACGCGTTTATGAAGGTGGTGATAAAAGGGGCGAATTCTTTAGCACCTTCTTTTATGATGGAGGCTGGGTATATGTCTCCTTGACATCTGGACGGTTTAAGGCTTCTGATGATGGATTCTACCTCTAGTCAGGTGACAGGGGTGAATCTGAAAGCAATGTTTTGCGTGGTGGGAGAGGCAGATTGGGAGCTCAGGTTATTTTGTATGAGTTTTGGATTGCTGCTTTTGGCGGTGGTCGCAAGCCTAACTCTTTTCGCTTCAATTTTTGATTGAAGTAGTGTGATTTTATTGGAGTAGAGCCTTTTGGATCTTAGCACACCAAAGGGCATTGTTCAAGTCTTGGCCGATAACACCAGGAAGTCAGGAGTCAGGTGTGGGGATAGGAGATTCCAATTCTTTAAGGATGGTGAAGAGCTCCTTAGTGCTAGATTTGGCATTAGAAATTCTGTTGTTGTAGTTCTCCCTTTTGTTTCTAGGATAGCCGTTTTGTATGAGGTGGAGGTCGATATAAACTTATCCTTGTTCTGTGTTGATGTTGATACACCCCCCCCCCAGGACGCTTCTGCATCTCTTAACTTTGTGTAGTGTTTTCAACTTGGTAGTGAAACATTTATTAAGGTGTGCTAAAGGTTTGGCTTCCCTTAATTTAAGAGGGGCCAGTTGGTCCATGGCATTTAATAGGTTCCGATTGTATATTTCTACCATTATAACTGGATCTAATTTTGGAGGCAACTGTTGCTGGGTAATGGGTTTAATTAAGGGGATAATACGTTCTAGGGTGATAAGGAGGTTGTTCCGAGTTAAGGCTAGTGGGGCTTGGATATCCTTCGGTGTTGGTGGTTTGGAGTCAAGGATTTCGAAGGCGATGACATTGTGGTCCGCCCAAGCACATGGCTAGGATTTTGGTATTGCAGATGAAGTCTGCAATCCAATCTAGAGTCCTCCCTTTACAATGGGTAGGGTCAGATATCCGTAGTGAGAAGCCTAGTTTAATTGGGTATTTTGGATAGCTAGTGCATTAATATCTAGGCTGTCTTGTAGGCCTAGTTTCAAGTCACTTAGAAGTAGGATTTGCAAGTTAGCGTTAGTGTTGTGTGAGAAGACAGGTTATGATGATAATTGGCCAGGTGGTCTGTAAATAATGTGGATGAGAAGAGTCTGCTCTGATGAGAGCGGGAGTTTCACAGCGAGGAGTTCTCCAGAGGTGAAAGAGGTGCCAACACTTTCTCTGATAGCTAGAGTGTTTTTGGCAATGATAGAACCACCAGGAGAGGAGCGGGGTAGCCATCTGCCATAAGCATAGTATATTCGTCTGGGACTTCTTGCATCAGACCCAGGCCAGCAGCTTGGTGAAGCCCAATTTCTGCGATCGCCTAGGTCATTGGCTGTGATCAAGTCACAGATGTCTAATGAATGAGCCGTTAAGGATCTGCTGTGATCAAGTCACAGATGTCTAATGAATGAGCCGTTAAGGATCTTGCATTAATGGTGGCGACTTCTGATTGTGATGGAAGAGCGAAGGTATTGTTGAGGAGAGGGTGGTGTGGCAGTAGCGCTAGGGCGGTTAAGCCTAGGCAACTTGTGTTGAGCGCAAGGCCTTGTTGTAGTGCAAGATCAAAGTCTCATGTTTCTGTAGGAGGTGGTGCATGGAGCATTTGAGACGCTATATGTGCCGTGCATGGCGGGGCTGTGAGTCGAAGAGAGGTGACAATTCAGTTTGTGGGGCAGGTTGCCTGGATTCTGTTGGGCTGGCACATTCGTAGGGGTGCAGAGACTCAAGAGTAAGGGGAGAATCAGTTACAACAAGGCTAATGTCCAAATGACAGAGGCACTCCCGTAGGCAAGTCAGGGATTCCCCTGAATCGCCATAGGTGTGGTAAGGCACTTGTTGCAGGCTAGGTGACAGTGACAGGGTAGATACAATGCAGTACCCAAAATTAAGCAGGCTAGAAGCAGTACACAACGACAGTGCAATATCAGGGCAAGCTAGGTGCCTCACACAATAACAGGCTAGACTTGTTGCAGTACACAATATCAGAGCAGGCTAGGTGAAATACGTAATCTCACAGCAAACTATCTGTGGTACACAATTTTACTGTTAGCTAGGTGGAGTACACAGTATCAGGGGAGATGAAAGGCAGTGTCCAATTTTGGCAAGCTAGATGCAGTACATAATAGTGCAGTATCAGGGCCAGCTAGGTGCAACACATAGTAACAGGCTAGTCTAGGTGGAGAACACAGCATCAAGGCCGGATGGGTGTATCACATGATAATAGGGCTGTGTGCATTACACAGTAATAGGGCTAGGTGTATCACATAAAGATAGGGCTGGGTGCCTCACGCAGTAATAGGGCTGTTAGATGCAGTACCCCAAGTTAAATGTGTAGGAGAGACGTATATAAATGTTGGTTATGGCAATGAGGAGTTTGTAGCGAAGGGACACCAACAACGCATAAGCGGTCACAATGCACTCTGGACAAATAGGTTGTAGTGTACATGGAGGGCATTCGCTTGTACACGTTGTGGCACAGAACGGTTTGCCTTTGTGGGTGATACAGTAGTGCAAAGGCAGATGCAATCCACAAGCGATCGCGATGCAGAGAAAGCAAAGTTAATGCGCACAAAAGGAGTATAAAATTGTCGGTTGTGACCAGGCGCAATTAACAATGGGGCAGCAACCATACATGTAATTGTAGGCGTTAACGGCCAGAGGTGCAGACTCCCATTACTGACAGCAGGAAGATATTAAAACGTACTTAGCCATTTTGCAGCGAGTCCAACATGGACGAAAAAACGTTGAGTTGTTTTGTGGGACAGGCAAAAGTAGTAGGTCCAGCGAGGGGAAACTTATCGGGACAAGTGATGTAGTAGGGGACTCGTGGGATAGAGTCTTTAGAATTTCTCACCGCCCAAGGCGAACGGGGGCAAACAGGGCCTTTTGCAAAGACCAGCGCTTCTGCCTGCCGGCGGATCTAGCTGGTTGTTGGGGAGATCAGTTGCTAGGCAACACTTCGACGCCAGCCTCGTTATGGCGCTGTGTCGCGCCTGACATTTTGGAAGGAGGCAGATATGACAAAAGGTGCTCAAGTGCACTGCTTCACTCACAGGTGCTGCCAGTGGATGAAAGGGGGCAAGCAGGTTTCTGTGAATAAGCTGGGGGCTCAATTTCCTGACAGCCTTACCCTTGGTTTGAAACAGCACAGCAGGCATATCATCAGGTGCTGGAGGGCTGCAGGTGCCAGCGGTCACACGGCAAGTGCCGCACGGCAGCAGGTGGTATCGATGGGACCGGGACTGGGGTGGTGGGGGCTCCTGCCCTCTCCACCTCAAGGTCACGCTGCTTCTGGTATTGGTGGATGTGGATGGTATGTATGGCTAGGAGGGGTCCCAGCAGCTCCATGTATAGATTGAAGATCACCGGGGAGAGGATGGAACCCTGCCGGACTCCACAGGTGACCGGTAGCATTGGCTATCTAGAGGAATCCATCTGAAAAAACTTCTGGCAGTTGGCGAGGTAGGATTTGAACCAGTGTAAGACGAGGTTGATGATCCCCATGCACCAATGTTGCGTGTCCGTAAGCGCCTAGTGGTCTACTGTGTTGAAAGAGGCTGAAGATCGAATATAACCAGAAGGCAGGGGGAGCCGTCTGATGTGCATCGTCGACCGCCTGTATGGCTGCTGTCTCCGTGCTGCATCTGGGTCTGAACCCCGATTGGTGGTTTGGAATAGATTGCTGCTGTCAAATGTGTTGCTGCAGTTGTGCAGCTACCGCTTTCTCGATCTTACCTAGGAAGAGAAGATGGGTGATAGTTACCTAGGTTGTCAGGATCCAAAGTGGGTTTCTTTAGTAGAGGGAGGATTTGTCCTGTTTTTTTAGGGTTGATGGGAAAGTGCCTCAGGTTAGGGACCTGTTGAGGTTCCCAAAGTAGGAAAGGAGGAGATCTTCTGCGGGAGGGTCTCTAGGATGAAGGCTGTGGCTTTGAGGGCAGCCAAGGTTTCCATCAGGTCCTTGGTCTTGAGTCTTGCATGTTGTCCAGGGTGTGGAGATTTCACGAGGAGGGACGCGAGGCGGGTCCCTCTAGTGCATCAGGCCTGGGTGTTGGGAATTCCCTGTGTTCCATGCATTTACATGCCACCTGAATCTAGGACTTTACTCTCACTACAAGCACACAAGGCAGCCAGGGTGAAGGTACCAGTGGAAGTTAAGTATCTCCTCCACAGGCCATGCCCATCAACTCCTCAGTAGACCCTGCAACCCCAAGGACCTCTTCTGCCGCCCATGTACTCCAGACATCAGGCAGTCAGCGCAAGACCCCACCTCTACCAGCATAGTCGCCACTGTAGGGAGCACTGCAATGGCCACTGCCACCAAGCTGCCTACCCCCAGATCTGCTGCTGCACCCATGGCCACCTCCGCTGCAATTCTCTTACCGGTTGTACCATCCATCACCTCAAATGCCAGCAGTGTGCCTGGGCCAAGTCGAGCAGGATTAACACTGGCAATCACTACCATACGGTATGGTTATTGGTCAGGGGTGGGACTGGAGCGGACCTGCTCTTGTCCAGGTCACCTCCTCCAGGCCTTGGTTCGCCCGCGATCAGACCTCCCCAATCCTCTGTTGCTGTAGATCTGCATCCACTCACTCAGCCTGATGACGGTGATGATGCTTTGGACGGTGGCGATGCAGCAGTCTGAGTGATGTCACGCCCACCACCTGCCATGTTCAGTGATGCCTTAACTGCCATTTTGGAGATGCTCATGGAGCAGTGGCAGGAGAGGATGGAAGAGCTCACAAAGACTCCACCTGCAGCATGCACAGACCATGTCAGATGCTGTCCATAGGGAGAATAGCCATGGAAAGGGCACGTTTGTGCCAGCGCCTAGCTGAGTCTACAGTGGCGAATATTGTGGTGGGCCAGAGGGTACAGGAACCTACTGAGGCACCGTTATCTGGCTTGGAAAACCTGCAGAGGGCACTTCCCCTCAAGATGCAACACATTTATGGCCTGGAGGCCGTCAGCTCTGTCTCGTGACCCCTACAGAAGGGTCACAAGCGGGGAGTCTGCAGAGGAAGCAATTGCACACCACCACTCAACACCAAAAGGTGCCATATGGCCAAGAGAAGCATGAGGATATTGTGGGAGGTGGAAGGGCATCGGTTTCAGACGTAAAAAACCAAAAAAAAAAAAAAAAAAAATATGGAGTTTGCATCACAAGTGAAGATCGGTAGTCTTTTGGGTGGTCCTAGATTTTAATGCGCAATTTGATTTTTCTACAAAGTGTATTGTGGATATTTTTTTCAGAAACAACTGTCCATCAATTATTGATGCTTCATGCACCCATCCCTTCCTTCTGCTTGACCATCCTGTGCTGGTCTGCCAGCTCAGGTCACGTCATCCTCCTCAGAGTCTGCCTGTGCCACGTCCTCTTCAGCAGGCAATAATGTATTGCTCTTGATGTTCATATAAGACACACACACACACAGACACACACACACCCCGTAGACCATTTCCCAGGGTGACTTATTCGGGTCAGGAGACATTGTAGCAGTGGGTAGCCAGCCAGTCGCCTGCGAGTGGACTGAAACTGTACCACTTTCAAATACTTAATGGACCTACTTCCTATCCTGACTAAGTGGTGCATGCTTTTTACTTCAACAGTTATCTGAGTACACTGTAGTGCCATTAAGGTGCATTGCCCTTCCATTTGACAGCATGTGTATGTGCCCCTACACTCATAGTCCCTGAACATCCCAGTGGTTACTTTGCATGCTGCAGCCTGTTCTGCCTTTTACTTTGCCATTGTTGTGTATTTGTTTGCAGTTGGTGAGCAGGCGCAAGTGGATTGAGGCTACCTGACCTAAGCCCCATCCACCTTAGCCCTGCCTCTTCCTTTCTGCTCTTAAATGAGGGGCGTCTCTTGGCCGGGCGTCCAAAGAAAAGGGCAATCCCTGGACCTGTTTGCACCGAACCCTGCTCAGACAACAGAAGTACACACCAACATTTGTTTTCTCCCTCAGTGCCCACAGGCCATCACCCGCCATTGGGCAACGTCAACAACATTGCCCCTCGAAGGCATGGATTCTGCAATGCAGGAACCTCACCCACATCAGCCCCAAGCCCATCAGCACCCCCTCACCATCCACAACACGGGTGTTGACGCTCTCCAACGTCCACTCAGCTATCACCCATGAAACAACCATCTCAGACTTCCTCGCCGCGCACGTCTCCGATGCACTCTTCATCATCGGGACCTGGCACCCCTCCCCCCCCCCCCACATCCTAGATGTCCTTGTCCCCAACAGCTACAGCATCCAACACAAAAACTGACCCAACAAGACAGACAAGGCCTCACTGTCGCCGACTAGAACTCCTGGCTTTGCATCAGACTTGACAACAACAACATTGGCTCCCAAGTCCTCTCCTGCCATTTCGCGCTCTCCCCGACAGTAACCTTCCATCACATCTACAGACCATCCAATACCACCTTCATCAGAGACTTCACTGACCTGGCCACCACCATGTCCTTCAGGCACACCAACATCTTAGGAGACTTCAACCTCCCAGGCAACAAGGCCACCAAAATGATGGAAATTCTCCTCGGTCTTCGACACACTCAGCGTCACACAGCCACGAAGGACCCAGCACATGAAAAATGTACTGTACTCGACCTAACCATCACTGCACTGTCTTTACTCCACTACAGATCTCCTTTCCCGCTTGACTGGTCCGACCACTGAGGAACCTGAGGGCGTCCTCACTTCTTCCCCCCCACCCCCTCCCTCCTCCTCTCGGTGGCTGGGGAAAAGGCCATCTCTTTAGGATCCGGACACTGGGGGTAGCTATGCGAGGGTGCATCCCCTGGGTGGAGGAAATTTGGGGAGAGGACGTTCTTGGATGAGATATGGTATCCCCCCCCCTAATTTCCTTTCCATAACAAACCCTTTATCCCTCAAGCCGTTGTAGGCTACAGTCACCCAGTTATATTCTTCTCCCTCGTGCATCATCCCCGCCCCGCCAACTCCTCCTCAACACCTCTCGTTCTGATCTGGCCAATTCCCTAGAACACCCACTCCATGAAGGACACCCCTCAATCGACTGTTTCCATCTTTGGCTCTCCAGCACCCCGATACCACTCACCCTGACTAGACTCACCTTGCAGAGATCAAGCCCCAACCCGAAGAGGTACACGCCCTCCATTAAATCCCTTAAAAACCTCAAGCATCGCCTAGAACGAACTTGGGAGGGCAAACCCCACATCACAAAAGAAAACCGCCTTTGCAAGACTGAATAGGGCTTACCTGCCTGAAATCAGAAAAGCCAAAAATAAAGTAAAAACACTTCTATGGAAACCAAATCAACTCCATAACCCCAGCTGCTAAACTCCTCCCTCACCACACTCCCAATCTTTCTGCGACAGACTATCGGACCGCGTTCGCAACATTGCTATAGACACCGCTCAATACTCTCCAAACTAGCTCTTGTCACCCTCCCCTTCCTCCCGCCCTCTACCCTGTCCTATCCCTCCCCTGCTCATTCGGCCAGTGCTCTCCTCGCTCTCACCGATTTCCCACCCATCCTAACCACAACAGGTGCTGGCCTGGCAACGTTGCTCGAGCCATTACTAACAAGTCTCTCTGGTCTGGCATCTTCCCTGAGGCCTTCAAAACCTTTTATATCAAACTCATTCTCAAAGAACCCTCTCTGAACCGCCTCCATCCCTCAAACTACCAATTTACCTCTAACACCCGCTTCATTGCCCTATACCTAGACAGAACTGCTTACAAGCAAGTATGCCCAGTCACAGAAGCCAACAGGCTCGTCAACCCAGTCCAATCAGGATTCAGACCCCTTCGAGGAACCAAATCCTCTCGTGTCAATCTCTGTCAATCTAAGAACAGCTGAATCAGAAGGATGCCCTGCACTCACCCTCAATCTATCCGCTGCTTTTGACACCAGTGGCCATAACTCATGGACAGGCTTTACACGCTAGGCATCAGAGACTCCGATATAAAATTAATATAATTCCTTTCTGATCAATCGAAAAATCCATGCCTTTTGCCTTTCACCTCCACCCTGTTCATATGGGCGGGGGGTGGGGGTGTTGGGGGGGGGTCATTCAGGGAGTCTCCCGGTCACCCCTTTTCTTCAATCTCCACCACAGCCCACTGATGGCACTCACCCACTCTCATAACCTTGCTATAACTATGCAGATGACACCCAGATCATTTAGAAGATCCCAAAAACATCAACATCCCCCCCAACCTGACCTCTCCGCAATTGACCACTGGATGACAGCCAACCACCTTCTCCTTAACATTGGAAAAACTGAAATCCTACTATGAAGCAAAACTGCCCTCATCCCCAACCGATACCATGGCCACACGCTCTAGGAGCACCATCTGCAGCTTCCACTTATGTAAAGTATCTTGGATGCACAATAAACTCCGAGCCGTCACTCTCCCAACACATCAACTCTGTCCAAAACTTGCCACTTCTATTTACGCATCCTAAGGCAAATCTTCCCCCATCTATCCTACCTTAAACTCTCTGTAACACTTGCCATCATTCTCTCCCATCTTGACTATGCCAACTCCCTCAATCTAGACGTCCCAGCACATCAGCTCAGAAAACACCTACAAATGCAAAACTCTGTGGCCAGACTCCTGCTTGCCTTCTCTCCCAGAGAACATATCACCCGCACCCTCAGAGTACTACCACTGGCGCCCCATCAGCAGAGGGGCCACCTTTAAAGCAATGTGCATCACACACCACGCCCTCCACAATACCAGACCAGATTTCCTACAGGACAGGATTACTTGCTACCAACCCACCAGAACCCCCCCCCCCCCCCCACCTCAACTCCACCAGAATGGGAGGATCCGCCTTTCGTATCCAAGCCTCCTCCATCTGGAACTCCATTCAACTACACATCCGCCCGAACAAAGACTAGCTTTTCTCCAGAAAGGACCTAAAAACGTGGCCATTTCCCAGAGACTTTCTGAAAAACGTAATGCAAGGGACTCCCTCATCTCCATCACGACGGCATCGCTCACCCAATCACCAGCCGCAGAGATACCCTGACCTGTCACTCCGCAAGGATTAGCATAACACGGATCAGCCTGGTCATCTCCATCCCCCTACCAACACCTTTGTTAAACTCCACCCAGGTACTAGATCCAACAACTGCACGTGGCGCTGGCCATAATCATGGCGGCCCGCCTTCGCAAACTGGTAACTACAGACCTCTATTCACACAACTCGCAACAATCATCTACCGCCTACAGAGATATCTACGAGTCACTAGACCTGGTAAGACCTAATGCAATGCCCCAATTAGGAACGTGTTCCCATTCCACTAGGCGGAAGTCAGCTGTTATTGCAGCAGCCCTGCCTAGGGACACCTGCATCCCTCTAAATAGGCAGTGCACATCAACCATCTCCAGTCTATAAACTACTGATTGGTCCACAAGTATAATAGATTTCTAAACAAACCCACTGCCATCGCACAGACTCCCTGCCTCCTCAGCCACTTCCATATGCCAACCTCTTAGGAAGCTTATTGTAGCACAGCCAGCCCACCAAACTGCTCATCTCAGCCCAAGCACTCGCTTTCTAAGACTTCCTTCCCTTACCCAGGACCTGGTATTAGGATACCCTGTCCTCTGCACTCAATTCTCTCATTTACACCTAGACGACCATTGGTTTTAGCCATCTATTGCACTTCTATGTATGAGCATTGCCACCGAATTGCAATGAAAGATAAGCATGCAGTCTCGATATCACACCTAGAGAGCAACTAGTCTGTCATGCTTAGAAAAGGCATTATGATAGCGTATCCATGACACTTATTACTGCAACCTTAATGGTGGGCCTAGAGGGCTCTCACACGGACAACCTGATCAAACAGTGGCACCAATAATAAAGCTCCATCTGAGCCTGAAGGTACATATAAACGCACCATTTCAGTGGACATCTGCCACAGGCATGGCTACCCACACTCAAGCAACAGAATTCAGTGATGACCTATGACCAATTGTCTCTTGCACTCTGACACTGAACCCCCCCCTCCTACCCCCACCGCACCCGCTCACATTCCTGATCCACACACACAAAGCAGTTATGAGAATGTTCCATACTCTGGACTGCGGTCCCTCAGGGCGTTCCCACCACAAGTGCGTTGAGACCAAAGTAATGGGAAAAGGCACTATGTAAAGTACAATACAATTTGAACTGCTAAACGGATGGAACATGGTGATAAATCAGCACCTGCTCTATAGAACTCAGGTGCAGACACTGTTTAATACGTCCACCACCCAATAATATATTGAGAACCCAAGAAAGCACCTCCTGCACGCTTTTGCATAGCACAACTTGGAGAATTGAATGAAATCATACTAGGATTTGAAGACTACGAAAAAGGAGTGAGGCAGGTAACAATGTCCATCTCTAATTTTCAGAGGAATTGAACCAAGGAATGGATTCCTTCCGTCTTGGCACAGCAGTATTGCCTGTTGCCTATAGGAGCCGCATCCCCAAAAAAAAAAAAAAAAAACAGATTGATGAACACCCACTTCTCATCTATCAGCTAAAAAAGTGGTCATCCCAGACCATCTTTAAGAGTGATTGAGGAGCCTGTGAAAGTTAGAGCAGAGGAACTATCTGGAGGAATGAAAGGTAAAGTGAAAACACCAAGATGGAAACTAAAATATATATAGCAGGTGAGGAGCAATTGATTTACAAGTTCATCTGAAATGTTGGATGGAAATATAACAGAAATGTGTTGTATTTAATGCAAGATGTGAAAACTGCCTAAATGTAATGGTATACATTTGGAAAAAGCACAATTTTTGTTCAAAAGAAGCTGACTGAAAGCTGTTCCCCACAAAAGAAACCCTCCCACCGCCATCAGACTCAAAGGTCAAACACTCCTTCAGCTCTCAATTTGGTCAACTCTAAACAAAGATGCAGCCCATGGAGTTTGAATTTTTAAAAAAAAACTCAAAAGTAAATTTTGTTTGTGGTGGAGTTCTGAGCTGACTGATCGTCGACGGGCACCAGAGAATGTCACGAGTCCGGGGGCAGAGATACACCCCCCCCCTTCTCAAGGAGATAAGAAAACACATGCTCAGATCTTAGTCTGCAATCAAATCCCATACCATTCATTCAAGGCTAAGTCAACAAAAGACAGAGGGCCATGCCCACATACATGGTTTTGGGAACCAAAAGGGTTTCATGATTAAGTGGAAAAGCATGCATGTAATTAAAAGGGTCTCACAGGATTATATGGAGAATCATTTTGCTCATAAACTGATGAACTGTAATAGATGGCTCAGACCATTACGGAAAGCACAGAATAAGCCTGTCTGTGAGTAGGAGTTCCCTCAAAATTCAACCTTGGAACCAGAGTTAAGCTAAAAACCTGATGTAGCTTCCCAGAAAAAGTTATGGATCAGAGGACAGATACCAGTCTGTAGAATGTCAAAATTTTACCTGAAGTCCGTTCTGATGAAATCGCAAAAATCTGCCATTCACACATGCGCCGACACCAGACACCGGTCACTTATGACCAGCCTGATCAGACCCATTTAGAAATATATAGATTGCGACCCCTATTTGTAAATTAGAAATAAAGTATCATGTTTAAGATTTTTAAACACATATCGGAGTTGTTCGGAAATGCAATTTCAGATGGGTGGAGCAAGAACTCCCAGAGATGGGGCCTGGAGACCAGGCCACCAATCAAATTGAAGGGCCTAGGCCTTGTTAAGTGGGGGAGGGGGGAGTGGGTCTCGGGGGAGGACAGCACAAGAGATGCCCAATCAGGAGTATCAACCAGTGAGCCAGAATGCCACAATTTAGACATTTCTGGGGTATGGTTAGGAGATTTTAAAACTAGACGCACAGTGGGAAAAGGGGAGTGACTGGCTGACAGATGGAGACATGAAGGCAAAAAGGAAGGTGTAACTAAAATCTGGACAGAACCAGGAGAAGTGCTGGGGACATCCATAACAAGAGACAGAAGGGGGTGTTTGGAGTAACATCCATAACCAGTTTCATCTTCTGTTGAGAAGGACCCGTTATTAAAAGTTTGTTGTGCTAGAAATATTGCTAGAAACGATAAATGCGGAGGGAGGTAAGAAATAAAGAGCACTGTGCAGGTTTATTCTGTTTGTCCAACAGAAAAGTGCTACATGTATTTAAGTTAGGCCACCTACAAATTACCCGGTCAAATACTATTGCCATATCAGGTTTCAGGGTGCCGTATTGATTATCCATATACATTAGAGGTGTTCTTGTGAGTGATCCAATCTGAGGAATTCTCTAAACCGGTATCTCTCTTCACAAGTGACCGGGGATTGGGGTGGGGGAGGGTTTGGGGGAGTGGCGAGGGGGACTAGAGATCTGAATTGAAAACTGTACATGTTTTGGTGTTTTATATGTTCCGAGTCTCTAAAAAAATGCATTTGTGGTTTTAACTTTTTTTCAATAAGAAAAAGTACCTGGAACTAAAGGTTTTGCACCACAGAGTGGAGTGGCGTGCTTAGTGACAGTGTGTATATTTTGTTTACTTTGTCTAGTAATGAAAGGAAAATAAATGATATCTTTCTGTACACCGGCCTGGTTCTTGGCTTGCCTATTGGAATAGGGGTGAGGGAGCACTGGGGTGTTCCATGTTTCAAATACAGAGTTAGTAAAGAATCTAAGTCATTGCTCAATTGGTGTGGTGCTCTCGGTTCTTCAGTGCCACACAGACTACTCCCCCTCCCTCACACATGCCACCCGCTCTCCATCCACACAATACGTTTGAGGATTGGAGGGGGGGGGGGGGGGGGGTTCACCCTTTTGGGAGACACACAAGGAGACTCGCACCTTAGCTAAGAGAAGAAGCCAGAATTTCACGTGCCTCTGATCTGTCCTGGAACTTGTAGGTCTGTGTTCAGTTATTGCCTACATGGAAAGCCAGTCTTTGTGAACAACGCCCAATGTCATTTTTCTTCGTACATATGCAGCCATTTCAGTATTTTGCTGCTAGAGTCCTTGATGTTTCACTGAATTTGCTTACTGTTCATCGTAGACCATGTCCTTGTGGCGCACCCCCAATTGTGTGGAAACAGGTACTTTCCCGTATGGAACTTCCATTTTGTCCTCAGTGTGTCCATTATTACTTGTTTTGTTAGGCGGAAATTGTTGCATCTCTACTCCTAAGAGTTTGCATGCAATTATGGTTGACTCTACAAATTGAGAAGGTGAGGAGACCCACAGGTGTCATTGTTTATTGGTTTCATTATTGGCCTTCAACAATAATTTGCATTTTTGTTATAGGGGTGTGCATGCATTCCACTAGTCATATTTATCTCCCTCATTGACTGGTCATGGAATTTTGCGGGGCACACATGGGGGGATTAAAAGGCAGAAAGCGGGTCATTATAAATTGCTCATTTTGTGATGAAAAAAACATGCTAAGCTACAAGCAAAGGGGAGTGTTTAATTATTGTATTCATGCTATTTTCTGCAAAGGGTGGCTATCTGGTTCAGGTTTCTATGGACAACGAATATGCAAGGCAAAAATGTGGGGTATCAACAGCTTTTTTTTTAATGCTCCAACAGAGATGAAAATCCCCATTTTACAAAAGTGTAGGCCTCTTTGTTAGCCCACATCAACTGTCTGTGTCCGTGCGGGGTGGGGTATGCTTGTCCATGGATTTATTTGAATCCAAAATGTCTGAGGGAGAAAAAACTGAAGTTATTTGTTCGAAAATAACTTTCGTTCTTTTCTCCCACGGACATTTCAGGCAACCTGCTCCCCCCCCACTTGCCTTTTGGCGGCACTACATGCCGCCGACTCACTGTCCCTACAACGCCTGTTCCGTTGACTTCCGTGATCGGGAACCAGTGCTGCAGGGTTTTCACAACTTTCTGGAAGCGGGGGGGGCCTGGGGGGGGGACATTGCTGCAACCCCAAAAGCCGTTACAGTAAACAAGGGTGCAGGGGACACTCTGTAATGGCACTGAATAGGAGACTATCAAAATTTCAGCAATAATTTTCGGAGTCGAAATTCAATCAAATCTCCCATTCGGTTTTATAAATTCAATTTTTTATACGGATTCCCATCGGTGGATACGTCCAAGAAGCGTGGAGAGCCAAATGGTGTTGCACCACAGACAATATTGAATATCTCATGAGACAGATTCTTGGACCTGACCCTGTCAATAGAGGATGGGGACTCCTGTCAACCTGTGCTAGGTGGTCTAACGGAGGGGTTCCCAGAGGCATTCCTTCCCCAGAGGTGGAGTGTGGGAGGGCCTCAGTCTGTCCCTTTAACTTATGCCATATTGACAGCACGAGAACCTTCGGCAGAGGAGAACAAAAAATAAAAATAAATAAAAAAAAAAAAACAGTAGAAAGGTTTTATAATTGACAAAGATAGTGTCGCACTGTTCAACCTAGTGAAAAACGTTAGCATTAGTAGTAACACATAGTGGTCTATAAAGACAAAATATAACTTGAGCTGCCTATGCAGGCAGAGTTCATTGGACTGAAATGTGGAGGCGGACGGGGGAAAAGCAGGGTAGGTATGCCGAGAAGGGCATCTTACTTGATTTGGGCACATTATTGGCACATAAATTTTGTTCAAGGGGTTACTGGAGGCAAAGGATCATATCTGTATTCTCAGTTATAAACATTACCAAATTACGCAGTTAAGGTCACACAGGTTTGTGTGACACGGAGTTGGGAGTCGAAAGTAGCGTCCAGTAGCAGCCTGTGCCAAGTTACCAGGAGTTCACAAGCTCCACGAAATTGCGAACCCTGCATTAGTAAACACAACTATTATCAAACAATGCATAATTTGTTTTATTGCCATCAATGCATGTGCATACGTTTGGTTAACACAAAGGCAATAGATTGAAAAGAGTGGTAGAATATATATATTTTTTTATTAGTAAAAAATTGGTTTAGTTGAATATGTACTGTTAAAACAGAAAAAGTTGATAATCTTTCATAGTACAATTATCTTATGTGCAGTATTCTTAGAATAGATACATTTACCGTAAAACAAATTAAAATCCGATAACAAAATGTTCCTGAATAGTTTAAAATCAATTCAAGAAGGAAACTAATAGTTAGAATTTACAATATAAGCAGTCATACGTACAATTATCTGGTCTTTGAATTAATAAGGTTAAATTGATATATGTAAATATACTTCAAGCCTTGTTATAAAAGCATAATAAAATCAATCCACCAAAACAATTGATTAATCTATTCATGTGTCAAGTTAAAATCGGTAAAAACAAATTCAGTTCTGTTAAAAATTGTATTATATCTATAATAAGGGACGTTTTAGTAGCATTAAAAATAAAAACTTCTCTCCAAAGTTGGTCTTGGGTTAGTAAGGTTAGATGCTCAAAATGTTTGCATAAATAATGAGTCCTCATGAGGGACCTTCTATCATTCGATGCCTTTATAGTCTCTACAATATGATTGATCTTACAAGGTCTACATATATTACTTAATTTGTTAAGCTTATTCTAAGTTGCAATTTTATTTGTATAGAGTAAATTCAGTCGGAAGCATAGAAAAGACTCAGCATAACCACAATCAGGGAATTTAGCAAGATAATGGGCCAATTCATTTAATGCTTTAATTTGGAAAGCCCCCTCCTTGCCCGCTTTATAAATTTTAATTTTTTCAAAGTTGCTAATCCAATCATATCTCCACAATTTAATTTTGACTTTATCAGGAGAATCAAGTAGCATGGATTCAGAACTATCAGCCTCCTCAAGAATCTCACAGCATGTCTGTTTCCATTCCTGTAATGGTGTAGGCCCAGAAGCTTGTAACATTTTTTTCAAGGTCAGGAATAAATTAGCTGAGGTAGTGGAAGAAAGAAGACATTTCCTATAGGTAAATAGCATTGACCAGGACACCAAAGCATCAAGTGAATTTAAACCAAGTTGATATCTTGTTAGAGCCTTTGGGGTGCTCGAGTAGACCGGCAGGATTAGCTTCTAATATATGCCCTCGAGAATATCCGATTTTACAGACTTTAGAGATTTTAGTTTGACTCCCATAAGCGATTATTGGAATAACTTTCTGAATATAAAATATCCGAGCTGGTGAGAGAGAAAATGTCCATATGCCGCTTGCAAAGACTTTAAAAATTGCTAGCATCTCCATTCTAATGGCAAGCTCCTCTTTATAAGGTTGGTCTGAAAGATGCAAGTTTATAGTGACACCAAGATATTTATATTCGTATATCTGTAGTAGTGAGCTCTTGCCAAGTTTCCAATTGAATTTGGAACTATTTCTGGCGTTTGTGATGGAAAAATCAGAATGTTGGATTTCGATGCGTTGATGACCAAATCATTCTGTTGTGCATAGGCCGACAGAGCGGAGCGCTTCCGCTGCAATCCTATCAGAGTCCTCTTTAGCAATACTAGGTCGTCGGCATACAATAAATATGAGATTTCACAAGCTCCCAATCTTGGCAGAAATGATCACAGAGTTAAAACAAAGATGAATATCGCTAATAAAAAAACTGAAGCGTATAGAAGCAAAGGGACAACCTCGTTTTAAGCCAGCGTTCGTTTCATCCGCCTGGGATAAAAGACCATTTGTCGTCAACTTAATTTTGATCGATGCATTTGTATAAAATGGATATATTTAAAACCTAATATATAAAAAGGACATTTTGCATTTAAAAGCTTAGACCATAAAATTTGTTGCAGAACAGAGTCAGACGCTTGCTTAAAATCAATCAGAGCGAGATAGACAGGTTGCTTTGTCTGAATGGCTTGACGTTTGAGAGGACAATATTAAGAGATTTAGTGCCGTGCCAATACCTGCCACAAAGCCCGATTGGTGCATTTCCATTAACTGATTGTCAATAAGCCATTTTGTAAAATCACATACAAGTCTACCAAGGATTTTGCAAGGGGCATCAAGTAATACTATTGGTCTATAGTGGTCAGGTTTTGACCCATCTCCTTTTTTTAAAATAGGAATAAGAATAGCCCATATCAGGCGAATTTTGAGTCGTTTGTATTACTCTCGTGAAAAAAGTTTCCAAGAGAGCAGGCCACGCTTCAGGATTGGATTTGAGTATTGCATTCGTTAGACTGTCTGGTCCAGGAGCTCAGTTTTTTTTAATTATTAAGACAATATCTAAAGTATCAAACTTTAAGCTAAGGTCAGGGTTGATAGGAAAAATAATAATAATGCTTGCCTGAGCACTAGAAGAGTAAAGGAGATTTTGGTAGTCATCAGTCCAGGTGGACTCAGAAATTATATTTATCAAGACCGACTTAGAAGCATTAGATGGTATGTTATTAAACACTTTCCATATCTCACCTGAAGATTTAGATATGAGAGCTTTTAACTTTTCTTCAGCTTTTGCTTGTTTGATTCTGTTTTTATATCTAGTTTTGAGTAGAGTCGATAGCACTGAAGAATTTGCAGTTTTTAAAGCTTGCCTTAGCTCCAATTTCAGATTAGTAATAGCCGTTAAGTGAACATATTTGTGAGTGAAAAAAAAATAAAGGACAGGTTCGAGCAAAACTAGTCTGATTAATAAACATAATGCAATCATTGTAAAAAATGTGCGTATTTGAATAAACAGTGCTGTCGCCTTGTAAGAGCCTGTAGTATAGTTTGGACATTTGTGTAAGATTCCAGATTGGTTGCATTATTTACTGGTCACTTGCTGATCATAAAACGGTTGATTTAGTCAAGAGGAATCGAGCCCACCTTGAGAATGTTATGGTCACTAGTGGAGGCAGGAACAATTTGGAATGAAGCTATTAGTTTGTTTGAATCTGAAGAGATAAACACATAGTCCAAGACAGAGGAACTGAAGTTTCTGGACCATGTGGGTTTAGGAGGGGAATCTTCAGGAGCTGAGCCATTTAACATGATAAATTGCCTTGAATCCATTGAGTTTAATCATTTACGTACTCTGAGTCGACAGCAGTTTTAGTAGCTGTAAAGCAATACAAATTAAAATCACCTGCTATTATTATAGTTGTCACACTGGGTTGTAATAGAGCTTTATTTAAAATGTCTTCGATTTTATCAATGAACTGTGGTTCTGAAGGAGAAAGAGGGTTCCAATAGATATTTATTAGAACAGAAGCAGGATAAAGGGGATGATTTTTATTTGGGGTGGTAAGTTTAACCACTTGGATGCCCGGATCAGGAGATATCCACGGTTACAAAGAAAGTTGAGTCGTTGCGTACAACTAGTAACCCAGCAGCAGGTCGCCCTCTAGCCGCTTTGGACGCTACCACAACTTAGTGATTTTCCCAGATAGGAGTTGTCAGCATCCAAATTTCTTGTAAAAGTACGATGTAGAATTAATTTAGTACAGATGGACAAGAAGTAATCAAATGAGAGAGTACCCTAGTGTTCCAGCAACTCAGGGAACCCAGTGGTAGAATATGCGTTTGCCTCTTTTTTTAAACTCTATTCAGTGGTAATGTTGGTATACTGCATTTTCAAATTTGTATGGTTTAATTTAAAACTGAGCACTTTTCTTATATTTAGTTTGGACTGTTAGGTGGTGCTTGAATTGGAGTACAGATAGGGTGACATGGCATATGAGGAGGGACACAGAGCATGTAGGTGTTGCTTGGTTATGTGCCCACCCATTGACTGCCCATAACCATGCTAATCACTATGGCCATTACCACCCAGTTCCTACCCCCTCCATGCCCCAAGTTGATTTAATCAAGTTTTGTGCTCGAAGTGCCTGCAAGTGTTTTTTTTTTAAAGCAGTTAGTTTAATGACGTAAATGGAGCTGTAAACCGCTACTGGTGTAATAAAAATGTAAACCAGGTCTGCCTTCAGCCACTCGATTTATAAGCAGTGTGTATCCTTCACTGAATCCTGTTAAAAACAAACACTGGCAAAGCCAACAGTTTTGACTTATGTTTAAGTATTAGGCATTTGCAAAGCACTGCTATAAGATGCCCAAGTACTCACAATGGCCATTTACCTCTACAGCAGTGCCTTTCCCCATGCCTCCACAAAAGAACAAACAGTTGGCATTGCCAATACTGGTTATTGATCGAGGAGGGCATGGCACAGCGGAGCAAAAATACGCCACTTTTTCTGTTTTAGAAAGTGCTTACATTGCATAGAGTTCACGATACTACAGCAATATACGATTAATTTCCATGAATAATAACAGCAGTCGTGGCCTATCCTGCGAGATAGTCGCCTGGCCTAAGCGGAGCCCAGCATGACGGATCACCCACCCATCAGACAAAAGGGCCCCACCTTTCTTCCTAGAGGGCAGAGTTAACATTACAGAGATCAGAAACGGGAAACCCTCAATACGGAAGCCAGGCGGAGACCCGAACTAAGCCATTGAATGAGGATTAGAAAGGAATTCACAAAGAAGTCAGAACAGCAATTGCGACTGCAGCAGACTTGGGCAGGTGGCATTCAAGGGAAGACGCCAAGTGCCGTCCACCAACCGGTAAATCAGGTTTCCTAACCAGCGCGTCTCAGGTCCAGTCACCCGTATTCGTCAACTGCCTACACTTCATAAGGCCAACAGACTTGTGAAGCAGGCGCTGTGGTAATGAGATGGTGACCAAACGGGTGTAACCGAGAACAGGATCAGAAAGACACGCAACACACAGTAGTCACGGTTTGTGACTAGAGGGCAGGTGCTCCCCTCCGAACCAGCCTTCCAGATGCGCAGCATAAATAACTCACTAAAATCAGACAAACACGCCCAACATGACAAAAAGGGAGCAATAGTCATGACAGGAATATCCTGCCTGTTGCCACCCACTTCACGGTCTTCAGACAGGAGGCCTACAATAATGCATCCTAAAGAGGGCCTAGAAGTAAGAAAAACATTTTCGTTTGCAGTACTTAAAACGGGCAAAACGAACGTAGGTTTCAACAAAAAGATCCAAGTTTCCGAATTCGAAACAGTTTTACTTGCCTAAAAATACCCCAGTCGTCAGTAAGAACTAAGTGCACCCCCTCTTAAAAAAATCCATTTAATTCCAACCTCCAAAAGGTAGAGTGTAAAATACTCATGACGTCAGAACAGAAACGTGCATGCAACCATAACCACTACACACAAGGTACTTGGACCACACAACACAGACAATGAGCAGAGTGTCCGTTCCGCCCCAAGTCACCAAATTCGGGACACTGCCTGCACACTCGCTATGCAACCATAAAAACAGAGGCCTCCCTCACGAATTGAGAGACCAGTACCATTCCACAGACGAGTTCAAGAAGACTAAGTGGGCGCCTCATTTCAATGCCCCCACACACCTACTCCTTGATACTGTTGCAGGTTTTTGTAAATGATGCCCCAGGGCAATCTATACAGATGCCTTTCAAGATTCCCAGCACCTCCACTTCCTGCACCTTCAAAAGTAGTACAACTGCCTAACCACGTGCCCTCATGGGCAGCTAGTCAGTTCAAATCACCACATTCTTTCACGCAATACATGATGCAATGAACTACTTCAAAAGACCCCCTTCAACCTATCTCCCTTCGGCCCAACGCCCTGCCTTAGGACCACAGAATAGGGCCTCACAGAGCTTGGGAGGCACCCCAATATGTTCTGCACTGGCCCAGCGACAGCACTTAGACACCAACAGCAAGTATGAACAAACTCTACTTTGAGTTCATGGATGGAGGAACTGGTATTGGTTTGGTTGTGACCACAAATATAAAACAAAGCCATGTTCAATCCAGTAATGAAGGGACAGACAAGTAGTTGCCGGGAAACGTCAGTCAATTAGCAGCATTGAACACCAACATCCAGTTTCTATTTGGAACTAGTCAACTTTTGCGCCGTGGTAGTGAAGACAGAAATGGATCCAGTAAAAACTATTTGTACCTGGTTGGATGTAATTTCCACCAAAGGAAAATGGGGACTGTGATCTCCAAAAGAGGACCACTCGAGAGCCACTATCCGTTGCAAAGGTCATCAGCACCTACAAGTAGTGCCACGCAACCTTGTGAAGCCTACAGATCACACTTCTTTAGAGGACAGAACCGCCATTGGCCATTTCCAAGGCATCTGCCTACATTTTGTTCATCCCAATGATTGCCTAAGAAAAGGCATGCATTTCATTTGGATCCAAATATCCCCCCCCATGTCAATTTAAGAAAACCCCCACTTTGGACTTTAAGAGTCATAGAACTACCCTTTCCAGATTGCTTTGGTGCTTTAGAAACACAATCTGATAGAATTGAACAATGTCTGGAACAAGCTACCAATGATCATAAGACTGCCTCCTCCACCCTACAGTTCAGGAAGGAAGTGAAGACCGCACCCTTCAAAGAACATTTCACCAATTGCTTCACTCAACCCTATTTCGCTGCCTCTGTAGCCCCTACCTCACCAAACCATTCCAGCGCCTCTGTCGCATCAGCACATTAACACCCTGGGTGTATCCCCTATGCAGGTTTCGAAATAGCTGGGAGCTATTTAGCTACTGCTTGTACCCTAGGACTACCTGGTTAGCTTAAAACCAAGTTACCAGGTGCTACCTTTAGCTCGCCAGGACAACTGGTGACTTACAAACACGCATATGTGACATTAATCATGAGTGCTTGAGAATGTAAATAAAGAAATACAACACATCTAGGACCCATTCAACCCATTCAACCCGCTCTGATCCTAGGATTGCAGCCAAGCTTTCCTGAATGGGAATGGCAGTCAATTGAGCCCTGTCACGTTTGAAACAGTTCCATAAAGACAACTCCCTAGGCTTTACCACTTAACCAAAGTGTAGGATCATGGGCAAATCATTCAATGTCACTTTGCCTTACCTGGCAACATTTGGTGCCCATAGAAGCGATTCAGTTTGCAGTCAAATCTATTCCAAAACCGCTCATGGTTTTATAGATGGGTAGTGCATGCGTCAGGGGCCGCCAAGGAGACAAAAACACGCCGCTTTTTGGAATATATAAGACTGCATTTATTGAACAAAATAGCGACATTCAACAGAAAATCAAAGAAAATACGTCAACCAAGAAGTCATCATGGACAATTGCATTGATAAACAGTAAGTACCAGACAATGACATAAGCCCCTTCTGCCCTGCCAGCCCACACCTGGCGCTATACTAGGAGGCTAGAAACTGCTCAACCTGCACCATCTGCCTCCTGAACCTGCACCCCCAGCCCTGGCTCGCTCTCCAGCATGCTAGCACTGCCCCCAAAACCCACATCTCAATTAAAATGTTGTGCTGCGAAATGCAATTTAGTAAGAAATAAAATGTACTATTCCTTGCTTCAGTATTCTGGACGTGGTTCTGTGTTTCACAAAAAGATGGCCGGACCACAAGCACCTCCTCTGGCCTGCTGGGTAGCAACTTCAGAGTTCAGAAGACATTCTTGAGCGAACACCATCTGAGATTGAATAAGTACTGGGAGCTTCAATGCTCGGCCATCACAGAGGAGGAGACATCATCCTCAATTCTCTGAGCCAGGTCAAGAAGTCATGGTGGGGGGGGGGGGGGAAATGGTAGGAGCAGTAGTTGGGAATGGTGGTCAGGGGAGCTCATGGAAGATGACTGAGGGTAAAAGGTGAAAGAGGAGTAGATATAATGGAAAGGGAAGAGCAGATGGGAAAAGGGAAGATAGATACATTGATGTTGCCACACTATTCTGCTTGCTTCTCTCTGTGCTGTTTTTGTAACTCATTTATAGCATTTTCTTTTTTTAAAAGATACATAATATTTGTTCTTATGGCCTGATTAATTGTGATCACCTCTCAGGCTCTTGTTCAGGGGTCTGCACTATACAGTTGTTAATTTTTCCTGCTTTGACAATAGCTTTTCTTATTCAGAAGGGGGAATGTAGGGAAGCTGGAGTAGCGAATGGAAAGTCAATGTAGTGTGGGTGTTTGTTGAAGAGAACAAAGAGTGAATGGGAGAGGTGAGCAGAACACTGGAAAGGTCACTGGAGAGCATTTGGAAGGGATGCACAGATTGGGGGGGGGGGCAGATTTCCTTCCTTGAACAAACAGTGATCCTGGGGAAATCACTTGGTCAGCAAAACCACAAAAACATGGGACATATGTTGCACTAGTGACAGCATTAACTACTCCCACCCTAAGCCCTACTCCCATACCTAGCCTACCCAGCACCCTCCTTCAGTCTTGCCCATGCATCCCTTATCCTAAAGTCTACCGAAGAGTGCAATTCTAACAGCAACCTGATCAGACATTTAAGTAATCTTAGGGGTAGGCCTCTCACACCTGCTCCTAACATGGGTTTGAATCCAGGATGCATAACGCAGTCCAATAGACTAAACCAATTGAAGGGTGCAAATGGATTGTTCCGGATCCAGGAACAGACATTTTTTGCTGGATCGTGGATCTGGGAAATCTGGCTCAATGTATACGGTGCTCCTACACCCACACCCAATGGAAATTGGGCCCCCAGGTCACAAACAGGGCCCGACCAGGTGAATATTTCTCTTGCCAGCCCTGAAGGGGCCCCTGCCAAAGGAGTGGAACAAAATGGTGTGCCACAAATGTTGGGAGGGGGGGGGGGGGGACAAACACCCCTGTCCCCCCTACCATTATTTCCATGGCAAGATATACCAAGGTCACCTATTTACACGTCCTGTGACATCACAGTAGACCCCACTTTTTAGCTAACATGCCATCTATAAGATGAAACTATTGCATTAGAGTACAGCTAAGGAGAGATGGCATATGAGAAAGGATACAAAGCATGCAGGTGTTTGGTTATCTACACACGCACCAATTACCTGCCCATGGCCATGTAATCCCTACCGCCATTCCCACCCACTTCCTGCCGCATCCCAGTCACAACACCTCCTCCTAGGATCTCCTTGAGCAAGGTTTATCAAGCTTTATGATCAAACTTTGAGCTCAAATTGCCTGCCACTCTTAATGGCTGTCACAAGTGCAAATATTTGTACAGGTTTTTTTTTTAAGGTGTCTTGGTCTACTATTGGAGCTGTGTGTTTAGGGGGTGGAAACCGCTCGTTCACCTCACCAGGTTTTGATCACAAAGTGATTTGCCCAGGTTCACTCATTTTTTTAAATGGGAAATCTGCTCTTGCTTTCCACCGGCTCATCCCTTGCAAAATCATAGGCTCTCCAGTACCACTTCCAAAGGCTTCTGCTCTTTTCTTCCATTGTGTCTTTATTTCCTTCTATAAGCTGCCTCACTACTTCGCTACTGACTTCCTCTTCCATACGCTCCACCAACTCCAAAAGGAAATCTATTGCCAAAGCATGAAACCGGAAAGCAGTATACTGCAGAACCCCTAACAAGAGTCTGGGAGAATAATCCCAATAAATTATGCCCAAGACAACGTTTTGTACCTTTTTCAACATAATGCTATAAATAAGCTATAAAAAAACAACAGTACAGAGCAAAAGAGATGCAGAAATAAATAGTGTGGCAATACCATTCTTCCCATCTGCTCTCTCTCCTTTTTGTTCAATCCAATCCTCATTCACCTTTCACTCCCTATCACCTTCCATCAGTTCCCCCAGACCACCAATCCCATTTACAACTGCTCCCACCTAGCCCCCCCCACCCCCACAATGCCTTCTTGGCCTGGCTGGGGAGAATCAAGGATGCCACCTTCTCCTCTGCAGGGGCTGAGCAACGTGGACCCCAGTCCTTATTCCATCTAAGATGGTGTGCGCTCAGCAATACCTCCCTGTATACTGTTATACTGTGGCTACTCCCAGCAGGACACAGGAGGAGTGTGTGGCTAAACAACCAAATTGCTAATTTTAAAAAACACTTGTACAGACAATTTGAATTTGACCGATTTTGCCAGGCCAGTACAAAAAATGTGAAGTGCCAAAATACCGAACATGTGGAGCGGGGACTCTGGGGGTGTGCCCCCGCTCCACATAGAGTGCGCGGGTGTGTCCCCAGCTTCCTTGACAATGGAAGCAGGGGACCAAAAAAAAATAAATATATGAACTATTTAAATTCAAAAAAAGGGGACCCGGCTGCGACAGATCTGAAGCAGCAGAAGAAGCAGCGGTGAGCAAAAAGGCAAGTAGGGAAAGGGGGCGGGCGGCGGCTTGGTGTACAGCCCAATTTGATTTGTTTTGTTGAAGTAAACAACGATAGCGAAATGACTATGGTCAATTTGCCACAAAACTTTTTCCTTTGACCAAACAACCCAAATCCACTTGTGGTCCAGCCATCGTGTTGTGAAAGTCAGCCTGCGCCGCCCCCCCCCCCCCACCACCTTGATAAATATCAAAGCAAGGAGTAGGACATTTTGTTTCTTACAAAATTATATTTTAAAGCACATTTTAGTTTTTGTTGCAATTTTGCTGCACATTTTACTTGAGTGTGTGTGGGAGTGCTTGCATGTAGAAGAGAGTGGGATCAGGAGATAGACAGTGCAGGTTGAGGTGTTTCCAGACTCCTGTTATTGCTCCCGATTGGACGTGGAAAGGGAGGAGGGGTCACCGGTCCACTATTGAAGATCACTATTTTGGTCAATAAATGTGTACCTATATTTTCCAAAGAAAGAGGTGTGCGTGTCTCCATGGCCGGCCTGACCCCTGCGCTGGCCATCTCTCACAAGTGAGAGGCTTTTTTTTGTTTAAATAGCTCATACTGCAAACTGAAAAAAGTCTAGGGGCACCTAATGTTCGCAGGAAACACTGAGGTTATGTGATTTGCCCGGGATTACACACTTCGGTTAAGTGGTAAAGCCAGTATTTTATCCTGGCCTGAAATGTAGGTACTTGCCACACATCTTCCCAGCTCAAGTTGGTACAAATATGTATTGAAGTTTGGTTTTAAATACCTAAAATAACACAATCCCGAGTCTTTGCACACAAGTCACTTTTTGTACAGAATTGTAAGTGGTATTTATTCCTCAATTACCACAGATGCTACTCTGTATATAAAATATAACTTTCATAGGGATGATTTTTAGGGAAATAATGTTATTGTTATGAATTGTATACCTCTAAACCAATGATTGCAAGTCATGAAAATTAATACTACTTTAAGTTTCTGTATTTGATTTTTCCCTTTAATCTTTCTTTTTTGTTTTACTTTACTAACTTCTTTTGTAACGGTTTGTAGTAAACTTCGCCCACAATTAACGATTTGGAATCCACTTGCTTTACCAATAAAGCTACAATCACTGGTGGTCATTTTCCAAGTGCTGCAGAGTAGATAAAAGTAGATAAAAGTAGCAGTAAAATTATTTGATTGTAGCTTTATTTTCCCCATCGTGAATTAAGGACTATATGCTGCAGAATGCAAATTAATGAGAAGAATGCAAATTAATGAGAACTTCTCATACAGACAAAGTGAAATTAAATTCAGAACCAAGTGATTGTTCTGTACCTTGTGAAGGCATCATGAAGCACAACGCGGACAACAGATTTAAAGTTTAAAATAAAAGACTTTATTAAATCCAATGTTAGGATAGTAGAAGGCCCAACTTGCCAAATGCTAAGGTCGGATTTCCCTACCTGAACAAAACTAAGGAAAGTCAGAGTTCAACTCAAGTCTGTCAAAAACCTATCCTTGCCCTCACAACTAAATCCAACCAAAGTGTAGGGATGTCAAAATTAAAAGAAAGTGTTCAACTCAATGTTGTGAGCTTCTTCTAGCTCGCAGCTTCTTCCCAGCTCTCGTTCGAGAAATATAAGAAAGTTCCATGAAAAAGTCCCAAGATCACCTTTCTGCAGTTCACAATAATACAGTTCAAAACAAATCCCCCCGCCTCTCCCCCACCCCTAAGTTCCAAGCAACAAAATTCACAGAAAACAAAAAGGTCTTGAGGCTTATATCACATAGCGTAGCTCTTCAAGCCTCAGGGTTCATTCTTCATGATCACAATGTCCAAGGTCAACATATGGGGCTCCCTGGTCTAGGTGCAGTTGTCAGACCAACAGGTCACGCAACCACGATCCCTGACTTTTGGCTTTGATGCGTAGATTTACAATCCTCTGGCTTTTATGATCAGCCTCCTGGCTTTGCCAGTACTCATCACACATCCTTTCCAGTCTTTGGCCTGGTCACTCTGCATGCAATCATAAAAGTTTAGTTAAGGGTGTTTTACTCACACCCACCTTCTAATAACTCGGTCAAACTTGGACCCTTTTTCTGTAGTTCGTTTTCCCCTGGGAATTTGGGATTTTCACTTTAGTTGCTTGGTTTGCTTAATTTCAGGGTTTCAGTTAATTCAGTGTTTGTGAAGCATTCATACCATTCAATTGTAGAGTTCCATTCAATACGGTATTCTATATGCATTGGTTTTGCTGTGTTTAAAGCTCGATTTGATAGTTAACAAACATTAGTTGCTTTATTTTTAAAGTTCCATTTCATTTGGTATTGAATACGCTTTATTTTTGCTAAATTGTAAAGTTCCATTTATTCGATATTCAATATATTTTTGTACTAGCGCCCCGGTGTACATGCGTCCTCCCGGACACTCACCGGCTTGTGGTGTCTCCGTTCAGCAGTTCCCTATGCTTCTGCAGCAGAGGTCGCAAAAACGTGCCCTTTCGCACTCCGCTCACCTGCTGCGTGTCTTTCTTCACACACCGGCACCCAGAATGCTAGACTCTGGACGCGGGTGGCGTCCTCTCTTCTGGTTGCTCTATCGCAGCTCCAGCTGCAGAGCACAGTTCACAGAGGCTCAGACTGACACAGCCCACTGGCCGTGACGAAGTCTTATGGGTAGTTTGCCGGAATCCTGGCTCCTCGTCCGGCACTACCACAGCTGCCTCCTCTGAAGCACGGTCCCCTGCTGGTTTCCTCCACACAGACCTCCTTCTCGGTCCCTGCTCTGCTCCACCAGTCCCTCTTTATACACCTGCAGCCCATTGACCGGGTGCAGGTGTGGATCTCCAATGAGACTTGCCTGACCATAATTAAAGGGACATGCCTGACCCTCAGCGTTTTGCAGGCATCTTCCTCGTCCCAGTACCAAAGAGGTGAAAGTGTGTAGTGTTCATTACTCTCAGTTGCCTCATCTTCATCACAGTACTGTTAGGTGTTATATGTGGGGAAATGAAGGGAAACAGCTTTACAATACCCTATCAAAGTTGGTGGAGGGTTTGGTTGAGTCAACGGGATAAGGGGGATACCAGGTCTCTAAGGGTACCCCACTTTCAGTTCCCAAGAATCCTCTACCCAGGTGATCCTACCTTCTTCTCTCTCCACCCAGAGGGTCAGGATCCAAGAGCAATGGGGGGATCCCACAGTAAATAGCTTCCTTCTGGCATTGCCTTACCACCCAGCAGTTATATCACCCTTTTCAAATAAGACCCACAATACACATGAGGTATTCTGTTGCATACAAACGAAGAAGCATACTATTGAGGTCAGAACCCCACTGGTAATTATGCATGAGACGATCTGAAGATTGTCCATACTTTCCATCCTAGCCTTGATATATTTATGTAGGTTCTTGTTGGACCAACTCAGTGAGTTGCAGTTTGATTCCCTCGGCATAGCAAACAAGGCACCCACGTCTGGGTATATAAGGGGACAAACTGAAACCAACACGCATTGGCAAAGTCAACAATGTGGGCTTTTGGGTACAGATAGGCATTTGCCAGAAACTGCCATGAGGGTACCACCTGATAATATGGTGGTAACATCTGGAAAATGGTGGAGTACCTAGGCATATTATGTCATTGCCTGTCAAATGTCTATGTAATACATATACACAAGTCAAAACGATTGGTTTTGCGAATGCTTGTTTTAGGATTCCAGTGCAAAAAAAAAAAACCACCATGCGAGGATGCCCATATTGCTTTTTGATTTACTCGGAAAACGCACGTTGTTAAGATATGTTTTATTACAACAGGAGCTAATTTACAGAGGCAATTAAGTCATTAAACACTTGTTTAGATACAGCACATGCTGGCACAATACAGCACAAAGTTTAATGTAACTTGTGACAGAGGCAGCTCAAAGACTACCCAAGAGGATATGTTTCAGCAGGGAGGGTGCAGGTAGTTGGTGGGAATACCACAGGTATTAACATGGCATTGGATGGGTAAATGAACAAACGCGTCCATAGAACGTGTGTCCCTCCCAACATCCTTTCTTCATCCCACCTGTGGTCCAATGCAATCATTCTGGCTTACACCCAACGGCATAATTCAAAGCCTTTCATTAAGCCACTTTGATTTTATTGCATTCTCCCCTCCAGAATTATATTTTTCTTACTACCAACCTTACTGTTTCACTTATACTCAAGTAGTTCCTTCAGCAGAATATATATTGTGTATGTAATTTTGGGAGGACCCTCAGTCTAATGGATGCAAGTCTCTGAATCAATCATAACCACTGGCATTGCTTTGGTCAGGCTTCCATACAGTTGTTTGCAAATCAGCCTTGGCTGCCCTGACACTCATGTGAGCAATCCTGCCCAAATGCCTAAAAAGGCTTGTGTTACAGTATATGTAATTTGCCTGGGTCATCAGTCTTTTATGCACCTACTCCAGAAATCTGTGTCCAAGCATCATCAACTGACATTTGATGTTTGCTACAGTTAACCATTGTATTAAGCATGACAGGAACAACCGTTGATTCCCACACACACAACAAACGACTTTAAAATTACAGAAATCAACTTGATGGGTTTGAAAAAATAGCTACCTTGTAAAGGAGAGAATGGAAATGCAAGTAAGATGAACAGTGCAGTTTTAAAAAATTCAACACAGGATCGTGTTACATAGTTGTAGGCTGCCTACTTGAGCAAATGTGCTAACTTACTTAGAGGTGAAAATAGCGCTCCATCTCACTGGCCAGTTCTGGTTTCATGGATGTGGAGGATAAATGATTGTACATGGCAAGCAAACAAATCATGACTGGGCCTCCTGCAGTGCAGCCCATCAGAATGCAAATTGCTAAACCCCTGCCTGCAAACCCACTGGTTCCAGTAGGGTCCCAGTGGTGGGTAACACCACCGACAAGTCCGCCTTTCTAGGGGGACAAGCAGGTGGCCTCGCCCCCATGCTGGAGCCAGGCCTGGTCCTGCAGAAGGATATATATATATATATATGCTGCTTAAGGTGGTCCCTGTTTAATGTACTCCCAATTTTGACACTAAGTGGACTGAGGCACACAGATTATCTGCCGAGGATCGCATAATTATGGTAAATCCAGCTCTCCCATTAACAAAATATTATACACCTGCATCTACAAAGGGTGGACAGAAATACGAATGGTCATATGAAGCAAACGTACCAATAGCACCACCCACCTATTTACTGTGCATAGGGAATACATGAGTGGCTTAATCTATTCTCTTTACTGTTGGCCAAGATTCAGTGAATCTCCTCACCTGCCAAACGTCTATCGTATGTCTGTCCGTGACGCTATATAAAAGGCTGCAGAGCCATGTTAAACTGCAGCAAATAAGCATGCTTCACTTTTAGAAGAGAAGGGAAAACAACAAAGAATCCATGTTGTGCAAAGACTTGAAGTGGGGACAAACTTGAACAAAATATAGTTGGTGGCATTACAGGTAATAAACTGCTGCATTTGAAAAGAAAATGACATACACTCGTGCAAAAGCTTAAGGTCCCAAGTAATATGGCTGTGGACAGGGGTTAACATTTGTAGCCTCTCTTTAATGAATTGAATTGCTCTGTGCTCTCCTGTTCGGATGTGGAGAACGGTAGTAGGGCCCGCAAGAAAAAAGCAAATAAACAGGAAGAAGCAGCGATAAAGTACAGTTTCACCTGGTGGGGTCCTGGGTGGATTGTACAGGCAAACAAAAAAGTCATTACATAGCGAGGTCCGGGTGAAATGTCACTGCTGTTCTCACTCAACAACCACCCCCCCCTCCCCCCCCGTCACATGCCGTCATTTGGTAAAGCACCCTAAGAAATAAAACACGTTAAAATGTAATAGAACCAATGACAAGTGCCTCTCGTAGGCTTCGCGAAGCGGGTGCTCACATGTAAGTGCCACTCACCGAAAAAGGGGGGCAGGTGAGACACGGCCTCCAGGAAGCTGTAGGTCTCTATCTGCCTGTCGGCTGGCAGGGGCTTAAACAGGTGCTGGTGGAGCAGTGCCATGGCAGAGCGCGACACGGGAGGCAACTGACGTAGGCAGGGGCTGAGTACCACCAAGGCAGATCCGCAGCTCTCTCGTGCTGTCAGCCCGCAGCCTGAAAGCAGACTTCGCCGGGCACCCGGAAGACACAGTGCAGTTAACGAGTTTGCCACGCCCCTTCAATGTCCAGGGGACACAATCTTTCCTTCGGATTGGTCTCAACTCTCACGCATACAGCCAATCGCAAATAGGGGGTGCGGCCTGGTTGTTGACCTGCACCAGAGCGTGCCTGTCGTTGCTGAAAGGAGAGATATGATTGGCCTAGCTTTGGACCTCTACTGTTCCTATTGGAATTTTACTAAAGCGTCCCAAGTTACAAAAGCACAGAGGAAGGACTACAGCGCGATTTTTAGGTATGTCCAGGCGCTGTATTTGTGCCCGGACCAGGGAATGAGCGAATGCACACAGTGGGCATTTCAGCTCTCAACCATTTATGTCGCAAAGGCGGGTGGAAACACCCGATTTTATTTTTGGCGGGTGAGAGGCCCATTGAAACGAATGGGCGTGCAGGAGGCTTGGCGGGTGAGTCAGCTGTTTACAAAGCGTGTGAGTTGAGAGCTATGTAACTCCGCCAGACAAAGTTATAATGCGCGTGCTCTGACATTGAAATGTGATCCAGCTCGAACTTTCCAATATTTTATTATGAAACCTTAGTAAATTATGATCGCACCTCCCAAATGATGGTCAGTTGAGTTATTTACGATATTACTAATGTTGTGGCCTGAATAGATGACAGGACGCAGTAGGGTTTCTGACAGTCTTTATTGACTGAGAACAAGGGAGAATGTCTTAAGGCGGACTGGTGGCGCAGGGCGCTTACTCACTGTTAACTGACCAAGTCCTGTGCTTCCCCAGTTGCTTCACTGTGGAAGGGTTGTGCTCACCGGTGGCACGCCGTAAACTCATAGGGCCCCCATGAAGCCTCCAGTGGCTGTGGTGTTATGCCCTATGAGCTGTAGTGATGGTTCTGGAGTTGATTCTCCTCTTTCTGTAATCAGGAGCAGCGCTCCTGTACGACCGCTCTAGCTGGCAGGGCGCCAACTCTGAAACGGGAACGTTTTCCCGCGGAGCGTGGGCTCGCGAGATCCCGTGTATCGAGATCTCGCGAGAACACGCTCCCGCGATCACGTGATGTCCCCACACACCTCCTCTGCTGGGAAAAAGGAATGGGAGGTCACTCCATGATGAAGTCCGCATATTTCCCGGGCTTCCTTCTCTCTCTCTGGGGCCTGCCAGGATCCGGGTATGTAGCGGGATCGATGAAGTGTCCTTGGGAGGGTGCTGGTGAATCGGGATCTCTTTGTCCAGCTCCTTGCTGTGATCCCCTGGGTGTGGTTGGGAAAAGGGAGCTTGCGAAGTCGTTGCGATGTTGCGGCTCTATGATGTCTCCACTTGGGAGATGATGGTTCTCGTATGGCTCTTGGCAGACCTGATCTCCTCCAGTGTCTCCAGGGGAGTGTACAGTATCATCTTTCCTGCGGTACATGGCTACCCTCTCTAGATTCCATCTCCTGCCATCGCTGGTGCGGATGTGGTTTGTCCCTCTCTCCATGACTTCTATGGGACTGCTGTATCTGGAACCTGTGATGGTGTCCTTGTGGGGAAGTCGTATCTTCACCAGATCCCCTTTGTTGACTTGTGTGTGTCGAGCGGCTCGGCGCAAGTCCCCCTGTGCTTTCATTGCTTCTTTGTTGCGCTGCATACGGCACGTTACGTCAGCCATGTCGACGTCTTCGTCGGCCCTCACTTGCTGAAGCCATGGTGGTACCAGTGAGGATGCCGCCCTTCTCCCCCTCAGCAGATGGAACGGAGAAACACTTGTGACGGCGTTGGGGGTGAGACGGTGAGCCGCTACGGCTTCTTTGACCGTCTTGTATGGGTCTAGGCCCGAGGCGTGGGCCAGTTGCAGAGCCCCTTTGATGAAGCGGTTGGCCCGCTCGACTAGGCCATTTGCCTGTGGGTGGTATAGACTTGCTTTCCGCTGTTTGATTTTGTTAAGCTTGAGAAATTTTTCCATTTCCCTGGATACTAGTTGGACTCCGTTGTCCGTGACGAGTTCTTCGGGCAGGCCCTCCCGCTGAAATATGGCGGTGAGAGTTTCAATGACTGTTCCCGTAGTGATGTCCGGGGTGAAGTCAGCTTCCACCCATTTGGAAAAGTAGTCGACCAAGACTATCCCGTATCTGTGCTCAGGGGGCATGTTGTCCAGCGGTCCTATGAAATCCAGCCCCAGTTTTCGCCACACCCCTTTGGGGACTTCGGTGGGCAGCATGGGGGCTTGCCTCACGGCTAGGCGCTTGTCGCTGTTGGAGCATTCGTGGCACCTATCGACCATCTGCCGAACGTCCTGGTCCATACCTGGCCACCAGTATGCGTCGCGTATCCTTCTTCTGGTCATGTTGCACCCTAAGTGGCCCGAGTGTGCTCTGCACAGTATGACTTTACGGATTCCGCTGGGTGGGATGATTTGATCACCTCTGAGAATGAGACCGTTCATGGCGGTAATTTCCTCATTCACCTTCCAGTAGGGACGAAGGCCTTCAGGGATCGCTCTCTCGTTGGGCCATCCATTTCGAACCCAGGTGCTTACGTGCCTTAGAGCGACGTCCTGCTCGAACTCTTCTTGCCAGTGGCGCTCGCTCATTTCCATGTACTCGACGTTCCTCAGGTCGCCGATGGACGCAACGACACATTCGTCTTCCAGGAATGTGGTGCCGGGGGCGCTTTGGTTGAGGAGCCTGGACATGCAGTCCGCTTGTGCGTTTTTCCAGCCCGCAATGTGTTGTATCTCGTAGGTATACTCTTGGAGCTTCGCGGCGATCCTGGCCAGTCTGGGGGTGGCCGTCTTGGTGCCGCCCGGGCTCAGCATGTGGATTAGCGGCTTGTGATCGGTGATCAACTTGAATCTGTCCCCCATACGTATGATCTGAAGTAGTCGACGGCCCAAGCGCATGCCAACATCTCTTTCTCTACCGTAGAGTAATTCTTCTCGGATGAGGATAATGCCTTGGATGCAAACGCCACAATGTTCTCTGTGTCGCCCTTTTTCTGGGTCAAGGTGGCCCCTAGGCCGCATGCGCTGGCGTCAGTGGTGATGTAGGTGTCCCATTCAGGGTTGTATGGTTTAAGGCACGGCGCGTGTAGAATCCTATTCTTGATTTCGCCGAAAGCCTCATCTTGTTCTGGGCCCCACGAGTACGCTGCCCCCTTCTTCAGAAGCTCCCTCATGGGAGACGTGGTCTCAGAGAACCTGGGGACGAATTTGGCATAGTACTCAGCTAGGCCTAAGAATGAGCGCAGTTCCTCTTTAGACATCGGCGCCGGCGCCTCAGTAATGGCCTCCATGAGGTTCCTTTTGGGGCTCACCCCATCACTCGAGATGCAGTACCCAAGATACTCTACTTTGTTCACCCCGAAGACACACTTTTCATGGCGTAGGTGAATGCCTTCCTCCTGAAGTCTGCTTAGGACTGACTTGAGCGCCTTGTCATGGGTCTCGCTGTCCTTGGCATATACCAAAATGTCGTCTTGGAAGAATGAGACATTGGTGAGGCCTTTCAATAGGGAGTTCATCATCCTCTGGAATGCGGATGCTGCGGACGATAACCCGAAAGGCATGCGGGTGTATTGGAAGGTGCCGAAAGGAGTGATGAACGCCGTCAGGGGGCGGGAGGACTTGTGTAGGGGAATCTGGTGATAGGCATCACGCATGTCCAGCTTCGAGAAAATGGCCGCCTCTTTCATCATGAGGACGATCTCATTGATGCTGGGGAGCGGGAAGCTATCCGTGATCACCTCCAAGTTCAGGCTTCTCAGGTCGATGCAGATCCTGAGGTCGTTGCTGGACTTCTACTTAACTAGCACCACCGGACTCAGCCATTGCGAGGATTCCACGGTTTCAATGGTTCCTTCCTCGACCATCTTCCTCAGGTGAGCGTCCAAAGCTGGTCTTGCGGTGGCAGGTACCGCCCTTACTTTGTGCTTGACTGGGGTGGCGTTGGGTTTCAGTCGAATTTTGTGTACGAAGTTTCTCACTTTTCCCGGTCTCTCGGAGAACAGGTTTGGAAAGATCTCCTTATAGTTTTGCGCTGCTCCTGACGAGATCATGAGCACCTGTTCCGGAGTGCTGGGATCTAGTTTCATGCTGAGTTTGTGTTGGTCATCCCACCCCAGCACGGCTGGACCTTTGGGGGAAAAATACACCTTGGTGGTGGTAGACCTCCCCTTGAAATCGATGCGGGCCTTGATGTAGCCCAACAGGTCGACCGTTGCCCCTCCAAACACGGTGGGTTTTTGCCTGGTGGATCTAATCTCCACTCTTTCTTGTCCCATCATCTCCTTGTACGTGTCGATGGGCAGAATGGTGAGGTCGGATCCCGAGTCAGCCATGACACGCGTTTCCATTCCGTCCACTTTAATGGTGCAGTGGGGCTTTTCTCTCCTGGCATGGGGGGCATTGACCATGACAACCATGGGTCTGTCCAGCAGTTCATCCTCATCGGTGGAGGTGCAGTCACCGTCGACACGGGACACGGTTTTCTCCCGCCACGTGCATGCTGGAGCCACGTGGCCAATGCGTCCGCACTTGGAGCATTCTTTATTCCTGGCGGGACAGTCGCGGTCGTTCGCCATGTGCTTGAGACTGGCGCATCTGTAGCATTTCGGTGCCTCCTTTTTCCTGGGACTTTTGTCCTTGGGGCCGTCGCGGGATTGTTTGTCTCTGCGACCTCTCCATTGTAGCGCCGCCATTTCGGGCACAGGCAGGTGACTTCCCGCCTCCTTGCGTCTGCTGGAGGTTTCTTCCTCCGCCCTGGCAATCTGGATGGCTTTATCGAGGGTGACCTCCTTCTCCTGGATGAATTTGTCCTGCACTTTCCTCGAGTTGGTGTGGACGACGAGCATGTCGCAGATGACCTGTTCTGCATTTTCTCCGAAGGCGCACAGAGAAGCGAGTTCCCTCATCCTGGTGATGTAGTCATCCACGGTTTCGCTCCCTTCCTGTTTGCGAGTGTAGAATCTCAACCTATGCAGTACAATATTCTCCTTATTAGTGAACCTCTTCATGATGCGACGCGTGGCTTCTTTGTACACGTCGTCGTCATCGGCGTCTTGGTCGGCCGCCGGTATTTCTTTAAGGCCTGCAAAGATACGCTGACCTTCAACCCCTAGCGCATTCAACAGCATCGCCCTCTTCCTGATGGGGGCATATCGCGTGCCGCCCACCGCTTCCAAGTAGGTGGAAAAAAGGGGTTCCCATTGCATCCACGGAATCGCCGGTGTCCCTGGCAGGGGGAGAAACGCAGGGGGTGGCGTGGCGCCTTGCATGGTGGGTCCGTGGGACTTCAGGTATCCTCGTCGCCAGATATGTTGTGGCCTGAATAGATGACAGGACGCAGTAGGGTTTCTGACAGTCTTTATTGACTGAGAACAAGGGAGAATGTCTTAAGGCGGACTGGTGGCGCAGGGCGCTTACTCACTGTTAACTGACCAAGTCCTGTGCTTCCCCAGTTGCTTCACTGTGGAAGGGTTGTGCTCACCGGTGGCACGCCGTAAACTCATAGGGCCCCCATGAAGCCTCCAGTGGCTGTGGTGTTATGCCCTATGAGCTGTAGTGATGGTTCTGGAGTTGATTCTCCTCTTTCTGTAATCAGGAGCAGCGCTCCTGTACGACCGCTCTAGCTGGCAGGGCGCCAACTCTGAAACGGGAACGTTTTCCTGCGGAGCGTGGGCTCGCGAGATCCCGTGTATCGAGATCTCGCGAGAACACGCTCCCGCGATCACGTGATGTCCCCACAACTAATCCACTCACTTTGGTAATTCGGTTAAAATTAAATCAGCGGGGAACGCAGAAAATCCCAGGTACAGCATAGCTGGGTGCCTTGGCTGTAAGAGCCATACATGCGGAAGGTGTTTACCCTGCAAATGGCACATAAGTAGTGTCCTGACTCGCCAACACCCACATCAGGGCAAGCCTTTGCCCCGGCAGCGCCCCAGGCAACACAGAATGTGCCCCTGTGTACCCCCACTCCCAGCGTGGCTGGTGCCAGCACGGGACATGGGAGATTTTCACTTAAAAACGGTGACGCCAGCCCCTGGTTTAGCAGAGGTTACCAGGGCTTTAAGTGGGGTAAAAAAATCGACGGGGGGGGGGCCCTCATTTGGGGACATGGCCTGGGGGATGGGCGTGGCCTAAAAAAAGTACTCAAACCATAGTAAGGCACGCAAACAAATATATAAATGCGTGTATGCATTTATATATTTGTATACGTACCTTACTATGGTTTGTGTACTATGAAAGCCAACTTTTATAAACATGTTTATAAAAGATGGCTTGAAAAGTACACAAACCATAGTAAGGTACGCAAACAAATATATACATGCGTGTATACATTTATATATTTGTATACGTACCTTACTATGGTTTGTGTACTATGAAAGCCAAGTTTTATAAACATGTTTATAAAAGATGGCTTGAAAAGTACACAAACCATAGTAAGGTACGTACATGCATATATAAATGCTTACATTTATATATTTGATTGCGTGCCTTACTATGGTTTGTGTAGTTCAAAATGGCTTCAAAAGTACACAAACCATAATAAGGTACGTTCCCTGCAAGGTGCGCGGCTGTGCGGCTGCACATCTTTGATTCTGAAGCTGCGCATATTCTTTCAATTACCTCGCGCACACAGAAATTGTGCCCTTCCTTCATCAGTATTTTGTTCAGCCAATCAGGAGCTGTGCACAGTGAACAGACACCATACTTTTAATACGATTGGCTGCATCAGCGCTTGGCAGCACGTGCCGCGCTGCTACAGCCAATCAAACACGGCTCCCTTCAACCACCGGCCCTCGTGCGTAAGGCGTGGCACCATGAACAGCTCCAGTGTGGTGTGAATGCAGATTGCACATGCCCCAGGCCCCCAGCAGTTATTTTCAGGCCGACATACACTGTAAGCGTTGCAAACTTGTGGGTTGAATCCGAGAAGCAGGACCCTCTCTTCAGCTTCACACGGAATCGGATTGTAAAAAGGTATGCACCAGCGACTCTGAGCGAAGAAATATGGGAGCAGTTGGCTTGGGCACTCAGAGCGGCACTACTTTCATTAAAAAAAAGCACCATTCCCAGTGCTTAATTTGTGCCAGAGTGTTTGCCGGTGGTGAGCACCGGCACTATTTTTCAGCACCGGCACTCTTTATAAACGGTGTGTCTGACTCTGAGCAGGCCTGGGCCTGCAGAGGCCTTGGTGGCGCACTGTGGTTATAGCGCTCCCGGGCCCCATCTATCATATTTCACAGTGATCGTGAGTGATGTGTTCTGCCCGGGCCAGCCACCCACCACCACCACTCTGTGGCTGCTGCCTGCAGGCTGCACCGCAGCGCACGCACACCGCAGGAGCCAGCTCCGGCAATGAAATTCAGCAGGGCAGGCAGCATGTGTGCCGCATGCAGGCAGCCGTGTGGTGTTCGTCCCAGCGCAGGGACACTGCCAGCCTGACCTGGGTCAGGTGGTGCGTGCCTGCTCTCCCTGCTGACGACATGCATTGGTCACGAGGGGACCAGGTGTTCCGGTCACCTTGTTTTTTAAATGTGTGCTCTGTGTCCGTGCGTGCCAGGCCGCGGTGGGCGGGGGGTGTAGACTCAGTGAGTCTCTCAGCCACACCCTTGCTGGAGCGCACGGGCGGGGGCAGGCACACGGCCAGGAAAGTGTACAGCAGAGGCGGCCGTGTCCAGCAGCTCCGTCTGACTACAATGAGTAGGATGAGGCGGTAGGATGCTGGCTGGCACTGATCCACCATCCCTTATTATCATTGAATGATTGATGAGTATACAGTGTCAGTGACACATTGCAGCATAGTGTTTGAGGGACGGATTGTCAGACCCTTTGTGGCTTATGGGTTCCCCAGCCTCCTCCTTACTCCTTCCCAATCTTGCCCATTTGACTCATTCGCCCCTCTCATGTGCATGTCTCATGAACCTTGCATGTTGGTTTGGTGTCTGAGTTAGTGTTATAACCGTCCAGGGATCTGTTGAGTTGGTGGCACTGTTTCTCACAAACTGATGTTGGCTAAATCATCGGATGTTGACTTGACTGCACTGCTTTCCTGCACAGTTCCTCTTACTCTCACTTTGGCTTCTCATTCCATGGCACCTTTCTCTACACCCTCACTGCTTGTAGATAAAAGTTTTCACGCTCTGCAACTTAACATTTCACTGATCGCTACAGCCTGGCACCAGTAGACTATGGCGTTTTCTCCACTCTGGCAGTTTGCGCTGTGCCTTGTTTCCACCCCTTCTATGCCACTTCAGTATGGTCTGTCTGTGTACTAAGCCCTCTCACATTGTTTTTGTACTCTGCTGTGCCTCATCAGGTCCTCAGTGAATAAGGCTACCCAGCTTCCGCCCACCATTTGCCTCAGAAAGCCTGAACCCTGTTGATCTCTAGTTTTCTTTTAATGATCTGTGGCTTTGCAGACTGCATGCCCAGTCCGAAGGTCACAGGCATGGAAGAAAGCCTCCCCACCCTCTATTTTGGATGGTCTAACGGCGGTGCTGCACCACAGTGAAGAGGGAAAATCGAGACCAAACCCATGCCCCCTCACCCCAAGCGCATACATAGAAGAACAGCAGGAAGAACAAGGAGCGCACTTATCATTTGAACCAGGCCCCAGCGCACCCATGGGTGACAAATATGCTGAAACACACCCACTTCACCAACAGTGCAACTTCCATGCTACATTAGAATCAATGCTGCAATATCAGAATCTACAAACACAAAAATCCCTGTTTAAAGGCTTGCAAATGCCTATATGAATTAACATTGTCTAAATGCACAGACAGTTCATTTCATTCACTGAACACTGGCTGCGGGAGCCTCATCAACATTCCTCGCAAAAACCCAGCCCGACCTGCCAAGGCCGCAAGTTCAAGATAAAATTGCTTTCTGCAGACAGACATTTTTTAATTATCCACAAATGCGAATAAATCACGGCAACCCAGTGTGCTTTTTTTTTTCTTTCCGGGAAAGAAAGACATTTTCTCAAGGACTCGCACAACATGTAAAACATAACTTGTAACAAGAATGGCGCAGCCCAGCCAATCTGCGCCCAGGGCCCAGGTGCGAACTGTTTGTTCAGCTAAAAAGTTATGGGAACAAAGTCACATTGCAACAAGATTAGAATTAGGTAATGGGGGCTGGCACAGCTAAATCAACCCACTGACGCAAGAGGTTAATATCCAATTATCAGGCTCTCTGTAAGGGCTACATAGGTAACCTACCACTTTGCAGCCAATAACAGGAGGAGATAGGTTTCTGGGAGCTGATCCAATTCTGTGAGGTCAGCCTGCAGTGTGATTATAAAGCTTACTTGCAAGACAGCCCCGGGGGAGACGGCGCCTGAACTCGCGATGCACGATGCTCTGTGCTTTTCTTTTGTTTTTTTCTTTTTTCTTTGCCTAGAAATAAATGCAGTTTGAAACATGCTGCTGCCTGCTTGGGACTCTGTTGCATTTCTGGGGGCCATATGGGAGGTGTTGGGGCCTCCCATAGCTGGTGAGGGTATGGCTGCTGGCCCCCCACTGCCCTGGGGGGGGGGGAACAGCTTCTCCCCAACAACAGCACTGTGTGTTATTAACTAGCACAGGCCATCTCCTAGCACCGCATTCAAAACCTGTGTTATGATATCTCCTAGCACATCATTTAAAAATAGTGTAATTTCTACTGTTATATGATTGACGCTTTCCCATTGCAGCAGTGGCTTAGTATATCAGGTACTGTGTTAGTGATCGGGCACACGCTTACTGTGCAGTGCATCTAGTTGCACCATCGGCAGAAATGCTTCCAGGCACTGTTGCTGTTTATCATTTATAGGGAGCGGGCCGTGCCCTTATTCTACCAGCCGCCGGGGGTTCAGATTCACAAGAGGTGCACATTTCATAAGATGCTCGTGCTTCTCTGGCAAGAGCGGGTCTGAAGTGGGCAATCGCCAATCACCAGAGACAGCACAGAGCTCTAAACCAGCTCTGCAGTACTGCATAGGGTCGGACTCAGAATCTACTGCTTTTATCATTATGGAGTTAATCCAAATAAAGCATTATTGAATTCCATTCAAACGTCACATCCTTGGCGTGGCGCTCTGAGATGCAGTGATCCGACTGATATATGTGCAGTTTAAAATCTTTGTTCAGGTGAACAACATAATTGTGTGATCCATTCACCTTGTGGAGAAATGACCACGCTGCACACAATAATGGCCCACCAATCCCAGCGACATACATTACCCCCAGACTCGGATTTCACTTGATTCTTTGTTTAGGAAAACAAGGGAAGGTGCCTCCACCACAGTACGTACTGTAAAGTGCCAGGTGCACCCAGGCCCTAACTGTCCTGCGTTCAACTCTAAAAACAGGCCTGTCCGACCACACTGTGACCAAAACATGAAAAGCGGGAGAGAAATTTGCTGCTTAACCTCCAATAGTTGTCTTTTTCTGTAGAGTTCAGTTCACGGGAAGCCGGGTTCTGGTGGAGACGTGTGCGCGGGAATTGAACATGTTCAACCATGCTCAGGTCGTGGCAGATGCCTGAATACAATTGCAAATATGTTAAAATAATGGCATTTTGCTGTTTACTTTCCATAGACTTTCATTTTCGTCTGAAAAGTTTAGTAATGGGAAAGATTGGTAACGCAGTGGGTTCAATTGCCTGCTGCATTGCATAGATATGTGTGCAACCGGCAGGTTGCAAGCTCAGCTTCCACATAGGGTGGCTCATTTAATCACTGGGTTGAACGATAGTTTAATGATTCTGCTGCTGAGGTATGCATGTAACTTGCTGGTCACAATTCCAATAAGAAAGCAAAATGGATTGTAGATCATGCTGCTCTTTGTGTAACTTGAATATCCCATTGTGCAGGTCCAGTAAAGAAGCTCAGTTGGCTTATGCACCTGCTGGTTCCCGGTATGCCCCGCTCTTGTAATTGTAATTATTTATAACGCACTTAATAGAGGTTTCTAAGCGTGGACCTGGGTATCGAACCTGTGTTGCTCTGCGTCATCTTGCTTGCAAGGCGAGCACGTTGCCCTGAGCTGTCCTCTCTTGCCTCATGTGCGACACCTTCTTAGTGTGTTGTTTTCTTGTTTCCCTGGATCATACTCGCAATTTGCTACACTTGATTGCCGGGCCGGGTCCATCCTCAGTGTGTGTCCATTAACTTCTCCTTCTGGCTGGTTAGGGAAGAGACGTCTTCAGTTGGTTATGCCAGCATCTCTTAAACACCATGTGGTTGTCCATTCATGTCTTATTAATCATTTCTTTTTGCTGTGTTCCATAAGTGCGTTCTTCCATCTTTTCCCTGTGCTGTTAAAGTTGGAGGATGTGTAATATCTGTCTGTCCTGCATGCTTGAGATGGATGGAATCATTCCCAATCCTGACTGAGTGATGCATTTGTGATGTAATAGAGCCCGGGCCAGGACAATCTGACATTACACGATTCAGTGTTTTTTATTTAACTGTCCAGTGTCCATCCATACTCCCCCTTCTATTAAGTCGTCTTTGTCATTAATCATGTTCATGTATTGCTTATTTCGTTAAACCAATAAAAAGCATTTCCTTTATATTCCATACATTTAGTGAACTGAGAATGAAGGAGGCGCCACTGCTGTGCTACTAATATTAATTTGTGAGGCAGAATCTGTGTTCCACTAGAAGAACCCCTCTGTTGTAGTACCAACCCATCATAAAACAAAAGATCTTGCTAATTTTTAGAGATGTAAAAGGGACACAATTTGAGATGAGCTAAAGTCTTAGGACGAATATAGCACCCAAATGTCCCTTGAAGTAGAGCTTGTTGTGCCGCAAATTCACATTCCTCGCTTGCACACTGTGGAATCGGATCACTAAGCAAGCACTTGCTCACTAGTGGGTGTCCTGTCGACGCCCCCGAGTCACCGACCACCACCGGCGCATCGCTCAGTTGTGCACATGACTGAATAACAGCCCGCACGCAACTAATCTTTGGGACACACAGCCCAAAAAAATTAGAGGGAACATTGGTACGCAAACAAATATATAATATTTATGTATCTGTTTGCATACCTTATGATTTGCGTACTTTTCAAGCAATCTTTTAAAAACATTTTTAGGTTTATAAAAAATGGCTTGAATTGTGGACTTTTCAAGCCATCTTTTATACACACAGACATTTGTCCCTGAGTCCGCAGGTTCACTGAGGGTCAAAGATGCCTTGATGAGCTGGGAAGGGGAAAACAAAAGTCTATATTCCTGTTGGCCAAGTGCACACCATTAGGTAAGCAATTATGGATGAGTTAAAGTTAATTAGTGGGGTGCTGGGGAGAAAACCAACCTTGACACTGGGTTGTTTTAACAAATGTAAGACCAACAGATGTCCACACACTTAGGGAACTCTCCCGTCCCCTAAACACCCAAAGGTGGTTGTATAAACAGACAATATGTAAGTTACTATAGTATCTCACACACATGAATATTTAGTTCATTTTTCATAGGGTACAACAATTGTTCTGATACAAAAATTATTGATTCATAGCAATGCACATCAAATCAGTTTGATCAAATTCCAATTTCCAATAGTTTCTTTTGGGTAAACAATTACACTCATCAGATTCCTAACATATGTTCAAAAGTTCATCAATCTTATGTAGTATGGATGATCCTAAAGTGTAACACTCTACACGTTTCGGGGTAGGTAATCCCCTTCTTCAGGAGTTGTTCACCCTCTTCTCTGTTCCCTTGATAGATCTCAATGTGTAATTAATAATACAGTTTTAGTTTCACAAATCATTTGAATCATTATCCTGTCATGTTTAGTTAATCATCTAGTAATAATCACCTGGATGTTCCAAAATATCTTAAGATATTCCCCGACTGGAGGGTGAGACCACGTTTTCGAACGGTTCGTCTAAACCTGGTGCATGCTGGAGAGGTTCTCTCTAAATAAGTGATGGGGATGATTCTCAAAAACTGTGTGCTAATTGTAAAAACTCTGGGAAGCAGACACTAAGACATCTACTGATGGAGTGCGAGGGTACCTGGGATACAAGAGTAACTCTTCATCAAAGATTTGTGGATAGACAGGATGGTATTTTGGCAGATATGTTTTGGGACAGATTGTTTGCTGGCCATGAGACAGCGCTCACGATAAAAGTGATAGAAGTTCTTCAAAAATGTAATGTTATAATATAAGATTGACTTTTCCTTTGTTTTTCCTGTTTTCTTTCTCTTGTTCTGGCATTTTTGTTTTTTGTCCTTTATAACATTCCCTGCTTAGTTTGGATGTTAATTGCTGTGACTTGATTAGGTTGGGGGGTAGTTTATCTTCTTTTAATAAAGTAAATTATGTTTGTGTAAAGATGGTAACTGAAAGTAATGTATATATGTTGTTACATCTGAAATTGTGTAAAAAAAAAAAATGGTTAAATCACAATAAAAAATAAAAAAACGCCCTGCTCCAGCACGGGAAGGGGGAACCTTTTACTTTAATAGGGCGCCTCCACCACACCAGCTCAGGGAAACCTTTCGAAGGCACCACAGGACTCCCAGTATTTTATCAGTATCCCCATCTCATGATTTATGGCAATGGTTCACCATTTTCCCTACAGATTGGGATTCATAGTATTCCACCAACCTTCCAGTGACGTGCGGCTCACATGTCTCAGCAACTTCTCAGCGAATTGGAGCTCTCAGGATCTGCACAATAATGGGTGTCAAGGTGATTTCAGCTTCTCAGAGTCATGTGGCTCGGAGGTTCTCACCAACTTCACAGCAGTTTCACGGGATCATTAACATAAAAGTTCAATTTGGATGTATTCAGTCTCTCTTCTAAAAATTAATAGTCCTAAGAAACATCTTTAGCAGGTGATTGGTCACAGCACAGACTGTGGGAAAGCTGCCATGGCACATTTTTGGCACCAGTTTATTGAACTCAGCATCTGTCCATCAATACTCTTTTTGGTTTTGGATAATTTAGGTGATGCAAAGTGTGATGAACAGAAGACTGTTTTGTATGTATCTGAGTTAGTGTTTGCATATATGTGAGAATGAGATGCCCCCATTACCAGGGCAGAGGAAGCAGACTGCATTGGGTTCCTCCCAGCCCATCTAGAGGCAGGTGGGAGTGGGAGTGACTCAATTAACAGGCAATGTAGAGCCAGAGCCTCCAGCCCATATAGAGGTCTCGAAAAGTCCCTCTCTGCACTAAGGGTTCCAAGACCCTGACATGTCAATTCCCAGAATGAACACGAGGTGTAGGGGCACTAAAAGGCTGATCTGGCCCTTCCCCAGGAGTGTAGTGGGCTATGTCTGAGTTGGGCCGATCACTGGATGTCGAATTGAAGGAAAGGGTTTTCAGCTGAGTACTGAGAAAATATTTGACAGAAGGAGTATTGGTGTCCTTTTTCCATCGAAAGACGTCACCTTATCAGCTCCCCTCATGTGCCAAAACGTTTGGCTTTGCTAAAACGTGTTTTGAAAGGCCAACAAAATCCACGTCTTCAACTAACTCTGACCCCCACAATTCGTAGTTGTTTCTTACCATGCTGCTTAGGTGGTTTACAATGGGCCCAATGTCAAAGGTTGAATGATGTCAACTGGTTTTGGAAAGTGAGATCCCGCCATTGACTATACTAAACAGTATACTCATGCGTAAAGCCAGGCAGGACAAACACGTCCCCGCAATCCTAAAATTGGCACAGCATATTCTTATTGAGCCATTTGCACTGCACCTGTTTAACAGAGATTGGACAACATATGCTTCAAGGTTGTAAGGTGTCAGAAATGTGAGGTGGATAACGTTTTGAAGGTTTTTCAAAAGATGCCATTTAATTAAATTAAAAGGTTGGATAAACGCCACACTATCCCTACTCTGATGAGTATTTCCCTGTCTAAAATAAACTATAGGAAACACTCTAACAAAAGATATCTGTCCCTCACACTTATAAATACAGTAACTCAATACTGTAACGCGTGGCAGTTCATAGGTAACACAATTATAACAGTTACATTCACAGTTAAATTCACAATAGGACACCCGTCTCTCCTTATAATCTGGGTGAATTCCCCTACCCCAGATTCAAGCAGGACTCTGCTCCACAGTTCCAAAAAGAAACAAGAAAATCCTGGTTTGTAACAAAGTTCCACCAGGAGTTCCTTGTAACCTCAACTTGCCAACGGAAAGTTCCAACACTCCAGTGGTTCCACACAAAAGGTTCTTTCATTTCCTCTTGCAAAAGTTAGATTCAAACTGGTCTTGAAATTTCCTTAGTCGTTAATAGCAACATAAATTGTCTTTGTCAGGATACTTTACCACAACCTATTATTTCTGAAGATAAATAACACTTCTGCTGCAGTTTTATACAGTTCTTTCTTCAGCAATGAAAGTCATTAAGAATAACATGTTAACACCACTTCACAGCACTTCATCAACTTCTACCTGGTACTTCAATCACACCTGGTTTACTCTGATGCCATGTCTACTACTCCAAAAGATTGTTGCTCTGGTCTACTTCCCTGCTGGATCAGTAATTCACAAACAAGTGCTTCTGTGCTTAAGAACAGCTTTGCAGTGTTCATTACTTTATAACATCAGATATGTAAGCAATGTTTCAGGGAAAGGTAAATTCACTTTGTTGTTCATAAGTACTCTTTCGCACTTTCCAACACTTCAGCAAGTTATGCTCCTCGCCTTCTGAATAACCTTTTCTAGAAGGGCAGCCTTCTTGACACTCTTGCTTCCCCACTGCGTTTACAACCAAACACTGACAAGGATGAGGGGGCGTGGCTAACCGCCATGTAGGAGAGACGTGTTTGGTGCAGCTCCGCACGATACGTTTAACGATCCGCCGCCAACTACTGCTTTATATAACTACAAACATCTGAAAACAGCACACAAGCCGTGCGAAAGCCTGATCCGCCCGCTGTCGAAGTTTGGAAGCCCTGCGTCCCTCCGTTGGCCCGCAACGTCGAAAAGAAAGGAACGCCAGGCGGGCACAGCAAATGGCGGCCATTGTGAGTCCCGGCCCTTCGCTGTAAGCGGAGCGCTGCAACCGATCTCGAAGGAGCTCGCTGAGGTCCTGGGCGCCCGACCAACAGTGATCCGAAGAGGGCGCCTGCACCCGCGGGGCCTGGGCCGCGCTCCCGCAGCCTCGAAGGAAAGCGGTAAGGAGTCGGAGGGGGGGAGCGCCTGGCGCGGCCTTTACTACACCCCCACCGGACCTCGAAGCTGATCAGCACCCAGCCACCCTGCCAAGCAGCTGAGGCGCCCACACTCCGCTGGCATTGCCCGGCGGGCCGATGACCCACATCCCGTCGGCACCCTGAGCAAGGCCCGGGGACAACCAGCGCACGAACACCGGGAGACTGGCCCCTCGGAACGCGAAAGCTTCCCCCCACACCAGCCGGCAGTACCGACTCCGACGACACGCACAGGACTGCCCGCTTCGGGTATCCCTCGCTCGACAGCGGACCATCAGTACATCCAGAGGCTACAGACCGCACAGTGCCTGCCGAGGACTGGGGGGCCTCGCGGCGGGGACATGACCACCAAGGGCGCCCGAAGCAAACACTGCCAAACCACCATGGAGTCCTTCGCGGCTGCCGGAGCGACTGGGCCCGAGGCGGCGGGCGCCGAGACGCCCGAGCCGGCCAACTCCCAGCTACTAGAGGCCATCATGACTCTTCAAAAGACCATGGAGAACAAAATAGACGCGGTCGCCATCGACCTGAACTTACTGCGGCAGGATGTGCGCTCCATCGCCAACAGAACGGACGCCCTCGAGATCCAAGTTCGAGACAACACCGAGTCCAAAACACAGCTTTTAAAGGAAGTGGACATTTTGGCGCAAAAGGTGAAGAACCTGGAAGACAGGGCTGATGAGGCCGAAGGACGGGCCCGCAGAAATAACATTAGAATCATTGGCCTGCCCGAGGGCATCGAGGGCAACAACCCCACTAATTACATCGAGGACCTCCTCATACACGAAATTGGAGCCGGAAAACTGTCACAGGGCTTCACCATAGAAAGAGCCCACCGCTCCCTAGCCAGGCGGCCCCCTCCAGGGAACCCACCCAGACCTATAATAGCCAAAGTCCTCAACTACAAGGACAGGGAAACCATCTTGGCCTTCTCCAGAATGGGTGGCTCTATACAGAGGGACGCAGCAAAGATCGCAATATACCCCGACTACACCCTACAGGTTCAAAGGAGTAGGGCCCAGTTCCACCACACCAAAGCTAGACTCAAGAACGCAGGCCTGCGCTATTTACTCCTCTACCCGGCTAGACTGAAAGTCCTGCGCAACAACAAGGCACACTTATTTGACACCCCCCCAGAGGCCTGCGAATGGATGGACAGAGAACAGATCCCAGACATCAAACTGAAGCAAAGCAGACCCTAGCTGCCCGCAGCGAGGGCCCCTCCCTCACCTCTCATGGACAGCACTCATCAAACACACAGCAACATGCCAGCAATGGCGGTGACACTGATGGTACTGGAGCGGTGCCGGACACGGCGTACCTCTTGATAACATCCCCGGAGGCAACCCCTTCCTTACCCCCAGACTAGTTAGGGTGAGTTCACCCGCCCGTAGGGCTCCGGAAGACCCAGGTCCGATGGGGCAGAAACGGGAAAGTCAGCGCAAGGGTAACCTCACTAGACGTGTTGTGTTTAAAGTTAAGTTAGACGTTCTTGTTCATGGGGGGAACCCCAAGTTGGGATTACCGTTTAAGCTCTCCACACGCCAGACCGGGACCACGCGCAGCGGAATCGCCACCAGGCTGACCAAGATTGTCCAATACCTCAACCTCAGACTGTCCACAGCCCCACGACCACATCCAGACTGTGGCTGAGAAGATCAGAGTCATGTCCTGGAACTTCAGGGGACTAAACAGCTACATCAAACAGCGCCGCATCCACGCCTACATGAAACGCCACAGAGTCGGAATCGCCCTCCTCCAGGAGACCCACCTAAGCGCCCCGAAGCTAGCAGCACTAGCCAAAGTCTGGAGAGGCACCCTGGTGGGCTCCTCGTACTCCACATACTCCAGAGGAGTCTTGATATGGATTGCCCCCTCCGTCCCCGTCTCGCTGACCCACACCAAAACAGACAATGAAGGCAGAATGGCCCTGGTACAGGGCACCATAGAGGGGCGTGATATGCGCCTGATCTGCACCTACGCCCCGAATCATGATGCAACTGTCTTCTTTCGCTCGCTGTACACCCGGCTGTCCCCGAGTAACAAACGCATAACAATATGGGGAGGCGATAACAACTGCACCTTAGACCCTCGCATGGACAGATCGGATAGCAAGCACGGTGACCCCTCCCCACCCGCCAGAATACTGAACGCCCTCATGCAGCAATACGCCCTGAAAGACCTGTGGAGATCACAAAACCCCGAAACCAGAGGCTACTCCTTCTACTCCCCCCCACATAAGGTTCACACCAGAATAGACTGTTTGTTCGTTAGTGAAGAGCATGTGGCCAGATTTGAGGACACACAGTACCTGGCCAGAGTGCTATCGGACCCCTCCCCCCTGATGACCTCATGGGCGACCACAGCCCCTAGACCTCCCATCCCAACATGGAAACTAAGAAGCGAAGCGCTACTAGACAAAGCCTTTAATGAACAAATCAGAGAGGGCACTACACAATACTGGCAAACCAACATTGATAGTGTCCAACACATAAGTACAGCATGGGAAGCCTATTAAGTGGTAACAAGAGGGGAAATGATAGCCGCCGCTGGAGGGGCCCTAAAACTCATCACGTCCCAATTAGCGCACACTGAAGCCGAACTCCAAGCCCTCGAAGCAACTCCATCCCCTGACCCAGCCCATACGCACAAATTGATCGAACTCAAACAGACATGCCTGACACACTGGGAGACATTGGGGAAACTAAGCTACACCAAATACACTGAAAGGAACCACGCCCTAGGTGATAAACCCGGGAAACTACTCGCGTGGCTTTACAAGCGGGAAACCCCCAGGCACCCCATCTGCTCTATCCGTAACATAGATGGCCTGACCCTCCACACGCAAGTGGGGATCAATGCAGCGTTCAAGGAATATTATCAAACCCTCTATTCCGATCCCGCCCCGCCCCCAGACTCCGCAATTGAAGATGTCCTGGACATCATCAGGCTCCCTTGCCTGGCAGACCCCCTCGGAGGCCCTGTCACCCCAGACGAGGTCACAGCCACCATCAGGTCACTGCCCTCCGGGAAAACTCCGGGACCAGACGGCCTCCCAGGTGAATTTTATAAAGCCTACGAGGACATACTAGCCCCCCTATTGTCCAAAATATACAACGAGGCGTACGAAAAAGGCCACCTCCCCGACTCCATGGCTGAAGCCACCATCATCCCTTTACTTAAACCCGACAAAGATAGCATTGACTGCGGCTCGTATCGTCCCTTGTCCATGCTAAACGTAGATAACAAAATCCTTACAGCACTACTGGCCAGAAGGCTTCAGGCAGCCATTCCACACCTCATACACCAGGACCAAACGGGTTACGTGCAGGGCCGTTCTATCTCAGAGAACCTGCGCAGGCTGCATCACGTCATACACAGAACAAACAGCATACCCGGCAAATACGCAGTTGTGTCCCTTGACGCCTCTAAGGCCTTTGATTCGGTCCGATGGAAATGGCTCTACGCCGCCCTATCCAAGATGGGGATCGGTCCGGCTTTCATGAATTGGGTCAAACTCATCTACACCAATCCCACCGCCAAAGTCCGAACCAACAACACCTTTTCAGAAAAATGGAGCCTGGCCAGAGGCACCCGGCAAGGGTGCCCCCTATCCCCTTTGCTCTACATTTTGGCAATCGAACCAGTGGCGGCATACCTCAGGCAGGAGTACGGAGACGGTGGTATAATGATAAATGGAGTGAACCACCTTGTTTCCATGTACGCGGACGACATGCTCCTCTACCTAAAAGATCCTGAACACATCCTCCCCTACATTCTCGAAACACTAGACGGGTTCCACAGATGCACCGGGATCCAGATCAATCACAGCAAGTCTTGCCTATTCCCTCTGGCTGCCCTTAGCGAGATCGAGAAAGAACACCTCCCCCCACTAGCCCTCAAATGGGAACCCACCACATTCAAATACCTGGGTGTCATGATCCACCGCGACCCCGTAACCGAACACGCACTAAACACCGGCAGGGCAAGGGAAGGCCTGGCTAAATCAATTGACTTCTGGTGCAAACTGCCCCTCTCGATGGCTGGTAGGGCGGGACTCCTCAAAATGGTGGCGCTCCCGCGCCTCCTACACTTCTTCACCAATGTCCCTTACAATATCCCCCAACATTTCTTCAGAGACCTGAATAAACTTTGCAGGAAACTTCTATGGCGGGAAGGAAGGCACAGAGTCGCCCTAGACATAACACAGAGACCGTACGACAAAGGAGGCCTAAAAACCCCCAACTTTGAGCTCTACTATATAGCAGCCCAGCTCAAGCACGTGATTCAGTGGATGGCTGACGACGCCTCAACAGACACACGCCTCTTACAGCCCCCAGACGCACCGTGGTTGCTCAGGGACCTTCTCTGGATCAAACCAGCGCCAAAAACGCATGCACACCTAATCCGCCTGGGCACCCAGATCTGGAACCGGGCCTGCAAATCGGTCAAGCGGACTGACCCTTACACCCCACAAATCCCAATAGCTGCCATCATGTCCAACAGACCAGAGGACCGAAAGGCGATCCGGAACATATGGGAACCCTCCGGTGTCGCCACCCTCGGTGACCTGGTGGATGACCAGGGCATCCACACATTTCCTGAGCTGCACGAGCTGACAGGGGTCCCGCTGGGTCAGTTCCTCCTACACAGGGCGGTGTTGGAAAAGCTCAAGAAGCGATGGCCAGATGCAGAATCCCTCTGCGCTGGGCACGAGGCCATCGAAAACTTGCTGAGCGTCGCAGAAGGAGGGCACGAAACCTCGAGGCTCTATGAGATCCTAATTGACAACACCACACAAAACAAACGCAAATGTAAAGGCAAATGTGAATCTGAACTAAACACGCAGTTTGGAGACACGGAATGGGAAACAATAACACAATACCACAAAAGAGTTTCCAGGAACGCCCGATTCCAGCTCATTCAATTCTATATCATCCACAGAGCTTACCTTACCCCAGCTGTCATCTCAAGATTCAGCGGCACCGGTGTAGCGACGTGCCCCAAATGCCAAGAACCTGCAGCCTCACTGACCCACATGTTCTGGGCCTGCCCGGCCATACAGACCTTCTGGTCCCAAATTCAAGCTAGGGTAGCAGAAGAGGACATAACCCTGGACGTGCAGTCCCCCAGGGCCTGCTTATTGGGCTCATACCCGCGAGGCAAAAAGAACAAGCCCCTTAACAGACTCAAGGATTTAATGTACATTCTGGCAAAAAGGCGTATCGCCATGGCCTGGAAGCGCCCCAGCGCCCCTAGACTCATAACATGGTGGGAAGACCTCCGTAGATGGACTGTGGCCGAAACCGGGGCCTGGGAGCTGGCGCACCGACAACAAAAAATTGGCGACTCTGAGGACCTTTTACAATGGATAGCCCTCACTGCTGCTCTGTTCCGCCCTAAAGAGGACAGCTCCTCAGGCGAAGACCTGGACAGCCCAGGCTCACCTCAGCACAAACAGTAGACTGCCCAACGTCCCGGTCTGGGTTTGCATTAGGGGGGAGGGAAGGGGGGGAGTTACTATTGACACATAACCGATTATTATGTTGATGATGCTGGTTGTATTGTATTCTGAAAAAACAATAAATATATTTAAAAAAAAAAAAACACTGACAAGGATATGGTTTAATGTAATGCTGCTTCTTCATTGGCTTTGGCAATATGTGTTTATACCAGCTCTTGGTATATGCTTCTTCAGATATGGGCAATAAACTTGACAACCCTTGGAACTTCCCGTAGTCCCTTCCTGCCTTTGGCAATCTGTGTTAGTTTTAAAATGCTGCGTTGCTGCTCTATTTTGGCTTGTGCAATGGTTATCTACATTAGGATTTAAAAGTATTGCCCCATCTTGTTGCTGGGTTCTCAATTAATTCTCATGCTCAAAGATACAGTCATTTGGCTTTAAAAAGTACTGTTTTCTCTGATTTCTAATATTAAGTTATTCAAAATTTCCTTTAGTTTCACTTTCACTCACATGCAAGTATTTTCGACACTGGAAATACCTGTACAAGCACCACGCCAGCGATCTCGGAGCGTTCTGGGGTCACTCTCAGTTTGTGAATTCACCGGGCAAGGCGTGCATGTCTGAATCTCTTGCTGCTCACAGGTAGTCTGCTTCGGTGGCTCCACGGGAGCCAGCAATCTGCTTATTTTGGCTTGCCGCTGCCCGCGCCACTTGAAAAAGGAGCTTCCTTCATCCGGAGGTTCTCTGGTGGTCACTGTCGACCAAATACCACCTCATGGGAACCAAAGCTTGCCACGCTTTAGTTTCCCACTGCGCAACCTCTGCAAAACAGGCTTCTGGAGGCAAAGACCCTCTCAGGACCGGCCTCTATTCTCTGGTTAACAGTGGTCCCGGCGTCTTTCCCTCCTCCATGTTCCTCTCCTGCTGATCACAGTGCTCTCCCTACTCAAACTTCTTACCAATGGCCTGCCCTTGAGGGGGCCCTTTAAGCCTCCCAGTCTCCCTCAGGTGTGGGTAATTTCTATTAATGTGCTGACCACTCCTGCAGTTTTGTTCCTCTTTAGCCCTCTTCTTCGTCCCAGGACGTCAGGAATTATGGGACCTGAAGTCCCTAATGACAAAGCTCCTCAATACAAGTGTGCCAGTATTTTCCCAGTAATTCCATGTTCCTGGTGGCACCCTTTCTGTAACCACGGAATCACCGGCACACCACAACATTGCGGGAGCGCACATTCCGGCATGCCAGAAACGGCGCCACTGGCATGACGGAAACACTGTCATTGCGTTGTTAAATTCAGTGGCACCGCCAGCAACAATGCAGAGTGGAACCGTTTACGGCATGTCACTTACGGAAACACTGGCACCGGAAACAACATCACCAGAAAAGTCACCACCGGAACTCGAAGTTTGCTGGCGGTCATTTTGGAAAACACAATCCATTGAAAATCACCCTGTTCCTGTTGCCATCCGGACATGCAGACACCGGCATGCCACTAGCAGGCAGGGCATCTCGAATCCATGAAAGAAGGCAGCAAAAGCCACACTTTTCCGAGCAGGAACTACCGATCCTGACAGACAGCATTTTAGAACATGCTGGTGAGCTGTTTGCGACGGGCCACCGGTGCAGTACCCAACTTAGAAAAAATGCCATCTGGCAGGAGGTGGCACAGAAGGTGTCAGCCGTGGGACCTGTACCTCGCACAGTACGCGACTGCCATAAGTGGTGGGATGACCTCTGCCTCAGCATCCGCAACCTGCTGTCGGGCCACCGTAAGGAATGCCTGGCCACTGGCAGTGGGACCACCTCACCAATTAAACTAATGCCATGCAAGGAGAAGTGCAGCAGGGATCGAGGGAGTGGGAGAGGCGGAGGCTGGTGCAGGGACACCTGGAGGGGGTGGTGAGTACAACGTGCCACAACAAAATCACAGTGCACATGCAGTACACAACATACAGAGACATGCCCAACTGCATGACGCCAGACCACATCCAACCCATACAGTGTCCAACAAACCATTGCCATTGGGCAAGGGAACACAAACATTGCCCCCCAAACATCCAAATACATATATGCCCACATGAGTACTGGTCATCTGCAGACATTGACAAAATGAGAAGCAACACATACACGAGGCACACACCCTCCAAGGCAGCATAGATGCACCATGAGCAATTGGCTCCTGTGACACACTCACATACATGCATGCATCAAATGTGCCCTGACATGGTTGAACGCCATCCCCAAGTGCAATAGAGCACTTCCCTCACCTCCACCTCACTGCCCTCCTGTGGCATCCCTCAGGGCACCATTCAATTGCCATGGCTCCCCAACAGCTACCTTGCCTCTCTGGCTCACTCGATTACCACCATTGCATCCCACTCCCACGATTATGCAGATGACACACTGCAGAACTTAAATCTGCCATCCTCTACTTCCACTCCATTATCTCTCATACATGAGTGCCTGACTGCTAATTATGCTACGTGCTCTGCTGACGACCCCTCCCTGAATGGCAGCAAGCCAGAGAAACCCCTCATTGTGACGCCTGCACCCTGTTACCCACCCACTTCCTGGCCACACTCAAAGGGCCCACACCCCATGAGAGGATACAGACCTTGGTGTCACCTTTTACTGATCCCACACCTCGCCTCCGCACATCACGGTCCATGGCAAGAGTTCCAACTCACAGCACCACCACCTCAGAGGCACCCTACCTTACCTCACCCACTCCCAGAAGCCCAATGGCTCCAGAGCTCTGGTTCCCACTATGCCTCACAACAGCAACAGCCTCTCCCTCAATCCACCCATTACCTCCCTTCAAACCCTCAAAAAGATACAGAATAGTGCAGCGTGAATCAACCTAAGCCGCAAGTCCTGGGACCGCTTTCCTCCAGTCCTGGAATCACTCCACTGGCTCCCTGTGACAGCAAGGACCAATTCCAAGACACTCTGCCTCACACTGGAGCCAGCCCATCCTCGTCCAGTCACCCCCAGCACCCCCAGCATCCCCAGCATCCCTTACCAGCACTGGCCCACGGACACCCTTCCCTGTACAAGCCCGAATCTGGACCACCCCATTGTTCACACTGTACCCCCCTCCCCCCTTTGACACCTTTGCACCTGCTCCTGTGGCTGCCATCAGCATCTACCCAGCCCCCTGTGGCACTCTCCTGCTGTACTACACCCCCTCCCATCCTGGTCCCCTCACTCCTCCCTTCCCTGCCCGACATTGTACCCTGCGCTTGCACGGTAACAAGGACACAAGACCCAGTTTGGCTAAATCTCCTAATTTGTCCACCGTCATCTTGCTAGTGGCACCTGGAAACACTTGTGTGTATGCGCCATACAATTTGGAAATGCATAAACTGTAAACAACATGCACATGCATCATGTCAAACGCTGTTTGAACTGTATGTTGCAACGCCATAGGATGGCACAGAGGTGACTAACTAAAACCAGCAAAGTAATGGGTGGAAGGTTTCAAATTAATCTGAACCACTGGCATTGATCCGGGCAACCTTCCACACCACTGTTCTTTAGCCCATCCATGCCATTGCAGGGCCCAGCCATATGCAAATCAGTGAGGTACTGCCACCATTGGGAGCAGCCATGCCTGAACCGCTAGGCCAAGTCCCCTCTGAACGGAAACACAAGCAACCCAGACATGTTTTTGCCTTATTGAGCCTCCTCAGTGAAGTGCAACTTGGTTCCCTATGGCGCAGCAAGCAAGGTACCCACGTCTAGGCATATCACCTCTCACAGTGGTGACTAACGGCATGCCCATCTCACCCCCACAGGCACATCATCTGACCGCGACCAAGGTGGACCAAGCACATCACGAACACCCACACAGAGGAGCAGAGCCACGCCATACAAAACTGCTGCAAAGGCAACACCAGCACCGGCCACGCAAGGCACAGGCCCAGTGAGCATGCCGCTTGCCCTTGCAGCGACACCTGTTGCCCCAAGGAGGCACAGCCAGCATAGCCCCTGACGCACAGCAGTGTGGGCCAACAGAACGGCCACCCCCTGCCCCCACACCAGCATCCTATTTACATGGGTGCGTCTACAGACGATGATGCCAGACAGGAGCCCAGGGACACAACCAAGGGGACACCAGAACACACCACCCACACCTATCATTCAGCCCCTCCAACCTCCACAGCCCAACTCTGCCACCCATCCCCAGCATCCAAGACATGGATGCACGTTTACGGTGCATGGAGGAACATCATGAGCAGATGGCAGGACTCATGCACCAGCACCTGGAGGAGACCAGGTTGATGCGGGAAAAGAGACCGGGTTGTTGCGGCAGAGCGTGCATGCCAATAGCCAGCACTATGCATGTGCCCTGGGCCACTCATCATGTGCAACGGACCTGCATGCACAGAGTATCCAGGAGGGGAACAAGGTGATCTCCGCACTTGCTGAGTCCCTCACCCTTTCCCTGCAGCTGGCACTGGAGCACAGGGACATGGCAAGTTCCGATCCACCATCAACCATCACCATGCCTGCCAGCTCACAACAGAGCAGCCCAAGGCGCTGATCCCTGTGCCTGTCAGACTCACCACAGAAGGGCCGGTCTAGTGTTAAGAAGCCATGGAAGTGAGTCAGTTGCAGACATCAAGTGACACTGATGCCACCTAGGGAGTGTTTTTGGGATGGTGTGTTTGGGAGGCTTAGTCGGGGAGGGTTAGTCAGGGTGGGTTAGTGGGGGGGAATGGAGGGGTCAGTTGGGGTAGGTTAGGGGAGAGGGTTGGGGGTCAGTTGGGGTGGGTTAGTGCAGGGGTTGGTTGGTGGGCCTAGTTGGGGAGGGGGTGGTGGGCCCCATGTTTCTTGTTGTGTGTTCATGCAATAATACACATGGTTATGCATATGAATTCTCATCCAAACATTCAATTTGTGTACTGGAGTGCTTTACTCTTGTGCTGCATCACATGCAGTGTGTGCCATGGTTGGTGTGCAGGTGCTGTGTGCTCATAAATAGTTCTGTATGAGTTCCTGGCGTGCTGCACGCCCATCCCTGTCGTCCCTCTGATGGTCTATTTGCATGTCTGCAGCTGCATCCACGTCACTGTCATCATCAACATCTGCCGGAGGCATGTCCATGACTGGGAGCAGGGGAATGTTCCACCGGGTGCACATATTGTGCAACATTGCACAGGCCAGGACTATTGTCCCAACTTTCACTGGCCTGTACATGAGTGCCCCACCGGAGCACTGAAGGCAACAAAACTGTGCCTTCAACAGTCCAAAAGTCTGGTCTATTGTCACCCTTGTCCTGATGTGAGCAGGATTGTACGCTGTTTCCGGGTGGCTTTGGAGATGTCTCACAGGGGTAATCAGCCGTGGTAGTAAGGGATTGAGGTGACTGGGCAGTGCATGCATGGCGGGATGTGGATGTGTGATACATGCATCTGGGTCTGTGTGCTTGCAGGCTGTCAGTCACCTTGTTGCACCCTGTGACAGGTAATGCTGGGCAGGACATGTTAGGATCTGACTCCCAAGGATGGGTTGATGGTGGTGGGTGGGGCACAGTGCGGATATGCTGTGCTTTGTGACATGAAAGTGATGCATTCTGGTACCTGTGGTGCATTACATGTGCCCGTCCATCCGTACCCAGATTGTCCTGGTGGGTCCTTCCGTTAAATCATGTGGTACATGCCAGTCGTGGCCACCCACTCTTGCATGCAGAATGTGTCCCTGCATTTGCATGGTGCCTGTAGGCCATGCACTGGTGACAGCGAACATCCCCCCATGCCCTGGTGCACATGCAATGTGCTGTGTGCATTGATTCTTTGACTCACCCAATAGCCAGGTCCGCAGTCCACCGTAACGCGCCATGTACCCAGGCAGCGTGCTATTATGCAAGACCATGGAGTCATGTGTTGATCCCAGGAAGCATGCACAGCAGTGTGTGAGGGTCAGGTCTGCACCATAGATGACCTGCACATTCATAGGGCCTCATTACAACCCTGCCTGTCCGGAAACAACAGTGGCGGTAAAACCGCCGCCACCGTTGTTTCCGGACCGGCTGATTCAGAGTCCTGCAGGCTGGAGGTGTCACTCCCGCCAGGTCTGACCTTGCGGGATTAACACCACCCGCCTGCAGGCAGACATGGAAACACCGGCTCTGTCATTGCAGAATTCCGCCTCCGGAATTACCGGGTCACGAGGTTGTAATGCCCCGGTGATTCCAGAAATCACAGAGGCGGAATGGTATTACAGGTCCGGCGGCAGCCTGCCGGTTTTTCCAGCACGGCTACCGCCGGACTCGTAATGAGGCCCATAGAGTGGTACAGCTTTCTGTTCTGATACACCTCCTCTGTGGCGTGGGCAGCCACTAGCTCTGTGTGTGTGCAGTCCACTGCTCCCAATACATTAGGCATGCCCGCCGGGCATGGAAGCGGACCTTGGTGGCGTTCGCCTGTGTCGTTGGTAGGGCAATGTGCTGGCACACATGACGCAGGAGGGAATCCAGGACCTGCACAAGCACAATTGAAAACGCTGGCTGGGAGATACCATGCAGCCACTGTCAGAAAGGCATAGCATCAAAGTGAGACAGACAAAAGTGATCACAGTTCAAGGGTGTTTATTAATCTGTAAAGTGGGTGAGTTAAATGCCTAATCTAGATTTAAATCTATGATGGGAGCAAGCTACGATCATCAAATAATAATAATACTGTCCGAGTGGAGTCTAGTCAAATAAAAGGGCCTATACTAAAAAACCTATTGCCAAACCTTACCGCAATGTTACAAAATAGTGTGGGATAATGTTCACAAGAGAAGAAAGAAGTGTTCACAAAATGATAAGTCAGGATTTTATGGCTGGGTTCTCCCTTCCCCATGTTTTTAGCACGGGACAAGGCAGAACTCTCGAGCACAACTCACTCCTGGGGTTCTCCAGCAGAATCTTACAGTTCCTTTCAACGATATCAGGACCTTCTGTTGCCAAGTCTTCTGTTGCCAAGCCAAGTCTTATGCAAAGTCTCTTGCCTCAGAGGCCTGATGGACCAAAACAACAAAACAAAAGTTCCTTCGGTTTTCTCTTGCGCCCAGTGATTACCCTTCAACCTTGGATCCCCCTCAGCCGGGCTCCGATCCTTCTCTCAGTCGTCAGCCTCCCTCAATCGGGTTCAGACCAACCACTTACTGTGGACATCCGTCAGTCGGGTTCATACTAGCCATCACAATGTTCATGGGTGCATTCTTACTCACCCTAATTTATATGCATCCCTCAGCCGGATTCACATTTGCCTAATTAACAATTCTGTTTTCAACAAGAAGTCCCTGTAGACCCCTTAGGTTCTTCCCTTTTTCCTAAGTCTGGGTCTCAGCCCCCAGTCAGACTCGCATGGTTGCAATATTCATAAAGTCTTAATATCTTTTTAAACACACCCTTAGGTTCTTGAGGCCCCCCCTCATCCGGGCTCAGACCTTCCAGATCGCTTGCCGATTTAAACAGAGACTTTCGAAGGGCACTCTCGTCTCGCAAGGTCACTCTGTTAGTCTACAGTAAGCGCAGGCTTCATATCAGTATCAGTTTGCACGATGTTCCCCCTCAGATGGGCGCAGACGCCTATTTCACAATGTCAAAATTTCGGCAATGGGTCAAGGACCTTCAATTGTACAAGGGATTTGGCTCGACCCTTGTCTGACCACCTTAACTCTCTATACCATCATTCCCTATGGCCTCCTGGTACTTGTAGTTTTCTTTCTTCCCAATATTCAAACACAGTCTCTTCGCTCATCAGAGGGGTACCAGTCACTGGCTGTGCTGAACTAGTTTACGGTTCCTTCGCCGCTGGAGTCAAGGACAGTACCACAATGGCAACCTCATCTCCCCCTGCCCTGGCTATCAGTGCGGGAGGTTGCCATGTACCGCTGACATCCTTCACACCATGGGCCAGCTGCGATTCCCGGTCTTGTGTTTCTTTCATCAGGGGTTTCGTGGGACTGGGTTGAAAAGGGCAAGGGCAACTTCCTCCTTGACGTCCTTTCAGATCTCCCCGCCTTTCTTCTCCATTTGAACTGCCATCCTGGAATGGCTGCTTCCTCATGTGTTCGGCCATGCTCGGAGTGTGCTCTTGTGCTCCGCCTTTTATCCCTATGGGGAAGGGAAAGGGTAGTCAGGTTTGTGTAGTTGTCAGTAATTGCCTGATTCTCCCTGACCCTTATGTTGGGACATGTCAGATAAATGGCTTGTGTATTAGTCCATGGTCGTTCATGCTGTGAGAAAGTGTTTGTGTTGGAAAGGGGGAGGGGCAGAGTTTTTACATAACCTACTAGTCAGGATGGGGAAAAGGTGTCACAAGGAAGGGGTTACCGTTTCTCAATCTTCAGTGTCCCACTTCCACTCCCCGATTACCCCACATCCAAGTGATCCTCCCACATTGATCCATCCCCAGGAACTGGATCCAATAGCGATGGCCGTGTCCTGGCCACCTGGATGACAGATCCCCGGGGATTAGTAAGTGAGACACCTTCAGATTTCTCACACTCCCCGACTGTGTGCTGGAATGTGCCCGTGGCAAGAAAATGCAGCACAGAAACCACCTTCACCAGGGGGGGTATGGCAGTCCGGGTGCCAGTAATGCTCTGGATGTCATCCTGGATGAGATCCACTATTGCAAGCAGGGTCTCCCTGTTCAGGCTGTAAAGTGTGTGGATCGGTCTGTCAGTCAGGGACCAAGGTGTGGTCCTTGTGCGGGTATAGGTGCACGCCTCCGGGGCACAACAGCTGTCAATTGTTCCTCTGCATTCACTTTCTCATCCTCACCCTCCTCCACTGCCTGTCGGCCTATTGCCACTGTTGCAGCTCCTGCTCATAGAGCTGCACTCCTGCATGCAGCACCTACAAGTCCATGAATGCTGCTACGAGTGGCAGCATGGTTATGTTGGAAGGTGTGTGATGTGGGTGTGGTCCTTTTCAGCAGTCCTTGTGCTCATTGTGTGTAGCTGGGTCAATTGGGTGAACCTGTGGCCTATTCCTCCACACCTGGGCCTGGTTACCGCCTGCTCTGCAGTGCCAGTGATTCTGTCACGGTTTTCCCAGTGGCACCAGCATTTTTGTGCCAATGTTTCTGGGAAATCTGCTGTTGTAATGCTGCCTTCTTTCCGTGGTGCTGGAATTTCCGGCACTGATTCACGAGGGTCCTGCAGTTTCAGTTACCTGTGATACCAGCAACAGTCGCACAGTTTACACTGTTAACAACACTGTTGTTACTGGCATTCCCACTCGCAGTGCTGCAGTCCGGAATGAGTGCCGGTAATTGGAATTACTGGCACGTTATTTCCAGACCTCCACACTTGTAATGAGGGCCAAAGTTAGTTTTTCTCACTTGAGTTTCGGTCTCAAATTCATTTCTGTTCCCCATAATATTCTCTAATGGAATATCATAAGGATCAATCACAATGCAGGATTGTATAGAGGAATACAGTTCTTTAGAGTCTGATTTGTTATTATTCACAGACTTCCTTTCGCTGTACCTTTTGGATGTTAGGCAGAAACTAGAAGAGATATGTTTTCAGGGCGTTCCGAAATGTTAATGATCATTAATGCTTTGCAGATAATTTGGTAGCGAATACCACATATCAGGTGCAAGGGTGGAAAAAGCTCAGGTACACCCAAGCTCTTCAAAAGCGAGGAACCATCAAACGTTTCTGAGACTCCAAACGGAGTCACCTTGAGGGAATGTAGGGAAAACATTTTGTCTGAAAATACTCCGCAACAAGCTGATAAAAGGCCTGATGAGTAATACAATGGGCATCATTATAAGTTTGGCAGTATCCTTGCCGGTAAAACCGGCAGGCTGCCGCCAAACTTCTGAAAAATTCCAGCACCCGCAAATGGGCAATTACCGGGTCATTACGGCCCTGCCAGAACTGGCAATTTCCCATTTGTGGGCGCCAGAATGGAATGCTCCCCATTCCCATTGAGCCCCATAGGGCTTAATGGGAATGGGGAGGTCGGATGCACCGGGACCATTCAGAATGGTGTCGGTGCATCCAACATGCTCTGCTCGCGGGTGCCGGTACGGCCGCCAGGTCAGACCTAGCGGCCGTAATGGCACCCATGAGCAGAACTCGTAGTTTGCTAGTCCGGTAACTACGGTACTGGCAAGCTTACCGGTAACATTGTTATCGGACCGGCAAACTTATAATGAGGCCCAAAGAGTCTTAAACTCAATACGGCTACATACAGGAATCCAGTGCAATTGCCAAAGGAGATCTTGGGAGAGAGACATTAGACCAGCTCCAACAGCCAGCCGAAATACAGTATTCTGAAGCAGCTGCAGTCTTTGGACCAAGAAAGCTGGTTGGCCAAGATAAATTCCATTGAAATAATCAATGGACCCAAGAATCGAGGCCACAACCCCCTGTACTTGAGACTCAGGAGGTAGAAATGATAGCGTCTTCCTCAAAAATTGAGCCTCATGAACCCAGAATTGCATACTGATGCAATTTGCAGCTCTCGACAGCCTGAGGCCTTGACTTTGATACCAAGACTTTTGACGGAATTAACAGGGACCGGGCACAGACCAAGAGAAACTGACCAAAAGTCAGGTGTCCACATTGCCTGCGATTCGTCGGCGCCTGTCACCATGACCTCAGCCATTGCAACGTTTAACTTCAGCCAGATCTTGGTCATCCATTCCCCCACTGCTATAAGGCAGTTCCGCAATTGAGACAGGGGGTCACATTATGGAGAGTCTAGCCGCAAAAGTAGCTCTGTGTCATCAGCATAGGTATAGAACCATACCCTGTGCTCCTGGATTAAATCTGCCACGTAAATACAAACTAAAAAGCAGCGGGGACAAAGATGACCCAGCCATTGAAGAGGATTGAAAAGGAAATAGCGACACTGTCTGTGTATGCTCTGAAAGAAAAGATGTAAACCAGGCAAGAGGTGACCCAGAAGTTCCTGCCCTCTACAGGCCCTCCAGCAAGATACCTTGGCCAATAGTATCAAAGGCTGCAGAGAGGTCAAGCTAAATCAACACTCCAAACACCCCATGGTCTTGAAGTCACCGCAAGTCGTCCAGGACCGAAATCATCACTGATTCCACACCCCTCATGGGGTGGAAGCAAGATTGAAACTGATGTTACAGGTCTCTGGGTTCTACATAGCGTGAAAGTTGTGGAGTGACGATGGCCTCCATAAGTTTCATGACACATGGTACAAGTGAAATTGGTCGATAATTAGAGGCCAAAGCTGGATTAATCTGAGGCATTTTCAGTAATAAGTACATATTTCAAAGCCTCAGGAACAAAACCCAGAGAGAAAGCAGGATGACCTCCGCCGGTAGGGACTTGAGCACCCAGAGAGGAATCAGATTGGCCGGGGATGATGACTTCAATTTCTGAAGGGCCCCCCTGACCATATTGTCTATTAAAGGCTCAAACTGATCCATCCAGGGAATGATTAATTTCCCAGCTGCTTCCAGAACATGTCTTCAGACTCATCTGTCCCATTGCCAACAATAGATGTGCACATTTTCTGGATCTTTTAATCAAAAAAAGAACTAATAAGATTGCATTGTGCTTGTGATCGCAGATGATCAATAGGAAGAGTTACAGATGAGAGCTCTTTGCTACTTTAAAGAGTTCTCTTGCTGAGCAGGAAGTTGCTATAATCCGCTCTGCAAAATGTTGAGATTTAGAGGCTCAAGTGGCTTCCTGATACTGAAACACTAACTGCTTATAATTAAACTTGGAGGCTACATCATATTTCAGTCTCCATTTACACTCCAATTGGCAACATAGTTGCTGTATAGTCCTCAGATCAGCATTAAACCAGTGAGCCGAAGGCTTTGCTCAGATTGCACTAGTTTTAATCGTGCAAGGACGTTTCCAACCTCTGTCATCGCATTCAGCAAAGCTGTGCAGGAATCCTGCTTTTCTTTGGCAATGAGATCACTGGTGCTTCCTGCATGACATTTAGCAGCAACAGTCGGGGATACCTTCCTCCAGTGCCACCATTGGCAGAGAGTGTTAGGTGTGCAACTAATAGGGGTAGCGCAGGAAATGGTATAGGGAAGAACAAAGTGATCAGACCAAAGAACAGGCAATGGAATAGATACTGCCACCTGATCTTTCTCAGATGAGAACATCAAGTCAAGTACATTTCCCATACAGTGTGTTGGCAGATGATTACACAAACAAAGTCCTATATCAGCCAGTGCGCTAATCACATTTCTGCTTATGTTTCAGTAGCGTTATTGGGCTTGACATTAAAATCTCCCATGATGAAAGAATTAGGATAGGTGAAAACCAAATTAGTAACCAATTGTGCAAAATTAAAGGCAAAGGTAGCCAAAGATAGAGCTGGGGGCCTATAAACCAATAATAAGTGCAGAGATATATTGTCTGACCACTGAATCCGAATCAACAATAGTTCACACAGAAGATTATGGCTCGGAGCAATTATCAAGCAGGTCAGTGATGCTAAATGAATCAGGGCCAGGACCCCACCTATCCCTGGAAGGCTCCGTCAAGGCATAGAATATTGTACCTGGAAGGGAGCAGCTGCACAATATCAGGCTCAGATGATGAACTAAACCAGGTCTCTATTATACACAGCAAATTCAGAGAAACCTCCTCTAGGAGTGCAAATATATTGTCCTTATGTGCTACTGCTGATCTTGCATTAATTGAAAAGCCCCTAAGGGCAGATGGATATTTGTTACTAGTACTTACCATATTACTATCATTACAACTATTAACTTGCTCATCCGGTTTCAATACAGTGTCTCCTCTCTCAGCTGCTGTAGAAGCAGGACATAAAATCCCAATCGAAAACCTAGGGCCTCATTACGAGCATGCCGGTCTAGTAACACTGGCACCGTTGTTAAAGGAGCGGCACACTCAAAGTCTGTTGGCGGCTGGCTTCAAGCCCTCCAGGTCTGACCTGGCGGGCGAGACGGCACTTGCCCGCAAACTTTCCGGGAAGCACTGGCACCGTTAATTACGGTGCCAGTGCTTCCGTCATCTCCATTCCCAGTGAGTCTTATAGGATCCAAATGGGAATAGGGATTAACATTTTTCCGGCGCCTGACTTCCAGGAACACCGGGGTCATAATCACCCGGTGTTTCTGTGGAGCCAGGAGCTAGAAAAATTCACAAGTCCAGCGGCAGCCTACCAGTTTTACCGGCAAGGCTACCACCAGACTCGTAATGAGGCCCCTAGTCTCCTTGGGGGCCAGAGCCAACATAGCAGCCCAATCATAGCACACTTGTACACAATTACATAGCTCCTCCCTTGGTGGGAAGCTATCCCAGCTGCTTTCTGTTGCCTTAAGTGTGCCGTTGGTGCACTGCAGGCGTGTCCGCAGTGCGGGCGGCTTCCCGGGTAGATAAATGCTGTGTCGGGGATGACACGAGTATCAAAAGAAATAGAAAGCAGACTATTCTACAGAAAGATCTCTATTCAGATGAAGGAGACTGCCGATAGCATTCCCCTGCAGATAAAGAGGTAACGGGGAGAGCGGGGAGAACCAAGAGGCCGCTGGATCATCGTTATGGAGTGGAGAAACTTGTTGCATGAAATTGATGAGATACTGAATATAAAGCCATATAAGTGAAACTGTGTTAATGCAATAAAGAGAATAATGAATAAGCCTGAAAGAGAAGATATTTAGTGCTGGGCACAGATACCCTAGGAAGAAGGGAAAGTAACCCATGGTTTGAAAAGTAAGGAGTGAAGCAAACTAGAGAGAGAATTCCATAAATTTGAATGTGAAGTGAAATCAAGTGAACCAAATAAGAGGAGAGTTAATCCAATTGAGCAACCCCAGGAGAGGGGGAAGGTCAAGTCACAAGAAAGTATACCCAATTTAAGAAGGGCTGGGATACAAGAGTCAGAAAGACATACAGGCCTAGATCAAAGTATAAGAAAGTTCTAAAGAGGAGTGTCGAAAAACTGCCCCTAAAGAGAGGATGAAACCCAGTAGCATTGTGATAGAGTTACATGAACTTATCCAGAAGGTGGCAAGAGACTAATTAAAGATATCATACTAAAGAGAACTGGAGTAAAGAAGAAGCATTGCCATAAGAGACAACCAGGAGAGGGGAGATATACTCCTGATCTAATTTAGGTTAGTTAAGATAGTGGTAGGGTCAGTAAGAACTAGTTATTTGTTTGGGACTTCCTGAGGACTGACAAGCACCTTTAGTTTTTTACATAGGCAGGGACCTCACTTGCTCTACCGGAAACAAGTCTACGGTGGAAAGTATTTTTGGGAACACTGTCCTGCGACTACCCAAGACCCTACCAATACAGGTAATAAGAAGGGAACTTGTTCTTACATCGCTTAAAGCGATAGCAACATGGAAATCGCTATCAATTTATCGCAAATGCATAGAAAATGAACCAAGAGGGGGCTTCTCAGTGTTGAAGAAGGCAACAGACGAAAAGAGGGAAAAAACCCAAGTGGTATGGGGAGCCATCTGCAAAGCAATTGTCCATGACTTGGATGAAGAGGACCAAGTGCTGATAAGAGATCCAAGAAAAATGAAAAAGAAAATTATATATAAGAGACTGGATCTCGACCCAGGACGAGATACAAAGACATAAAGACCAGAAGAACTTTTGGTATGAAGTTCGAAGGTTAAATGTGCTACCCAATTATCTAAAAACGTTTCCGAATTGGCACCTCAGAACACAGTACATGCACTTCCGATTAAACATCTTGCCGACAAGGGGAGTTCTACAAAGAAGACAGAAACATAAAACTGGCACTCAGTGTAGACTTTGCAAGGAACAAGATATAACCGAGTCTGTAAAACACCTGACACTTACTTATTCGGCCTTAGCAACAATGTCAGTCGTTTACTGGTGGAAGAGGCTGGTGGAGGGAGCAAAGACTCATATCATCTTGGCCTTGACAAAGTTCCTCGCGACGATATTTAAAAAACTGGACAAAGCTGATGCAATGGTATATACCTGTCCTATTTAGACACTGTACAATTTATAAGAACCTGCTCTATTGGTCAGAGACACCCATAACAATTACATTTTTGCCTTGTTTTCAGAAACCTTATTTAAGAACTGGTGAAATATAGAGTAGATTGTTCAGTGTTTCGGTACAAGGCTTAAACAGTGTTCCCCAAAGAACATGCTTTTAGATTTGCACTATGTGTACATTTATCATTCAGCAGCTGCCTGGTATAGCAATAATTTGCAAAACCATTAGTTCTGGCTAAATTTAGACGGTAAGCATTTTTGGAATGCCCCCACAGAATATAAAAAGGTTTACCTTTTACATTTGCGATAACAGAACTATTGACTTTGTCAATGGTTGTTCTCGTGCATTTTCCATTGAAGAGAATTCCAAACGTGCCCACTTCATAATGTGTGCCAAAATGGCACGCTCCCTGTTTTCTCTGCAGCCTTATTTGTGTTTTAATGTATCTGAACATCACCTCTAATGAATGCTCGAGAAATAAACCAGCTCAAAAGCTGCATACACATGAAACCCTGTTGTGTGGATTAGATGCTTATAAATCATGTTGTATTAGTGTGAATGCCTGTGCACGCAGGCCAAAGTGTGTGAGGTGAGATATTTTCAAAGTGTATATTTTTTAGGTTTTCATTAACAAAGTGGGACCACTATATATCATAAGGCAACAGCTTCCTCCAGTGGTGACAACAGGTGAAGCAGGCAGTCTCTACTGCGCAGAACTGCATCGGACAAACGAACAGCTGGCTTAATATATTTCCTAAGCGGTGACAACAGGTGAAGCAGGCAGTCTTTACTGCGCATGACTGCATCAGACAAACACACATCTGGCCTTTTATTATATTGTATGATTTTTAAAGAGGATGGGTTATACATAGTTGACTGGATGTACTGTGGTGTGAGAATAAAAATCCTCACCCTAACGTTAAGCTTTTTCCGATATAGGGCATCATTATGAGTCGGGCAGTGATGACAGTGGTAATTCCGCCAGATGGAATTACCGTTACCACCGTGGTAACTGGCGGAATTACAGCCACATTACAATGTGACAGGAGAAGGCAAACACCATCGGCGGTAACAGTAACTCCATATGGCAGAATTACCATTGTAAATCAAGTTTGGATGCTAATTCTGACCATCATTGGCAGAATTGCTGCTACTGCCGGTTAACACGGCAGAAATTCTGCCAGCTGTTACTGTCGGCAAAAATAGCAACATTGCAGAAATGGAAAGTCTGGTGGTGGCCATCTTTTAAAATCCAATTCGCCCTGAATCTCCCATTCCCTACTGCCTTCCGAACACAGGAGTCCCAGGGTAGATGACACAGGAAAAGGGCAAAGGCAAGGTGGCGAACATGAGGCTGCGAATGCTGAAGTTTAGTGAGGTTGAGCTTCAGGTGCTTGCAGATGAGGTGGCGGCTCATGCTGATGAGCTCAGTGGCACCAGACACCAGAGGACATCTGGCAATAGGAAGGCTGCCATCTGGGCTAGCATCAAGGAGAAGGTTGCGGCAGTTGGCAGACTCCCACAGGGCAGCGAGGACTGCTGCAATCGCTGGAATTACCTGACAACCACGTTCCCAGCCTCCTTGTTAAACACAGGCGGGAGACTTCTGCCACAAGAGGTGGCATAGTCCAGTCTCTTGTCCTGACCCCATGAAAGGAGAAATCAAGCAGCATCCTCTGCATGAAAGGGATAGAAGGCGTTGGAAATGCAGAAGTGGGAACAAATAGCCAAGGCACTGCTGGTGAATATGAATGTTCCCTCTCCCATGAGAATGCACTGGTCAAAAGCTCATCCCATGCATGTGTCCCCCAGCATAAATGGGCCCTATGGACAGGGGTATGGCCAACCACATGGCAATGTCTACAAAGGCACTGCTGCCAGGTGTGATGAATCTGGACTATTTGTTTGTTCTCCCCAGAGGGGAGGCTCCCCCTTTGAGTTTAGGGAGGTGAACATGCTCAGCAAGCCCTCACTAGGGGTCAGGCTAAGTGGGACCTCACTGGGAGTGACTCCCCTCTTGAGGACAATGACTCTCATTCCGGTATGGAACTCCCACTCCAGAACATGCTATCCGCCTACATGGGAATCATAAAGACTGTTGTCGACCCTTGCCTGAAAGTCACAGTCAAAGAGGAGGACACACCCCTTTTGTTTGTGATGGCGTACACAAAACCATGAGGAAGCATGAATGGAGGAGAGTGATTCCTACGCAGAGGAGAGCCTCTGACGGCAAGATATTCTGGAGGGGCAGAGTCACACTAGACAGGACATCCCTCTGGAACAGCCTCCCTGCCACTCTAAAACTTGAGGAGAACCATCTCCGGTTCCGGCAGCACCTCAAGACCTTCCTGTTTTCTTCTGCCTTCGCTCCACCTCTCCCCTGCTGATCTGTTCTCTCTTGGCACCATGCACCTGGCCACCCTCCGTCCTTTGGGCCCAGGTACCTGCTCATCCTGCCAAACTCCAGCACTGCCGCCGGGCCACCCCTTGCACTGGGGTCTGTATCTGTACCCATACAGCCCCCCCTTTTTCTTCCTGCACTTATCAGACCTACCCTGTCTGCTGCCTTAAACCTAGCACTTGCAAATTGCTGGCTGCATTACCACTGTTTGTTGCCTTTATTATTTATTTATTGTTATTTATCTGTTTCTCCTCTGCTTCGCACTTTCCACCTCTCCCCCTTCCATGCACTTTTCCCCTCCCCCTCTCCCATGCACTTGCATGTTCTCAATGTCACTGGGCCTAGTAAGATCGCTGTTTTGTTCTCCCCTGTTCCCCTCCCTTGCCTTGTCGCGCTCTGAAACACTTGTGTACGAGCGCGATAGAAATAAAATATCAATCAATCAATCAGTGGAGCCAGCGGCATTGTGGAGTGTTTACAAATCACTCAAAAGTCACCAGAAGGCTGACGTCTTGACTGGCGAGAAAGCCAAGAACAAGAAGGAGATGGTAAAGTGACCATCTCATCTGGTGTCGCGACCACATGGAGGCCATGGTGGGTGAGCCCAGATCCCTGAACTCCACACGAGAAGTGCATTAGCTGCCGATTGGAGCAGCGGGAGGGAAGCACATTTTCCTGAGGAGGTAATGCTGTTGGGACGGGTGATCTTTGACATGAGGCTGGGAAAGCCACAATTGTTATGGGAGCTTGATAAACCCGAGCAGGCAGATGCCCTTTCTAAGTAGAACTGAAACAAGCCTATTAGAAGGCCAGAAGGGTTTACCCAAAGTGACCGAATTTAAATTACTGAATGGGAGATTTGGTTGAATTTCGGCTGAATGAAAAGTCCGCACAGCTGAAAATGTCAACCAAATCACCCAGTCAGTGGTATTGTAGTGAACAAGGGCCACGGGGGCTCTATGGGTGTCACCCGGACCCTTGTTCACTATGATGTAAGCAGCAGTTGCAGGGGTGTCCCACGCAGCCGGTTGCATACAGTAAAAAAAAAAAAGAAACAAACCCTGCCGGGCCGGTTCCCGATCACAGAAGTGGACAGGCATCACAGGGACACAGCGAGTCGGCGGCAGACAGCAAAGTGTGCCGCCACAAGTTAAGTAAGGTGGGTGGGAGCAGCTAATGCATTTGATTTGTGTTGTTTTACCTTAATGAGTAAACCGTATTTTCAGCATTCCATTATGGTAAAACAACCCAAATCCGGCCAGAGGGCTTCGGGGAGCCCTGAGAAACCGAGAGACTTTAACATCTCAGGGTGGGAAAGCCACAAGGGTTGCAGGAGCCAGGAACATCTGAACAGGCAGATACACCACCAAGACAAAGAAAAAGTAAGCCTGTCAGAGGTCCAAAGGGCTTTGGGAAGCCCAAGAACCACAACCTGGAAAGAGAGAGAACCTGGAGGGTTCCAATCTTTAAATACAAAACAAGAACATTGTCAAGTACTGAGTTGGAAATGGTGGAATTGTATTGAGAAATCTTTTTTCCTGGAAATAGGAAACGTATGGAAGTAAGACTTTGGATATAGAACCTGCAGAGAGGATGTGAACTTTTAAAACCTATTGAAAAGAGATTCAACTGATTGGGCCAGGGCCAGGCAGAAGCCAAGGACCGAGGCTATTCCTCCGGCCTGATGTGTTTTGTTATATTTTTCTATGTGGCAGGGACTAGTTAGCTGATAGGATTTGGACTAAGGATTATTTCTTTTGGACTTTGACGAGCACCCTTACTTTGTAGTTTGTTAAGTAGGGAACTTCCCTAATTGCAGTAGGATTAGATAGGCCTTTTCTTTTCTTTAAATAAAACACCTTAGTCCGAGTTCTTCTTCTGGTTTGTCACATAGGGCAAGGGAAGATAGGATACTGTGTAACATACACTATAGGGGAAATGTGCATGTGAGGCCATGAAACCATGACAAGCACCCATGTGTGCTGTGAATGGCCAAGTGGCAAAGTATACCACCTGCACCACCACATGTACAAGACATATTGGCAGGCCAACAGGCAATGAGCCCATGATTGTGTCATGTCACCCTCAGCAGAAAATACTCACCTTGCATGAGACATTCTCAATGGCCTGCAATCAACCCTCCTCATCAGACAAAATGTGTGTGGGATGACCATTCATCATATTGCATGAGTGTTTTGCTAGCCAACGTACAATTATGCACGATAACTCACAGCATGTCCTTTTACACCCAATAGGTATAAAGTCGACTGCGGCCAATGAGGCAGGGCCCTCTACTTCCCAAGGAACCTCTACTGATGGAAGCACATCATCCTCCACCCCTGCACAGACCAGCCATGGGAAAAGCAGGAGGAAGAGCAAGAGCAGTGCACAAGGGACAGAGCACAGGAGCACGATGGCAACTGTAACAAGTAGTGAGACAGCCACAGTCCCTACATGTGTGTCCAGTGGCCCCTCCACCAACAGTGTACATGGCACAGCTGGTACAGCAACTGATGGAGGTACACCACATGCAGCTGCAGGTGCAACATCCCCAGGAGCTGCAACCACCACACCAAAGCTGACCACTGTGGTGCTCCCTAAGGAGCAACAATCAGCCACTGGCACACATTGCTCAACACCTGCATCCACCCATCTGCTCCCTTACTCCCCCTCGTCGCCTGAGGCAGACTGCCATTCTCATCGCCAGGGTGATCTGGATACAGGGATTGATGGCATTGGACCACCTGATGCAGATGACAATGGGTTCAGGTCCTCCTGCTTCAGCCCTGTCCCTCTCCATAGCCCACAGTGTGTGCCTGTGAGGGGTCAGCAACAAGAGGCAGACACAAAGAGATACCTTTCTCAATATTAGTAATTTTATTAATAGAAAAAGGGGTGTGGATGAAGGCCTAACTTTCCCTATCCTAATGTGAATGTCCCTGCCTATGAAATTAAAACTAAAACAGGATGACCTTGGGCCTCCATACCGGGTCCCAGTACCGGGTTCCTTCAATGAGGAATAACCGGGTCATTCCGACTTTGGAGGACCTGGTAATTCCTCCTTGAAGGAACCCATCCCCATTCCCATTTGAGCCCCCATAGGGCTCAAATGGGAATGGGGAGGGAGCTAATAACGGGCCCGTTTATAACGGCCCGTTATTAGCTACCTGTTCCCCTCGCGGGACCCACTAAGGACGCCTGGTTTTACCAGGCGTCCTTACCGGGTCCTGCAAAGGGAACCTCGTAATGGGGCGTCACGTAATGAAGGATGCCGGTCCCGTACCGGCACCCTTCATTACGGGAGCGCCTATGTTATAATGAGGCCCCTTGTGTCCAAACTCAATCTGACCCTCACACTAACATATACAAGCAAACGGTGCAAGGGAAATGTTTAAAAGTTCAACTTAAAAGAAAAAGTGCAACAACTCAAACACATAACGTCAACAAAAACACTTCTTGTATCTAGGGTTGACTCCCTTTCCCTGGATTACTCTTTACTAGTTATTCACAATGTTCTTGTATCAAGATCAGTCTCCTAAAGGCATTACAAATGTCTCTTTCACCTAATACTTTCCTCAGGATGACAAAACAAATGTTCTTTTCACAACGCCAGTTCAGATAATGCAAGGAAAGGTCTTTACTACTTTTCAGAATGGCAAAGCAAATCTCTTTTTCAGAACAGTGATTCAAGTATGGCAAAAGGCATGTCTTTTCAAAGCTTCTGGTTCACAAAAGGTTCAACTGAAACAAGAAATCAATATGACCAAGGCCCTCATTGCAAGTGTGACAGTCCGGAAATGTGCCAGTAATTCCGATTACCGGCAGCCATTCCGGACCGCCGCACTACGAAAGGGGATGCTGCCAACAATGTTGCTGGTAACAGCGTACACCATGCTACCATTGCCGGTAGCACAGGTAACGGAAATGGCGGGACCCCCATGAACCAGTGCCGGAACTCCAGCACCATGGAAATAAGGCAGCATTACAACAGTGGACTTCCTGGAAACACCAGCACAAAAATTCTGGTGCCACCGTGAAAACTGTGCCGGAAACACCAGCAGTAACGAGGCCCAGGTATGCAGGAACAGGCCACAGGTGCACCCAATTGACCTAGCTGCACACAATGAGCACAGGGATTGCTGAAAAGGACCACAACCCACATCACACACACCTTCCAACACAACCATGCTGCCACTCATAGCAACAGTCATGGACATGGAGGTGCTGCATGCAGGAATGCAGCTCTATGAGCAGGAGGTGTAACAGTGGCAACAGGCCGACAGGAGGAGGAGGAGGATGATGCAGAGGAACAATGGGCAGAAAATAGTGCCCCGGAGGCATGCACCCATAACCCCGAACAAGGGCTCCATCCTGGTCCCTGACTGACAGGCAGATCCACACACTTTACCACCTGAACAGGGAGACCATCCTTGCAATAGTGGACCTGATCCATGACGACATCCAGAGCATCATTGGCACCCGGACTGCCATCCCCCGCCCCTGTTAAAGGTGGTGTCTGTGATGCATCTGCCTGCCACAAGCACATTTCAGCACACAGTAGGGGAGCTGCATGGCATCTCTCAGCCAGGATTTTCAAAAGTGATTGTGCAGGTCTTGGATTTCCTCCTGCGTCATGTGCCCCAGCACATCGCCCTACCAATGACACAGGCCCAATTGAACACGACCAATGTGCACTTCCATGCCCTTGCGGGCATACCTAATGTATTGGGAGCACTGGACTGCACACACATTTAGCTAGTGGCCGGCCACATCACAGAGGAAGTATTGGAACAGAAAGCTGTACCATTCAATGAATGTGCAGGTCGTCTGTGATGCGGACATGACAATCACACACTGCTGCACACACTTTCCGGGATCAACACATGACTACATGGTCCTGCGCAATAGCATGCTGCCTAGCATGGCGTGTTACAGTGGACAACAGACCTGGCTATTGGGTGCGTCAAAGGATCTACACACACACACACCACATTGCATGTGTACTGGGGTATGGTGGGGGGTGTTCCCTATCACCAGTGCATGGCCCACAGGCACCATCCAAATGGGAGCACACAATCTGCATGCAAGAGTGGGTGCCCACGACTGGCATGTACTACATGAGAACACAGAAGGACACACCAACACAACCTGGGCACAGATGGACAGGCACATGTAATGCACCACAGGTACCAGAATGCATCACTCCCATTTCACAAAGCACAGCATGTCCTCACTATGCCCCACCCACTACCACCAACTCATCCTTGGGAGTCTGATCCTACACATGGCCTGACCAGCATTACCCGTCACAGGGTGCAGCAAGGTGATTAATGGGCTGCAAGCGCAGAGACCCAGATGCATGTGTCACACATCCACATCCCAACATGCATGGACTGCCCAGTCACCTCAATGACATGGCCCTCCCTGTGTCCCTTTCCATGCAGGTGATTCCGGCTACCCCTTACTACGATGGCTGATGACCCATGTGAGACACCCACAGAGCCACCAGGAAACAGCGTACAATCCTTCTCACATAAGGACAAGGGTGACAATAGAGCAGACCTTTGGACTATTGAAGGCACAGTTTTGTTGCCTTCACTGCTCTGGTGCGGCACTGATGTACAGGCCAGTGAAAGTGGGGAAGATAGTCCTGGCCTGTGCCATGTTGCACAATATGTGCATCAGGCGCAACATTCCCCTGCCCCCAGACATGAACATGCCTCTGGCGGACGATGATGATGACAGTGCAGTGGATGCAGCTGCAGTCATGCAACAATGCCACCACAGGGATGACATGGATGGGAATACAGCCCGCCAGGAACTCATAAAGAACGACTTCTGAGCACAGAGCACCTGCAAACAACCCACGGCACACACTGCATATGTATCTGCGCACAAATAAAGCACTCCACCACACAAATTGAATGTTCAAATGTGAATTCATATACAGAACCATGTGCATTCATGCATTAACAAACAACAAGAAACGTCTCCCACCCCCTCACTACCACCCCACTATCCCCTAAATATTCCCCCAACTAACCCCCTAACCATCCCCCTCACTATCTCTCCCCACTATCCCTCAATTCACCCTTTCCAACTATCCCCCAACTGACCCTCCCCAACTATCCCCCCCAACTGACCCTCCTAAGCACACCAAGATGGCTTCATTCCCTTCCCGCACCCTCTGTGCGAGCAGGACTGTTGCGCATGACGACCAGCCCAGGGCACGTGCATGTGCCTGTGGGCTGCACGCTCTCCCGGATCAACCCGGTCTCCTCCCGCATCAACCAGGTCTCCTCCAGGTGCTGGCGCACGCGTAATGAAAAAAAGCCAAGAAGAAAAAATATCTATGGTTATAGGAACACGGAGAAAGCAAAAAGAGTGAATTAATAGCTTTCGTACCTTTCCAAATAACAGAAAAATGCGCAAATGCTGAAAGAGGCCCAAAGGTATATTGGCGATGCAGAATGAAAACAGCAAACAACGTTAAAAAGAAATGTTTACAATTGAATGCCGTGGCAACACGGCAGAGACAGATAACATGCACTTTAGAGGAAAGTACCATAGAACGTGAAAGAGATACGTGGTTTCTTTAGCAACAGCAGGGCACAGCGAGGACCCATAAGGCAGAAATAAGGACTGGCCGCAGAAAAAACACACACATAAAGGTAAGACAAATAGCTAGCTTTATTAAGATCCGTGAATGAGATGAACGTCACGAGATAAGGCTCAAGGAAAACAGGCAGTTTCAACAAACAATATACACAAGAAAACAAGGCAACTTTGCCTTTATTATAACTGGCGCTTCTCAGTTGGCCTTTAGAGAGGGCTGCAAATTCCCAACAAATTGAAATCCAACGTTCTCATAAATTCAAATTAAAGCCCTCAAATCAAAGCATCAGTTAGATCCGTGTAGTTTTTCCAGGAATGTTTATTCACATCCCTGTTTTTATGATTACATTTATTCTGAATGTGATCTGTTGGGCGATCATATTTTGCCATCAATATACATTAAGCCAATGCATTTCGGTGTAAACCTTCATCAGGGCTGTATATAGGCTCTTGATTACATCATCAAGCTACACATAGCCATACATATGTTAATACAAGTACATTGAATGATTCATATACAATACATAATTGAATTCACACATATAACTTTGTTTGTCCCACGAATATTCAATTGATACGCCAGGAAAAAATAAATGAAAAACAGAATTTTCATTTAGTATCAGCGTTATAAGATTCTATGTACATTGTATAAGGACAGAAAAGTGTCCTACCGGATCACGTTCATGCAAATCTGGTAAACCCCAAGAGGCTTTTCTTTTTGCAACCCTCACGGCTCCAGCCACGTGTGTTGCCAATGCGTGGAGAAACGCATACGTTAAACTTGTCTCTGTGAAAGAAACAGGCTATTTAGACAACCGTTCTAGCATGTCTTTAATGATCAAAGCGGCGGATGTTCTCCGACCTTTACCTTTGATTCCTGCGTTGTTTTGCCTACTGCAGAGAGACATGCACGCGCACGTCTCTTAGTTCTATTTAAACGTTGCCTTGGAGACGGAGTCGAGGCGCCGAGGTCCGACAGGAATGGCGAAGCACGTACGCCTCGCGCCCCACCCCCGGGTGATTACCCTTGGGCGGGGATGTCTCCATGGCAACTCTTGAAACGCTATGTGTTACCAAGCTGTCAGCGCCTTTCTCGTGTGTCCAACATTACTCTCGGATTATTACTGTGAATGCATGTACATAGTAGTGTGAATGCATCTTGTAAGTGTGATCGGTCTTGTATAATGTTCTAAATTCATCATTATTGCGGGTAACCATGTATCGCTACCTCTACTCGCTAATACATGCAGGTTTTATACAAAGCTAATTAACATACTATGTGAAGTATTTAGGTTCCTCATTTGCGGGTTTCAAACAGTAGGTCTTAATTAAAGCAGGCACCAGTGTGAATGTAAAACAATAGGACTGTGGCGTTTTAAATAAAACGTTCACGTATGGTTTTTCATCTGGAAGGACAAGCAGAAAACCTTCACCCAAACAATGTTTTAGACAATCTAGTACATAATATTATGCAATTAGAAACAAATGTCACTCCAAGTGTCAAATAACGTCCGTTTCATATGTTAATGTCTGGACTCCAGACCTGGTTGGCCATTACGAAGGCTGTTGTACGAGTTCATACACAGTCATGAATGTTTAATTACAAAAAACACATGTAGTTAATCTCTTCGTTCATTCCTTTAGGAATTAGCGAACTCAAACGATCTATCCAGAAAGTTTCTCGTTGATCCATTGTTTTCTGAAAATGTTCATGTGGATCTCTCTTTTCAACTATTTCTAGGATAGCAAACCGAATCTATGCCAAGTTATGTTTTTTGTCATGCCAATGTCTTGCCACAGCCGAAGTTTTGTTGTTGTTACGTATACAAGATCTGTGTTAATTCCATCTTGTCTTGGCCGTTCTTACAGTTTGTCCAACATAGTGCAAGCCACAGGGACATTTTATGGTATATATCACGTTTTGGGAGTCACATGTTCCAAAGCTTTTTAGTTTTATATTCTCTCCTGTATATGGATGTTTCAAAGAATCACCTTCCATGATGTAGCCACAATTGCTACAATTCAGGCAAGGAAAAGTACCTATCCTCTTGGTGGCTCTCTTCTTTTGTGCTGGTCTGGTCTTAACAAGTTTATCTTTCAAAATCTGACTTCGTTGATAGGCGAATGTTGGGACCTCTTTGAATAAATGTTCTACATGTTGGTCGCAGGTGACTGTATTCCAGTGTTTTTTGCTGATACTTTTGATGCGATTGCTCTGTCTTGAGTACTTGGATACAAATACTAAGGGGGGTTCATCTTCCTTCTTAGTTTTAGTTCTCAATAGATCATCTCTTTTCTGAGTTGCTATGCGTGTTTCTGCTGCTGTCACTTCTTCTTTCTTGTATCCACGGTCCAGAAATTTCTTACCCATTTGTTTGACTTCTCTCTCGTACTCTGCAGGGTCACTCACTAGTCTTTTTTCGTGAAGCATCTGGCTGTATGGTAAATTTTTGATGAGGCTTGGTTGGTGAAAGCTGAGTCTTTGGAGTAGATTGTTCCTATCTGTAGGCTTACGAAAGATGGTGGTCTGGTATCCTGTGTCGGTTATTCTGATTTGTACATCCAGAAAGTGTATGCTTTCACGAGAGTATTCATGTGTGAATTGTCCTTACTGTTTAGGTATTGAAAGAATTCCAGTAGTTCTTGTTCACTGCCTTTCCATACCCCAAAGATATTGTCTATGTATCTTATCCAGATACCCAGATGTTGTTGCCACCGTTGGTTATGTAAAACATTTTCAGTTTCAAATTTGTGCATGAATGAGTTTGCATACGAAGGGGCCATGGTGGCCCCCATAGCTGTGCCAGCCACCTGTAGGTAGTAATTGTCTTTGTATCTAAAGTATGAATTGTTGCTGATAAATTCCAGCAATGCCATTAAGAATTCATTTTGAGATCTTATCTCCTCTGCCTTCAGAAGTATCCATTCTACTGCTTCGTTACCCAGATCATGTGGGATTGACGTATACAGACTCTTAACGTCAATTGTAAAGCAAATGTTTTGGGAATCGAATGGTATTGAATTTAGGTATTGCAAGAAGTGTGTAGAATCTCGGATGTATGTACTTGTTTTTTTAATCAAAGGTTGTAAGAAGTAATCCACATATTTACCAAGGGGTTCTAGGATACTGTTTATCCCTGCAACAATTGGTCTCCCTGGTGGTTTGACTGAGTCGTTGTGTACCTTTTTGAGAGTATAGAAGTGTGGTACCCGTGGGTAAGAATTCATCAAGAATTTTTTCGTGTGATGGTTTATCCACTCTAGTTCTTCCGCTTTGTCTAGAAGAATCCCCACATTTTCTTTAATTTCTGCGTCATTTTCTAATCGTGCATAAGTATTGATGTCTCTCAGTTGTCTATCACATTCTTCATCATAGTCAACTGTGTTCAACAAAACTAGACCACCACCTTTATCTGCAGCTCTTATTGTGATGTTTGGATCATCATATAAGTCTTGAATTAATTTTAACTCCTGTGGTTTCATATTGCGTCCAGTTTTAGATTTAAAATGCATTTTTTCGAAATCTCTGGTTACCTGTTTTTGGAAAATGTCTACTGATGGGATACTGATGGGAGGGATAAAAGTGCTCTTGCTCCTGAATTCCTTCAATTCTTCTTCTTTTCTGTTCCCTGTTTCCTCATTTTCTAGTTCGCTAAAAAACACTTTTAGCTTCATTTTTCTGATTAGTTTGTATAGTTCGATTTTGGACTCAAATAAGGTGCTGTCATATGTAGGCACAAAGCTTAAGCCTTTTTGTAGTGTCTGTAGTTCTTGGGTCATCAGTGTCCTTGCTGATAGATTTATCACAATGTTTTCTTTTGTTGTAACCTTGTGTTCGGTTTTCCTCTTTGTCTTTCTCTTCCCCCTTCTTGTTCGCCTCTGCCTTTCTCTAAAAAAGCTGTTCTTCCTCTTGTCGAAGCTTCTGAGGGCCTTGTATATCCCGAAGCTGTTGGTTGATTCTCTTCTTCTACGTTAGTTGACTCTCTTTCAGTGTCTGTTCCTGAGCTGGACGTCTCACTGGTATTTGTAGGTTTTGGTTTTCTTATTGGAGGGCCATATTTATCCATCCAAGTATAAACTTCATCCTTCAGATAGTCATACCTATCCCTTTTGAATTTTCGGATTTTTTTGGTTTCAAGCTCTGCCTTGTAGTCTGCTAGCTTACTGTTTATCTCTTCCAGAATTATGTCAACTTCCTCTCTGTTTAATGTTGCCACTGGTTCTTTTTCTATTTCTTGTATTTCGTTATTGAGGTCGGCCAAATTGTTGGCTAACTCTTGTATGGTGAGAAGTATGAGGTCCAGGGAACACTTATTTAATATAGCCTCCCATTTCTTGACAAAGCTCTTGCTCTCTTTACACAATGTTGGTCGTAATTGAATTCTTAACCCTCTAGGGATCCTTTGGCTTTTGTGGTACCTCCCTAACGTGATGGCACGTAACTTGCGATTTATTTCTTTGCGTATGAGATATTCCAATTGTTTAATCTGTTGTTTGGGATCTTGTGTTTTCGTGTTGCTTGCTCCAAATCCGCTATCTTTAATTAGCCCGAGGATTGATTCTGCTTCTTCTGTTGCGAAGCCCAACGTATCTGCTCTTTTGCTTGTTAAAGCCTCAATTTCTATAAATGACATTCTTTCTTCCGTCTTGTTGTACTTGAAGTTTAAGATCAGTGTGCCTCCACCTCAGTTGTGCTGAGGAAAAAACTAGAAAAAATACCGGAGAGGTGGGCACCACAATGTTTACTCTCTTCTATTCAATGTAACTCTCAGTTAATTTTTAGTTAATTTTTAACCTGGAGCTGCCAGTTTGAACTGGTCCTATAGCACAAGGACCTCCATAAACCATATACACAAGAAAACAAGGCAACTTTGCCTTATTATAACTGGCGCTTCTCAGTTGGCCCTTAGAGAGGGCTGCAAATTCCCAACATATTGAAATCCAACGTTCTCATAAATTCAAATCAAAGCTTCAAATCAAAGCATCAGTTAGATCCGTGTAGTTTTTCCAGGAATGTTTATTCACATCCCTGTTTTTATGATTACATTTATTCTGAATGTGATATGTTGGGCGATCATATTTTGCCATCAATATACATTAAGCCAATGCATTTCGGTGTAAACCTTCATCAGGGCTGTATATAGGCTCTTGATTACATCATCAAGCTACACATAGTCATACATATGATAATACAAGTACATTGATTACCGAAAAATTCACAAGGATGCCAAAAAACCACCACTACGACCAATTGTGGCAGGTACAGAAAGCATATTCAACCCATTGGCAAATTATGTAGATAAAGCATTACAACCGCTAGTACAAACAACATCCACCTATTTAAGTGATACAACAGACTTTTTGAACTCCTTACGGGAACTGACAGAAATTCAGGAGACCGATCTGCTAGTATCCTTTGACGTACAATCACATAACACATCAATTCCTCACCATGATGGATTAGAAGACCTGGAATGGGTGTTACTAAGAAGTTATAATTGTGAAGTGAACAAATTATTTATCCTGGAGTTAAGTAAAATAATCTTGGTGAATAACTATTTTAGATACAAGTCACAGTTTTATCTACAAGCCTCAGGAACTTCAATGGGGTCCTCAATGGCCCCAGCCTATGCGAACCTATTTATGTTTCACCTAGAGAGTACATTAATATTGTCCAACCTAAAATGGCAAAATAACATCATTACTTGGAAGAGGTACATAGACGAGTTGTCGTCGTTTGGAGAGGCACTAGAAGAGATCTGGATTAATTTTTTATTTATATCAAATACATTCATGAGAGAATTACGTTTACAATGGAGGTGCGTACCCCCAAATTACACATTCTAGGCATAGAGCTAGAAATTAAAGGCACTGGAATAACAACAAACATTTATCATAAAAAGACAGATGTGAATAATTCATTGCACTATCAGAGCCACCACCCACAGCATTTAAAGAACAATTTACCATATAGCCAATTTCTTCGCTTGAGAAAAATCATATCATCAGAGGACACACTTAAGGAGGAAAATGAAAAATTGGCTATGAAATACACATAAAGGGGTTTCCCTAAGGAAATAATTGAGACAGGCTGAGCCAAGACTCTAAATTTAGCAAGAACAGATCTCTTACTGCCTAAAACAAAATCGAAAGAGATTGCATTCTTATATTCTTTGAGATGTTCTGGACAAAGTCATCAGGGGACTAGGCTTATTAAGAAAAACTTGTGCCTTATACAATTAAATCCAAAACTCCAGCAATTATTTCCAACCCCCCCCCCATCATTGCTTACAAGAGGGGATGGAATTTGAAAAATCAATGAATTAAAGCAGAAAGACCACCAAAGGAAAAACAACTGACCCTGAGTAAGAAAAAAACAGGGACTTATCCCTGTTTGAACTGTTGCAATTGCAATAATGTCATGAAGGGGGGATATATCAGACATTCAAAGAAATGGAACAAGATAAAATTAAAAGATTTTTTTTTAACTTGCAACACTAAATCATTAATGGACTGAGTTGCCCTTGTGGAATTATTTATGTGGGCCAAACCATAAGAAAAGTTAAAGGAAGGTGGAACGAACATAAAAGCAGTATAAGGACTAACAATATAAGATCACCAGACATTTCAATGAAAGACAACACACTATTGCACAATTGAAAGTGGTCATTCTAGAGATCGTTAAGAAAGCACATCGAGGAGATGACAATGCAAGACACATGGACCAAAGAGAAATTCACTGGATAGAAACATTCAACAACCTGACCCCAGATGGTATGAACGAAGAGTTCAATTTGGGTTCCTTCCTGTAAATCTATCGAAAGTTATGAAAGTCTAGGTTTACTAACTGTTTGTGAGCTATGAGAATTACATTTGACCTGTATGCATTGACTGATATGAACAGTAACAGGATGGGAGGAACAGTCTATACTGATCAGGGTTATTTAGACAGAATATTAGGCAGAAGCAGACATCATGGAGTGTGAGTCTTGGTCTGAACGCTATGATGGATATGAAGATAATTAGGAAGGACATACAATAGCTGAACTAAAACTGCCTATAAGGAATTGGTTAAAACTCTCCAATTGATAAAAGACACAAGCATATAAGGCCAGAGTTATCATGAATATTTTACAATGCACGATATGAACGAAAAGCGAGAATCCACTATTTGAATGCAGGAACTTAAAACGTGAGCATGTTGGATATAATAAACACATGGATGATGGATAATCTAAACTGATAACCACAAGTAGTAAAATACATTGCCATTGTAGTATAAACTGTAACAGGTTTGTAAGAAATATATGAGGAATGAACATATTACCACATGCCATACAGAGTTAAGATCTTTAAAGCACACATAAGATTTGGACGGACATCTAAGATTGAACCTCAGTGGAGTAATTGAAGTACACCGGTTAACATCTAGATGGTGGACTAGATAAACTCACAACTGTTCTCATCAAATGTAGTTATATTGGTATAGTGAACAAAAATGTCATATATTATATAAAGAAACAACGGCAACCATCAATAAAATCTGCATCCATAGAATAAACTGAAATAGGTGTGTAGAAAACAATTTTGGAGGCAACATATTACATATTCCATGATGGGTAAGATGACATAGTCTCATGGACAGTCCCTAATCATATAGATGAGATGGTTTGAAATCTGGGGTTTCTGTTGTGAACGGTATACACTGACCATGACATCAGGCACAAAATTACCATATTCTGCAATGGATGAGAATGTCTAAGGAAGAACCGTGGGGTTCTCACTAACATAAAACCGACAGATAGAGGCTGATTTGGACCTAAGGTATTATGGTTATGAACAGTAAATATGAATAGGAACGATGTGCTGAAACCGCTAGAGAGCAAGAGAATAGAAGGTAAATAAAAATATGACTCCATCACGCTGGTACGTGATGATGCGGATAAATAAAAAGCGGCCATTTTGGAAACATTTTTTCCGCTGACGGTAACGAAGAACGTGTGGCATACACGCCACAGTAGCGAGGTAAGCCTTGAACTGGAATGTATTTTTTGCAATAATTTTAGGACTCTAGAGGATATTATCAATCCAAGAACAAACCCTAATGGGGGATTTCGATCATTTCCACAGAGCAATATACCGCCTGAAGACAGCAGATTGTATAGCACGCGCAAATGACAGAACTTTTCCCATATGAACAGACCTTAAAAGAAAAGAGGAGATACAGTAGGTAAGAGCATACCACATACTTCAGAATATAGAAGAAATTATATTTCGGTAGTATAGCTAACAGTTATTTTTCTTCATCAAATCTAAGAGAAGAGATCTATAATATATCCAATAAATGTGCTCACAGAAGGCTTCCAATCCGCACATTTTCTTGGCCTATCAAAAAGTGGTGCATTGCATGCAATCGCGTACAGGTATACTTAACTCTCACTATGATGACTACTAATTATAACCGAATGCATTTAGATGCCGAGATTAGCGTGATTTTAATGGTTTTTTATTAGATATATCCTCCTACATTTTTACCCTTTTAGCCAATGCACCTTCCCTAACGTAAGGAGATTATGGACAGTATACAAGATAGCAAAGGAAACTAGGACAACTACAATATCCAGCTTGAAATTAATCGTGAATCAAGAATAGCATCCAGGTGATTATTAATAGGAGACATGACAGAATGTTACAATGAGAATAGATTGGAAACTAATAACTGACAGGTGTATATCATCTTTTCTAGATAAAACCAAGAGAAAAAGAATTATATTGAATCAATGAGCTCCTGATGAAGTGAACAAATTCCTGAAATGTGTTGAGCAAGTTTCTAGGACAACACATCACTACAGTTGCTATGAACTTATGATCATGAACAAATGAGAAACATTTGTTGGGAAAACATTTTGGAGTTATTACTAATAACTGTATAATCACAAAATTAACTTGTGTATTGATGTACAGTTTAAATGTTTATATATTTTGAACCTATGATCATAATCAAATGAGAAAAATTTGTTGGGAAGACATTTTGGAGTTATTAGTAATAATTGTATAATCACAAAATTAACTTGTGTATTGATGTACAGTGTAAATGTTTGTATATTTTGAGATATGTGATGGAACAATATAATTGAATTGAATATATGTTGTAAAGTAAAAAACCGCCATTACCCTTTACTCAGATATTATTTTGAATTTTTTGTAGTTGTACAACACAAACCGGGAGTGCGAGGGACAGGCGAGCTCCACAAGTTTAAGGACATCTGTTGTTTTTCGAGTATGAAAAGGTGCACAAGTCCCTCCATCTGGTCATGTCGTTGCCCGTGGGTGTGCATCCATGTCTCTGATGCTGGGGCTGGGTGGTGGAGGGGGTTGTGGATGCCAGAGGGACTGAATGAGGGATGGTGGCAGGGGATGTGCTCAGATGTCCCCTTGGTCGTGTCCCCAGCTTCCTGCCCGGCTTTTGTCATCCGTAGATGCACCCATGTACATGGGGGACTGGTGGGGGGAGTAATGGATGTGCCTGGGCCTGTGCCTTGCGTAGCCAGTGCTGGTGTTGCCTTGGCAGTGGTGTGGGGTGGCATCACTCTCCTCCTCCGTGTGGCTGTCCATGAGGTGTTCGGTCCACCCTGATCACTGTCAGATGACGTGCCTGTGGGTGCGAGATGGGCATGCCGTTACTGTGCCATACTATGGCCTTGCTACATGCAGGTCAAATAGCATGTGACATGATGCCTTTGCATGGTGTCTACAGTTCATGCATTGCCAAATGGCACAGTGCATTTACACAAGTGTTACCAGGTGCCACAAGCAAGATGGGGTGGACACGGGAGGACACATCTGGAGATACGGCTGTACTGGGCCTTGTGTCATTGTTATCATGCAAGTGCAGGGCACAGTGTCGTGCAGGGGAGGGAGAGGTGACTGTACCAAGACAGGGGGGGGTGTAGTGCAGGGTTTGGGAGCCACAGGGGCAGGTGCAAGGAGTCAAAGGGGGATAGGGGGGATGCCCCTGGGCTGTTTGCACACTATATAAATATAAATGAATATATAAATAAAGCAGTGCAAAGGATGGGGTGGACCAGATTCGGGATGCTGGTTGTGACTGGTCGTGGATAGGCTGGCACCAGTGTGACTCATGTGAGACCGGGCCCCCAGACAGCCTTGTATATAGGGCAGGGGTCTTTGTATTGAACCTTGCGGTCACTTTCAGCCAGTGCAAGGATTCCAAGGCTGAAAGGATGTGGTCCCAGGGCTTGAGGCCTAGGTTGATTCAAGTGGCACTATTTTGGATAAGTATGAGGGGGTAAAAGGAGGCAAGAGGTACAATGAAGGAGGGCTGTTCCTGCTGTCATGCCCACTTGCAACCAGTGCTCTGGAAACATTGGGCTTCTGGGGGTAGGTGAGGTAGGGCAGGGTGCCTCTGAGGTGGTGGTGGTGCTGCAAGTCAGTCCTCTTGCCATGGTTTGTGATGTGCGAATGCGAGGGTGTGGGATGGGTCAAAGGCATCAACAGGGTCTGTGATCTCTCAGGGTGTGGGGAGGGGGTCCATGAAAGGTGGCCAGGGAGTGGGTGGGTGACAGGGTCCAGTCGTCACGATAGGGGCTTTTCTGTCTTGCTGGGATTAATGCAGGGATCGTCGGCAGGGCATATTGCATGTTTGGCAGTCAGACACTCATGTTTGAGAGTGGATGGGGAGGCAGTACAGGATGGGAGTCTGTTAGTGGGCAGAGTGTCCTCAGTATAACACTGGGAGTGGGGTCCAATGGTGTTGATCGAGTGGGCAGAGATCCAAGGTAGATGTTGGGGAGCCATGGGGTTTGAATAGTGCCCTGAGGGACGCCACAGGTGTGGGAGTGCGGTGGAGCAGTGGGAAGGGCACTATTGCACTTGGGGGTACTGGTCTGAAAGGTAGCCGGTCAACCATACCAGTGCCAGGTACATCAGGGCGCTTTGGATGCATTCATGCATGTGAGTGTGTCTCAGGGGCGGATTGCTTGTGGTGCACGCATGCTACCTTGGAGGGTGTGTGCCTCGTGTATGTGATGCTTCTCATGTTGTCGATGTCTGCACATTACCCGTACTCATGTGGGCATATGTCTGTTTGGAAAGGGGAATGGTTGTGCACCCTTGGTCAACAGCCATGGTTCATTGCCCGCTGTATGGATTGGATGTGGTCTGTTGTTGTGCATTTGGACATGTGTCAGTGTGTTGTGTACTACATTTGCAGGCCCGCTGTCATTGTTTTGGTGTTGCACCTTTTACTCACCACCCTCTCCAGGTGTCCGTGCGCCATCTCCACCGCTTCGACTCCCTCTTTCCCCTCGAGGTGCAGCACACTGCTGCATTTATCCTCCTGTGGCATTCATTTTATTGGTGAGGCAGTCCCACTGCCAGTGGCCAGGCATTCCTTGCAGTGGCCCGACAGCAGGTTGTGGACCCTCATGCAGAGGTCATCCCACCGCTTGTGGCAGTCGCGTTCTGTGTGTGGCACGGATCCCACGGATTACACCTTCTGCGCAAGCTCCTCCAAGATTGCATTTTTCCTGAGCTGTGTACTGTGCCGGTGGTCCGTGGTAAACAGCTCTGCAGCACGCTCCACAAGGCTGTCTGTTAGGATGGACAGCTCCTGCTCAGTGAAGCATGGCTTCCACTGCCATCTTTATGGGATCTTAGATTGCGGCAAGTGCCACCTATACATATCTACCTCAAAAGGAGCACTTTATATAAGTATACTTCCACTATGCACAAGAGCAGAATCAACCAAAGGTTACTAAAAGTCTCAACAGGAGAGCTCCGCAGCAAACAAATTGCGAATTAAAGATGTCGATTACAATTAATGAAGAGAAGAACAGAGTATCCTGTTCAGAAAGGTCAAGATAAGCCACAGATGGCTGGCAGAAATAAATCAAATACAAGTAATTGCACAAAGAATTAGACGATTTCACGGTGTCGAAATCATGTGTCCAGACGAACAGGCAGGGATGAACCTTTCACACCTGCGCATGGATCCTTGCCATGCACAGACGCCTTAACTTTTCCAGACCAAGAAGCAGTCTCGAGGCCAACCACAAAGAAATAATTGACACATGACCACTGAAGTGATGATTGATTGTAACAATAATTGGAGGGAAGCTAGGGGCGCAGACGAACTCCCTGCACCTGGCCGGCTATTCTGCATGCTGCTAAGAAAGTGGAAAAGTATGAGTGGGGTTGATGCCAACCCAATCATAGTGGACCAAGTAATCTAGGGTCCTATAGTTAGTAGAACCAATGAGACGTCATACTTTTAGTGACGTTTACAGTAGCCATTTTGAAGGAAGGGCTCAGATGCCCCACTTGACATTGTTTATCCAATCCCCTCTCCCCATACCATATACAGATATAGTGCCTATATTAAAGTTACCTTCCTAGAACCAACAGAGTTGCATGGTCAAATTTTAAGAGTTAGACGTCAGTGATGATGAGCTTTTTTTATAAATACTATGGGCCTCATTACGAGAAGTGCAGTAAAAACGGGGTCATTACTGGCATGGAGGAACTAGCGGGTCCGTGCTCGTTTGACGCCGCTAATAGCGGGTGATTACAAGTGCGCGAGCATGTGCGAACCCCCATGCCGGTAATGGCCATACCGCCATGGCGCTAAAGGCCCTCCAACCCCCCGAATCCCCCGATAGCGCCATCATGGGACCCGCCGATACCGCTTCCGCCTAGGAGGCACCCCTTAATACCGATCCAGTAATAACATCATGCTAATACCGGGCTCGTAATACCGGACCCAGAAGTAACGTCATCGCGTCGGAACGAGAAAAGCGCCGGCGGCTATCTTTAAAAACACAATCCATTGCAATCCTCCCAAAACACCAGTTGTGTACAGGAGAGACCAGTGTCAATCTATTCAACATGTCTAAGGCTACCAGGAAATCAAACCCCCGCCTGAGCAAGAAGCGTTTTTCAGACGAAGAACTCAACATGTTGGCGAACACCCTTGCTGCCCATGTTGAGGAGATTAACCAGCAGAACACCAAAAGGGAGGTGCAGCTGAGAAAAAAGGAGATTTGGGAGGAGGTAGCCTGCAAGGTCTCGGCAGTCGGCACCACCCCACGGACAGTCAAAGACTTAAAGAAAAGGTGGGATGACCTCCGCCTCAGGGTATGGAACATCCTGGCCAGCAATAAGAGGGAGGCCATGGCCACAGGCGGGGTTCCCCACTCACCCACAAAACTAATGCGCTGGGAGGAGACGTGCAGTACCTTCATCCAGATGGAGTCCATCGAGGGCTTTGGGGAGATGGAGACGGGTGCTGCAACATCTGGAGATGGGGGTGAGTGACCCTGCAGATCCCAGTAGGGGAAACCATGACGTAGCACAAGTGATCTGGAATAGAGTCTAGGCAAGGCAATGCATGTCCCAACACACACATCAACATATCCTTGTCCAGATGGAGGCCCAAACCCTGCCACACTGAAATGCATGCTGAGTGCCAATCCCATTACCAACAGAGAGCCAACACACACGGACCGTGCCCATGTAATACATCACACAAACCCCAATACAACGGCATGCCACCTGCCATGTAGCATTCCTGAATTGAGACATCACTGCAAATGCCAAAATGGCCCCTTCATACTAGCCTGTGTGACACACCTGTAAAATATGAATGCATGATAAATGAAATTCTCCACAGCACCCACAAAGGCATCCACGTCCCGGCACAAGACAACTCCCACAGGCAAGACCACCTCTGGGGCAGCCTTGCAGGCCACACCAAAACCCAGGGCGAGTGCCCAGGCCATGGGACCAGGACCACAGAGCTGGCAACACCAGTGAAAGGCGAGGCCAGTGGCACACATTCGGGAGCAACAAGTTCGGTGGGCGAGGCAGCAGCCATTGCCCCACTGAGCGACATTGAAACTGCAGTGGAGGAGTATGTGGACGAGGATGGACTAACCCATGTGGCATGTCCACACTCCCCACGCCCCGTGTCCACCCCCCAACCCACACTCAGGCCACACCCACCAGCAGCATTGCAAATCCTTTACTCCATGTTTCGGACCTTAGCCCCCACCCCCGAGGACAGCCCTGTCAATGCACGCCCGGTCGCAGCACCCTCAACCACTGCTGCTCCCACCAACCTTGAGGCACAGCTAGCAAGGGTAGAGGCTAGACAGGACTCAATGCTGGACCTTGTCCGACAATATGTTGCGGTGGGAGAGGACACAAGGCGTGGAATTGCGCAGGCCATAGCGGCAACCACAACCGCCATTAATGCCTCTGCGTTGATGATGCGAGACAGTTTGGGGCTGTCACGCAGGTCCTCACCTCAATCCTGCTGCACGTGCAGCAGCAACAACCCACACCAGCCGTGCTAATCACCACGGCTTCCACCCCATCCACCACACCCCCATCCTCCATACCCGCTTCCTCTGCACCCTCTAGCCCCGTGCGTCCGACAAGACGGAGTGCGAGGTAGTCAGAAATGCTGCCCCCGGACAAGAAAGCAAGGAAATAGTGTGGGAGAACAATGGGAGTGGGTCAGAGAGTGTCGTGGTGTAGAGGTGTATTAGGGGGAGTTCATTGGGGGTTTGGGGAGTTCATTGGGAGTATGGGGAGTTCATTGAGGGTATGGGGAGTTAATTGGGGGTATGGGGAGTTCATTGGGGGTATAGGGTATTTTGGTGTTGTGGGGGGTGGGTGGTAGCACATTTATGTAGTTGATATTAATACACCAGTTGTGTGAAAAATCATTCAACGCCTGGACATTGTTCATTTCGTGTGTATACATTTTATTCATGACAGTGCACAGTGCCCAACTCCCCACATTCCCTGTGTGCATGTCCACATGAAACCTGTGTACAATGTGTTACATACACATATCCCTCAATGTCCCTGTGGGTCAGAAGTATTCATCAATCAGTGATTGGCGTACTGCACGGCATCTTGTGCTTCACGTACTGGCAGGGGTGCTGCTTCTCCTCCGTCTTCATCCTCATCATCCTCACCCGGTGCATGCATGTCAATGTCAGGTGGCAGTGGTACATTTCTCCGGACGCACATGTTATGCACCATGACACAGGCCATGGTGATCTTTGCCACCTTCTCAGACCTATAAAAGAGTGCTCCACCAGACCTGCTTAGGCAGCGGAACCGCGCCTTCAACAGGCAAAAGGTCTGCTCAATCACAACACGGGTACGGGTATGAACCCGATTGTACTCCTCTTCATGGCTGTTCCGCGGGTTCCGCACAGGGGTAAGTAGCCACGGATTCAAGGAATATCCTCCATCACCTGGAAGCGAATACAAATAGGTCTGTGTGAGTCACTCTGAGATGCCAGCATCAGGATTCACAGCCATGGCCGCAGCAATTTGGTGTTGACATGCACAAATATTATTTAGATGCATTGTATACTGCAATATGATGTGGTAGTCTAGATGGTGTTGTACAGATGATGCAGGGTGATTTCTTGCATGCTGATGCGGATGTACTGTGGATGCAGGACGATGTTTTGCCTCCCATTATTGCTGTGTATACTACGCTGTGCATGATGACAATAGCCACATTGGCACAGTTGCAATCATGTTTAGTCATGCATTTCTTGACATACACATGGTGGCCAGATTGTGCGTCTTACGTGTTGTCATTGATATACAGAATTGGTCCAATGTGTGGCAGTAATGTGTCATGTTTGGGTTGGGAGGTTCAAGTCAGGAGTGTTTAGCTCTGCGTGCATTTTCCACTCACCGCCCATTCCCACCCTGGTGGAGTATGCATCCCCCCACCTCACAACCCTGATGCACTGCCATGGGCCAGTCAGGCAACTCACCAAGCGGCCAGGCACGTCGTCCAGCATGTCGCTCCATGTAGCGGGGTAGCGTGAAGTTACGCAGCACCACGGCATCATGTGTCGACCCGGGATATCGGGCGCAACAATGTGTGATGATCTTGCTGGAGTCACATACCATCTGCACATTGATGCAGTGGTATTGCTTGCGATTGCGGTACACCACCTCTAGGGCATGGGGGACTACCAATTCTACATGGGTGCAGTCGAGGGCACCAACGCAATTGGGCATGCCTGCCAGTGCATGGAAGCCTACTTTGGTGTCGGCTATCTCCTGGGCAGTCCGTGATAGGGATATGTGGGTGCTAGCGTGCTTCAGGAGGGCATCCAGCGCTTGGGTCAGCATGCGTGAAAATAGTGGTTGTGAAATGCCATGCAGCTGGCCCACTGTGTGCTGGTAGGTGCCTGTGGCCAGGAAGTGGAGCACAGACACCACCTTTAGTAGCGGGGGGGATGGCAGTGCGTATTTCTATGAGCCTGACGATGTTGTCATGTATCATGTCCACAATGGTGGTGATGGTGTCCCGGTCCAACCGGTAAAGGTGTGGATCTGCTCAGGGGTTAGTTTGAATGGACTGGGTCTGATGCGAGGGATTGGTGGCTGCCTACGAGGTACTACTGGCTGCACTGGTGGTAATTGCTGGCCCTGTCTCACCCTCCTTCTCCTCCTGCGTCTCCTCTGTGCTGCCTGTTGCTGTAGCTGTAGTTGTTGTTATAGTTCGTGTTGTTGCTGTAGTTGTAGCAATATAGGCATGTCCTCCAGCCCCATGATTGCAACAGCTAGTGGTATCATTTTGGTGTAGGAAGGGGTGTGGTGTGTGGGTGTACTCCTTTTATACTGGGACAAGCTCCATTGACGCCACCTGTGGTGATTGTGTGCACCTGTGGCAGTTGCCTTGACTGCATGTTGCTGTTTACGGGTGGTCCGCGATGCCTGTCTGGCCGCCATCGTGCAGGCCCTAATTACTGCCTTCGGGATACCGGTAATTGCATGCACGCATGAGTTGTGATGTCCTCCTATTACCGGCATCCCGGTATTTACGCGAAGGGGCGCGGGCACGCGTGCATGCCGGTATTAAGGGGCACGGTACGGGCGGTGGTGGTATTGGCGGGTTGTCGGGTCGTAATGGCCCGGACTCGTTAACGATGCCGGTATTACCATTCCGCCTTCCTTTTTCCATTACCTCCATTCTCGTAATGAGGCCCTATGTTTTTTCTGAGTTGAAGCGAGAAGGAAGATCGAGCGATTGCTGATATTCATGAACACCCCATTTTTTGTACTCGTCATTAAACGGACTCCCTTTGCCAACCTATCGAGTTGTCATTATTGATTTGATGCGAGAGTATTAATCTGCATCCCCATCCATCTCGAGGATGCTGCTTCCCATCTTAAAGTGCTGTTGGGAAACCCCCAGCTCTATGGGCCGGCTGAGGTCCTACTGCACACTTGGTAGCAGAGATTGATGGTTATCGATTATCGATTAGATAAGACACCCATTGGTCATCGACAAAAGTAACTCTAGGTCCTCGGCAATATCACAAGTCCTTTGCCATCCAGCTAATTAGACCGAAAGGCTCCCCGTAGATAGTGGATAGTCTAAGTGAAAACCCTGCAGGTTGAGGTCTGAAGGAACCTGTGCTTTCCCCCACAAACCCCTTCCCACTTCTGCGAGCAGCTGATCGGACGAACAGCAAGGAGAGGCGGTAACGAAGGCGGTGATCCCGAGGATCCAGAGAGGAAAAAAATGTGAACGGTGAGTGAAAAAGACTAACAAGCCGATTCATGGAATTAATATGCGCTGAAAATTTCCGCGCAAGTGTGCAAAAGCGTGCAAATCACAGCGCAAGTGCGAAAATCGCTGCGAAACCCGCGCACATCGATTCATGGAAGTCTGTGTGCGTGTAAATCCATGGATGTGTGCTGAAACCCTGCGTGGCGCACGCGGGTGCACACTTCACCAAACAGCGTGCGCTACGCGCACAGCGAAAGCGCACATAGCGCGGCGCACACAACAAAAGTAGGTGGAACACGGGGCGTAACACGCGGAATGGGGAACAACGCGTGAAAATGTGGGCGTTACAGGAGAAGTACAGGAGGCAAATGCGCGGAACGCCCACACGCGTGCCTACAACACGTATTCATGGAATCGAACAGGGCTAACGCGTGCGTCAAAAAAGACGCGCTAATCCGGAAACACATATGCCAGCAGGAAGCAGGCGTACGTGGACCCGCGCAGCATAAAAGTGCGTGCAAACAACAAACAAGCTCAGACGCTACGATGAATATACTGTTCCTCGCAGCAGTGGTCGTGGGATACCGCAGGAGGAGGAGGATAGTCAGGGCCAGAATTTTTACACCCAGGACCAGCCTTTTTGGGATGCCTGATGACCAGGTGTATGGGAGGTACAGGTTTCCACCTCACATAATACTCGACCTGGTGAGTGAGTGGGAGGATGACCTCACATCACCCACCCTGTGCTCCCAAGCACTGAGCCCCTTGAAAAAGGTGCACAATGTACTGCACTTCTTGGCTACTGGGTCATTTCAGCGGACAAGTGCCATAGTGGGGGAGGGGTGTCACAGGCCATGCAGTCACGCTGCCTACACCAGGTCTTGGCCATCATGACTGCACGGCCATCAGTCCGCAGGCACATATACCTGCCCAGAACACCTGCAGAAAGGCAGGCTGTTGTCCAGGATTTTTACGGGGTGGCACACTTCCCCAAAGTGCTAGGTGCCATTGATTGCACCCATGTGGCTCTACGTCCTCCCAGAGCCTCAGAGCACATCTATAGAAACCGCAAGCACTGGCATTCCATCAACGTGCAGGTAGTATGTGATGCCAAGGGAATCATCACCTCAGTATATGCCAACTATCCAGGGTCCACCCATGACAGTTTCATATACAGAATGTCAACCCTAAACCGGGACATAGAAGCTCCGCGGCATGGCAATACATGGCTGCTTGGTGAGTATAAATGCCACTGCACATGCATGCATGTCAGATACTGAGTAATGTCACAACCCCACTAATGATACCCATCATCACCTCCCCAGGGGAGAGTGCCTACCCTCTGAGCACCCACATGATAACGCCAATTCGGAACCCCACCACACCACCTGAGGTAAGATACAACACAGCCCATATTACAACCCGGGGCATAGTGGAGCGCACATTCGGAGTGCTCAAGTCACGCTTTCGTTCCCTTGACCGTTCTGGTGGGCAGCTGCTATACGCTCCCCCAGTTGTGTGCAGGATCATAGTGGCAGCATGTGTCCTGCACAACGTTGCAACACGCCGGGGCCTTCCGGTGGACATGGTGGTGCCCCCACATCCCCAACCACATGCACGGCCGCTGCGCATGGGAGGGGAAAGGGCACGTGGTGAGGCAGCCCGTACGCAGCTGGTGGCTAATTACTTCACCTAAAATCACACCCCTGTGGAGTGCACACAGCCCTGGCACATACCAGCTGACAATCAATGATGATGACATAAGGGACAGTCAACTGTCACAGCCATACCAGCCTGAGATTGGTCACCTAGAAGTGTTACATTGTGTGCATCCCTACCTACCGAAAGACAACCAATGCTGTGTCATTAAAAGACATACATTCATGCTGCATGAATGACTACCCCCTAGCAAAATACAACATGAAAATAGCACCATGTCACCCAACCCCTCCCCATCTCCGCCACCCAACACACCATGGCATGTCATGCAATGTGAAAGCAAACAAAGCAATGCACAAGACCTGACACAAGTGTCACAAAGTGCACTGTCCCAAATGGAAACAGCCCACAGACAATATGCTCCCAGTAATCAATAACAAACAGCACGCATGACCAAATACTTACCACCAACACAATACAGCAACACAGCATGAAACATTGCAGAAACATGACAGTACAAAGTCAAAGTAGTGGTAGTCTTACAACCTGAATAAGCCATCACATCGACCCCTTCCAACTGCAGAGTGTTGCTGCCACACAAATGTGTCAGTGTACTGCATACAACATGAACTCCATCTGCAAAGGAGACGGCCTTGTGAAGACATGAAGAAGGTACCTGCGAATTTTGAGGAAGACATGGATGCACAAGCACATATCAATACACCATGCAGTGTTCAATACAACAACAATACCCACTAGGGATGTCCACACAGTATTGACTACAGACTGCCCACACAGCTCATGGGAGCCCAATGTCACCGTGTAAGTCACTGTCACGTGGTCACACCTTTTGCAAGCCCATGGAAATGGGAAGCAGGAGGGGTGTTGTATTGCTCTCCTCTGAAAAGTGCACGGAACTACCATAAATCACCAATGCAATTATAGAGCAAATACTTCAACCCAAAAACAGACAGACACAATAACTCACAGCCACGCACCCTTTAGAAGATAATCAGCTCTTTACAGCCATTTATTCAAAGATTACAGGTACATAGAAATAACTCATAAAATTAACATGGACATAAATCGCAGAAGAAGTAAAGAAGTCAAAGAAAGAATACATCACCGTGAGCGTAATTCTTTTTCCTCATCTCCTCCAGAAGCGGCTGGAAGACCCAGAGGACAGCCAGGACGAGAGTGCCACAGCTCACAGGAAGGCCAGACGGAGCGTCCTTCTCTGGCTGAAGTCTCACCTGACCCCTACAGTTTTCTGCCCATATAGGCACTCCAAAAAAAGGAGTTAATTCTTAAACCTTCTGGAATTGCACCTGTGCAGTTGAGGTACAGCTTTCGGTTGCTAGCTTGGTCAATCGAGAGCTCCCCCCAAGGAATGCAGGGCCTCCCTGCTCTAAAAACATGCTCTACAGAGAACAGTAGCAATTCATAACAACGTTAGCTTTTCCCAGCAGAAATGGCCTTGACTGCATACCAAGTTTGAAAAAGCATGTTTGTCTCAGCACTGTGAATCTAACACTTCAGCAAAATGTGTGCAACCTTTCACTGCGGAGTGAAGTAAATATCCAACATGGCTGCGAGCACTCCCAGAATGCATTGTGCCTGCGCCATTTTGAACTAAGTATAAATGAAGCAGAACATTCCACCCTTTGGATATTTATCTTCCGTAGCCATGTGGCACTGGAACTGGTCTTTGAAACCTACGAAATGTTAAAACTAAATTGGGAACACATTGAAGGCAACAACATCAAGCAATTATAATAGAGCATATCAGGCAAAAATATAACATAGTGTACCCCCAACATCAGGTATCCATGAAAATAACCAATCCCACCAGCACATACCTTCAAAGGCATTACACCCTAAATTATGTTTCAGCAATAAGTAATCAACAGCAGCTCTGTTCTGCAAAGTAGATTTTCTAATAACTTGACTATCAAAGAGCAACTCTTCTAAAGCTTGCGAAGTATGATTAAGACTTTTAACTACTAAACACGCTAATTTCATCAAAGATTTGTAACCTCCAGCAGCTAAACCCCAAACACCTACTAATGAAAGGGTTAATGCTAAAACCTCAGCTTCTGATAGCAAATGTACATGTGAATCACAGTCAGGTGATAATCCCATAGATTCAAAGGTTGACCTTTTACCTCGAGTTATCGCTGAGTGTAAACGAAACATCATTAATCCTAATCAAGTCAAAGCACATGAACTTCCAGGAATGTTAGCTGGAATATAAGTATATGTAATGTTACCACATGAAAAGAGCCATCCTGTTTCAAATGCTACCACCTCTAATTAGAGCTCACACACTTGGCAGCATTACTACAAATCAAAGTCCTTAACATACGCACAGCTAACTTTGGTGTGCGCATTCCTTTTATCTCAAAATATATTATGCTCCTGCTCGCCCAACCCTGCTGCCCCAATAATTCATAAATCCTTTTCCTGGCTACATGCAATGTAGTAATTTTGGAAAAGGCAAAACATCTCTGGTTAAAGCAATTCAGTGGGAAGGGCAAAACATTTCGTTTTTTTCGCAGATTAATCTCAAAATGCATTTAAGAATCAGGTTTCAACATGTTGGCCTTCAAGTGCTGTTTCACACAGCTGTTTGTGGTGCATGATGTCACAGTCCACAACCCATTGTCCACAGTCCTTTAGACAAGAAAGGCAAAACATATCAATAAGGTCATTACAACTGAATCATTTGAATGTGCAGCATCAAATGTTTGACAATATGCCAAGCCCGCACCGTGACAGTTCTGGAAAAGTTATTACTTTGTTGGACACTTCTCGCAGGTTGCAGAACAAATGTCCTCACGCTTCACACACGTTAGTAGCATTGAGTGTGGTACAGGACAGGTTCAAAGTTCACATTGCACCTCACAGTGACCCGCTTTCTTTGAGAATGCGTCTGCTTGACTGATCAGTGTCACCCGGCAATTGCACACGTCTACCCCCCAATCATGGCACACTACTGTCTTGGTTATTTGCCTAGGAAAATACAAACAGAAATGTTAAGATTTCATCAAAAGGTACACTATCAGAGTTATCGACATTAGGATGTCATCAAAACCTCAATATCAGCGTTGTCCACCCCTTCCCTTAACACCACCCCCGCCTTCAGAAGTCTTATCAGGTAACTACACACTTTATCATATCATTGCTACCGCAATTATTTGTCACCCTTCTGCATGTTACTGGGGGCTTATTTGCACTCAACCATACGGGGTGTAACTGCCTAGTCACAAACTCATTTGTGCAATGCGATCAGAGTTGGTCAATGGTACCTCAGACTGATCTGTAATTTTACAATAGCCATATAATAAGTACCCAGGTCGCACTTCTCAATGGATCAGTGCTTTTCTTTGTCACCAAAGCGATCACGAATGCCAGGCACCAGGCGCCAACTTGCTGCCAGTGTTTCATGATCTTGATTTAGGTCGTCCTGCTGGCATCATCCATTTTTCAAAGGTAAAGTCTTTCAGTCCAATACCGCCTGCAGTTGCATAAGCAGCTTTGTTTATCTTTTCTCCAGTTCTCCATACAGGCAGTGTCTTTAAAGCCTCTGGTTTTCCACTTATTAGTTTCCCAAAGGGTGTCTGCTGATTTCTTGGGCCACCCCTTTGAGAGCGATAGTCTGAGTCAGTTCCTTTAGCTGCTTCAACAAATCATTCATTCTTGCGCTAAGCCGTGAGGCTTCTGGATCATGGCTAATGTGCAGTGTTCATGTTATACTCTAAAGCCCCGCTCTGCATGTTGTCTCTTGCAAAACGGCTACCTTTGTCAGTTTTTTGCTTCCATCTGGAACGCCATAATGTCTTTGTCAGTTACTCCAGCCCTGGCAATGTAGCTTGCATTTTGCCAGCTGTGTATTTTCACTTCTCAAAGCGCCTAGAGGTTTCTTCTCCAGTGCACAGCACTTTACTTCAGTTCACATCACATGGAGTACTGGGATGCAGCTTGCACGGCAATGTCTCTTGAAATGGGCAGCTGTCTTTTCTTAGCCCATTCACAGATGCACAGTTTCCCCAAATGTTCAGATGCGCGATGCGCCCAGCCTGCCATCTGCATGCAGCATTTCTTTTCCTTCCAGTGTTGATACTGGGCAAATTCTTTACTTCTGATCAGCTCTGTTATTGCATGCCAGTGTCAGAAAGCATGCGTACATCAGCATGTGTAAGGTAGATTGCGCTCTTTTTCATCTTCTCACTCACAGCAATTATTGCCTTCAGTTCAGTTTTAGCATTCTGGCTTCCACCTCTTCCTTTGCTCATTAACAGTGTCTCTCACAGGATGGAATGCGACTGCTTGATCATTGTTTATCATTCCTGTGCACATGGCAGCGCCATACGCACGCAGCAAGCTTGTCTCTTTGCTCTTAGGCCTATAACTCTTAAACTGGGGTGGCTTCAATGGAAGACATTCGTTTCAGACAGTTCGTCCAGATTAACTGTTTTCTGCGCTGCTCCAGCAACTCTGAAAAGCTCCGATATCTGCCAGCTTCTGTAAACACCATTTTACTGAACAGGAGCGCGGTATTCTGCTTTTCTCACTTCTTACACTCATAGCCATTTCACACAGCCAGCCCATGATAGGAATTTCTGTGCAAGTTATCTTCAAGCCACAAGCTCTGCACAGCAACATCATTGTAGATAACAATTTCCAGTTCAAAAGTATCAGTTTTCATCATGGGGCCCAGTGTGATGTAATTCGGCAAAGCGTCTTTTAGCCTGTTTAGAGGCAGGCTGCTGCTCTAGGTCGCATGTAAAATCATGTTTCTTTCTGGTGACTTTGTAGTTTGGCTTCACAAACTCACTCCAATGCAATGTGCGATCTCTAAAAAGAACCCTCAACCCACTGCATCTTTGTGCTGTCTTATCACACACAGATTTTCCGTTCTGTTGTACCATTGCCAGAATGTAACCACTTATTTCAGTGCATTTAAAACATGTCATGTGTAGAGCAGCTCCCTGCACGTTTTCTGCAAGAGCAACCCACACTCTATATTGCTTGTGGGCTGTTAATGTGTGAACAACATTATCACTATATATCACAATCAACTTGTCCTTGTCTTGTGTAAAACATACATCCCTTAATAGCAACAGTACTTTTGCCATTGGCAACAATCTCATGGCATAGTGCGGGAACAGTCAAAATACTCTAGGGGCAGTTTAGGAGCAATTTAGAAAATATAAATTGTCTTTTCCCCCCAAAACATTGCAAACTGATTCTGCAATTTCAAATCAATACACAAAAATCGAAAATTCAAATGCCATTCACTCACTTTTTTTTTAATCAAGTGAGTCTCTCACCCCTTGCAAACATGGCACAACTAAAATGTAATGCAGGCAATTTTAGTGTGTTCCTTTAAACAGAATGCACCACCAGCACATGGAATTTACAGTTGCCAAAAACAAACCCTTTAGACTTTCAACACTGATGTTACTCTTTCTCCTAAACACGGCTCATTCCCAGGTTATCTTCAGGAATGTGAACACTTCAAAAGCATACATTATAAGAAAGGCGCACCTTCGCCTCCTTATATTACAGCCCCCCACTCGCTAGCACACTGGGGCTGAGTCACAGTGTTTAAACACTAGTCACAATTTGCCTGTCAAATACTTGCAATTTTTAAAAAAAAATCTTTCCTAATTGAACATAAATCTTTCTTCACCATTCATCGGAGCACTGTGAACATAGCCATTTTCCCTCTTTGCTCATTGCTTTTCGGCTCCCTGGCTTCATTCCCAAGCAGTAAGTCAGCCACGACTGATCTACTGAAGGGGAAAGATCTCAACCACACATGCTATCGGCCGCGGCAGGCCGACACAAAAGTGCTGTCTATTGGCTGTCTCAGAGCTGCAGTGAGACGACTAAGGAAAGGCGACAGCCTGCGCTTCATTCTGCACTGCATTCTCTCACACAATTGTCATTTCACAGCAAGGGAAAAGGAAAAACAAAACAGCTTAACACAGTTCAACACTCACTGCCCAATTACTTTCGCTTGCAAGATAACCGAAGCCTGTCTGCGTTCAAACAGAATATTTGGAACACTTCATCACAAATAACCCTGCTCACAGCGCCATTATGTATTGCTCTCCTCTGAAAAGTACACAGAACTACCATAAATCACCAATGCAATTATAGAGCAAATACAACCCCAAAACAGACAGACACAATAACTCACAGCCACGCACCCTTTAGAAGATAATCAACTCTTTACGGCCATTTATTCAAAGATTACAGGTACATAGAAATAACTCATAAAACTAACATGGACATAAATCGCAGAAGAAGTAAAGAAGTCAAAGAAAGAATACATCACCGTGAGCGTAATTCTTTTTCCTCATCTCCTCCAGAAGTGGCTGGAAGACCCCGAGGACAGCCAGGACGAGAGCGCCACAGCTCCCAGGAAGGCCAGACGGAGCGTCCTTCTCTGGCTGAAGTCTCACCTGACCCCTCCAGGTTTCCGCCTATATAGGCACTCCAAAAAAAGGAGTTAATTCTCGAACCTTCTGGAATTGCACCTGCGCAGTTGAGGAACAGCCGTTGGTTGCCAGCTGGGTCAATCGAGAGCTCCCCCCAAGGAATGCAGGGCCTCCCTGCTCTAAAAACATGCTCCACGGAGAACAGTAGCAAGTCATAACAACGTTAGCTTTTCCCAGCAGAAATGGGCTTGACTGCATACCAAGTTTGAAAAAGCATGTTTGTCTCAGCACTGTGAATCTAACACTTCAGCAAAATGTGTGAAACCTTTCACTGCGGAGTGAAGTAAATATCCAACATGGCTGCGAGCACTCCCAGAATGCATTGTGCCTGCGCCATTTTGAACTAAGCATAAATTAAGCAGAAAAGGTGTGTGTGTCACAAACCCAAACATCTAACCCAAACTCAGGACAAGCCTGCATGTGCCCAGCCAGAATACACAGGGGATGCCCACGGGAGCCACACAAGGCAACACACTGTAAAAAAAAAAAAAGACAAAAATCAAAAATGCCCATGTAGGGGGTGGGGGGGCACCCAGGAGGTTCGAGGACAGGGTGCACACCAACACCCACCTGCGTGGATGTTGCGGGAAAAAAAAATACCTCCATGGGCTCATGTCCTGCACAGCTATGCATTGTGGGACAACTGCTGTCGGTCTCTTCACCCTCTGCTGCTGCATCAGGAGGTGGTGGTGCTATGGGAGACAGTCCACGCAAAGCCCTGGTATGGTCCTCCATGGCAGCAAGCATGCGGGTCTGGAAGGTCTGATTCTGGAGGATGATAGTGCGGAGATCCCCATGCAGCACCTCACGGGTTGCCTGCATTTCTGCACGCATGGCCTCGCGTGATGCCCGGATCTCCTCATGGGTTGCCTGCAGCTCAGCTGAGAGCAAACGTGTGAGCTGCTCCAGCTGCTGTTCTGCCCTAAAATTTCAGGAAGACTCAAGTTCAAGCAGAGTCTCCCTGATGTTATGGAGTTCTACCCTCAGGGCTTCCCTGTGGCCCTGTGACTCTATTGATATGGCTTTGCACAGAGTCTCCAGTGCCGCCCGTCGGACCCTGTTGGACGCCAACATGCCTTCCCTGTGTGATTGGCAAATGGAGTCTGTTGCCTGCTGTTGTTGATCCATCTGCCTTTCAGGGGGGATAATGGAAGTGGCCACCCTCTCCATTGCCTGAGCCATCATTTCAACTGATGCTGCCTGTTGGGTTGCCATGCCGTACATGGAGTTTTCCCATACAGTATTGCCTGGTGGCGCACGGCCACCGCATCGGCGGGCACCACACCTGTTTGGGGCAAGGCGATCTGCACCTTGCTGTGCTGGCACTGCCTGAGGCTGCAGGACTGCATTCCCCCTCTGATCTGCTGGCCCAGGAACAGGATCAGATGTTGTGGAGTGTGACCCTGCATCCGTAACCGCCAAAGGCGGACCTACCAACACTGACATCCCCATAGAGGGTTCTACCCCTGGTGCAGGTGGGTTGGACAGAACAGAATCCCTGCCAGAAGCACTCACCTGCGACAGCACATAAGTCTCATCATCTGATTCAGCACCTGAATAGAGGTCTGGGGAGGTGCACCCAGAGACACCCCTGGACAGTATGGTCTGCAGTAACAAAGGGTTTTCACCCACCACCACACCACGTCCTCCACTGGTGCCCGGTCGTGGCTGAGATCCCTCCTGGGTCTGCACCATCTCCTCAACCTCACCAGCATCAAGTGCGTCATCACCTGCAAAAACATGAAATACAACAAATGGAAACAGGCATGAGCACCATAGCACACACATAGGCCTGACAAGACAGAGATCGTGTACATGATTTACACATGTCCCACATGACTATAACCCTGGCATGCATGCACTGTCAATGAGTTGGCAGGGGAGGCAAAAAGCAGACACTGAGGACACCAAGATGGAAAAGCAACACACTTGCTGCATGGTGGGTAGCACTGGCATCACACATTAGCCTGTGAGTGGCATGTCCAATACACATACATGACACATGCCATCACAGATGCCATGTAGCAGAGCCATGGTACATTAGACAACTACTGCGATATGTCAGTGAATGAGTACTGTCACCCATCCATGTGAGATGGACATGATGAGATGAAAAATCCTAAATAGTGTGGCAAAATATGCATGTGCCACACACCGCAACACATCCAGTGTAAAATAATACAGTGATTGTAGGCAGATGTACACATCAATGGTTGGTCACTTTAACATGACAGGAAACAACTATCATGTTCCACATGCAAACAGGCCCTAAAAATAAATGTGAGCAGGCCAATACTCTATCGGCCTGAATGGTCTAATCATTCACATAACCAGGTAACAAATGTGGCCCAATTTGTGGTGTAATCAATGACAGAAGCATGTCACATATGTGGCATTAGGGCTAAAAAATGTGTAGCAAAATGGGAGAATTGAAACAATCAGCCTGAATGAACACTGAAAAAATCTGAACAATGTTGCTGTAAGATGACAGTTCAAGGGCAACTGCAGTAATGTGGCGCTAAATGGCTACTGTGGGCAGAAGGGATACTGTCATACCCAAATCCAAGGCATGTGAATGTATTGGAGGAAGCACATGGGTGACCCATACCACTCTGGAGTACACACCCACACCTGGCACTCAATCAGAACCCGTCACCCAAACAACATACACATGGATTACACACACATCCATGGGCACTCACCGGACAATGCGTCGTAATCAGGTAGGTCTCCCACGACTTGGATCTGTTCCTCTGTGACCAAGGTTCCAGCAACAGACTCATGTTCAGTGAGTTGGTTGTCCTCTGGTGGAGACCCACCGCCAGTCACCAGAGTAGAGGCATGATTTGAGGCCAGCTTGTTCTCTGTTCTGCATTTCAGGTCAGTCCACCGCTTGTAGCAATCATCAGCTGTGCGCCTCACAAATCCAAAGGCACTAATGTGGTCCGTGATGGTCTGCCAGTGTGCCCTACATTGACCAGGTGTAGTCTTGCACCCTGCAGTCACCACCATTTCGCGGCTATGTGCCGACACATAGGCCACAAGTGCATCAAGTTCGGCGTCATTAAAGCTAGGCTTCCTTGACGTGCTGGAGTGTGTAGCCTTATCTGGGGTCTCAGCCTGTAGTGCCAGAGCACCCTTCTTCTTCTTTTTCAAAGGTGGTGCGGATCCTGAGTGGCTTACGCCGCTCTGGTCAGTAGGGGCAGAAGTGCCGGTGGACTGTGTACTAGGAGTGTGCGAAGGCACAATGACCATAGGTCTTGGTGCAGGCATTGGCTGCAGGGTGATGTTGGCAGGGGCAACGTCGGTTTGATGGACCTGGACCGACACTGTCCTGGCTGGGAGACTCAGAGCTGGGAGACCCTGCAGCTCCCCCGCCCTGCCTACTTGGGGCAGCAGATGACATTGCTGCTCCAGATCCACGTGGCCTGGTGACACCAACTTGCACCGCCACACGTGGCTTAGACTTGCTGACCTGGAAGTCAGCCTGGGAGTCTTCCTGTGCCGGTTCAGGTGCCACAATGGGCCGGTCCAACAAGGGCTGAGCTGTGATGGTGTCAGCTACGTTTCCCACAACCATGGGGGGGGTGGGGCATGGGTGTCCCTGATTGGTCCTCCACACATGGGGATCTGGGGGCATCCTGCAAATCCTGGCCACGTCCCCTACCGCGCCCACCGCGCCCACCTTTTGAAGGTCGGCCCCCTTTCCTCCCTTACCGCTTGGTCGCCTCCCAACCATGGCACTGATGTTGTTGTGCGTATGGGAGTAGCAGTAAACTATTGTCCTGGGCAATTGGGGGTGAAAGGGGTAGGGTACTAGATGGAATTCGTACCCTAGTGCTCTAGCAAGGCTGTCTGTGACCCCTGGGGGAAGATGACGGGTCGCGCAACGCACAGGCACCCCGAAAACAAAAATGAACGTGCACGCAACCCCTCGTAGACCACGTGCGTGGAAAAATGAACCCGCACTACGCTGTGGCACACAGAAACACAAAAATAAGCGTACGCGTACTACACACAGCATACAATGAGCTCTGAAGGGGTACGCAACACACGGGGCAAGCACAGTTGGTAAATACGTGCGTGACTCACCGTGAAAAAGACACGTGTGTGCGCGTTGGCAACACCCCCGCCAAAAGAAGAATTGTACGCTGTCAGTGGAAACAGGACAAAAGAAGAAGTGAAAACTGTTTGAGGAAACAGGCACAACAAAAAAATTGAACGCTGTCAGAGGTAACAGGGAGTACAAACTTGAAACGCTGTGAAGTAATCGCGTGTGAACCAACAAGAAGTACAAAATTCACCCACTTGCTCTCCACGAAAAGGACGTACAAGTAAATGGCATCCTACACGTACCTTTTAAACCGGCCCACACGTACAACGTCACTTACGCGTGTACGCGCTAAGGCCCTTTCCTCCAATTACACAAGCTGACACTCTGGCGTGCAGTTTTTGCACATGTACGATGAACATGTACCCGTGTTGAGGGAAATGCCCTTGCACGTCACATCACAGACGCGCTTATGCGCTAAAGGGCCTTTGGTCCAATTAACTCGCGTACGTGCGGTGTATTCACGTGCTGATTCAGTATGCACCCGTCACGAGGGAAACACCCAACCACGTAATGTCACAGACGCGCTTATGCGCTAAGGCCCTTTCCTCGAATTACACACTGACATGCAATTTTTTCACGTGCCAAATCACTCCGTATCAAGCTGGCCACGCGACAACACACGGAAGACCACGCTCCTGCCCAGAAGGCCGAATTACTGCCCCCAAGAGCCCCGAGCACGCTCCCACCTGCCATCTGCTGCTGCCTGCTGCCCACGTGCCCTGCTATTTGCTGCCTGCACGTCAGCCAGGGGTGAAGTTGCTGTGACCACCCCTGCTGGAACTGAAGACTCCCGACTGGGATACTATCGCTCCACAGCCCAGCCCCAGGACCCAGTTTCCCACCCACACCTGCCTCTGGGGTTGCCATGTCGGGCACAACACCATCTGGCACCACTGGCAACCCCCAGCCAGAGAGGCAGAGGGCCACCAGCTTCGGTGCCAGGGAAGTTGGTGTCCTGGTGGAGCAAGTCCTGGGGCAGTATGATGCCCTCTTTTGAGGTTCGCGCGCCGACTATGAAGGACAGACCAGGATCTGGATGGTATCGTGACTGCCATCAATGAGGAGGGGGTGGCAGTCCGCGACATCAAACATGTCAAGAAGCGTTGGGAAGACTTCAGGTCCAGGACCCTCGACAAGGCCTTGTGCCTCTTGAAGGCAGCGGATGCCAAGGGGCGCCGGGGCCACCTGTCCGACCACCAAATGAGGGTCCTGGAACGCATAAGCCCAGCGCTCCACATCCAGGTCCTTGAGAGGCAGACCCATCTGGAGTCGAGCGGTAAGTGTACATGCATACTGGTTGGACGCTGTGTGTGTCATGGTGTGCCAGTAGCGTGCAGGTTGCACATGTGTTTCTGTAGGGCCATGTATGGATGTGTATGTACAGGGGCGTGAGGCTGACACATGCAAGTGCTCGCATGTGTGAGGCACATGGGTGGTGTATGTGTGGATAAGCATGCAGGCCAAATGCAGATGTGGGAGCACACATGTTTGAATTACTGTGTATGTACGTTGGGTTGGCATGGTTGTGGTGTCACACATGGATGTTGGTTCCAGCTGCATGTATCTGCACTGTGTACATGTGCATGTGTGTGTATTTGACAAGTGTGCAACTGTGATGGAACATGGAAGCATGTGGCACTGACATGTAGAAGGCTGAATGCCAGATGTGACATGGATGGCGATCTATCACTCTGACAGTTGGTGGACATGTACACATGCATGTAAGTGTGTTGGTGTGTGTGCATGTGTTGTGTACTCCCCGTGTTTCATGTGACGTCAGGCTCACCTTCGGATGCTGATGCTGTTGTATGTGTATGGATGGTGCTGCCTGGTGCAATATTGCTGTGGAATTGCTCATGTGTGTGAGTAGAAATGACATGTGTGTTAGGGAGTGTGATGCCATGTCTGAAGTTTGACACTGCCACTCATGTGCAACTGTCATATGTGTCTCAGTCCATTGTACAGTGCCCTGATGCCTGTGTTCTATCTCTCCCTGTCTGCAGCGTTAACTGATGAAGAGGGCGGAGAGGGTGCTGTGGATCAAAGCGGCAGGGATCGCACCACCAGCCGGAGACGCAAGGCCCGGCTGCCCTCCCAGATTGTCATCTCTTCGGGGAGTGAGGAGTCTGGTGCCGCGTCCCAGGCCCCAGCTGCCGAGGGTAGGTCCAAGAGGCAGAGGTTGGAGATGGACTCCTCGGCAGCAGAAGGGGCAGCAGAGGCCCCACAGGGTCTGACGGAGGAAGATGGCATGGAGTCATCCAGGTTGGTGGGGGGTTTGGAGGAGGAGGAGGCCGTGGAAGGGACACACACGGGGTCTGGAGGTGGGGATTCCACTGGTGCCAGTGGTGCAATGCAGGGGCAGCGACAGGAGGCACACAGAACGCCGCAGAGGTGTCTGTGTGTAATCATGTCCCTGATCATGTGACTGCATCATCCGGCACCAGCAGGGATGCCTATGTCCAGACCCGTTTTCAGGGAGGGGATGGGCGCACAACAACTGGCCTTCCTCTCCCTGCAGACGTGGCTATCCGGGACCGGGTTGAGCCTGTCCTGGCTGGGAGAGCGTTGCGTCAACGGGGCATGCGAGGTGACCTGCTGTGTTTTTGTGAAGACACTGCACGTCATCTCGGATGCCTCTTTGACCGCGTTGACCTACTGGGACGGGTCACCAGTGCTGGATTCCTCTGTGTGCTGGACCTTCTTGCGACCCCCTCCTCACCTGAACCCCCTACGCACCAGTCGTCCTCCATGCCATCTTCCTACCCATGTATCACCTGGGTACCCTGTGGAGCTGCCTCTGACCCAGCGGCCAGGCTGGTGGAGGACACATCCCTGCCACAGTCGGGAGTCGGACGTCCAGCAGGGGTGGCCACCACGACAACTGCACCCCAGCCGGAGGAGGACGTGCAGGCAGCAAGAGCCAGGGCGCAGGCACAGGCACAGCAGCAGCAGCAACATGGTGGGAGCAATGATGGCTTGGGGCCTTCAACATCGGAGGGGCAGGCATCGGCCAGAGGGCAGGAGGACCCAGGATTGCAAGTGTCTTCTGTGTGGCAGCGGTTGGGCCATGCCATAGATGCGGAGCGGCAGCGGGCGGAAGAGGCACGGCTCACAATGGTCAGGGCGGAGAACTCCATGCAGAGGGCACTGAGGCGGGCCGAGTGCCTTGAGGCAATTCGCAGGGAGTTGGAGGTCAACATGTCATCGTCCCTGCGAACCCTCGGGGCCATGAAGAGGACCACCTCCAGGACATTGAGCGGGAGTTCGATGATGCCCTGGCCCGGGACATCAAAAAGTGAGCCGTCGGACTAGCCCGCTGCCATTGTAAATAGTTTTTTAGTTAGTGTTAGGTTTAATTTTGGTTTTCATTTTTGTTTGGGGCGCTTGGACAATACCCCATATTTTTGTATATAGTTCTTCATTAGTTAGTGTATTTTTGTAGGTTTCATTTGGACAGTTGGAATCATGGACCCAGAATTTCATCCTTGTAAATAGTTGGAGTGTGGATTTGTCAGCATTTTCTTTTTTGATTTTTCCATGGAGCAATGGATTTTACTTTTTCATTTCTGTTTGGATTTGCTTTGTTGGAAGGAGACTTTGGAGACATTGATTTCATATATTTTGGATTCTGATTTCCTTTTTTTATCATTATGTGACATTCTGCATTGTTTTCCTTATGTACATTGTTTGTTCTTTGGATTTCTTTCACCACCTTTTTTGTTCAATACATTTGTTCCCGTACTTCAATGTGTGGTATTCTATCATTGGTTTCATGCATGTCACGATGTGGGTTTTCACATTCACTGGCACCCATTGTGTGTGTGTGACGGACATGTGTTGATGTACATACATGCCATTTGGGTTGTTTCATGTAATGGGCATTTCAATGTGGGGTGTATGTTATGCTTGGTTGGTTATTTGGGCAGGGGTGGCGTGCCGTGGGATTTTGGTGGCCATGAGGGCCATGATTGTGAGTCATGTTGACATGTTGGGGGGGACATGAGTGGGGGCCTCCTGGCAGGTGCCCCTCACTGCTGGGGATGGGGGTACAGGGGGACAGGAGTGGGGGCCTGCTGGCAGGTGCCCCTCACTGCTGGGGGGTAGGGGTGCTGGGGGACATGAGTGGGGCCTGCTGGCAGGTGCCCCTCACTGCTGGGGGGTGAGGTGCAGAGGGACATGAGTGGGGGCCTGCTGGCAGGTGCCCCTCACTGCTGGGGGGTGGGTGTGCAAGGGCACATGAGTGGGACATGGGTGGGGGCTTGATGGCAGGTGACCCTCACTGCTGGGGTGTGGGGTGCTGGGGGACATGAGTGGGGGCCTGCTGGCAGGTGCCCCTCACTGCTGGGGGGTGGGGGTGCAGGGGGACATGAGTGGGGGACTGCTGGCAGGTGCCCCTCACTGCTGGTGGGTGGGGGTGAAGGGGGACATGAGTGGGACATGAGAGGGGCCTGCTGGCAGGTGCCCCTCACTGCTGGGGGGTGAAGGGGGACATGAGTAGGACATGAGTGGGGGCCTGCTGGCAGGTACCCCTCACTGCTGGGGGGTGGGGGCGCAGGGGGACATGAGTGGGGGCGGAGGACATGAGTGGGGCATGAGTGGGGGCCTGCTGGCTGGTGCCCCTCACTGCTGGGGGGTGTGAGTGCAGGGGAACATGAGTGGGACATGAGTGGGGGCCTGCTGGCAGGTGCCCCTCACTGCTGGGGGGTGGGGGTGCTGGGGGACCTGAGTTAGTGATCATATTGCAAGGTGACATGTGGCTTGGCTGGGGGGCATGCCCATGGTGGATGGGCTGCCTGAGGGACAAGACCAGGGGTGGAGGGTAGTCCCCTGTGGGGTGGGCTGCCTGCAAGGGCCGTGGAGGGGGAAGAGGGGACACCTGGGAGGACCCACACTGCCAATTCACGTGTGGGACTCCCTGCGCACCCCACTGGATACATGTACCCCGCTCTGACAGCGGAATCGCATGTGAAACTTCACGCACACCCCCGAAATACACGTACCTTGCTCTGACAGCGAAATCGAGTGTGAAACTTCACGTGCACCCCCGAAATACACGTACCCCGCTCTGACAGCAAAATCGCGTGTTAAACTTCCCACAAACCCCAGTAATACACGTACACCGCTCGCACAGGGCCAGTAGCGTGTGAAACTCCCTGCGCACCCCAGTAATACACGTACCCCGCTCGCACAGGGCCAATCGTGTGAAAACTTCCCGCGCACCCCCGAAATACACGTACCCCGCTCGCACAGGGTGTCAAAACTTGCAACCCTGGTTCCCTTTTCCAACTCCTCCTCACCTGAATCTCCGTCGAATTCTTCTCGGAGTTCCATCTTCTCCTTCTTTCGTGTCTTTTTGATTTCTTTACTCTTTCTTTGATGCAAGTACAGGCGTGACTCCCCGGAGGCCACTGTGACCGGATAGGAACCAAATCCCAGGAGCCTCCCAGGAGCCAACCCGCTGTTCCAGGGAAAAGGCCGTAGGTAGAAAAAACCCTGTGTAAATGGTCTTCTTCGGGTTGGATAGAAGAGTAGAAGCGAGTCCTGTTCCTTCTTCGGTGTAGATGAACGAGTAGCCGGTGGTGCCGAAGGTACTGAGGCACAATAGAAGCACAGGAAACTGGTCAAAAGATAGGAGGACACCAAGGCAGCGATACCAGGAACTGATGAATTGAAGACTAGAAATCCTTTAACAAGAGAAAGAAACTCCAGGCGAAAGAAAAGGAGTGAGTAGAAAAGAAACGGTAGTCAGAAAGAAAGTTAAAACAAAGTAATAGCAGGAAGGAAAAGTACAGGTGCTGAGGAGTTGAGAACAACCTCAAAGTGCGATTAACAGGGATCAAACCGTTAAGAGAAAAAAGGCTATCCAAAAATAGTACGTTTACCTCTGTGTAAGATAGTGAATGAAGAGAGAGGAAAAGCAACAGGAAGCAATAACAGGTAGCGAAATATTCAGCAACACAACGCTGGTAATGTACGAAAGTACTACGATACAATGCATCGGAGCACTGGTGCGTTGTGCGTAAATACGTGCTGACGCCCATCTTGGATAATGCATAGACCGCTAAATGAAGTTTCCAGCATCCATGTTTGGTGTACTTCCATCGGTTCCAAACCTTGCAAGGTCGATGCATTACAGTATGCCCCCTTCGATGTCGAACACCACCTGGTTTACTCGGGAACAACCTGTGAAACTTCTGAACAAGTCTTGGAGCACTTATATGGGTCTTGGACTCCCAGGTTCTCTCTGATCTGGGATACCCCTTCCAGTGTACCAGGTACTGCAAGATACCCTGTCGATAACGTGACTCAACCAATCTGTCCACTTCGTACTCCTTGGTTTCTTCGGGATCTACTACACTCGTCTTCTTAATACTCCTCTGATAAGGATCTTCCACATAAGCCTTTAGCAAGGAAGTATGGAATACCGGGTGTATTCTCTTGAATCGAGGTGGTAGTTTCAACTTGTAGGCGACAGGAATGATTTTAGCCTCAATCTTGTATGGACCGATATATCTTGGAGAAAATTTGTGCATATGTCTCCAGCGAGGTAAGTGCCTGGTGGATAGCCATACCATTGAACCAGGACCCCATTGAGGATTGGGTCTTCTCTTAGCATCGGCTAATCTCTTGTAGTTTTTTCTGCTCTTCTCTAGAGTCTGTAAAGCCAATTGATGGGTCTGTTGTATTTTGAACATGCCTTGTATACAGCCGGAGCCTTGGTCATTCCGGCCGTATTGGGGGGTAGAAAATGTGGATGATAACCATAGGTACACTGAAAAGGACTCATTCCAATAGCAGTGTGTACCGTGTTATTATATGTGAACTCTGCCATGGGTAACAATGATGCCCAATTGTCTTGTTCCTTGTTACAGAAACATCGCAGATACTCCTCCAGTGTAGCATTTAGTCTCTCCTTTTGTCCATTGGATTGAGGGTGGTATCCTGATGATAATGCTTTTTGGATACCTAGTTCCTTACACAGAATGGACCAGAATTTAGAGGTGAATTGTACTCCTCTGTCCGAGATGATCACTCGAAGAAACCCGTGCAGTCCAATTATGTCTCATAGGAACACAGAGGCTGTCTCAGAAGCAGAAGGCACTCCTGTTAAAGAGGAAAAATGAGCATGTTTGGAAAAGGAATCAACCGTAACCATAATAGCTGTCTTCCCCTGCGAAGGAGGTAGATCTACGATAAAGTCCATAGATAGATTCTCCCAGGGTCGAGAAGGTAAATCAGCTTGCTGGAGAAGTCCTAAAGGTCTCTGTCTAGAAACCTTTGTAGTAGCACATACCGAACAGGAGTTAACGTATGAGTTAACATCAGCTCTCATCGAAGGCCACCAAAAACTTCCGTCCAATAGTTCGTAGGTTGCCTTTTGTCCCCTATGACCAGCTAATGGGAGATCATGACAAAAATGTAGCGCCTTGGCTTGAAGTTATGAAGAAGGGAGAAAGAGAGACAAATTGTGGAACCATAATCCATCTCTCTCTTGAAGATCTTTAGACATTAGCTTCTGTCTAGCCCATGTCCTGTATTCCTTCCTAACCTTCTGAAGAAAGCAGTTGATCACTGCTATAAATCTTGTGGTAGGCAACATCCTTTCCTTCTCAGTAGGTTTGACCTCCATACCTTGATCCTCCGTCCAGCTTCTAGAAAGGGCGTCAGCTACTCCATTTTGTGAACCTGGTATATATGTAATCTGGAAATCAAAGTTGGAGAAATAGTATGCCCATCTGGCATGACAGGAATTACGGCATTCCATCTGCTGGAGAACCCGCAGATTCCTGTGGTCAGTGCGAATTAGAAATGGATGTGTGGCCCCTTGTAATAAATGTCTCCACTCCTCGCAAGCTCTTCTCATCGCTAAAAGCTCTCGCTCAAGTACAGAATAGTTTCATTCACTGACTGTAAGAGTTTGTGAGTAGTAGGCGATGGGATGTTCCACTCCTTCATTATCTTCTTGTAACAACACAGCTCCGAGGGCTCCGCCTGAAGCATCGGACTCAACGATAAAGGGCTTTGACTGATCCGGTTGAATAAGTACCGGAGCTGTGGTAAATAGTCTCTTGAGGTGCGAAAAGGCTGATTGTGCGGAAGGATTCCATTCGAAAACACTTCCCTTCTTGAGAAGCAATGTCAGAGGAAGTACCATCTCCGAGAAGTGAGGAATGAAACGACGGTAGAAATTAGCCAGGCCAAGAAATCTTTGAATATCCTTAGGAGAAGATGGTTCAGGCCACCTGAGAATGACCTTTACCTTATCCGGATCCATCCCTATTCCATTAGAGGATAAGATGGAGCCGAGGTAAGGTACTTCGGTAGCCTCAAATATACACTTCTCAACCTTAGCGTACAGACGATTGTCCCTGAGTCTCTGCAGAACTTTCTTAACAAGAGTCCGATGTTCAGTTAGAGAGGAAGAGTAGATTAAAATATCATCTAAGTACACTACAACGGAAGTTCCTAGCATATTGTCACCATGAACTGTGATATCTTCGTCAGAGAACGTAGACTCTGAATCTCCACCCTCCCCTAACCTTCGTCCTTCTTCCTAGAACCCTTCTCTTCTTTTCTTCTTGATAGCTCCTTTTTTTTGTGCAGGTAAGGACGGCCACGGAAGGAAGCCACCGTGTCGCCTAAAAAGGTGACCAGGGGCCCCCTCCCGGGAGCGCCGAAAAAAGGGGGAAAAGCCCTAAGGCACAAAAAACCCCTGAGCCATCTCAGTGTCTCTCTGGAGATGCGTAGACTGGACACTCTTGAAGATGAGGCCGGACCGGAAGAGTAATCCAGCGGAAGAATCAGTAGAAGCCCCGGAGGGGTGCAGTCCAATCGGTGTGTGGCTCGGTACAATGGGAACCAGGCACGAGGAAATAGAACAAGGAGAAGATGGCAATCCAATTTTCAGGCCGGGATCTGGTACACAGGAGAGCAACAGCAGGAGGAATCCCAACGGGTAAGGAAAAGGCAATCCAATATACAGGCGGGGAATCCGGTACACGGGAGAGCAACAGCAGGAGGGATACCAACGGGCAAGGAAAAGGCAGGACAAAGGAAGAAATAGAAAATACTAGAGAGCAGAGAAACAGGGCAATAGAGTAGATGGGAAGGGGGAGGGCTTGCAGGAACTGGAAGGAGAGCGAAGGGGGAAGCTAGCGAAGCAAAGGAACAGAAAAAAGGAACACTGAGCTGGAAGAAAGGCAGAAAAGAAGAGGGGAAAGCCGGGACCTGATCGGGGACCGGGACCCCAACAAAAATAGAACAGTCGAGTAGGCAGGGAAGGCTCAAAGCAAAACAGCACTAGCGGACGAAACCGGAAGCGTTGCGACACGTCGCAACCCGGAAGAAGCAGAAGTTATGCTCCGGGCCGTGTCAGCGTGCAACAACTAGAACGGTACTACAGGAGGGCGTGACGGGTAGGCAGCCGTGTGCGACGGGAATTAGCGTCCGCCCCGCCAGCAGCTCCACAAGCGCCAACCGCCTCGCGGCATGACAGTATGCCCCCTCCTAAAGTTCCCTCCCCCCGGTTTACCCAGATGAAAAAAATGAAACTTGCGCAGCAGGGAAGGGGCTGTAATATGTGAGATGGGTTCCCAGGTGTTCTCAGAAGAGGGGAAGCCTTTCCACTGTACCAAATATTCCAATCTGCCTCTGCGATACCTAGAGTCGCAAATCTGAGCTACCTCATATTCTTCCTGAGTGGAAGCCAGAGGCATTGTGACTCTCTCAGCTTGACGTGTCCAGGTGTCTGCATGAAAGTTCTTTAGCTGTGAGGCATAAAAGACCAGATGGACCCTGTTGAGGCTGGTTGGAAGTTTTAAACGAAAAGCCACAGGGTTGATTTTCTGTACTGTCTTGTAGGGCCCTAAGAACTTGGGGGACAACTTGGAAGGATGAGTCCATCGAGGTAAGTATCTCGTGGAAAGCATTACTTTAGATCCCACTTCCCACCCAGGGACAGGTTGGCGGTGTTTATTGGCTTGAGACCTGTAACGCCCTTGAGCTGCCCTAAGGCCTTCCCCCGCCTTCTTGTGTATTTCTCTAAGAAGAGTGAGTGAGGAATCTACTGATGGCAAGTCGGTAGAAAGGCCGGAGACAGGAAGAATAGATCGAGGATGGTAGCCATGGGTACAGAAAAATGGACTAAACCCAAGAGCTGACTGTACAGAATTATTTTAGGAGAATTCTGCCAAAGACAATAACGAGTACCAGTTGTCATGCTGGGAGTTGGTAAAGCACCTCAGGTACTGTTCAAGGGTTCCGTTAAGGCGTTCGGTTTGTCCGTTGGATTGTGGGTGAAAACCAGATGTGAGGGCTCTTTCGATACCCAGCCTATCACAGAGGGCTTTCCAGAAGCGGGAAGTGTAATGACTGCCCCTGTCTGAGATTATTTTTGTGGGCATTCCGTGTAACCTGAAGATATCCTGGAGAAACACTTCCGCCATTCTTGCTGCTGTTTGGACACCGGGCAAAGGGGAGAAGTGAGCCATCTTGGTGAATTAATCTACTACCACCATTATACACGTGCATCCCTGAGATAGAGGCAGATCCACAATGAAATCAGTTGAAATAGAGCTCCAGGGGCCATCAGGGACAGCACATGGTTCAAGCAATCCGATCGGTCGTTGATGAGAAGATTTGCTTCGAAGACAGACAATACAAGACCGAACGTACCGATCAACGTCCTCTCTCATTCTTGGCCAGTAAAAGTGTCTTTGTAGGTACTCAAGAGTGCCTGTTCCGCCTCGATGACCCGCAAGTTTAGAGTCATGGCACCAGGTCAATGCCATCTTGCGAAAGGCAGGTGTGGGTAAGTATAGTCTACACTTTACCAAGTAGAGACCGTCTCTGATTTCATACGTCAGGTTCTTGGGATGTTTATCAACCTCAAAACGACCTCCCGAATCCTCCTTTACCTGTCTGAAAAACATAGTAATCACTACGATGCTCTTGGTTAGGGGAAACATCCGTTCAGGGGGAGGCTCTGACTCCGGAAAATAATCACAACGACGGGAAAGGGAGTCTGCCACTACATCCAATTTACCTGGTAGGTATGTGATGTGGAAATCAAATTGGGCGAAGAAGTGAGCCCATCGAGCCTGTCGGGTGTTGTAACACTCGAATTGGCTCAGGACCTGCAGGTTCTTATGGTCGATCCGAATGGTAAACGAAAACCTGCCTCCCTGAAGAAGATGGCGCCATTCCACACAAGCAGATTTCATGGCTAGCAATTCACGTTCAATGATGGAGTAATTCCTTTGACTGACATTTAGGGTTTTCGAGAAATAAGCGACTGGATGTTCTACTCCCTGAATTTCTTGTAGGAGGACAGCTCCTATGGCGGCTGCTGAGGCGTCAGTTTCTAGAATAAAGGGCAGATTCTGATCTGGCTGTTGTAAGATGGGTGCTGCACAAAATGCTTCTTTAAGGTCTCCAAAACTGTCTTCGGCCTCAGCAGACCATTTGAATGGTTCCGAAGACTTCTTGAGAAGTGTAGTAATGGGTATGATCTTTTGAGAAAAATTTGGGATGAATCTCTGATAAAAGTTAGCCGAACCCAAGAACTTTGGGATTTCTTTAACCGAAGTGGGTGATGGCCAATCTAGTATGGAAGACACCTTGTTGGGATCCATCGGGATTCCTTGATTAGACAGGATATACCCCAAATAGGGGATGGACGAGGCAGAAAACACGCATTTGGCGAGTTTGACTGACAAGTGATTGTCTCTAAGTCTTCGGAAGACCTCCTTGACATGCACTTCGTGTTCTTCAGGATTGTTGGCGTACAACAGGATATCGTTGAGATACACTAAAGTGGTTTGACATAACATATTGGAAAATAGTCTGTCCATAAAACGTTGGAATACTGAAGGGACGTTAACCAATCCTAACGGCATCACTTGATACTCAAAGAGTCCGAACGGAGTCCGGAAGGCAGTATTCCATTCGTCTCCTTTCTGTACGCGGAGAAGGTGGTAAGCATTCCTTAAATCAAGTTTGGTAAATATTGTGGCTCCATGGACTGCTTGTAGGATCTCAGTTATCAAAGGCCTGGGATAACGATCCTTCACTGTGACCTTATTTAAGCCTCGATAGTCAATGCAGGGCTTTAATTCTTTGGATTCCTTCTTGGAAATGAAAAACATTGAGGCCCCTGTGGGGGACTTCGAAGGCCTTATGAGCCCATTGGCCATATTGCTGTCCAAATATTCTTGGAGGAATTGCTTCTCCTCCAATGAAAGCGAAAACGTGCTGCAAAAAGGCACCAGAGCTCCCGGAGTTAAGTCAATGCAACAATCCTCGGGTCAGTGTGGAGGTAGTTCGATGAGTTTCTTCTCTGTAACTACCTCAGTAAACTCCTTTAGGTAATGGGGCAAAAAATGTACGGTCTTGGTCTCACAACTGTTCGTAGTCTTACAGTTTCAAATTTGGGCTCGGGTAAACACTCTGACTTACAAAAAGGGGACTGAAAATTCAGTAAGTTCTTCGTCCAGTCAATATTGGGGTTGTGCTTGCGTAGCCAGCATATTCCCAAGATGATGGGGAAGTGAGCGGCTCTGATGATGTCAAAGATGATCCTTTCGGAGTGTTGTTGTATCGACAAGGTGAGTTCTTCGGTGGTGTGGGTGATCATGCCTGAGCTCAATGGTTCGCCATCCACCCTTCTACCTTCTGATCTTCTTGTTTGGCTATTCTTTTGACACCCTTTTGTTCGGCCCAGTGAGTATCTATGAAATTGCCGGCTGCCCCACAATCAAGTAGAGCTAAGGTTGTCACTTCCGTTGCCTCCAATTTGAGATTTACTGTGAACACCATCAAACATGAGTCCTCAGAAGTTTCCGATGAGGACACCAATAGAGAAGCATAAGGACTTGGACCAGCCCCTCGGTAGTGAGTCCCAACACTTACCGACGGCGAGCGTTTCCCGACCTTCTGGGTGGAACATCCGGGCAATCCCGTAGCATATGTGTGGATGCCCTGCAATACATGCACCGGCAGCCATCCCTGCGCCGTTTGTGTTCCTCCGGTGTGAGCGGGGCTCGAGTTGTGCCAATTTGCATTGGTTCTTCCTTGGAGGTTTGTGGGAAGGGTACTGACATGGACAGGTGAGTTTCCAAGAGAGGGGGTACATTTAACTTGGTTCTCTTATTTTCCATGTGTTGTTCTGTCATTCTGAAGTCGATTCGGAGTGTAGCGGTCAGGAGCTCAGCAAAGGATACGGGTCTTTCAATCCGAGCTAGTTAATCTTTTAGGTCTTCTCTCAAACCTCGCCGAAAAATGGCATACTGTGCCTGCTCCTGCCAACCAGCTTCAGCTGCCACCTGTTTAAAGGCTGTTATGTATGTCAGAAGATCCGAACTTCCTTGTCGGATATCAAGAAGATCTTCCGATGCCAGAAAAGTGCTTTCGGTACGCAGGAAGGTCTGCTGCATCAAGGTTTTGAATGCATTGTAGTCCTGCAAAACAGAGTCAGGCTGGTTCACCAGTGGGGTGGCCCATGCCAGGGCGTTACCTGTCATATGGGTGATCATAAAGCCCACCTTGGCGTGGTCGGAGGCAAAGGTTTGGGGGCGACATGAGAAGTGTAGATTGCAGGCGTCCAGGAACTCTTTGACCCTTTTTGGAGAGCCATCAAACTTGCCCGACACTAAGGGAAATGGTGGTAGGTCAGTAGAGGGTCGTTCCCTCTCCGTCATGCGTTGCTGTAGGGTAGCATTAGCTGCCTGAAGATTCTGCATTTCCAAATTCAAACTCTGTACTGCGGCTACAAGTTCTTGTACTTGCTGCGGGGTGGCCATCTTGATCTCTATCTGGCGTTGCAAACTGTCACCATGAACTGTGATATCTTCGTCAAGGAACATAGACTCCGAATCTCCACCCTCCCCTAACTCTTCACCTTCGTCCTTCTTCCTAGAACCCTTCTCTTCTTTTCTTCTTGATCTCTCCTTTTTTTTGTGCAGGTAAGGACAGCCACGGAAGGAAGCCACTGTGTCGCCTAAAAAGGTGACCAGGGGCCCCCTCCCGGGAACGCCAAAAAAGGGGAAAAAGCCCTAAGGCACAAAAAAACCCTGAGCGATCTCAGTGTCTCTCTGGAGATGCGTAGACTGGACACTCTTGAAGATGAGGCCGGACCGGAAGAGTAATCCAGCGGAAGAATCAGTAGAAGCCCCAGAGGGGTGCAGTCCAATCAGTGTGTGGCTCGGTACAATGGGAACCAGGCACGAGGAAATAGAACAAGGAGAAGATCGCAATCCAATTTTCAGGCTGGGATCTGGTACACGGGAGAGCAACAGCAGGAGAAATCCCAACTGGTAAGGAAAAGGCAATCCAATATACAGGCCGGGAATCTGGTACACGGGAGAGCAGCAGGAGGGATACCAACGGGCAAGGAAAAGGCAGGACAAAGGAAGAAATAGAAAATACTAGAGAGCAGAGAAACAGGGCAAGAGAGTAGATGGGAAGGTGGGAGGGCTCTCAGGAACTGGAAGGAGAGTGAAGGGGGAAGCAAGCGAAGCAAAGTAACAGAAAAAAGGAACACTGAGTTGGAAGAAAGGCGGAAAAGAAGAGGGGAAAGCTGGGACCCGATCGGGGACCAGGACCCCAACAAAAATAGAACGGTCGAGTAGGCAGGGAAGGCTCAAAGCAAAACAGCACTAGCGGACGAAACCGGAAGCGTTGCGACGCGTCCGCAACCCGGAAAAAGCAGAATTTATGCTCCAGGCCGCGTCAGCGTGCAACAACTAGAACGGTACTACAAGAGGGCGTGACGGGTAGGCAGCCGTGTGCGACGGGAAATAGCGTCCGCGTGTCACGATGCCCGCTCCCGGGGAGCCGGCTCAGGCCCTGCGTCCCCGAAAGTGGACATCAAGTCCCCGGGGAAGGTCCCAGCAACCCCTTATAGGGGCCCTTTGGACAGCGTCCTGGCGCCTATGGCGCCAGGCTCATAGAAAATGTCAGTCCTGGCGCCATAGGCGCCAGGCTCATTATGAAAGTGTTTGGGTGCACTTACTTGATGCAGACCATGCTGCAGAACCCCGGCCTCCTTGAGGCCTGAAAGGAACTACTTTACCTGTGGGACTCATTTACCACCCGGGCGTGGTCGGGGAAGGATACATACCTGATTGGAGGAAGGACACATTCTAGGAACTTCTTCCAAGGCTATTTAAACCACACCCGATCAGCCACACGTGCTTCGCATTGTTCTGCATCTAGCAGCTGGACGCTCACCGTGTCTGCTCCTGCATCCTGACTTCTGCCACGCCTGCCAGCATCCTGAATCACCTGCAAAGGAAGGGAACAAGAGAACAGAAGAAGGAAAAGGCCTTACCTGCTAAATCTGCACCCCGGAGACATTTCGCTGACGATCCTGAAAAGGATGACATTTATTTTTAAAAGCACATTGCATCGATCGCTGCAGCGCCTCATTCTACTCACCTTACAGGGCGCTTCCATGTTCTGCAGCGACCATCCGGATCCGCAGTCGCGCCCCAGCGCCTAGGAGAAAAAGACAATAACGAAGGTGAGAGAAAGAAGGGAAAAGGGAAGCTAAATCTCCATGTTAAGACTTACCTGCTGGGTCATTCCCTTTTCATTTCGGGTCCGCGCCGCATCCAGGCATTTTCGGACCCCGGCCCCTAAGGGGAAAAAGACATCAGCGTTAATGAGCAAATGAAAAGACATTACCAAGACGCTCATTAAAGACTTACCTGATTTCCACAAGGATTTCACCTCTCATCTCGGGTCGGTGCCTGTGCCCTGGCATTCCGTACCCCGGCCCCTATGGGGAAAAAGACACTAGCATTAGAACATTAATGCATGGACACAAGGGGAACCACTTATCAAAAACTTACCTGGAAGCCAAGCAAGTTTGGTTCTCACCAATCCGAAAATCCAGTGAAGTAACTGGATACCAACGCGCCCCTGCATCAGAAGCAGGATGGAGAGCTCGTCCTTCCAGACCCTAAGGTGAGACGCTATGGGGAAGCACAGAAGGGTTTTGAGGAGGGTGAGAGGGGTAAGTGGGAGGCCGATTGCATTACCCCGCAGACAGTTAACCCCCTATTTTCATCTACAGAAGGATACTTCTGCGAGTCAGACAAGCCAGATTTGGGGCCCGGTCCAGTCCGTCTTCCTACCCCTGCGCATCACCTTAGACGAGGTCACAACAGCGCGAACCAGGCCAGCGCCTCCGTGGGAGTCAGGTGAGCGTTACACCGCGCCGCCAGCGGCTCCACAGGCGCCACCCTGCGGCATGACACATATCAGTGAAAATGTGGTCCATGAACCGCTGAAACACCGATGGGGCGTTGACTAATCCAAACGGCATCACGCAATACTCAAACAACCCCAACGGTGTTCGGAAAGCGGTCTTCCATTCATCGCCTGCATGGATCCTGAGTAGGTGGTAGGCCCCGCGTAGATCGATCTTAGTGAAGATCTTGGAGTCCTTAACAGCTTCAAGAATGTCCCTTATCAAGGGCATGGGATAACGATCCCGGACAGTAATTCTGTTTAGTTCTCGATAGTCTATACATGGACGTAATTCTTTCATTCCCTTCTTTGCTACAAAGAAAAGTGATGCACCTCCAGACGATTTTGACTTCCGAATCATACCGTTCTGAAGATTGGATTTGAGATATTCTTTCAAGACCGTTCTTTCCTGCTGGGACAACGGATACATCCTACCGAAAGGTAGTGAGACTTCTTCCTTTAAGTCTATCCTGCAATCTTCAGGTCGGTGAGGTGGGAGGAGTTTGGGAACAACGTCTTCAAAAATCTCTTTGTATTCTTGATAATAAACGGGAATGGCAGAAATAGAAACTGTAGACTGATTGATAGGGCATGCAGAGAATTCTACTCGTTGCTCCTTGATGCAATTCCTTCCACAGAAATCTGAGTTAAAACTCGATTAGCACTCCAGTCAACAGAAGGGTTGTGAAGTCTCAACCAAGAAATGCCAAGTATTACTGGAAAATGAGCAGCCCTGATAGTGTCAAAGATTATCTCTTCGGTATGATTCTTCATGGTTATCTGTAATGGTAATGTTTCCATAGTAACAGGTCCTGACGACAAGGGACGTCCATCAACACCTTCCACAGGAATGGGCTTCCTCTTCTGCCTAAGCGGAATACCCTTGTCTTGTGCCGATGAGGAGTCTATAAAGTTGCCTGCAGCACCGCAGTCTAACATGGCTAATACCGGAATCGAGACTCCATTAGTAGAGTTCAATGATACTTGAAATATCATCAGTCGGTTGTCTTCTCCTGTGTTAGTGGTGTTGCAAGGGTTTGTGCCACCTTCCCCGTAGTCTCCCTTGCGTAGACTCGGGGTTGCGCGTTTCCCGAACGCCGAGATGGAATCACTGTACAATCCTTCAACTGATAGTCTGAAGACCCACAATACATGCACAAATTGTGTTCTCTCCTTCGTCTTCTCTCATTAGAAGACAGGGGTCCTCTGGTTGCACCAATCTGCATTGGTTCCTCTGTAGAAACACGATCCTTGAGTGGTGCACTAGCTTGAGTGTTCCATTGGAGTCCTGTTGAGCAGTGTCTGGCCATCCTGCTAAGCTTGCCAAACTTTGAAAGTGAGAAATATATGTCTGAACGTCTTGGTTCCCTTGCTTTACATCCATAAGGGCCTCATATGTAGAATACTGAACCTCAGGTCTTTCGAACCTAGTCTTGAAATTGCGAACAAATAAGTCGTAATCATTTACCGAAGGATCATCAGAGGTAACTAGAGGTGTTGCCCATTTTAAAGTGCTACCCGTTAGGTTAGCTATCAGGAATCCAACACGTGATCTACCAGACTCAAAATTCCTCCTTCTGAAAGAGAAATGCACGGTACAAGTGTCGAGAAATTCCTTCATTCCCTTAGGGTCACCATCATATTTGTTAATGGACAGGGGCATCGGTGGTAGTTCACCTCTTCCTTCATCTCGAGTTGCTACTTGCTGACGAAGAGCTTGATTTTCAGCCTGTAAATTCTGCATATTGACGCGTAATGCTTGAATGGCGTTACACATTTCTTGAATCTGTTCTGGAGTAGCCATTTTCTTTGTCTTTTGGCGTTGTATACTGTTAAAACTTGCAACCCTGGTTCCCTTTTCCAACTCCTCCTGACCTGAATCTCCGTCGAATTCTTCTCAGAGTTCCGCCTTCTCCTTCTTTCGTGTCTTTTTGATTTCTTTACTCTTTCTTTGATGCAAATACGGGCGTGACTCCCAGGAGGCCACCGTGACCGGATAGGAACCAAATCCCAGGAGCCTCCCAGGAGCCAACCCGCTGTTCCAGGGAAAAAGCCATAAGCAGAAAAAACCCTGTGTGAATGGTCTTCTTCGGGTTGGATAGAAGAGTAGAAGCGGGTCCTGTTCCTTCTTCGGTGTAGATGAACGAGTAGCCGGTGGTGCCGAAGGTACTGAGGCACAATAGAAGCACAGGAAACTGGTCGAAAGATAGGAGGACACCAAGGCAGCGATACCACAAACTGATGAATTGAAGACTAGAAAGCCTTTAACAAGAGAAAGAAACTCCAGGCGAAAGAAAAGGAGTGAGTAGAAAAGAAACGGTAGTCAGAAAGAAAGTTAAAACAAAGTAATAGCAGGAAGGAAAAGTACAGGGGCCGAGGAGTTAAGAACAACCTCAAAGTGCGATTAACAGGGATCAAACCATTAAGAGAAAAAAGGCTACCCAAAAATAGTATGTTTACCTCTGTGTAAGATAGTGAATGAAGAGAGAGGAAAAGCAACAGGAAGCAATAACAGGTAGCAAAATATTCAGCAACACAGCGCTGGTAAGGTACGAAAGTACTACGATACAACGCATCGAAGCACTGGTGCGTTGTGCGTAAATATGTGCTGACGGCCATCTTGGATAATGCATAGACCGCTACACGAAGTTTCCAGCATCCATGTTAGGTGTACTTTCATCGGTTCCAAACCTTCCAAGGTCGATGCATTACACAGGGCCAATCGCGTGTGAAACTTCCCACGCACCCCCGAAATACATGTACCACGCTCGCACAGGGCCAATTGCGTGTGAAACTCCCCGCGCACCCCCGAAATACACGTACCCCACTCTGACAGCAAAATCGCTTGTTAAACTTCCCGCAAACCCCAGTAATACACGTACACAGCTCGCACAGGGCCAATCGCGTGTGAAACTCCCAGCGCACCCCAGTAATACACGTACCCCACTCGCACAGGGCCAATCTCGTGTGAAACTTCCCACGCACCCCTGAAATACATGTACCCTGCTCGCACAGGGCCAATCGCGTGTGAAATGTCCTGCGCACCATCGAAATAGACGTACCACGCTCGCACAGGGCCAATCATGTGTGAAACTCCACGCGAACCCCAGTAATACACGTACCCCGCTCACACAGGGCCAATCACGTGTGAAACGTCCCACGCACCCCCAAAATACACGTACCAAGCTCGCACAGGGCCAATCGCGTGTTAAACTCCCTGCGAACCCCAGTAATACACGTACTCCGCTCGCACAGGGCCAATCGCATGTGAAACTCCCTGCGCACCCCCCAAATACACGTACCACGCTCGCACAGGGCCAATCGCCTGTGAAACTCCCTGCAAACCCCAGTAATACACGTACCACGCTCGCACAGGGCCAATCGCGTGTGAAACTCCCCGCGCCGGGGTGTACATGTATTCGGAGGGGTGTGCGGGGAGTTTTACAGGTTTTTCATGGTTGGGGGGCTGTATGCTGGTCCAATGGCCTGTGCGCCATGTACGGGATTTGTGCGCTGTGCATGGCGCACGAGGAGAGGTTGGGGGCGTAACTGGCGCTGCTGCAGGGTCGCTGCACCACTCTGCGCCACGGCTGGTTTTGGATGTTGAAATCCATGAATACGCTGTGCGCGGAAATGGATTTTAGCGCACGCGGCTGGCGCAGACTGTTGCACGCGCACACTGTGCGCCAGCCACATGCGCCACTTGTGCGCTGGATTCTATGAATTACCCCGTTAATACTTTGGCAAAAAGTTGCATGCCATAGAACAAGTAAAGGGAAGGTAACGGAGGGAGGTGGGACAAAAATAACGACCGAGTAAGAGTAAAATGTATATATAAGGGGAAAAATATTGACTCGAGGGTGGCCAAGCAATAGAGAGAGATACCGGGAGGATACCCGAGCTAGAGGATATGCCCAGATACCTACGCTTTAATATAGTGCTAGAAGAAGCCTGCATTTAAAGTCCGGAAAAAAAATAGGACGCTATAGGAGACCAAAACGATTAAAGCTGTTTTTGAAAGAAATGGGCTTACATTCCATGTCGGAATAACGATAGAGGGCATGAGATTCATGTAGTCGGCCGGAGTCTGTCTAGTCTGTTGTATCTGTCTTATGTTTGTTTTCTCTGAAGTCACAAGGTAAGAACATTTTTGGGGGAAATAGCATGAAAATTGCACGATTGTATAGTCCGAATGTTGTATGACATGAATTGATGATTGTTGTTTGAAAAAATGAAAGTGGAATTTTTGTGAAAAAACGGGATTGGAGCTTGCTCATATTGTTGATTTTATTTGTGAAACGTAAAGCATAACAAAGCGTTAAATAAGGAGAAGATAAACAGATTTAAGCAAGTAAGACTTTACACCGTTAGTACACTTATGCAAACAGCTGCCAAAACATGCACCTAAACTGAAAAAGTACAGTGCAATGGGTTAAAGGAACTGCAAATAAAATGTTTATGCCATGGCCCCAAGGCGGATCATTATCTAAACCGGTCCTGCAGCACATGACGACATATTTGCACGCCACGTATACTGGCAAAAAGTTAGAAAAACGCCTAGCCAGTTTAGAACTTTGGAAGATGTATCAACAGGAAAAGGAGGAGGAGCCACCGTTAGATTGGATACTTAACATATGCACAGAGGGGGGTGAAACGCCTTCTGCGCCACCCGCCCCGACTGAAACAAAAAGCGAAGCCAGTAAAGACGAAGGATTATACCCGTTGAGGGAACTTAAAGCAGCCACGGGGTATAGCAACCCGTCATATGAGTCACCTACGCAAAGTAGTGACGAAAGAAAGCCCAGACAAGGACAGAGGCAGAGATATCACCTCCAACGTCCCGAGGGACAAGGAGAGACGCGTAAAGGAAAAAGGAGACCAGGCACAAGCAGGTAAATCTCTAGATACAGGTAGAGAGGGAAAGAGATGTAAAGGAGACGAGGACAGAACTGATGAGATAGCATTCACACAGAACAAATGGATGGGAGGTCAAATTTTATTGAAACACGATGGTAAAGGCATTGAGGACATGAGACAAAAGGGAGAGCCAGACGATTCAAAAAGGAAAGTGAAGGAAAAGGAAAAAGGATTGAGAGATGAAAGAATCAAGAAGAAAGATAGACAGAGACAAGAACAGTTGTATCGCAAAGAGCAAGAAAGGAAACGTGATCATAAGCCAAGAACAGCTAATGATCAGGACAGGCAAGAACAACGAAGAATAGAAGGAGAACAAAAGTTACAGGAAAAGAGACTAAAAAGACAAAGGGATGAGGAAATACGAAGGGCAAATGAACGTAGAGATGCGAGGAAGCAAGAAGATAGAGTCAGAGAGGAAGAGAGGAAGCATAGAGAGTACGATGACGACATAGAATGCAAGTGAAGACAGAGGGCGCGGGATCTTGAATATCTGGAAAGAGAGGTTAAAAAACCCGATCCGGTAGTAGACTGGGAAGACATAGAAGAATTCTTTCCTGGGTATGATGCAGTACCAGGCACAGTTAGGGCAAATATGGAAGATGACTTCGACACCAGAAGTATCAGAGAGATGATTGATAGAATATATGATGAAATGGGGCTAGAACAAGTACCCGAAGGGAAAAGAGATGACGAGCGTCTGGAGAGCACTCAGTTGTACGACACCGAGGGTGCCTCCCTAAGAAGCAGAAATAGAGAGCTGTCCCTAGATAGGTTGACACTAAATAGGAATGAGGAGGATGAGAGAAGTTGCACGAGTTGGGCACAGACAATATCAGACATGGAAAGAGAGGAATGTGAGGAAAGAGAAGATGAGAGAAGACGCGAAAAACACTTCTCTGGAGGAAAGGGAATAAGATGGTCAGATTCTAGTGGATCTGCACCTAAGACATCAGAGTCAGCCTGACAGTCAGACCGACATGAAGAAGTATTTTACGGTCACAGGGGGGTGTCTCCACCACCCTATGTGAGCAGACTAAGGACATTGCCAGGCAGACCGCGATGCGGGAATATTACCCCTGCAGTAGACAGAAAAATCAGGAGAGAAGAAAAGGCGTGCCATGTGTCACAGTTTCCGTTACTCGGAAAGGGAGGAAGGAGGCCACAATATATACCCTGGCCACACATGCATATAGAAAATCTGAAAAATAAGCTTCCAATGTTAACATCGGGAGCCGGAAAATGGATACATGAGTTAGAAAAAATGACGGGAGGGAACAGGTTAGCTATAGGGGACATTAAGGGTCTTTTAATCGCCATACTTGGTGATAGAGCTGACGATGTGTGGACACGTGCAGGCTATCCTGGCGTGACTACAGTTAATACTGCGCATGATGGAGCACCATTTAACAATTGCAAAGCCGCTGTATGGAAAACATTATGATTGCTATACCCAGACACTTCAGACATGGGAGCCATAATGACGCGTAAAATGAAGGAGTCACAGGATCCTTTGCTTTATATTCAGAATTTCCAAGACACGTGGGTGCTGGAAACTTGTGAATCTTGGGGGAAATCCATACCTGTGTTTTACCACATATTATGCCAAGGGCTGCCAGATCAGGTACAGAAGCTGCTCAAGAAATTGGTAGGAATAGAAGTCAAACCGTGATCTGAAATACAGTTTACCATGACGCACTATTGCAGGTTGCTGCAAGAGAACAATCACAAAAAAGAGGCTGCACGAAAAGCTGAAGAGGCAAAATTAGTGCAGAAGACATTGTCGAAATATGCCATTGTAGGAGCAATGATAACTAACACAGACGGATCAAACATGCAGCAGGCAAATAATCAAGGGCAGGGTGATCAAGGCAATAACGGGGTTTACCCAAGGGGAAGAGGCTTTCGAGAAAGGGGATGGCAGAGTAATCAGGGAGGTTTTCAGAGTAATCAGGGAGGTTTCCAAAACATGCAAAATGGCAATCAGGATATGTCAAATGGACAAATAATCAGACCACCGCCAATATGTTGGATGTGTGGGATGACAGGGCATCTAGCATGCACATGCAGAAGTCAAGGCTTGGTGCAAAGCCACCAAGGAACAAGAGTAGGAATGGAAAATCCACCTGTGTTTTTACTGCAGGTCGGAAATGGAGTTGCACAAAATCACACGGCACAGCAGCAAGCGCCGGGAGCACAGCAAAGCTTGCAACCTCAGAATATGACACATTTTCCACAAGGACAGTCTCAACAGTCACAGATGCAACCGTTACAGACAACAAGTCCAGGACAGGTACTGAATTCTGGTATGAGAAATAACACTAGTGATGGAGGAAGTCCATTCACTCAGCATGAACAAAGTTATATATGGACTAGGACAGCTCACTGGGAAACCTGATGTGTTCTATCCTATCAGTGACACCAAACTCTCACGAGGAACCAAGGGTAGATGTCGTTATAGGGGATAAAGAATATTCCTTCTTAGTTGACACAGGTGCAACACGCTTGTGTATACGTGAAGGGAAGTTTTCCTTGTCCGGCGATGCCATAAATACTCAGGGCTTCACAGGAGCAACAAGTCATGTTCCTTTTACAAACGAAATTCCAGTTTCTATAGAGGAATGTGACATGAATGTGCCACTGCTATATTTAAGGCAAATCCCAGTAAACATATTGGGACAAGACCTAATGACAAAGTTAAACATGACAATCTCGTTCACGGAGAAGGGCATAGTATGTTCAACTCCAGGAATGCATTATTTAAACGTATGTAAAATGATTGGAGCATAGGCAGGACAAACGGCTATGAGAGCTGTTCCATTGGAACCAGAAATATTTGTGTATGGAGTGCATATACTAATGGCAGGGCTACCAGGCCTTGCAGACAAAACCATGAGGACCCCCAATGAATTTCTATTCAGGCCAAGAACACGTATGCACGAGGAAAAGGAACGAGTGTTTCCCTTGGCAATACACACAGCTATAGTGTGAGGAAAAGTGGCATTGATCGATGGTTGTTATGACGAAGGCAGACAATGGTGCGCAGAAATCACCATTGAGGAAGGATACAGATTGACTGACGTCACTGATGACGATCTGTTTGAAGAGCAAACAGGTATAGATGAAACACCACTTGAGGTTAATCTTGTTTATTGGATGAAAATGATCAAAAGAGAAGTGCCCCAGAGAATGATTCTGGCACTAAAACTTTCTGAATATTTTGATGACGACATGGCAAAAGTGCCTATCTCAGTATGGACTACAGACCCTTATGATGTAGGCCTGTTGAAAGGAGTTGGAGAGGTACATATTAAAGTGAAACCAGGAGCAATTTTACCAAAAGCACAACAGTATCCGATGTCGAGGGAAGCAGATGAAGGGATTTTTAAGACAATTTCCGCCATGATAAAGCAGGGCATTTTAGTGACGTCAGAGTCGTCATGCAATACCGCAGTTTACCCTATCAATAAATCAAAGGGAGGGTCTTGGCTTTTAATCCAGGATTTAAGGCCAATAAATGATTTTGTAGAGGCTGAGTTCCCTCTAGTCTGTAACCCATCCACAATCCTATGTAATATACCCGTTGAGGCAAAGTATTTCACTGTGATTGACTTGAAAAATGCATTTTTCTCAATCCCATTGCACAGAGACTCACAAGATTTGACGTCATTCACGTTCAGACAAATGCGTCTGAAAAGTACAAGGTTACCCCAGGGGTACTGTGAGTCTCCTTCAATTTTCAACAGAGTCCTACATATGGACTTAAGCAATATCGCATTAGAAAGTGTTGTCTTGCAATATGTGGACGACATCTTAATTTGCAGCACAACAGAGGAAACGTGCAGACACTATTCTATTAACCTATTGACTATATTGGCCGAGAAAGGATATAAAGTTGACAAAGAGAAGTTACAATATTGTCAACAAGAAGTGCTGTACATAGGCCAACTAATCTCACATGAGGGGAAAAGGGTTACCCGTGAAAGGGCTGAAGCCACATTGAACACAGCCAAACCACACACGATAAAACAGATGCAGAGTTTTCTAGGATTATGCAGTTATGTCAGGGCATGGGTCTTTGACTACAGCTCTTATACCAAGTCCTTGTTACAAGCCCTAAAGAAGGCACAGGTGATGAAAGAAAAAATTGTGTGGATCGAGACCATGGAAGAAGGGTTTGTTGAACTCAAGAAGGCCATTTGCATGGCACCAGTTTTAGGGATTCCCAATTATGCAGAGGAATTCTACCTGTTTTCACACACAAATGGCAGTGTTATGACGGCAGTACTCGCAGAGAACCACGTTGGGGTACAAGGCCCTGGCATACTACAGTGGAAAATTAGACCCAGTAATGAGGGGTCACTTCCCATGCGAACAAAGTTTAGCTACTGCAGCGTTCACCATAAAGAAGGCTACAACCATTGTGATGGGATGCTCAATGACGTTATTCGTCGATCACACAATATTTGCCATTCTAGAGAAACCGAAAGGCCCACCGACATCTCAGGGAGCTTCTGCTTATGAAGTGATCATATCAAATCCATCGATTAAGATAATTCGATGTAAAATAGTGAACCCAGCTATGTTTATAGCAGAGCCAGTCACTGACGGAGAGCCAATCCATGACTGCGCAAACTATGATGAGATTCCCAGAGTGAAAGAAAATGCATTGGCAGAAGGAGAAATTGTCTTTGTTGGTGGTTCTTCGAGAATCGATCAAAATGACGGGCAAAGATATACAGGTGCAGCTGTAATGAAGCACACAGCAAATGGAGAATTTCAAGTACTCATTAGTGTACGATTACCATCACATTATTCAGCGCAAGTTGCAGAATTACTGGCGTTGATCCTCGCTATCGAGAATCATGCAGACCAGGAATTGACGGTGTAGAGTGACTCCGCCTATGTGACATTGACAGTGCACTCAGGCCAAGCACGCTGGAAAAGGAGGGGCTACCTCCGAGCGGATGGCACGCCAGTGCAGTATGCAGCCTTCTTGGACAGGCTCATTAAGGCACTACAGCTCCCAGAGGTCATAGCGGTCATGAAATGCACCACCCACACGAAAGGGACAGATTTTATCTCACGTGGAAATCAAGCAGCAGACACAGAAGCCAAGTGTGTGGTGACCAAGGACAAAATAATAATGAATGTGGACATAACTGATGTACATGAGAGAATGATTGTTGCACAAAGTGAACCTGAAGGTTATATTAACATGGGGCAAACACAGTTAATGGAACTCCAAGGGGAGGCACCACAGGAAGAAAAAAATCTTTGGAAGCGATGAGGGTGTTCTTTAAACCCCTCCGAGAGCTTGTGGTGACAAGACAGCACTGGTAAACCAGTGATGCCTATAGCCCTATTGAAAATTGCACTGCAACAGTTGCATTCTCCAGTGCACATGACAAAAGAGAATTTAGCAGCGACGATTGCTGAAGACTAGTTTATACCGAATTTAGCAGAGCATGTTGCATTTTGTGTGGTGAACTGTATAATCCGCCAACAGTTCACGGCTGGGCAAACACTACGAGTAATTAGAGAAGTCATCCCAAGGCCTAATGGACCATTTCAGCACTTGCATGTCGATTATGTCGATACCATTCAAGTATGTAACGGGTACAGGTATCTAATTGTTGTGGTGTGTCCATTCTCTAGATGGATATAAGCAGGTCCATGTACACACCCAGACTATACCTGTGCGGCCAAATGTCTGGTGAGGGAGGTACTTCCCAGATGGAGAGTATGTGAGGTCATGAGGTCAGATAATGGTCCTCACTTTGTTAATGCAGTATTTGATGAGATTAGCTTGCTGTTTGGTATAAAGCACAAGTTCTCTTCGGCGTATCATCCTCAAGGTAATGGGATATGCGAGGAGCTCAACGACTTGTTAAAAAAAAGGATAGCCAAATTGAAGCTTACTCTAAAGAAGGAGTGGCTGCACTGCCTTCCCCAGGCACTGTATGCGCTCAGAAACCAGCCTGGTTCTGACCACCATCTTATGCCGCATGATATCGCGACAGGCAGAAGAATGCACACACCATTGACACCCCGCAATAGAGCAACATGTGATGCTCAGCCGACAGGGGAAGTTTTAGGATCAGAAATGCAAAATTACTTGAATTGCATGACATCTTGTCTTACTGTAATTTCAGGACAGCTGCAGCGACGACAAAAAGGGTGCAGAGCAGCACAGAACACAGAAGGATGCACTCCAACAAACGAAATTCAAGGTCTACGCGTTCCACCAGTGTTCCCTGGGGACACGGTCCTGGTGAGAAACCACACGAGAAAAAAGTGTGACGAGCCAAGGTTCAACGGAGCATTCAGAGTGGAGGACGTCACTCCCTCTGCAGTCAAGCTACAGGGAAGAAGAGCTTGGATATTCCTGGGTGACATCAAGCCATACAATGGAGAAGGCCCCCTGCCCGCACCCAACACGTAGAGACTACAGACAACGGGGACGAACCACAGCACGTGCAGACGAGATCCATGATGAGGAAGAAGGACGCATGACCAGCAAAGAAAAGGCAAAGAACTTTTGTGCAAAGTTGTGGCTCAATTTTGGACATTTCCTCTGAGTAAAAAAGGGGATAAGGACATAAAAACGGACACTTGGTTGCGCGGCTAGCAAGCTGGCCGTGGCCTGAGAGTGCTCCGGCAGGGGCTCAGATATATGGCGAATGAATCAACTTAAAAATTGGATTGCCGTCTCATGAAAGCTGGGTAAAATATATCAGAACATTTGCTGCACACAAAGATCGGGGTCTGAGATCCGAGGACTGCCTAACACCTGTGAATCCAGCGATTGCCGGGTCCTCATTTCGGCTCCAAACCCATCCCCCTCCAACGGTAGCTGATTCAGCACGGGAGGCTCTGCAATTTGTGGCCAGGCACACACCACTGCCTCATTCACCCCCACCCGGGAAGAATCCAGAGTACACCCCGTGGCTTGAAGGTCCAGCAGAGTCGGAGAAGATCATATTGCTGCCCCCGGGGCCTGACAACTTGCGTGCTGCAACCCCCGATTTCCTACCAGGTCTGCCTGAGCAGAGGGCCCCGACAGTCGTGCCAGAGGCTGCGCCTGGCTGCGCCTGGCGAGGCTCTGCCCAGCTGTTCCATCGGATCATTGTCCTGATCCGGTTGAAGCCCTCTGCGGGAGCCTCTGCGTGGAGTGGCACCCCAACAGACAGCGGACACAGACTCTGCTCCGCCCTGCAGCCAGCAATATCCCTACATGCCGGCGTAGCGGGGGATGTGGCTGCGACAGCGGAGGTTTCTCCACAGTTTCTTCATCCTCCGGGCGGGTCCCCCAGTCCGCGGTGCAGACGAGGAGCTACATCAGTGCACCACATAGAGTGAGTCGGGGGCTTGTGGGGGACCACTGGAGCTGCCCCACCCCCCGACCTAGTCATCGGAGTGCTAGGGCCCCCAGACCCGATCTGGAGGGCCCAGATCTCCCTCCCCTGGCCTCCCTCCATGGTTGAGCTGCCTCTCGGCTGGGCGTATGGAGTGGGCTGTGCTGCGGCTCTATTGTCCCCGGCTCCATTGGCGCTCTGGGCGGTTTTCAGCCCACTGGGGTTCTGACTTGGAGGAGTGCTTGGGGTTCCCCTTTTTTGCCCCACTCTCCACCACCCTATCTTAAAAAGGCAGCCACGAGGTGGATACCTCCCATAACCAGCATGCCTGAAACACGGATGGTGGGGCGCCTATCTCTGCTGCCTGGATAGATCTAACTAAGGCTGCATATTCGGAGTGCAGTACTGACATCCTTAACACCTTACATATTCTGTTATTCAAGATTTGGAACCTCTATAATTTCTCGCAGGGCACTACTTAATCCTGGAAGGCTCGCCCTTAGCCTCACAGACACGCGCTACCCTTTTTCTAGCCTGCATTGTGTGATAAGCTATATACTACCTGGTTGACGTCGCCTTGTTGATCTGGGGGCTCTAGCAGTCTCGGAATTGACGACCCTCCACTGCCACCAGTGGGCGGCCTCAGCATCTCCCCCCTGCCCCTCCAACATCGTAGCCCTTGGGGTGCTTGGAACTAAAATGAATATCCATTGGTGGGAGTCCACCGTAATGGGGAACCAGTAGAAGCAATCAAAAATGGATCAATACTCTAGGTCAGACCAGCCACAACAGGGAGCTGATGCCGGCTCCTCCCAGCTGGATATTTCGTCCCTCAACCAAACATTGCTGGCGTTAAAAAGTAGCACAGATGACCTGGGTGCTAAAATTGATGCACTAATTTGCAAAGTGGACGTCTCTACGGTCCAAATTCAGAAATTGTGTGGCAGGATGTCAGAGGCGGAAGACCGGATTGGGGTGGCGAGGATAAAATAGCAGAACTTCAGCGAGAAGTAGCCTCTCTACAACAAATGGTTAAGAAGGTGGAAGCTAAGAACGACGATTTAGAAGGAAGATCAAGAAGAAATAATATAAGGATAACAGGAATTGCAGAATCCACCCCAATAGACAACATGGAGATATTTGTAGAGAAACTGCTTAGGGAGGGTCTCGATAACCCACCAGTCACAGATCTGTTTATGGTGGAACGGGCTCACCGGTCTCTCACAGTCCGACATCCTCCTGGAGCCCGCATTTTTAATCACCCGCATTTTTAACTATCGAGATCGAGACACCCTGCTCCAGGCTGCGCGGGACAAGGGGACTCTTTGGTGGGCATCTGCAACAATTAGACTATTTCCGAATTTCAGCCAACAAGTTCAAGACCTAAGGAAACCCTTTCAGGCAGTGAAAAACACTCTGAAAAAAACATACGCTATTCAATGATGTTCCCTGCTAAACTCAGGGTGGTGCATCAAGGGAAAACCTTATTTTTCACATCGCCTGAGGCAGCAGAGAGATTCACCTCTGAAGTCCTGGATCCGGGGGTCTGGCCCCCCCCCCACTCTCCATAGCCGACCTTGTGGGCCTTTTTATTCCTCTGTATATCCACAGTATAGTTCTGGGTCCCTGTTAGGGGTGGCCCAGGGCACCGCCTGACATAGGCTGAATTTTAAATTGAGGTTGGCAACACTAGATAATATGATATATGTGGTACACGAGCCTCTCGCCTAAGGGAGGCACAGCGGCTGCCAGCAGCCCCCATGCCCAGCCGCACCTGATTGGGTTAAAGTTTTGTATCTGATGTTATGTGGGTGGTAGGTGGGTTACGATGGCCGGTAGGTTGGAGTTTCTGGTGTGGGTGGGGGTTAGGGGGATCGTTGGAAACAAATGGTTGTGTTTAGTTTTGGGGGTGGGATGGGAGGGAACCTTCTTTCTGGACTATGGAAATCAATGCACGCCACACTCTACTAATATGCTTCAATTATCATGTACCGGGCGTTTCGCAGGCGGCAGCATGTTGAATGGGTACCCGCAATCCAAACATAACGTGACTCTCCCTCAGGAGCGTACTGCTCCCAGAAAGTCTGATATCAATTTGCTCACATGGAACATCCGGGGTATCACTAATGGGAAAAAGACATGCCTAATCTCCAATTATGTGAAGAATCACCACGTAAATGTATTGTGTATAGAGGAGACTCATTTAGGGAAGGAACATAAAATCCTCACCCGGTTGGTTGGGGCGTCCACAGATATGGGTCTTCCATTCCACTCTCTCTCGGGGGGGTTGCAATTTACATACATCGGTCGCTGGAATTTAAATTGCATAGACAGGTTTCTGATGATGAGGGCTGGTTTAATCTGGTGGCCGGAGAAATCGCAGCATGGCCTGTTCTTTTCATTAATATATATGGTCCTAATTACGATTCCCCGGATTTTTTTCAAACATGTTCTTAACAACTATGGATATTCCCGGGGTATGAAGTGGTCTGGACGGGGGAATTCAATTTGGCCCTTTCCTCTCAAAGGGACAGGTCCACATCAGCTCAGAGGCCACTCACCCGTGCTGCCCAAAAATGGCAGTCCATTGCAGAGGATTATACCTTGATTGATGTTTGGCGATTGCACCATCCTAATGACCGGGAATTCACATTCCACTCTAGTGTACATGGTAGTTCTTCCAAGATAGATTACATTCACATGACTCCTGGGTTGGTCAGAGAGTCCAGCAGGGTGGTGATTCTCCCCCGTACCCTGGCGGACCACTCTCCAGTACTAGTATAATTCACGGGTCCGTCTACCCGTCTTGGGCAACTTAGATGGAGGTTTCGGGCTCGGGCACTTGAAGATGTGGTGTTTCGGGAGGAGTTGCGTAAAGACATCTCGGAATTCTTCCAGCTAAATAAGGATTCCGTCCCAAGCCAGGGGGTTGTGTGGGAGACGTTCAAGGTGTACTTGCGGGGCTGGTGTATAGCACAGGAGGGGGGGTCTTAAAAAGTATTCGCAGTGCCATCGCATCTAAAGAGAAAGAAATTAAAAATATGGAGATACTCCAAGCTATGCTGGATTCCCCGGCTCTCCAGGCTGACCTGTTGGCTAAAAGGCACGAGGTTCGTTCACTAATGGAGAGTGAGGACAGATTTTTGGGTGATCCCATCGTAGCTGCTATATATGGGGAGAGGGACTGCCCGAGTAGAACTTTAGCTTGGGCCATTAGACAGTACCCACATTTGGAACCCATAATAGAAGTTGAATCCCCTGAGGGAGTTCCCATTAGAGATACGGGAGGAATAAACAATGTCTTCCGGCAATATTATGAGAAGTTGTATGCTACTCAATGTACCGCAGGGCATGATGATATCATCCAATATCTTGATAGGATTGCTCTAGGATGGCTAGACCCAGAGATTGGGGCGCTTCTCAATGATCCCCCCACGGAGGAGGAACTCCGTAAGGTAATTGACTCGCTCCCAAACGGTAAGGCTACAGGTACGGACGGCATATCAGCTGAACTGTACAAAGCCTTCCCGGACCTGCTCATCCCCCCAAATACAGTGTGTTTGAAGAGGCAACCTCCTCTGGAGTTCTCCCAGAATCCGTTAGGACGGCCCTGGTTATGGTACTACTTAAACCTAATAAAGACGCTAGGAAGTGCTCATCCTACCGGCCTCTGTCACTGATGAATACTGACAATAAGATTCTGGCGAAATTACTGGCCGACCGGCTCCTCCCCCTAATGCCCGCTCTGATCCTTTGTGATCAGGCAAGGTTTATACCAGGTCGTTCTACTCAGATTAATCTCTGTAGATTGTTCACCCTGATGCATAACGTAAACCCTGAAGTCCCTATCGCAGTGGTGGCCTTGGATGCTGAAAAGGCATTCGACTCTGTCGAATGGCCTTTTCTATTCAAGGTTCTCTGACGCTCTGGCGTTGGCACTCGGTTTCTATACTGGATTCATCTTCTCTGCACAGCCCCACATGCGTTGATCTACACTAATGGCATTCAATCTGCTCCTATCTATCCAACTTGTGGTACTAGGCAGGGTTGTCCGTTCTCCCCTCTCTTGCTTGCTTTGGTAATTGAACCGGTAGCATGCACCCTGAGGGAATTCCACTTCCATCGTGGGGTGACTATACGTTTGCATACATCCGTTGATTCTCTCTACACGGATGATATGTAGCTATACGTTAAAAATCCTCTGATCAATTTGCGCCCCATGATGGACAAGATCTCCACATTTGGTGATCTTTCTGGCCTTCAGATAAACTGGACCAAATCCAAAGTGCTCCCTCTCACGGCAGGCATCTCCCCGCAGGATGTGGGGGAGGCATTTGCTTGGTGTCCACGGGGAATTCATTACCTAGGTGTTAGGGTGTCCACATCCCCATCTAAGCTATACAAGGAGAACTATGTTGCTGCCCTGCAGCACTTGGAACATAGAGTAGACACGTGGGTACAACTTCCTATTTCCCAGGCAGCCCGCATTTCCTTATCCAAAATGGTTATTCTACCAAATTATTATATATTTTCATCAATGTCCTGATATATGGCCACCGGCAACCTTTTGGAATCGCATAAAGTCGATAATGACCAAGTTGATTTGGGCTGGGAAGCAACCCCGTATCTCTCTGCGGACAATGTGTAGCCCGTACTCTCATGGACGGTCTGGATGTTCCCAACCTTTTCTTATACTATTTAGTAGCTCAGGTACAATATTCTATTTGGTGGTAGTCCCCCACGAGTAATTTTCCTCACTCACGACTCAAACGATCTGTCACCCAGCCTGATGACCTTAGAGGCCTCCTGTGGGCGGTCCGCGGGCGTCACCTGAGGGCAGAGGTACAACCCCTAGAGGTAACCCTTAGAGCATGGTATCAGTTGGCAAAGTGGGCAGGGTTGGGACCCTGGTATTCACCCTCAATGGCTATATATAGAGTTTGTGATATTCCCCTTACACATGAAGGCAAAATCATTGTCGGAGGTTCAATGGAGTGCTATCCTCTCCCAGACCAAAAATGTCTCCATAAACAACAGGTTCCACCTGATTCATTATAAATGTATACCTCAGTTATATTATTCTCCTCTGTATTTGCACAAATTGTTCCCACTTAAGTCCCCGACATGCAAGAGGTGCCATCAGGCCCCTGCTGACTTCTATCATGTGGCATGGCTCTGTCCTCGGATTCAATCTTATTGGTCAGCTGTAGCAGACGTCATGGAGAAGATAGTGGAAGACCCGATCCCTTTTACGCCCGAGACATGGCTACTGGCATTGATTGAACTGGATTCCCGATACGAAAAATGCCTGGTTGGCATGTCCTCTGTTGTTGCTAGATCATTGGTGGCGCGTGCCTGGGGGGCTGCTGCAGCTCTTACAGTACAATACTGGCTCAACATTATGTCGATCTGTGAGCGAAGGAAGACACAATATAATCAAACACTTCCTCCTAGCAGTAGACCCAGAGACTACTGGGTGCTCTTCAGAAGTTACATGACCAATGAGTCGGACAATATGGGTGTATCCCCTACACGGGATAACACGGAAGTCTCTCCCACAACCCATACGGGGTTGTAATCACCTGGAACTGTATACGTACAATGTCATGGCGTGGTTATAGTGGAGTCATGTGCACTATAAAGATTGGGTTGAGGGTATTTGTATTTTGTTGCTTTGTAAAACACACCAGGCCCAAAAGCACCTGGTCATGGTATGGGGCACGAGGTCACGAGGTAATAGAGGCGACTGTGATACACGGTTGTGCAAAAGTTCACTGAATTTATAATGATATATAATATAATAAGAAGGAGGGGGGGCAATTGGCCTATGCAGGTGCTTTGATTAGTATTTGGGATTGTGTTTGTTTTCTTGTTTTATCTTTGCACTAGTTGTATCGCAAAAGTTAATAAAAACAGTTTAAAAAATAAAAATAAGAACGGCCACCAGGGGGCGCAGAGATCAGCATGCTCTCTCTGTGAGCTCCGTAACCAGCACCCCGAAAGATGGAATGAGCCCCCGTCTTTTGGAACCCCCCCACTGAACAAATATGGGATTTCGCCGTGTGAACGTCCCCCCCACCCTGAGGAAAAATCCTGATGTAAATCGGCCCTCCACGGCCTCAGAAAACGCAAGAGAAAATCGGGGCCTCCGAGGCACGTGGAAATCAAAACCAACTGCGTGTGTCTTGCCGTTAGAAGGCCCGGAAGGCGTGTGTTCGGCTCCCGGAGTGAAACACCCTCACACAAGGACGTCAGATCAGCCAACCGACCCGGTGAGCGCAAATAAGTGCTGCACAAAGGAGTGAACTGCGGATCGCGAACATACCAATTTGTGACGGAGTGACATTGGGGAAAACTGCCAAGTGGAGCCCTCACAGTTCTGCGACTTCCCGGGTGAACCCAACGGAGGAGTTGTCTAGGCCAAAAAAGGTGCGCGAACCCCACCAGAGGCGGAATTCATAATCAGAACCGGCAGGGGACAGCGCCTACCCCCCCTCGGAGCCGACTGCCCAGCACGACTCCCCGTCTGCCCACGGCACCACCCCAGGCCCACACAAGAACTTACTCCGCCCCATCCGCAAACTACCCACAGCGCAACTCGAGGGAGTAGGCCGTCATCATCCACGTAGATCGAGTGAGGCGTGGATTATCACAGCGCACGCAGTTTCTACCCAGGCCCACCATCGGTGATCTGTATAAGTACTAAGCATAAACTAGCTCACTTCGCCTACACCCCCACCTTGCTTACAACCGCTGGCACCAAGATAGCAAACTGCGCCACTACAGGAGACGACCTGGCTGCAGCTACGAAAGGAGACATAGCCACCCTACTGGGGGAGATTAAGAACCTGGGAACAAATATAGGTGGCAAAATAGATAGGATCACTCAACGGCTCGATAGCATGGAGGACAGACTCGAGGGAGTTGAAAACAATCAGGCCTCCATTGACACACTGGAAGGGCAACTCGACCAGAGAATAACGGAACTGGAACGACGTGAATACGAGTTTAAACTTAAACTCGATAATTTAGAGAACAGAGAAAGGAGGAATAATATACAAATTTTTGGTATTCCGGAGAGAGAGGGGGAAACGGAAGCGGACCTTAAGGAGACACTTCACAACATCATCAAACGTCTGACAACGGATGATGAGGTGGATGAACCGGTAACTGAACGAATTCATAGAGCAGGAGGCCCAGCGAGTGGACCACGCTCAGTCCTCGCCTGATTTCACCGATTCAGGGACAAAGCTAGAATTCTTGAGAAAGCCAGAATGAGCGAGAAGATTACACTATGCGGAGCACAAATCTCCATTTACCAAGATCTCTCCTCCTTGACTCTAGCCTTCAGAAAAATGTGCGGACCTCTAACGAAGATGCTCAAAGGAAAGAACGTTCGATATAGATGGGGTTACCCCTTCTCCCTCACGTTCCAATACGAGGGGACCAGATTCAGACTGCGATCAGAGAATGAGATAAAATCGTGCATATCTGACCTCTTAGGGACACAAGGAGAAGATGCTAGTCAAGAAGCGACAAATAAGGAAGGAAGACAATGGCGACTCCAAGGCCCCCAGAGAAGGAGAGTGAAGGGGTCACGAAAATTCAGGAGGGGCAATCTCTCCCCAGAAGCGGACAACTGACACCAGGTGATACCGGTACGACAATTCCAATAAAAGTATGTAAAAAGGTGTGATATGGATGCACAAACACACACACATTCCCTGGACTCTAATGAAGATAATTAGGGGGGAACCACCAGGGGGCTCACTCTGGACTACAATGACTTATTCTGGTCAAGGGGAGTGAAGTAACGACCCCCGGAAGTGATCCGATGTCGACCTGGGACAACCGACCGGGCTCGACCGGACGCCATCAATTAGGAAGGAGGAGGGAAGGAGGGCAGGGGGAGGGAAAAGTTAAGGAAACAAAGAAGGTCAGAGCAGCAAACATAATGAACCGCAACAGCCAATTCAGCGTGCGGCTTGTGAGCATAGAGCATCGCCGAGTGTATACAAAGAGACAACTCCCAGCGAGAAAGAACTATGGCTACGAACATTAACATAAGGGAACCGGTCTCCTTAAGAGTTGGAACACTCAATGGTAAAGGGCTTAACTCGCCGACAAAACGGTCCCTTGTAGCCAGAGAATTTCGTAGAAGCGGATTAGATATTCTTCTACTCCAGGAAACAAAATACATAAAAGGAGATGAACGACAGATCCTTGGGAAACGAGTGGGAACTGAATTTTGGGGCTCTGGCCCACTCAAAAAGGGAGGGGTGGGAATCCTCATTAGAAAAGGCATAGATTTTGTGATGACCAAGACATGGTCAAACGTTGAAGGACGAGCAATGTTAGTAAATGGGCAACTAGGTAATCTGAACGTCACAATTGCCACCTTGTACGCTCCGAACACAGGCCAGTCTAGATTTCTCTCCAGAACAATCCCTAAAATACTACTTGAAGCCACCGGGCACATCATCTTGGGGGGGGATTTTAATCAATGGGCGAACCCGGCCACAGACCGGAATCCTGGGAACCCTACCACGACTCATCAAAATAGACCTGAACCGACTGAGCTAGCTCATATGATGGAACTGTATAACATGGTAGATACATGGAGAGCTCTTCATCCGGAAGAACAAGGCTACACTTTCTATTCTGCTCCCCATAATACGTACACCCGCATAGATTACATGTATCTCTCCAGAGAGCTCTCTGAAGTAACATCACAGGCAAAGATAACCCCGATCACTTGGTCCGACCATGACATGGTCCTCACAGACATTCAGTGGGCCGACCTACCTAAAAATAGTGGGAAATGGCGCTGCAACGAGAGCCTCTGGAGGGATGTCATTTTCAGAACTGAAATGGAGACAGAAATCTCTGGATTCTTCAAAACAAACGACAATGGAGAGGTATCCAAACAAACAGTGTGGGAGGCTGGGAAGGCCACCTGGATAGGGATCTTGATAAGGGAAGGTTCATCAAAGAAGAGAGAACGTAATCTTATTGAACAAAGGCTCCGAACTGAAATTTGCCAATTAGAACACACACCCAAAATAGGCAAAGAAATGGATCCTCAGAAGATGAACAAAGCCAGAGAGAAAAGAAACAAACTGAAACTATTGGAGCATGAACAGGTCGTGCGTAAACTAAGATTTTTAAAACAGAAATTCTATGAGAAGGGCGATAAGGCCGACGCACTTCTCACCGCCAGGCTGCGAGAACAAAGAACGGAACGAAGAGTATTAGAAATTAAAGACGATACCTCCCCCACATCAGACGCCCACACCACCATCCCAGAACACTTTGCCGACTTTTATGAAACTTTATATTCTTCTGATGTAGACCCTGAGCGATCACAGACAGAGTCCTATCTGTCCTCAATAGATGTACCCCGTATTCCTGACTTAGAGGTCGAATCACTAGAATCCCCTATTACGGAACTAGAGGTCCAGGCCGCCATAAAAAGATTGACATTGGGCAAGTCCCCGGGCGAAGATGGCTACACTGCCGGATTTTATAAAACTTTCATCACTGCGCTGGCCCACTTCCTGACACTCCTCTTCAATGAAATAATGGACACAGGGAAACCCCCAGACTCCTTTACCAAGGCATTGATCATTGTTATCCCCAAGGCTGGGAAGGATCCTATGAAATGTTCCTCATACCGCCCCATCTCTCTACTCAACCTTGACGCAAAGATTTACACCAGAATCTTGGCAGCGAGGCTCAAAACCCTCATTCCTCAACTTATACACTCCGATCAGGTTGGGTTCATACTGGGCAGACAAGGGGCAGACACAATCCACCAAACCTTACACCTGATCCACGCATCCCAGACCATGGAGAATGACCCGGCCCTGCTTTCCATCGATGCGGAAAAGGCCTTTGATAGGGTGGAATGGGGGTTCCTTGAGGCAGTAGTCCGAAAGGTGGGAATGGGCCCTAGATTTAGGAGAGTGATACATGCAGTTTATACAGACCCCAAGGCATCTATATTTGTGAACGGGGAATACTCATGGTGGTTCAACCTGCAGCGTGGAACCCGACATGGATGCCCCCTCTCAGCGATTCTCTTTGCCCTCTCCTTAGAACCCCAGGCAATCACAATAAGGGCAGACCCTACACTAGAAGGTATTCGACTGGGGACAACAGAATACAAAATTGCCCTCTACGCAGATGACATCCTCCTCCACATCATGAACCCCTCCGTCTCCATCCCCCGAGCTCTCTGCATGATAGAAGAATATGGTAAACTCTCAGGGTTCAAAATAAACAAGGCAAAGTCCACACTCTTTCCCCTCCAAGGCCAAAAAGACGAGAATACCATCAGATTCTCCCCATTCGGTCTCAATATCGAACACTCACAACTACAATACCTGGGGATACAAATAATGAAGAATCTAAGTGACTTATTTGAAGCAAACTTCCCTCCCCTATTGAAACAATTTAGGTTTGACTTGACAAGATGGGACAAGCTCACAATATCCTGGCTAGGCCGGCTTAATGCAATTAAGATGATATCCGTGCCCCGGTTCCTATATCCTTTTCAAGCGATACCCATTAGGATTCCAAAAAGCTTTTTTACTGAGATCAAAAGGGCTATACTCCAATTCCTATGGCAAGGGGAAAAAGCAAGAATTCCATATAAGACCCTAACGCTCCCAAAAGATAAAGGTGGAGTTGGGCTTCCCAATTTTCAAAAATATTACGAAGCCGCCCAATTTAGGGTATTGATTCCATACCTCCGTAACCAAACGGACACCCAGTGGGTCAATATGGACAAAATTACTTTACACCAGCCACAGTATCTGAATGGTTATGGGCACCTAAAAAAAGAATCTGTCGAAAACTCAAAGACCACCCGATACTAATGACCATCTGGGACATCTGGACACATGGCAAAAACATGCAAAACATCACTACCTGGCCGGCTCCCCTCAGCCACTTATGGTCCCCAAGAATCAACGACCACATCCCAGAAGTCGGAAGGTTCCAATCATGGTATGAGGCTGGATTAGAGAGAGTAGGGCAACTGCAAAGGAAAGACTCCTTCATCTCTCTCCCTGAACTAACCGAAGCCCTCGGAATAGGCCCATTATCTACCTTTCAATACCTGCAGATAAAAAGGGTTTTGACAAGAGCCATGTGGAAACCCAAATTAATGAGAGAACTCGCCCCTTTTGAGAAAATACTGGACTCAAGAACTGTAATGAAAGGCCTAATATCTGATATGTACAAAACACTGATAGAAGGGGAGGGGGTGAACACGGACTCATTGAAAAGCAGATGGGAAACAGATTTCTCCAAACAGTTCACTTCAGACCTATGGGATACCATATGCCAGGCAGCCACACGGATATCCATTTCAAATCAATACAAACTGCATGTAATCAAATTATTGCATAGATGGCAATATGATCCAGTCAGATTATCTAAAATGTTTCAGACTACGAGCCCGGATTGCTGGCATGGATGCGGAAACAGAGCAGACTACTGGCACATGTGGTGGGGATGTCCCAGAATACAAGTGTTCTGGTCGGAGGTCCTGGGCTGGATCAAAGAAGTCTACGGTATCGACAGAACACCTACTCCCTACCTCATATTGTTTGGCCTCGAGAAAGATGAGGATGACTGGGTCAAGAGCAAGGATCTAGCACCACAATTGCTATTAGCCGCTAGGGCAACACTAGTAATGAGGTGGAAAGCACCTACAACTCCCACGAAAAATGAATGGATCCATGTTTCCAATAATATATGCATAATGGAACATATAACAGCGTCGCTACATGGAAAATTACCTCAGACTGAAATCTTATGGATGGAATATAAAAGTATATACCTGCCCACCGGCTTATCTCATAACAATGCCCCTACCACGAGGATAGAGGGACAAGAAGTGACCCAGGCAAAATATAAATTGAGCTCTGCAACAGACACTCTCATAACCAACGCAATTTCGGCATTGAACACTGACGCTGCTCGCCACACGATGAACGCTGCTCGACCTGCAATACAGGTTCTGACCAGGGGTTAGGGGGGCAGGAAAGGGGAGGGGGCCAAGGTCATGTTTTTGCACGAACCCTATGTATGAAGAAGGTGTTTGCAGGACAGACACTAAATACGCCGAATTTTAAGGGTTCGCTTCTCCATTACGAGTTAATTGTGTACTTAAATGTATCCTTTCTTTGCATGACTTGTATCTGTAAAACTAATAAAACCAAATTTACAACAAAAAAAATAAAAATAAAAAATAAAAACGGACATTCTGTGCATCCTAGTTTCAGGGTGAAGAAGAAAATTGCACGTATGAGCCACAACATAGTCTGTTGACTTTGAACTTTGGACTGAGGCACACTGAAGCCTTGATAAGAAAAAGGATATGCCAAATTTTGATCGAGGACACATAAATTGGAAGAAAATACAGTATCCAGACTCTTTTTACACAGAAACCTTATTTGGACACACTTATGGTGTCCCAGAGTAGTGACACCACTAAAGACGTCTTAATCTATTTCGAGCTAGTATTGAGATCGTACCCGTCGTTGGTGGGAAGGCTCACTAACATCACTGAGTTTCTTCAAGATCCTGAAAACAAAAAGACAATAAGGAGGCTGCTCAGTGGGCGAACACAAAGAACAAGAAGAAGTCTCTAGAAGGAAGGCTTCTTTGGATGAGAACCCACAGCCTCAGTCTTCGGTGGGCGATTCGGAAGACCAGGAATATGCAGTTCCAAAATTATGGCTTAAGGCAACAAGTAAAATCCCACAACACACTTCACTTTGCAGGGGGGCCATACTGGGCTATTTTAATAAATTATCAAATCTTTTTCTTTTTGGCTCAGGAGATATGGAATATGTAAAGTTCCAGAGCAGAAGCAATCCAAAAATCGCAGAGGTGGGATTTACTTCATTAAAAGCATGGAACGCATTCAAAAATAACAAGAAAGAACTAGAAAAGTCAATCTGCAGGTTTTTGAAAAACCACCGGAAGAAGTGAAGAGTGAAGTAGAAAGTGTAAGCTCTCTTTCTGAAGGACTGAATTTAAGAGCTGAGAGTTTCCCAAAGCAGAAGGCATGTGTGAACCCACAAGGACATGGTGGGGACCCAAAAGCTAGCACGTTAGCTGCACTGCCCTAGATCCTTACACAGCTACTCCAGAAACTAGGCCTGGGGCAACAGAACCTTTAGGCATAGTGAATTGAATATTACAAGCTGGAACACCTGCGGCCCAAACTCCTTTACGGCAAGTAGCAAGAAAAAAGCTCTTTTTCATAACTCCAACTTCATCCTGCTCCAAGAGACTTGGCATACGCATCCAATAGAAATAGAAAATGTACTATATTCACATTACCAGCATGCCAAAAAGCAAAGGGTCGACCTTCAGGAGGGCTATTACTCGGGGTTAATAATTCGCTTAATAAAGATGTTATACTTTTACATAGTGAAAAGGAGGGTATCCTTGCATGTAAAGTAGGAGTACATACAGCAGAGGGATATCTGCAGCTCGTACTAGTGAATGTATATTGGAATCAAGCACAAATTGATCTTCAAAATGTTCACCAATTGCTATCTACAGTGCTGGAAAAGATTGCACTGTCTCATGGTGAGGCTAGTGTGATTTTAGGAGGACACCTGAATGCCGAATGTATAACTACGCAGAACAACAATAAAAATCTAAATTGGGCAAAAAAATCAAAGACAGGAAGACAATGGGTAAATTACCTGAAGTCATGGGGATTTAACATGATAAATGGTTCAGTACATGGCGACAACCCATCAAGACCTACCTGGTCTCGAGGTAACTCCTTCTCTACAGTGGACAATTCTTTTGTCTCGGAAGATATTCAATCAAAAGAAATATCGATGGAGATTATTTGGGGAGAAGGGAGTGATCACGCTCACATTAAAATAATCATTTCAGGTTTCAAGAAAATATAACTGAAAAAGTATTCTCATGATTTAGCCCTGAGAAACGGTAAAGCGACTCTGGTAAAATACAAGAGAGAGGGGAAGAAACTAAACGACAAGCTGAATTATATTTCCCCAAAAGAACAAAAAGAAAATTGCAAACCCGAATGCTTTAAGACATTTATTTGGTCCGTGCATCCGCCAAATGCAGGGGTACCACGGCAAGTAACTCATCATCAACACTCATTCAATGAAGAAACGTGGATATAGAAAAAGACCTTAAGGAGAGAATGCAAACGACTAAAACAAATTATAATAGACCATACAAAATTACGAGGAGAGCCAGAAAAGCTCAGGAGAAGTTATAAGAAATGGTCACAAGCAAGGAAAATTCTGCGACACCAACAAGATAATGAGCGGATGCCCTCAGCCCTATATGAAACATTTTTTGGTCAATTATAAATAACTCGGGTAAGAAATCAACTACTAATAACATTCAATGCAATTTAGTGTCTGAAAAGAGCTGGACAGACTATCTTACAAAGAACTTTAAAAACAAGAGCTCGAGGGAGGAGAGAAGGAAGATGCGCAATTGGAACTTAAATTTGATATAAAATTAATAGAAGAGCTTATCCTGAATGCTTCATCTTCGAAGGCGGCAGGCCCAAATGGACTAACCTACCAGGTCCTAAAAAATAGTGTTAAAACATGGGCAAATCTTCTTTTCAACCTCTATAATGAAATATTAGAGACACAAAGATTTCCATCTTCCGGGAAACAAGCAGTCGTTATTCCATTCTATAAGGGGGCGACCGGCCAATCGCCCTCCTGGACATTGAAAGTAAAATATTCATGAGAATTCTCCTTATAGAGCTAGAGGATTGGGCAAAGAGGACAAATATCTTAACTAAATTTCAAACATGGTTCAGGCGTGGTATGGCCACAACATTGAATGGATTGGTTTTGAAACTCTTATTTAACATTCTAAAGAGCATGGCGAGAGCCTGACATATGGAGCCTGGATAGATTTCTCCAGGGCTTTTGATTTAGTGATAAGGGAGCAACTGTGGGCTAGATTGAGAGACTGGGGACTTCCGAGAAGGTTGTTGTCAATCATAATTGAGTTACACAATGATACCTCATTGATGGTGAGATTAGACGAGGCTGGTCATCTTACTGACTCAATTAGTGTTGAACAAGGCGTGAGACAAGGGTGCCTGGGTGCGCCATTTTTCTTCAACTTGTATTTGTCAGATCTGGGGGCCTTTTTACAATCCTGGACAATGGTGAGCCCAAAGCTAAATTCAACCTAGGTTTTCTGGCTCGCATATGCTGATGACATTGTCCTGATTGACAGGACAGCACTAGGGCTCCAGTGCTTATTGAATGGTTTAAGTGTATATACTAAAATTAATGGTCTTCAAGTAAATCCCCAAAATTCCAAAATGTTTGCTTTGAAACACCCAAAAAAGCATATTAATTATGGAAAATGGTTTTTCGAAGATCAGGCAATTGAGAGAACAGAAGAAGAGCTAGTCTACCCAGGTTACACTGTGCACTCCTTTCCATCAGCCAGCAAAGCGGAAGTGGAAATAATACTAAAGGTTGAGAAAGCGGTGCCGCAAATGAAAACAATTATTCATGAACTATGTAAATTTTCAATCATGCCGCTACTAAAGTTTTACATTGCAAAAATAATTCTGGTGATACCATATGGACTGGAAGCCAAACCATCTCTCTGGGACATAGACTGGCAAAAAGTGGAAGGTCAGCTATGGAAAAGATCACTAGGCCTACATAACTGCCTTCCTATGTCCGTCCTAAGGTTTGAACTCGGACTAAAATCACTGCAGCAACAGGTGGGTTGGAGATTGCTCACACTGTATAGGCTAATAGTAGCCCCACAAAAAACACGCTTTATGAGGATATAAAGATGCAGCTCCAAATGGACAGGTCAAAGATACTTCATCAATTGGAAGCTAGAGTTTTGAGAATCCTGACACAGGCAGATTCCCCGGTAGAAACTCTGAAAGTTAATCCCCTAAAAGCGAAGAAAGAAACTGAAATAATGGATTGGATTAGGACAGGAGTGGAAATGCAATGCATAAAACCAAAAAATAGCTTTCTAACACTGGATAAAAAACTGGGAGAATTACCGAAGTATCTACAAAAGCATTCAAATAAGGAATCACGAAACATATTCCTTAGGGCACGCCTAAATCTTATCCACACAGGAGAAATTTTAAATATTAGAGGACAAAATCACAACGTCATCATTCTGTGCAATACAGTGCAGACTCCAATAAGCACAATTTGTAGGATCTACTTCAAGACTGTGAAGGGACTTGGAATATTAGAACAATTTATTTTTCTAAGTTTGTAGACAAAATAGAATATCTATTATCGGAAAATTTCTGGAACCTCTTGATATCGGGGTATAGCACTGCTTTAACAATTGCAGTGGGACAGGTCTTAACAAAGACTGGTCTGCTATCTATGGAAGCTTGGCAGAATGAAGAAACTACCACTAAGCAAATTCAGGAGTAGAGTGGGAGCGGTAATGATTGTCCTGTTTTTTGGTCTTTTTTATAGAAGGACATGATTTAGAGAGATAAGAAATCTGGGCAGTGCTTGGTCGTCTTTATGTCTTTATGTATTTATGTACCCTTCTGTTTTTGAGGCTCCAAAAATTTACTTTGTCTTCAGTATAACTTTCTTTACAAAGGAGTGAAAATGTGATTATGTTATATTTTATATGTTACATGTTATATTTTAATGATTGGTTGAATATTTTTTGTAAAGGTCAAAATTTCACCAGAAGATAGCAGATTGGCAAGCAACGTCTTCTTTCGCCTAATTGAGGATTTTCCAGAGCTTGTGGGGAGACCTGTGTTGACATCCTCACTTTCATCGGAGACTCAGCGAACTCTGGACAGATGAGCATGCTCCTGCATGGTATTGTAATGCATGTTGAACTTTCTAATCATCATCAGAATTTCCGGAGAAGATTGTAATCTTTCCAACAAGGGACAGATCGTGAAGGTGTTGCCTGAAACGTAACTCTTGTTTATGCTGACAAGGACATGACATGTCATCTGGAGTGAAACAGATAAGAGGCATTGACTGGGAGCTTGTTTATTTTCAACCTGCAAACTAGAGAGTTGCTGAACTTATTACCTTATTTTGACATTTTCGTATATGAAAAAGAGAACTGTTTCCAGAGACAATCTATTATTCAGGCAAAGAAGGACAATCGTTCCAGTTTCCGTGACCTGCAAGCAGAGACAAGCAGAATCCAGATATAACATTACGTAGAATGCATTCAAGAGTTAGTTTTCTTTCCTAAGATGATCGAGATGAGCAACCAAAGTCATAATGTTGTCATTCCTCAGAATGAGAATCACTCGCATTGTCCCGGAACTAAGTGTTGTAGGTTAACCTATAGAGGAATCATGTACCTATGCATTGTATTCATCATTGTTTTACTGTCACTGACCATTGGAACTGCATTTTTTATTGGTGCACAAATTGTTCCGATTCCAGTGCACCCACCTAATGATGTACGCATGAAACCCACAAAGGCACCCAGACCTTACATAGTCATTCCAGTCCCTAGAAGGTCTGATAGTGGAATGACTTAAATTGAAATGGATGTGATTAGCAATAATACACACACAACTGTGGTACCAAATCATTGAAAAGCCGGAGACAGGGTTGGCAGAGCAAGCATGAGAAAAGGTTAATGAAAAACACACACACGCAAACAATGAGTGCACATACACCAGATCTAGTGTCAATAACTGCAGAACCACAATCCAAAGAATGGGAGAAGTTTGGACAAACTACGATGAGAAGCTGCACTACAAGTGAAGTGAAAAGACAAATGGAGACAAATGAACTCTCAAAGAGACAAAAGGAGTTGGAGAAAAAACAAACAGAGACAGCATTGAGAAGCACCCCCAATCCAGCAAAGAAAGGGTCAAGCTTGAGTCCTGCAATACAGCCACATGCTGGAAAAATAGCAGAGTCTATATGAACATTCATAACCAGAGCAAAAAAGATGCAAGAGGACAAAGACATAATTACCAGACTTTCTCCTACTCAAATGGTACAGATAAAAATGCCTGGACCATGGATGGAGATACCCAAGAATCCTCCAGCAAGAACAAGCTATATGGATGTGTTTAAGGATGTGGTGATAGCAAACTACATGAAAATCTTGAGAGTCAGAAGGAGCACATAAGAAGACAACACACTAAATGACTACCTGGACAGCACAGCACACTTGGGAAATAACATCTGGTACCAACATATGAAAGACGTTGGAAGACGAAATTCTGAGGAAGAATGCTTTGTTTGTGCACTCCTACCTTACAGCATGGGAAAATCAAAGATCTTCGTAGCTTTAGAAATTGATGTGCAGACAGTACACTGTCTATCACACATAGCAATGTGCAAGACAAGAGGCCAGTTCATGGGAAGTGATGCTTCACTGAAATGAGCAACTGAAGCAACAGATCCAAATGAAGACGATTATGTCCACGGCGTAAAGACAAGAAACAATGGAAAAACAAAGAACATTGTGATCAGATATGAGAAACCTGGAGTTAAAGGAGTGGAAATCAGAAGAGAGACAAACCAAAAACAAAACGTTCAAGGAAAAACTCCAGAAGAAGCACGAAGTTGGAAGAACAGAGGCCAAATGCAAATCTGGAGAACAGTGCTTTCACCAGATGGATGGTAAAAAGGAGTAGTGATCTGCAGAGCATGGATGGTCATCGATCGTTACCAGGCTACCATTGACATAGTTCAGAATGGATGCAAGCCATTATGGCCAAGACTTGCTAAACTATTGACATGGGTCGAAGACAGAGGAAGACCCTTGCAGATAGTGCAATTGGAGAGTCCAAAATTCTGCTTCAGGACCCTTGCAGATAGTGCCATTGTAGAGTCCAAAATTCTGCTTCAGGAATAATGGCACAAGGAAGATGGGAGAGAATCAGAACTGTGGACAAGTCGTTGACGCTCCAGGAATGGTATATGGTACTGCAGTGATCATGGATCATTATTGGGCATGTGGATCCAAAGCATATATCAGACTGCCGAGGAATTGGGGAGGTATATGCACACTGGTGAATGTCCACGTTCCAGCATAGGTGATACCAAAAAGTGATCTGAATACTGACAGTTCCCCGAAAGCAGATGCTCACCTGAGAAAGAAGAGATCTGTGGAACTGATGAACCGAATGAAGAGAGAGAATTACTTTTCTGCCAAATCAGAAGAAGCTTTTCATGCGATCCCGTATGAACACAAGCTGTTTAGCCTCACCTCATTGGTGTTCACGACAATTCAGATGCCAAGAGTTCAGGTTGGAGCAAATACTAAATGGTTGCAGATAACCAGATGGGAGTTACTGCAGACCATTAACACGACAATAAAAGGATTCAATGCAATCAAAGAAGAGTTATGGGTGATTCGACTAATGACTCTCCAGAACAGATATGTCCTTGACATGATCACAGCTATGGATGGAGGTGCTTGTGCAAAAATTGGAGAATCATGTTGCACATTTATATCATCTCACGATGATGAAAATGGAACCTTAACAGAGGCTATAGGTATGCTGACGAAACTACAGAATCAAATGATTGTTGAAACCGACGAAGTGGACGACGACAGTTAGTTTGGATCACTATTTTCATGGGTTCCACAATGGATGGCAGATGCATTCAAATTCCTAGGAGCCCTGCTAGTGATGATATTGCTCGGATTCTGAGTTATCAAGATGATAATCTCTCAGTGCCAGAAAACTGTGAATAAGGCCATAGGGATGAAGATCATGATTGATGTCGAGTCAGACTGGAAGCCCAAGGACCTGACTGATGAAGAAATAAGGGACTTTGTGAAAGCCAGCATTTATGCACCAGAAGGAAACATAGAAATTATGTGGGAAAATGGATCTATTGTAGTCCAAGTGGACAATGTCAACTAATGGCTTGGAACAAAGATGAGCACATGAGAACAGCAGGACGCTTGTTCACCCTCCTATTCCAGCATTTTAACACGTAGCTCTCCTGCAGGCGATTACCCCGCAGAGTGCAGACTACGTGCTGACCTGAGTCTATGTTTCCCCGGAGACCCGACACCTCTGTCTGAGCGCATGCGCGAGGAACAGACACTAACTCCACACGCGTGTGCCCTTTAAATAACTCGCACAGCTCCTTCTCATTCGAAAGCGAGCACCACTACTGTGCTGATCCAACGCACGCTATCCGATCCTTGCCTCGAGGTGAGTCCACCATAACCTGACAAAGGCCCCCCCCTTTTCTTCACCTAGCAGGTAAACCCTCCCCTGCAGCCGGCAACCAATACTAAAAGGCTTTCCTGTTTTTTTGTCTCCTCCTCCCACCTTGAAGCTTCGGTCACAGACCTCCTTTACCTCACAGACAGGAACTGATCTCCTGCCACCAAGACTCCTAGCACACAGAGGGACCACTGCAGCACCACGTCCTGCTTTGCCCAAGCCACCAGGTACCCCTAGAGAGCCTCTCACACCACGAAGCCACAATAAGGCGTTTTTAGCTATATATGTGACTTACCCCACTTAATGTGCTCTTCCAGAATGCACTCCAGTGAACATCCTGCATCCCTCAGCTAGCGGGCCACCATTTTGCTTATCATGAGAACTCCAACTAACAGCTCATATACCTAAACCTCCGAATGCAAGGTCAGTGCCTGGGACCGGAGGGTCCTCCTCAGAGTGTAGCCTCTCACAGGCTGTTTTAATATTCACATATATGGTCCACTTTCTGGAACATACAACAATGTCTTTTATATTGTGTTTTAATCATAGGGAGACCTGCTTTATCTGGCCCCAGAAGAAGGCTGCCACCCTCTTACAGCTGAAACGTCCCACGTCATCACGTCTGGCCCTCACATCATACAGACCTATGACCTGAATCTTTATTAACACCTTAATGTTGACGTCGCCTCTCAGCAGACCCTATTTTTAGGTTTCTTGAAGCAAATAACATTGTACTGTGCAAATATGGGTTGTAACTGTGACAAGACATTATTAGGTTAACAAATATGAAGTAATATTTGGTAACACTGCATACAGGCAATATAACACAGTACCAGTATAGGAGTGTGGAGGTAACACCCTATACTAATCTTACAAACGTGCCAGTTTGGAAACGTAGGCACATTGTTAAAAAGTCACTTTTTGAATTCTGCACTGTATGGACTATAACAGGCTTAATTTAGTGACCTCCTGTCACCAGTGGACATGTAATGCTATTCAAAGATGCACTAAACATTGTTAACATATATGTCCTGTATTGTTTACAAAACTCACCAAGCTGGTGATCAGGTTAATTGTTGATTGTTTATTCTTTCTATGTGTAATTTTTTCAGCCATCAATATTGAATTATCTATGCTGAAATATGCGACCTAAGTGAATAAAGGTCTCAACAACAGTTTTTTCAGTTTTCCAGAATTTGGATTTGTACTTTCCTCCTATGATGCATACTTATGAAGATGGATTAAACATAATATGGAGATGTGTTAGAATTTTTCACTACAGCAAACTACTGTAGTTTAAATGTATGAGGTCAGGACTACCCCCTTGTACTAAAAAAAGGACGCTTGAAGGGAGTCATAAAAATATTGACCCCAAATATATATTTCTTCAAACCTCTATGTGTGGATCCAGAGGATGAAGTAAATGTGGACCCAGAGGATGAAGTAAAAGTGGATACCAAGGAAGAAGTGAAAGTGGTTGATGAATCGCCCAGAGGGGGGAGTGTAGAAGAGGTGCCAAGCTCGATTCACACTCCAACTGCCCATTTTGAAGTCCCAGGAACGTACACGCCGAAATATGTGATGTATGGCGAACAAATAAACCAGCAGAAAGCCGCAGTGGGGCTCTGCCCAGTACCTATCAGAATAACAGCACCTGTTGAAGTACCGACACCTAAGAAAACCTGGACAGTAAGGTACCCATTGAGAAAACTGTTATGTAGTGACCTCCTGTGTGGGTGTCTGGTAAGGAAAGGAGATGTGTTGTGTAGTGACCTCCTGTGTGGGTGTCTGGTAAGGAAAGGAGATGTGTTGGGTAGTGACCTTCTGTGTGTGTCTGGTAAGGAAAGGAGATGTGTTATGTAGTGGCTGTCTGTGTAATGCTGTCTTGCTATGAGCCTGTGATGTCACATGGAATGTCACTGTGTGGATGGTGGAATGTTTATCTGAAGGTTCCATACTGAGGCAGTTAGAGCTCCCCTGCCTGGGTGATGGGGCCAGTGCTGATTCAGTCCATACTCTCATGTACTTGTCTTAATGTAACTGTAACCTAAGTGCCTGGAATAAACTTAAGATGTAACACAAGATGAGCCTGCAAGTCACTTCATAACATTGGCGACGAGGATGTCTTTCAAGAAGAACCCGCGCACATAATAAGAAGTTGAAGTATGAAGGAGCCTGCTGCGGGGGGTGCAGGAGAGAGGAGGACAAAGTGGTGGTCAGCACTGCCCCCACATACAAGTAAGACCCATCACCCAGGGCCAAGGTGGAGAGGAGCAAGGAAGACCCACTTCTTCAGGCATCAACAAAAGTGAGGTGATACTTTTAGAAGAAGACCAGTGATGGCAGTTAGCAGTCCAGTGGTGTGATGGCGCCCAGTGGTGAAGCAGAGATGATGAAAAGTGACCACAGAAATGAAGCTGGTGGGGCCAGCAGTGGAGAAGATGCCCTGAATTCGGTGGGGCATAAGTCCTGTTGGGGATGGGAATACATATTCTCCCTTGCAGGCAGCCAGAGAAGTAGTAAGCTGAAGATGCCCAAGAAAAAAAAAGGTACTGTAATGATGTATGAGCTTGCTGAGGAGCGCAGTCTGCAAGAGGAAGTAATAAGGCTTGAACTATGGGCATATTAAAAGTAAAAAAAAAAAAGAAGAAACTCTTAATTGTGAAGATTTCTTCATTGAAGACTATGTGCATTAAGGAGGCAACATGGGCAGGAATTGTGGTGTGCCTGACAGTTGGTGATAAGCTGAGATGTCAGAAGAAATGTGGCAGCCAATAAAACTTGTCAAGTTTCCTGCGAACAGCCTGCAATTTGGGCACAGAGTAATAGTCTATTAAGCCCTGTAAAATAATGCTAAATTAGGAAATAATGCCAGCCTGGTGAAGCGGCTGTGTGGAGCGTGATATCGTCTATGGAGTAATGTAAATGACATTATTTTTTACAGTCATGCATTAGCACGAGTGACTGACCCTGCATGGAAGTGTTGGAGCGCTGTTTAGACCGTTGGTTATGGTCGTGTGCAGCTGATATGGATCCTTTGGATGCTGTTTTAAAGTGATGACGTTTTGGAACGTTCATGCCTTGTTGGTCGAAATCGAAGATTGTGGGAAAATGTTCCAAGTTCGTTTCGAATGAGGAAGGAGAAGCGTTCCCATTACCGTGTGTTTCTTGTAAACATGAGAGGAGAGGCCCTTCGTACGTGGCCCAACGTGATGAGGAATGCGGAAGGAGGCAATAAGGAAGACGTCATCAGGTTCAGGGTTCGTTTTCCGTATCAAAGAAGTCTCATTTGAAGTAAATGAGTGAAAGTTTCAACTGGCATGGATGTCTGGATGGACTTTGTATTGAAGTCCATTTTTTTTTTTTCGGTTCATATTTTTTTTCAATGCACATTTTATAAGCAAGTGCCTAAAGTGAATGCGGTCGCATCGACTGGAATATGTTTTCTGTGTGGCATCGGCTGCATGAGAGGTTTTAAATATTTAGTTTGACAAAAGAAGTTACAGAAACATTAAAAGGCCTACTCTGAAATGTTGGAGTTTCTTCAGGAGTGTTTTGGACAGCATACCAGGAAGAGCGTGGCACGAGAGTCAGTTGCCAGGTACTTTTAAACAAATACAATTGCGGCGCTGTGCTGGTTCCACAGGAAAGAGTGAAGTAACACTGCAATGCAAAGGGGATTAAGCGAATGCCGTTTTAATGAGGCATTGTTGAAAGCCAGTCTAGTGGAGCTGCAGCATCGTGTAATTTAAGGACTGTGTTTATGATATTGCTGCCATAAGGAAATTGTTTTTTTACTTGGCTGTTTTAGTGGAAATGGAAAATATGTAAAGCATTATATATATAGTGTGTAGTTATGTTATGCTAGTATGTTTGAAATCTGTGCCTGGTTTTGAAGGTGCAGACTGAGAGGTGGTGAATGGAAATAGTGTGCACATTAGTTTTGAATGGTATGGTGTTAAATGCAGAGTCATGCATATTTGTTTAGAATGGTATGGCATTAAATCCAGAGTTATATGGAATTTTGACAAAAGTTATACAAGTTTATTAATACTTTTGAGGATTTGCAGGGTGAATATGGACTTTTAGGCATATGTAGACTTATAGGCAAATGTATTAGTCCAGTGCGTATGCGAAGTATTGTATTGAAGAGAGGTAGCGCCTCTGGTGAGCGTGGCTCAATTGGTGTTAGAGGGAGGTAGCGCCTCCGGTTAATGTGGCAAAATAAGTGCTAAAGGAGGTAGCGCCTCTGGTGTGCCTGTGTCACGATTGATATGAAGATGAGGTAGCGCCTTTGGCTTGAGTGACATTTTAGTAGTACTTAGAGGTAGCGCCTCTGGTATGTGGGTCACGAGTGAGAGAGGTAGCGCCTCTGGTGAGTGTGGCTCAATTGGTATTAGGAGGAGGTAGCGCCTCCGGTGCGTAGGCGAAGAATTGTATTGAAGAGAGGTAGCGCCTCTGGTGAGCATGGACCCTAGTGTACGCGAGGGAGGTAGCGCCTCCAGCGTGTGGAACATTCTATTGTGCGAGAGGTAGCGCCTCTGCCAGTATGGAGTAGGGCTAGAAACTTAATAGATTAGTGTCGCGTTGGATTGTTTCCACAGATATTTAAAGGAGGTAGCGCCTTCGTTTTTTTTTTGCGATATTCTTCCTATATTTTGCTGTGCTAAAGACTGCGTTTTCTCCAGACAGTCTGTTTGGCATAGTACTCTTGTAATGCTGTTTTAGGTCATCAGTGGTCAAATGCCTGGTACGCAGATGGACTTGGGATGTCTGGCCAGTGGCTCACGGTGATCTGTGGTATTTGGTCGTATTGACTAATCTGGTTACACCTGATAGGCTGTGTTTAGTTGGAACTCTTTATTGTTTTGCCTCTGTGTGTGGGTGTGTTTGGTAAGGCAAGGAGATGTGTTGTGTAATGACCGTCTGTGTGGGTGTCTGGTAAGGAAAGGAGATGTGTTGGGTAGTGACCTTCTGTGTGTGTGTCTGGTAAGGAAAGGAGATGTGTTATGTAGTGACCTCCTGTGTGGGTGTCTGGTAAGGAAAGGAGATGTGTTGTGTAGTGACCTCCTGTGTGGGTGTCTGGTAAGGAAAGGAGATGTGTTGGGTAGTGACCTTCTGTGTGTGTGTCTGGTAAGGAAAGGAGATGTGTTATGTAGTGGCTGTCTGTGTAATGCTGTCTTGCTGTGAGCCTGTGATGTCACATGGAATGTCACTGTGTGGATGGTGGAATGTTTATCTGAAGGTTCCATACTGAGGCAGTTAGAGCTCCCTTGCCTGGGTGATGGGGCCAGTGCTGATTCAGTCCATACTCTCATGTACTTGTCTTAATGTAACTGTAACCTAAGTGCCTGGAATAAACTTAAGATGTAACCCAAGATGAGCCTGCAAGTCACTTCATAACAAAAACCATATCGACAAGTGAGACTGAATGACGATTGTCAGAATGCAATCCCTGAGGAAGCTAAAAAGATACTGAAGGAAGATGAATGGTGACGTCACAGAAACCCGGACTGACTCACATATAGAAGATATGATGTCCTGTGAACGATGAAAACAGGCAAAACACCTTGGACATGTGACATCCTGAGCCTAAAGTGAAATAATTGATGTCACAGTGTCAGATATTATGCCACATGCACAATGAAGATATTCAGTTAGTTTAAGTGTGTACATATGCAAGAAACTGCAAAAGCACAGAAATCGTGAGGCTTGCTTATGCTTAGTAGTAAGATAGATTGCGGCAAGCGCCACCTGTACATATCTACCTCAAAAGGAGCACTTTATATAAGTATAGTTCCACTATGCACAAGAGCAGAATCAACCAAAGATTACTAAAGGTCTCTCGAGGAGAGCTCTGCAGCAAACAAATTGAGAATTAAAGACGGAGAGAAACTCAGACAAAAGTAAATCGTGCCAAGAAGCCAAGGTCATATTGGCTGAAATAGACTAACAGTTGATACAATTAATGAAGAGAAGAACAGAGTATCCTGTTCAGAGAGGTCAAGGTAAACCACAGATGGCAGATGGCTGGCAGAATTAAATCAAATACAAGAAATTACATGAAGAATAAGACAATTTCACGGTGTCGAAATCACATGACCAGACGAGCAGGCAGGGAAGAACCTTTCCCACCTGCGCATGGATCCTTGCCATGCACAGACGCCTTAACTTTTCCAGACCAAGAAGCAGTCTCGAGGCCAACCACAAAGAAATAATTGACACATGACCACTGAAGTGATGATTGATTGTAACAATAATTGGAGGGAAGCTGGGGGTGCAGATAAACTCCATGCACCTGACCGGCTATTCTGCACGCTGCTAGGCAAGTGGAAAAGTATGAATGGGGTTGATGCCAACCCAATCATAGTAGACCAAGTAATCTAGGGTCCTATAGTTAGTAGAACCAATGAGACGTGGTACTTTTAGTGATGTTTACGGTAGCCATTTTCAAGGAAGGGCTCAGATGCCCCACCTGACGTTTATCCAATCCCCTCTCCCCGTTACCATATACAGATATAGTGCCTATATTAAAGTTACCTTTCTAGAACCAATAGAGTTGCATGCTAAAATTCTAAGAGTTACACATCAGTGATGACGAGTTTTTGTTATAAATACCAATAATTTTTCTGAAATTATTGGGAGTTGAAGCGAGAAGGAAGATCGAGTGATTGCTGATATTCATGAACTCCCCGTTTTTTGTACTTGTCATTAAACGGACTCCCTTTGCCAAACTATCGAGTTGTCATTATTGATTTGATGCAAGAGTATTAATCTGCACCCCCATCCATCTCGAGGGTGCTGCTTCCCATCTTAAAGTGCTGTTGGGGAACCCCCAGCTCTATGGGCCGGCTGTGGTCATATGTAACGCTCACCTGGTTCCCACGGAAGCGCGGGCGTGGTCTGGGCGGCAGTGGCCTCTTCGAAGGAGATGTTCAGCACCCTGAAGATGGAGTGGGCTGGGTTCCCAAATCCGGCTTGTCTGGCTCGGATGAATACCCTTCTGTGAGCGAATAAAAAAGGAAGGGTTAATACTCTGCAGGTTTTGTGTTGATCTCCCGTTCCCCTTCTCCCCTCCTTGCAACCGTTCTGTAATTCCCTGTGGAGACTCACCTTAGGGATTGAAAAGGCGAGCTCTCCATCCTGCTTCTGATGCAGGGGCGCGTTGGGATCCAGTTGCGTCACTGGATAGTAAGTTCGAGTTCGCTTGTCTGTTCCGGTAAGTACCGTAAATGTTTATGGCAAGCTTGAGTCTAAACTGTTCCTCTTCTCTTTTGCAGGTAATGGAAGACTCCGGGCTGAGGGCGGTTTCCGTCGAAAACCTGATTTCAGGTGAGTTTTGGTGTAGGCCCACTACTGTCTTTTCCTGTCTCTTTTTCCTTAGGGGCCGGAGTTCGAGAATGCCGAAGAAATGGAGCCGGTACGAAGCAGAAGCTGCGTAAGCTGGTAAGTTTAAAATAGTTTGTTTGCTACGGTTCTTGCATTCACTAATGTGATGTTTGCTTTTTCCCCATAGGGGCCGGGGTGCTGAAATGCCCAAGGAATGGCATCGACCCGAAGGTTAGAAGAATTAGCTTGGCGGGTAAGTGCTTCTTGGTTATTTTCCCCTTCTCACCTTGCTTTCTTCTCTTCGTCTCCCCGTAGGTGCTGGAATACTGCAGGAGATCCGGATGGGCGTCTCAGAGCCGAAGGCGCCACGTGCAGGTAAGAGAAGAGCGCCGAGTTGTATGCGACGCGGTGAGTATTTAAAATGATGTCTTTTTGCAGGAACGTTGGCGCGCTGAATCCGGAATGCAGCTTTAACAGGTAAGGTTTGTTTTCACCTGTTTCTTCTTCCCTTTTCTATCCTTAGGTGTTTCCAGGATGCTGGCAGGCGTGGTCGAGGACTGGAGCAGGAGCAGGCACGGTAAGCGTCCAGCTGCTATGAGCAGAACAACGCGAAGCGTGGTTTGCTGTCTGGGCGTGGCTTAAATAGCCTTTCAAGTAGTCCCAGGTATGTATCCTTCCACTGAAGGTATGTATCCTGCCACCAGCCACACCCGGGTGGTTAAGTAGTTCCTTTTTCATCTGGAAGTTGTAGAATGATCTGCCAGGTAAGGAAATTGCAGCATGGTCTGCCAGGTAAGTTTGCACCAAACACTATTCCTTCCATATCTTGTATGAGCCTGGCGCCGATGGTGCCAGGACTGTTATCCCTTATGAGCCTGACGTCAACGGCGCCAGGACTGAGTCCAAAGAGCCCCTATCTGGGGTGGCTGGGACTTCCCTAGTATACATGTTGCCTGCCTCTGAGGGTGCCGGGCCCTGTCTGGCCCTTGGAGGTAGGCATCATGACAGTACCTCCCCCCAAGGCCCCTCCCAAGGACGTACTGTCCGGAGGCTTTGGTTTGTGTGGAAACTTACGATGACATTTTTGTATTAGACGAGGTGCATGTATATTTTCGCTTGGTTCCCAAGATCTCTCCTGAGGTCCATATCCTTTCCAATCAATTAGGTAAAAAACCTTTGACTTGGACATCTTAGAATCTAATATGTCTTTAACTTCGAATTCCAGTTCCCCATCTACTGGGATTGGTTCTGGTGGCTTGAGTAGCCTGGTTCCGGGTTGTACAGGTTTCAACAGTGATACGTGGAAAACCGGATGGATTTGCATGTTGGGGGCAGATCGAGTTTGAAGGCTACCGGGTTGATTACAGCCTTGATTGGATAAGGCCCTATATATCTTGGGTTAAAAGTTTGCGGGCCTTTAAGTGGTAGATGTCTAGTCGCCAGCCACACTTGATCTCCAACTTGGTAAGGAGGTACTTCGCTCCGATGTAAGTCAGCATTTTCCTTATATTTGTCCTTGGCCTGCTGTAAATGAGTCTTGGCTTCTTTGAAGGCTCGGGTTATGGTGGCATGTAAGTTATCCACGGCGGGCATTTCAAGGCCTTGAGGTGGTTCAAGATCCGAAGTTCTGGGATGGTGGCCAAATAAGGTATAAAAAGGAGTCTGGCCAATTCCTGAATGCACAGAATTGTTGTACGCGTATTCAGCAATCCATAAAATGTCTTTCCAATTATATTCTGATTGATGCAACATGCACCGTAAGTCCTGTTCCAATGTCTGGTTTGTTCTCTCGGTTTGGCCGTCGGTCTGAGGATGGTGGTTGGTAGATAAACGCACATCAACTTGTGCCATTTGGCAACATCTCTTCCAGAACCGAGAAATAAACTAGCTTCCCCGATCGGAGATTAATATGGATGGAAAACCATGTAGACGAACGACGTTCTCAAGAAATTCCTTGGCTAGGGTGGAGGCTGAAGGCAGCCCTTTCAAGGGAATAAAATGGGCCATCTTGGAGAAGAGGTCTACAATTACCAGTATAGTATTAAATCCATGACAAGGAGGTAGGTCAGTTATAAAATCCAGCGATAAAGTGTGCCAAGGTGCCGGTGGGATGTCCAGAGGTCGTAACGGACCGGCTGGTTTTAGCTTTTGACTTTTATTTTGGGCGCACACTGCGCATGTCATCACGAAAGATTTTATATCCTTTCGCCAGGAGGGCCACCAGAAATGCCTTTTAATTTTTTCTTCAGTCTTAGCGATGCCCGGGTGTCCTTCCATTAGTGTCTCATGATGATGGGCAATAACGAGATCTTGCAAATCCTTTTGAGGCAAGAACAGTCGCCCCTGGAAATAAGGTAAATCATTATTAATTGAAAATCTGGGATCTTTCAGGCTCCATACTTGCAAGGCTGCAGCGTCGAAAAGCAATTTAACTCTAGTTTGAACATCCTGTAGAGTTTGTGAGGAGATCACCCCCAAAATTCTCTGTTCGGGAATAATCGGAACTGGATCTAGAGTTGGGGTAGAATCGCCCATTCCTATTCGAGATAGTGCGTCCGCCTTGCCATTCTTGCAGCCGGGGCGATAAGTGATCACAAAGTCAAATTCTGCAAAGAACAGGGCCCAACGGAGTTGGCGTGAGGATTCAGCTTTGGCCGTTTTTAAGTATTGCAAATTCCTGTGGTCTATAATTACGGTAACATTATGTCTTGCGCCGAGAAGGTAATGACGCCAAGCCTTGAAAGCTGACTTGATAGCTAATAGTTCTTTATCTGTGATTGCGTAGTTAACTTCTGGAGCTGAGAATTTTCTGGACCAAAAGGCCACAGGATGCAGTTGGTTCGAGACTGGGTCCCTCTGTGATAGAGCCGCTCCCATGGCTAAACTAGATGCGTCAGTTTCCACAACGTAAGGGAGATCTGGACGGGGATGTTTTAACACAGGTGCGGAGGTGAATTTAGTTTTTAGTTCCTGAAATGCTTGTTCTGCTTCCGTAGTCCATTCAAAGCGTTTGTTTTTCCGTAAGAGGGCTGTGATGGGTTGAACCACTCGAGAAAACTCTGGGATAAACCTTTGATAGAAATTGGCAAAACTAAGCATGCTCTGAACCCCTTTCACAGAACTAGGGGATGGCCATTTGAGGATCGCGTCCACTTTCCGTGAGTCCATTCGAACTCCCTTTGGCGTTAGGACGAAACCAAGAAACTCAACCTCCGTGACGTGAAAAATGCACTTTTCGAGCTTTGCAAATAGTTTGTGCTGGCGTAGTTTCTCCAGGACGGCCTTAACATGTTTTCGGTGATCAGATTCCGAGGAAGAGTACACTAGGATGTCGTCAATATATATGATGACACAAACATCTATGAGTTCTCGAAAGATGTCATTCATAAAATACTGGAAGGCAGCAGGTGCGTTGCACAACCCGAAGGGCATCACTTGGTATTCAAAGAGTCCGTATTTGGTGCGGAAGGCCGTTTTCCATTCATCGCCTTCTCTGACGCGCACCAGATGGTAAGCCCCTCTTAAATCCAGCTTGGTAAAGATGCAGGCATCTTTCACCTGGTCGAGGAGTTCAGGGATCAGAGGCAGGGAGTAACGATTCTTAACCGTTATCTGATTTAAGGCGCGATAGTCAATACATGTTCTAAGGTTGCCTTCCTTTTTCGGCACAAAGAACAAAGCTGAAGAAGCCGGTGACTTTGACGGGCGAATAAACCCATTGGCAAGATACTGATCCAAATACTGGCGTAAATGAAGATTCTCTGGTTCGGTAAGGGCATAAATCCTACTACAAGGCGGTTGAGCATTGGGTACCAGATCAATTTGACAATCGTATGGCCGGTGAGGTGGTAAGGTGTTGGCCTGTTCTTTTTGAAAAACGTCCTGAAAGTCCTGATACTCAAGTGGTAGTTGTGCTGACACAGAGGTTACTGAGGCTAGACCCACTTGTGGATTTCCGGAATAACAAGTTTGTCTGCAGTTAGGAAAGGTGATACTCTTTGCTCTCCAGTCAATTCGAGGATTATGTGCTTCTAACCAAGGGATCCCCAAGATTACCTGAAATTGTGGCGCCTTGATTACGTCGAACACTATGGTTTCCCTATGACCATCTTGGCCAACCAGTGACATTTCTGTGGTAGAATGTGTTACCGGCCCAGAGGGAATTTCGGTCCCATCAACCGTGGTAATGGCATCTTTGGTGATTTTTGGTCGGAGAGGGAGACCAATCCTGGAAGCCAATTCAAGATCAACATAGTTCCCAATAGCCCCACTGTCGAGATAGGACTTTATGCCATGTAATCGTTGAGGCTGCTTTGGATCCATGAGGGTCATTGGCATGATGAAATGCGAGGTCAAAGAGTTTGTCTTCACGCTCGGCAAGCAGACCTCTACGCTTGTCGGGCTTGATCGTTTCCCGAATCAGATTTTGGAAGGTTTTGGTCTGTGGCTCCAACCACCTTCTTGGGTGGTTTTACCGGGCAATTTCGTAGAAAGTGTCCAGACTCTCCGCAATAGAGACATAACTGGTTTTGCCGTCTTCTTTCTCGTTCTTTCTGCGTTAGGGGTCCTTTTACTCCCCCAATTTGCATTGGCTCCGAAGTGTCGGTACTCTTGGGGTTTGCGTGGGTTTTTACCAAAGCCCGAGTTTCAAATCTAGTCCGATCAGTCTTTCTATTCTGGAGTCTATGATCAAGTTGGATCACTAAATCAATGTATTCCTCACAGAGTTGGGGTGGATTCACAATTTGAGCCAGAACGTCTTTTAGCTCTCCACAAAGTCCTCGATGAAACAAGGTGATTCTTTTATTCTCAGGCCACCCAGTTTCCACGATCAGTCTGTTAAATGTGGCGATATAAGATAGGAGGTCTTGGTTCCCTTGATGCAAAGACAGAAGTTCCTTATCCAAGGCCTCACCCTGGGCGTGCCGGGCAAATAATCTCTCCATACTAGCCTGGAAGCGTTGAAAGTCACGAAGGACAGGATCGTCTTGATTTACCAACGGAATAGACCAATCGGCTGCACAGCCGCTGAGATACGATAAAACAAAAGCCACCCTAGTTTGGTCATTAGGGAAGGCCCCAGGTCTACATAAAAAGTGTAAACGACATTGGTTCATGAAAACAGCGTATTTCTTGGGGTCCCCCGCAAAACGTTCAGGTGGGGCCAAAGGCATGTTTCCCGGCAGGTTAATTTGCACCGGGTTAGTGGAAGCCATAGGAGTGGACTCTCTCCCGGAAGCAGGTAATGGCGTTTGTCCAGCCTGATTCTGCAAAAGCTGTTTAGCCAGGTCATCGGTTCGTTCTTTGGACAAGATCAGTTCTCTTCGAAGAACGTTGGTTTCTTGGCGGACGGAGTGAACTTCCGCCCGTAATTCCCCCAATAGTTGGGCCAGTTGGTCTGTTTCGGAAGTCTCCATGGCGCCTAGGTGGGTAATTGTGGGTAGGCTTCGCGTTCTGTAGCGCTCACCTGGTTCCCACGGAGGCGCGGGCGTGGTCTGGACGGCAGTGGCCTCTTCGAAGGAGATGTTTAGCACCCTGAAGATGGAGTGGACTGGGTTCCCAAATCCGGCTTGTCTGGCTCGGATGAATACCCTTCTGTGAGCGAAAAGGAAGGGTTAATACTCTGCGGGTTTTGTGTTGATCTCCCGTTCCCCTTCTCACCCTCCTTGCAACCCTTCTGTAATTTCCTGTGGAGACTCACCTTAGGGATTGAAAAGGCGAGCTCTCCATCCTGCTTCTGATGCAGGGGCGCGTTGGGATCCAGTTACGTCACTGGATAGTAAGTTCGAGTTCGCTTGTCTGTTCCGGTAAGTACCGTAAATGTTTATGGCAAGCTTGAGTCTAAACTGTTCCTCTTCTCTTTTGCAGGTAATGGAAGACTCCGGGCTGAGGGCGGTTTCCGTCGAAAACCTGATTTCAGGTGAGTCTTGGTGTAGGCCCACTACTGTCTTTTCCTGTCTCTTTTTCCTTAGGGGCCGGAGTTCGAGAATGCCGAAGAAATGGAGCCGGTACGAAGCAGAAGCTGAGTCCGACCTGTAAGCTGGTAAGTTTAAAATAGTTTGTTTGCTACGGTTCTTGCATTCACTAATGTGATGTTTGCTTTTTCCCCATAGGGGCCGGGGTGCTGAAATGCCCAAGGAATGGCATCGACCCGAAGGTAAGAAGAATTAGCTTGGCGGGTAAGTGCTTCTTGGTTATTTTCCCCTTCTCACCTTGCTTTCTTCTCTTCGTCTCCCCGTAGGTGCTGGAATGCTGCAGGAGATCCGGATGGGCGTCGCAGAGCCAAAGGCGCCACGTGCAGGTAAGAGAAGAGCGCCAAGATGTATGCGACGCAGTGAGTATTTAAAATGATGTCTTTTTGCAGGAACGTTGGCGCGCTGAATCCGGAATGCAGCTTTAAAAGGTAAGGTTTGTTTTCACCTGTTTCTTCTTCCCTTTTCTATCCTTAGGTGTTTCCAGGATGCTGGCAGGCGTGGTCGAGGACTGGAGCAGGAGCAGGCACGGTGAGCGTCCAGCTGCTATGAGCAGAACAACGCAAAGCATGGTTTGCTGTCTGGGCGTGGCTTAAATAGCCTTTCAAGTAGTCCCAGGTATGTATCCTTCCACTGAAGGTATGTATCCTGCCACCAGCCACACCCGTGTGGTTAAGTAGCTCCTTTTTCATCTGGAAGTTGTAGAATGATCTGCCAGGTAAGGAAATTGCAGCATGGTCTGCCAGGTAAGTTTGCACCAAACACTATTCCTTCCATATCTTGTATGAGCCTGGCGCCGATGGTGCCAGGACTGTTATCCCTTATGAGCCTGACGCCAACGGCGCCAGGACTGAGTCCAAAGAGCCCCTATCTGGGGTGGCTGGGACTTCCCTAGTATACATGTTGCCTGCCTCTGAGGGTGCTGGGCCCTGTCTGGCCCCTTGGAGGTAGGCATCATGACATCATACTGCACATCTCCTTTTAAAATACCAACTCAAAATAAGTTTCCCGGTACACTCTCCTGCCAGGAAACTTTGCAACTTCAACTGAAAAAACTCTTAATATCCTGGTTTACTCCTCTGTCAGGAATATCCCCCTTTTGGTTTACATATATCCCCTGGTATACTCTCCTGCCAGGTATCTCCCTCCAAAAAAAGTTCACTACCCTTATCAGGCTTCTCTGGAACATTCACTCTCCTCTTAGATATTCTTACAGTTGCACCTCTCCAGTGGCACAACCCTTGTTGACTTCAGTTAGCACTTGTACTAATCTCCCTCACAATGGCATCCCTTATATGAGGGTTTGTTCAATCAACTTCTGTCAACCTCTCTTAGCTCTTGGCAATGATTGTTCCAGGTTTCCCCCAACTGACATCTCATGCCAGGAGAATTGTACACATGTTGTCTCTTTTTTTCCCTTAGAATCTCTTTTGGCTCTTGGCAATGTTGGTTCCAGGTTTCTCCCAACTGACCTCTTATGTCAGGAGAATTGCACAATATGTGCTCCCGCTGTTCTTTAGGCATGTCTTTTGGCTTGGACAATGCTGGCCACAGATTTCCACCAACTGACATTTCATGTCAGGAGAATTGCACCATGTTCGCCTTTCTCATTCAATTATATTTGGTCGGTACTCAAAAGTACTTTCACAATGCTGTTTAGCATGTTTGCATGTCCCGGGGCCCCCTTGCATACCAGGCTGACTCACTGGTTCACCATGCGGCAGCTGAGATGTGCTTCCCCGTCTGGACAGAGTCTCTCTGGGTCTCTGCATCGGCTCTCCTGGCCTCCGCTGCCAAGACCCGTGCAGCTTTACAGGACGGCATCTATTACAGTCCCGCTAGCTACACGCCATCTGCTCTCTCTCTCCCAGAGTTAACCAACACCAAACTGCTTCGTCTGGGCATCTCTCGCTCTCCCCACAGTCCTCCGTAGGTCTTCCCCTGCCACCAGTCACACTTCCCACTCTGTGTACTCTGTAGCCTTCCCTTTCTCTCTTCCTTCGTTCCTGATGTTCTCGTTGTCTCCATTTCCACAGCTGATCAGGGGATTTAAATGTCCTGCGCAATTTACTGGCCTGACAACAACTAGACTGCACATTGTTTTGAAAGTTATATTTCTTTCACATGAACTCATTGTGCCTCCTCCTTGTCATAGTACTTAGAGCTTTCTGGGATCTGTGTTCCCATAATTTTCTAATGATTTTGGATCACATTGTTGAACAGTTGTGTTTGAAATACAATCATCAAAAACATCAGATGTTCCATATGCTTTATGTTCATCATGCACATATGGAGATTGAATAGAGTTCTGTTTAAAAGTGGTTTTCAGAGTTTTACAATCAGATGGTTTTGAGTAATGTTAGCAATCCATCAAGAACCCTATGATTTGGGGAATTTTCTTCACAAGAGATATAATTATACTGCTTCTCTCCCTGTGGAGTCACCACTCTCCCCTGACAGCCATCTCCTCCCATTTGATCCACCCTCAGAATACCACACCCAGGGTCAGGATCAGGTAGCGGCTGCCTCCCATGGCCACATGGGAGGCGACTTTAGGTTGAGGATCAGTGATGACTACGCAGGATTAATCACAGTGCTGCAGCATTCACTAAGTGCTATCTGGAGGAGGCTGGACACCATGGAGTACTGCCAGATGAACAATGAAAACATGGCAGAGATGCAAGTACAGCATCTGCAGGCCATACGGGACTCTGTGCAGGGCTCCTCATGGAGAATAGCTAGATCATTGGACCGCTAGTGCCACCAATTGTCAATGGTGACTGCTGCAAACAGAGCTGTGACGCAGAGAGTGAGTGAGTTCACAGAGGGCATTTCTGCATTTGCCAAATCTACGTACACCAGCAGGCTTCTCACCCTGCAACATATCCGGGCACAGGAGTCTAGTCTGAGCCATCCTCCTCTGGCTCCTCTGGGGGCAAGGGGGTCATTGGCTGGGAGCCCACAGCACCGCTCCTTCCGCAATGTGGCCCACACACCCCCAGAGTCCACGAAAATTACACTATTTCACTGGGCACAAGGGAGGTGGGTGGCAAAAGGTGTTGGGATAGAGGAGGTAGGTGTCTATGGCTTTTGGGGGAGGTGGTTGTTTTTTATGGGTGTTGGGGATGAGGGAGGTGGGTGGATATGGGTGTTGGGTATGGGTATGGTGGGGGTGTGTGGGTGTGGGGTGTGTGGGTGTTATGGATGGGTGAGGTCAGGGTGTATTGGTGTTGGGGATGGGTGACGTGGGAGTGTGTGGCTGTTAGGGATGGGGGAGGTGGGATGGGGAGGTGGGTGGTTATGGGTGTTGGTTGGGGATCGATGTTTTGCACAGTTCACAATAAAATACAAGTTCGCTTGAACAAATGCAAGAACAATTATTTTTGTGTGAAGGTGATATATTCAAAATGTGGCTTGTGAGAAATCTGAGAGCGTCCTCATTTCTTTCCTCAATATATCCTCCTCCCAGGGGGCCAGGAAAAGGCTATCACTATCGAAGCTGCTGAGAAAACCGAAAGGAAGGTTTTTGTATTTCAAGGCAAACTCTTGGAGCAACGGAATGCAAAAGCTTACCAGAGAGAAGGTTGAGACCAACAGGAATATCCATTACCTCTCCGACGGATGAGTCTAAATGTAGGAAGACTTTGTACCTTGTAATCAATAACAGACCTTCCCAATGATACACCCCACTAGCTGCTAATAACAAAAAAGAAAAAACTAGAGGAGAAAATCAGTTGACAGGGCGCAGGATCTGTAAATACAGCAAACACCAGTCTGTAAAGGAGAGTATAAATCAGAATCTACCCATAAGGATATGTAAGAAGACAGTGGGAACAATCTAGACTGACCTGGGATTAAGATCCTACGCCTCCTGACTAGCACTGCGGTACATCTTTCTTGACATTCCCTAAAAGGTAAGTTGATGAATAATAAACTAAGGAATCCGTAAGACTGCCTCCCTACCGCCTTATCCTTTTCAAAACCCCTCAGTTAGAACTCTTACTGTATTGCTTGTGGGCAGTCAAATAGATGGTCCAGAGTGCAGAATAAGGAATGGAGAAAAATGAAGGATAAACGGAAGGTTAGTAAGGGACTAAACCCAGTGCGGCATGAGGGGCACACTAGAGTCGGGTTGGTGCACTGATTGAATAAGCTGCAGAGCATTCATAAGTTTTGTGCACTGAATAACATATATTCATGGAAGATTGGAAAACAGGATCCTGGATATGAGAGAGATTCTTGTTATAACTGATGGTTCAGTGATGGGTTATGCTGGCTGGGATCCTCAACCTTCTGTGTTAGCCTCAGTCAAGAAAGGTAGACTAGCCACCAACAAATTCATTCAGTCTAGAAATTCAGGGAAGCCCCAGAGTGGAATGTGAGGCTGGGGACATGCAGGAGCTACGCCCAAAAGTTCAGGACAGCCTGGCGGGGAAGCGCGGTATCCACTTCACAAGAGGATAGCGGCTGCATGCTCAGTCAACACATCCGCCGCATGGAAAGCTGGTAGATGGACGGGCCTGGAATCCGTGAAGATAAGCTGTTGTAGATGCGGGTACATTTCAAACCAGAATGCGACGACCCGTGAAGTCGTTGTAGGGAAGTTAGAGCGGAATCCAAAATAGATTGTGTAGCCTGTAGAGTTCTGGGTTCCCCACAGATGACTCTGACCTCAGGTGACTTCCAGCAACTTCTTTAATTAAGTTCCAGTACATTGTGATAATCATACAAGGTCAAGTACATCTGGGTTCAGAGTAACATACACCTGCATCCTCCTAGGTAGGCTTACATCTCTCAACTGATCAACATAGAACCCTTGAATCATACATCAACATTCTCACAACCCGGATTCTGTGTCACTCATTTAGCATTCTGCTCCTTCTGCACAAGCAACAAAGAAACCTAATCACTACATATCTCCCTTCCTAACACACAACAGACACACCAGCCAAACATCACATACACGAAACACAATGCATCCACACACTCCAATTCCATACGCGTACATCCCTACTACTAGAACTAAGACTACATCCAGAACCTGAAAGCATCCCCAATAAAAATGGTACCATGATACCAACTACAATGCCCCTCCCCTTTTCTACCAAGTAAGGGAAAGACACTACCATAGAAAATTGCACCACTTACAATCTATACCTCGGAAAAATCAATAATCTCTCCTCCTCTACCACACAACAACACACAACCCATGCTAACTCACACCACATCACTAACCTAGCTCCAAACTAATTCACTGAATCATGCACCAATGAACAAGGCTGGGTATTCCAAACACCCGAGTAAACAACACGTGCACAACAATTGCCTATGCCGTCACACCCAATTCATCGCCTGTATTCAAATAGTCCACCTGACAAACCTCAACCACTGAATGAGTAAGCATGAAAACAAATCCCACACAACTAGAAACATCACAGTCACCTAAACAATCACATCTACTCAAGTCTCTGCAGCCACTAAAACTAACACTAATATGTGCATCTCACACTAAAAAAACCAGGCTGGACGTTCTGAACGTCTGGGTAAAACAACACCCATTGAACACAACCAGCGTGATATTGCTACCCCTTATTCGTTACCTGTGTTCCTCAAAACAACCTAACTAACACCACTGCTGCGAGTAATCATTTACCCACACACTCTAATTCATACAAGCACACAACTATAAAATTGTCAAAATGTTAAATACCTAGTACACCACAATTACTCACACATGCATATCCCCCACACTGCCCTCTCAAAACAGTGTTACCAAATATTAACATCACTGTCAAATTATTTCTACACTTTAAAATTCTTAACATGTTTAAAAATGCTAAGTTATTTGGTTCTCTTACAATGGTACATATGCTCTATAAAAATAGGCACAAAAAAAACCTTCCCCAAAAATTATGCATAAAAGTCCTTTGAACAGTCCCACCTGTGGAAAAATATTAGTGCAGACAAACTCTTCCACAACCTATTTTGAAATTCTGACCAAACCACTTCACTTCACTTTAAAGTCCATCCGTGGAAACAAATATTAGTCAAATGCATTACTACGTTTCCTATTCTTAAAAAAAATGGCCAACCTGAAAATAAAATTTGTTAGTACAGTAAACACATATATTATCCATTAAACAACAGTGCTATACTAATTTCCAATCTACCATGTAATTCACATAAAATTGCATTTCAACCTGTATTGTGTTAACAGAGGCTACGACATTCCCACTTCTTGCATTCACTCTCTCTCTCAGCTACACACAGGGATGTCTAAATCAAAAACAAGCCTCACATGACATCTATCACCAGTTAACTTTCTTTGTTATACCACAATATACAAAATCTCAAAGGCAAAGAAAACAAAACATTCCGTTTCTTGCTCCTGCCGTCCACGTCTTTTAATAACAATACCTTCGGGGACACGGCCCCACTCAGGTGTCCACCCCTTCAACTCAAAGTACCTCTGAAATATCCATTTCGGCAATTTGCATCTGTGTCAACTCCTTGAAATAAAAGGCAACACTGGGCGGAGGCAGCAAACAAGCACCACAAAGACTCCAGGAGCCGCTCCCAAAATAAACGCTCGCAGCTACACAGCATCATCCAGCTCATGGATCCTGTAAAGCCTTCAGGTACAGCTTTTTCTAATTGTCAGCAAAATCTCATTTGGACTGGCTCCAAGCCCCTCCAATGTTGTACCATGGGCTCCCAGCCCATCCAAACACTGCAAGTGCTGACTTGGGCACTATGCCCCTCCAGCAATGCCATGGGCTCCAAGTCCCCAAGTGTATTCACGGGCTACAAGTCTCTTAGGTGCAGGTACGGGCTCCAAACCCCCTCAACGCTGGAATGGCCCCCAGGACCCTCCTCTGCTCTAGGCGCTTTGCACATTAGCCACCAATCTTCCATTTAACATCTAGGCGCAGCGTAGGTTCCCAACCTCTTCTGATGCTACTGCCCTGGGCTCCAAGCCCCCAGCTGCACAGCATGACTTCCTCATTATCCAGGCGTAACTAGACCCCAGGCCTCTTCAAATTGCTACTGCCTTGGACACCAAGCTCTCCATGCTGCAGCCTGGGTTACTATACCCCTTATACCAGTCTCTGGGCCCTCAGCCCTTTCTCAGTCTCTTGATTTCCTCTGTGCTTGACCTGTCTTACTAGTGACAGTCCAGCTGGCCCCTGGCTCTGGTGCAGCCCCTTACTTTCTGCACCTGTGCCCCTTGCGCTGGGCCCTTCAGCGCTGACAGCATTAAGCGCTCGCCCTACTTGGGAGGGTCTTCTACTTGGGTTGGGAGGAGGTGTATGTGCCCTCTTCAATGCTGTCCCCCCAGCACAGCCTGCATCCTCATCGCCAATGTAGAGTTCTGGGTTCCCCACAGATGACTCTGACCTCAGGTGACTTCCAGCAACTTCTTTAATTAAGTTCCAGTACATTGTGATAATCATACAAGGTCAAGTACATCTGGGTTCAGAGTAACATACACCTGCATCCTCCTAGGTAGGCTTACATCTCTCAACTGATCAACATAGAACCCTTGAATCATACATCAACATTCTCACAACCCAGATTCTGTGTCACTCACTTAGCATGCTGCTCCTTCTGCACAAGCAACAAAGAAACCTAATCACTACATAACCGATACCGATTTTGGGAGGAATAGCACAAAATAGATCGCTAGGAATCGGGTAAGGTGAAGCTTCAGTAATTACCATAATCAGAAGCACTGGATCTCCGCCCCATAACAGTTTACATAGATTCCTGATGACACGGTACGCGACGCGCCGCACACCGTGTCACGTGACCTTGTAGGGGTATGGAGCACCTAGATACCAAGCGACGTGACTGAGCGACGCCGCACAGTTGCCATGGCAACCTGCCTAGCAACCTCCACCTCGTATAGAACATCCTGGCAGCCGTTCTGTAAGCAGTTCTATGAGCAGCTGGCATTCTGGCATGGCCCTTGACAGTAATGAAGGCAGGAGTACAGAGACCACGGAGACCAGCATGCATGACATGTAAGGAACTCTTGGTGGCAACAGTAAAGACAAACACAAGTGATCACGATTCAAGGGTGTTTATTTAGACAGTATGCAGGTTGGAAAATGCCTAATCTAAATCTAAGATGGGAGCAAGCTTCGACCATCAAATGAAAAATAAGGCAGTCCTTGTGGTGTCTTGTCAAAATAAAGGGCCTATACTAAGAAATACCTATTGCCAATCCTTAAAACTAAATTGTTACGGTTTCACAGTCCTGTGCTTGTATTGGGGCTCTGCATCCTCGTGAGCGCATGTCCGTTTCCCGATGGGCACAATGCTTTGTTGCCCCGTTTTACAACCGCTGGCAGTTACCTTGGAAACACGCAGTGACAATGCGCCCTTCCGAGAAACGTATTTGATATAATATGACAGGTTATTTATAATGCGCTTAATACCCAGAGGTTTCTAAGCACGGGATGGGGATCGAACCTGCGTTGCTCAGTGTCACCTTGCTTCCAAGGGGAGCACATTGCCCCTAAGCTATCCTCCCGAGACGTATTCTTCCATTGTATCACCATGTACATACGTAGGGAGTCATGTGATAGGGTCAGCTGATAGGAGTAGCAGGTTCCGCCTCCAGCGTTTGTTTAAAGCTCTCTCACACCCAGCAATTACTGCTTCTGATTGCAGCTAGCTCATCACGTTGAGATCCTTTGCTTCTCATAATCCTGCTTACACCCTCTTGACTCCTGCCTGGTTAAACATGTTTCTTCCACCTGCTGATCTGACTTACCTGCCAAGCCATTGCCGACTCGTTCCTGCCTCACAGACTCCTTCCACATACTGTTTTGGACTTTCTTGCCACGCTGTTGCTGACTCGCGCCTGCCTCATGGACTCCTGCCGCTTTCTGATTTGAACTATTCCTGCCAAGCCGTTGCTAACTAGTTCCTTCCTCACAGACTCCTACTGTTGAGATCTTGTATCTTCAGGACCTTGTGCACTTTCGGGACGCTCTGCTGTCTTTGCCTGTGCACCACCTCGGAACTAGCACATCCCTCATGGCGACCGGGTTCAGAACCTTACTAACCCTTCCTTTTTATTATTTTCTCCTTCTTCGTTTTTGTTCAATTGGATTTACTTCCTTCAACAGTCCTTCTTACTCCTCATTTGACACCGGTAAGAAAACCATTATTCCTTCCAAACGCCCATACCTTATTCATAGTATTCTTGAACCTCGAGGTAATTTAACCTTTAATTGCACTAGGAACTGGGGTCCTAAAACAGCTATTTCCCTGCTTTCTCTGAACACCTGAGAGAACATAAACAGTTAATTCATTTGTATACTAAGGGTAGTTGGATATCGTGCTTGTTAAACACCATTAACCTTTGTTTTATTTCCTTTGCAGCCTGGTATCGTGGCTGTGTGTTCTCCTTGCTCTTTTATCTGATCTGCTCCTCTGCCTGTCCTTCCAATCATCAGAGTGGTTTATCAAGGGAAAGAATACCCTCAAGTGAGGAGGCCTGTGTTAAGGAATAACCAAGGCTCTTCAATCAAAAAGGACTAACCGGGAGTCCAACACTCACCTGTTATTGTCCTTTGCATATTCCTCTGTCGGTGAGTAACAAAAATATAGAAAGAGTGTGAGATAAGGGTTTCAATAAAGAAAGAAGTGTTTTCAAATAATACTTTGGGATGTGATTGCCAGGGGTCTCCCTTCCCCACGTCTTGAGCACAGGACAAGGCGGGTCTCCTGAGCACAGCACACACTCGAGCTCTCCCAGCACGTGCCAACAGTTTCCTCTCCCAGCACGAGCCGACAGTTTAATGCCAGCTATCAGGTTCTTTGATGGTTAAGTCTCTTTTCAATAAAAGTCTCTTGCCTTTGAAGACCTGATGCTTTCCAATGAACAGAATAAAAGTTTGTTTCCTTGTAGCAATTAGGGTGATAATTTCTCACGCCTGGGTCCCCCTCTTCTGGGCGCCGACCCCTCTCGAATCTCAGCCTCCCTCCACCGGGTTCACTATGGCTTTCCTAGAATTCATGAATCTTAATGTCTTTTTAAACAGTTCTCCATGGACATCCCTCTGCCGGGTTCACTATTTTCAACTGGTAAGGATTCTAACCGAGCGTCAGACTCCGGATCAGGACTCTTGCCCTTAGCCTAGGATGTAGCGCTCAATTAGAATACTTTTTCTTTATTTTCTACGAATTCGAATTGAGCCGATACCCAAGTCGTCTCACGCCCCCTTTTACAAATACCCCAGGTCACAATGGACCATGAACTAGGTCGGTTGGTGGGAATACAATATTTATTTATTTTAATCTCAAAGGAAATCACACAATCTTTATATGGAGCAGCAATCACCCATGGGGTGATAATTACAATGAAACCACTGAAATACGCTTGGGTAACCTTCTACAAGAACATATCCAAAGCACAAATGAATAGGAATAGAATTTAGTTTATACAAACGTTTTGAAATGTAATTAAAAAAAACTCATCATATTATTTGCATCTAACCTTAAAAATTTCGAGATCATATCTGTTTCCTTTTTGGTTTACTAACACTAATTACAACGTGAGACTTTGGACAAGTAATGCTCATATGGTAGATCATATGTTCCCTGCTTTTTTCATCAGTTCTCCTGTCCTACAGGCGGATGATCTTCTCTATTCAAATGAGCTGATGTTGTCTCCAACCAAATTTGTAACTGTTCAAGGAATCTCATCGTTGCAATCATTAACGTTTTACTTTCATTAATGTGTAATTGTTTCCACCAATCTTCCGAATTGTAAGTCTTGAAACGATTCAACTCCTTTCCCAAACATTTCGCGCGTTGATCTTTTAGTTCAGAACAAAACAGAACTAGATGCTTTAAATTCTCTTCTCCTTTTGCGCAGAATCTGCATATAAAATTTTCAATCGAAATCATGCGTCGGTTTCTCAAAGTATCTTTTGTTTCGAATATATTCAATCGAAATTTTAGGTACAGCCTTCTTAAGCGCTTACAGGGAGATAAAATCAAATATTTCAGGAGTGTGTTGCGTTTTTTGACTTCTGACGGTAAGCTTTGCATGGATTTTTGGGATGATCTTTTCTCTCCAATTCCGATCCAATCAAGATCTAACAATTTCCTTTTTACCAACTCTGGGTTATACCATAATGTTCATTCATCTGATCCCAGTTGGTTTAGGATCCCTTTACATTGTTGTCTCCATTCACTCAGCGCTGATTTCCTTTGAGGCTCCCTTTACATCAGGATTTTGAGAGGTAGCAAATTTGCTTTGTCAAATGTTTTTCTAAACAAGGCTAGCTTGTTCCAAGTGATTTTTGCATTGAGGGACAAGAGCCCCATTTCATACAACACGCAGGCAGTTGGCGTGATTTGGGGGATCTGAAGGATTTTCTTCCAAAAAGTGCCTTCACACCATGCCCAAATTTTGTGATCACACCCAAACATGTTCTCTGCTCCATATGTAAGAATTGGTATGACTTTGCTTTGATAGAATTTTCGTATTGGTTCACACGAGAAATTTCCGTATTTTTTTGTATTAAACTGCCTTGCAGAGTTAATTGTTTGCAACTATTTAGAAGTTTTTTCATCATGGGATCATCATTTATACTAGAATTAATGATTGTTCCTAAATATCTAGTATATGGCACTTTGGTCAATCGTTTCGTTCCTAGCATCCAACTTGCTCCCAACTTGTTGGTCTTCCTTTCTCTTTTATTTTCTAATACAAGGATTTCTGATTTGGCCACATTGATTTCCAGTCCCAGATCTTCTATGAAGCTCTTTAGGGCTGTCAATTTTCGTTAGAGGCCGATGGGTGTCTGATCTAAGATCACCATGTCATCTGCGTACAAAGTTTGATTTATCTGGATTCCATTCACATGCGGAAGAAATGATTCCACGTTTGCCAGAGCTGCTCCTACTTCAGATATATAGAAATTGATTAGGATGGCTCCTAACGGACATCCTTGTTTCACACCCCTCTCAGTTGGTATAGGGTTTGTTAAATTTCCTTCTCTGTCCAGGCATACTTGTATACTGGTGTCTGAGTATAGTTGTTTAATAGCCTGGATAAGACTCTCATTACATCCCCTTTCCTTGAGTTTGTACCACAGAATCTCTCTATCAACTTCATCAAAGGCATTTGCCATGTCGATGAATGCTAGATATATTTTCTGTCCCATTCTGATGGCATCGATTTTTAGCAGGTTCAAAATTAGAAGGTTCACGCCACAGCCTACACCCTTAACGAACCCAGACTGGCGTACATCAAAGATCTCTTGCTGTTGAATCCATGTTGTGAGATGAGCAAGAAGCTGTGTCGCAAACACTTTCCCCACTACATCGAGTAGGGCTATCGGCCGGTAATTTGCGGGATCTGTGCGTAGCCCCTTCTTGAAAATTGGGACAATAATTCCAGATTTCCAAGTTGAAGGGATCCGTCCTTCTTTTATTATTGAACGGAACAAGATGTCGCAAAAGTCTGACCACTCTTCAATGTTCTCTTTTAAATTGGCGTTGGAAATGCCGTCGGGTCCTGCGGCACGGGAGGCACTAATTTGTATTATTGTTGTTCGGATATCCTCTCTATCTATTTCAATTTCCCACGGTCGGTGTGCATAGCATTTTATAGTGGTTGGGTTTTTTCTTTTTTTAAATAACTCTGTATAGTGTCTTTCCCACTCTTTTTCGATTACCATGTTAGATAATATCGCTTTTTCATGTAACGCTCAATTAGAATACTTTTTCTTTATTTTCTACGAATTCGAATTGAGCCGATACCCAAGTCGTTTCACACCCCCTTTTACAAATACCCTAAGTCACAATGGACCATGAACTAGGTCGGTTGGTGGGAATACAATATTTATTTATTTTACTCTCAAAGGAAATCACACAATCTTTATATGGAGCAGCAATCACCCATGGGGTGATAATTACAATGAAACCACTGAAATACGCTTGGGTAACCTTCTACAAGAAAATATCCAAAGCACAAATGAATAGGAGCACTTTTTCAATTAGTATAGATAGCACCCAAGTTAAGGTTCCCCCTGCAATGGTCCCTCAACCCACAATTAAGCAAACTGAATCAAAATCTGACCTTCCCTCATAAAATAGGAGGCAAAAACCCTTTGCAATGGCCTAAAATGACACTCGGATTTTAACAAATAATTAATTATATGTGTGGGGAAATAATGATGTACATATGTTTTATCACAGTATCAGGGATGTTATATCACTAGCAACTATAAGATAAGGTATCACAAAAGGCATACAGTTCACAAAGCAGGTTGAAATTGAGAACACAGTGCAGTCAAATCACACATGAAAAACTTGCATTTTTCTCTTTTTCAGCTTTAAATGTCAAAAACGGTTTTTAAAAAAAACGGGTGAAAAACACAAAATCGGAATGCGGTTTTTAGGCTAGGTGATAGATGCACATCACAGGGACAATAAAGAATTGACAGGGTGACTATGGCTGAAGAATTGGGTGAGATTTTCAAGGTGAAAGGAGGTTCAGTTTTGGGAAAATAAAGCAGTTAAAAAAAGAAAATCGGTTTTGAAAGAAAAAAGACAAGTTTTACTTACACGAGATTTAATGGTTAGGAAAGAGGAACGCCACCCGTCAATATAAGAGTTACGCTGCAGTTGTAACCCTTCATGCAGCGTACCCCTTTTCTTTTAGGGAAAATTGATTTATTTAATCAAAATATTGCCAAGGACTTATGATCTATGCGAGACAGAAATGAATAGAAAAGTGGCGCTAACGCTTGGAGATCAAGGACAAGATGCACAGAGAATTCTAACTGTCTTAAACAAGTTACCAAGGCAAGGATAGGATTTCTTAGAGAGAAGAACAAAGAAAAAGGCATCAAGATGGGTAGACTATGTTTTGCTATGGGATGGGGAAATACTCACAATCAGCACTGGAGTTTGGGCATTTGGGCAGCCAACCGGATTCCGGACTCAAAAGGTTCTGGTCACGGGAAGACAGCTCTCCTAACAGCAAAGAGCTGGGCAAGTCTGGTCACTGGATGATGGCAAGGATACAGCAGGCATGCAGTAGTGGGCAAAAAGCCGGTCTGGTCACAGGATGCTTCCCAAAAGGGTACCACAGATTTTCCCCTTTGTTATTGGGATTTTAGTGGAATTTCCGGATCAATGGCCTTGCTGATATAGGATCAGCTATGCTTTGGCCTTGCAGTAGAGTCTGGAATCTTGCAAAGGTGGATCTGGAATGTCAGGATACGCAGGCGCTGGAAATTCAGGAGAGAGTGTGTCTAGAGTTCTGTCAGCCTCTCTTATTTATAAGGTATGATGGGGCAGGTTTAGGCTGGGCATGCCTCTAACAACTGGATTGGTCAGGGGTGATTGTTACTGCCTTGCTGTCAGCCGGTTGGGTTTCAGGGGCATGATGTCAGATTTATGATGTGTGCTTTAAAATGCATAGGATCATCCCACAGTTACTTTTTCTAAAATCAGTCTTAACATAAATTACACATTTGTACAGTTGTGGCACTTTAACAAATTACATAGGCAGATTACATATTTCACGCAGAACATTGCAGTCCAATTCTCATGTTTATAGGACTTTGTTTCGTCCGTCTAATAGTTTTTCGGGGTTTTTTAATGAAATTACTTTACCTAAAATTCTATAACTTTATACATGTGTATATCTAGTCATAAGGCATGTGAATATTGAATTTCAAAGTGGCATCATATACACTTTCCTCAGAATATCCAATTCTCTGCCATTTCTGTCCACAATATGCCAGTGAAGGCTACCACGTCTTGTTTAAAAGCCACAACAATTACACTTAAACTGTACAACTTTTACATTTCCACGCTGTCAGGTTACAGAATTAACAGTCTTAAAAGTTATTAATCAAATAGTATTTTGAGACAGATGGGGCTGCCTTTCTCCTCCAAATATGGTAATGTCTTTCCAGGCTACCACCAACTGTCAGTTCAGCCCAGGGTGGCCATGGGGTTTTTCCCAGTTTGAATGTTTATTGTCACTTCCCTTACTTCACACGTAGGTGTCCCATATCTATTGTCTCAAGCTGAAGCCCAGACAGAAGTCTGACAAGCGTGTGATGTTTCTTTCTCTTGGTCCATTCAAAGTTTTCATAGGTAGCAATTAACATGCCTGTGTCCCAGAAATATATGGTGGCTCCTTTTGGGGGAAGGCCTCAGTTTAGCCAGCAGAAAAACCTGATCTGGAGCTTCCACGGTCCAGCCAATGCATTTAATTCTTTATTTTATTTTATTTTGTTTTGAATCAGAAGCAAGCCTATTGAAATAAAACATCCCATATATGTTTCCCAGCAAAGCCCCTTTTACATTACTAGGCCAAGACAGGGCCTTCTTTCAAAATTACACTTTTAAAACAGGCATTTTTTCTTATTTGTAAAAGTGCATTTTAACTCCTGGTGAAGTCTGCTGGGCTGACCATTTCAAAAAGTTTTTCTCTTCCTTCTGACTTCCCAACATTGTTTTGTCCTAGTTAGTTTCTTACACAGCAGTCTGTTTAAAGGCTAGGATCCACTGAAATTGACACATGTCCTTAGAGCTAGGGTTTCTTTTGAAGCAGCGATTTTTGACATTTTGCAGCCCAAAAGTCAAGCGTTTTTCTGTGCAGCTGAAAGTAAAGCTTCTGTTGATTTCCCGACTTGGTCTGACACAGCCTGCCATTCAGGAATAATGCTCTCTCCTGCTGGGGCAACATCTGAATATGTATGGGCATGGCAGGGCCTTACTGATAAAAGCAGAGTAATGTAGAACAGATGAAAAGAGCATCAGAGCGGCATCATTTTAAATGTAAAATATTTCCCTTTTTCACTGGGAAACTTTGGGCTATCAGCAAAGCAGCGCAGTTTCTCACTTCGCTCCTTTAGTATACACAAGAACACACCCTGGCAGCCTTTCTCGAGGTGCTCCCTGTTCCATCTTGCCCAATGGTGTTTGACAACACAGTGCTGCCATCCTTTTGTAGCTGCAAAACACAGTTTTGATGCACGGTAGTGGTGCTCACAGGAGCCAGTGCAGCCATGTTGCTGGTTCTGCTGAAGTGCAGCTTGGTTATGGAAGGGAATTCTGCTGAGTGGGTCAATGTATCCCACACAACACACTGTTTCTTGGGACTTTAGACTTCACCCCTCTTTATTGGCATCCCTCTGCCGGGTTCACTCTTGCCACTTTTCAATTCCTTTATCTTCATGTGGGATTCCCTTCCCTTGCATTTCAATGGTTTGTCGGTCAAATACTTTCGACTGTACAGGGATTTGGCTCGACCCCTATATGACCACTTTGACCTGTCTTGGCAGCCCTCCTACCGCCTTCTGGTATTAACAGTTTCATTCAACACGGGATCAACCAGAGTCTCTTGTTTGAGCACCCACGTGGGACCACTCCCCTCTGCAGCTGGTCTTCCCTTAACAATTCACAGTTCTTTGAACTTTGCCACTTTGCCACTTTCATTCAACACAGTTTGGTTTCTTTATCGGTTCTCCCCTCAACTCACCGGCTGTGATAAACTGCTTGGCCTTCCTCATATCTGGAGTCAAGGCCGGTACCACGGTATCAAGAGTCTCCCTCGGTCCTCACTTATCAGCGTTGGCACACTCTGTGAACCATTGACATCTGCTGCAACACACTTGAGCTATTGTTCGTGGTCTTACGATCCCTTCTATGGCGGTCTCAGAGGCCTAGCTCGGAAAGGGCAAGGTCGCTTCTCTCCTTGTCACCCTCTCGGTTTGCACCATCTTTCTCCTCCTCTTGAACGGCTGTACCTCGATAGCTGTCTCGTCATGCTCCGCCTTTTATCCCTGCAGGGAAGGGAAAGGGCAGTCAGGTGTGTGTGGTTCTTGTCAACTGCCCGACTTTGCCTGACCCTTTTATTGGGACATGTCAGGTAAACGGCTCTGGTGTTAGTCCATTGTCAATCGTGTTGTGCGAAAGTGTTTGTGTAGGAAAAGGGGGGAACAGTGGTTTTGAATGTCCTATGTGGTAGGATGGGGAAAGGCTGTTGAAGGAAGTGGGATACCGCATCCTGCCCGTCGGTTTCCCACTCCCACTCCCTGAGGACCCCCCCCATCCAGGTGATCCTCCCTCACTGGTCCACCCCCAGGAACTGAATCCAATAGCGATGGCTGTGTCATGGCCACCTGGATGACAGATCCCCGGGGACTAGCTAGGGAGACACCTTCATGTTTCTCAAAATATCGAACTGTAAAAGAGATGCCAGGGAAACAGTACTATTTGAACTTGTGAAAACACCTATGCACAGAGTACAAGTTCCCAGCAGGAGAGCAAACTGGGAATTTGTTGTTGATCTATTCAAAGGCGATTGATTTCAATGAAAGGAAACCTTTTTGAATATCGATCTGAGAGAAAGCAAGTGTGGTTGAATACCAATTGGATGAAAAACAGTTTGTTGCAACTCCCTGATAAAAAGGAACTGCATAACCTGAGAGAACAAGCAGTGGCAAGCGCCATAAAGATATAAGGAACAGTGTCATTTGAAAGCAATGGCAATGGCAAAAGCCCTGAAAAGAGTTTGTAAATTCAGCAAGTGAATGGTGGCAAAACAAGTAGGAAAGCATAGCACGGTTGTGAAATAAGAATAAGTCAAGTACCACAGTGAAACTGAAACAGTGGCAGTGTGCCTTTGAATAAGAAGCAAGTATGGTGTGTCTTTTGCAAGACCTGTAATGGGTGGACCGTGTGGTCCGACAACTGCGCCTAAACCGAGTACACCCACCTAAGGAAAAGTCACTTAACTTGTGAATGAATATAAAAGAAAACTTGTATGATTTGAAATTAAGGAACTGAACTTTATTTTTTTTAACTTTTTTTTTATTTGAATTGACAGCGTACCAGAGAAAAACATAGGGAGCCACACAGCGCCATATTCAAGCAAACATCAGGTCATATACACATCAGGCAATACATAATGAGTAGATTGAAACAATATCGAAATCAAGCAATACACAGAGTGTTAACCGCTGTACCAAAAGGGGTATGCATCTAGGGGGAGCCCACCAGAGAGGAGGGCGACAAATTGGATGGGGAAGACATGGCAGTCATATATTCCCAGAATGTACGCCAGATGTCCCTCAGCCTGGAATGTGGGTGTTGCATTGCATTCCAGGACCTCTCCGTGTCGTGAGCCCATGTGACTGATCTGAGCCACTGCGTGTAGGTCGGCGCCCTGGGACGGAGCCAGCTTAGTAATGTGCAACAAACTGCCAGCTGCATGCATAGGCCTGCCAGTTTCTTAGAGTCACGGGGCAATTGAGGGAGGTCATGGAACAAGCAGTGCAGTGGGGTGGGGGTGATAGTGTGTTCCAGGATGTCAGATAGTGTGGAGCAAATATCCAACCAGAAATGGGTTAAGAGGGGGAAGTCCCATAGCATATGGATATAGGAGGCTTGAGCAGTGCCGCACCTGGGGCATGTAGAGGGGGTGGCGTGGAACATGCGATGCAGTCTCATGGGTGTGTGGTGGAACCTGTGCAGAACCTTGAATTGGATCAGTTTAAATTTAGTGTTGTAGAACACATCATGGGTTCGGGCAGACATTCAAGACCATCTCTCGTCGGTAATATCAACCCCGAGGTCCCTCTCCCAATTGTGCCTTAGCTTGGCGAAGGGTGGGGGGGTGCTCTAGTATGTAGCAGGGAATAAAGTCTCGACACTTTACCTCTAAAGGAGAGATAGGAGCAAAGCTCCCCAACTATAGGCTCGTCAGGCGGCAGGGCAGGGAAATCGGGCTACCTGGATTTAAGACTCTCCCGGAGTGAAGAGTATTGTAGCCACACTGAGGGTCGACGTTTGACTGAAAGGGGGAGGTCAGGCCACTCAATAAAGTTTCATTGTTCAAATGAATCGCGGAGCATCGGAAAGCCGGCGTCCGACCTGTGAAACACTACTGAGCATGGAATATGTGGAATATCGGGAAGGAAGTTCCATAATGGCAGATCCCCGTGAAATGGGTAAGGAGTTTTCGACCGTTGCCCAAAGTTTGGTTAGTGCCAGGGACGTGCTAGCGACAGGATCTGCAGAGTCTAAGTTAGGGGGGATCGGCTTGAGTATCAGAGATCCAATAACTCGGTCACTGACCGTTAGCTTTTCCAGGCGAACATGGGGGGAGGGGTCAATGGTGTTGAACCAGTGTGCAGCGAATTGAGATTGGGCCACCACCCAGTACCTGAGAAAATCTCGTGCGTTGACTCCGCCCAGCGCTTTGGGGGCGGTCAAGGTGGATAGTTTGAGGCGGACCGCGCCTGAGTGCCAGAGGAAGGTGTTGCTGAGGGAGCGCAGTGTTTGGAAGAAAGCATCGCCGGGCCAAACAGGCAGATTGGTAAATCGATAGAGGAATTGGGGTAATACCACCATTTTAAGTATTCCAATTCTGCCTGCCAGTGAGTTGGGGAGCCTAGTCCAGTGAGAGGTTTTTGTCGCCAGATTAGTGAGGTAGCTCTGGAAATTGCCGGCGTGTAGTTGCGCCGTATGTCGGGAGACCATCACTCCCAGGTAAGTGAAGCTAGACGGGGACCAGTTGAACCCATGGAGGTCTGGGGGGGGTTGCGTTGAATCTGTGAGTGGGAATAAGGTAGACTTGGAACAGTTTACTATCAGACCGGATATGTCTCCAAAATGGGCTACATCAGTCAGTATGGGGGCGAGGTTGGTTTCGGAGGAGCGAATGTATAGGAGGGCATCATCAGCATAGAGGGAGACTATGTCGGATTGGCCGGCAGTGAGCAATCCCCTGTGCGAGTGTGATTTCCTAATCATGTCGGCAAAGGGCTCCATGGCTATGGCGAAGATGAGTGGGGAGAAAGGGCATCCCTGGCGTGTGCCTCTAGATATCTGGAAGGGGCAGAGCATCTGTCTTCAGTGCGGACCCTGGCCGATGGACCGGTGTAGAGCAGCTTAATCCAGGATCGGAAGTTGGGGCCGAACTTGCATTTCTCGAGGACTCGCCATGGATATTTCCACGAGACCGAGTCGAATGCTTTCTGCATGTCCAGCATGGCCGAAGACCGCTTGTGTAGTCGGAGTGAACCTATTAAGCACATTGAAAAGCCTTCGTAGATTTAGGGAAGTGGATCTACCGCGGACAAATCCCGACTGGTCAGGGTGGATGATGTGAGGCATGTATGGAGCTAGGCGCTTGGCTAGCAGTTTTGCATATATTTTGACATCACTGTTGATCAGCGAGAGAGGTCGGTATGAAGCACACTGAGTGGGGGGTTTTATCAGGTTTGAGGAGCACTGTAATCAGTTCCTCACGGAGAGACGGGGGTAGTATTCCTCTGTCGCATGATTCCTCCCATAGGGCCAGTAGGTGTGGTGCTAGGTGGGATTTGTATTGTTTATAGAAGTCCATCAGGGCCAGGGGCCTTCCCAGATGACAGTGACTCAATGGCTTCGACAAGTTCCTGCAATGTGATGGGTCTCTCAAGAAAGCCGCTTGCGTCGACTGAGAGGACAGAGATGGGAAGATTATCTAGGTAAGAGTTGATTTCCGGGACCTGGGGACCATCGGCCTCTGAATACAAGTAAGTGTAGAACGAAAGGAACTCTGAGTTGATGTCTTGTGGGGAGGTGGCAAGTGAGCCATCGGGCCTAGTTATAGCCGGGATGTTGGGAGCACAGAGCTCACGGCGCAATAATCTAGCCAGCATTCGACCAGGCCGCTCTCCTTCACCGTATTTCCTCGCCAATCGGGGGGAGTCCAAGAACTTAACCTCGCGATCAGCAAGGGCACAGAACCTGTCCAGTTCCGATCCGAGCGCCGTCAGGGTGGCTGGGGAGTGATCTGAAGCGTATTGGGATTCGTGGGTAGCAAGGGCCGATTCGCTAACGGCGATGTCGGCGTGGATGCCCCTCAGGATTCTACAGCTTTTTGAGATGGCAGTCCCTCTAGTGTGTGCCTTGAAGGCTTCCCAGAGCACAGCTTGTGTTGAAACAGAGTTTGAATTGATCTTGAAGTATTCCTCAATGGAGGATTCCAGCTTAGACGCGAAGACCGGGTCAAGAAGTGAATGAGGACTCATCCTCCACTGCCTGGATCTGTTGGCGTCCGGACCCCAGTTCAGGGTGAAAAGTACCGGCGAATGGTCTGATAGTGTCCTGGGGAGGATAGCCAGGTGAGATAGGTATCGGACCAGCATGTCTGTAATGAGCCATCTGTCTTTTCTAGAGTGGGAGTCATGTACTGAGGAATAAAAGGAGTATGTGCGAGAGTCAGGGTACATCAGACGCCAGGCATCCACCAGTGCAAGTCGGGGAAGTGTGGTAAGGACAGTATATGCTGCTTTAGACAGTTGGCGTGGTCTGGAGCCCGATCTATCTAGGGTAACATCCAGAATCGTATTAAAATCCCCGCCCCATAAAACAGGGATCAGGGGGTAGCTTTCGGGTAGAGTGGCCAATTGTAGATAGAAATCGGGATCGTCCACATTGGGGCCATATATATTCAGAATGACCACCTCTTGGCGTTGTAGTGTGCCAGTGATCAGCACATATCTGCCAAGTGGATCTATGTGGGAGTGGTGACAGGAAAATGTCAGGCACTTGTGTATTAAGGTGAGGGTGCCACGGCTTTGGGTGGAATAATTGGTATAGTACCTCTGGGGTCCCCATTGTCTGGCGAAGCGCTCGCATTGCTCAGATCGAGCGTGGGTTTCCTGTAGACATAGGATTTTGACTTCATGGCGCTCGGCATAAAGTTGGATCTGTCGCATCTTTTTGTAATTGCCCAACTCCCAGATGTTCCAGCTCATAAAGATCAAGTCGGAGTTAGCCATCACTCGGGGGGTAGTGGTTAAATTACTGTGAAGGGGTTATTAGTGAGTGGAATATGTACGAACTGAGTGTTACGCGGCCTCATGACTGGAAATGTAAGGTGTTACGCTGTGGCACGTGTGGCGCCTCCGGTGGCTGTCAAAACTTTTTTTAACTAGAACGTCCCATCCTCCCTCCCCCGCCCACATCCCTCCCCCAAACAGAGGGACGAAACCCAACCCACAACAAAGCAACAACAAACAACTCGGCATCAGCGCCTGAGGGGGCTGTTAGCAGTCCTAGCCGTGGCGCGACGGGCTGTCCGGGGGCAAGTAGAGTGCGAATACAGTTAGAGTAACATGCGTGTTCAGTTCAGGTTACATGTGTGAAGGATTATGGTGGAGACCAGTGGACTGTACCATCAAGTTCATGCATTTTTGTAGCCTCCAGCCCTAAGAGATCTCAATTATAAACATCTCAACTACAACATGTCTGCATTAGGGGAGACTGGCCTAATCAGAGCAAACTAGAAACTGGTGCAATTTTTTTTTATTTTTTTTTTATTTTACTTGTGTATAATCAAAGAAAAAGAAAATGATTTTTACAAGAAGTTGATGGTTACAGTAGATGAAAATCAAAAGAAAATAAAAAGAAAGGTTCGCCAAGTTAAGACCCAGCGACTTGGCTGCACAGTAGTTTTCAAAAGTAGCAGAGAACCAGCAGTTAAGCAGCCATGGTCGGCAGGCCACTAGCTGTGCCGCCAATTTTAATGAAGGCTGCTTCCAATATTTTGGCCGTGACAACCGCCCAACGAGACTTCTCGCCAGATATTAAGCGGCACCACCACGTGTGCTCCTCGATCAAGACCGAGTCTAACCAAAGCGGAGACAGAAATGGGGCGCGAATGTCGTTCAAAGCTGGGCATGTTAGGAGCAGATGGCGGATGTTCTCCACAGAGCCAGGGTCTTCACACAATCTGCATGTAGTTGAACTGGTCTGCAGTCTTCTTCCCAAGGTTTCGCGGGTGTGGAGCAGATTTAAACGAGCCCTTAGAAAAGTTGAGCGCAGTTTTTTATCTGGAAATCGCAGACAGTACGTCATGGGAGATTTCAGTTTATTGTAGGTTGGAGGAAGATGGTTTAAGCACTTGATGGAAGCTGCTTTGTCCACAGTGGTGATCCAGTCCTGCAGTTTTAGTTTTTCACTTACTCTTTGTGGATTCGTTATCAGGTCATTGAGTGAACATTGCAGGTCTTCCAATTTGGTTTTTTGAAGATCCACCCACTTTTGGACCGACTTGGTAGTGGTTGATTCAAGTTCCTGCCCAATTGTTTTGAAGATTGGCAGACTGTCTTTAATTAGGGTTTTCCTGAATAGGGCAAGAGCAGCCCCACTGACAGTGGCGCCTAGAGACAAAAGGCCCAGATCTCGTCTGATTGCTTCTATGGGAATAGCGTTCGGCAGACCTAAAAGGGACTTCCATATGTAGGCCTCTAGTTTTCGCCATAGTTGGGGCGGTATGGTGAACATGGCGTCCATGCCGTAGGTCAGAGAGGGTACCATTTTACCCTTGTAGAAATTGATGGCCGGCATTAATGAAAATTTGCCAAACTTCCTGTCGAGTGCTCGTAATTGGGAAGTCAGTTGCCTTGTTTTGGACCAGAGGTGTTGCTGCATTTTGATTTCATGAGGCGACCCGTCTAAGAGCACACCTAGATATTTAAATTGTTGAACTACTTCGATTCTGGTTTCGCAAACTGACCAAGACCCGGTGGTTTTCGGCGGGTGGCGTGGAGAGGACAAGATCATGATTTTGGTTTTGGTCTGGTTTATTTGGAGATTGTTGGTGGTCATGTAGGTTGCCAAGTTGTCCAGCTGCCTTTGGAGGCCGATCGGAGTTTGGTCAAACAGGATCATATCATCGGCATATAAGAGGCGGGACAGGGGGAGATTGCCAAACTTTGGGGGGAAGCAACGCACCAGCGCTTCCGAATCTTTGAAGTCCCCCAAAAAAGCCACGAAAAGTGCCGGAGCTAGAGGACAGCCTTGTTTGACACCTCTGAACGCCTGAATATTTCTGGACAGGGCCCCCTGTTTGTTTAGACGGACGTTAAGAGAGGTGTTGGTATGCAGGGCTATTATAGGGTGTAATATGGCCGGTGGACAGTTCCAGTTTGCCAGCTTTCTCCATAGTCTAGGTCGGTCCACTTTGTCGAACGCCTGAGAAAGGTCGATAAAGGCCACGTATACCGCAGGAGCTCCCTGTTTTATTTTGGCTTTTAGAATTGAAAGTATGAAGATGTTAACTGTGGTACTACCGTTTTTCTTGAAGCCTAGTTGGTAAGGATCGCTGCAGGGAGCTGTTTTCTCCCATCGGTGGAAATGATCTAAAAGAAGGGAGGCAAATATTTTTCCCATTATGTCCAATAGGGCAATCGGACGGTAATTTTCCGGTGCTTCTCTGGTTCCGCGTTTGAAGATAGGTATGATGATTGCTTTGCACCATGATGCTGGGATCTGTCTGGTAGATCTACAGTGGGCAAACAGAATGCTCATAAAGGCAGCCCATTCCACGTGGTGCTTTTTTAGATCTATATTCGACAGGCCGTCCGGGCCTGGGGCTCTGGAAGATTTTAACTTTTGGATGGCAGTACTTATGGTTGATGTTAGAGAGAGATCGATCCAGGGTGCTCCGGTGGTGACGAAGGACGAATTCGTATCCAGCGCTAGGCTGGCGAAAAGATCAGTGTAGAACGTGACCCAAACTTGTTCTGGAACAGAATTACTCATGTTATAGGTTGTGGATCCTTGCGAGGCGTTTACCAAGTCCCAGAAATCTGCCGTTTTTTTTGCGTGTAGAACTTTCATCATAGATTCTGCGTCCTGTTGGTATAAAACAGCACGACGTGCCCTAATCCATGATTTGTAGGCTTTTTTTTCAGTTCTCCAGCGGTCCCATGCCTCTTCGGTATTGGTGGCCTTTGCACGCCTTCTGAGATTTCTCAGGCCGTTTTTTTTCCCCGCAGTTTCCAGGTCATACTGGTGGGTGCAAGATTTGGGGGTAGCTAGGCCCACTGCCGGGTGACACCTATATTTTAGGAGCATGGGATAGTAGTCCGGCCTGGACGATGGCACGGAAGGTTGGTCAATCCCAAATTCAGCCACGTATTGATCGGTGATAGCTCTAATGTTGGTCAGGGTCAGTCGCAGGCGTGATTGTTTGGGATTTGTTTCAATCGATGGTAAATAGGAAGTTGAATTCCTCGCTAGGGAGCTCCAAGAAGTGGTGAGCATGTTATGGTCGCTGGCGGCCGTTTTAACCACCTTGAAGTCTTGTATTGCAGCACACAAAGCTTGAGACGCAAAAATATAATCCAATGTGGCTGTCAGCCGGCCCCTCTCCCAGGTCGGGAGAAGCGTCTGCCCTTCGCGGATTCAGGCAACGTTGTGTAGGTTCCGGGATGCCATGAGGGTCATCCATGCTTGTCCTCTGTGCTCTGCTTCAGTTGCGTCGGATGGTTTTTTTCGGTCTGTCTTCTGCTGGATGCACTTCGCATTGAGATCACCGCATAGCAGTATGAAGGGAGTGTTCCATTCAATAAGGATCTCGTCAAGGACCTCTGCCATAGTTTGGCAGAAAAGTTGCGTTGTGGTTCTTTGCGGGTTCCAGTAAGTGGTGATCAAAGCGAGTGGTGGGGATGAAGGTTGCTTTGACCGGCGATTTAGAGGTCCCAAAGCAGGGTTCCAATCAATTAGGACTGCCAATACCCCGTATGATCTAGCTGTGGTCCTGAGCATTTTTAGGTTTTGGTCTGACCGTACACCGATGAGCAGACCCGCTGCGGGACGGCCTAGTAGCCCTTTTGTCGCCGGCGAAATCACAATGTCATACCCATCCATAGAGGGTGTATCTTGGAGCCAAGTTTCTTGCAGACAGAAGATGTCAAAATGGCCCAGGTCAGAGGTATTAGGGTCAGTCAGATGGGCGTGACCTCTGGTATTCCAGGAGGCCAGTGACAGGAGTTTGTCGCATAGGTGGTCATCGGCTTCCTTGGGTAATTGCTATCTGAGGCGGTGGGATGATAGAGCCCCTTTTATCCAGTCCCAAGGGCCAGTTTGAGGAACAGACTTTTTCGGAACTGGCGACGGTGGTGGTTTGGATTGCCCACCCGATCTATGAGGTGCGAGAGCTCTTCGTGGAGACTGCTCTCTCCAGCTTAGTTTCCTTTGCGCCCTGCGAGGTCGCTGATAAGGAGAGTGCCGCAGACGTTGTCTGGCTTGGTCTTGAGTGTCGATAGACCGCTTGGAAAGTTGTGATGGCCGTAGAAGTGGGTCTGGAGATCTCCCGGCGGGTCTTGTGGGGCGATCAGGTGAGTCTTGCCTTGGCTTCCGGGTTCTTGATGGATAAAAAAAGTGTGACTTCAGTGTCTCTCTTCGATCGGTATGCCGTTGGAATGGACTGTGGGCACCAGGTCTTCCGTGTGGGGATTGCCGGTCCTGTGTGTTGTTCTTAAGGGCCGGGGTCTTTAATTCTGACAGTAGAAGGCCTTGTGCTTTAAGTTCGTCGCTAGCTAGGGGGCCTATATCTTGAGTTGCAGACGAGTAGATGTGTAGGTAGGCTTTCGCTTTATTGTCTCTGTGATAAGGCTCCACCCTTTTGAAATCATCCGAGGTTAGTTTGCGTAGCGAGGGTGTAGTCGATGTAATTTTTAACACAGTTTTTCTATTCAGGATGATGTACTTATCTTTGTTAGAAAGTTGCTCTATTTTAAAGACGCGAGTAGAATTATCCCTTGTGCGGAGAGTGTGGTTGTCTGTTGCACTTCTGGATGTCCGCAGCTCCTGCGGGGACGACCTGGCTGAGTGAGTTCTCGTCCTGAGTCTGCTTTGGGCATCCGACAAGTGTCTTGATGGAGCATCAGTATGTCGGGTCTTCGTCGTTTTGTTCAGCTCAGGGGCCTCCCTTCGGCTGGAGTGATGAGGCGCTCTGGAATTCAGGTTAGTCTCACAAGGAGTAGAGTCGTTCGCAGGGGCGGAATGCCCCTTGCCAGGGGACGTTGATGATTGTATGGCTGAGGTCACACATTCTGCTATCGGTCTAGGGGAATGGGTGAGATCCATCACGGATCCTGAGCGTGTGATATTTACAGCCGTGCTTCCAGGATCTCTAGAGGTGGAGGGCAGGTCCTCCCGTGGGGGAGTACGTTCATTTAGTTTGTCGACTAATGGGATTGGTATATCGATCCCGCTTAATTTCAGGATTTTCTTTCCTTTAGGCAGGGGTTGAATCGGACCTAGGCAAGTTCCCAAAGCCAGATTTGGGATCGGTGTAGGCAGGTTGGGTGTTTGCGACACTTTTGCTTTGTGTAGGAACACTGGAGCAATTTCGTTTGAATATTTTGCCTGGGACGTCTGTGTAGATTTGTGCTTTATCGTTGGTGGTAAAGGGCCTTGTGTTGATGACGAGGCCATAGACCGCTCCAGATCTGAGGCTATCGCCTCTTTTGTTAAGGGCGGGGATTCGTACTTTAAGTCAATAGCTGTTATGTAGCCTTCTAAGAAGGTTAGCTTCGACTGTATACTTGCTAAGATGGCCGTGTTGTCTTTTGAAACATCACTTAGCGTTTCGTACAGTTTGCAGAACGGGGCCATAGAGATGGTAATTGCCGACATTACTGTTGTCAGGTCTTTTCTGGTGTTGGGTGAGTCTTTCTGAGATGATGAGGACAGATCAGATCTGCCGTTTGCTGACGAGACCTTTGGTCCTGGAGCCGCCGGGTTTGCCAGTGAGTGCCTGCGCCTGGTATTGTACTCTCCAGGGTCAGACGTGCTAAAAGATCTCAGATTTGGGTCCCTTGTTTGAGGAATCTGAGTCAGGGCGTCTTGGTGACTGGCGGCAGGCAACGTGGTGAACAGGTGGTTCGTTGTCCAGGGTTGAGGCGACGTTTCTCTTTGTGGCCCCCCTTTGGGGTGCTGCAAGTCAAAGATTTCTAAAAGGGGCTGATAGGAGGTCCTTTTGTTGCTTAGTGTATCGATCGCTGTAGTGACCGCCGGCCTTGGAAGCGGTGGCGATGGAGCCTTCGCCTGACCAAGCTCTGGTGGACTTGAAGCTGAGACCTGCCATCTTGGCGTGGCTGGCGCTGGTGCAATTGGTTGAACAGCTTCGGATGCAGTTTGAGTCAGGGTGACCAAATGGACGGATCCTAAATCAGACTGCGGGAAGGGCTTTTCTAGTGGCCCGCAGGGTAATGTCGTTGGAGCCGGGACTTGCCCGGGAAACGTGTCCTGGGGGTTGACGAAAGTGGAGATTTTCCTAGACTTAGACGTCTGAGGCGTCTCATCCAGGGCTTCAAGGATTTCCGCATCTGAGAGTTCTGAGTCATTGGACAGTTTCCGTTTGCCTTGCGTCTGGAAGAAATTCAGCAAAGCATTCGACAGAAGTGGAATAGGTAAAGTAGTTTTTGTGTGGGGCTTCTTCTTCTGGCCTTGTTGTAAAGCAGCCTTTTTAGGCTGTCTGGAGGCGACTGTAGGCTTGACTGTGAACAGTGGATCGGTGGACTTAAAAGCCGTATTGCCTTTTTTTTTGGAGATAGATCTTTTTTTCTTTTGGTGGGTTGTCAGTTTACGGCTGCCCTTGTCTGAGGTTTCAGAACAGGGGTCGGAGTCTGCCTCACTAGGCTCCTCCAGGAGGGAATTCGAGGAAGTTGGGAGATTAGGCAGAACTGGGGGCAGGATGTCGAACGTCCTTGATGCCCCGGTGTCGGGGATGTTGCCGGGCGAGGCTGGCGCTTTGCCCATCTCTGGTGGTATAAACGCATCCGGTGCGGGGTGCTGGGCTGTCTTGACTGGGGTGGGAGGGGCCAATGAGTTCTCTAGACGTCCTTCACCACCGCAGTAGGAAGGGACCCGACTGCCCGGCGTAGCAGGATGAATTAAGGCCGTAGTGGTCTGAGCAGCCGGAATGACATGTGAAATGAAGAGCGGGTCCTGAGCGGGAAGATTGGTGGTCAGGTGGAGTGACCGCTGGGCGTCTTGTGGCTGTTGAGACAAGTCGGAGACACTTGAACTTTCTTGGAGGTTGGTGGCCGGCCGAGCAGGCGGGTTTAGAGGAAGTTGTGTTTCGCATGTCGCTTCACTCGGAACTGGGTCCGCCCCCAGACCCCCTGACAGGGGCCCTCCGGTCCCCGCACAGGGGTCCTCCGGTCCCCGCACAGGGGTGGTCACTCGCCGAGGCGGTGCGGGGGTGGGCCGTGAAGGGTTCGATATCCCAAGACTGCCGCTGGCCCAAGCGGCCTTCTAGTGCTCTGCCTTTAGGAGCCTGTAGAGACAGAGAGGACCGTGGCTCTAAGGACGGGCAGAATGTAGGTAGTACAGATGCATTGCTTGGTCCCACCAGATGGAAGGGTGGGTTCTGTCTGTGATCGTTGTCTCTACCAGGGAGAGAGGATTCTTTGATGGACCCAGGGTGAGCGTGATCCAAGTATATGTCAGGTTGACCCAGGTTTTCTCGCGAAAGCGGGTTGCTGGCCGCTGACGCTTTTGACGGATGCAGAGATGGGACAGAACCTGCGGCGCTGCTGGGCGCTAACGTTAAGGTTTTCTTTGAGCGGCTCCTTAGGAGACGCCGGTCCAGGTCTTCCTCCATCACGGGTAGGAGAGGGGAAGGGGAAAGGGGGGAAAGGGAAGGGGAAGAGAGGGAAGAGGAGCGGCAGTGGGAAAAGGGGGAAAAAAGAGAAGGGAGGAGGAGGAGGAAGCGGGGGGGGGGAAAAAGCTTGCCAGAGATAGGGGAGGGATAAGGACAGAGAGGGAGCGAGAGACGGACAGAGGGAAAGAGGGGGAAGGGAAGGGGGAAGGGAGAAGGTGGATGGGTGGGGGGGAGAGAGGAACCAAGTCAGTAGCTTTGCCGCCAATTGTGAGCCGGCGGTAGCGGTAAATCTTGGGAGGCTGCCGGGCGCTGAGGCAAAGCCGCTTCTGGTTCGTGGGGTCGCAGCCAGCGCCAGCAGACACAAGAAAACAGGAGGAATCCTACCTCTTTATCCTTGTAGCACTTCAGCACATCAGTCCCTCAGATCGTGAGTCCTTGGAGAGCCGCCAGCCCGCTGCTCCCGGGGCGGACTGGGGCAGACTGGAACTCTGCTCGGAACTCCGCGCGCGCTCCGCGCGGCCACGGGGTTTTTGAAGGTTGGTTGGGCTGGTTTGTTTTTTTTTCCTTAAAGGTGAAACGCGATAAAACGCGGTGAAAGTGGAGCACTGGTACAGAAGCACGACCTCTCACAGCAAGGTTCTGGGGCAGACTGGAACTCTGCTCGGAACTGGTGCAATTGTAAAGTGCTACTGAAATTCAAACATAGCAAGAACCCGCTCCTATAGTAGGGCCAGGCGGATGGTGGAGCAAAACAGGAAGCGGAGGAGCCAGGTGCATAAACAGAGGTGATGCGAATGGCGTGAAAGAACGTGAACGGGGCAAGGGGGGGACCATCATTGATTTAAAGTAATATAATTGGTATCATGACGGACTGTGTCCGTGGCAGTCGTGGGTCAGCCGGGGAAGTGTTTGTCAAGGAACTTAGAGGCCTCCTCAGGGATAGTGAAGAAGAAAGTTTTGTTGGAATGTTCGATACAAAGTTTTGCGGGGAATAACATGGAGTACTTGACTTCCAGGTCGCAAAGTCTCCTCTTCACAGCTGTGAATGATTGGTGCTCCCCGTTGTACCGCCACAGAGTAGTCCGGATAGAGGTGGACTCTGTTCGCTCCCAGGAGAAGTTCTCCTTTGATCCTGGCCGCCCTCAGGAGGGCACCCCGGTCCCAGAAGTTTAGGATTCTGGCAATAATTGGCCGTGGCGGAACCCCCGGTTTAGGCTTTGCAGTCAGGGCTCGGTGTGCTTTTTCAACGGCAAACTGTGAGGAGAGTTTAGGGGCATCTAGAAGTGTCATGAGAATGCGTTCCACGTAGTCCTCCATGGGCTCAGTGATGTTGTCCTCAGGAATTCCAATAATGCGCAAGTTGTTTCGCCTCGAGCGGGATTCAAGGTCGTCATTTTTCTTTTCCACCGCTGCCACACGGTTAGTGAGTGTAGATACTGCAGCCTGTAGCGAGCCCAGGTCATCCTCTGTGACTCCCAGTCTAGTTTCAACCTCAGCTACTCTACCATCAGTCCTTTCGATATGGGCTTTTATGGAGGAGATTGTCCCATTCAAATCGTCCAATTTAGTATGGAGTGTGGTAAAGCCATCACGTATGTATTCCAGCATCTTCTGTGAATCTTCAGAAGTTGGTGGAGCAGAGGCAGAAGGTTGTTCCTCGGGGTCGTCAGTGGGGGGTTTGGAAGGTGTTTTAGTAAACATATTCAATGAGCTCTGTTTTTTCCCAGTACCAGCTCCCTTGGTCATGGTGAGGGTCGGGTTTGGGGACCGGGGACCAGAATAAGGGTAGTTGTACAGAGGTAGAGAGACTCCCCCAGCTCCAACTGCAGTGTAAAGACACCTGGGGCTATAGTATGAAGGCTTCCGGGGCTGTGGAGCGGTGTCAAGGTTACAGCCAGGTCATGCTCTGCAATAGCGATTCGAGTGATTTTCGTGCTCTCAGATGGACAGGATCCGCCCCGGCGGTGACTGCAGTGTGTGTAAGCCCCTTGGGGTGGGGTTGTGGGGTTTCGGGTAACGGTGGTATAATACCGCTGATTCGATGCAGCGTGGAGTAGGTGTTGGAGCCCAGGGGGGGCTACGCATCCGCCCAGTAGGCGTACGGTAAATGCCAAGTGAAGTACCAATGAAAGTTCTCAGGTTTGGGTTTAGCAGGATGGCAGACACACAGTATTGAAGGGGGTGCAGTATCAGGGGGTCGCCACTGCCATCAAGGTCTTCAACTAGGTAGAGTCTGTAAGGCGATGAATTTGGGATCAGATGCAAGAAGACTGGGTGAGCTACAGGTGCTTGGATGTGGTGCAACTCCCCAGGTAGTGGACCCTGACCAAGAGTACCTGGGTTTATGACTGTCTGGCTCCTGGCATCAGATGGGAGGTAGTCGACTTGGAAGCAGGGTAATCTTTGAGCCACCTACCAAGTCACGTCCGTGTTTTCACGAGGTGCAGGGATCATTAGTGATAACACCAGCGGGGGTGTCCTAAAAAGGTGGAGATGGTGGGGGTGGAGAGTGGCAGCGGCGCAGTTCCAGCGGCACCTCAAACCACCAAGTATGTTTGAGCTGGGAGGAGAGGGTTAGATTTGTGGTTATGCTCAGGATGAGTCCACCAGCCCACCAGCCATGAGAGTCCGCGGGGCGGGGGGTGCCTGCCAGACTGCCCCAACGACTAGGTTGTAGCGCGCTGTTTCGGTCTCTTTGAGGAGAGAGAGGGGGGGGGCGCAACAACAGGTTCCCCCGTTGGTCCCACCGGAGGACTCCCGTGTATACGGTAGGTTGGAGCGGAGAGGGGGGGAGGAGGAGGCCCCTGATGTGCCCCAGATGGTGCGGGCTTCGGGATCAGGGCAGCTTCCACAGGGCGCCTGGGTAGTGCGTAGCACAAGTCGTAGCGTGCAATGAAGGGCGTGCGCCTCGCCAGGGTTAGCTCGTCGGTGGTGGAGAAGGTATTGTGGGCCGGTCCGTGGCAGCAGTGTTTGAGATCCAGTGGCGGGTGGATGGCGGCTCGCTCCCTGCCCCCGGCCTCCTTACCTCAGTGAAACTGTACTCGAATAGCCTCCGGAGGGGGAGCGAGGGAGACGAGACGGCGTAAAGCGGCGCCGCGTGGAGTCAGCCGCAGCGGATCAGATTTCAGGAGGCTTCGGCCCGGAGCATGGAGGCAGGTGGTCTCCGGTCCTTGCCACCAGCTTGCAAGGTGCCGTATAGGCCAAAGGGCGTCGGGGGGTCCAGGCAGGGCGTGCGGCAGCACAGCGCTACACGCGCGGCTCAGTGCCCCTCCCCCACGCAGGCCGCCTGCGCCGGGGTGTCAGGCAGTGCCGGCGATCCGAGCCTCACGGGGCTCTGGCTCAGGGAAGTTCAGCATCTCACCACGCCGCACAGTCGGCCAGCGCTATGTGGGTCTCCCAGGGGGTCTCCGACCTCCAAAGTTGGCACGATCGCAGCCTGGAGCCTAATATCACGGCTGCCTCAGTGTCAGGCGACTCAGCCGTACTAGCGAGGTAAAGAAAGGATGGTATGTGCCCTCGCAGTCCGGAGCTATAAACTCAGGCGGCCATCTTGCTTCGGCGCAACAGCGCCCCCCAGGAACTGAACTTTATGATATTGATGAAATTGATGAAAGTCAAGCAAGCCAAAGGAATTGTGTTGTTTTGGAACCGTGAGAGACTTGAAAGCTTGGGGAAGGGAACCCCTCTTTTTGTGTAGCATGAACTATCTTAAATCCTGGCGAAGGGAAAACCCTTTTTCAACCAAGATCTGGAAGAAGCTCTGAACTTTTATTTGAACATTTCTCATTTTGATGCTGACATCCCTACACATTGTATATAATTAGATATAAGGGCAAGTATAGGTTTTGGACACAGACAGACATTTGCTTTCGACTTCCTGACCCAGACTATCATTAGTTTCAGTTAAGTAGGGAAATCCCACCTTAGCATAGGGCAGGTTCAGCCTTTTTTCCAACCCTTTCTTTAATACATGTTTATAGCCCAAACCTTATTCATTTGTTAGTGTCTGCTTCATGATGCCATCAAATGCTATATAAAAAGTGAGAAGCAGATGAAAAGTAATGTGCCTAGAAATAATTGTCAATTAGTTCTTGCTGTACCAGACGTCCGTCCATGCCTTCCTCATGCTCACTGTGTGGTCGCATTTTATCTGAAAACAGTACATCATTGTTTGCTGGGGGAGGCATGTCCACATCAGGGGGAAGGAAGACATTTTGCCTGTGGCAGATGTTGTGCAGCATGGCACAAGCTAGAAATATTAGGCCAACCTTCTCTGGCCTGTACATCAGGGCCTCTCTGGTCCAGTGGAGACACCAGAAACGTACCTTCAGCAGGCCAGAGGTCCACTCAATGCAGAGCCTGGTCCTGATGTGTGCCTCATAGTGGGCCACCTCCGTTGGTATAAATGGATTGCGCACAGGTGTAATCAGCCATGGGAGCTGGGGGTAACCAGAGTCACCTGCAAGTGACAAGTTCACAGATATCAGTCACAGTGCATTGAGGATGTGTGGCATGTTGCATGGCATGTTGAAGGCAGTAATAGCACATTGTTGTACAACATGGTTTTCCATCCCAGTAATAGAATGAAGTGTTATATAGAACAGCAGTATGTATTGTGAGGGGTCAGGCATGTGAGGCAGACAACTTTGTGAAGGCTTTTCATAAGATGCCATTCTATTAACTTAAATAGGTTTGATAAACGCCTCACTATCCCTGCCGTAACAAGGATTTACCTGCCTATCAAAGTAACTAAAGGAAACACTCTAACAAAAGGAATATGTCCCTCACACTTATACATACAACAACTCAATAAGGTAATACATGGCAATTCAAATAACACTAAATTAACAGTTCTGCTCAAAACCTGGAAACTGTTTCTCCTTGCAACCTGGGTGAATTCCCCTTCCCCAGATTCAACAGGATTTTTACTTCACAGTTCTAAATTGTTCTTTTCCATCTTGTAACCAAGTTGAAATAATAAAGGTCTTCTTGTTCCAAGCAAGTCTCTTACTCAGACTTGAATCAACTGTTCCACATTTTCAAACAGTCTTTATCCCTCCAATGGTGGTAGAGAGTTCAACAAAACATCTTTCAAATAATAAGGATATTTCGACAGCTCATCTGTATCAATAAAGGATTCTTTGTCAGGATGACTCCACAATAATTCACAACAGATTTTAGTGGTTCTTCTTCTTCTTCTTCTTCTTCTTCTTCTTCTTCTTCTTCTTCTTCTTCTTCTTCTTCTTCTTCTTCTTCTTCTTCTTCTTCTGAGAATTCAACCACAGTATAGTACTTTAATTAATTCCACCTGGTCCACTCACCTGCCAGGTCTACCACTACAAAGTCCCTGCCCTGGTATACTCATCTGGCAGGACTCATGAAAACCTCTACTACTACTACAAGTACTTCTGTGATGTGATTGACTTCAACCAAAGTCTTTTAACTCTCCACAATACCAGCATTGACTACTTCTTTTGGGAAGACATGAAACCCATCAGTGCTGTTTATTTCACACTTGTGATTGCCACATGCAGAGCAGGTTATGCTCATCTCTTCCTGTATACTTCCTATCCGGAAGGCAGCAGCTCTGCTACTTCTGGTTTCCCACTTCTGTTTTAAACAACGGCAGATAATGGCTTTTATTCCAACTCTTTCTTCTTTGGCTTGGACAATGCTTGTTTAGGTCATTTACAACATTTGTTTCTCTTTCATCTTGGTAATATGGCTCACAAACAACTTGGTTCTTAGTTAACCTCTTTTGGCTTTGACCTTTACCCATATAATTGTACCCTTCTTGCCCAAAGTTCTTATTTTGCCACTTTAGCTTCTTGGAATCAGTTCGGTATTCCAAAGCATTGTTACGCTGCCACTTTATGTTATTTAAATCAGTTTGGTATTCAAAAATAATGGATGGGGCCAGCAGGCGATCATGGAGCATTCGCAGTAACTCGCTTCTAGTGAACACACTGGGTATTGCACACACGTGCGCTCGCTCAGCTACCTCTGGATCCTCTGCCTTCTCTGCAGCACACCACCTGGCAAACTTCTTCCTTCTGCTTCCTGCAGCCAACACCCATCGGGAATGAAACACTCCTCGCTCCCGGGACACTTGACCGCTTGCCTGCCACCGCGGTCCACTTTACACGGGGCAAAGCTTTTATATTTTACGCTTCCCAGTGCGCAACCTCTGCATCTACGTACTTCATTGGTAAGGCTTCCGTCATCAACGCTTCCCACTGCGCAACCCCTGCATACAGGGTCACTGAAGGGACAGACCCTCTCAGAACCGGCCTTCAATCTGCTAATTGAAGTAGCTCTGGCATCTACCACAATTTCCTTCAACTTCAACTGCAACGTGGAGTTAAGACATTCACTCTACCTCCTACTACTGCTCCATATGGCATGCACCTGAGGGGGTCTTTTATACCTCCCAGTCTTCCGCAGGTGTGGGTCATTAGGGCAATTGGACTGCCACTTGCAAACGTGAGCCTCTGAATCCCTCTTCTTCGTCCCAGTGCTTTGGGCATTGTGGGACTTGAAGTCCTCAATGTTCAAATCCCCTTTCCTATTTTGACTGTTATTTTCAAATGTATTATTTTCACTTCTCTCCTTGATTACATTGTCTTCAAGAATTTTAAAAGGTCTTAATGAAAAGCTCGGACTGCTCCTGCTGTTGAGGATTAGATTGAGGGGATGTCTGGTCTTGCAAATGTGGAGAGGACGATTTACAAGAGACAAGGGAAATTAAGATTACATGGAAAGATTTGGGATGACTTCATGACTTTATACTAATTCTTTGATGGTTATATGTATATAGTGTTCTGCATGATATTTCATTGTTTAATATTTATTGTTTATTTTATTGATCTGCTTGGTGATCTTTGTATGAATTTTACAAATAAATAAATAAAATAAAAAAAGGTCTTAATGAGTAGTTCTGATTCACAACAGATTTAATGTTTTCAGATTCTAAGATGTTAATATTTGGAGATTTCTTTTTACTATTCCCTGCAAATTAAAGGGACTTTCACCATCATACCTGTGGATGGTTTTATTGGTGCGGTTTTGATTTCCCATAGATGATGGATTATGACATTTTTATCAACATCAAAATACTTAGCTTTGGGAAAGAAAACTTCCTTCTGACAGCAAGCCATTAGCAGCACTGACATTTCTTCGTTGAGGAAGACAAATATTGCGTTCCTCCCAACAGAGTCCTCCTGGCATGTTTGCGGTTTCTGCGTTCCTTCTGTTAGGGTTTCACATACATTGTTTGCAGATTACATTCCATCACTGTCTTCCAGTGTTGCATTGTCATTGTAAAGTGTTGAACTGTGGCATTGGCTGTGTAGCTATGTGTTCACTATGCAATGTAGTTCCAGTAGTCCTCTGTTTCTTTATTACTTACTTGTTGGGCAATATGCATTACTGACATACCACTGCATTGCTCTGTAGTGCCTCGGCCTGTGGGTTGGTGGATGTCATGTGTGGGGTGAGAGGGCAGGTCCTGCATGTACAGTTAGTGGTAATGTCGCCCTCGCCTACACGTAGCTTTGCACTTGTGCTGCAAGATTATTTGTGTGATGGCACTTGTACTCACCCACTATCCATGCCTGTTGACTTCTGTGGCTCTCCATGTATGCAGGCAGTGTGGTGTTCCACAGGACCATGGCATTGTAGGTGGAACCAGAAAGCGGGTGCAGCGCAATGTGATCATGAGGTCAGGATCGTAAGTGACCTGGACATTCATTGGTTGATATAGCTTTCTGTTGGGGTATACATCTTCGGGTGTCTGGGTGGCAACCAAAGTCACATGGGTGCAGTCCAGAGTGGCAATTATATTGGACACGTGGGCTGCTGTGTAAAATTGTGTGTTTATGGCATTTATCTTTGCCAGGGTGGTGGGCAGGGAGATGTGCCGGGATGCACGGTACAGGAGTGCCTCATCACCTGCCCATGCACAACTGAATATGTGGGCTAAGATATGCCATGCAGCATGGCCACAGTGTTCTGGTAGGTGCTAGTTGCAAGAAAAGGAAGCACAGACACAATTTTCAGCAACGGGGGTAAGTCCGTTCTGATGTTGATCCCACTGTTGATGTTGTGGATCAGGAAGAGTGGCTCTTCAATTGTCTACCTGTTGAGCTGGTACTGGGTTATGTGATGAATCAGAGGTGATCACCCCAAAAGCCCTGGCCTGGACCCCTTCTCATGTGGCCAGGGAAAGGCAGCAGTTACCAGATCCTGACCCTAGTGGAAGGATCACATGGGAGGGGATTCGGGTCAGGAGGAATGGGAGAATTCCCGGAGCAAATCACCTAATGGTCCTAAAGTCATAATGGCCTGTTGTAAAATTGATGATTATGTTTTTAAAACAACTAAGAACTTTATGGTCTTCAAGTCCCATAATGCTCTTAGTTCTGAGCCGAGGAAGAGGGAACTAGATTTGCACAACTCTAATGTGTGGTCTAGTTGTTATAATGACCCACATCTGAGTGGGACCCTTAAATATTTAAAGGCCTTTCAGCTGTGGGCCATTGAGAGGGAGCAGCAGAATCAGCAGGAGAAGGCAGAGGCTGGAGCCGCTGCATCGCCAGTAGCGGGACACCAGGCAAATAACTTGGCAGAGGCTGGCGGTCCAGCCATATGCAGAGGAGGCGCAGTGGGAAACGGTGTGAAGGCCAGCTGCCCCAAAGGAGAGAGAAGCTCTCTGAGTCCTGCATCTCACTCTGGTGTGAAGTCTACACCGGAGCACACGTGGAGCAGAGGATGCTCCACTGACAGACAGCGCAAGCAGAAGAAGGCTGATCAGAGGTGTCATACATCGGGAAGATCCTGACGTGTGAAGCAGAAGCAGAGAGTCCAACGGAGACGCCAGGACATACCGGTGAGTTGGCCTAATAGAGGTGACCCCGGGGCACTCCAAAATAGACTGCTGTGCCAAAGCGCACCATTTGAACTTCATACCTTTAAACTAAAGCTAACTGGGCGCAACTCTCCTGTTGCAATATGTCGAACAGGAGAGCATTGTAACCCACATTTCCAAAGCCAAGAGGGGGCAGCAATTGAACTGAGTGAATGTAATCTCTCAAAGGGTAGGCGTCGACCAAGAGAACAGTATTTCCCGCATTGCCAAACCCAGGAGGAGGCTATAATTAAACAGAGTGAAGGCAACCTCTCAAGAGAGAGATGTTGGACAAGAGAATATTGTAACCTGTATGGCCCAAACCAAAGGGGGGCAGTAATCAAACCAAGTGAATACAGTTTTCCTAAAGGGGAAGAGAACTGTAACTTGCATTGCTTATGGCAAACAGATCAATGCGAGAATCATTATCCCTTTGAAGAAGTTGTAGGCCAATTGTGTTAGTCGGCTCGGGAGGATAGCTCAGGGGCAACGTGCTCGCATTGGAAGCAAGACGACACGGCGCAACACAGGTTCGATCCTTGGGTCCGTGCTTAGAAATCTCTGGATATTAAGTGCCTTATAAATAACCTATCATATCATATCATATCATAAGTCAAAATACTTACTCAAGAAGCTGTTGTCGGTTCAACTTTCCCCATTAATGAGTTCAGTGTGGAAAGCTTCGAGCAAACCTCACCACAGAGTACACGTTGTAGTAGTAGGAGCTTTATCCTGGCAGCCGAGGACACCAGGAAAGGGACAAATAGTGATTAGTCCTGGCAGATGACTGAACCAGGAAGAAGATTTGAAGTACTGTGACTGTGTTAGAAGTTTGTGATGGTTGTGGTGAAAAAGAGGTGGCAATTCCACTACTGTGTTTTGATGAACTAGCATCCTGGCTAAGGTACTGCGTATGAAAGAAATGCAATGTGATAGAAGGTGATTGGTCTTTTTGAGAACATAACTTTTTTCATTGGCCTTTCTATTTGATGTATGAAGAAAGAGTCCTTTTGGTTCATCAAATGCAGGTTGTGAAAACTTGAACAACTGTCTTAAGAGTGAGAAACCATTATGAAACTGAGATAGTTACTTTGCCAAGTAAAGGACATACTGAATGAAAAGATCTGTGTATTCAACTTGGAGTGGAACTTGGCTACTGAAAATAACTTTCCTCCAATTGAACTTTGATTTGAAACATCCTAAATTGATCCAGGGTAAGGGGATCCAACCCTGGTCACAAGGATTCCTGTTTTCTTTTTGTTTGAATGTATATGTTATTTTTGAAACAGCCAAATAATCCCTGTATGAATTTTGCTGTATGTATTACTGTGAGGGACAGACATTTTTCAGACATTAGGCGTTTTAAGTTTTGTTTTGCTAGGTTAGGGAAAGTTAGGCATTTGTAACACCCTTTATTATTTCATAAATGCCGATTTATGAGAAAACACCTATGTGTCCGCCTCCCATGTCTTACTCCTCACAGTTATCAGCTGAACAACAGTTAATGCTGAGGGTGAGGGCCTGACCCGGGCAGGAAGTGCTCCCCTTACATGGCATCTCCTCCTCCTCATTGCTTCTTGATATGATATGATATGGCATTTATAACGCGCCTGTACACAAGTGTTTCTAGGTGTTATGTGCTCTGTGGTGCTGTTTCTGACTCTGCGCTGCAATGTAGAAAAGGAGGTGCTGCATGTCCCCCCAGTTCACACCAGCTCGTGGCAGCATGGTGTTGGAAAGTGTGTTTGGGTCAGGTGTGCGCCTTATGTTCTCTTTCAGAGTGGATTGGGTACAGCTGTGAATTTATTTTCATCACCTGCATGCATTTACATTGACCTTTTAGGTGGAGGTAACAGCACTGTGTTATTGGCAGAATTGCTGCCATTATCAACAGTATTTCGGTGGTATTTCAATTTGCAATACGGCTGAAATACCATTTTACACCTTGGCGGTATTTCCACTGGCGGAATTCGCGCTGTAACAAATGCCACCATATGTTTATTTATTTATTCATTTGTATAGCGCAGTAAGCCCTTGGGCATCAAGGCACTGGAAAGACATTTGAATTAGCTTGACATAAAACATTAACATTTTAACAAAAATTACATTGGTCATGTTTGGTGTTGCGAGATGCATCTGACTCCTCCACAAGATATCTTGAGAGAATAGTTATGTTTTGAGCTGCTTGCGGAAAGCCCAATAGGATTGTTTCAGCCTCAAGGAGGGTGGCAGTGCGTTCCAGTTCTTGGCGGCGATTGCCAGAAAACGGGCTGTGCCTGCTCTTTTCAGATGAAATCTGGGGGTGTGGAGGCAGTTCGCATGGGACGATCGTGTGAGTCTGGTGGCGGAAGTTTTGGAGATGTGGAGGCAAGGTATCTTAGCGCAGAGTTCGAGGTACATTTATGGGTTATGGCCAAGGTTTTGAAGCAAATGCACTCTCGGATTGACAGCCAGTGGCGGTAATTCCGCTGGTGCTAATTCTGCTGGTGCTAATTCTGTCAGCGGAATTAGCACCCACCTCTAATTCGGCAGTGTGGTAAAAGTGGCAGTAATTCTGTTACCGCCACTTTTCCCACCTAACCTGTAATGAGCCTCATAGTGCTTTATATATAGCCATATGTTCTACTTTGTAAAAGTGTATTCATTACAATATTGCAACATGATTTGATAAAAGCTAAGCCTGGCTCAGTCCTCTTTACCCAGCATCCTCAAAAAAATGACATTGGAATAATTACACTGGGCCTCATCACGAGTTGGGCGGTATTCCTGGCGGTATCACCGCTGGAGCTATTAGTGTTACCGTCAACCCACCGCGCTATTAGCTGCGGATCACGGGTTGGCAGAGCATTATGTCCCATCCCCATTGGGCCCATTTGAGAATTCCCCATTCACCCTTGGGCCCAATGGGGAATTTTCAGCACTACTACCGCCAGCGGTATTAGCGCGCAGTAAAAAGCCGAAAATCAGCAAAATTGCAGCGGATTTGCCCCCAGCTCAGAGCTGGGGGTAAATCCTGCCAAACCCGTGATTTGGCGGACCCTTAAATGCGGCGGTAATAACATTTCTGCTGAAATTAAGGGTTACTGCCAAACTGGTGAGGACCCCTACTGTCTTGAATGAGAATATAAATCATCACCCTAACTTTGAGCTTTTTCAGATATAATGCTCTATAGCAATTTGCTCTACTTTGGAAAGGTCTGTTCAGTACAATATCGCACGATGCTTTAACAAACGTTATGCCTGGCACAGCACCCCTCTTCCCACCAACCTTAAACAAAGTCATCGAAATAATTACAATGGGCCTCATTACAAGTATGGCGGTAAGGCAACAATGGTGCCAGTAGTGCTACCGGCACCGTTGCTACCGTACCGCCATACTATGAGTTCTACTCGCGGGTGTCCTTGCAGGCACCAGGTCTGACCTGGTGCCCGTACCGGCACCCGCGAGCAGAACAGTACTGTAGCACCGGTACCGTTATTAACGGTACCGGTTCTACCACCATCCCCATTCCCATTGAGCCCTATGGGGCTCAAGTTGGAATGGGCATGTACCGGGCCCGGCACCCGCGAAAGGGCAATTACCGGGTCCGGCTTCCCGGAATAGCCCGGTAATTGCCCATTCGCGGGTGCCGGACCCGGATGCGAGTATGGAGGTAGCCTTGCTGGTTTTACCGGCAAGGCTACCTTCAACTTTGTAATGAGGTACAATGTCTTGCAAAAACACTAATCTGTGAGCAACAATGTTCTCCTATAATATAATGCAGAGATTCATTCACTATTATGTTTGTTTGTTTGTTTGTTTAGTATTTATTGTGCGCACCAGACCCGAGGGTATAAGGGTGCAAGAGCATAAGAAAACGTACAGCTTAGTGCAAAGTTACAAGTTAGAGAATGTCAATATTGAGCAGGATAGACAGTAAAAGAGTTTAAGTTAACAGTATAGACATAGGCATAACAATTGTAGGCAAGATCTGAAGTATACACAATAAGAACAGATGTGTGCATTCATTTGTCATTTGTCTCTATTAGCCAGCTGATCAGATTTTGTCTGAATTTAGTGAAGGATTGTTCCATTCTCAGTGAGGTAGGTAACTCGTTCCAAAATTGGGCTGCTTTGACAGGGAAGCTAGAGCCTCCAATAGTAGAGCGTTTGAATCGGGGTACCTGGAGGCGGTTAGTATTTGCTAGTCTTGTTAGTCTGGAAGATGTTATTCTGGAGAATCTGTCAGTTAAGTATTGTGGGGCTTTGTTATTGAAACTTTGGAAAGTGAGGTTTTGAGTCTAATTTTCTCATGAGTGGAAAGCCACTCATGCTTCCTTCTAGTGTCAGAGATATGTTCTCTCTTGGGGATATTCACGAAGGGATTGTTTTGCAGTATCTGTGTTTTGTTGATAGTAGATTTGGTCGCTCCAATGTAGAGGGCATTGCAGTAGTCTAATTTGGAGATGATCAAGGCTCTGGATAAGGTCATACAGCTGTTCAGGGATAGGAATTGTTTACCTGCTCTAATGAGTTTGCATGTATAGGCTGTTGATGAGGTTAAGGTATTTACCTGTTTGGTGAATGAAAGTGTAGAGTCTAAGTATAGACCTAATGTTTTTACTTCCTTAGCTACTTGAATACGATTCTCATCAATGATAAAGGAAGAGTAACTTGCGCCTAGTTTGTTGAGAAGGGGTGCAGTACCCAGGATGAGAAGCTCTGTTTTATCATCGTTCAGGCAGAGGCCATGGGTGGCCATCCATGCCTGAACGATACTGTAGATTCTATTCACCATTGCTAGATCCTCACTATAAACCCCTGTAAAAGGGAGGAGGATCTCGGTATCGTCTGCATAATTAGTGTAGGTGATACCCAGATGGTCCAAGTCATCAAACAGAGGTTTAGTGAAGATGTTATATAGAGTTGGTGATACACATGAGCCCTGTGGCACTCCACAAGTGATGGGGATAGGGACGGCGCTGCAGATGGTGAGAAGACCCTCATGGTGCGGTCACTGAGAAATGATTGAATCCACGCTATTGCCTCACTGGAGAAGTGGGCTGCTGAATCCAAGTGGTTGCATAGGATTTTATGATCCACTAGGTCGAATGCCGCAGATAGGTCCAGGAGGAGAAGTAATGCAGGTTTTCCAATATCTCTTAATTTGTCTATTTGGCCTTTGAGATCTATCAGTGCAGTTTCAGTGCCATGTAAGGGATGGAAGCTGGATTGACGGGAGCCTAATAACTGGTTAGATTCTAGGAAGTTCTGGATTTGGATGTATGCTACCTTATCCAGAATCTTCAGCAAGAACAGTACAGTTGTAATCAGTCTGTAATTGGTGGGTACAGCCGGGTCTAGGGTTTGCTTTTTAAGGAGTGGGAGTACCCAGGATTCCTTTAAGTTTCTGGGAATAATGCCAGTGGTGAAGGAGGCATTGATCAGCTTAGTGATAAATGGCGCTAGATCCCTAGCGGCATCTTTAATCAATTGGGCTGGACATAGATCACCTTTGCAATTAGAAGGTTTGAGTCCAAGTATTACTTTCTCAACCTCAATTATGGAGACTTTAGAGAAGTGAAATTGGGTGTGGTGTTTGGTTTTGGAGGGTACTGTAATTTTAGGTGGTGCAATAGTGGCTAGTGACTCTTTCTTTAATTCTATTTTCTTTTGGAGGTTTAGGACTTTGTTTGCTAGTGCATGCTGGATTTCAGAACACCATGTTTTGTCTTTGATACAATTATCTTGGACTGTTATGGGGCTTTCAAGTTCTCTGAGTATAGAGAATAACTCTTTCATGCTAGAGTTTGCTTGAGTGATTATATTGTTATAAGTCTCTAGTTTAGCTAAAAGGATCTCTTTCTTATATTGAGATGAAATGTTGATTAGTTTCAGTTTGTTTTGTGGCGTAGGGTATCGTTTCCAAGTATTTTTGCATTTTCTTTTTTCTAGTCTGAGGTTTTTTAGGTGGGTGGTGAACCAGTTGTTCAAGTGATTGTAAGGTTTACTATTTCTGGGGTTTAAAGGGGCAATGTTATCAAGAGTTTTGTTGATAATTTTGTTGTATTCTTCAGCTAGGAGGTTAGGATCTAAGTTAGCAGGTAGAGGGTTGAGGGTAGGCAAGATGCCAGGGATTCATTTGTCTACTGTCATATTTTTTTTTATTTCTGGTGAGTATAGGTGGCGCCAGGAGTTTTTGTTGGGTGGGCGTTTTAGTATCCACTGTAAAGGATATCAAGTGGTGGTCTGTCTAGATTTGGGGTGAAATAGTTAGGGTAGAAATGTTGCAGTTGTGATCAGCAACCCAGTCTAGGATTCTCCCTTTGATGTGAGTTGGCTCGTTCAGTCTTTGAGTGAAGCCCAGTTCTGTCAGGATGTTGGATGCTGCTGTAGCTTGCTGGTCATTGATATCATTGAAACCAATATTAAGGTCGCCGAGCAGTATTGTTTGGGATGTGTCTTTTAAATTTTCTGAGAGAATAGTGGATAGGTCTTCTATGCAGGTTTTGATGAGACCGGGGGGTCTATATATCAGGTGAATGTTCAATGTTTGAGAGTTGACTGTGGATATTTTAATGGACATTATTTCACAGGTGTCAATGACAGGTGAAGGAGATAGTCTCATGCCGAGCTCAGTTTTGGCGATAATAGCTAGACCACCGCCTCCAGCTTCACATCTATCCATTCTAAGGATGGTGTAGTTATTAGGAACGGCTAGGGATAGTGCTGGACCTGACGCCTCATGGAGCCAGGTTTCAGTAATCGCTAAGAATTCGTAATCTTCAGTGGAAATGACTTCAAATATTTCTATAGCATGAGCGACTAATGATCTGGCATTTATTAAGGCACCTTTCAGTTTTGGTATGGGTTTGGTTAGGGGAGGAGGGCCTGTTTGGCAGCTAATGGTTCTACCTCTTTTTGCCTGTGGGTTATTAAAACTGTTATGGTTGTCGTATTTGGATTTGGATGTCGGTTTGGAGGCAGTTTTTTTCGGAGGGTATTGGTCTCATATCTGATGAGAGGGTCAAGAATTATTGGTAGTCATGCCCTTAGTCTAATATTTCTAGAGGCTATGTTGGACGGTGTGGTTTGGTGTGGTGGAATATATTGATGGCTGACTGGTATAGGCGATGGTCTGTAATTTTTGAGAGTGTTTATTATACCTCCTGATGAAGACACTGTATAGAGTATCACTAATGTAAGTAAGGTGCACAAATGTACTAGGTTAGACAGTGTAAGGTGCATGATGTGTTATACAATAGGTCTATATCTAGGTGAGTGATCTAAATGGACTGAGTATGTTAGATAGGTCTGGTGGTAGTCCTCAGATATGTTAGCACTCTGTTAGGTTTAAGCAATTGCTAGAGTTAATACTATAGACACGCCTAAGTTCAATCATATGATACAGCACAGTCCGCAGTTGTTTAGGTAGTTATCCGAGAGATATCTAATCTTAAACTATGTTCGAGTTTAGGTTTCAGTAGGTATAGCCACTGTCACAGATACGGTTATGTATAGCAGTCATAGGTATAAGAGCAACCTTAAGCAGTTTGTTATTTTAACTGTAAACACATCTAGATTCAATTTCAGCACATGCAGCAGGACTAGAGTTGTGTCTACACATGTCAATTGTAGTTATAAAATAGCAGTCACAGGTGTAAAGAGCAGCCCTGAACAGCTTGCTAGTCTAACCGTGGGCACATCTAAATTCGTTTCAGTAGATGGAATCGAGATGAGCCAGAATCGTATCTACGCCTGGCAGACACATTTATAGGGTATGTCATAAGCATAGACTTTTATCTAGCTGTAGGCATATCTAGATTCGAATTTCAGTATATGAGTAGCTGTAGGCATGTCTAGATTCGAATTTCAGTATATGAGTCATGAACACAGTCACATCTAGAATCGAAATTCAGTGTATAAGGCATATGCACAATAACATCTAGATTCAAATTTCAATATATAGGCATACACCCAATAACATCTAGATTCGAATTTCAATATACCGGCATAAACACAGTCACAGATGAGTAGCATCGCTTTTTCTGCATAAGTCCAAGTGTGCAGGCAGAGTCAGGGATGCTATGCAAAGTCTTCATTCAAGGTTAGTCAGGAGGGGCTGGTACAGTATACAGTAAGAAACTACGGGTTAACATGTAAGTCAAGTTAGGGCGCACTACACACCAGAGCTAGGATTCAATCTAATAGATAAGGTATGATTATTAAAGTGGCAATAATGTTTCCCGATAGCAAACTTAGGCTGGATCAATATGTTGAATGGCAGCAGTAGCTGGCAGGTTCAGAGTGGGCAGAATCAACTCATAAGTCTCTGTGTTAAACTGTGTAGTCGAGTGTGAGGTGGGTATAAATGACTCTGGGGCAGTGTTGAGAGCATACAATAAAGTAGGATACAGAACGTTGCAAGGCAGCAATAAACAAGATGCATAGTTAAAGCGGCAGCAGCATCATGAGCTGGGACGCAGAGCAGTGCACAGTGGTGATCAGCAGCAATATGAATGCAGAGGTATACAACACGGTAGCGCAATAGTAATCCAAGAGTCGGATGTAAATGTGAGAGCGGGTGTGTTCATTAGTGACCACCAAGTTAGTCATTAGTTACAATGTCGTATGGTTTGTGAAGACGGAGTGCTCTTAAGGCAGTAGCTGTTGATGCACGTTAACAAGTGCGGATCATCCGGCGGTGAGCTAGGCACAATAAGGGAATGTGAAAGTGACAATCTAAAGGGCTTACCTAGTAAAAGCATGTCAGAACAAGTATGTGAGATCGGCGGGATGCACGGGCGGGCGGGCAGCGATCCTGGCCCTGGGCTCTGTCAGCTCTGGACAGGCTCGGGACATGAAGCAGCCTTAGTTCCTGTGCCTTCGTGACGCGGGTGGATAACGATATATTGTTACATTGCATGCCACAGCTAAAAGTTGTCATGCACAAGAAAGACACACACTGAATAGAAGCTTCATTACTGCACTGACACAAAAGTAAACATTCGCCTATAGAAACAGCAAGTCGTTATGAAAAAAGTTTGGTGAAGGCTGAAGCCTCTGTACCGAATACCACATCTCAATATAAAGGTACAATACCTTGTTACAACTGCCAACATTGCGGGAATATCATAAAAGGCAACTATATTACGCATCCGCACTCAGGCAAACATATACAGTTAAGACACTCCTGTACCTGTGATGCACAGAATGTAATGTATGCACTTAAATGCCCCTGTGGTCTCTATTATATAGGAATGACCACAAGAAAAGCCAAAATAAGATGGACCGAGCACAAGTCTAATATACGTACCAAAAGTCTGAAATCACCGGTCTCAGTCCATTTTGCAGAGGCAAGACACACAGTGGCACAACTGAAGTGTGTCATTCTTGAACAAGTAACACCAGGGAGGAGAGGGGGTGATCTGCAACGTAAGCTAGCACAACGTGAAATCTTGTGGATAGAGCTTTTGGACTCTTTACACCCTCGTGGGATGAATTTGGAATTTGATCTAATGTGTTATCTATAACTTTCCCTCTAGATGGTACTTGCATAGAGACCCTTTCTCCCCGATAGGGCCTTTTTTTCAAACACTGCGGGTCCCAGAGAAACTGTACAGAATGTATACTGTCATTATGGAATGTTTAATTTGCATCTATGTATTCCTGTAGAGTAATTTGGGGTGTTGGTACACTGCCTGCTGTAAGATTAGCCAGGTTACATGCAAAAGGCACCTATGTGGACTGACCAGAAAACACTATTCAGTGTTCAAAAACTTGAAGAATTTCACATGCTCTTATTTTGTTATCTGGCCAGGAGTTAGCACGCAATGGTACGATTGATGTGTTCACTGTGGATTATCCCTGCAATCGATACTCTATGTTATGACATATGACCTTTTGATTTGTTGTATAAACATGTGAGTCACACTTTGTAAATATGAACCCTCCTAATTGGGGGCATATGACATTCACGGCCACTCGGATGTTACATATGGATGTATTCAAATGTAGACACATTATGAATGTAAGATGAGTTTTAAAATTGTGACAGATTCTAATTTTACCTCTATTTCGATGGTTTGCTAGCCTCGATTGAGGCATTGTACCCCTTTGCCAGACTAGTCACGTTTTCCACCAGCGACGGAGCAGTTCTCGTTGAGCCCCCCCCCGTTTAATCATCCTCATTACTATCTTTTAATTGTATGCAAGATGGGGGCGCCCAGCGTACCTCCCCTTTTGAGGAATTCCGCTTAGGGCCCTCACTTGCATTCCTTGTACTCTAATTACTTCGGTTTAGGATATAAGTGGGTTATTGGTGACCCTCTCTTTAAATTGTTTTCAATTTTCCCGTGTTTGATGTGAGAAGGGGGTGCTCAGCGCACCACCCCTGGTGGGTGTTTTCCTTGTGGGCTCTTACTTGCACCACTTACACCTTTAATTAATCTGCCACGGTCCGTGGACTTGAAGATCTCTTTTCATATTTATCCATAAATCACCCTTAGACTCGCTGCGTATGTGTTTGCTTACGCTTTGAGGACAAGTAGCGTCTGCGGTTACCATGTTAACACCACGACGCACGTAATGCCCATACTAAGATGGCCGACCTCTCCTCGGCCCATGTGCGCATGCCCGGGGCTTCCTTGACAACAGGGAACGCCGCCCGCAGTCGAGCTTTGTTCGCTGCTGGTGGCTGGTGCTGTCCATGTATCCCCGTCCTCCGGGTAAGGATCCTTAACTGTGAATACAGTTCTGATAGATTATCTCCCTTTGAGGCACTAACATAAATATGACTTTTTAGTCAAGCTACCAATTGGCATGGTATTGACATTCGTATCCCTTTCTAGGGTCTCTTCAGCCGCTCTTTGCCGCGTCCCAGTCCTATGTACCTTCCAGTTCTGGACTGGGTGAGTGATTGGTTCTGGCATCTATTGTAAATTTGGCATTCTTGTTTTGAATACTTTTATGTAAGTTAAATATTGACATTTCCCACATCTTTTGTCTTCTGATTAGGCCAGAATTGTGACACTGCTTCCCTCTGTTTGAGGTTAGTACCATTTACCTCACCCGGCTTTTCAGCCATTATTACTCAGCTCTTCTTCTATACCAACCTTAATAATGCCCCTCTCTAATTTTTTATAGGACAAGCACCTTGATAAATAAGTTTTCGCGTTATACTTCCCAAGATTTACCTTATGAGTGAAGACCCTACCCTGAAGATGGATCATTTGATCTGAAACGCGTCGGTTAATTGCTAATACCTGCAAGAAAAAGAGGTCTTTGGACTGTAGATTGTCCTTTGAAATTAAGGAAAACTCAATTTGCTATTATCAATGTAACACTGAATTAAGTGTATATTGTTGTGAATACATATTGTGTAGTGCTTTACTTTACCTTATCACTTTGCTATGGTGTAATGTATGACTCTTCCTTTGAAACTTTGTTTTGAAAATTTAATTGTGTTTAATAGAGATTGGACAATTAAAATGTACCATATCTCTAGGAACCATTGTGAATGTTGTCTTATTTGGAGGTTAGTCTTCAGTATAGACTTTAAACTGTAATTGTGATGCATATATATTCTTTAGGAATCCACGAATAATAACATAGAATCTATTTTCTACCTATCTGACAGGACTCAAATAATTGAACTACGGTTCCTTAGGAGTGCATCCGGGCCTATTGCTTAGTAATAAGCGGTTCTGGTTTTTGTACAAAAGTAAACAATAACATTGCCAGGCATGCCCTTTCATTCCAAGATTGCATTCATAAAAGTAAATTGAGGAGCAACTGATTGTTATGGATTGGAAGCCAAGTAATTATAATCTTTAACTTCTGTGGTAAATCAGACAGAAGACATGGTTTAACAAGTTTTATTAAAGGAAAAGAAACCGCAATTTACCCTATAGCTGTGATGGTGGCTCCCTACTTTTAAAAAACATAATAAAATGGTGCTTGTCAGGATATCTCAGGTAAAACTCTGTCCAAAACCTAGTCTATCTTATGCTTGCTCTACCACTAAAACTAAACAATATAAGTTGGCCTAAATACGTTTCAATCCCACACTTGAGCTTCTGGTGCTGGTTTCTGACACCAACCCAAAAAGTGATCATGTCTTTTCTGGCCCTGGGCCAGTCCCTATTTTTCAAAAGAAGAGAAAGACATGTCCCTTGGTTTTCATTGATGGCAAAAAGGTCTCTTTAGTAAGTTCAAACAGTTCGACACTTATCCCATCATTCAGGAGGAATTCTTTTTTATGTAAAATATAGGTCTCACATCTTTTGGCAAGGTCTGGCATCTTGGCATACCTTCCTTGTTCCCTCTTACCCGAGGGATGGGATTTCCTATCCGGTTGTGAACTTTGAATTGTTCTGGCTTGTCCTTGACTCATCAGCTCTTCAGCGGCACTGGGTAAAGTGCTTTTCTTCCCCCTTGCAGGGTCTTTTGACTCTCAGTCCAACCTGTACTATCGGCCTGCTCAGCCTTTTTGTGTGGACCAGTTTCTTCGCTCTAAGCCCCACTTAGGCTTGTGGCTGCTCAGCTTTCCTTTTATCAGTTTATTCACTTCTTCGTGGTGTGACAAATCCCAGGATATTGTCACTGTTCCCATAGGGGAGCCCCTTCCCATGAGGCCAGGGAGGTGAGGCTGCTGCCCGATAGCCCCCTGGGGGTTGGGGGGGTACTCAGCGGGTGGATCTCATGGGGAGGGAAACCCTCTATTGGACCAGTGATGACTATCTTGAGAGAACGCGGTATGCACCCTCTCCATTTCTGTCTGGGAACCACACAAAGTCGGGGAAGCCCTGCAAGAGCAGTACACAATGGTCTGGGACCCATACAAAGGCGGAGAAGCCCCACAAGAACAGCAAACAAGGGTCTGGGACCCATATGAAGTCAGGATGGCTCTGCAAAAACAGCACACCAGGGCCTAGGACACATACGCAGTGAGGGACAACCCGCAAGAACAGCAAACAAGGATCAAGGACCCATATCAATTCAGAGAAGCGTGCAACCAAGGGGCTCGGGCCCACAGCAAATCAGGGAGATCCCGAGAAACATACAGGGGTCTGGGACCCACACGAGGGAGAGAGAGAGGGAGTAGTGCATTAAGTAACAATAAGGGATCAAGGGCCCATTGCTAAAAGAATTGACATTATTATGAACACAGAGATCTACAGGCAAACCCGGCAGGATAGTGAACCAACCAGACTTGGTGTAATATTCGTGAACCGAAAAAAGAAGAGGGGAAGGGAGAGACTCCCCCTGATACTTGGGGAACTGTGTTTTTGTGAAATAAGAAAGCATGTGAAAGAAAATGGGAAGGAAGACAATCTCCCACCCATCCTGCGTTTTTGTAAAAGTTTGGAGGAGTCTCCAACTTCAAGAACATTTAAGTTAAATCGGAGAACAACTCTTTGTGTCTCCTCATCAAATAATGAACATTGAATTGGCATCCAGAAAGAGAGAAGCCTCCTGGATGAAGAAGACACCCAGATTTTCCCCTAGGTAATCTAGAGTATAAGGGGCGGTAATAGGTTTGGACACAGGACAGTGGAGATTTCACTTTATTGGACAGCCTGACAGACTCCTTAGTATTTTTGTTGAGGTAGGGCAACCCCTCTTAGAAATAGGGCAAGATAAGTTTTCTTTTTCTTTGCCAACAAACTTGCCACCACTGTGTCAGACTCGTACTTCTGCATCCTCATATATAGTGTCGGGGGTGGGATCTGACCTGGCAGACCCAAACTGGGGAACCCTAAAGTTTACCAAACTTAATGACAGGGCCTCCAACCCCTCAGTGGCCACTTTGGTGTCAATTGGGATTGGCTTGTCCAGTAGTCAGGATCTTGTTATAGAGCCTGGGGAAAGGCAAATTATACCTACTGGTCTAGTCGTGTCAGCTCCCAAGCGTACCTATATAAGGCTAATATCCAAGTCGGTGGTTAGCCTGGAAATATGGTTTGGATGTACTGGATGGGGTGGCGGACCCCGATTATAGGGAAGACATTAAAATACTCCTTCAAAACAATGGAAGGCAATCTTATCCCATTACAATCGGAGATAAGATTGCACAAGGGATATTGGAAAAAGCAGTATTCCCTGACCTGCTAGAAATCCGTGACCAAGAGCAAATAGATAGATCGAAAAATGGATTTGGTGAAGTGGACATAAGAGAGGAACCCAAGACAGAAACACCCACCACATGGGCAGAGGCTGAGCAAACTGAAATCATGCCCGATCTAGCCTTTAATCAGTGCAATGGCTCCATATTTGTCGAAGCCTTCCAAAAGGTGGTATCGGAAGAAGAGGGAAGGAAGAAAGATCCTCCCTTCTTTTTCCTCAAACAGGGGTTATTGTATAGGGGAGACACAACCCCGGAAGGTATCATACGATCCTAATCTGTGGTCCCAAAAAATCATAATAGGGTAGTCTTGGAGATTGCACACGCACACCGCACCACAGGACACTTAGAGGCAGATAAGACCCAAGGACAGGTATTGAGTAGGTTCTACTGGTCTGGAATTTCTACTGAGATAAAAGAACATTGTTGTAACCTGTTTGCTGTTCCAAAAGACAACTCCACATCTTCCCGCTCCAACCCCCTTCACCCATTATCTATCATAGATATATCTTTCTCCTGCATAGGGGTAGCTATTGTATGGCCTCTAAAAAACCATCCCGACTCGGAAATAAATACATATTAGTCATTATAGACTATGCAACCCGATACCCCAAGGCCCTCAATGTGGAACAGTTCAGCCCAACCCATTCTAAAACACCTCATCCCTTTCCTATCATGCACAGATTTCCCTAGAGAAATTTTCACAGATCAAGGAACCAATTTCACACGCAAATTGATGGCCGAGGTGAAGGAGAGCCTTGATAATAAGACACTCTGAACATCTGTATATCAGCCCCAGATGGACAGACTCATTGAGCGTTTTAATAAGACCCTCAAGATGGTCCTCAGAAAGCTAGTGGAAACGGATGGAAGGGATTGGGATGTAATGATCCCTTGGGTTCTCTTTGCTGTTAGAAAGGCCCCCCAAGCATACCTAGGTTTTTCACTGTTTGAAATTCTATATGGACATGAACTAAGGGATGCATTGGATATGCTTAAAGAGACCTGGGAAGAGAGGGAAGAAGCTGCATTACTTTGCTACGCTCACCTGATAGCCCCAGGGGCGTCTGGAAGGCTCTGAGATCTGGAACCCTGGATGCGTAGTTGTCCAGGGCTGAATAATGAATCTGCAATTACAGAAGGGAGGATTTAACTGTCTCTAATGGGTGAATCTCCTACTTCCCTCTGACCGATTCCCTTCCCACTGGGTTCTTTTTTCACCTTAGTTATTTGTAGGGTGAGCTATCCGTCCTGCGTTTCTTGTGCAGGGGCGCTTGATATTTGTTGGCAAGCTGCCCGAGTTGCTTCACTGGTGCAGTATGCCTTCCTTGGGCCCAGGCCTGCTGTGACCCCGAATCTGCTGGTAGGCAGGTAGTTTTGTTAATTGTAAGTCTTTGTTCTGTTTATGGTGGGAATTCGTTAATGTCTTTATCTCCTTTTCAGGTGCGAAGGTCTTGATGCTGGCGTGCCGTATGGAGAGGCACGTTTTCTAGGTAAGAGAAAGTGTGAAGCGCAGCGCCTTTATTGTCTTTTAAAGCTAACCTGTGTTTTCTTCTTCTTCTCCTCACAGGCCACTGTGGTGCTGCGAGTGGATGAGAGCACGATCAAAAACAGGCCCCCGGAATCCGTTAAGGTAAGTACAGCGCTGTGTGGTTGTTCAATATTGAAAGCGAACCTGAATATGTCTCTTTTCCTTTTCAGATGTTGCTGTGGTGCTCCAGATGGAAGCGTGGCATAGCACGATGGAATTCAGGTAAGACTGATGGAATTCGATGTTTTGGAAGCACGCGTTCTAATATTGATTTTCCCTTTCTCATTATTGCAGGTCGCAATGTTCAAACAGCTGCTGTGGTAGCGGTTCGCCCGAAGTCCTTAAGCTAGTACTGTCATGAACCGCCATCTGCGTCCCTTCAGGACTTCGTGGTCCCTGACACATAGAGATTGAACTCAGTAATCCTTCCAACATGGCGCTTGATGCGGAACGCTACTTGCCAGTCTCTGCGTTACACGCTCTACGTCCTACAAAACAGGCACGCCCCCGCAGCTCAGCGCATTTCAACGCTACTGCTCGCCGTAGCTGGACGTGTGCTGCCGGAGTTCACTCGGGGCTATTTTCCTGATCTCTCTATTCCCGGTCCCTTGATTCCTCCTCCTTTCCTTTCATCCCTCAAACTTCCGAATTTTCACCCGCACTCGAGCCAAGGTTTCCGTGCCTCCGTGCGCGGACATTGTTCCTTCCTGGTTCCATCCTGGACAATTTGAACGAAGCACGCTGGAATCCAAAGACCCGCGCGCGGGCTTATATAAATCCCGGACCGTGGGGATGAAGTCACAAAAGAAGGTTGCAAGCAAACAAGAAAGACAGGTGAGAAGGGGAGAGACTTGTGACAGATTGAGACGCCTAAAAATCGATACAGATACAGGGATGGAAGCCGCAGTTCAAGACCTCATGCAAGGCATGCAGGAACTCACCACAGAAGTTAAAAACCTTAAGGCTGAGAACGCTGCCTTAAAGCAGCTGGTATTGTCTCGTGATTCTGCTACCAAGGAAAGTGTGTTATTGGGAGGAGTAGTGGACAAATATGATGGCTCTCCAAAGACCCTTCGTGCCTTCCTTGATTCATGCTTGGTGCATTTCACCTTCAAGCCCTACTACTTTTCCACCTCTAGAGCAAAGGTGGGGTTTATGATATCACACCTCACTGGCAACGCATTAACCTGGGCAACTCCCCTAGTCAATTCGGGCGATGCCCTCCTGGATGATTACGATGGATTTGTGGAAGCCCTAAAGGCCATGTTTGATCGTCCTGAGCAGGTTTACAGCGCTCAAGAACGTCTACTTGATTTTTGTCAAGGATCCCAGGAAATGCTTACCTATGTCACCCGTTTCAAACAACTAATGAAGGAAGCTGATTGGTCCCAAGAGGCTAGCTTAACTCTCTTTTGCAGAGGCTTGAATGAAGAAATAAAGGACGAGCTAGCCAGGGTATCTCGCCCTAATTCCTTCCAGGCCCTCTTGGATCTTTCCTTGCAAATTGATTTTCAAATCCAGGAAAGAAAGGCAGAGAAAAAGAAGTCAGAATCATCATTCCAAAAGGCTGTCATAGACCACCCTTCTAGCCCAGAATCCGCAGTTTCTCCAACCTCAGATCCAGAACCCATGCAACTGGGGGCATTCTGTGGACCCATTACCCCACAAGAAAGGATGCGCCGTATTCACACTGGTCTCTGCATGTATTGCGCCTCCGATAAACATCTTGTCAGAGAGTGCCCTATTGCTCCTCCAAGGCATTCGGGAAACGCCAGCTGCCGATCCTAGATGGGGCACAGTTTCGGGAGAATGATGTCTGCTCCACATCAATTCCTTCCTTGAACTCTCCTGGACCAAATAAGCTTGCAATTCTTCAGGCCCTTCTACCGCCTTCCAAGAAAGAATCTTACCCCATTCTGGCATTAGTGGATTGCGGAGCCATGGGTATATTCATAGATCATGATTGGGTCACTACTCACAACATTCCACATGAAACTCGAGAGACGATGCAACCTGTAGAGGCAATTGATGGAAGACCCCTATCTTCATGACCCATAACCCTTCAAACTAAAGAGATCCTACTCTCTATAAATCACCATCAAGAGAGGATCAACTTTGACATCATAAGATCTGCCCACTATCCAATTGTCCTAGGCATGCCCTGGTTACAGAAGCATAACCCCTACATCAATTGGGCAGCAGGCTCCTTGTTTCTTGGTTCTGAGCACTGTATGTCCCACTGCTTGTTCCTAGATTCCTTACCAAAGTCCTCTGAAAACTCGCAAGAAATCCAGCAAAGTCCAGTCACTGTCTCTAACATCATCTGAATTCCCACGGCCTATCAGGCTTACACAGATGTATTTTCAACTGCCATAGTTCAAGCTCTTCCTCCTCACAGACCTGAGGATTGTGCCATCGATACTGATCCCTTTCAGGAGAATGTTTATTTGATCAGAACCTGAAAAGAGGGCCCTCTGGGAATACCTGGATACTAACTTGGAAAATGGCACCATACGACCATCCAAGTCCCCGGCAGGTGCTTCGTTATTTTTCGTTCCCAAGAAGGATACCAAGGAGCTTAGACCATGTCTAGATTACAGTGGCCTTAACCAGTGTACTCTCAAGGACCGCTACCCATTGCCTCTCATCTCGGAGATCCCGGAAGCAGTAAGAAGTGCAGTAGTATTCACAAAATTAGATCTCTGGGGTGCCTACCATTTAATTCGTATAAAGGAAGGTGACGAATGGAAAATAGCCTTTAGAACACCTTTTGGCCATTTTGAATACCTGGTTATGCCCTTTGGATTTGCTAATGCCCCAGCGGTCTTCCAACGTTTTATGGACCGGGTGTTTTCTGACATGCTGTTCCTCTTCATCATTGTATATCTGGACGACATGCTGATATACTCCAAGGACCATCTGAAACATGAAGAACATGTTAAGGCAGTTTTACAATGCCTACGTGAACATAAGCTCGTGGCCAAACCCGAAAAATGTCTTTTCCATGTATCAACTGTTCACTATCTCGGATTCGTTCTTAGCCATAAGGGGATTGGAATGGAACCCTCAAAGGTAGATTCCATTCTATCATGGCCCGTTCCAACTACTGTAAAACAAATTCAGTCCTTCCTGGGGCTTGCTAACTTCTATCGGAAGTTTATACCAGCCTTTTCGGAGATTGTACATCCTATTGTTACATTGCTAAAGAAGGATACCCCCTTTCAGTGGACCTCAGCCCAAGATACGGCTTTCCAACGGTTGAAGTCGGAGTTTACACAAGCTCGCATCCTAGCTTAACCCTACATTGATCGCCCTTTTCTTGTGGAAACTGATGACTCCAACTACGCCATCGGGGCAGTCCTAAAACAGGAACTTGATGATAAGTTAGAACACCCCATCGCCTATCTTTCTCGCACCTTGACTCCCAGTGAAACTCATTATTCCGTCCTGGAAAAGGAACTACTAGCCATCCGCCAAGCCTTCACTGGTTGGTGTCATCTTCTCCTGGGAGACAAACACCCGGTACAGGTCCACACGGACCATAGGAATCTTCAAGTCCTGCAATCCCTAGAATGTAGAAACAGTCGTCAAGTTTGTTGGGCCTTCTTTTTTGCTCAATATCAGTTTCAAATCCATCATGTCCCTGGAACACACAACATAATAGCCGATGCCTTATCCAGACGTCCTGATTACGAAACCCTTGAAGATCAGACTTTTCCTAAGATGTTTCCCCACACAATATTTGTTGCCCAAGCAATCACCTTCCTGGAGGATGTTCGAATTCAAACTCAGTCCTCTGAAACCTGGAAGGAGTTTAAGAGAAACAATCGATGGAAACTCAAGACAAGGGACGGATATCTGTTCAAGGACAATCGCTTGGTCATCCCCACTCCTGGACTGCGGCAAATGATCATAAGCCTATGTAATGATACTTTTCATTCGGGACACCGTGGCATCACCAACACCCTCTGTTTAATACAAAGACAATTTTGGTGGCCGAGGGTGAAAGAGGATGTCCGGATCCATATCCAGGCATGTGTAGTCTGCAATCAGAACAAACATGATTATAAGAAACCGGCAGGTCTACTGCTTCAACCAGCAATACCAACAAGACCCTGGAATTCATTGCCACGGATTTTATCGTGGAACTACGATCTTCCAGGGGATACACAACTATCATGGTTACCATTGATTTGTTCACTCATATGGCTCATTTTACACCTTTATACAAACTGTCATCCTCATCTGAACTCGCTGGAATCTTCCTGGAACACATATTCCGGCTTCATGGGCTACCCTCCAAGATCATTTCTGACCGAGGACCCCAATACATATCCCAGTTCTGGAAACAATGATGTCGTATACTGGGAATCCAAAGTGCCTTGTCCTCAGGTTATCACCCACAGACCAATGGAGCCACTGAACGTGTAAACCAAACTCTGGAACAGTATCTTTGTTGCTTCGCCACCAAGGTCCAGGATGATTGGTCACTCTTAATACCTGTGGCCTAATTCGCTTACAACAATTTGGATCATTCAGCTATCAACACCAGTCCTTTCCTCTGTAGTCAAAGATTTCATCCTTCAGTTCTACCTTCTATTCTCCCACACCCTACCCCAGTTCCTACGGTTGATTCCTGGATTGAAACCCTTATTAATGTACACAAAGAAGCAAAGGAACACTTAGAAAAGGCCCGAAAAGACGTTAAACATTATGCCGACTCCAAAAGAAGACCTGGGCCTTCTTACTCAGTAGGCTATAAAGTCTGGTTATCCTCCAAACTCCTTCCTCGACATCTGCGACCAAGTAAACTGGCTCCCAGGTATTACGGGCCCTTTTCAATAAAAGAAATCGTCAATCCAGTGGCCTTTCGACTTCGACTACCAGAATCATGGAAAAGGATCCATCCTGTCTTCCACACTTCTCTGTTGAAACCATATGTTCAGCCCTCTCGAACTGCTCCAAGATCTACCCCAGTGATTGTTAGGGAGAATTCTCTGTTTAGGCTGAATTTCCCTACCTAGTGAGTCCCCCAGCAGCTTTGCTGGATTTCTGGGGTTTCTTTTTTTTTCCTGCCAAGAGTGAGACTCTTTTACCCTCACTCTTGGACATGTTGAAGTGTGTTTTCTTGGTTAAACCTTGTGTTGAATGGGCTATGGGGTCTTTTACCCCATAGGGCCTCATGTATTTTTGTGATGTGGGTTACACAGCACCCTCTGTGCCGTGACCCAGGGGTGTCCTAGGGACTCCCCAACATAGACTCCATACCCTGGGACTGACTACTGTCTCCCAGGGCATGTAAAGTCACCAAAAGACTTTGCTAGTCTTGGATCCTGAACAGAACCAGTACAAACCATCATACTGTGGACGTACTGGCTGGGGCAATTCGATTGCCCCAGGGTCTGTTAGTCGAGGGGGCACGTCTCCGTCCCCCCTGATCGAGTTTTGGCTGGTGGCAGTGGAAACTACGTTTTATATTCGACCGCGAATATTTTCCTATGGGATTTCCCATTGTTTTAGGCTAACACATTTAATTATTTATTTACGGTAGCCTTAAACATACCGCCGGTTTATATATTTATTTTTATAACTCCGGTTGGGACTTTTTGCCAAAACTTGATGCTAAAATGGCGTTGGTGTTCGCCTCTGTAACTCTGACCCAAAGTGGAGCCCTTTGTCCCACTTTTGGCGGGCTTCCCCACAGAAGCCCTCCAAAGTGGTGCCACTCTGTCTGGGGTACTTAGGAGGGGTGGAGGGGGATTTAGGCACCCTGGACTGAGTTACCTTGGTAACTCAAGTCGCACTCCGTCCTGATTGGCCCAAGTGGTGAGCCGGTCGGCTCACCACTTAGCATGTTTGAGTGACAGCTAGGCTGGGTGAATGGGGGTTTGCTGCATAAAAGCAGGGCTTTGGGGACTGGAACAAGAGAAGTCGCCACAGGACCAAGAATCCGACGAGGGAAGAGCTGAGCCGACCTGCTTCGACGACACCACCCGGTGGAGCCCTGCTGAACCGTCTCACCACTTTTCCCGACGACCGAGGAGAACTCTTAACGGAGTGGCTCCTTCCCTTGACTGGTGGGGACAACCAGTTTTCGCCTTCTTTTCGCTTCTCGAGGTATCTCGTGGCCGCCTTGCCAGTGCCAAGCACCCCGGCAACCGGAACCCCACCACTTTTACCCCAACCACGAAAGTCGGTACAACCCTTTGACCGGAGGACTCCGCGGCTGGTTTCTTCCCGGGCAGTGCAACGACCTTCTTCTTCTGCTCTTCTGCGAGAACTTCTTCTCCCTTGACCGACGTCGAGCCTTGCTGCCACTGCCTGGAACAACTGCCACCGCTGGAGGATCCTTTCCGCTTAAGGTACCGTGTTCCGCCTGGCTTCCCTTGCTACCGACTGTACGGGGTAGATTTAGCCCCCGGCTTTCGAACCTGGGAGTGCCTGGGACACCCTGGCTAAACTTTTTTAAGCCACTCTAAACTCTTTCTAACTCTTTGCAAGACTTTGAATCCTTAACAACAGTGTGATCTTGGGCACATTTTCGCTCCGGCTACTCTAAGAGTGGGCCCTGCCTAGTGACTTTTGCTCACCTGGGACTTTGTGCTTCTTTGAGTCTATTGCAAGTGTTCTGGACCTTAGAGTGGTGTGTTTAACCCATTCCTGTCTCTTTTTACCCCTTTCTTGAACCTACTAGAGTGTCATCTAACGTTAAGCGCTCACCTCTGTTTTAATTATGTGGTGTTAACTTAGAGTTGTCTAGATAGGAGTAAGGGTTGGAACTGCTTTCATTCTAACTGTGTTTGAAGTGTTTTTACTATATTTTGCTAGAGTGATTTCAACTTATGTGTGTTTTATAAATAAATAACTATATACTTTTGAAACCAAGCTCTGGTCAGTGTTTGCTGGTACTATTGTGTCTGGGTACATATTGTGTATACTTTGCATACTGCCTAACTCTTCTTGAGGGAAGTCTGACTGCTCAGCCACAGCTACCAGGTAAATCTGGGTGGTGCAGACTGCTACCAAGTGGGTTTACTGCTATACCTGTAGTCTTAAATCTTTTGCAGTGTTCCCCAAGGGAACTGCACAGGTTTCTGCCTAACACTGGTGTACAGCGGTGGGATTTGTATTGAGTATACATTTTATTGTGCTTTAGATACCTTAGTGCAACTAACCACAAAGCTTAGCACTGTAAAAAGTAATCCTCTAACATGTCAGTTATAGAAAGCTATAGTCAAGAGTCCCTTGCAGCCAAAACTGCTGATTGTTTAAGAGTGCTCTGTAAACATAAGGATCTCCTGACTAAGGGCAAGAAAATGGAGCTGATTGAAAGATTGTTGGCTAACCAAAGTCTGGGTGATGGTTCAGAGGAACCTACCACTCCAGCAACTGTAGATGACAGTATTGAAGTTAACATGGAGCAAAATGTTGATGATTCTGAGGAAGAGTCAGAAGAGGAGGGTGAGGCTGTTGTAACTGTCCCCCCTAGGCCTCTGCCTGCTCTACCTGCTGTACCTACTGGACCTTTACCAGGTCCCACATTTAGTCCTCAGTACTTTGAACTGGAGAAAATGAAGCTAGAATTGGAGTATAAGAAACTTAATGCTCAAACTGACAAAGAACTAAGGCTAAGGGAAATGGAGCTCAAGTATGACTTAGAAATGAAGAAATTATCTGTTGAGAATGCTTCTCTCTCTGGCTCCTCTAGAAGTTCCAGTCCTAAAAGACCCCGGATGCCTAAAGAATTGGTTGGTATGTATGAGCCTAAGTTGGATGTGTTGGATTGGTTGTCTCTGTTTGAATATAATCATGGGCTCCAGAACATCACAGGAAATGACTTGCTCACCTGGTTGTTCTCTAGGCTTCCCCCTGTTGCAACTGATGTGGTAATGGAGATGGGGGAGGAGGATAGGAAGGACTATGAATGTGTGAAACTAGCTTTGATAGCTAGGTTTGGGAAAACCCCTTCCCAGTATCTTAAGAGGTTTAGGAGCCTCAAAAAGCATGATGGTACCCCTTGGGCTACCTGGGTGAATGAATGTTTGAAAAACTTAGAGGGATGGATTAAGGGTTACAAGGTGAACACTTATGAAGGTATGAAGAATTTGTTTATGTTGGAGACTATTTATGATGCCTGCTCTCCTGAGCTCAGACAACACTTGGCTGATTCCAGGGAATTGGATTCCCGGAAACTAGCTAAGGCTGCTGACTTGTGGGTTGCCAACAGGGCCACTCACAGGGATTCTGGGGTAACTCAGAAGAAGGATGGGGAGAAACAGTCTAAAAAGGACTCCAAAGAGAATTCTAATACTACAAATTCCAAAGAGGGCCCCAAACAAAACTATAAGGGTAAGCCACAGGGGAAACCAAATCAGGCTAGTGTACCTCCTGGTCCCAGACCAGAAGGAGGTCAGAACAAGCCTCCATTCCAGCGAGCCTTTGGCTCATGCTTTGTTTGTAAGGCTACTGACCATGTGAAAGGAGATCCCAGATGTAAGGGTAAACCTTCAGGGGTCCAGCTTGCCTCCTTAGCCTTCGCTCCAGAAGAGGAAGTACATATGGCAAGTGGAAACTTTCTATTACTAGCTGATGAACCCACTGGAGTCTCAGCTAGTGTTTCTTTAGTCTCTCTGGGGTTGTGGGAACAACAGAATTTAGATGTCTATAACTCTATCCCAGATAATACTAAAGAGTATTATAAGGACAGTGTCCAGGTGAATGGTCAGGAGACTCCTGCCATTAGGGACACTGGAGCCAGCATAACTGTGGTGGATGAATCATTTTTCAAGGCAGAGGATGTTGCTAAGGCACCCAAATGCCTCACCAAGTTAGCTGGTGGGCCTGTGCAGATGTGTCCCCAGTTACCAGTTCTCATCCAATGTAATGATATGGCTGTAAAAATACCTGTCAGTGTACAATGTGAAGTGCCAGGTAGGGTTCTGTTGGGTAATGACCTCAAAGCTCTTGGAGTTGTATCTCATACCCCCAGACCTCCTAGCAAAAGGTTCCAGGAACTCACAAAACCTGCAAGAGAGAAAACCCTGAGAGGGTTATCTCAGGAGATGATGACAGAAATCACTCCTCTCCCACTAGAGCAACTTACTGCAGTAACTACCAGATCAGGAGCAAAGGGGCAACCCAAGACTCCTAGGAAAAAGCCAGCAGCAAGCACTCCAGTGCTTCCAACAAGGACTTCCCCTAGGGTGTCCAAAGTTACACCTGTAACTCCACCTCCAGCTGAGGCTGAGAGGGAGGTACAACCCTGTGTGGTTGAGCTAGACTCTGAGGAAGAGCTAGAAGGAGGCCCCAACCTTATTGGAGATTTGGACCCTGAGGACCATCCTGAGCTGCAGTCTTTACTGGCAGAAGGTGGGCCTAGCAGGGCAGCTTTTCGTAAGGGGCAAAGAGAATGTCCAACTCTGGAAGGTCTCCGCCACCAGGCAGCTTCTCAAGCTGATGGGCAAGAGCCTGGGAAGTATAGGTTGCACTGGGAAGATGGCCTCTTCTACAGTGAGCCCACTGAGTCTGAACCTGGAGACTACAAACGCCTTGTAGTCCCACAAGAGAACAGACAACAGTTCTTACAACTAGCCCATGAGATACCTTTGGCTGGTCACTTGAGTTTCAAGAAGACCAAGGAAAGGCTCTCACTCTACTTTTATTGGCCAAAGATGGGGGCTGAAGTAGATAGATATTGTAAGAGCTGCCATACCTGCCAGACTTCTGGTAAGGTTGGTTCCAAGAATGTGGCACCTTTAGTGCCTCTCCCAGTTGTGGGAGTCCCATTTGAGAGGGTAGGGATTGACATTGTTGGTCCCCCTGATCCTCCAACCTCCTCAGGCAACAGGTTTATACTTGTTGTAGTAGACCATGCTACTAGGTACCCTGAGGCAATTCCTATGAGGACTGTTACAGCTCCGGCTGTGGCTAAGGCCCTCCTTGGTATTTTTACCAGGGTTGGGTTTCCTAAGGAGGTAATCTCTGACAGGGGGTCAAACTTTATGTCCCACTACATGAAAGCCATGTGGAAAACCTGTGGAGTTACCTACAAGTTCTCAACCGCATACCACCCTCAGACAAACGGATTGGTTGAAAGGTTTAACAGAACCATGAAGAGCATGATAGGTGCTTTAGAAGAACCCCTTAAGAAAAAGGTGGACCGTCTACTGCCATGCCTTCTCTTTGCTTATAGAGAAGTCCCTCAGGAGGGAGTAGGTTATTCTCCCTTTGAGCTTCTCTATGGCCATCCCGTCAGAGTTCCATTGGCCCTGATTAAGGAGGGATTGGAAGGTGCTCCTCCCCTCAAGCCAGTCAGAGTGACTGACTATGTGATAGGTCTCCGCAGGAGAATGTCACACATGATGGCAGAAGCAAGTGACAACTTGAAAGCTGGTCAAGCCCTGGTCAAACATTGGCACGACCAGAAGGCTAACATGGTTGAGTTTACTCAAGACCAGCTAGTTCTAGTTATGCTCCCAACAAGGCAGAGGGCCTTGCAAGACAAATGGATGGGACCCTTCAAGGTTGTGGGAAAACTTGGAGAGGTCAACTATCTGGTGGATCTGGGCAGACCCAGGGAAGCTCCTAGAGTCTTCCACACCAACCGACTAAAAGCATACATCTCCAGACCTGATGTAGGAGCCTTGCTTCTAGCTTCAGCTGCAGAGGAGGAAGAGAGTGAATCTCTCCCTGATCTCCTCAGAGGTGTGCCTTTAGATGAAAAAGTTGAAGGAGTCAATCTCTCTTCAGACCTGACACCTGAGCAACAAGAGGAGTGCAAATCTATGTTAAATCAGTTTGCCTCCCTGTTCTCACTGTCACCAGGCTTGACCCCTTGGGGCCAGCATGAGATACTCACTGGTGACTGTCTGCCAGTCAAAAGCAGAGGATACAGAATGTCAGAACATATCAGAGCCCACATCAAAGGAGAGGTCAAGAAGATGCTTGATCTCGGGGTAATAGAGCCCTCTACTAGTCCCTGGTCTAGCCCAGTTGTGTTAGTACCAAAGGCAGGATCCAAAGACTTGAGATTCTGTGTGGACTATAGAGCTCTAAATGCAGTCACCAAGACTGATGCCCACCCTTTGCCCAGGACAGATGAGTTGGTGGATAAACTTGGTGCAGCCAAGTACCTCAGCACATTTGACCTGACGTCAGGCTATTGGCAAATAGCCCTGACAGACCATGCCAAGGAGAAAACTGCATTTTCAACCCCAGTTGGCTTGTACCAGTTTAAGGTCATGCCTTTTGGACTAAAAAATGCACCTGCCACATTCCAAAGGATGGTGAACCAAGTTCTGGCTGGGATGGAAGATTTCTGCATGGCATACTTGGATGACATTGCAGTCTTCAGCCACTCCTGGGAAGAACATGTGAACCACCTAGGACATGTGTTGCAGGCTCTGGAACAGGCCCATTTGACAATCAAAGCCAGTAAGTGCCAGATTGGTCAAAGTAAAGTGGTCTACCTTGGACATGAGGTAGGAGGTGGAGAAATAAGGCCTTTGCCCAGCAAGATTGAAGCTGTGCAAAATTGGACAACACCAACTACTCAAACCCAAGTGAGAGCTTTTCTAGGCCTCACTGGATATTACAGGAATTTCATTGAGAACTATGGGACCATAGCTTCTCCACTGAATGTAATCTCCTCTCCCAAATTCCCTAAAAAGGTAAAATGGAATGAGGAGTGCAATCAGGCCTTCGAAAAACTGAAGAGAGCTCTTTGCCAAGCTCCAGTATTGAGAGCTCCTGACTACCACCAACCTTTCATTGTACAAACTGATGCTTCCAATGTAGGTATAGGTGCAGTTCTAAGCCAACTGGATGAGAAGGGTAGGGAGCACCCCATTTGCTTCATCAGTAGGAAACTGAAGGATCCTGAGACAAGGTGGGCAACTATCGAAAGAGAATGCTTTGCTATTGTGTGGGCACTGAAGAAGTTTAGGCCATACTTGTATGGTTCTACTTTTGTTATCCAGACTGACCACCAACCCTTGAGATGGTTAATGCAAATGAAAGGGGAAAATCCAAAACTATTGAGATGGTCAATCTGCCTGCAAGGGTTTGATTTCACCATTGAGCACAGGTCAGGGTGTCACCATCAAAATGCTGATGGACTCTCTAGGATGTATATCATCGACTAGAGGTATGAGGTTCATCCAGGAGTGGATTAAATCCTCCTGTCCCTTAGTCTGGGGGGGGCGAGTGTTAGGGAGAATTCTCTGTTTAGGCTGAATTTCCCTACCTAGTGAGTACCCCAGCAGCTTTGCTGGATTTCTGGGGTTTCTTTTTTTCTCCTGCCAAGAGTGAGACTCTTTTACCCTCACTCTTGGACATGTTGAAGTGTGTTTTCTTGGTTAAACCTTGTGTTGAATGGGCTATGGGGTCTTTTACCCCATAGGGCCTCATGTATTTTTGTGATGTGGGTTACACAGCACCCTCTGTGCCGTGACCCAGGGGTGTCCTAGGGACTCCCCAACATAGACTCCATACCCTGGGACTGACTACTGTCTCCCAGGGCATGTAAAGTCACCAAAAGACTTTGCTAGTCTTGGATCCTGAACAGAACCAGTACAAACCATCATACTGTGGACGTACTGGCTGGGGCAATTCGATTGCCCCAGGGTCTGTTAGTCGAGGGGGCACGTCTCCGTCCCCCCTGATCGAGTTTTGGCTGGTGGCAGTGGAAACTACGTTTTATATTCGACCGCGAATATTTTCCTATGGGATTTCCCATTGTTTTAGGCTAACACATTTAATTATTTATTTACGGTAGCCTTAAACATACCGCCGGTTTATATATTTATTTTTATAACTCCGGTTGGGACTTTTTGCCAAAACTTGATGCTAAAATGGCGTTGGTGTTCGCCTCTGTAACTCTGACCCAAAGTGGAGCCCTTTGTCCCACTTTTGGCGGGCTTCCCCACAGAAGCCCTCCAAAGTGGTGCCACTCTGTCTGGGGTACTTAGGAGGGGTGGAGGGGGATTTAGGCACCCTGGACTGAGTTACCTTGGTAACTCAAGTCGCACTCCGTCCTGATTGGCCCAAGTGGTGAGCCGGTCGGCTCACCACTTAGCATGTTTGAGTGACAGCTAGGCTGGGTGAATGGGGGTTTGCTGCATAAAAGCAGGGCTTTGGGGACTGGAACAAGAGAAGTCGCCACAGGACCAAGAATCCAACGAGGGAAGAGCTGAGCCGACCTGCTTCGACGACACCACCCGGTGGAGCCCTGCTGAACCGTCTCACCACTTTTCCCGACGACCGAGGAGAACTCTTAACGGAGTGGCTCCTTCCCTTGACTGGTGGGGACAACCAGTTTTCGCCTTCTTTTCGCTTCTCGAGGTATCTCGTGGCCGCCTTGCCAGTGCCAAGCACCCCGGCAACCGGAACCCCACCACTTTTACCCCAACCACGAAAGTCGGTACAACCCTTTGACCGGAGGACTCCGCGGCTGGTTTCTTCCCGGGCAGTGCAACGACCTTCTTCTTCTGCTCTTCTGCGAGAACTTCTTCTCCCTTGACCGACGTCGAGCCTTGCTGCCACTGCCTGGAACAACTGCCACCGCTGGAGGATCCTTTCCGCTTAAGGTACCGTGTTCCGCCTGGCTTCCCTTGCTACCGACTGTACGGGGTAGATTTAGCCCCCGGCTTTCGAACCTGGGAGTGCCTGGGACACCCTGGCTAAACTTTTTTAAGCCACTCTAAACTCTTTCTAACTCTTTGCAAGACTTTGAATCCTTAACAACAGTGTGATCTTGGGCACATTTTCGCTCCGGCTACTCTAAGAGTGGGCCCTGCCTAGTGACTTTTGCTCACCTGGGACTTTGTGCTTCTTTGAGTCTATTGCAAGTGTTCTGGACCTTAGAGTGGTGTGTTTAACCCATTCCTGTTTCTTTTTACCCCTTTCTTGAACCTACTAGAGTGTCATCTAACGTTAAGCGCTCACCTCTGTTTTAATTATGTGGTGTTAACTTAGAGTTGTCTAGATAGGAGTAAGGGTTGGAACTGCTTTCATTCTAACTGTGTTTGAAGTGTTTTTACTATATTTTGCTAGAGTGATTTCAACTTATGTGTGTTTTATAAATAAATAACTATATACTTTTGAAACCAAGCTCTGGTCAGTGTTTGCTGGTACTATTGTGTCTGGGTACATATTGTGTATACTTTGCATACTGCCTAACTCTTCTTGAGGGAAGTCTGACTGCTCAGCCACAGCTACCAGGTAAATCTGGGTGGTGCAGACTGCTACCAAGTGGGTTTACTGCTATACCTGTAGTCTTAAATCTTTTGCAGTGTTCCCCAAGGGAACTGCACAGGTTTCTGCCTAACAGTGATTATCAATGACCAACTCGAATATGAGGTTTCCAGAATCTGTGACTCTAGATACCGACGTGGTCAACTACAATATTTGGTCGAATGGAAAGGATACCCTCCCAGTGAGCGCACCTGGGAACCCGTGTCAAACATGAATGCTCCCAGGCTGATTCAAAGATACCATCTTATACATCCGGGCAAACCCAGAGGAGCTGGGCTTCAGAGGAGGCATACTGTCATGAATCGCCGTCTGTATCCCTTCTGGACTTCGTGGTCCCTGACACATAGGGGATTGAACTCAGTAATCCTTCCAACATGGCCGCTTGATGCAGAACGCTACTTGCCAGTCTCTGCGTTACATGCTCTACGTTCTACAAAACAGACACGCCCCCGCAGCTCGGCGCATCTCAAAGCTACTGCTCGCCGTAGCTGGACGTGTGCTGCTGGAGTTCGCTCGGGGCTATTTCCCTGATCTCTCTATTCCCGGTCCCTTGATTCCTCCTCCTTTCCTTTCATCCCTCAAACTTCCGAACTTTCCTGGATTTTCACCCGTGCTCGAGCCACGGTTTCCGTTCTCGAGCCATTGTTCCTTCCTGGTTCCGTCCTGGACAATCTGAACGAAGCACGCTGGAATCCGAAGACCCGTGCGCAGGCTTATATAAATCCCGGACCATGCGGAGGAAGTCACAAAAGACGGTCGCAAGCAAACAAGAAAGACAGGTGAGAAGGGGAGAGACTTGTGACAAGTACTCACAGGTGAGTGATGTTTCTTCTTCTCTCGGTTTCCACAGATTGCAGCCCAGTTGAGATGATGAGTGCTGGATGGTGTTTTCTCAGGTAAAACAGAATAATCTTGTTCTTGTTCTTGCAGGATTACAGGAAGATGCTGAAGACCAGGAGCTGGACACGGTGAGCATCACGCTGCGGGTTGCAGAATAACATGAAGCGTGTTCTGCAGTCGGGGTGTGGTTTATATAGCCCAGGTAAAGTAGTACCAGGGAAAGTAGTTCAAGGCCTGCCACACCCAAAACAGTAGACCGCATGGCTTGGTTCTTAGAACTAGACTGGGTGGGTGCTTCCATGTTGGATTTAAAGGCCCATGTACATAAATGGGCCCTAGTTTGAACAGCCCTTCCTTCCTACACACGAGCCTGGTGCTAAAGGCGTCAGAACTGGCTCCAGGAGCCCTTTTGCAGTGGTTTTAAGGCCCTCAGGGTTCTGGTGGGAGCCTGCTCGTGGCACAACTTGTGCCCCCTCACAGTGGTCATGACATACTTTTATCCCAGACGGCACAGAGAATAAAAGAACATATGAAGATTGTCCGAGATCTAGAACATTCTCATTTAGCCAAGACACAAGAACATTAAAAAGGGTTGTATGACCGAAAAACAGTAACCCAGTCTTTTTCCATCGGGCAAAAGGAATAAGTGCTCCTCCCCACATCCGAAAATAAGATGTTATCACAGTGGCATGGTCCATATAAGGTCCTAGAACAGATTAGAAGACTCAAGACCCAGATCTACTATATTAACATCTTAGAAGAATGGAAGGAAGATCCAGAAGAGTCTTCTTGTGTAGTGATGGCCAGTCTATTAACTGAGTAAGGGAAAAACACAATGTAATGCGTCTGACCTTCCCCTGCCCCAACAACATAACATTCAAGACCTCTTAACCAAGTTCCCGGATGTTTTCAGTAAAGAACTAGGAAGAGATAAGGGCATCTATCACTGCATCCATACTCCCCTTGGAAAAGTTGTAAACCTAAAACCATACAAAATCCCAGAGGCTAGAAAAGAAACAGTCCTCCAAGAGGTGGAGAAAATGCTATCAGTCAACATTATAGAGCTCTCAAAGATTCCATGGTCCTCACCGATAGTCTTTGTGGCTAAACCAGATCAATTGTGGAGATTCTGCATCGTCATTCAAAAATAAAAGGCGCTCTCCCAGTTTGACAAATATCCAATGCCCAAGATAGATTACCTGACCCCTAGAGGACTATTTCAATGTAAGGTACTACCATTTGACCTTCATGGTGCCCCGGCAACCTTCCAAAGGCTAATGCACTGAGTATTGTGAGAAACCTGAAGGTGTCTCCCTAACTAGTCCCTGGGGATCGGTCATCCCATTGGCCAGGACACGGCCATCGCTACTGAATCCAGTTCCTGGGGGTGGAACAGTGAGGAAGTATCATCTTGATGGGGAGTTCTCAGGGAGTGGAAGTGGGACACCAACGGGTGAGACGCGGTATCCCCTTTCTTCCAACACCTTCGCCCCATCCTACCACATATGATATTCCAAAACACTGCCCTCCCCCTTTTCCCGCAAGAACACTTTCGCAAACCATGGAAGACAACGGACTAACACCAGAGCCGTTCACCTGACATGTCCCAACACTAAGGTCAGGAAAAGTCAGGCAATTGACCAAAACTACACACGCCTGATGGCCCTTTCCCTTCCCCACAGGGATATAACATGGTGCACAAGAGCACAGTAAGAGCAGGCAGACCGCATGACGACTCAACTATTCAAGTACGGCAGTTCAAAAGAAGAAGAAAGGCAGCGAGAACCGAAAGGGTGACAAGGAGAGAAGTAACCCTGCCCTTTCTGACCCAAGCCTGTGAAGCCTCCGTGGAAGGAAACGTGAGAACGCGAATAATATCCAGCGTGCGTTACAGCAGATGTCAATGGTACACAGGAGCCACCTCCGCTGATAACCAAGCCAAGGAGAGATGCTTGCCACCGTGGTACCGGCCTTGACTCCAGAGACAAGAAAAGCCAAGTGGTTCATCACAGCTGGTGAATCGAAGGGAGAGTCGATATGAAACCGAACTGTGTTGAACAAAAAGTAGCAAATGGCTAATTGGCGAAAAGTATAAAGAACTGTTAATAGGAGAGGGGGAAACCAGCTGTAGAGGAGTCCGACATGACCTGGGTGCTCCCTTGCCCTATTGTTGAAAACTACCGTAACCAGAAGCCCTTGACAACAGGGCGAGAAAGGGGTCAAAATGGTCATACAGGGGTCTGGCAAAATCCTCTGTACAGTTGAAAGTTTTTGACTGTCAGAAAATTGTAAAGCTAAGGGAAGTGAATCCTGCATCATAAGAAAGTAGAAGGAATTGTGTGTACTTGGCACGAGTGAACCCAACGGAGGGATGCCGATGGAAAAGGGGCAAATTTTAAAGTCCCGATGAGCATTGTGTTGACGAACCCGGCAGAGGGAAGTCCACAGTGAGCTGTTTAAAAAGACATTACGATTGGGAGGGGGCGCTGTCGTGCAACAAGATTGCCGCCTAAGAGTGGAGCTCCTCTCCGGCGTATTATCCTTCTAAAATTATATCCTCTATCTGCCTTCATCCGCGCTACTGGACCATCCGATTCGACCATTGTACCTATCCTGCACCCACTGGGAGAAACAACGGGCGAAATCGGACCCGGCGTGCCCAGATACGGACGGGGTGGCAGGCGGGGGGCCTTGGGCCGCTCCTCAGCTCTGGAGTAACCTACGCGAGTGCCGCGGCTCTGGGTGGAGCGTGGGCCCTGCAGTGGGCGGGTCCGGCCCCGCGGGCGTAACGGACTCCCTGTACCCGGACTGCCTCGAATGCCACCCGATAGGAAACAACATTCGCTCATCGAGGACGATGTCCTTTCTGGTAGGAGAAGTGCCTTGCGTGAGACCTAAGCTGCATGCGCCCTGCCCGGTCCTCCCGCTTGAATCACCTGTATTCTCCTACACGGCCCTGGCCGGTCCTGGTCAGGCGGAACCCCCACTGATCTCGAACACCGCCATAAAGAAGGCGGGGGAGCGAAACGGAAAGTGTACAAGCCGTCCCAGACGCTAATCCAGTGGCCGGCCTGTGAACACGACCGCGAGGGGCAGGTGGTACGAGCCTGCGGTGGACCGGACCCGCGGGCAAACGAGGGAAGCGGAGAGGGACACTGTGAACAACCCTGCTTGGTACCTGCGCGTGGGCCCCCAAAGGGAAGCTCCTGTTGAATTAAACGCAGTCCATCCCACGGCGATCGTCCCACGCACGGTACCTTCCTCGGGCCTGTGGCCCCTAGGCCGACAGCGCCCTAGTGTCATATCGCGGCTCTGAGATCAACTACTACAGCAGGACCACTCACAGTCCGAGGCGAACCATCCCCCAGTGGCCATCTACGATCCTCACTACAGCGGATATTAATAATTGGACATCCGTGTGATGCCTGGAAAAAACGCACTCAAGGGCAGGAAGACCGGGCTGATGGATTCTTTCACGAACTCAGAAGCAACCGCAGAGGCCTCGGGCCCATTGACAACATCTGACCTCTCTGCCACGGAAGACTCCAAGTTCGACCATCTTTTGACGACGGTTCAGAACGGATTCCTGGCGATAAATGTCAAACTGGACGATATTGTCTCCACGATAGGCTCCCTTAAAGCCAGGGTAGATAAGGAAAGTGCCAGAATCACTGATGCCGAAAACAGAATAAGTGCTAACGAAGACTCGACCCACCAAAACACTCAAGACATAGCTGGCTTTAAACGCGAAATGAATAAACTCTGTGATAAGTGTAATGATTTGGAGTTGAGGTCGAGGAGGAACAATATACGCATTGTCGGCTTAGCAGAATCCTTTTGCAAAGGCCCGATGGAGACCCAAATCGAAGCCCTTTTGAGGTCCCTCCTAAGTGCTGACTCCTTCTCTTCACAATTCTTGGTGGAACGAGCACATCGCACCCTGGCTCCACTGCCCAAACCGGGCCCCCCCCTGCACGATAGTGGCAAAGCTTCTAAATTACAGAGACAGAGACGCGGTTCTGAGGCTGGCAAGGGAAAAGGGCCCTTTGAGACACGGCAACGACAACATACACATATATCCGGATTTCTCGGCGGGGTCCAAACCCAGCGACGTTCCTACGAATCCATCAACCGACAGCTGCGGGTGAGACAGGTTCCAGATGCGCTGTTGTTTCCAGCAAAGCTACGGATACAACATGGCGGACGTGCGCATTTCTTTGACTCTCCGGCAGCTGCTTTGGCCTATGTGGAATCTGCTATTCCCCTACCTCCTGGTAAGAACGAACCTGATCAAAATCTCCTTCAGCAGCCGGTATAGTAATCTACACGGCATACTGTCCGACCGCACCTATGAACCACCTTCTACCTACAACGAATCGTCTATTCTCGTTTCACCAAAGACAGGCAGAATTGTTCTTTTATTTGTGCTTCTTATTACTCTCCAACATTCAAGGACAGTCGGATGAGACGCGCTCGGCTACAAAGGCGGTGTTGCAGCACTCGCCCCCCTCTGCGAGTGAAACCACAGGGTTTTAAATGGGGTTCATCATCAAGTTGGGCCAGATGGTGTGGGTGGGGGTGGGAACCGGGAATTTCGGTCTGTTTAACCGGCCAGAGGTATGGTCGAAAGCCCCAGCTGGGCAAGTTGGAAAACTGTTTACTGTTGAGTTTAATGTTAAAAATGCAGTCACAAGTCATGCGCTGATCCCCCCAAATCGTCATCCTGCTTTCCCAAGATTGTCTTTACACCTATTGACATGGCACATAAACCCCACACTTCCAGTGGGTCCAGTGGGTTGTCGCTTAAGCTACTAACTTGGAACATCCGGGGTCTGAACAATAGAGCAAAATCCAGCAAGGAGGGGGCATACATCAACAGGCACCATCCGCATGTGGTAATGCTTCAGGAGACCCATGCTCTCCGAGAGACTAACGAGAAGATCTTGAAACAATGGGGTAACAACAGGTATTACACTGAATACTCGTCACAGAGCAGGGGTGTCCTCACACTAATACATCCATCGCTGGGGTTCGTCCTCGAAAAAAAGTAAATCTGACCCGTTGGGCAGATATGTGGTGGTATGGGGCACAGTGGCTGGGAAAAGATTGGTGCTGGTCAACTCCTATGGTCCAAACACGGACGACCCCGAATTTTATGCCCATCTCCTCACCGAAATCGACACGACAACTGACACATGGGTGCTGTGGGGTGGAGACTTTTATAGCATACTAGATGTGCTATTGGACAGGTCCTCCAGTCGACAAAGGTCACTCACCAGATCTGCTAATACTATCCATCAGGCCCTACAGGACAGGGTGCTGACCGATGCCTGGAGAGGGGTACACCCTACAGACCGTCAATACAGTTTATATTCGTCAGCCCATGATTCTGAATCCAGGATTGACTACTGGTTCATATCCGTTCTCCTGCTGAGCTCCGTGGTGGGCTGTGAAATCCTCCCCCGTATGTTTTCTGATCATTCCCCAGTTACGCTTGAGATATCGCTCCAGAATATTAAACGTCCGTCCCACCGCTGGAGAATGCCTCCAAACATCCTGAAGGACCCCAACGTGGTTGACTTGTTGCAAACTGAGATGGAGGAGTTCTTTCAGCTGAACACGGGGTCGGTGGGGGAATGGGCTACGGTGTGGGAAACGTTTAAGGTCTGGGTGAGGGGTAATCCTATGTTAAAAAAGTCACTGGCCTCCTAAAAAGCGTCAGATCCAACCTTAATAAGACCGAAACACACCTAAAAACTCTTGAAAACAACTATAGTGTAACACATGACAAGAACATATTAGCTGATATCAATGCACACCTCCTTACATTTAATGAGCTAGCAATCCAAGAACTACAATACATGACCACTCCGACCAGGGCCCGTAGATACGGTGAAGGAAATAGAGCAGGACACCACTTGGCACGTATATTACGAAACGAACACAATCATGCCCCCATCGCAAGCATAATGACAGACAAAGGTGATCCCGTGCACACAGAGGAAGAAATCAATGCCGAATTTGCTAAATATTACACCAACCTATACGCA